>NC_079482.1:20590153-21936260 GCF_026230105.1 Diorhabda sublineata | reverse complement strand
TTAGCAATCTGTAATGACAGATTTGCGTCCTTGGCCCCCTTCCTCATGCAAACAACCCCATTACTTATGAAGTTTTCCCCATACACACGTCTCTTTCTCCGATGGTTTTCTGCAGCACTATGGCTTTCGGCTTGTAGAAAACGAATCATATTGACGCCTGAATATCAATAATGGCGGAGTATACAACTCATGTCCGCTTTCTTCTGCCCGCGGAGCGTTTGCACGGAGCGATCGGAGGTTGAAAAAAACGACCCTCGTAGATTTTGCGGTAGAAACGAAATATATAATTTGAGAATGATAGAAATTTTAGCTAAAAGCGATGCATTGGAACTTGAATCAATGGTAGATTCATCTAGCCAACCAGTTATTGTGTGACTATAGGGTATATAATTGATTTTTTAATATACAGAGATGCTACAACTGATTGCAAAAATTTTGCAGACAGTTATGATATTGGTCAAACGAAAAATGCCCTTGAGCGCTATGTAGAAAAGTAAAATATCTTATATGTAAATAATGAAAACCTGTGGAACTGATAAAACGATTAGTCGAAATGCCAAAAATGATTACCAAACTGCCAAGTGGTTAGTTTACCTGTCGGTGGTGCGAAAAACGTCTTGTTGGCTATACAAAAACAAACGCGAAATGAATATGTTATCTTCTATCCATATGCCAGATGTGAAATTTGTTGGCCAGAATCAAGAAATTTATGAGAACGCTAGGAAAATCGTGCACTGCAAGAACAACGGCTTTCCACCAATGCGCAGTAAAAGGGTTAACGAACGGGACTGTCATTTAGTGTGAGCATTCTATAAATGGTTAATAACTATAGAAACTAGACAAAAAAATAATGAAGCTTAACAAAAAGAGATAATTCCAACCCAAAACTAACCGCTCCAATCATACAAATACATAAATTACAGGTTCTTTTTTTAATTTATATCAGAAACTTTCAAACTTATTGGATGTTTAAGAATGATTATTTTATGAAAATATTGTCAGAAATTATATAGTCAATATCCATATTAAATTTCATTACGTTTTCTTTTGCTAGTAACCGAATATACAGATTTTTCTGATTTCCCATGTTGAAATTTTATGCTCTAAGTCAGCACTCAGTATATTTGGCGGTGTTTTTCCAAGTTAGAAAAGTGAAATACAAGACTTTTTGTGCGAACGTGACACATATTTCCCCGAAAGTTCTACTTCCAACAATTGTTAGAAACTGTAAAAAGTTATGAATTTTCAAAGGAATACGTTTGTGACAAAATTGCAAAGGAAGCAGGTCACGAAGTAATTCGGCTTCTACCATATTATTGCAGTTTATATGGCATAATTTAAAATCAAATCACGTGCTCACAATAATACACCTACTTTAAACAGTAGTGTGATGGAGTTGATAAAGACGGAAGTTGAAAAAGAAATCGCCAAAAACTGGAGAAACTGTATTCAACATGTGAGAACTCATATGGATGTATATACACAAATATAAATATCTTACAATCCGTAAAAACACTTATTATTGATTTGCAACATAGTAGCGATATCGAAATTGAACTAGATAATATCTAGTAATAAATAAAATGTAATAATTAAATTTATCTATTAATGTATTGTGTATCAATTAGTAGATGTCTGTATTATTTTTCTGAATATAAAAAAAAATAAATCAAAATATTTTTAGCGTCGATCTCACCTAAAGGGGGGAGACTAAACTGATCGAAAATTAGCTGGCGTAATTAGTGGATGCCCCCTAAGTTATAATTATAAGAATATCAACAACAGAAATTTCTTAAGGTAGCTTGACATAGTGCAAGAAATTGCATGCATTATTTCATAGATTTATTCCACGTAGTTGGCATTATGCATGTCTCTTGCCACTGTATCATGGCTGCTCCCAACAAAAATTTCATAAAAAAATGATAATTTAAAATAGCTAAGTAAAATGAACAAGAAAAAAGTGGTCAGTGAATAACAGGCAATAATTATATCCGCTGCTGCCTCGCTATAAAAACCTGATGGTTGGTTGTTAAACCAAAACTAACTAGACTTCTCCCTAGAATTGCAGCTTGCACGCAATGGAACCAAATCGATAATGTTGCAAGAAACAATATTGCGTCTTGCATTGCATCGCACGTTGAATTACATCATGTCAAGAAGCCTTTACAAATACAACAAGTTTCGGTTTTATGTCAATGTTGAAACAAAAGTTTACTGCTGAAAATATACTGGCAGAACAAGCTATTAATGATTATTATTAGATAGAAATTTTTGAAACAGCAATAGAGTAATTCAATTTTGCAATTATAACTATTGTTTTTGGTGAATATGTAGACTTACTCGTATTACTCACTTCTCGAACTCTAGCTAAAGAAACTTTTTTCTTCTTAAAGAAAAGCTCAATATCAATCGGAAATCTATTTATCAAAGAGTTTATATACTTTTGCAAGTCAAAATCATGTACTGTTTTTACAGTCCCATAATATTAGTATTATAATATAATAGTACGGTCCTGCACAAAGGCCTTCCAATAAATAGGCCATAAATTTAAGACTTTTGGGTCTTATCGAATTTTATATAGGTAGTAAAGGCACTTTTTTATATTGTGAAAAATACTAGACTACTAAAAATATGACGGATAATCCTCGCATAATGATATATTGTAATTTTTTCTGACAGTTGTAGTCGATGAATAATATTCTCTTACAAGCTATAGAATTTACAGAAAATTTCAATTCAACATTGTTAGTTAACCATTTTCACTTTCATTTCCCCTTATAGGTGAAGATAATCAATTTTAGAATGCGTTCAACATGGCGTTTCCACTTTTTGAAAGGATTAAATGCCCTACGAAATAAATCAATACATCTCTGCGAATTTCATTTAACCAGAAAGCCCTTTTCACTAGAATTTTAATGGAGTAACAGCAATGTAGGTTAATAGTTTCATTCCGAAGAGAATAATTAACATATCAAATGACTAGAGTAGGAAATTTAGTCTTGATTATATTAGAGCTTCCGACCGAAGAGACTAACATTGATACGTGGGAAATTTATATCTACTTTGCTAGTAGACCACAAAGATAATTAATAACGTTGCGTCAATGTTTCGAATCATTAGTTTAATGAAACTTGATCGTTTTGACTGTAGGAACATCTCATACGTTTTTTTACACGTGCGAAACTGAGAATTTTAAAGTTGTAAAACTCGATGAAGACTAAGAGTGCCCACAAGCTTAAAGCAAAACCTTTTTTTAATTTGCTACATGAATATAGAGAAGATTATTGTTTTATGAATGCCAAAAAAGTCTGTCATTATCCAAAATTCGGCATCAAGTGCATATAATTTTTTCTGGTTAGAAGAAACAGACAGACCAAAAAGCTCCAACGCGATCTAGTTCACAGACGGTAGTAGATTCTGAGGAGAGCATTGAAACATAACATTACAATCTGTGGAAAAACGCTTATCATTTCAGTCTTGATGTCGATAAACTAGTCACAAAGGAAGGAAAGGTAATCAGTGATTTATCTCCAGTTCTGTTACTAATCGGAATGGCGTCTTATGCGAATAAACTTTTTGTGTGTCTGCTATTTAGAAAGCCCCTTTTGGAGGACAATGTCGAAGTTTAGAGATAATGAAATCAGATCAAGAAAGGGAAAATGTAGTTTAGATTCTCTATTTATTGTTGCATTTTTTTCTCATACGTTAATGTGTTTATTTTAAAATATGCTATCTCCGTCTTTTATTGTAATCATTCACTCCTGGAATGAAACAGACAAACCAAAAAGCTCTATCAGTACTTTAGTTCACAAACTATACAACAGCAACTTAAATGGAAGAGATTGAGACATTTGTCATATCAGTGGACAAGCTTCTTAATACACTTTTTAAAGAAAGTTGCCGCCAAAGAATTCAAGTAGAGTACAAAACAGACTTTACAACCTCTGTACTTCATCATGCACATCATTTCGGCCATCTTTAAACTCTCAATACCATTCACGCACAACACCAGCATTCATTAGGTTTTCCCCATACACACGTTTCTTTCTCCGATGGATTTCTGCAGCACCATGGCCTTCAGTCTGTAGCACAACGCCGACTGACGCCTGAAGGTCAATAATAGCGGCCTATAATAATATGACAATGCATGAAAGATGGGAATTAATTTGGAGGTGAGTAAATGACGAATCCACTAGAACAGTGCCATTTCTAATTCTACCCAAGTAAAAACTTTCTAATGGAAAATATTTACTATGTAAAGAAGTTGTATTTTTGTCTGTACGTTAGTTTGTCTATTGTATAACTTTTAATGATAATTTACTGATCTGAATAGTGGCAGAAATCACTCATTACACGCTTACTGTTGCTTGACGTGTATATAAGTGTATCGGTCCTTGAAATTTCTACCAAACCTGTTCAATAAGCAATAACATTACGTCAAATTAGGTGCTACGAATTCGATATCCTTCTATCTTCATTTACTTAGTTCCAAGTTTACCCTCTCGAATGTTAGTAAATCTGCTACGAATCAATAACCATGATAGCGGGTTAGCAGTTAAGTTCATTATAATGAAGCGAACCCGTGAAACATCAATTAATAAAATATTAATTTCTCGCTACGGATAGGATCATCATTAATAACAAACAGAAGCGATTTCATTATAGACTTTAGACGGAATATAATGACATACGGAACAGTTTAATGAGTGAATGCAACTAAGCAAGGTAAATTATTTTGTTTGGAAAAGTCAATTTTAATTGATTACTTCCTAGTTCTTAACCACATGTTAATATAAATTTTACAATGTGAAAATCGATGCACGTCATAAGTCGCGTGTGAGGGCATATTTGTGCCAGATGTGTAATGCCGGTTACCAAATAGCAAAAGAGATAAGAGACGCCCCACTGCGAATGCTCGGTGGTTCGAGCGAACAGATTATGTAGAAGGGTGCATCGAGCGCACATTTGCAGGTTTAAAGATGGTATATTCAATCTCTATATTCAGCTTGTAACGTTTATTACCGTAAATAAAGAAGAACCTAACCTCAAATTAAAAGGCTTTTTTGTTGAAAATTCAAAATACGCAATCTTTTCATTATTTTGAACCTAATACCAAAAGTTCACTCATTCTTAGAAAAAATAATTTTTTGGTCAATATTTTAAATAACATTTGCTGATTTTGGAAAATCTTAAATGTTGCTGATGGTTTTTCGTTTTGTCTTAATGACAATAATTATTGAAAAGTTCGTTTGTTTGCCCATCTCTAGGACTCACTTCGGCAGATCAAATTTTCTTGTGCGTTCGTCGAAGGATCTTTTCTAAATGTATATGTGCGCTCCACCCTGCGAACTGGATAGTATATAACTTGTGCAAATTCGCATTACAATATTCAATTTTCAGAATCAGTGAATCATTTAAAAGTATAGATAAACACCAACATTACACAAAAATTGAACCATTGGGATAATACTGAGAAAATAAATAGGTATTATATATAAATAGAAATAATTTTTTTATAATCATCAGGTAGGTACTTTTAATAGGGTTTCCGGTACAAATGTGCGGAGTATTGAAGGTCAAATTATTAAATAGAAGATTTGCAAACAATAAAGTAAAGGAACGATCGTGGATATCTAAGTAACTTTGACGAGGATGTTGTCGAAGATCTACCACCAAAATTTGAGTAATACAGGGTGCGGCAGCATAACTTCCTTTTTTAAAAAGTTCGCCATTTAGTCGGTAGATGTCGTAACGGAGTGCTAGTGGTCTCGTTCGAGAGGGGGGACTACAAAGTTTTGTCCCGGCACAGTTCAGTCGCCATCATGCGTTGTAACAGTGAGGAGCGTGCGTTTGCCGTTGAGGTTTACTTTTCGAGCGGATGTTCTGTGATCGCAACCCAGCGCGCCTTTCGGAATCGCTTTAATTTAGCCCCCTTGGCCCCTGTCCCGGACCGGAAATCAATTGTTACGTGGGTCACTACGTTCAGACAAACTGCAAGTGTGACAAGACGAAGAACTGGAGTCCCTCGGCCCATTAGATCACCGGAGAACATTGAGTTAGTTAGAACTTCAGTGTTGCGATCACCACGGCGTTTTGCGCGCAAACATGCGTCTGCCCTTGGACTTTCCGATCGTTCTGTGAGGAGAATACTTCATGATGATCTTCATTTTCATCCATACAAGATGGCAATTGTGCAGGAACTTTCTGAACGTGACTTCAATTCTCGGAGGAACGCGTGTGAGGTTTTTCTGGAAGTCGTTCCTGAGGACGCTATTGTTTTTTTTAGTGATGAAGCCCATTTTCATTTGTGTGGATCCGTAAACAAACAAAACATGCGCTACTGGGCTGATACCAATCCTCGACAATTGCATCAACGGCCTTTGCATTCACCTAAAGTCACAGTGTGGTGTGCAATTTACTCACGTGGAATTATTGGTCCCTGGTTCTTTGAGGAAAATGAAGTCACAGTGACAGTGAATTCGCACCGGTATGTAAACATGTTACAGGAATTTTTTTTCCCACGGCTAGATGAGTTGGACTTAGGGGACACTTGGTTCCAACAAGACGGAGCAACGGCACACACTTCAAGAACATCGATGGCTGTTTTGAGGGAACACTTCCCAGAGCGCCTTATCTCAATTAGGGGCGATTTGGAGTGGCCAGCCCGCTCTCCCGATTTGACCTCTTGTGATTATTTCCTATGGGGTTTTTTGAAATCCCGTGTGTATGTGAACCGTCCAAGGACCCTACAAGATTTGAAGACGAACATCCAGGAAGAAATTGCCAACATAACGCCTGCTATGCTGGCAAGAGTCATGACAAACGCCAGAAATCGGTTTACTCAGTATATGGAGAATGGGGGACGTCACCTAACTGATTTGATCTTCAAAACTCAGTAAAACAAAACTTTATGTATGTGCCTGTATTATAAAAAACGAATAAAAATTTTCTGATTCATACAATAAGTTTTATTAACTTTTGAAAAAAGGAAGTTATGCTGCCGCACCCTGTACAATCGCGCAGGCCAGAAGTACTGTCAAACAACTCTTTTAATGTCAGAAGATTGTTCCTCATATCCGCGGTATATGTAAGAATCTCGCGGCTTGGTAACCTTGGTATCATAATCAATTCATTAGGTTCCTGTATCTACCTTTCATACAGGGTGTTTCTATATTCGACCGACAACGCTCTACCATTCAGAGATGTCAATAAATGATTCAATTTGATATAGAAAACACTAAAACTTACGGGGACCCAGTTGCTGAGGTATAGAGTGTTCAAAATTTTATATCAAAATCAAAAATTTTTGCCATAGATCAAGAACGCCTTCAAATTTTTTTTAAAATTTGGTGACCAATAATAGCTCCTTAATAAAGTAATATTTTGGGTGGCGCGCTGTTAGGGTTAATTGTCACTTTCATCCTCCTATTTTTTACGCCACTGGAGCAAATTCTTTTTTAAATTTTGTTTTAAATTGCCTTATTATTTTTAGTTAGAAAACTAAAAACCTTTTATGGAGCTTAAATAAACGTTGTTGTAGAAATTTGCACTAAACAAAAGTCTGCAAGCACGTAAATAATTTACAAATTAATTAAATATTCATTTAATTTCGAATAATGATTAAGCGTAGGTAGTTCAAAACAAAAATTATTCATAATCTCAATTTCAAACAAAAATGTAATAAAATAATAATAAAATTGGCAATGATAATAAAAATGATAATAGCACAAATTAAATTTAATCAACACTGTATTACAACAATAATAAAATTGGCAAAGTTACAGTAGTTGTTCAAATTGTTGGCCGTTTACTTCAATACACTTATCACACCGTTTTGTCATTGAAAAACGTGTCTTTGAGAATAAATCTGTATAGGAATGAATGATATCTGTCTTGAGCTTGAGTTCTAGCTATTAGATCTTGTTCAGATTCGATGATTGTTTCCTATACTAAGGACTTCATATAGCCCAAAATAAAAAAATCGATAGGATTTAAGACAGGTGATCTTGGAGGCCAACAATTGGATCCACTCCGATCAATCCATTTTTCTCTATAGCGTCTGCTTAAGAAATTTCTTGCCGCTGCAGCAAAATGAACAAATGTCTCATCTTGTTGAAGAGGAAAGATTAAATAATATTTTTGAAAGGCCATCTTTAAGTACTGGAACTGTAGGTCGCGCTTTAAGAGAGCATTCTACTGTATGGAAAGTTTTAAAATAACAAATGTTACATCCATTCAAATTGGCCAGTGTTCAAGCATTAGAACCTAGAAATTTTCAGGTGCGTGTAGAATTTTCAAACTGGTATTTCCAAAAGTGTCGCGAAAATCGAAATTGTCCAAAATATGTGTTGTATACCGACGAGGGTAAATTTACTAGGGGAGGAATTTTTAATTCTAGAAATAGTCACGTTTGAGATGAAAAAAATCCGCACTTTGTTCGAAATATTCGATTAATGTGTGAGTGGGTATGGTTGGAGATTGCTCAATCGGGCCTTACATTTTACCAAATACATTAAATGGAGCAATTTATACGAGTTTTCTGGAAGATATGTTGGATGAATTGTTGGAGAATGTACCGTTAAATATTAGACACACATGAGGTTTCAACACGATGAGGCATCTCTTCATTTTGCTGCAGCGGCAAAAAATTTCTTAAACAGACGTTTTAGAGAAAAATGGATTGGTCGGGATGGACCCAATTGTTGGCCTCCAAGATCAACTGTCTTAAATCCTATCGATTTTTTTATTTGGGGCTATATGAAGTCCTTAGTATAGGAAACAATCATCTAATCTAAACAAGATCTAATAGCTAGAACTCAAGCTGTGGCAGAAAATCATTCAATCCCATCAAGATTTATTCTCAAAGACATGTTTTTCAACGACAAAAACGGTATAATAAGTGTATTGAAGTAAACGGCCAACAATTTGAACAACTACTGTAACTTTGCCAATTTTATTATTGTTGTAATACAGTGTTGATTAAATTTAATTTGTGCTATTATCATTTTTATTATCATTGCCACTTTTGTTATTATTCTAATACATTTTTGTTTGAACAATTGAAATTATGAATAATTTGTATTTGTTTTGAACTACCTACGCTTAATCATTATTCGAAATTAAATGAATATTTAATTAATTTGTAAATTACTTACGCGCTTGCAGACTTTTGTTTACAACACCGTTCATTTTAGCTCCATAAAAGGTTATTAGTTTCTTAACTAAAAATAATAAGGCAATTTAAAACAAAATTTAAAAAAGAATTTGCTCCAGTGGCGTAAAAAATAGGGGGATAAATGTTAAATTTGTCCAAAGTTTGTTTATGCCAAAATATTACTTTATTAAGGAGCTTATTGGTCACCAAAGTTCTTGATTTATGGCAAATTTTTGATTTTGATATTAAATTTTGAACACTCTATATCTCAGCAACTAGGCCCCGTAAGTTTTAGTGTTCCTATATCAAAATGAATCATTTATTGAGATCTCTCTGTGGTAGATCGTTGTCGGTCGAATATACAAACACCCTGTATGATCTTCGCTTTATGGAGATGCGTGGTTATCCACCTGAACGTCTTGATTTAGAGGTGGATGTTATTGCAAAGAAGAAACCTCTGTATGTTAAGTTCAAAGTACATGTTTGACAACCAAGTGATAAATGTTAAAAGCTTGTTTCTACTTTATACTAACGTTTTTTTCAAACGTGGAAACAGTTGTTCCGTGTGTAGGGTTATAATAAAACTCATACAATCACTGAAGTATAATTCGTATAGAGCAGAAGTCGTAATTTTTTGTGAAAAATTATTTTTATGCCCACACCAATAATCAAACAATTATCATAATTTACCATTACGAAAATTGCGGTAAAAACTAATTATTCCGACATTATTAACCAAGGCGAAATTATTCGAGTATATCCAATATTCATTCGCATTTTCGATGTTTCGTTTTCATACAATAATAAATAGTTTCAGGTTTTTTCATCACCGTTATTATAATAATAGGATAGATGTGTTCAAGTTGAAATTGGACAGAAGTAAAAACTTTATTAAATGTTGAATAAGATTATAGTCACGAGATATTTTATGAGGCAGTAAAACCGTTGGGAACACTATCTATGTATATTTTATCGGGAACGTTTGTGTTGATAAAACATACAAGATAAAAAGGAAAACATTAAAGAGATTAAAAATCATTATCACATAAAAGTGAACATTGGTTATTCTTATTTTGAAACGCTGAAATAACAATTTGATTAATAAGAAACGCTATTTAGTAATAATAATAATAATAAAATAAAACCAATTCTCTTCTATTTAACACAAAGAAAAGTTTATGGTTATTGATAAAAATAAACGATCTAAACTGTAATAAACAATTGATACAAATAATACAAAATTCTTTGCTCAATTAAAAAGGGGACACAATAGGATCGGTAGAAAACTGAAAAATAATTGGATACATTGTGATGAAATTTGTAGCTGAAACATTGTATCTCAACACACAGTTTGTAAAGTAGTAAATAATAATTAAAAAAAAATACAATTCTAATGTACGTACATGTTAAAAATTTTTTATTAATTTTTTATTAATTAATTTTTACAATTGGATTTAAATGTAATTGAATCGTAAACATTTTCTTTGACTTTCGACGCGGCAATATCAACTTGTTCCGACTTTTGTTCATGGAGCAACATCTCGAGCTTGTTTCGCTGGTTTTCCGAATCTAATCATGATCGCATTTCCAGACAACATCGATGCTTTGCGTAAACTGATATTGTAAGATCGTCATGTGACTTACCATAAGATTGAGACATATTCGGGCATTAGTTCCACTCGCATACATTCAATTTTGCATAAGCATTTGACTATCAAGATGATTTGGATACCGAATAATTTGACAATCGCTCAAATAAAGCTCGTGTCGATTTGTGCAAAGAAATGCTGAAAAAAATCAATAGCAATTCAATTCAGTGAAGGATCTAACCCGAAACTAAATAACAATCGACGGTATGACAAGTGAAATCCAACAATTGTTCGTGCACGAAGCAAATGGTCGCTTGTTTTTTCGAAATAACTGGACATGTCGCAACCGTTCCATTAGACCAACGTAGAACGGTCAATTCTGAATGTTACACCAGCATTTATTGCCGGAAGTGTTCTAAATCTCTAGTACGACAATGCGAGCTCTTCAGTTCAAACAAAAACATTTTTGAACAGTCAAAACATCGAATTGATAGGTCATCCGTCGTAGTGTTCTTCTTTGGCACCCAATGATTTCTTCGTATTCCCGCAGATCAAATATAAATGACGCAGTCAACGTTTTTCTACACATGATGCGTTCAAATCACATGTTTTGAAAGTACAATTCTATTTAAACATTATGGACAGCTAAAATAGTTCTGAAGAAGGATAGTACACGCATTTCTGCCGTCTCCATTCTTTATCTGTACATCGCAGGAAGAAATTGAGAATTGCCATGTACAGTTTTCGCCATAATCACCAAGTTTATTTACCAATTTTGGTAGAAATAATGTCCTCATCGATTAAACCAGTTAGCAAAGTATATTTGACACCACTGTCTGAATAAAACCGTATAGTGAATAATGGTCTAAGAAATAGAGGCGAGTTTTGCACGTCATCGTCTCTCTTCCTCCGCGTCTATAATTATTCAATAGACAATTTTCCATCTAAATAGTCGCAACCACTTTATGTTCGAACACACATTTACTAATCATACACCGCCGGTCTACGCTGATGGACAGGCCAGGTTCTTGTACTATAATTTATCTTACGTTTGTTGTTTCCTCTCAAGCAAAATTTTATTTGTTTTTCATATTTCCTGTTCATGTTTATGCTTCATTTATTGTTTGGAGTACTATAATTATTTTGGTTGTTTCTCAATTATTTATAGTAGCTCTTCATCAATACTTAATCTGATTGATACAAAAACTGCACCATGTTTATATATTTTCATCACTTCTATTTTGGGATTGGTAACTATTGTTAATACAGGATTATCATGAAAACAACAACAAAACAATTCGGTAAAATGATCAATCAATTTGAAATATCCTGAAGTGCTTCTAAAATTTTATGATAAAACAATAACAACTCGTAGATACAATAAACAACTTATCACCACCGCACCTCACCTGTTTTAGTTTTTTTTCGTCACATCGCATTGTCTAATGTGCTACGACGTATTATCCGCTCTTCCTTTATTTGAGATCGTATTCATCTAATTACAGTATCGCTGTTGGAATATTCAGCAAGGAAGATTAATCATTTACTGGTATAGAACTATTCTAAATATGAATTTGCATGCAAATGCAATACACTCCGCATAAACTCCCGAAGGAAATAGCCAAATTAGCCACGGCATAATTATAAACTCAGATTATCTTTGAATATGTCATAATATAGTGTACTTGTATAAAATTTAACTGGTAGATATAATCTAGAAATAGCATTAGTTTTATTGTATTCAGTTCTTTGTATAATATGTTAAAAAAAATAATGAATTTCTCAACTTTTTCAAATTAATCACCTTTTACATTATTCCTTGAACATGACGCGAACCCCGCGACGGTAACTTAATCGTATACGTAGATTCCTCTCCCGTGCGGCGGTAACGTCCTCTAGGTATGAAACAAATAGACTAAACGTGAAAATTTTCGTTTACCGCGTGGCTTTTTTATTAATTTTTAATCCTACCGTAACTTCTGAGGTGAGCGTTCATATCCTAAGCATCGGATGCACTGCATCCATCGGATCATGTTTGGCAGTGATTATGTCACATGATTATGACGTGATAGATCGAAAGTTGACAGTTGGAAGTTAGTAAACATGGAGAATTACACTGTAGACCAACGCGTCCTGAACACAAGACACGAGGAGTTGTAGAGGGAGTTCAGAATTACGGCAGTTAGTGAGATTGTGACAGAAGGGTCAGAGACGTCAATTCATCATCGGGCACGAGAATTGGACTTTTTAACAGGCACTTTTCAGCGAATTTTCACTAAAGCTGCATGCCTACAAAATCCCACTAACTCAATAACTTCTGCTAGTAGACCACGAACCAATTGGTTCCTTGAGTAACCTGCTGATTTTGCAATCAAACCATTTTAAGAGATGAGGCCCATTTTCAGATCAATGGCTCCGTTATAAGCAATTTAGGGCTTATAAAATGAACGAATAATAAATCTGCAAGCAATACATCCACACAGTAGTCTGGAGGAATAATTCGAAGAAGATAATGCAGTGACGGTGAATGGCGAACGTTATCATGCTATGATAACACAGTTTCTTGTGCATCATTTGGAAGTTATTGATCTTTACAACATGTGGTGTCCGCAAGACTGTGCTACATGTATGAAACATACACGATCTTGCTCTTAGGGTGTGTCATTTTCCAATTTGGTGACCACAATTGACTTCCACGCTCTAGCGATTTAACGCCTTTAGACTACTGGCTGTGAGGTTATCTGAAGTCACATGATTATGCCAATAAGTTTGCGACTATCGAAGCATTGAAAGTCTAAAGTAGACGTATCAATGAAATACCACCACATGTATTCGATAATAACAAAATTTAGTTTACTATTTTTCTTCAATAAATAGCCTTCAGAACCGTTACTGTTTATATTGATTTTTTATAGCTAAAGTCTTTTCTCAATTGGAAGGAGATAAACTAGACAACAGTGTTGGGAAAGTTGGTGTAAAGATGTAAAGAATTTCACGTTATCATCGTACCCGATCGTTGAAATAGCCTAATAGAAACCTAGTAACAGCATAGTCACTTTATCCAACGCCGTGTGATTCCTATTTTTGTGACTTCATAAAAAATCGTTTGTGTGTGTGTGTGTGTCTTTTGAACCAACTGACGGAATTAAGAAGAAATTACAGGAAAGACAGTTGCTTGGTGAAAACGCAGCACAACGTATATAGAAATAAGTTTAAACCTCGATTTTTATTTTAAAACGCCTTGTATATCGTATGATCCAAAGTTTTCCAAGAATGTAATTATGTCAAACTAATCAAAAAGATCCAATTTCTCATAAAAACACTCTTAACAATGCACAAACTTACAATACACTGCTTATAAACACACATTTGGATCTCGCAATAGAAATTATCTCCAACCCTTTTAATGGAAATGGTTATGGTTCCGCCAAGATTATCTCACTTCAGGTATTGTGAGGGCGTCAATCTAAGTCAGTTTACGTGTTCAATTGACCAATAAGTAATTAATTAAAAAAAAAACGAGTTAACTATATATATTATTAGTACTAACTACTCGTTTTATTGAATATATGTTGAGTTATATATTTCATTGACTGTTAAATTGTTATACATATTTCAATTATAGTTACCTGCAATATCAGATGAATCTACATCAATGAGGACTTTCTCTATTTTGACTTTCACCCTTGAACGGCAGATTACAAAACATAAAGAGAACGTACGATGTACAATGTTACATTAATCGCGAATTCGGTCGTAGCCGAATTCTTCACCGAAAAGATTTTAGATTTGAACGCAATTCAAACCGTAGAGAAGAGAGATAGCGAAGAGCGAACGAGAGAGAAGGGATCAATTCTTGTGAATATAATTATCCGTTTCCCAGCACATTCACTGTCGAAAGTATCACAAGCCGCACAAATTAATTATTCGATTTAGTACATGATATTATGAACGTTTTTTCGCATAAAAAGCTGAATTTACAAATAATTGAAAGTTGCATTCGAGGCATGTAAAAGAAATTTAACTATAAATAATTAGGGATATAATTTATAATGTTTACTTCCATCATGAATTGAACCAGTTTTTTCGCGTCAGAAGAAGCAATAATATAAACATCATGTATTTACAATGAATATATAGTTTCTTTACTTAATATTTACAGTTTCTATTGCTGCGATCTAAGACGGTACACATAATATTTTAACACTTTGCACAGCTCAAACTACTAAAACAAATAAACAAACCACGTTAGCAAATCATGAGAAAAAGCGCGCTCATCGGGCGGGGATAAAGATCAATTAGGGGTAGGGTTTCGCCCTAATAGAAAGCGAGTTTCTTTTATATTCACGGTTAATATATTTCTTATTATACAGTACAGCAGTTAGCAATCGGAACTATATTTTCTAGAAGTCCAAAAGTTGAGAATTTCAAATCACTTATTTTGAAAAAATAACAAAGCAGCAATTTCTTACCAATGTTAAAAGTTGCTTTGGTAATCTCATGAAAATGTGTAGGAAGTTTTAACATAAACCAATTTCTTGAATTTACTAAATTATAAATAAATAAATCAAATCAGTTCAAAAAAATCACAAAACATTTTTGAAAACTTACTAATTTGATTAGTAATTTTACCATATAATTTTATAATATTATTCAAAGATTGATCACAACGACACGTGTTGTAATACATTATTAGTCCGGTCAAATTAGACCAAAAAATAAGAGTGAAGCTACATAAATTCCCACCAAGCTGAAATATTATTTAAAATACAATGAAAAATAAAATTTGAATGTTCCTCATCATTTCCGTGCATGTAAAAATTTTTATTCAAGGTCAAAGGTCAAAAAATGAGTTTTTCGCGATTTCCAGCAAAACGGTAAGTGCATGTAAACTGCGTTAATAGCGATGTATCGGTCAACAATTCATTAGAATCAGTGCAAAGTTTACTTCGTTTACCTGCGCCGGAGAAACTGCTAAACACGATTTTTTGCTACTGCAAGAAGGGATGCAGTGCTAAATGTGGTTGCAAAAAAGTCGGACTATTTTATTCCCTGGCATGTACACATTGTCAAAGCCGGCAGTACTCTAATATCGAATCACCAACAGTAGAGGATCCATCCAGAAGAAAAAGATGAATAAAAAGAAGAATTCGAAAGTTACGACTCGGACGATTAAATTCCAGTACTGTTTTTCAACTTAGATTGCTTTTAAACATTAACACGTTAAAAAAACGCGCTAAGTACACTCCCTCATAGGTGGAAACGAGTGCATATTGTGACGATTACAACTTTTACAACTTTTTTGAATCATTATATCTCAGAAACGATGGCTCGTAGGGAAAAAAGTATCGATACATTTTTTGTAGATACTTTTATGATCTACAATTTTTGTCTGAGGTATTTTTAAGATAAAACTTACCGTTTTGGCTAAAAATCACTAAAAACTCATTGAATAAAAATTTTTCCTTAATGATAGAAAACTTTCAAATTTTATTTTTCATTGTATTTTAAACAATCTTACCGATTTTCAGCTTGGTGGGTATTTATGTAGCTTGGAATGTCTAAATTGACCGGACTATATTTGGGAGGTCTTTCTTATAAATATCTAGCCATATCAAAGTAATTTATGTTTGCCTTTGTCTAAAAAATTAATAAACTCAGCTGAAGATTCCAATTGTTTACCTTCAGCTAAGATACAATAAGAAAGATATGCCGAGAACTCTTCTCTAACCTTCTCTGTAACTCCCGGAGTTATTTGTGTAACCTCGTATCTTTTCTTCCTCGACTTATTTACCGATTTGGAAAGACGTTGTTCAAGTAGTCGGGCACCAAGACAGCATGTTGTGGACGCGCACCATCTTACTGCAGCCATAAATCATTTCAGTTTGGAAACAACCGGTTCAATTCGGGAATCAAGAAGTTTTGAAGGAGATCGAAATATTGAGGACATGTCGGTATGGTCATATTTTCCATAGCCCAGTACCGATAAGTTTTGTCATTGTCATTGAACACAAAGAAAGGATATGTATCGAGATTGCAAGAATAACTGCGGAATTTATAAAGAAGGTTCGCGAAGAGTATTTCTCATTGAATTACAGCTGAAGGTTAACAATGAGCATTTGATTAGGGTTCCTTTAATTTTATTGTTTAGTTAATTTATTTATTTTATTAATTAAAATAAAAACATCAAACCCCAACATTCCATTTGGAAATTTTAGCCATAACGTCATTACAATCACATAGATGACGACAAAAATTAAAAGGTATCCTTACGAATCGCCTGTTTAAAAATAAAAATCGACGGATTTCAGTACTTTTCCTTAAAGTTGCCGATTTACGATATAATGAATTTTTTCTTTTCATTTGCACCATACTGTATATTGTTACTGTAAAACTCATAAAGGCCGTTTGACATGATGCAAGACAACGTGCAATGCAATGCAAGATGCAATATTTCTTGTTCAAATGCGCAAATGAGTTTCCTATCTGCTAATATTACGTTTTATATTCCTTGGGAGTTTTTCAAATGTTTCTTCATCCATTCTCAACTATTTTTTTTGTCTAATTCTCTAGCTACTCTGTCTATCATACTCCAAAATCAAGACAGAGGTAAATATCATTATTGCCAGTGATGCACTGGTCACTTTTTTCATGTTTACTTTAATTAACTTTGTTATTTTCAATTTCAAACTGCCCACAAAATATTAAATAATGTTTGAGGTTAGGAAACTGTTTATTTTACTTTTGGAATTTTGATTAGTGGCAACCAAGACGCAGTGGAAAGAAACCTGCATAATGTCAAACAACATGCAATATTCGTCTATGTAATATTTTGATCTTTCAAGGAATTGCATGCAATTTCTTGCACGTTGTCTTGCACCATGTCAAGCGTACATTTTCGATAGCAGAATTGAATTTTATGTTATTAGACTTTTATAACGAGAATCTGAAAGAATTTTATACTTTGTTGTTGAATACACAAGATTTATAAGTAAAAATATACCATCTAAAATTCGTTTTACAATTTTTAAAACTATTATTATAACCGTTATTAAAAGCCGCTTAGCACGATGCAAAAAATTGCATGCAATTCCTTGCAAGATCAAAATATTACATAGAGGAATATTGCACGTCCCTTGACATTATGCAAGTCACTAATCAATATTCTATGAGTAAAAATAAACAATTTCCCAACCTTAAACTTCATTTAATATAATAAAAATATGAAAATATAGCTAAGTAAAGTAAACAATATAAAAGTGATAATTATATCTGCTGTTGCCCCGGTTTTGGAGCTTTTAGCTGGAGAATTAGAAAAAAGAATGAATGAAGAAACATATGAAAAGGAAAATACAACGTAATATCGGCAGATTAAAAACTCATTTCTCCTTAAAATTGCAATTGCAATAAAATGGCACCGATAAAATCTGCGCATGCTTTTGATCAAGAAATTTTGCGTCTTTCATTGTATTGCACGTTGTCTTGCATCATGTGAAGCGGCCTTAAGTCACATTGAAATTATAATTTGTTCATATTAACTACCGAACAATTATATTAGATTAAATGTTGAAAAGTTTGCGTAATTTACCTAAATATGAAAGTTAATTTTGACATTTTGAGTGTTGCTACCTTGAGATAAAAAATAAAGACTATGTTAAACAAAACAAGTTCAGTGTTGGTATTTAATAATCTGCCTTCACATCGATTCAAATTTAAAGGTCACATTTTATGAAACACCAAAAATTTAACCTTCTTATCAATGTAGTAGTTTACGTGATACCAATGAACCTGAAAATAATTCATTAGTCAACGAAAAATATTTTTTTATATCGCAAATCTTTTCACGTGAATCGAGTTCTATGTGATAGAAATAACGTAGAGATCAAAATAAAACTTCTATCTATAAAATAAATATTTAGTTGTATATGTCGAAATCGAAACGTATCTACAAATAATCTAGATTCTATATATGAGCTCTTGAAAGTAAGAATAAATGTAAAAAAAAACAACAAAAGAGATGGCAACGAAAACTTCTAATAATGTAAGCGCGAAAATTCAAGACTAGAAACAACAAAATTAATTTTTCAACGAGGTGCACGAAGCTGTTGAGTATTTTTGACTTTTACTGTACATAACTGGTAAATACAAATTTCGAAGATAATCCGAATTTAGTTTGTATTATCTCAGGTAAGTATACCATAGCGAGAAGGGACTCCAAGGCTTTAACCATCATCTAAACGACAAATTATAGATGAAATTATAAAGGCCACTTGAAATGATGCAAGACAACGTGCAATGCAATGCAATACGCAATATTTATTGATCAAAAGCATACGCAGATTATTTCATGCAAGATCTTGCATTTGTGACATTTTTATTGCGTGTATTTCTAGAGAAAAATGAGTTTCTGATTTGCTACGTATCTCGCCAAGGATTTCTTAGTTATCTTATGTTTTATTTTCGTTAGGAGTTTTTCAAATTTGTCTTCATCTATTCTCAATTCATTTTTGTATGATTTTTAGTCTAATTCTAAACTAAACACATGTTTTCATTCGTTCTATATAGCCAGAACCTGGCCCACCATCGCCTGTCTCTCTGACTCCAAAGGTAAGCTAGCAGACAATATAATTATTGCTATTCATGCACTGACCACTTCTTTCATTTTTAAACCGCACACAAATATTAAATAAAATGCAAATATATTGACCTTGCAATAAATTGCATCAATTGTCTTGCATCAAAGTCAAGTGGCCTTAATGAGTATTCATATCTGATTCATGTAGAAACACTGAAGATGATGTTATACCATAAAAATTTGCAATAATAGATTATGATCTGTTATGATTTGTAGTTTAAAAAATTAGTTTTTTTGGAAATAGATTAAATTTTAAATAGTTTCGGATTACACCATATAAAAATCGTGTTTATAAACGACAAATGGTTTTAAGTTTGAAAAGGATTTGAGATGTTCAAGTCGCTCAAAATTAAAATCAAAATTATCTCGTTTACGTCAACCAGCTTCAGACTTTTGAATCTCTTAAGGAAAAAATTAGCTAAGGAAATGTGGGAAACTGTCATTCTAAGTTTTGGGAACAAGTGATAGATAATAACAAAAAAATAGCACTTCTGGTCATTAACTCCGTCCAATATCATTTTCTTAACTTGATAGGATGAATTCTAAATTGATTGAAAAACAAATTTCACAAGTAGAACCGAAGTTTTTACAAAAAAAAGTAAAGCAGAAGAGCTTTGGTTATCCAGTATCGAGAATCTCAAGGAGGGACAAAGTTTTAGTTAAAGTTAACACCATAAAAAGATTTATAGCAAGGAATCTATCAAATGGAATGGGCGACGAGGAGAAAGACTAAAAAATTATGCAGGAGTAGAAATTCTGAGAGAACGTGAACTTCATTAACATGAACCAAAGTTGAAGGTTGGAAATAAACGGAAAAGCGCTAAATTTCATTATGATGACAAACAACACTTTTTTTGAAAATAAAATATAAATGAACTGCTAAATGTTAAATATTTTTCTAATTTAATGAATTGGAACTTTTGTCAAACAACGAACTAAATGTTAATTCGTTTCATTTTTCAAGTCTGTCAATTACATAAAAAATACGCTGACCCTTGTTTAATCATGTCCATTAAATTCTCATTCACCTCGCGTGCTACCAACATATTCATTTAAACCGTTGGTGGAATTTAAAATTAAATAAAAAAAATAACCAATTAAACGACGAGAGTAGTAATAATGAAAGGAATATTAGAATGAACAAGCGTGTTTATAAAAAGAAAAAAAATGTGAACATACTGAAAATCGTTCACAATCCGACGCTTTCTAGGAAGGAACAGGCAGGGAGAAAGAGGAAGCTTTAAACAGGAGTGAATCTGCCCAAAAAAAGGGAAAATCTCAAATTGTTTATGTCGACAGGAAGGTCGTAATTTATTACTTATCCAAAAGTAAAAACAACAGTTTATTTTTGATAAATCGGAGGTGTTTTTAAAGATGAACACTTTTACTTATAAAAATAATGCATTCATGGAGTGTTAGTAGGACAACCACTTCATTTTAATGTAGTACCTCGTGACAATTATGCAAATGTTTCAGGAGTGGAAACCGAAACTTCCACGAATAGTATTGAAACAAAAAAAAATAACCTCGGTGAGAAAGTCTCTAGGTATTGCTATTTAGTTGTCTGCTCGTGCTTATTTTCGAGAAAATTCATGTAAAACTGAAACCAACATACTGTTGTTAACTTAGAAAAGGTTTAATTGAACATTAGAGATTCTTAATAATAAAGTCACTCGAAAGTACGTAGATTTGTTTCTAATTACATTGCACGGGCTAAAAGTTGAACCTCGGTCTTTCGCATTATGATGCCCGAGATGAAAAGCCGTGGTCATCATAATACGCAGAGCCGAAAATTCAACTTTCGGCCCTTGTAGTGTAATATACAAATCAACACATTTTATGACAGTCTTTGTTATTCTTGGAGGAGCTGCTTATCATATTTTTTTGTTGCCTAATTGCCACATTAGTATTAAATGTTTCTTCATCATATTATATTATTACCGATTTCATAGAATATTTTGAAAGGACTGACAGTAAATTTATTTGATTTTCGATTCTCTATTATATCCCAAATTCGTTTATGTTGTAACGTTTTTCGTATTTATTTACACTTCTATTCCTGGGGTAGATTAATAAACATTGTCTTTCACATTCTTAATTTATTTACACACTATACAATACACTTGACAATAATTTACTTACGAATATCACTTAAATAATTTCTGCGATTACTTTTAATAATTCATTCTTTTCACTATGACTATTTATTTAAAACTAAACTAATTCCGCTACATAAACTTATTTATATACCACAAATAGAATTCTACAAAGTTCTAGAACAAAAAGAAAAACAAGAAATAGATAAATAGACTTTCCTAGAAATTATTTCATAGAAATACTGTAATAAACCACCTGCTATAATAAAAAAATCATACAAGGCGCGCCCGACATTTATAAAAAACAGATGAAAAGCGTCGCCGAATTTTAAAACTCCATTTTAGCTGGACAGGGCCGGTCTAAGGGTTTTCAATAATTTTGGACTGAACGCCACAAACGAAATCGATTGAATAGCCAAACCGTTTGTTACAAGACGAGAACGACGCATAAATCTGACATGAATAACGAGAAATCTAGTGAATAAAAATGCCAAGGACCCATTTTCATGAACACGAGAAGAAAATCGTGGACACTGCGAGATAAATAAGAACAGTACTCTGCGGATTAAGCGGTGGAAGAAAATATTGAAATTAGATACTGGCCACATTTATAAAGAGAATTATAATACTGATGATCATGCGATATGAGCAGAAAGGAACTACAGGTCCAAGAAAAATCCCTATAAGATTCTTGTTCTTTCTGGTCCGCCGACTTTGATGATGGGACTTAGCGATTAGGAATTGGTTAGGTTACAAATAAATTAGATGCAGATATTGAACTTAACTATTGAATTTTCTGGGATTTTTTACATTCAAATCTTCACATCTTTGATTCTAAATGACATTTGTTTTGGTCCAAGTTTTGTTGCAAGAAACATTTTTTGAAAATATCAGGGTAAAAATTAAACGTGTTGAGTGACAGCACATCAAATGTTGTTTGAAAAGAAATCTTGTCAAGTGGAAATTCCTAATTTAGGTTATATTAAAATGTGTGTTTGGAGCAGCTCTTTGTTTCTTTATAATGATTATAGTACAAACATCCTTTTTCAGACTACTAAATACTTTTGACGACTCAGGCTCAGAATCCCGTATTTATGAATAGAGATATGAAATGACCTGTCGATAAATGATAATAACATAGTTCAAATATCGATTATACAAGACAGGAATTCAATCAGATTATCCAGATATCTTGTTTTCGTGAAAGATTATTAGAAAAAAAGAGATCTTCGTAATGTATTTATTGGCAATAACGGATATGTTCTGTCTGACTGATATCCTCTTAAAAGTTGCGTGAACGAATAGTTGGTGTTCCTAACAGAATTGATGACACATCTGTATTTTTTCCTTTTACCGAATTTCAAACGATTTTTAATACCTTTTTACCATCTTCGACTTGCGTTTCATTAGAGTCATTCCACTTTTTTTACAAAAACTCCACATGAATGCATCTTTCGCTTTATTCTCTATCGACGTAATCCCAGTCCTGCAGAGTAAAAGTTTTCCTATATCAGGGCCATTCCTGAAATCTCCATATCTTACATAAAAATGTCGGGTACTTATTCGTTACACCACCACCCCGGAAATTACGAAGTAGGAATAATAAAAGTGTCTGGATGGGGTGGAAGACTATTGTACATAAAAAAATGGCTAGGTTAGGTTAGGTTAGGTTGAGAGAGGCGAAGAGAGTGAAACAAATTTTTCATTTTTTTGGAAATTTTTTTATTGCACTAAGCGGCATTAGTCGGAAATTTTCGCGTGGGACTGTATTGTGTTTATTTACTGTTTGGGCGCTTATATTCGATCGATGATAATTGTTATTTGTTGATTGAATTTCAGTTTCGTTTCACAAGGTGCAGTAAAATTCTATCAAGACCGTGGTATAATAAAAAAAGTGCAGTAAGAAACATCCTATGACTGAGAAGGGACTAGGGATCGGTACATGGTTAGAGGGTACCAGACTATCATTAAAGACCGTCCCTCTTTTCACATATGCCTCGTCGCAGGAGTATTCCTCGTGCAAATTTTTAGAACGAGAGCTGGATATGAGTAGTACGGCTATGAGCGATTGGAGGAATTATTTAAGGGAAGTTTATGCGAACTCATTGCTCCGAAATAAAAGGAAGATCGGGGGACCCGGCATCACATGTGCAGGTCTAAGTAAATAAAAATTATTATGAAAATATAGGGATGGAAATATATTGATTGAATTTTTTTTTTATTTTTCCAGATATAAAAATGTCGAGCAGATTCCTAAAGATATTGCTGATTTCGATACAAAATTGTGAAAAATATTATATATATTTCTTTTTTGGGATTATGTATTTAGACTTTTTTGAAAATATAAATTTTTTTTGCGTATTTCGTACTGTATTTCATCGTTATTATTATTATTATTTTGGTGGTGGTGGTGGTATAACGAAGAAGACCCAAATTTCCATATTTCTTTCGAGCCTCTCTATTGAAATAAAGTGTTGTTGGAGTCAGTCGACAGATGTCTATCGTAAAATGAGTCCCTCTTAAAATAGAAAGGATTTAGTCAAAATCGAATGTTAAATATCAGGGTGGAATATTTTCTGTATAACCTTTATACATACGTTTAGTGTAAGAGTTTTCCAGTTTTATGATCATTAAATTCATACTTTCAAGAGCAAATCAGTTATCCTTTATCTAACTAAATACATCTCTGTTCTTTTCGTTTTATATTCCTCATCTTCATTCCATTAGGGGCGACCCTATTGCAGCTCGGCAACCCTCTTGATTTATATTTTTTATACTTATTAATGAAAGTCGTGACTTTTATCCCAAATAACGTTTTTATATGGAAATTTCTTTACCTTTTTTCAACTTGAAGAAATTGTTATTGAGACACGAAGTAATTAACTGTATCCTGTTTTGATTGTGAAATTGACGTCGAAGAAGAAGAAGAAGAAGAAGAAAAAAAAAAAGAAGAAGAAACATGCTTTATTGACAAAAAATTGTTCACAATTTGTAGACAAAAGCTTGTATCTACAAAACAAACACACAAATAAATAAATATATAATAAAATAAAATCCAATTATAAAGTGTAAGTACGAAAAAAAAAACGATATACGGCAATCCTAAAATATGTAATAATGTGTAATAAAAATTAGTGTATATAATGTTGAATATTAGTATTAGAATAAAAGTCGTTTATAGTTTAGAAGACACTTTACCACAAATGCTCCTTCAAACTCATTGATTTCAATTGACAAATGATTGTGCATTTTTTACCATTTTACAGTTTTGAGCTTTAACTAACACTCAACGTGGAATAGATAGATAAAGATCGTGCTTCGTTTTCCCAAGTGTATGTCTGTGCAATGATCTTTAATTTTAGAGAAGTTCGATTAGAATCGCAAATTGATTTAAAGGTGATTAATTCACCAGATATGGTTCTTTGGAATGCCGTGATATCAGAGAAATTAATAACAGAAAAAGATTGCAAGAAGACATTGTTGTATCAATCCTTAGAAACTGACTTCTGTTGGTAAGGACTAATAAACCATGCGAGAGATATTCCCCCAAAACCGTAGAACTGCAATTTGTTAATTGAAATACAATCAAAATCCTTAAGAAAAATCATAAAAAGTAAACATAGACAATTTCTAAAATAAAAAAGTTAACTAACTAGACACAAAGTGTTTATAATTCTGACTTTATTCATTTCAATAAATAATAAAACGTGTTATAGCTCCACGTAGATCTTTATATATATAAAAAGAACATAAAACTCGGTTTTAGTCGAGCATTTCGCAGTTTTCACTGTCATTTAATTAGTAATCATTATTTATATTAAATTACACTTTTATTTTGTTATATAAGGAATGTTCATAAAGTAAATGTTGTTTCGAAATAAAAAAGAATACATTATTTTTTTAAATAGCTTTCATAAATTTCGTGCACTCTTTTAGTTCGTCAACGCCGAGCACGTCGGATCGCAGATAAAAAACTTCAGATGCCGAAACAAATAAAGTCGTAAGAAACGAAGTTAGAACTGTACGAAGCGCCATTAAATCGCTCATCGCCGCGTCTCTGTACAAATTTTTCGATGAATTACATTTAGTTTAACATTTCTCGCATTTAGAAAACAAAATAATCGATCGCATTTCACAAGTGACGGGATATCTAATCAACTAAGTTACTTCAAACCAGCTCAACGATCTGCACACAACCCACAGCGAGCTCAAAATGGCAACATGTCTCTTTGCTCGATATAGAGTAAATTCCGCGGAGAATAAACTTACTTTACAAATCTACTTCGTCTATTCAAGGGGTGGAATGGATGGAATTATATATGAAACTGCGATATCAACGTTTGATTAAACGCCATAGGTGTATTTGAAAATGTCAAAAATAATTGTTGTGACGGGGGCTGGATGCTGGAAATTGTATTTACTACATTATTGTGTATCTACTTCATAATGCAATGAAAATATCGTAGAAATAAAAAATATGGGGTATAAGTGAGCTTATAGACGCGTGCAAGTGAAGCCTGTAGTGCGGTAAGGAATATCATCGCCTCACTTTTATCAAAGAAAGATTCGTACTAGTAAAATATAAAACCGTAATAGATTTATTTTAAACAAAAATCATATTGATCATTTAATACATTCATTTATACACTGAACTATTTTCAAGTAAAAAACTGAATGTTGAATATTTGTAACAAGTTAACAATAATTTAGGTTTCCCTCTAGGGTTCAAGTGCTTGTTCTTTTTTTTCATACTTCCACGATCATTCCGAATTTCGCAATTAGATCGTTCAGTCTTATAAAATCATTCCTATATTAATACACTTATTATTTTGAAACAACGTTGTATGTAGAAAACTCAAAAAGTCCAGGAAGTGATTTATTGTCTATAACTTAATTCGTGCGGTATTTTTTCCAAAATTTTAACGTTTATTTAAGAAAAACATGTACAATAGTATTATTCAAAGTATTGCCCATCTGAAGCTATGTCCTTTTCCCATCTTTCTGGTAATTTGTGGACCCCATTCCAAAAGAACTGATACAACTTGGCAGCCAAAAATGAATCAAACCAATTTTTCATATCTTGCTCTGATATAAACCGTTTTCCAGTGAGGGTGTTCTGCATCGACCAGAACAAATGGTAGTCAGAAGGGATAAGGTCTGGGCTATAAAGCGGACTAGGTAAAACTTCCCATCCACTGTTTTCCAAATACTTCGGAATAGCAATGTGGGGCCGAGCGTTGTCATGATGGAAAATTATTGCCTCGTGTTTGGTCGCATATTCCGGGCGTTTTTCGACTACTGCTCTCTTCAAATGGATTAATTGTGTTCGGTAGCGTTCTGCATTGATGGTTCCAACCGGATTTAGTAGCTCATAATACAGCTAACCCTTCACATCCCACCAAATAGAGAGAATTATCTTCGCGCCATGGAGATTCGGCTTTGCCATTGAATTGGTTGGTTGGCCGGATTTCACATATGCTTGGGGTTGTCGTAAGGAATCCATTTTTCATCACCAGTAACAATCCGATGCAAAAATGATTTCCTTCTGTGGCGTTCCAGCAGCATTTCGAACATGCAGAACCGCCTTTCGACGTCTGTCGACTTGAGTTCACCCAATTTCCTTGCTTTTGAACATATCCAGCTACTTTTAAACGTTTTGAAATGGCTGCTTGAGTGACACCCAAAGATTCTGCGAGCTCTTCTTGTGTTTGGCAACAATCTTCATCTGGATAATTGCCGAATTGACGATTTTTATAATAAAACCAGTCTCGTTATTTGATAGCCAGAACTCATATTTTCACCAATTTTTCTTTACAGACCATTGGAGGTTAAAAAAACAACCTTCGTATACCGCAGAAATCAAAATACAGTCGATAAAATGCATCTCATCAATGAAACGTGTTCACAAAGAACAAATAAGGTTATTGCCACATTGTTTTGGAAATCCAAAGGTGCAATCTTTATTTATTATTCAGATGGAGAGAATTAGCCGATATTAAGCTAATTTCCTGACACTTTTTGATATCAAATTTCAAAAAACATGACCGCATTTGTGCTGTTATCGCTAAAAATTATGATTTATTGCCCCATCCACGATATTCACTCAAATTCGGAGCCTCGATTACTTTCTGTTCCATAATTCAGAACAATTGTTGGTGGAAAGCGATTATTGATAAATAAAGAAATTAAAGGATAAAAATAAAAGTATATTTTGCAGAACTTCCACTCTATTAAATGTGTAGATTTATAAGAGGAAGTTTTGAAGGAAGATACCCCAAAAACTTTGTTTACATAATCAATTTATGTAAGGCAGTTTTGATCTATCTATTCTGTTGTGCACCATCAAAATACTCAAAACCTAATCAACTGTGACTCTTTAGCAAAGATAGCCATAAATCCGCAACACATGCGCCCGCAGTTTTTTGGATGCCTGAGCAAAACAAATGGGGGAACACTGACAACCGTTTGGAGAACGGTTAATTCGAATATAACTGATCGGAGGTAAACTCTTCTAGTATTAATGAAATGATACTTTTGCGATTATAACCATAAAAAAAATGCCAATACATCGTTTGTAATAAGTTTCTCAACGAACGATCGAGAATAGAAAGACAAAAAAAGACAAATTTGTATTACATTGTGCAAATGCAATTTATATCTTGATTACAAACCTATTTACGCTTGTGGTTTTCAATCTACTGGTTCACTTCCATAGAAATTGATTCAACATGGTGTTATTCGAGGTCTTAGCATTGATTCTATCGGTAGACCATATAAAACGTTTGAATTTTTGATTGTTCCAACGAAAAAGTTTCATTTAATACAAAGCCAAAGAGATTTCGTTAAAAACATACAGTGTATAAATACAGGATGGTTATTATAGTGTATGTAACCAATTCATAAATATGCAAATAAAAATTCATACCTTTTTTTGATAATGAAATATGATTACAATGACAAAACTCATTTAACATAGTCGGACAACTGGAAGTACATATCGTGAACATACAATAATACCTTTTAAATATTCCGCATTTCGATTATTCAAGACCTTCATACCCTTGTTCTAAATTAGGGTAGCAGTAAATTACGTAGGTATAATAGAAAGAACAGTTAAGCAAATAAAATTCATTATTCGAATAAACTATATGTAAAATTAATTTTATTTACTTTAAACTTTTCTTTCTATGTACCTACATAATTTAATGCAATCCTTTGAATATTATTAAACGGAGAGAGCTATGGAGAAATATTTCTTACATTTATTGATTTGATAATAGTCTTTGACATAAGGTGTGCCTTAGGCTAGTGTTGGAGTGCAAGAAACTCCTACAAAATCTCATGATATCCAGTTCGTTTGGGTGCCCGGTCACTAGTGCAGCAAAGGCAACGATGAGGCGGATTCATCCTCCGAGCTGGGATCGGCGAACTCGCCTATGGTCCCGAAACCCATCTTTGGTGTAGTTAGAAGCATTGCTATAGCATTTCTCAACTGTCTGCTTGCAAAGCAGGCTCGGCAGAGATGGTTAGACACACACCTGGCATGAGACAAACAAAGGCACACATAGATGGACCTTGTGCGTCTTACACCACCCAACTGCTCTAACTAAATAGGCGCAGAAACCGACTAGTGTCTTTTAACCGATCATCCAAGACGCCATCTTCATACCATGGGCATTACGGTCGATCCGGAGTGCCGCTGGTGCGTAGAGGGATATGAAACTGCAGACCACGTCATCTATCTGACCAGCACACACACGAGCGCTGTTTAAACGCTTAGGCAATCCTCACAGCTTGTATAATGACTTTAAAAGGTTCAAGCCAAAGCATCTGATAGGTTTCTCAAAGGACATCAACCTTTGGTAACGTCAAGTGGGACACGAACTATGTACAATATGTACTATGTACAATACGGAAGGAAATTTATTTATTGAGCAAAATTTGTGAAGTAAGGTCTCCAGTAGCTCAGTGCCTATACTTATTTAACTTTGACAAACAAAATCTTAAACTGATTAGACTTGATTTTTGTGAAACGTTACAAAAAACGAAAGTCGTCAGTCTCAAGTTTTTTAAATGTATCCGTTTTATCGATGGGGTCTTATTAACGCGAAAAAACGTTTTCAATTCACATAAAGCCCACTAATTAATAACTTTATCAATACTTTATACCAGCTTCAGATATTACTTCATAAGTTACAAATAAAAATACCCCGAAAACGGTGTACAGTGGCCAGTTTATCTTTTTGGTGTAAAATTAAAATAATACACATGAAATTTTGCTTAATAAATCTAATATTGAAAAAGTTATGGTTAATACTACTTGGTGCGAAGCGTATAACTAGCGTCCTCTATGGGAGTCAAACATAAAAACAAATTCATTGGATGTAACAACTTCCAAAACATATTCGTATAAAATTTCAATACAGTGTTGCCAGTAGTTGTGGCAAAATCGTAAAAAATGTGTATCTTCAACGCCCTTTACCTTGAATGGTGTTACAAAAAAATTTTGTTGAGCAAACCAAATCCCAAATACTTTTGAGTTTTCTATTTTCTTCTTCTAGGTTATAAAAGCAGGGCACATATAAAAGTATATAATGGGCAGATGTATAAAGCAAGAAAATATTCATGTTTGATGAAATAGAAGACGAACATTGCATAACTCCTGCGCCTCTCCGAATAGCTACGTTTACTCAATAAGCAATGAGACACCTTGTATATAGTAGATTGCTCATTCATGTTATTAACTGTTTCCAAAGGACACGACCTTACGGACAGAGAAGTTACTACGCGTAAAACTTCCGGGTTATATTTTTGAATGCAACGAATTTATTGTCTGTAGATTTTTATCTCTAATAACACGGATTTAAAATTGATTTACGTAGAAATTGACACACCCTATATTGCTTATATATGGTATATATGTTTTAATTGTGTAATTAGGACATGATCATATTTGAAGGTCGTTCGTACAGTACTCGGAATATTTTAAACTTTATCATATATCTTTTATCTACTTCACAAATTCCTTTCAAAGATTAGAGAACAAATATAAAAATATTTAATTATATGCTGATCCTTTTTTGTATAAGTAATAATTTCTAAAGGTGCGAAGTGATTCAAATTCGTTCAATTCGTTCATTACAGAATTTGGTATCGTAAAAATTTGGAAGGCAATCCTGAATTTATATTCAGTTAAACTTTAATGCTTGAAAATTCAAAAGATAACCACTGCATATACAGTATTGTCCGAAATAAACTGAAATATAGGTGTATAGACATGTTTAAGCAAACCTTACAATTAATTAGTAGAGTTTAATTGCTAAAAATGGTGTCGAGAACAGAGGAGAAAGAGTTTATAGTAGAGTACCATTTTCGTTCAAATGGAATTGGCCGACGTTATGGTGCAAGTCTGCGATACGTGTATGATCAATTCACATAACATTCTTGAAGTAATGATGTCTGGCTATTTCAAACAAGTTTTTAATTATAATACAACAGGCAGAAGGAAAAGAGGCAGACCTGTACAAACATGGAGCAGCACTATCGAAATCGAAGCTTAACATGGAAAGAATCTTCATAAATAGTAAAAAATTGGACGAAACCTTTTAACGACCAGAGCTGTTTTCTCCTTTGAAGAACGGCATATTGAATTTCGGAATTAGTTAAGAGATTAATAGTAGAAATATTTTATTATATATAATTACAAACAAAATTAGGCAAACAAGTTGAGGAATTTCAAGTTGCACGCATTTATTTGAAGGTAGCGTTCTTCATATACCATAGCAAGTTCCGCAGAGTTTAACAAGATATATAAAAATGATATGGTTTTCTCAATGATCAATTAGTTTCCACTTATAATAATCATCCTAATATCTATACTAAAAATATTGCTAGGTTTTTATTATTTATCTATATTTCTTTATTATTGTGTTTCAGGAAGATTCTCCCGAAATAAAAATACGTTGCTTTGCTGCATTTTTGATGTCTGTAATGCAAATATATTTTTTCTTCTATTTTGCAAACGAAATTCAAGTTGAGGTAAGTACAACTCATCTTACAGAACGAGAGGATTTGGACTAATGTTCATCTTCTATGTTCTGATTCCTTCCTTTTGGAATACTAAAAAAGGACACCTAGTACTTAGAATTCGTGGAAAGCTCTTTGAGATCCTATTGAGATTCTCCAAAAAAACGTTCTGCCGCGATTTTATGATTCCTGCTATGTATATAGAATGATAGTTTATCATCGATTTTATTATAAAACATTTCCATATATTTGATAGTCATAATTTTGCCGCGCATACCACAAAAAAAACCAAATTTATATTTACAAAAATGCCTAATAGATGGTGTGCTAACTCTCTATCACGGTCTTACATACAGGTCTGAAACCGAGGCTGGTTCATTTCACGAAAGTTGAATTATCTCTTTCTGTGGCCGCCAGGTCGGCGTCCTGATCGAGAGATGATGCCAATAATAATAGTTATTACTATTATTATTATACCGACAAGTGCCCTCTGCTTCACTGGAAGCTAAATGACGATGTTGTAATTTTTTATATTATCGAAAAGTTAAGAAATACGGGTAATGTATTGTACCAACGAAAAGGAAACTCGGAGCGTTCCAGGAAAGTTAACAACAATAATCATATTTCTCAACTTATATTGATGTGACATCTTCGGGTTGTAATTGGAAGCTTTTCATATATTCCCCGTAATGCGATAAAATAAACACATTTATAGTGATAAGTTATCACTAATAATAGGTCGGAATCGTTGAAAAAATTCTTAATATAGCACATATACAAATAAAATTTTATCAAAAATTTTTGCTAAAAGTATCCATTATTTAAAACTGTCACGCAAACCAACAAAATTCCGGCCGTCTATTACTAAATCAACCAACCTATCCGGACCAATATCAACGTAACGTCTAAAAACTAATAAATTATTTGTTTAATGGATATCAGACAATTGTCCAAAGACATTACAATCCGAGCATAAAAACAGAGTCTCAAATAGTTATTTTAGTTTTGTCAGTGTTGTGGTATTTTAAATTGTGTATGGTTTATTTAATTTAATTTTATTTAATGTCATGATCGAAAAATCTAGTTTTTGGTATCTCTATAATTGTATGACAAAAACTGGAATAGGACACGATTTTCAACGCCATCTCTGTTACTGGCTCACATCTAAAAGCTGACTTTTTGGTGTTTTATTTTAGAATTCTGTGATATTTTTAAAAGTTTTTCTGATAAAATCTTCGAAATATTGCCCCAGTTAATCAATTCGTTTGGCATAAAGAAACAAATATTTCATTTGGAAGATTTGACAGACATTTCCTCAATATTCATATATATTAGTTTTAACATATGCATCTTTCATTACATAGGTATTATTAATAAAATTTTGAAGGGCAAAGATCAACAATATAAAGACTATGATGTTGTGATGAATATGGCATACGTTAAATATAGAAAAAACTGCAAGAAAGACAACGGTAATCATTAATTAACCATGGTTATGAAATCAGTTTTTTATATACCATTGTATGTACCGTGTACAAACAGAAACATTTTTTAAACACGCCAACATCTTACTGTTGACAGTCCTAAACCTGCTAAAGTGTGAAGGAAAATTTTTTGTTTGTGGATATAGTTATAAAATGTCAAAAACAAAATTATAATAATCATCCCGTGTTTCAATATTCCATCTACGTATATCTTATATAAACCATTTAATTGTGAAATTTAGATGGTTGTCAAATAAATTGTAAATGAAACCAAAATATTTTACAAAATACTTCATTTATCAGCATTTTAATTTCAGGTATTTATATTTTCTTGTAAACAACAATATGTGAATTTGAAATGTTAACAAAATGAAAGTATTTTGCATAATAATTTTGTTTCATTCACAATTTGATGCGACAACTTACTTCGAGCATCTAAAATTACTCGAGTTATTTTCAAATTTCCTACAAAATTAGCATGGATATGAACCTTAGATCAAATCTTTGATTATAGAAATTTTTTTCTTGGTACGGAGCCAATTTATGGCAGATCTATCGAGTATATAATCTTTGCAAATGACATTTTAGAGTCATACTTCACTTGCTAGTGCACCTCGCCTAGTTCCAACTTACCATGATTCTCAGTTTTTGGCACGAGTTGAATGGCTCCACTACACTACACTACACTATTCGCTCCACCGCTTCAACAAAGTCCTCGAACTTCGATCAATTTCGCGAGTAGTGTACTGGATTCGAAGTGAATCGAAGTTTGAAAACAATGCGTTTCTAACGAAGTTGCAAGAGTGTATGGACAAAGAGTATACTAGCGGTAAGAAGAGGCTCACCTGACTCAGAATCAAGAAGGGGATGTTATTAGGGATACTCATATTTACGTGTTAGTTTTATTCTTCCTAGTTCCTTGGTTTCCATCTGCTTAATCCTCCGAAACGATTTGTTGTTGCGGCTAGAGAATATGATCACGTTTAATGTGTGAAAATTTTGTGAAAACCATGTTGAGAATTGAAAAGAAGTGGAACTGTAAATGTTAATATTGATACTCGTAGATACGTGAAATAGTTTCACTGTTTCTCTCTTAACGTAACAACTTTGATCACAATTTGTTCTAAATTAATTCTAATAATCTACTACACCTTCTTTCGTTAGTTTTATAAATTGAGATTCTATTGATTAATCGATTAGAACAGTAGTAGTGAAGATTAAATATGTTACGCGTATTTCTATAATATATTTTAAGATTAACAATTTCACAATTTGAAATCGATTCGATACAACTATTATTCTCATAGCATCATAATCATCCATTTTCAATAAACATTCTCAGTAGTATTAAACAGAGCAACCTGTTCTTATTTTCTCACTCAGATAATGCCATTTTGTATATTGAAGTTGAAGGTATTTACAGTAGGCTTGGTGATTGATTACTTTAATGGAAAAATATGGTTAATAACGTCATTAGACGGCAGGAATTTTGTTGGTTTGCGTGACAGTTTTAAATAATGGATAATTTTAGCAAAAATTTTTGATAAAATTTTATTTGTATATGTGCTATATTAAGAATTTTTTCAACGATTCCGACCTACTATTAGTAATAACTTCTCACTATAAATGTGTTTATTTTATTGCATTACGGGGGATATATGAAAAGCTTCCGATTACAACCCGAAGATGACACATAAGTTGAGAAATATGATTATTGTTGTTAACTTTCCTGGAACGCCCCGAGTTTCCTTTTCGTTAGTACAACACAGTACCCGTATTTCTTAACTTTTCGATAATATAAAAAATTACAACATTACTTAATCATCGTCATTTAGCTTCCAGTAGAGGGCCCTTGTCGGTGTTTCAGAAGCACTGGTCGTTAAAAGATTTCGTCCAATTTTGCTGACAAGAACTGCCCATTTTTTTCCAATTTATGAAAATTCTTTCAATGTTAAGTTTCGATTTCGATAGTGCTTCTCCTTGTTTGAACAGGTCTGCCTGTTGTATTATGATTAAAAACTTGTTTGAAATAGCCAAACATCATTACTTGAAGAACGTTTATTGAACCGTTGTGTGAATTGATTATGCACGTATCGCAGACTTGCACCATAACGTCGGCCGATTCCGTGTGAACTAAAATAGTGTTACCTTTCGAATTTTCAAGCATAAAAGTATAAATAAATATAAATTCAGGATTGCCTTCCAATTTTTTAGGTCACCAAATTCTGCAATGCACGAAATATAACTTTTGAATCACTTCGCACGTTTAGAAATTATTACTTATACAAAAAAGGATCACCATATTATTAACCATTTTATATAAAAAAGAGAGAAAACTTTAAAAAATATTTAAAGCGTTAAATTTCAAGATTCACAGTATAAGATAATGAACCAGAATAACAGAAGTAGCTGAAAGCGTCAAACGTTTATGAAAAGATGACAAATATACAACTAGATAAATATATGAACCAAACAACCAACGATTTTCTAACCTTGATTGTACAATTAAAAATTGAATCTTGACAATTAACCCTCGGCTGATATCAAGAAGTAAACAGATTCAGACCTAGGAATCGTATCCTTTACTACATAGCCGAAACGTCGAGAAATTAGAAATTCCCTATACTTGTACATTCTTTGAAAGTAGTTTTTAAAAAATGAAAAAAATTCGCGCGCTCGAATTTCCATTAAACAATCATCATAGAACAATCACGAGTGTGTGGTAAATTGCTAAATGGAACAACCACCACCCTCTGTCATTTTGACAGGACCTTGTGATTCGTGTTTCGCGTTCTTTTCTTTCCCCTAGATCTGTGGGTCTTATTCGTTTTTTCAAAGAGTAGCTCTGTTTTCTCTTTTGCGAGTTTTATGAAAACAAATATGGATTTAAATTTCATTACCTTGAGTTTTTTATTTCGAATTACAAGATAATTTATTATGTTAGTTTCGAGAAGAATCTCCTAATACTTCTCGTACGATGACTGACTGGAAAAACTAACCTAAGCTAATAATTTTAATAAAAATATGATTTGTGAGAATCTAGGAGAAATATTTATATGAAGCCACGAAAGTTATTTTTAGTTTGGTACGTATTTTATTATTGATTTTATACAATGAATTTACAGCATACCTATTGTCGGTTGTGGTTGAAATATTTAATTGAATCATACAAACGGGAATTAAATGCATCACTGATTATTAAATACTGTGTATTATTAGACAGCGGGACTGTAAACTGTAATCAGTTCTGAATACTTCATTTATATAATAAGAAAACAGTAATATCTAAAAATAGACACTTGAATAGTATCTGTATAAAATTTTATCGTATCTGTATATGTTAAAGAGTAATGAATTGAATAATTACACTCTGATTCTAATATCTCTTCTATCTATTCTATAATTTAATTTGAACGGAATAATTGTAATTAAATCATATGCTTACAAATATTTATGCCTGGCTAAAGATAGATCCGCGTACCTGAAAATGAAGAAAATAGTGATTAAAAACATGTTCAGAAATCAACATTTCGCAATTTATTTTTAAACCAGATCATCGTATTTCATTTTCTACACAAACAGGTTCAGTAAACTTTTACTTTGAGTTTTCTTGACCAATTTTATCGCAACAAACCCTATTAAACTAACCTCAAATGGTCGTCAAAATATGTTTAGATTGTCATTGTCATTTTGGTACTCGCAGTTGACTAGCTTCAAACTGAAAACTAAACTGAAAACTTTTAGAGCAGTATTGTAAGTAGCCAAACTTCTAAAACGTAATCCCATAATTCCTTAAATAATTAATAATTAACGACACGGATCCTCACGCTTAGCAGATGAATTGAATGAAACCAAATAATAGTTCTAGAATGGAGCTGGTATAGACAAGGATACGGTAGATGAATTGGAATATGCAGGGTTAAAAATCATTCTTGACTCTAGGAATTTATTATTGAAAATGTCAACGACTTGAGCTTAAAACCAATTTAGCCTGATACTAATGGCACTAATTTTATCTAACACACTTTGTCACACATACAAATGACTATCTTTACCTCTACTCTCTATAATTTAATTTCAAAGTGATTCTCTCAGTAGTGCTTTTTTTAAGCAGTGCTAACGTGCGCTTTTTGTCACGGCCTTGACCTCAAACGATAATACGGTCTTTGTATTCTCAATCATAACAAATTGTTTGCCATAATTTCCTACATTCTCGACATTCAACACTTTTTATAGTAATTTCTACAACATCGTTTGTAGTTTTTTTTATTGATTTGAGATGCGATCGTTTATATTACATCTTCTTCTAAATCTCTCCAGTTCTAGCTTCTTTTTGTATACACGTTAAATTAGTTCCTCTATTAATTGCATCGGATTTTACCCTTTTTTTTGTACTGATATTCTAATATGGATTTTTTAGTTCTATAATCTTTTAAAACTTGACCAGAATTTAAATTTTATTGGTTTATTTTGAATAAATAAAGTAAATTTAACTATTTGTACAAGAATTACATTCAAGTACAACGCTTAATCAATAAAAATATTCATATGAATCAAGTTCGAATGTAAATAGGTCGTCAGTATTCGCCAATATATAGCTACGTCACCAAAATTTGTAGATAAATTGTATACGGCAATATTATAAATTAAGGACGTAGTATTTTGAAAACGTCAATAAGTAATTTATGATAACAAACCTAGGAATTGTTAAATCGACTTCATATTACGATATACACGTGATATACACTTATCTACATGTGATATCTGCAAATTTACATATCTATCAATAAAAAACTAATTGAAAATCAGATATTCATATATTTAATCCAGCTTAAATAGAATTTGTACATATTTTTTATTTCTTGTTCTTTAGTTTGAAATAAAAAATAATTTGTAATAGGATCCATAAGATTGGTAGATAACAAAATCTATTAACAAGTCTCACAATTTAAATAGCCAAGTATAGATCTGACAAATTGCCACCACCAGTGGCGTAGGTAGACCGAGTGACGTCCCACCCGCATCGCAGTAAATCGCGACTTACTGTCTATTCAATTAACCTTATACTCCTCCTCCTCATCTTCTTCTTGGCGTGCCTTATCAAGTCTCCTTGACGTTGGCGATCAGCATGACAAAACTCTTTCTATCTTGAGCTAGTCTAAATAACTGTCCTGCTTCTTTTATCCCAGTCCATTCTCTAATATTCCTCAACCAAGAAGCTTGTTTCCATCCAATTCCTCTACGACCTTCAACTTTACTCATCATAATCAACTGGAGAATACTAAACCGGCTACCACGCATTATGTGTCCCAAATAAGCTATTTTCCTGCATTTAATGTTATCCACAAACTCACGACCAGTATTTTTACCAAAAATACGAAATAATGAAAAGACTAGAGAAAAAATGGAATTAACAAATAAAATTTTGCGAGCATTGAACGAACAGTTTTTTAGGGCCTCAGTACAATCAGAAGCATTATGCGACGAACCAGGAAATCTGCAACCTATTCAAGAAATATCGCAAACTATAAATCGCTCCCACTTCATTCTACAAATTGTTCAAACATTATCAAATAAAAAAATACCGAGGATATTGTTAATTCAAAAATATATAAATTCAAAAAACGTTTACTGCTTTCTAGGACTCGTGAAAAAAATATTCTCTATCTCAAGGATAAGCGGATTCATAATACATCATTGAAGTTAGTATAAGCAAAGTTTTCTCGTGCAGTTGTAGTAGAAATACCTCAAGAAGAAAACTACTAGCTTATAAAAAGTTTATAAGGAATAGCGGATTCATAATACATCATTGAAGTTAGTATAAGCAAAGTTTTCTCGTGCAGTTGTAGTAGAAATACCTCAAGAAGAAAACTACTAGCTTATAAAAAGTTTATAAGGAATAGCGGATTCATAATACATCATTGAAGTTAGTATAAGCAAAGTTTTCTCGTGCAGTTGTAGTAGAAATACCTCAAGAAGAAAACTACTAGCTTATAAAAAGTTTATAAGGAATAGCGGATTCATAATACATCATTGAAGTTAGTATAAGCAAAGTTTTCTCGTGCAGTTGTAGTAGAAATACCTCAAGAAGAAACTTACTAACTTATAAAAAGTTTATAAGGAATAGCGGATACATAATACATCTTTGCAGTTAGCATTAGCAAAGTTTTCTCGTGCAGTTGTGGTAGAAATACCTCAAGAAGAAACCTACTAGCTTATAAAAAGTTTATAAGGAATAGCGGATTCATTATACATCATTGAAGTTAGTATAAGCAAAGTTTTCTCGTGCAGTTGTAGTAGAAATACCTCAAGAAGAAACCTACTAGCTTATAAAAAGTTTATAAGGAATAGCGGATTCATAATACATCATTGAAGTTAGTATAAGCAAAGTTTTCTCGTGCAGTTGTAGTAGAAATACCTCAAGAAGAAAACTACTAGCTTATAAAAAGTTTATAAGGAATAGCGGATTCATAATACATCATTGAAGTTAATATAAGCAAAGTTTTCTCGTGCAGTTGTAGTAGAAATACCTCAAGAAGAAACTTACTAACTTATAAAAAGTTTATAAGGAATAGCGGATACATAATACATCTTTGCAGTTAGCATTAGCAAAGTTTTCTCGTGCAGTTGTGGTAGAAATACCTCAAGAAGAAACCTACTAGCTTATAAAAAGTTTATAAGGAATAGCGGATTCATAATACATCATTGAAGTTAGTATAAGCAAAGTTTTCTCGTGCAGTTGTAGTAGAAATACCTCAAGAAGAAACCTACTAACTTATAAAAAGTTTATAAGGAATAGCGGATACATAATACATCTTTGCAGTTAGCATTAGCAAAGTTTTCTCGTGCAGTTGTGGTAGAAATACCTCAAGAAGAAACCTACTAGCTTATAAAAAGTTTATAAGGAATAGCGGATTCATAATACATCATTGAAGTTAGTATAAGCAAAGTTTTCTCGTGCAGTTGTAATAGAAATACCTCAAGAAGAAACTTACTAACTTATAAAAAGTTTATAAGGAATAGCGGATACATAATACATCTTTGCAGTTAGCATTAGCAAAGTTTTCTCGTGCAGTTGTGGTAGAAATACCTCAAGAAGAAACCTACTAGCTTATAAAAAGTTTATAAGGAATAGCGGATTCATAATACATCATTGAAGTTAGTATAAGCAAAGTTTTCTCGTGCAGTTGTAGTAGAAATACCTCAAGAAGAAACCTACTAACTTATAAAAAGTTTATAAGGAATAGCGGATTCATAATACATCTTTGCAGTTAGCATTAGCAAAGTTTTCTCGTGCAGTTGTGGTAGAAATACCTCAAGAAGAAAACTACTAGCTTATAAAAAGTTTATAAGGAATAGCGGATTCATAATACATCATTGAAGTTAGTATAAGCAAAGTTTTCTCGTGCAGTTGGAGTAGAAATACCTCAAGAAGAAACCTACTAACTTATAAAAAGTTTATAAGGAATAGCGGATTCATAATACATCATTGAAGTTAGTATAAGCAAAGTTTTCTCGTGCAGTTGTAGTAGAAATACCTCAAGAAGAAACTTACTAACTTATAAAAAGTTTATAAGGAATAGCGGATACATAATACATCTTTGCAGTTAGCATTAGCAAAGTTTTCTCGTGCAGTTGTGGTAGAAATACCTCAAGAAGAAACCTACTAGCTTATAAAAAGTTTATAAGGAATAGCGGATTCATAATACATCATTGAAGTTAGTATAAGCAAAGTTTTCTCGTGCAGTTGTAGTAGAAATACCTCAAGAAGAAACCTACTAACTTATAAAAAGTTTATAAGGAATAGCGGATTCATAATACATCTTTGCAGTTAGCATTAGCAAAGTTTTCTCGTGCAGTTGTGGTAGAAATACCTCAAGAAGAAAACTACTAGCTTATAAAAAGTTTATAAGGAATAGCGGATTCATAATACATCATTGAAGTTAGTATAAGCAAAGTTTTCTCGTGCAGTTGGAGTAGAAATACCTCAAGAAGAAACCTACTAACTTATAAAAAGTTTATAAGGAATAGCGGATTCATAATACATCATTGAAGTTAGTATAAGCAAAGTTTTCTCGTGCAGTTGGAGTAGAAATACCTCAAGAAGAAACCTACTAACTTATAAAAAGTTTATAAGGAATAGCGGATTCATAATACATCATTGAAGTTAGTATAAGCAAAGTTTTCTCGTGCAGTTGTAGTAGAAATACCTCAAGAAGAAACCTACTAACTTATAAAAAGTTTATAAGGAATAGCGGATTCATAATACATCTTTGCAGTTAGCATTAGCAAAGTTTTCTGGTGCAGTTGTGGTTGAAATACCTCAAGAAAAAACCTACTAACTTATAAAAAGTTTATAAGGAATGGCGGATTCATAATACAACAGTGAAATTAGCATTAGCAACGTTTTCTCGTGCACTTGTAGTAGAAATACCTGAAGAAGAAACCTACTAATTTATAAAATGTGGAATAGCTACAATTATCGGAGCTAGGAATCTTCATTGTAGTTTTCAAATATCGTGTCCATCGAAGATCATCTTTTTTTATATGTAAGCTACAAATTATTTCGATAACAAAATCTTCGTTTTTTTAAAATTTTGTGCTTCATTCATGTTCTAAAATAAATCAACTATTTGAAGATTTATCTCAGCATCGCCTGATCGCAATTATAATATCACTGCACTCGAAAGTTTCGATTAGATCATGTAACCTCTTGACGGTGGGATATAGAAATGATTAAATATTTGTATTTGAAACAAAATACATAGGAAAAAATGATTTGTGGAGTACGCGTCCCTATTTTTTAGATATAATGAAAGATCGAGTCGAACAATCTATATTTAAGAATATTTTTGAACTATGTTGAATTGTTTGCAGCATTTATCAGTTTATCAATTGAGTTATTGTGACAAATAAATAAGGTTGCTTGCAATTAAGATCTATATTTTATTGCCTTTTCGAGATTATAGCTAAAATTATATTTGTGAAAATAGTAGTCTACTTCATAGGTAACTCTATATATTTTGAGATACAGGAAAGTCAAAAATCAAAATCGTAGAAAAGTTAAAGAAATGTTAACCGTTTCCTTTGATTGTGAAGATGTGCACTCGAATATGGTAAAAAATATCATACGATCTCTAAAGAATACTAAGTTGGAGAAAATATTGCGTAATACAGTCAAAAAAAGGCCGTTAGACTTGTTTTGTTGCTAAACAACGACAATGCGCCATCGAAAACATGTACAGCAGTTTTTAACAAAGTACTAGGTCGTACACCTTTACCAGCCTTTCTACAGTCACTTTTGGATCTTTTTCAGATTGAAAATACTGTTGTAGTTTCAGTTTCAGTAAGTTAAAACAGCGCTGGGATCATGTTACTAGTATTTTATCTAACGAAAACTACTTTGAAAACGTTACTCATGGGATAATAAAAAATTTAGAGGGTAGACAAGCAATTTTCAGGACAAACCTTGTATTATTGGCCGTTACGCGGAATACAAAACGACAAAATGTATAGAAGGTAATATTGCTTTAGACTTTTTATTTAACGGTCTGGCATGATGTGTAGCGAACCTAATATTTCAATTACTTTATTCCCTCTTATAGCGCATATTTCAACACGGACCCCCTTATTTTATAACGGTCGACCGGTTGGCTGTTGCTCTTAAGTAATTAAAACGGCTTATTCTATCAAAACGGTACGTTTAATCATTAACTAACTTTGCAGTTTGCGTCCCATATATATCTGTTCCGAACCTCATTTTCGTGAACATTGCCTCTTCGCTGTTCTACTTTAATATAAATTTCTGCGCTTCCGTTATTAGGATTCACGTTATCTTTATCATTCCATCACATGTTTGGATATTAAGTGTGACACCGGCCGTAAAGATTCAGCGACTCAACATAATGTAGTTGTTGCTTTTGGTATTTATTCAGATGAAAAACCGTTTTTTGCTTGTAACTAGCACGTTAACTGAGTCCCTTTTCTGCTCTGCAGCGTTAGTGTGCGTTTACATTGGCGACGTTCCAGCGGTGAACGTCGAGCGATGCCGCTTTTGGGATGTCATCGCGCGCGTTGTACTGTTCAAATTGGTTAAGCGTCGTTAACAATCGTCGTGGAAACAATCTAACTATGGGCACACCAGGATACTAAAGGAGATAGAGAATATGGCGGATACAGTAGAGAAAGGTGTGTTGAAACAACGCACCGACTACACTACCGCCAGACTGACTTTTGGTATAGACCTGAACCTCCTCATACCAACGAGAGAGGACTGGGAAGAGAACCCAGGAACAGTAAGTAACTTGATTTTCACGGACGGGTCCGTAAAGGACGAACCGACGGGAGCGGGAGTATACTCTGAAGTTCTGGGAATAAGGGAATCCTTGAGGCTTAGAAATGGCTGCAACATATTGCAGGCCGAGCTGCGGGCAAAAGAACGAGCCGCGAAACTAATCTGTCGCGAAGTCCTGTCATGGATTCGTGACCGAAAGATTAGACTCTGCTGGATACCTTGACACAGCAATGTAGAAGGGAATCAAATGGCAGACAAACTAGCCAAATAGGGAACGACCAGGAGCGGGACGAAGCAGTGGGCTTGCCAAGACCACTGATCAAATTGCTGAGAGACACGATAGATAGAAAATTAGAGGGAGAGCATGGCAAGAGATGGAGTAATAGAGATGACTGTGTCATCTCACGTTCCTTGTGGCCGGTGCTACAGAAGAGGAAGTCAACAGAACTGCTAGTCTATGGGAAAACCTCGATCCGAAGGGTCGTAGCAGTGATTACCGGTCACTGCACAGTAGGCTCTAGACTAGGAAAATGGGTATCAGAACAATACATGAGGAGTGAAGCATTGGAATGTGTGGAAGAAGCAGCAGAGCTGGGTGTTAAGGACCTGAATCACTTCATTGCAAACTGGAAAAGCTTGGGAAAGGGGCAAGGACCTGGCAACGGAAGAGATAGGGAAATGTTGCTGAGTGAAAAGTCAGCAAGGGCATCACAATGGGCCTAATGCCTCCGAGTGGATCTCTGCTGAAAAGTGGAGATCACCCTGTTAACCTAACCTAAACTAAAGTTTCAAAAACAAAAAGACTTAAATACAGAGTATTAATGTCCGATATTTTTCTTTACTATAAGTTTTCTTATCGGTTGCAAATATGTGTAAATTCCGTGCATTCGACACACGCGAACAAGGTACATATAATTGACTATGAGAGAATCTGGGCTTTTCCAAATGCACGCCAGCTACCTGTAACGCCTGCTTTACTTATAGTAAAAGTGAAGCTTGACTGAAAACCTGAACCCTTTTGAATTGGAATAGAAGGTCAGTGGGAATCATTGGAATGATAATGAATAGCATCTAACCACGAAAATGACACCTAACCTTGAAATAGTTTTATACTGTATATATAATGACAGAAAAAATAACAATGTAGAAAAGTTCCAGCTGAAACTATAGTCAATAGGATTGGATATTGACGTGAGCGTCGGTAATACAGTGCAACGGTATTACAGTACTCTGGGTTGGAACTTCATTACAGGAATGCTAGATGGCGATGAAGAAGCTAGATTTTGAAATTTTTTGACAAATATATTTTTATCTTCAGTTGAAAATAATTTTTTCTCCTATATTATTTCTAATACCTCCAAGAATATGTGTACAAAGTTTCATGATGATCTGTTAAGTAGTTTTCGCGTGAAAGCGTCGTGCTTATGAGTATTTCTTTATTGCTTGGGGTGATGATTAAAGGCTCTTTTTCAATTGCTTAGTTCTTTTTAACTCTAAAATCAGTTGATGCACTCAAACTCTAATCAACAAGATTGTCAAAATACGTGCACGTTGTTGGAACCTGAGTTTCAAGAAGGGTAATCAAAAGGTTCTTAGGATAAGAAAAAAGTAACCGACAGACATCATGCGCTGGGATTACTTGGATACTGGGATAGATGGTTGTATATCCAATAGACACGGTGCCCAGGTAGAATATTTTTTTACAATTTATAATGATAAGTACTGAGATCTATAGATTGATGTTAGAAACTTTTCAGATCACACTAGTATTAAAGTATCCACTGTTGTTTGACTTCCCCGATATCCTTTGGAAAATTAAAAACGCGTTAAAATGCGCACATTCTTTAAGTACCAGCAACAACCATCCCTTTCTACATAACGCACGCTACCGCCATGCTTTACAAGAGTCCATAATTATTCATATAGGGAAGTTTGTGGTCGAACAGGATCTCTTCAAGTCGTTGCATTAATCGCATCAATGCTTGTATAGATTGCATGATAAACGAATAAAATAATTAATTGTTAGTTAGATTCAGTATTCATGAGCTTTTTCTTTTTTTAACTTAATTATAATTTCTTTGAAAATGTAGTCAAATATTTACAAAATAACTTAATACAATTTGTGAGCAATTTGAACTGAAAACTGGACATTCTCCTTATCTTTTTATTTAGCTCTTGACGAATTCATTTGGGGAATTTAATTATCTGGCACTAGAAAACTATAATGACCAGAAATAAAGAAATAATCAAAATCTAAAGCCAGAAGTTTTTTTTCCTCGTGAACGGACATGATTCGGACATGAGTCAAAAGGTCTGAGGATGAAAATCAAGTGAATTTATAAGTAGATACGACTACAAATATAGGTACTATTTCTGATGGAATGCAATGAATAATTTTTGTGTTGTATGTAGATATTCGAATCCGTTTTCTCCCTGCCGCCTCCACTCACCAAGACACGTGTAGATAGCCTCTAGGAGGCGCCTCGCCAGTGTCTGGAGCGGACATTACATCGTAGCTAAGACACATACAAATCAGTCATTTGAGATAGTTCACCTAGGAAAATCGAGATATCCAGCTATAAAGTCGTTTTTAACTTGTTCAATTGACATTCTAAAACTCCTCCCAAAACTCGCATATAATTCGATGTGAACAACTTTGAAAATCGGGGGTGAAAAGTCGAAAAATCTATTTTTTACAAATAACTCGTTTCCTATGGGTTTTATGCTATTTGTAGCTATTATCGATATTGTAGAACATTAAATTCTCTACAGCTTTTGTTTCAAAATTTTTTTCATACGGTGAATCGTTTCTGAGATAGAGGGTAGAGCACCCGCGGTTAGAATCCCTTTGAAATCAACTAGTAGTCCCGATCTAAATAATAAAAATTTGGATGAACTTGCAGCAGCATTTGAAAAAGAAAACTGTCCAGTTCAGCAAGAAAAAGACGACGATGAAGAAGGAGAAAACTGAAGTTAGAACTCATTGTCCTCATAATTACTTTTTATTTGTTTTTTTTTTTAATTTTAACATCACAAATGTATCGAATTACATTTTTTAATAAACATTTCTCGTTATTAAATTTTTATTTCGGTAATTATACACTTTCACGGTCACCTGGTTTTTTGGCTCTAGAAAATCGAAAAATGGATGGATTTTAATGATCCTGGTCTCAAAATGTTCCATTTTACGGCGGATTTATAAAAAAAATACGAAAATTAAAAAAAATAAATATTTTTTACAGTTTCATGACTTTAAAAGCAAAAAAATGACTTTCTACATACAATCCTTCGTAACTGTTTCTGACGTCGTGGAATCAAGTTCGTATATTTTTTTTCGCAATTTACATAAAAAAATGAATATTTTGGAAAAAAACAGTTTTTCTACTATTTAAGGTTTAAAACTATTAAAAACCGCAAATTCAGCCACTACCCCCGTCTTTTTAATAAATTCGTCGTAAAATGGAACATTTTGAGACCAAAATTATGAAATTTATCTATTTTTCGATTTTTAATGGTCCAAAAACTATTAATATTGAAGAATATATTCACGAAAATTGATTGTTTTTCATCGATTTAATTTTAAGCTATAAAAACTGAAAAAATCATTCTTTTTGGATTTTTTTTTAAATTGTTTATTAATTTATGTAGAATACAAAAAAAATATAAGAACTTTATCTGATAATGAGATAATTTTTTGTAAAGGATTATTTTGCAAAACCGTTTTTTTTACGATTTAAAACAGTAAAAGTATGAGAAATTTTCATTCCAGCTATTTCTATTAATTTTTTTATAGATCCGCCGTAAAATGGAACATTTTGAAACCAAGATCATTAAAATCCATCCATTTTTCGAATTTCTAGAGCCAAAAAACCAGGTGATCGCGAAAGTGTATAATTACCTTTATTTCTTTCCTATTATTTAAAAATAAGTGCTATAAATAAAATTTTTCTTTCTACGAATTTGAAACTACACGGGCAGGTAAGTGCTATTAAATGAATTTATATTTGATTGGAGATAAATAATTAAGCAAAAAATATTTAAATATAAGGTAATTGTTGATAAATAATGAAATTTAGCAATAATTCATCAACTTTATAAGAGGGGGATTCTAGGCGCGCGCGCTATGTCTTATATCTCAGAAACGTTTCACCGTATGAAAAAATTTTTCAAATAAAAGTTGTAGAGAATTGAATGTTCTACCATAATGATAATAAATACAAATAACGTAAAACCCATAGGAAACGAGTTATTTGCAAAAAATGTGCAAAAAATCGATTTTTTATACTTTTCACCCCCGATTTTTAAAGTACTCATATCGAATTATATGTGAGTTTTGAGTGGATTTTTAGGATGTCAAATGAAAAAATTTAAACGACTTTATAGCTGGGTATCTCGATTTTCCGAAATTCTTGCCTAAATCTACCTAAAATGACTGGACTAAAAGCTGTAGATTCAAAAAAGAAGTGTGCTGCATAAATGAATTGCTCTGTATCACTTTTAACTATACAACAATTCATTAATTGAATCTTTATCTTGTAGTATGTACCTACTTAAAATCTTAAATAATTAACATTCAAACAATACCACGTAAAACCAGTTTTAAGAAGTAAAAGCTAAGTAGTAGTTAATTTTATTTTCAACTGATTATGTTCATATTGCATTGGTAGAGAAGATATTATAGGAGGAATATTCAAACTTACTTGACAATTCGACGTAATCCTTAAAAAGATTATTTCGCACTAATAACACATTACTTAACAATAATAATTTAAGAGAAAACGAGTTTTATCTAACTTTATTGTTACTACCGCTATCACAACATAATATATAAAAGGTACGTTTACTGATAAATAATAGTATGTACTTATTTTTTACACTTTACTTTTAAATGATAAACTCGCGATAAATAATTAGGAAATATGTAATTTTTTTATACGAGTTCTTGTTTTACGCTCCGCTAGATAAAAGTACTCACGACGTCAGTCACATTTCGACTGAATCTGCGCGCAAGGAAATTACTACGATAAAACGTGTAGTTACTGTTTACAACATACTTATTTACGATTAGAGAGACGGAGCGGTTTTAGATGATTTTAGAAATTGTTTACCGATACAGATAATGCGAATGTTCAAAGCATTTTTTTACTAAATTTTTAACATCATATAATCTAATACATCCTAAAAACAATCGCCACGTTTTTTAAATCATTATATGGGTATCCATGATTATATTTTATTGGCTGAATTAACAGGAAACTAAAGATTGCAGTTTTTTTACTTCTTGGTTTTTCAACATAAAATAGAAAAGCTTATTAGAATTAAAACTAAAAAACAAACATAAAAATAACTAAATAACGATACAAAAAAGAAACCCACAAACTTATACAGTGCTTTTCAGATAAAAGTATCCACCTTTAATAACTTTTGTAATACTGGTATTTAGAAAAAATCCAAAAACACGTCAATTTATGTTGGAAGGGGCAAGCATTATGGCTTATTTAAACTTACTGGAAATGCCACCCCCTCACCCCTAGCAGTATCCCCTTTATTTTTTTAAATTACTTGTCATATTTTTTATGTAAAATTTGGATACTCCTCTTTGAGCTGATTTCAAAAATGTATAATACTTGTAGGTTAAAGTGGTTAGTTTATGAGATAAACAATTTTTCTTTTAAGAGCACAAATTTTACTTATTATTTACTTTCACCTTATTTGCCTGTACTAAAATGGGTTGTACAACAGTTCAAACTCTTTAATCTTTTTTTTAACTGTGCTATTTATTATGAAGTTACAATAAGTGTTCAAAATGAGTACCATTCACTTCCATACAATGGTATAATCTATTTTGAAATGCCTCTCTGACATTGCTTAATACGGCTGGATTTAATTGTCGACATTCATTTTCTATCCTCTCTCGTAAATCATCCAGAGATTCTGGTTGGGTAGCATAAACTTTTGTTTTTAAATACCCCCATAAAAAGAAGTCTAGGGGTGTTAAATCCGGTGACCTAGGTGGCCACTCCATCATCTGCCCCCTTCTACCTATCCAACGAGCGGGGAATGTTTCGTTTAAAAATTGTCGGACAGGCATAGCATAGTGTGGGGGAGCTCCCTCCGTCTTGTTGAAATACCAGTAAATCTTCGGAAAGGTTATCATCATTTTCTATTATTGTTGTAATACGTGGGTCAACCCCTTCCCTGAGTAACTCAAGATATGATTCACCATTTAAATTTCCGTTGATGAAGAAAGGTCCGACAATGTGGTCACCTAGGATACCACACCAAACGTTTAACTTTTGGGGATGTTGTGTATGGAATTCACGCATAATATGTGGATCACTTTCAGCCCAATATCTACAATTATGCCTACTTACTAAGCCATTTAATGACCATGAGCATTCATCAGAAAAGCAAATATTGTTTAACAATTGTGGATTGTTATTGATAATTTGCGTCATTGATTCGCAAAACTCTAGACGACGATCAAAATCATCTTCATTCAACTCGTTCACCAACTTAACTTTGTATGGGTGGTACTTGAATTTATGTAGAACTCGGAAAACTGTAGAAGATGAAACACCGATCGCTCTACTTATTGTTGACAACGATTGGGGTTGTTGAGCCTCTAAGCTGACTTGCCCTAAAATTGCCACTTGGATTGCTTCGTTATTTACGAGTCCCTCTCGCTTATGCACTTTATTGCAAACAGACCCTGTTGTGGTAAATTTCTCCATCAGTTGAATTACATACTTATGAGTTGCATGTCTTCCGTCATGTAATTCGTTAAATATTCTAGCAGCAGCTCTTGCACAATTATTATTTTGGTAGTATAAACCTACAATTTCAATTCTTTCTTGCAAAGAGTAAACCATTTCAGAGAAACAAAATAAATAATGTATCAAATTACACTATCAATAGTGACTACAAATTCTAGTTGACAATGTCAAACTTTAATAAAAAGTAGAGTTTTTTGTTGTTTGGATTTTTTAAGTAGAATAAATAGCACAGTTAAAAAGATTAAAGAGTTTGAAATGTTGTACAACCCATTTTAGTACAGGCAAATAAGGTGAAAGTAAATAACAAGTAAAATTTGTGCTCTTAAAAGAAAAATTGTTTATCTCATAAACTAACCACTTTAACCTACAAGTATTATACATTTTTGAAATCAGCTCAAAGAGGAGTATCCAAATTTTACATAAAAAATATGACAAGTAATTTAAAAAAATAAAGGGGATGCTGCTAGGGGTGAGGGGGTGGCTTTTCCAGTAAGTTTAAATAAGCCATAATGCTTGCCCCTTCCAACATAAATTGACGTGTTTTTGGATTTTTTCTAAATACCAGTATTACAAAAGTTATTAAAGGTGGATACTTTTATCTGAAAAGCACTTTATATAAGGTAATAGTTATAGGTAATAATTAGTATAAAAGTCCATAGTAAAAATTAAACCAGTTTGCAGCATGTCTGGAATTAAATATTATTATTAGAATACAAAGTAGACGGTACTTTCTAGCAAATTTGCCCTCAAATTATTGCGAAATGCGGGAAAAGATGATAAGGATTTGATTTAAATTGGCAAGTGATTGTGCATTTTTTTGCATTGTAAATATTGAGCTCTTAACTAATTCTGAACGCGGAGTATGTAGGTAAAGGTCGTGCTCCGCGTTCTTAAGTGTATTTTTCTGAAATTGAAGAAGCGTGCTTACGAATTAGGCAAACTGATTCACAGATGAATAAGAAAGAAAGAATCAGAATTTTTAATCTTTTAAAGAGTGCAGTGAGCCCTGCTGTTTAGTCCGAGTAAATATCTAACAGCTTTCTTTTGTAGTTTGAAGATTCGCTCAAATTGAGTCGCACCACAAGTACCCTAGAAGGGAAACGAAACATCGGAGATACGACTCCAAAAGGGCATAATAAACTGTTGGAGGTGGATAAGTTTTTTTTGTTTTTTTGGAAACTGATCTCAGCGCAAAGCAGCGCGTTTTTTAGATAAGGAATTGTCCACAACAAGCACTAAGAATTTTACAGATTTAACGACGTAAATGATTGTGTTATTAAATAATGGGATTAAGTATAAATACAAACGAAATTTTATTAGTATTTCATCTTCCATAGTAACCGCTCATACTCCCCTCAATTTTAGAGTGGTTTCCTATGGTTTTGGATGCGTAGAATCGATTTTTAGAGAGTGCCGAGCCCAAATCTGGTCCAGTAATTTGTTATAAACAATTCAATTGTTCATACCAGTTTCAAATAAAAAAGATTTGTTTTAGAAAAGTCTACAAAGAAGCTTTCTACAGTTTTAGCAAATAAAATATTACTTGGTTCCTACATGACGTAAAAAGATTTAAACCAGCTCATTTTAAACGTTAAGGTTCAAGCTTCAAAATGAGATGTTGTAGACTTTTTAAATATTATCTGTTAATAAGTTACAGGAGTTTGAATGTAGAAATTTTCATGAAAACATTATCGTAATTTGTGTTTTGGGGATATATAACTTTTAAAAAAACGAGATGCACTTTATAGTTGCTTGAAGTAATAATCAATACGAACATTTTGACCACTTCCAATTATGTTTTCGACCCTTAATTGCAAAGTTTTGCAGGTTTTAAACTGCGCGATCTGAGGCGCGCCCGCGATTATTTCTTTACAGGAACTTAATTGAAATAAATTTTTTAAGTTCTCAAAAATATATTAATATTAGGTTATTTTCATATTTCATTGTTTTATTGCACCTTACCTTTTTTTAAATCTTAGTTCGAGGAAAATTGCGACAAACATTCAAGTACCAATATGTATTTTCAATCTATTTTCGTACCACATTCGTTTTTACAAGTTTAAAATGAGCTGCTTTGAATCCTTCCACGTCATGTAGAAACCGAGTAATGAGAAACAAATAATTTTGCATTATATTGACGATAAAATTTTAAATTATGATTTTTTGCAAAAAACTGTAGCGACCTTTTTAAAACAAATCTATTTTATTTCAAACTTTTTCTCATACCTCCCTTGATTTAAGATTTATAGCTTTCAAAATAATAAAATTGTTTATAACAAATTACTCGACCAGACTCTACGCACCAAAAAACTCTAAAACTGAGGGGTGTATGAAACGGCTACGGCAACACCCTAGCCGTCGTACTATAAAAGCGATGCATGATTATGATAATGGGGCAAACATGAAGGGAAAGCTTCAAAAACGCATTCATGATGCGAATACAAGAGCCCTTTTTGCACCTTGTGCAACTCATAATTTTAACTCAACAGTAAATGACTCTTTTAAGGTGTCAGATGCTACAATAAACTTTTTAAATCTTGTGCGAAAGTTATATAAATCGTTTCGTCATCCACAAAAAGGTGGAATGTTATTAGAAAAATAGAAAAAATTGATGCAATAAAGTCCCTTTAACATTATTTAATTAAGGTTTGTGACAGTCTTCTAGAAGTAGCTGAATATAGTTTCACATTGATGCAAAATATAAAGCGAGGTTCCTCTTAACGCCTGTGCAGAATTAATTTGTAGAATTGTTATTTGGCAAGTGGTATTTTTTCATATAAAGATTGTCAGCAAATAAAAAGTATGCCAAACGTCTTATGACATAATTGAGGATTTGTATCGAGCCGCTGTAGATGTTAGCCGCAAAGCTTCTTCTGCAGCTTGATCTAAAAGTTCATTCCCATGTATGTTAGTGTGAAACGGTACCCAGATTAAAGTAACGGTAACACCAGAGCTTGCAAGACTCTCAATGGAGTTATGAATGTTCTGAATGATAGTTTATTTGTCGTCATGGGATAGGGAGTTCAAGGCTTGGAGGATTGCATATAATTTTGCTATGCAGACGCTAACAAAAGATGGTAGACGTTATCATTTGATTATTTCACGTGAACTGGATACAACACAACCTACGCCGACACCAAATCCTCAGCATTAAGCATGCAAACACAAGATTCAAAGACCCCTAATGTCAAATGTGAACTTCCAGCTTTAACCACCCAGAAATTAGACACGATACCTACCGAATCTACAATTAACACATCCAGCACCCCAGTTGTTACTAAAATCGCTTCCTATCTCTGCTGAAGATCATCCACATTCACCAGTAATTTCTACAAATAAAAGATCCTTAGTAAGAACACTTCAAAATTCATCAATGTAAAAGCTAAAAAAGTATCGACAGTTGAAAATATGATTACTGAAAGCTCCAGGGCAAAAATATTTGCCCTGTGTAACCAATCTCCCGATTATAGCTTTCTTAGAAGAAAAATATGGATCCAAATATCAGAAACCAAAGAATTTACCAAAGACATCAAATCATTGCTGATATGCATACAATTTATCCTGCCTTTGTCGATAAATCCATCAAAAATCGATTCACAAGAATCACGAAAAAATAAAAAAAAATAGACAAAGACAAAAAGGTAAATTTTATTCCTGTGATTTAATTTGTTTTAGTTTTTAGATCAAGATACGAATACAATGCATCTTTTTTTAATAATTTTTTTATGATAAAATTTGATGTTTCGACTTTTCTTCAAGTCTTTTTTCCAAAAATTATTAGAAAAATTAATTTTAAAATAGAAGAAACCTAAAATCAGAACATTAAGATGCATTAATATATCAAAAGGTCTAAGAAATTAAAGAAATTGATACGAATACATATATCTATTTCATAATTTAGTAAGTGGCTTCTTATTCTCCGTAAATATTTGTATGTGGAGGAATGTCATTATTATTTTTCCATACCAATCTCGTTAAAGCAACCGTAAAAACCAACGGCCACTTAACTAAATTGAGGACAAAATAGTGGTAATACAGTTTCTACTCTTCTTTTTTCAAAATAGTTTCTATAAAATTACCAAAAAAATAAAAGCGCTTTATTGTTGTAATACTTTCAAGGTGTACGTTGTATTAATACAAATGACTGAATCATTATTTTTAGTTGCTTTAAGTGTGTTAACTCTTTCAACTAATAAATAATTCTCTCGTAAAATATCAAGTTCAGGATCAAATTAAAACTGAGACACAAGCCTGCGCTTACCTACAATACTAAATTTGTTACAAGGTTGTTTTTGTTTCTCTTGGAATCATTAAAAATATGAAACGTCATTCGTTGTTCACTTGATAAACAGAAATGGGAATTTATCACTTACGTTCAGATATACAGAAATGTAAGCACAACATTTTTATATACACAGAAACAACAGAAAGTATTTTAAAAATATGTAGTAACATATTATTTTTATTTATCATAGTACAGTCAAATGAGGTAAAAAACTGAGTATATAATCTCGTTGGGCAAGCGGGGTCAGATATAGAAGGTCAGAGGTTATGAAAATTATTTTTTTTCACTGAAATTTGCATAAATGGTATCAATTTGAAGCATTTCTGTCCCAAGAGAACATTCAAAAATATACAGCTACATCAACTACCGGTTTGTAGGATTGTTTGGAATTAAAATGAGACACAGATGTAACTCCTAAAAAGTTAAATAAAAAGTTCGTTAACTGATAACCCTTTTTAAGGTTAGGGAATTGAAAAAAGTATCAATCTATGTATTTTCCTAATATTCTTGAATATGATCAGGGAAATTTAAAAGTTTTAAGACCTGCAATGGTTCTTAGCATGTTTACAAACGTGTAATTCACTAAATCTACACTTGAATTAAAGACATAAAAGGAATTAAATTATTTTAAACGGCCATAAAAGTCCTAGGAGTAATTGTTGCATATATGTACTGCCTAAAAGTTGAGAGTAAAAGTGAAAAAGTAAAATATCATATTTTTGGTGTCTGAACATTGTGTGGATAGTTTTAAGGAGGTGCTCAGTTATGAAGAATATGTATAAATGGTTGCCTACTCAATGGATTATATTCCCAAGTAAGATTATAATATGAATAAAATTGTTTTAGGAGAAGAAGTTGAACGATAATCCCAGTTAATAATATATGGTTTTTAATTAAAGACCGACGGGATGATCAAAATTAAGGAAAATGGAACATTAAGAATATGGAAGTTCAAAACTGAGGATGCCCAATATAAACTAATTGCATTAAAATATTCAATTCGAAATGAGAAAAATCATTTATGAGTTGGTTGGACAGATCCCTAAGATTGACCAAAATATTTCACGTAGAAATACAAGACAAAAGTGTTCTAGATATACCTCAAACTAATTAGCAGGGATATCAAATTGCTATCGTTAACTAAGTTGACTACATTCTGCGAATGAGTCATCGCTATGAATGACTGAATTACATACCTTTTGTACTAAAAGAAAATACCCCCCTAATTTATCTCAAGCTCGTCCAAATCAGGATTTTTTGGCAAACTGAAAATGAGGAACAATTACGCCGTAGAATTTTTAGAAAAATACGCGAAATCGATTTTTAAGTCATCCAAGACCTAATTAGAGATATTGGCAAAAAATAAAGCCTAGTTGAGGAGCAAGGGCCCCTTCATTAGGTTTGAATTAACTTTGTTAGTTACTAAGCCGTTAATTATAGCAAATAAGAAGTTTCATTAAACATTATGTCAATCATTTCCATACGATTATCAAATTCGATCAGTTCCTAACTGCCTCAAAGGGGTAGGATTTAAACTCGCGCTGCCAAAAACTCTCGCCCAAGAACCAAAACAAAAGCGAAAGGCGATTTTTAAGGTTTTATTGTTCCCCCTGAAGCTGAATGAGTCACGTAATCATTAGAAATAAAACCTGAAGACCTGTAAACCAAGTCAGAAGTGGGTGAAAATGGGTGGGGAACATCCAACAAAAGATATAATGTTACGATTGAAGACAATGTTAATTCTTTTTTTCGATATCTAAAGTATCGTTTATCGAATACTGATTTTGCTCAAACAGTGACTGAAAAATTGCTGTTAGCATCCTGGAGCGACTGAATCTTGTACTACGATGGCACACTAGGTCATTCAAAAGTCAAAGTAAACTCTTTAAAACAATTTGTTAATTTTTATTTGGAAGAGGGGTTTACCATATTTTGGATAATAAAAAACATGAAACTAAAACTTGTTCAAAATTTGGTTTTCAATCAAAGATCTTTTATTTTGTCTAAAATGCATAAAAAACTTAAAATGGATGATTTTATCAGAGAAGATGACAAAAATTTTGCCATTTTCAAAATTTTTCAATTGATTTTTGTATTTACTTGTACCAAAAAAATACGATATTCTTCGAAAAAAAATTATGGTAGTAGTTTTCGAAGACAAAACAGGAAATTTATGGTTTTTGTATTGTTCGTAAATCAAAAAAGAATTGAAATTTTAGTTTTCATCTTGAATACACCAAAAAAATAACAAATTTAAAAAAATGTTATTAAAATTATCGATTTTTCGATTTTTTATGACCCAATATCTAACGATTTCTTTCAGATAATTGAAAAATATGAAAAAATATAAAGCATTAAACCTCACTTGGTCCCTAAAACTATTGTTAATTCATATAGGATGACGAAGATTGTGACACAAAATTAATTATCCGAATGACTTCTAATCGCTTTAAAAAAATTTAAACCATTTATCAGATAATTTAAAAAATAAACTTTTCGATTCATATACATAATTCGGGAGTATCTTGAATACATATTAAATTAAGCGTCGAAAAGTGCATCAGTCCATGTCGGAGTTCTAAATGTGGATGAACAGTTACATTCCCCCATGCTGTAGTATCTATTTCCATACGCACAATTATAATTAAAATAAGGTAACGTGTTAAAACGTTTAAGTAGACGTTTCAATTTATTTAGACCAGTCAACACAAATAATTTTTTTCTACATCCTTCACTTCACTATAAAGTGTAATTTTGAACCTTGAAAATAACACCATCAGTTTTATTATTTGTTTGCTTATACAGTCTATCAAAGTAATTTTAGTTTGACGTCAATTTTTTATCTTAGATCTGGCGACCTCACCTTCTGGGGACGGGACCCAACGGTCCAGGGAAGGCAATTCGAATCGGAATTATTCCGAATTATTGACGGACACCAACCACCTGCATACGACAGCATACCATCCTCAATCGAACGGGATGGTCGAGCGTTTCCACAGGAGATTCAATGCAAGAATACAGAGCCACCAAAATGACCAATGGACAAAGATCGCGCCATCGGTCGTCATGGGTATTCGCGCGACGAAATGCGAAGACATAGGCGCTTCATCATATGAAATGCTATCCAGGCAATCTTCGAATCGGCGAGCCCGGATAGTGAACCAGCGGAGCTCATCAAGGAACATTTTCGACCATCACCTATCAAGCGAACGGCACACGGACACCGTTCGTCTTTCAAGTTCTGGTCACAGCAAAACACGTGTAAAAAGCTCGTTGCGCAAGCCTTAGTAATGACCTTACGAAGTGATAAAACGATGCGGGTACACGCTGAACGTCACATCACCAGAGACGACGTAGGCGTGACTATCCACCTTCAAAGTCAACAGGCACCAGCAGCAGCCTAATATCCGGAACAACAGCCTGACGTCGCGTGTTTTTTGTTATTGAAATATATAGTACAAAAGAAAATATGTATGTTATTTAATACTTGTACTAAAATGTAAAAAAGTCTTACAAGAAGTGGTGAGTGTTGTCTATGATTTCCAGCTTTTTATAGTGCCTTGTCACAAGAGCAATGACGAGGTTGTGTTGCCAAATTGAGATCAGCAAATATTCTAATGTGCCCAAAACATCTCAGCAATCTGATCGCCAAACAGGTTTTGCGGAGTTGGATGGAAACACCTGACATGAAACAAGCTAGGGCACACATGGAAGGGCCTTCTACCTCTCCTACTAAACAACTGCTTCACAAGTGCGGAATTTGACTACAGGCCTTTGCTTAGTGACGTCAAAAGGTTCAAGTCAAAGTGCTTGATTAGCTTTGCGAAGAATATATAATTTGATAGTTTGAAGTAAGGTACGACGGATTTATTAGAAGAGCTATTTGCGGATAATTCTGGATATTGTTCAGAAAACGAATGACATGTAATAAGAGACGGTTTTACCACATTTTCTGGAAGGAAAGCTCTACTGGAGTTTCAAAAATATTAAATTCTCGAATTATATACGAAAAAGTATAAGGCGATCTAATTAATTGTAATAAAGAACCGCAAACTGTTGAAAAAATTTCAGCAGTTTGTACCTGGTCTATTATCTTTGTATATTTTAACACATGGTGGTGGTAGTCGTAAGCGAGGCATTGAAGCGTAGTGATATTTTTTTTATTCGGAATTATTACATGCGGGCAGTGGCTGGCGAACCATTTTCAATTATCGTACTAATACATACACAACGTTTTTACATCGATACTTGTTATATTTAGTCTTGTACAAAAATAACATATAAATTGTATTTGTTCGTGACTAGTATTTTTCAATAATTCATTTAGGTACTATGAAAAATTTGAAATTACTCAAATATAATAATGTCGGTTGCGTGTGGTGAGAGAGTTTCATTATTATCAAATGGAAGCATAGAAAAGTTTGGAGAGGGAACAAACAGCAGAAATGTCCAGACAATTGGAGAATTTCACAAAAATAAACGTTATAATAGTAAGTAACACCCTCTATTGGCAAAAAACATCGGTAAGTATACAAATTTGGCGATTAAAAGTAAGAAAAGATCTATCAATAATCGCTGCTCAGTTAAGAGGTACACTAGAAAAGACAAAACACTACTTTTTCTTTTCCAGAACTCTGTACACTATTTCGAGCATTAGAATAATGAGTTGTTAGTTTTTACTCTCCATTTACACATTTTTTATTCACTCTCTCCGTTCTCTTGCTAGTTTATTCAATTGTCGCTCTGTTTTCACTTTCTCCTTCTTGTGTAACTTGTTCTAACCAAGTTTTCCTTAATCTTCATTTTCTTATTTGTTTTTGCTTCTGTAACTTTTCTTATTAAGCTTTGTGGTCTTTATGGGCCTACCCAGCCCTACACATCTTGTTTCTCCAGTTATTTTCCTAGTTGTGTAAACTTCTGTGTCCTTTCATAATACGCTTTATCGCCCTTATGCGTCCTTTCATCATTAGATCCTCTTCCTGTTCCCTTTTTTTGTTTAGTAGCAGTTTAATAGCATCCTTTTCCATTTTTTGATCTTTAAATGCATTTCCAAATTTCCTACTAACTTTATCTATCTGTTTCACCGATTCTAAATTGCTGTAGCAAAATATTGTCTACTGTTTAAGGTTCTTCTCTTATCTTGTTGTATCTGTATCTTTTTAATCCTAACCATGATTTTACCACCACCACAACTTTCTCAAGCTTCTTCCGTCTATTTGAAACATCCCTCTTTCGTTTTTATATATCTGTTTTGCTATATCTATGATTTTTAGTCGGCTTAGTTGAGAGACACGATATAAGAACTGACAATGTTCTGGTAGAGGTTATTGTGATGAAGACAATAATACAATAAAAACAATTATGAAATTCCTAGCTATAAGAATCAATAAACAAAAAGCAAACAGATGATGATGATAAATAAGATATTTAGAGGAAAGTATTTTGGAATGAATTTAGAATAACTTTGGAGCATCAACTTCTTGCGGTACTGAAACTAGTCTGAATATCACAAGGAATGATTTCTCGAAGGTACAAATACTGGCTTGCATATGTACAACCGGAGCCATGAGATCATGCCCAACATAAGAAATGATTTCAAATATTACATCTCTCCATGTAGTATTGAAAATCGCGATGGAAAATCATCATTCGGAAAATTCACCTCAATACTAAGCTGTAGAAGCAATTAGAATCAAAACACCATGCGAGAAATTGAAACAAATGTCATCAAATGGTGTACGGATGACTCCAACAGCAGACAGAACTGGATTGGGACTGTACGAGACGAGAGCCAAAGCCAAAAACTCCGAAAGCCTGGTCAACACACAAATAATTTGCCAAGCAGAAATATATGCGAGTGGAAAATGTATCCAGTTCAATCTAGAAAGGAATCAATGCAAACAGAAGGTCCTGACCGATACCAAAGCAGCTAATAGAGCTCTAACTCCAGTTTCATTAAACCCAAACTGGTTTGGGAATGCCTGGATAAGCTAAACGAGCAAGGCATGAATATTAAAGTTACCTTGCAGTGGTTTCCATGATACATTGGAGAAGATCTCCTGAATGTATCAACATAGGCAAGAGCAACCTAAGTGTGAGACACTACGGAACTCCAGGGCACACCTGGGAGCGTATGAATTGGAAGAGGAACATCTGAAATTTCGAAGAGAGTGGGAATAATAGATCAGCTGTAAACACTGATAATTCCCAATATCACAGTAATGGGATCTATTGTCCCAACATATACCCTTGAACAAGGTTCATGACATTCCACAACTTCCTATCATTACAACTTCATAATAATTCGATTGTTTGCGCGTAGTCTCTTTCTTCTCCCAGTAGTGCTGTTACAGATTTTAGGAGACTTCTTGTTCTGGAAGGATTAGTTAGCTTGGATATTAAGTCTTTGTAATAAAAGTGTGTTTGTGTGCTTCGCTGCCTCGCTTAGAAACTTTATAACCTTCTTTAGTGAAAAAAAAGCACTAATCCGAGTGGTTTGTCACTGAAGCTGTCATCGATGTGGGTTCAACTGAAGGATTGCAGGTTTGCTCACTTTTATGCTACTATGATAATACCACGTGGCACCGATTGAAGGTATTTTGGATTATCGGTTGTTATATCTCCTATTCCTCTTAAGTTTGTGGCAATATGTACTAGTCACCTTGTATAATTATTAAAGACGAGTATTAATAGTTCGAATCTAATGGTATTTCACTTTTTTTTTAAACTTTATTCTAGTTTCCAATATAATTACTTGCGCAACCGAATGGATTATTTCTTTTTTAATTATCGAAGTATTGATTGCATTTACGATTCGAACCAGCAATAATTGCTCATTTCATTTAGTATCAAAATGTTCGCAATGGAGTGATTAAACATAGGTAATCATGTAGCATAGTGGGTGTTTTCGCACAGAGACCGAGTTTTCCATTTAATCCAAACTATATATTTTACGAGCTTTTAGTTACACAAGCCGAGACACTTGATTTATTAGCTGGTTCTCTAGACACATTGAAAATTGATAAACTTTACTCGATTTATATGGAGTAGCTTTTCGCATATACACACAAAACTTCTTGATTAATTTTTCTTGTTTACTGTCAATATGATAATCAATCTGGACAAATGAGAAGATGCTTTCTGCTACGCAAGATTTTATTCATAACATTTTTTTGGAAAGTCAATAAAGAGAAAGTTGTTTGTTTGTGCTATACAAAAATCGGAGAAGAAACTAATTTTTTTCAACTGAATGGATATATAGCGAGTGTCTCAATTGCCTCTTGGTCATATATTAGAAAAAACTTATTTTGTCTCCCATGCAAATGTTTTGCGTGGAGTTTTTCCCCGCCCAAGAACTTTTTTTTTACAAAACACTATGAGAATTATTTTAATGTATTTGGGGAGAGAAATTTGACAGTTAATGTTTTAAATTAATATACAAAAAGTGTACTTTTTCAATTTATTTTCAAAAGAAATGACGAGTAAGAGACTAGTGCTAAATCAAAATAAACAGCACGAGTGCTGCGACCTGTCGTACATCGAAGAAAGGAGTGCATGTCAGCCACTAACCCGTTTTATGAGAATATAGGTTCGTTCCAACCCATCCAAGAGCTGTTCTTGGTACAGTGACGATTTTGCGCAATAGAGATTACGTGTTCAGTCAGGAACGATTCTATTTTGTGTTCCAACAAACTTAGTCATCATTTGTGTACCGATTCTGAATGTCGATTTCATGTTTTTAGATTAGTTTGCTATGAAAGCGTGTTTTTAAACAATTATTTATATTAATCAAAATCGGTAACTTATGAGAGGATTGGATAAAGTGTGCTTCCTTTGATGAGAATAGTGGTTTTTGAATTCCCTTCGATTATGAATTTATAACTATTGTCATCGATTCATAATAATTGCGAAGCCTCAAATAAATCCAATGTTTTAAGTGTCCAAACTTCAACTAATAAAATCGAGTAAATAATTATAATTTTTCACTTTTCATCTAGAACCCAGCTCCAATCTCATGATTGTTATGAAGTGAAAGCAAAAGCGGATAGTGAGGTAAAATTCTATATCCAGAAGTACCATGTACCAAGTATAAACCGAAATTTTGATATAAAAGATTTTATTATTATTATTTTTCTTTTTAATAATAAGCGAAATCGCTCAAAAAGTAAACAAAGATGAAAAAAGAGCACACATAGACAACAGACTAAAACCAATATACATAAACGAACTAATGTATGCGGCCGATTTAAAAATAATCACAAATGAAGTGCTACAAAACAGAATACCGAAGTAGAATAATGAAATGAAGCAATACGCAGATGAAGATACAAAAGACAGAAATAAAGAAAATATCAAACAAACCAGAACAAATAATTTTGCAAATAAATCAACTGGACAATTGTAAGTCAAGAGACAAAACAGGCGAAGAGATATTTTCCAATAAAAAAGAGATAACAAAATGTACCAAAACGAGAATTTACCAATCAGTACTGCTACCAATGTTAATCTATGGTTACGAATCCTGGATTCTAACCAATAAATTGAAGCAGAAAATAAAAGAAATGATGATACCGGTGAAATAGCGGAGTGTGAAGATACTAGATAAAATAAGAAAAGCGACAAGTAGATACGAATGAATGCAGTGCAAACAACAGTTGAGATGGATTGGAGTGAGAATGAAGGAGGACAGAACATTGAAGATGATATGGGAAACCGAAAGAAACAAAAATAACAAAATAAACAGACCAAGAAGGAAATGGAAAACAGAAGTAGCAAGCAACCTGAAAAAAGAGGACTGAACAGGAGGCAGACTAAAAAGGAAGCCAAATGGAGATGAAATATCACGTCTACATCTAGTATAGAAGAAGTTGGGGATAATTGAATTAATGCCAGTGTGTGTCTTTATCAAACTTAGAAAAAAGTGTGTAGATTATGTAAATAGACATGGAAAGCAAATTATCTGATCTGACAACTAAAACGATTCGCATATTAGTCGATTTCGAGTTTTTCGATATTTTTGGAAAGCTTTTTGAACAAATATTTCTACATGAAATCACAACATTGACAATATAGATTAAACTACACTGTCTAAAAGATTATTGCTATGAAAGGGAAACGTCATGTGTGATCGCTTTGGGGTGCCTCTGGGGATGAGGCTTGACTATGAATAGAATTATTACTTTCGTGCACTTACGTCAGTCAATGAAATTTATTTCATAATTTCATCTTCCTATTTTCTGTGTAACGCTTGCAATATTCAGTTGTTAAAATATCGGTTATAAATTATTCAACGTTAACTACCCTTTTTCTCTTATTTTTTGCAGTTATGCAGAATTAAGTATACGAAAACCATCTAAGAAATATTTTAAGAAATCTTTATAGAGGGAATGTCGTAATAACTTTTTATTGCAATCCATTGTGCTAAATACTTACCCAATGACACTCCCTAAAGAATTTTATTATTACGTTACAATCCACGAGGATAATAGTGTTATTATTCAATTCTTATTAAAACAGTTGTTTAAAGTGATCAAACATACTTAAATGCAAATTAGATATATTAATCAACGCCACCTACACTAATTTACTTAGCAGCGTGGGGTTCATAATAGTTTCAACCATTTTTTATTTAAGAAATTTGTTAATAATAATAGCTGGATTCATAATAAATTCAAAGATTTCAACATCTTACGATGTTATATAACCTATCTTTGATATATCAAGACCACCCTCAAATATATTACACGAAACGATACGAAAAAATTATTTAGAAATTTTCCAGAACAAGGAATGAGAATAATTACAACTTCAACAGGATTTGATCTCTTTGATACGTTTTTCTATCAAGTATTTCGACAAATTTAAACAATTTCTGTTATTAACACTGAATACATCACTACATCAACACTCACGATTACACCGTTTGACGCACGTTTCGATAACCAAGTTATCGTCTTCAGAGAAGATAATTCAAGGTGGAACCTACATCTTGTTATTCTGATATTTATTCTAAATAGTTTGAGCAGCGTTATGAATACAAATTTCAATTTCTCTTAGATGAAAATTAAATGTCAGATATCTCTAACAACATCGAGATAATTAGTACCTCATCTTTTTGCTAAAGAAAATACTAAACGAACTAATTTATTATTTACGTATCCGTGCAAATCTGCATAAATAAATGCATTGGTAGAACAAAGCACAAAGTTCCAAATGCAATAATATTTCCTCCACTATCATTAATTAGCAAAAATGTTCAGTCCTTGATGACTTGAAGATAACTTAAATACACTTCTGCAAATTACATATTGCGTTTGATGCGCTTCAAATCTTGAGCAGTGGCTTCTTCATTATTCTTCAATTATTTTACACAATTTTGCGTCTGGATCCACCAATGTCGTCCGCGGCCTTTCGTTTATAGGAATGGAAAATTATTTTACGATTGACATTAGTATCATTTTCATACTGATGTGGTCCTTTTTGATTCTTAACGATTCACCAGTGCCAGTGGTATAAATTGATGCACTGCAATCTCTTTGTTTTACCGGGCTCACTAACAATTTATTTCAACTCCATCTCCATGATGTCAGCGGTGCGAAAATATTTCAAGAGCTGAGGCAACGAAATTGAATACACCCCAAAATGTTAAGAGCTCTAACGATGATCACGATTTGTCAAGAATTTCATTCTTATGTTCCTGACAAACTCAGGTTTTCCCAATGTTTCATAAATTAATTTGCACACCTCGTAGAACAAGTATTGAGTGAGTTTAAGAATAACAAGAATCAATAGCGTGAAACACAGTAATATTCAATCAATTAAAAGTAGCAAAACAAAACCATAAATCGTAATTAGTCATATTTCAAAATTTAGATAGATATATATTCAAACAGAATATTAATTTCTAATTATTAGCCATTGAAGAGTATCCTGATAATAATATATGATAGGTTATAGTTCAAAAAGCAATAAACCTTGAATTGTTACCGCAACTAAATTAATGTCAATGTAGCTGAAATATGAATAAATTTTTTACGTGTGCTAGAGGACCCACAATGAAAAATTTAAAAGCTTTTCATTCTGTAGACTTCATAAATTTATTCATGTAAAGTCCATTCATATGTAGAGTGAATCAATCAATTGTTAGGAAAGATCTTCTCAAGCTATGACATTGAAATATCACCGAACAGAACCGTAATTTAAATTTTTACTACCAATAAAATTAACGTTGTATTACACAATTATTTTCATTACATTGAATACAGAAACGTGTAAAACCACGACAGAACAATGAAATTTTCATTTTGATTAGCAAAAGTTTTATAGCCCACTGTTGGGTTTCATATTTTTATCACACGTTTTGGGAATTAATGAAACTTTTGTTCAAACGTATACTTAATTCGATACCAAAAAGTGTAGAAAAAAATAATACGAGAACATGAAAACATCGCTAGTTCTAGAGAGAATCTTAACTAAATAACGATGGTAGCTAGACTCAACATGAATCGTTAACAGTTCTGACGTTACCAAGAAACGGGAAGTTTTACTTCTAAACCTCAAACTGGAAGACCAACTGCAACTACCGACCAACACGATTCACGTTTGATGTTAAAAAATTTGAAAAATAGTCATATTCAATGCAGAAATAACGACAAAAGAAGGCTTCTGGAAAAAAAAGCATTAAGAACCACAGACCAAGTAAATGAGTTTACAGATGTGCTGGATAGTGCTTTGCATAATATTGTATAGAGGTTAACCCCTCGTCGAAAGAAAGGAAACGATTCAAATAGCACTTGTATGATAATACGTTTTGAGTACGTTCAAGCTTGAAAATGTCAAACTTTATGATGGTAATATTAGATGTGACGTATTCAGATCAGTGTTTCCATATACCAAAATTCAAATAGCAACCCTTGTCGCATTTAGTACTACCAAATACCCTATTACTTAAGCATCTGCCATAACCTCCAGATTGGATACCCAGCGATTCCCCGAGGTTTCCAAAACTTAAATGTCTTAAAAGTTACCATTGAATAATTCAATTTCAATATTTCATTATAATACTTCGACTAATATCAATCTAGATAATCCAGCCTACAAGTTAAATGTTAGTATTTGTAGAATAAATATCTGCAACTAAAAATAATTAAATCATAAAGAAAATAATTATATTGGATGAGAATTCCTCAGTAATATTACTGTCTGCGACGGTAAACATTATTCCACATCAACTTATTGCCGCTTTAGTAATTTCAAATTACAACTCCAATATCGTGATAGTGATGCAAACTCTTAAATATTCAGTTGAAAAGAAAAACACATGTGATGCACATGAGTCTCAATATTGATTCCACTAAAATCTTGGCCGTTTTCCAAACTGAATTCGTTTCGAAACTCTTTTTTTATTTGAGAGAAAGCAGCTTGAGGATTATTGATAGTCCATCGTTTATTATAAGTTCTTTGTTTCATTCTGTACGAGCCCATTCTAATTTCAACTGGTCCAACCATTGATTAGGAAATAATATAATTCTAATTATTATTATTTTCTCATACTAGAGCTGCCCGATCTATCCTATCTCATAGGCTACGACGATAATATATATATATATATATATATATATATATATATATATATATATATATATATATATATATAATCGTCATCACATAACCAATGCTATGCGGATTATGAGAAGATGGCTTGATGACCAAAAGGCAAAATTTGACAATATCCATACGACGAAAATCAAAGAACTCTTCATCGAGACGAGGGAATCCATAAAATAATTAGGATTAGACCTAAAAGCTTTTAGAAACACTTAAGATAAAACATCAATAGTCACACCATCGCTCAGTCGATCAATGAGAAATATCTAGAGCCTGCTACCAAGACGGCCCATAGGTATGGGAAGAGACTACTCAGAAATAGATCTACCGCTAGGGTGCAACGCAGAGTTACTGTTAGAATGTGCGGTGCCTACCGCTCAGAACCAGCAGTATTAGTCCTTGCGAGGATCATACCAATAGATGTGCTAGCACTCGAATGCAGCAGGATATACAAGAAAATAAGTAAGAAACCTGCCAGGGATCAGAAGTAAGATACGGATCAACAATGTAGGTGGCCTCTTACCAAATGCCTAACGCTGAATAGAGAGACTACCGTCAGGACGAGGGTATATTCGATCTTACCTAATTAAACGAGGACAAATATAGAACTTCAAACGTCTCGTTTGCAGGCCGAGCTACGGATATCGAAGAGCACATATCCAGAATAGAAACCTCGAAGAGGTTAAGAGATGAAGGGTTTTAGTGAATCACAGAGCCGATCGGTTTCATATGGCCACTATTGGTGCGTTTCCTGGGATAAAAAAGCTGTAAACATGTTATTAACTCAAGCAAAATTCTGATACGAACGAATTTCAAATATCTTAAAACTTTAACAAATAATTGTTTTTGCAGGATGCTACCGTTGTGTAACATACCAACATTTCCAATGATGATGAAACATCACTACTAGAAACTAGTGTTTTTCAGACATCCTGTTGCATTTTTTCGAAATACAAAATATGTCTTCGATATGAAACATAATTCCATAGTAGACAAAAGTTAGTCATACAAATTGTCTTAATACTCCTTTTAATGACATGCTACCCTAGACCATGAACGAAAATTATTTATTCACATCGTATCGTTGTTGGTTAAAATGCATTGTCTGTCAACATATGTATCTGTTATCTCGCCTACAGTCAATTCGGTTAATTATTCGGTTCTTAAATACAAGAAAATTCGTCCAGCTGAAAGTCACCGACAGCTTTTTGTTTATGTTTATGATGAAGGGCAAATGTTCATGATAAAGAATGGTCTGGACAGCCTAGTGTCACGACTAGACACAAGTTGATGATGAGTTTAATCTGTTACAAAAGTTTTTTGGTGGAAAATTATATCAAGTTAAAAGAAACTGTTACTAACTGGTTTAACGATCAGGCGGCAGTTTTTTAATGAATATAGAAGCTGGTACCACGATTTGACAGATGTTTAGATGTTAGTGATGTTAAAGAAATGTTCATATTTTAGTTTGTAATACAATTTTACTTGCAAAAATTAAATTTTCTCTTTGTACTGTTCAAAACGGTTCTTACTAGAAATAAAAATAACCATCGTATTATTTCATCGGCTGGTAGTTGTTTACTGATTGCGTTTATTCAGTTGATTTAAAAAACAGGTCTACACTGACAACTTTATCGTTTTATGCAACAATTTATATATAATCGAATTCATTGAAATATAGTATATACAGAATACTGTGTAATAGGCAGCTAATATTAAATTTTCACTGACTGATAATGCGCAAGCTCCTCTATATTTGGACTAGTTGCAACGACGGGTGGGCCCCCAACAGAAAACATAGACGGAGATCCGAAAGATTATCGGTGTTTTGGTTTTGTCTTTCCTATCAAAGCAATTGTAACCAATAGGTACTAATATTATGAACATGAAAAAATTTGATTGAATGCGATAATCTCAAAAACTACTGGTTTGAATATGAAAACTGTAGATTCGCCGAAGAAAAGTATAGGTATACTACGACGGATGTAGTTACAAGTTTCCTACCTAACAAGACATTCATTTTAATTTTTGAATATAATCTTTTTTTTCAACCCTCCCAAATACTTGTTGCAGTGTTTCTCCTCTAAAGACTCGTTTACGAACGCCATCAGTCTTACAAGTGAAGATTCAATGTAAAAAGGAAGAAATAAGTCTCCGAGGGGCCAGATTTGGTTAATACGGAGGGTGGTCAACCAATTTGAAGTGCATTTCGGGAACAATCCATGAAAATCGCCGAAGTGTAAAAAGGTACGTTGTCCTGGTCGAAAAGCACTTTCTTTTTTCTGCAACTTATCCCTGTATCTTATAAAGCAAAGGCAAGCAAGTGTGAGAAAATGCATTGTACTTCATGTTTATTAAAATGCAGTCACTTTTTTGTCTTGACTATCCTAAAACATGGTGTTCATCACATTTCCGGTCGATAAAACCGTCTTTGCTTTTTGTGTTGCAGCTGGCGGTCTGCAATCTATTGTCTTGACTGTTTTTTCGTTTAATGAGTGTAGTGGTGGATCCATGTTTCATCTACAGTTTATAATCGATGTGAAAAATCCGATTCGAGCATGGGAAATATTCATTGGAATGCGCTTTTAGCACCCAACGCGCATATAACATATGGAGGCATAATTCTTCAATTATGCTTTCTTTAGATATGTCGGTAGCCGCTTTTATCTCTCTAACCTCAATTTTACGGTCATAAATGAGGGCGGAGTGTCTCCGAACGTAGTGTCTAACTCCCCTCTTGTTTCCGTGGGCGTATTGCCTTTCAAACGGAGCGTTACGACCAACAGGAACAGAGCACCCATAAAAAGTGGATAACAATGGGAAAAAAGCTTTAGAGCTTCAATTACGTTACTGAGTAAATGGTTTAAGTTACGCAACCACCACGAATCTCAAGGTTGTTTTCATTTAATTTTTACCATTGCAAAAAAATTTTTTTTAATAACGTTATTTATACATTATAAATAGCTTTGTGTTATCGATTGCACTGTGCTATTATATCAAGTATCTGTTGTTTCAAAGTTCCTTCCGGAACTTTTGAAAATCTAAGACGGAGTTAGCACATGCTTTAAGATAGTATATTTCACTTAGTTGTTTTGTAATTTGTTGATTTTGACCATTGATATATTAAATTATCAGACGGAAAAGTGTCAGGAGAACAAGAGATCTACAATGAAGCTATTTCTTCAATATCGTTGTCTTTACAAACAGATTAACTTCACTTTTCAATGTTCAGCAATACATTTTTGTCAAATAACCTCTAATTTTAAATAAACCTATGAATGGTACTATTTCTATCTGAAGATATACAGGCCTGACGTCGCTGGAATTAGAAGCAGTTCATCATTCTGTATTACGTCTAATCCTAATGAGTTTAAATTGGATCCTTTTGCTGAACAGAATCATTCCTTCTCTACTATATTTTTGTCAGAATTTGCTATTTTCGGAATGTTATCGTTTCCTTTTATCACTCTCCGCTGTGTTATCATTTTCATTTCTAGTTATTAGTTTGTTTCTACATCCTAAGCATCTTCTAATACATTTTTTTTCATATTTTCCAAGGTCTTTCTATTATGTACGGCAAATCGGGATCCACTTTGTAAGTTTACCGATCATTTCAGATATCTTTCTCATTCACCTATTATAATCTTTGTTTTCTTAAGAAAAATAATTTTCTCTCACCATCTCACTCCATATTTCATTATTACTTTTGTGTCTTACTGCCCAACCTCTTGCAGTATTTGATCCGATAATTATTATTTTCCGCTTTTAAATTTTTAAATAATTTTCCGCTTTTATGTTATCATGCTCTAATACAATGTTTCAGAATAATTCATTTTTGCTTGTTTGTGAATATTTTACTTTTCAAATCACTCTATTGCAACCACATGCTTGATTTTGCTTTGATGCCCTGTCTTCTGTTCACTTCTTTCCATCTTATCCAATCATAAAATCTGAATAATTGAAGTAGATGATATATACGCTTCTCTGTTTGATGAAAGTTTTGTGCGTTATTGTCTTCTCTTTCTATAAATACATTTTTTTTTCGCATCCATTTATATACAAACCGAATATTTGAACTTTCCTCTGTAGCCTATCGAAAAATCTTTTATTTATTTTTTTTTTATATTTGCTGTCATATCTTCTGCATATACAATAAAAATTATGTCTTAAGATTTATAGTCCGGTCAATTTATACATTCGACGTTACATAAATTCCCATAATGTTGAAAATCAGTGAAATTGTTTAAAGAACAATTGAAAATAAAATTTGAATGTTCCTCATCATTTCCGTGCATGGAAAAAATTTTATTCAAGGTCAAAGGTAAAAAAAAATGAGTTTTTCGCAAGTTTCAGAAAAACGGTGAGTTTTATGATAAAAATACTTCAGACGAAAATTGTAGATCATATAATTACCTACAAAAAATGCATCAATATTTTTTTTCCTACAAGCCAAAGTTTCTGAGATATAATGAATCAAAAAGTTGTAAAAGTTGTCGTATTTAATGGTTTCATTTCATCAAATGGTTTCATAAGTTCAACAAATAAATTATCAATTGACGAAGATGTTGCTAAAGTTCGAGGATGTTGTCCTGCAGCTTTGGTATTTCTCGTGCAATCATTATAACCATTAAATACGACAGTAGCTTTTACAACTTTTTGAATCTTTATATTTCAGAAACGATGGCTCGTAGGAAAAGTATTAACACGTTTTTTGTTGATAATTTTATGATCTACAATTTTCGTCTAAAGTATTTTTATCATAATACTCACTGTTTTGCTGAAAATTGCGAAAAACTCTTTTTGACCTTGAATAAAATTTTTACTATACACGAAAATGATGGGGAACATACAAATCTTATTTTCAATTGTATTTTAAACAATTTTACTGCTTTCCAGCTTGATGGGAATTTATGCAGTTTCACTCTTATTTTGTGGTCTAATTTAACCGGACTATTACTTTATTAAATTCATGTTAATCAGATTCTCCAAAATTTATACTTCGTCTGCTTCGTGGTTTACTTTACACAAAATAAAAGCAAAAATATTCCATCTCACTAGTTATAATTTTTTGTTATTTGACGGAATCACTCGGATAAGTGATTTTGTATCCGCCGCTGACTCGAACGAACCGTCTCCTGAATGGACTTTATTGTAAACATTCCGCAAATTACTTGTATAGTGAGAATGTGTGTTATGATATAGCGATCGTTTCAACTAGGAAAAAGATTCCATCGTTGGTCTCGGTCGTTCACAAAATCACTTCCAAGTATGTTTACTGGAAATTTGGCAATTTGCTCGATTGGGTCATATCGGTCGATCGAATTTTCTTTGCTGATCGTAGATTGTTGTCTTTTCCACGTTGAATAGTTCCTTACCAAGATTGGATATCCTCGAATGTTACGTATCAACGTAAAACGATAACATTTTGTGTCTGTATAAAATATTCAATTATGTTTTGTAAAAGATAACGTTCTCGAGAATATTTTGGTATTTTCTTTGTCATCTCTTTGAAAGCTTCAGACGTTTCTGAAATTTAAGATATCGATTTTGTTGGGAGAATCAGATTGGGGTTGTTCACTGGAAAATTAGCAATTTCTACTATACCTTAGATTTCTTTTTTGTTCCATAATTGATTTCAGGTTACATTGCACATACAGGGTTTCAATAAAAGTCTCTAGGATACGTTTTGTTTTGTTTTTTGTTTCCTTAAAAAAATTTGTAACATTGAAAAATTTTTAGGCTTATGCCTAAAGTACTGACAACATTCTGAACACACTGTTTATATTACTACCCCACCAGTACTCACAATTACACTGACTGACGCGCGTTTCGATAACCAAGCCATCGTCTTCAGAGACTAAAGGTGAAATAAAACCTATTAACTTGACTTACCTAAATTTTTCTACCAACAAACGTTCTCCCGCGAAAATTAATTCCAGCGGGGAAATCTCCTTGGAGAAATCTTCACATTTTGTTTCTTGACTACTGAACTGTTACAACTTGTTGCAACTTTTTAATTAATAAATAGTAATATTAAATTAGTAATTACACTGTATAATTCGATGCGCTTTAAGGTTAGGGTAACGTTAAAAATTTGATTTTTTGAAAACATTCTGTTATTAAAAAGTTTGAGATTTGATGAATCTAGGAAGAATACATTTATTGACGATGTCTTGAAATGTTTGTCTTTACACCTCTGGTACCAACGAATGAAATGATAAACAAACGCTTACCATTTAGAAAATGTATGTTGTGTTATTTCGTAATTAGTAGGACTTTTTCTTATACCATGATGAATTTTACTTTTTCCTCAAACGTCAAAAAAATTATTAAAAAATATATTATGTAAAAACCAAGTTGAAATATTATTGTCGTTATTGCAATGTGCCACTCGAGTTCTCTGCCAATTTAAATAATCAAATAGGTTAATCAACTCGTTATGTACAATTGTTCCTAAATAAAAACCTCTTATTATTGCATGCTTTAATGTATTATATCATTTCAGTATAGTATTTCGTGTCTATTTTGGAATGATGTCATTATTTCATGGACATATGTTTCACTAATGTTAATGGATAGATATTAACTAATACAGGACCTATTTTTTATAATAGCGAAGCCAAAGTATATTGTTTTCTATACATAAACATCTTGACTGCAGTAAACGTAGTTTGGCATTTGGTTTTATTCAATGCTGTGGCCTATAAGGTACTTGTCTTAGCGGTATTCTAAGAGAATGTATATGCAGATCATACAATATGTTATTTCTACGATTCACTGATTGTTTCGAAATGTAATATTTCGAAAATAAAGGTTTTCAAAGAAGAAAAAATCCATCGACTTTTTGTCAATATTAGCATGATGATTATTTTGAGTCAGTCGTGTTCGATTGTTGTCCAAAAATCAAGATCAAAAAATGATTCCTCCTACTTCATTGTTATTAATTAATTTAGACAAAACTTCGGATAAAACAAATAATTTCAGAAAATTAAAAATTTAAGGTTATGCATAATCATCGAAATGAAACTGTCAACTGTCAACTGTTAAAGTTGTCTACTCCAGAGCGTCCCGAAAGTGTTTTGCAGTACAGAACTTTCACTTTCACTACATGGAACGCAACTTTCGATATGTAAATGAATACAGAACTAACAACTTTCAGATGGTGTCGTCTAAAAAGTCTTTTGTTGGCTTCCATCCATTTGCTCGTAAGAGATTTTGTATAGCTTCAAAAGCAATTAAATTCTAGCTATTCGTAACCACTATGTCATTTTTAGTTTTTCTGAGATGCAGATGTATATGAAGATCATATAATATGTTATTTCTACGATTCACTGATTGTTTCGAAATGTAATATTTCGAAAATAAAGTTTTTCAAAGAAGAAAAAAACTATTTCTAATACCGCGTCGCATATTGAATCATACCTCCTCCGAAGAATATGATATCCATCGACTTTTTGTCAATATTAGCATGATGATTATTTTGAGTCAGTGATGTTCGATTGTTGTCCAAAAATCAAGATCGATTCCTCCTACTTCATTGTTATTAATTAATTTAGACAAAACTTCGGATAAAACAAATAATTTCAGAAAATCAAAACTTTAAGGTTATGCACAATCATCGAAATGAAATTGTCAACTGTCATGATTGAAGTGGCTAGAGTCACATTTAAGGAAGTTAAAGTTGTCTACTCCAGAGCGTCCCGAAAGTGTTTTGCAGTACAAAACTGTCACTTTCACTACATGGAACGCAACTTTCGGTATGTAAATGAGTACAGAACGAACAGCTTTCAGATGGTGTCGTGTAAAAAGTCTTTTGTTGGCTTCATTCCATTTGCTCGTAAGAGATTTTGTATAGCTTCAAAAGCAATTAAATTCTATCTATTTGTAACCACTATGTCATTTTTAGTTGATGATATCCATCGACGTTTTGTCAATATTGGCATGATGATTATTTTGAGTCAGTGATGTTCGATTGTTGTCCAAAAATCAAGATCAAGAAATGATCAAAGAAAGATCAAGTATGATAATTTAGTCTGCAGAGAAATAAAGATACGTCGTATGAATTATAGTTATTTTTGTTTTTATGTTAAGTTTTGACAAACGTTTACGAAAAATACATATGAATCACAAAGTCTTTTGTTGGCTTCCATCAATTTGTTCATAAGAAATTGGAGATTTTGTACAGCTTCAAAAGCAATTAAATTCTATCTATTCGTAACCACTATGTCACTTTTAGTTTTTCTTCGTAAATATATAAAGTGGTGCTTCTAAATTGATGTAACTGAATATTCCATAATTATCACAATTTTATTATATAAAAAAATAGTTTTAAAATTACATTGAAATGGAGAAAGGAATATCAAGCCGACTATCATGTCATTGCAAAATGAAACCTGCTGCAACTTATTTGTTGATTTGACTTTTTGAAAGGTCATTTACGTATTTATTGAATTCACATGTTTTTAACTTGAAATTAGTATTTCGCTGATAGTCTCGTATGTGTTTTAACTACCAAAAATTATACAGTTTTTGGTAGTTTGGCAATGGACTTTAATTTTAAATCAGCATTACTCACTTACTTAATCTTGATGCTTTTTTACCTTTTTAGGTGTAAGGCTTGTTAGGGTTGAATCATTACGTGAGATCCTATTTTCAAAGACATCCAATTCTTTCCTATCCTGTGTCTTTTGTTTTATTTACAGCCATATTATTCCTCGTTTTTCCCCTACCTTCTTTATTTTTTCTGTCCAACTGCTCCTCGGTTTTCCTCCTTGTTTTGTAAGTTCATATATCTTTCTTAATAATCATTCTTCTCCTATTCGTATAACGTGGCCAAATCATCTTGATTGTTCTTCCTGGATTTGATTCTGAATTGGTTTCAGAGTTCAAATCTTTTAAATTGTTCTTCAAATTCTCCTATCTTGTTTTATTCTCTATTTTTCTCAGAAATCCCATTTCTGTACTCTATATTTTTATTTTTTATTACTTTTAGAAAGGAAGATACAAATTTACGTCATAATTATTTCAATTTTATTATGCGTTTTTATTAATATTTTAACAAGGATATTGGCGAGTAAATTATTTTACCCAGTGTAGATAAAATGAAAGAAATATAAAGACAAACAACTAAATCGTAAAAAACTTAAAGAAATATCCGTAGAACATGTTGATGTGTGAATTTGTGTAATTTTTTAACAAATAAATATTGAACCATAATATAAATTCATTTATTTTGAACAGAAAACGTTACGGAGAGTAAATTACCTTCTACCTTTTGTGTGAGATAGGTACACGAAATCTGCAGGTGTACACACAATAGTTTCAACGAACCATACAGTTGGGAGCTTCTTAGTTAAACACCGTTTGTAATTTGTTGACAGAATAATAATTCCTCAAGATGTATTGCTACTGTTTATATGAAAAACGATTTTTTAGCACACTTGTAGTACGAATATTACTTAAAAAGAATAAAGGCCGCTTGACATGATGCAAGACAACGCGGAATGCAATGCAAGACGCAATATTTCTTTATGAAAAGCACGCGAAAATAAAGTTTATCTGATTGTTTCATGTAAGATCTTGACATTAACAGATCAGCAGACTTTCGTAAAACTTAACTTTGTTATTTTCATTGTTAAAGTAGGTACAAAGTACTCGATAACATTTTAGGTTAGGAATTTGTTTACTTTTACTGTTTACAGAGACATGCAATTTCTTGCACGCTGTATTGCTTGATATCAAGCGGCCTTAAGGAGATATTACTTGCATCCAGATATTCCCACACAACTTTCAATTGTCCCAAAATAAGACAGTTTCAATAAGTAGACATACCTGCTTTCCCGTACATATAAATGCATGGTCCAATCAATTCGACTTGGACAAGTACATTTGATTTTGTATTAGGGCTAAGAAAAAAACTCGATCGCTAATATATGAGTGGCACAAAGCATTCAGTGGAGAGCGTGATGTCGTCGGAAATTTGCCTCACGCCGATAACATCAAAAAAGTTGAAGAAATGATGTCCAAAATGTACAATTTACATTCACGAATTATCAGGGTTCTTAATATCTTCTATGATTCGACTAAACCAAGTCAATGTTCGACTCGTGCCTATCAAAAGAAGAAGAAGAAGAAGAAGTATAAAGAGATATTTAACAATATAGCTGAGGAATCCATTCAACAAACTCTACTCTCTTCGCGATACATGGTTATTAGGCTTTAGTAGTGTTAATTGGAATTTGTAATTATGGAGACACAGATTTTTAGTGAGTATACGCTTCTTGAAATTTGCAATTCTTGTCCACGAAGCCGAATTGAGTTACAGACACCCTCACGCACTGTTTTTGGACGACTAGTCTGTTAGACATCTCCAACGGTCCTGTCGGCGAATTTTTAAATTAATCTCTTCGAAGTTGACGAGTTTAAAACACTATTCCCACCATATTGTGTACGAAATTTTCGAAATGCTTTTCATTATTTTTGAAATATATGTCAGTAATGAAACTGTCAGCTGTCGATTTTTTTTAGGGTTGTCAACACTTTACTGCATAAATGGCGGTAAATTCAAATCTTGGGTTAATTTTGGGACTCTCTCAGATCAATAATGAATTTCAAAATGAAAAAAGCTTATGGTTTAAATTATACTGTTTTAACTTCTGAACTATCCTCTGTAATATGAATCTAAGCTTTGTTTATTATGGTGATTACAATTTTTCACAACGAATTCTTGAGAACAGAATCAGTCAAATACTTATCATGTAGAACAATCAAATTTAATTGGTATCTTAACATGAATTAGTCTGTTGAAACAAATTATTTCTTTTTGTTCTTCTCATTCGCATATGCTAATAAGTAGAACTCGACTTCAACTTTAAGCGTAATCCTGTTATGTTCGAATGTATACACGCAACAATCACAGTTATGTATGCGTAGATTAATGTGCCACTTACCGGATTTATATTAATAAGTTGATCCATTTATGTTTCGTAGAAATCATAATTGTTTCCTAGTAAGTTTTAGGTTTTCATTAATAGCAATGGTAACAGTTAATTTGAGTTTTTCTGCCTGCCCTAGTAATTTAAATATTCCATTCGAAAAAATCTACTACGCAAGGCAAAATTAGTAAATAGACCTGATTAGCATGTTTTTAATCTAAAACTTATTTAAAGCTAACCAATTACAAACCGCAATTTTTGTAATCTACATATAGTGGAGAAGTGTTGTTGAGGAAGCGTAGTCAAAGCTCCCTGATGGTTCAAGACGTTTCAAATAGTAAAACGTTTAGAAAATTAGTGTCAAAGTGCGAGTGATTAGATTTTAATAGACAAAGAATATGTCGAATCGTGGAAGTTTATGGTTAAGAATCAACATGTAGCGAAATGGTGTAGCTCTTTTCAAGCAATTTCATCAGAGTTCCCATATAGTTAAAGCAAAGCAGGAATTCTTGCGATATTCGGATGGGAATCTGGAAGAATCTCCATACCGTCCAGATTCCCCGAAAGACAAGACAAATTGTTGTACAGCTGGTGTTCGAGTGCATACTGGAAGATCCTAGTTCAGCTCAAGAATTGATAGAAGACAACATGTAGCAAGATGGTGTCGCTTATTAGAAGCAGACTCATCAGATTTCTGCATACACATGCTAGACTCTACCACACATAAAGAAACGCAGTAATTTTTGCAATGATTCGGATGAAAACTCCGAAAGTGGAGACAGATTGTTATACAGATGTTGGTCGGGTGTATAATGGAAGTTTCTGAATGGTTCTGGTCGATTGAAAGTGCAAGACGCTTTGACAATTGGTGTGAAACTACCAGTCGTGACTCGATTGTTATGGAGAAAAAATAGGTTTGCAGCTGACATTCGTATTTAAATCGTGGAGGTTCATGGTGAAGTAGCAATCAGAAGATAACATATAGCGACATGGTGTCGCTCTTTTCAAGCAGTCTCATCAGATTTCTGCATACCCATGCTAGACCCTACGCACCTAAAGAAACGCAGGAATTCTTGCGATGGTTCGGATGAAAACTCCGAAAGTGAAGACAGATTATTGTACAGATGTTGGACGGGTATAATGGAAGTTTCTGCATGGTTCTGATCGCTTGAAAGGGCAAGACGCTTGGACAATAATTGGTGTGAAACTACCAGTCATGACTCGATTGTTATGGAGAAAGAATATGTTTGCATCTGACATTCGAATATAAATCGTGGAAGTTCATGGTGAAGAAGCAATCAGAAGATAACATGTAGCAAGATGGTGTCGTTCTTTAGAGGCAGATTCATCAGATTTCTGCATACCCATACTAAACAATGGCAAGATATATTGATTGAATTATTCTATATAACAATTCCGGCTAAAGCAAAGCAGTAATTTTGTAATAATTTTGGAAGATCTGGAGGAACCCCACATACTGCCCAGATTTGACACTTATTGTCTACATTCCTGTTTCTAAGGTAGAGGAGGACTTGTCCAGAGAGTGATCTGAAACTTCTGAGATTTGGTCCATTGGAAAGGGACCTAAGAGGTTGAACAAGTAGTTTTTTGATAAATGCTTCTTATTATAATTTTTTAATTTTTATCTTCTTGTTAATAAATATTTGGCCCCCATTTCATTCATATTCAACACAATAAATTTTTACTAATTGTTCCAAAATGGTACATCTATAGTTATATTCATAAAAGAGAAGAATTCTCTTTTTTTTTCGTAATTTTTTTGCATTTTATAATAACAAATTTTCGTAATCCACCGAATATTGATTATACAGATAGTAAATATTTGTTTCAAGGAGTAATTGAGAAAAATTCTACCATATTCCGAATAAACGTAGCATTTTTGCAATGGGATCTTGAATTAAATAGATTAGAATTTATAATGTAAATTCTGATCAGTTTTATTCATTGTATGATAATTCTAAATTCGATACACATTCATCAAAGTTAAAATGAATGATCCTAGGAATAAACTCATAAATATAAACTTTCTTTTGACTAACGTTCTCCCAAATCAAGTTTGGTGATAATGTGAGAGCAATTTAAATGTTTTGTGTTAATTGGATGACGAACTCGATTAACAATAAAACCCAATAAAGATCTAGATAGACTAGATCCGTATGTATATATTTAGAACCGGAAAAAAAACATAAACTACAAGTACTTAGAATGATTTAAAACGAAAGGTAAATATAATTTCAAATAGTGGAATTAAAAAAAAAAGGAAATGTCACAACAAAAGTTTCTCTGCTACTTTTTTAACAAACAACATATTTAATTTCTGAAACAACTCGTTTTTTATGTAAATTTTATGATGTTCCTAATCCTAATGTCTATTGAAATATTTTTTAAACAGACCCGCCTATGTGTTATTTTGAAAGGCATCGTATCCAAGATATGTAACTTGATGTTTTATACCTGTGATGGTTTGTCGCTACGTCCGCCTTTTAATTTCATTTACCATTCTACAGTGAAAGGCAGACGAATTTGGAGAGATTAAATAATGTCTGGTTTTGTCCAACAAATAAGTTTTTGTGGTTAGAATACACTCTATTGGTTTCTATATTTTATATAATTTTATTTAAGTATACATTATTTCATTTAAGTAACTCGTAATATGAAATTTTTACAAGGTGATAGGTCCTTACACGTCCTAACATCTTCGAAAGTAATAGGTTTAATTAATATTAGGGAAAGCATTGAGCTCCCAAAATATCGAAAGATTCAAACCAATTGATGATTCTGAGAAGTGTTTGAAGCTATTCAATCGCAATAAACCCGAATTTTTGCGTCAATATAGACCACGTCACACTGGAGTCCAATCGACGGTCAGTAGAGAGGACTGCACGTGATGAACCGAACCCCGAATATGTTAAAAAAGACAAACCATGAACAGCGACTATTGAGTAGCAGTATTGAAGCGTTCGAAAGAGGAAACCACGGAAAAACGTCCTCATTGGAAAATGAAGAAGGTGCTGTTTTCCAAATCTGCCCCTTAGGAACTTTTTTCTGTCCTCAGACCTCGCTGGACATAAATTTGTACTGATGAAGAGGCCAAAACTGAAATCTATTTTGAAGCTAAAGACACATTCTTATGGAAATGGTGTTGAAAAATTGTATTTATGTAATTATATTTCATTTAAAACTATGTGGTGAAAATTGGCTTTTATATCGATGTTAGTGGTAACGATATTTAATTTTAAGTTCACTCTAATTGTATCACAATTGCTTTGGATAATATTGGATTGAATCAATCTATACTAGATTATTCTGGATTATATTGGTTCGATATCTACGGAATTGGGTCATACGAAATATAAGCGAAGCTTCACAAGATTACTGCTGGAACCAACTGGTAAGTTTATTTTTGTCTCTTTGCCTACTTTCCTAGTTCTCAGAAAATTTAAATTTGTTAGTGAAGATTTTGTAAGCTAAAAATACTGAAGCCCCTATAAAATACTTATTTTAACATAACCTAGAAGCTAACAACCTTTGTTTAGGTTCGACACCACTCGTAATTAGCTAAGTAATTTCGTGTTCCCCGTCACTGAGGTGTACAATTATTGCTTTGATCACATTTTATGATGTTTTGTTTTCGAGATTTTTCAGGGCGCCCATACAGAAATCTAGCAAAAGTACAGATAATGAGGTACGAATATTTACTTATACTACTTATTACATATTTTCTACATATTTTATATGGAATATATTATTAGGCCCTCCGCACACGGGTCGACTCATTTGCAATTCAACGGGAGTCGCTCGCAACCTTGTTTATGTTTCACAGTGGGAGTCCTCACTGCCAGTCGTCAACTCAAATCCAGTTGACAACGTGAATCGCCTGAGTTGCACGCAACGCTGACTCCCGGTCGCCTGCAATCTCAGTCGCGTAGTTGCGTGCCGTACAATAGAAGACCACGGGTGCGGAGGGCCTTATATTATTTAAAATGTGATCAATATCAATCAATCAATATTTCTTTTGTTGAAGAGGTGGAGAAGCATGAAATGTTGTACAACTACCACCTTCCTGGTTATTTAAAAAAAGATGTATTCTGCCTCTCTGTATTGTAGGAGCAACCAAACTCACCAATTCTTCAAAGCTTTCTTTTGTCATCATATAGAATGCTACAAACTTTGCATCTGTTTCTTTCAGTTCTTCGGCAGCAACAAACAGCTGCGGCTTAAGTTTTTTTGAATATACGGATGACACCAATATTTCTTTCTTCCTCCCCTACGATACCGTCTGTACTGATAGTAATCTATCATTTCTTCCTCAGACTCACTACTTTTAGAATGCATTTTCAAAAATTAGCACTACATAAAGTAAAATTACAGAAATAGAAGTTGCATACATGGTCCTCCTGTGTGCGAACTACAGTTGCAAACAGGTTGCATGCACAACTCCGATTGCGCATTGCGCAGTCAAGTTGCAAATGAGTCGACCCGTGTGCGGAGGGCCTTAATTGTGAAGCTCAGTTTCATAAGAATTCTTATTGTTTGAACAATCTAATTTTTTTCGTTTTTAAAAATTTATAAGCAACATATAAAACGAATTTACAAAATCGATAAAAGAAGGGTTGTTTTATGTCGGTACATAAAAGCATGCAATTTGTCGTGTTAGTGTAATTGAGTATCTATAATAGAATCCTCATAATACATGAGAAATTGAATTAGTAACACATACGAATTCTTCTAAATTATGCTATTTACGCTTTTATCCAATTGATTTTCACTCATTTAAATGCTACGGCGGATAAAAGCGAAACCAAACCGTAAACTCGCACATTTCCCGTGGTTTTATATCTATAGAAAGGAATTAATTAGCAGCATAACCGTTTATTAAAAAGTTCAACGTTTGAAAAAGATTTTTTACATTTTTATTAAGGTGGATCGGGGTAAATGCAAACGATTATTATAAATTTAAAAAAAATATAGATTTGCAGATAAGAAATAGGGACTTTGACATTTCAATTTACCACGATCGTATGTCATAACTATTCATGTATGGTATTTGGTGTCGAGATTCGCGGATACGGATGTTATTTTCTTGAAATTATAGTTGACGTCACGTCCGCCGTAACGACAGGGGAAAGTTGCCATCCATTGTACACAAATTCATCTAGTTTATGTACCGAATAACGAAAATATTGTAGCTTGTTTAAAAAAAAACTATTATGCCAGTAGGTTAAATATTTTTCTACAAAATTTGTACCCTACGTTCAGGGCAGGTTCGTACAGTAGGTGGGGTACTTTCGTACACAGTGTAGGGTAGATTTATTCAGGGTAATCAAAGGCGTATTGAAGTCATTAAATTTTTATTATAAAAATATTTATTTATCAACGACCTAACTTAATAATATTTGACTTGACTCATGGTCGATAAATCTTTCTCTAGAAAAATAAAAAAAAGTAAATTGTCCATCCTAAGTTTACTTATATATAAATCCAAGTATTGCAATGTCTAAATGAGATTATTACAATAATTTTCTATGAGATACTGGTGATGTCTTTGGCAGTTATTGCAAATTACAATTATTTAAATTAACTGAAAAAGTGAAAAGTCCAGCCATTCTAGCTGAACTACCTCGTGGTTGAGGAGCAGGAAGGATCATGGTGACAGAGTATGTATGTCTTCTATATCAGGAAAAAAGAATGATGATTATGATCCTTGTTTCTTCCAAAGATATTTTCAGCTCTGTACCTGAATAATGTCTGAAAAATTTATGGCCAGCAGATGTTACATTTAAATTATTATTGATACTATGATCATCATCAGTTTTAATCAGTTTCGAAATCGATTCGAGATATTGAACTGTCTCGGAAGCTACCTTACGATCCTTCAGATTCATCTGAATCTTCATCACTTTTTATTTCATTAATTCTGTCTTTATTTTGTTTTAATTTGAGTTCCTTCAAACTACTTTCCACTGCTTTGGTTCTGGCTTTATATTGTTTTCATTTCTTTTTGTTTAAATCTCTCTTTTAGTGCAGGTTTTTCAGGTGTAGGATTCACCCTGTTTTTTTCTTTTATTGGTTTTTCTGTTTCTAATAGCTGTAGGATAAGGTCTTATGACTTCTGGTGTTATGTGAAGATAAGCACTCGCATCAGATTGAGTCTCAGCTTCAGTAGGAGAAAGTGGAAGATTTGCCAGTTCTGGTAAAAATATTTTGGGGATTTTGGACTAAAGATTGAAGTTCTGATGGTTGGTAAAATCTAAAGAGGCACATTCGTACGTGTACGATTTTGTCGTGTTTATGTGTAGTTTAGTTTTTTTATTTTATTAACTTAACGAATGTGCTCCCAATGCAAATGGTGACCACTTTCCTTTTACTAAATCAAGTGTGACCCTTGTATAAGTGTGAAAATAATGTCTGAAGTTAGAATTGATTCAAGATAATGTAACGTTTTTTTTTTATTTATATACACTCTTCCTATTCGTGGGGTGAATTAATAAACACTGTCTCTTACGTTCTTGATTTATTTACACACTATACAATACACTTAACTTGACAATAATTTACTTATAAAAATCTCTTAAACAATTTCGGTGATTACTAATTCGTTCTTTTCGCTACGACTATTTATTTGAAAGTGAACTTTCGGCAATACATAAACTTACTATACACCACAAATAGAAATTCTACAAAGTTCTAGAACAAAAAGAAATAATCTTTCTTAGAAATAATTTAAAAGAAATACTGTAAGGACACATCAAAGCCGCTTCCGCCATTTATAAAAAATGTTAAAGACGCCGCGCGAATTCGCCGAATTTTAACATTCCATTGTAGCTGGACAGGGCCGGCCTAAGGACCCATTTCGCGACCTTGTTCATAACAATAATAAATGATGAATGGGCGAAATGGAGAATTTGTGAGAAAGAAAATTCCGCAAAAAAGAGTACTGATGAAATATCATGACCAGGAAGATCTTCGCTAACGGTAAAAAGAAAATGTGAGCAAATTTAAATCAATTTATTGTTGGCCGACTTCGCTTATTTGATATCCACTCACATCACAATCAATTAAAATCTAATTGAAAATTTGTTAAGTTGATTTTATTATCAAATAATTAACCCTATCAAGCAATCGATGCATTTTTATCTCGAAAACTGTTAATTCGTCGTTGGAACTCAGTCACAACGTAAGTTTCCATAGATAGATCTAATCTTCACTTTTTTCGAGATTTGGTAATTGGTAGTAATGCAGCTGCAGAGGATCCACCGGATCCAGCTAAATTTTGAAAGTACGCCATAAAATAATGAGTTAGTCTGTAAGTTGCGCGAAATAAGGACTAAGTTGCAAAGTAAATCTTGCTAGTTCGGTATCTTTGTTGAAGCCTCGATCTACTAAAGATTATTTACCAAAATGCGCTGATCATAAATGTCAAAAGTTGAGTGCAGTATGAGAGCTCGTTTGACAGTACCTTCGTCAGCCAAGAAAATGAAGAGAAAACAGATGAAAGGGAAATAGTCTGATGCACTCAGTGTCGAAGTCTTTTATGTTTCTTCAAAAATTTATGAAATAATTGTAAATATTATATGTGCGTCTTCATTTTATTGGTTTTTTGTTTTCATTTTAAAAAAGAGACAAATACAATCAACAAAATTTCCAGTACAACTAGGATGGAACTAACTTGAAACAATTTTCGAAACTGTATCAAACTACGCTAACTTTCAAGAGGAAATCTACAATCGTGGTGTAACAGGGTAAGTTAAGCTCACAAAATATTTAATAGTATTAGAAAGCAGACTTCCCGGAATTGGAATTTCAAACGTATAGGTATGGAATTGTGGAAGTGGAAGAACACAGATAATGGGAGTAGTGTTTTAAGTAATGAAAAACTTTTATAGAACGAACAAAAACAAGCCGAGGGCGGAATAAATTCAGGTATTTTCTTCTATTTATTTCTTTCGCTAATCATTATTAAAACTGTATCTATACCCTGTTGTGTATAAATTCACATTACTTAATAACAGATAACAGAAATAATCTTCAATTTTCTACAGAAACTTTGACGTAATTCATTTGTTAATTTTATTCTAATTTTATAGCCAATCCGATTTTATCGAATGTTCTAGAGCACAGTTAGAACTACTATGACTACAATGACTATTCAAGTCACAAAAAGTTCATGAATCAATGTCGAGTATCAAGGTCAAAGTTTGTTGTCTTTATTGTGAGTTCCAAGTGGAACAATTTTAAACTTACTGGAACGATACCCGAAAAAAACAAAGATTTTTTTCTCTATTATAAGCACCGCACCACAATTTGGTGTTTTTTCCGAATTTTCATAATTTTCCTATTTTCCATATTACCCTAATTTTCGTACTTAATACCACAAGTCTTCTGGGTGCTGGAACAGAAACGTTCTGACTCCAATGTTAACGTTTTGCACGATAAGAAATTCTTCCAGTCATGGAGTCAATTTGTCACGAAATGCATTGCTAGGTAAATTTGTTATCTATTAACTTTGATTTTAATCAAATTTATCATCTTACACAGTATTTGCCAATTCCTAAAGTTGTTTGGAAATTCGATATTGTTTCGTGAAAGCACGCGGAAGGTCCAAGTGGATTTCAAGGGTAGTTAGCTATGGATTATCGTAACTCTCAAAACGTTCCAAACAATTTTCAATAGGTCCTTAAATTATAATCAACTTATCAAGTTACTGCGCTAATATTATTTGCAAAATCTCAAGTATAAAGAGATTGGGAGAAATCCAAAATTATCAGAAATTCTAATTGAGACCACAAAATATCAATAACAGTTTATATTTAAAAAGATTTTTTTTAATAGTAAATTGGGTTTGTTATGGTATCGAAAACCTCTAATCTGATTGAATTAACTTATTGAATGAATGAAGCAACACTGATGTAAAGTTGACTGAAAAGTCGGCAAGGGCATCTAAAACAATAATTTTGTTACCAAAAGATTGGTACAATTACATTTGTCATATGGACAAGCTTTTCAATACCCTCTTCGAAGAAAGTTGCCGCCAATGAACTCAAGTAGAGTATAGAATAGACCTTGAAACATCTGTAAATTTCGTAGACAAAGCAGTAATGGTGAATCTGCTGTTTTCTTTAGCCATTCTGCCAACTCGTTCGACCAGGTCATCTGAAACGATAGATTTGCGTCCTTTGCCCGCTTCATCATGCACATCATTACGGCCATCTTTAAACTTTCGACACATTCACGCACCATGCACACTATCACTCGCGCAGTCGTCTATAGCGCGTAGCGTCTGCACGGAGCGATCGGAGGTTGAAAAAAAACGGCCTTCGTATGTAGAGACACAGCTTGCAACTATGTTAACGGTAAAACGGTTACAAAATGCCCTGTATATTATACATTATATAAATATTTTAATTAATATGAAATATTGTCCCTATTAAGTATGCCACCCGATGTTCTTTGTTCACGACCCGTTCCCGAGATTACAATTTTGTCCGCCCACAAACCGTAGAAATGTTTTGTTGGAAATTGGTTTGTTGGGTCTTTTATTTTGTTGAGAAAGGAAGATGATTACAATTTTGAAAGCAAAAAATAGCATCCAGTGTTTTTTTTTCAAAAGGTCACAGAAACATGACACAAAAGAGAAATAACGTCCCGACGTTTATTTTTCACGAGGTATGAACTATTTGCTCTGCGAAAGCTGTGGAAATAAATGCCCACAGATTTCAGAAAATGTTAGAAATCATTCATGTATATACAGGTAGATATAGAAATAATGGGCCAAGCTGTAACTAATCGTTTACGAGGTAAATATTTGCCACATACTTTCTAATAAAGATAAAAAATTATATACTAATAATACTTTATTATCAGAAGAACTGTTTTCTGTTTATCGTCCTTAGAACCAAAACCAAATGATTTAAATCTGCGATCAATTCATTATCACTATAAATGCAGTTGGGTGATATTGAAGATGAACTGGCCTTACAAGTTTAAACAGGTGCAAAAGCAGTTTAATACATTTAAAATTATTCCATTTTCAGGTGAGCTGTTTGAAGTTTCACGAACCTAGAATCACTATTAACACCTAGCATTGATCACTCCTGGCACCAAAAGATTTCTGTTGCTTCTGCTTTGAACGCCTCAACCGCTTCCTCAAGTGTAGAAAAACGTTGACCTCACAAATTATTTTTGAAATCATTGATTGCCAAACAAGACTGTACAGAGGATGGCCCATGAATTTAATGTTTGTGTTTGAACTGATGTATGAAAACTTGCATTGTCGTTGTGTAGAATGATTCGTCTTCTGGCAAACAAATACTGAATTGAACGTTCTACGTTGCTCTAAGGGAAAAGTGGCGACATGTCCTGTTATTATGAAAAAATAGGAGAATATTTGCTTTGAAGTGCTTCGTAACTTCATATTGACACAATTAGATGGTATAATTTTGACCGGTTTTGTTTTTCCCTAGAGGGTGGAAACTCGGTGTCGTCGAAGCTTCTAAGTTTTGATATTTTTGTTCAATTGTTGCTTCTCAGCATATTTGTATATAGATTTTCTTGGTTTTTTATCTAAATTTTGTTTTGTTTGTTTGATCTACTTTAGAATGTTGCTCATATATTTCTTATCGATTCTGAATTTTCTGTACAATTGTCGCTAATTGACTCCCAACTATTTGTCAATTGAAATACCTGTCTCAACACCCCAACAGATCGTACATCTGGATATTCCTATTCTTACGAAGTGATTTACTGTAAAAGATTTCTTCAGATTTTCATTTTTTTCATAAAACTTGGCCATTATTCTACGTTGTTCGTTTTCTTTTAGATTGAAACAAAAGTAGAGACGTTATCTTTATATTTGGAAAATTCGACAATATCCAAATTACTTTACTTAGTAAGCCGTCTAGAAATGTACGGATTTTTTGTCCGCACATCCTTAAAATTACCTCAGGGTGTCTAAACTAAAGACCATTTATATAATTTGAACCTTATAGGGCATAAAATATCAACATCCCAAATTTACCTAATGAGGATTGATGTTGGGAGCAATAGTCATGTAATCGTAATAGTTAAGGTAGTTTTACGGTCCTTTTTGAGGCAAAATATATGTAATATCTTTCATAAAAGCTTCTAATCCTCTCCAAATGCCAGACTCTTCTATCCTTACTCGCATATCTAGAGCTCAGATCGCAAGCATATCAGAAGGATGCACGAATCAATGCTAAAAGGAGCAATTCGACTTATAGCTGATCCACAATTGACTAGAAACATGGACAGTTTAGAAAATAGAAGAAATATCGATGACTTGAGTCTGCTTAACCGATAATACCACGACAGATGCTCATCTAGAATAATATCACCTATAGTATTTGTAAGATCTACTAACGAGTTCTGCTGTAGGCGTCCAGAATGTCAATGTATCTGGATTCATTATTTTGGAGAAGTGGACAAACCTGAGGAATCAGTTAATTAAATTGCACAATAAACGCACTGCAGCGTACTGTTTTCGTGTTTAGTCGAATAGTGCGGATCCCGTGTAAAGCAACATGTCCGAACAAGATTTAGCTGCTGCTTTAGTTGTCTGGCTTGTGGCTAAACATAAACGTGAACGAACACGTCGGTGGTCGAAAGAATTGGTACAAGAAAAGGTAGAAATACACTCACGAAAATCTTTTAAAAGATTTTAAGATATCTGAGGAAGCAGACTACCTCAGTACGACTGAACTTGGAACAGTTTCAAAATCTACTAGAATTGGTCACGAAATACTCTGGAAGATTTGAAGTTTTCATAGTGCTATTTCCCCACAAAGTCTTTCTTTAATAATAATGGAAAGCTGTGAAGCAATAATACATGTTCTGAAGGAATTAATCAAGGTAAACAAATACTATAATCTTTTCATTTGTTTATTAAACTGTATATATTGAGATAATGAATGTTCGTTTGCCACTGAGTGATCAGCCTCATTTTCATGTTGAAAATTGTTCATGTTCTGGCGATTATTTTGTTGGAAGTACATGTTCTGCTGGTTATTTGGCAGCTGCTCAGGTGGAAATTCACAATTTTGTTCTTGAGAATATGGTGTGCTGCTGTAATTTACTGGAGTTGGCGTGGGTCTGGTATATGTCGGATATGGAATTACCGTAACTGTTGGAGTATTTATTTTCACCAAATTACGGTATAAAAGTCATAATTGTCCTTCTATGATAACGGCACCAATAGCATTTTTAGCAAAGATTTGTTGCATTGGTTTCATTTTTTTAAATTTGCATCACAAGACAAAGCACAGGTTTGATATTCATCTGGTTTCTCTTGATGACGGTTAGCTGCCAATTGCAAAAGTTCATCATCAAGTTTTCTGTTTAAATTCTTGTGTTTAGTCTTCGGAACTGCATAGGATGTATATGGTGTTTTATCCACTTCAACTTATGGTGCCATAAAAATTAAACTCAATCTTTTGTTCAATCATTGTGAAATTAACCCTAAACTGTCAATAAAATTGATTGTCTAGGGACCGCCTAAGTTATCAAACCTAATTAATATCAATAAAAACATATATTTTTATACTTAAATTTAACTACGCTTATTGTAGTCGAATATTAATATTTTGGAATATTTATTTTGTTCGAAACTGAAGGCAAAATATTTAGTACTTTCCGAATGAAATATAATATTTTATAAGTTTTATAAGCATAACTATAGATAAACAAATATAATGCCATCTGTTAGGAAGAATGAACATTATTTTTTCTCCGATCTATTAATTGAATATAAACATTCTGGAAGCTAAATATAAAGATCCCAAAAATACCAATAACCAATAGAATTAAAAACACACAAGAAAAGATTTCACCTTTATTTAAATGCGGAAGTTCTTTAGTTGCTAGACAACTATAAAAGTTGAGAATTTGATGGAAAAGAGATATTTGATCTCCGTGTGAAAACATTGCGCAGATGAATTTAGATGTGAACTAACAGGTGACTAAATAACTGTCCAGCTGTTTAAATTACTACTAGAGTCATTGCATTAATTAGAAATGAGTAAACTCACTAAAAACCAATTAGTTTCTAAGTTACTAGTTTTTTATTTTAAAAAATTCGAAAGTGTGACACTTTGTTTATAAAACAGATATTAATTTCTTCGCCCATTTCAATAATTGCAATGTTTACGTAATACCTAATTATAATTGTTCGATTCTATATTATACAGTTGTGTAGCTACGTTGTTTTTTTTATATTTAATTGAATATTTAACTATCACAGTCAATAATTATTTCGTTTCAAGTCATATATCCATTACAACTTACCCATTAGACACCAATTAAGTATTTCAAATAGAGTAAATGAGACTACCACATATAAATAACATTCAAGAAATTTCTTGTGATACATATATACCAACAATGAATAACTTCCGTAACTGAGTCCATAAATAAAATTTTTCTTGTTTCAAAAAACAGTAGTCAAATTATGAACTAATTACATCCAATCTCTATATCTATAAAAGAGGATGTCCTGACTGACTGACTGACCGATTCATTCACTCATTAACGCCCAGCCAAGGCTATTAGAGATAGAGACACAAATGTTTGTATCGGTGTTTAGAGGTGCGCCAAGAAAGGGCTAAATTTCGATTTTAAAGGAGTAAAACAAGGTATGTTTGCAAATTTGATTTTTTCGTCTTTCTCGGCCGCTAATTAAGATATCGACTTCGTTTTTGCACTAAAACATTCTCCGTACAAATACCTAAAAACCAATTTCTGGGATTTCCAAAATTCGACTTGAAAAGGGTTCAAAGAGTTGGACAAACATTTTTATTACGGCACCAATTATTCATGACGAAATGAGATATCAAAGCGATTCTTTTTGGAAATTTCTTTTTGATTTCTTTCTTCTTCTTTTAACGCTTATCCATTAATGGATGTTCGCGATCACATTTTTCATGGCTTCTCTATCTCTAGCGTTATGGATCAATGTCTGAATATCTTGTATACCCGTCCACTGCCTCACGTTCCGTAACCATGACATCCTCTTCCGTCCCAATCCTCTTTTACCTTCAATCTTGCCCTCGACTATCAGCTGAAGGAATTGATATTTATGGCCTCGCATTATATGGCCAAGATATGCAATCTTTCGTTTCTTCACGATGATAAAGAGTTCGGTCTTTATTGATACGCCTGAGAATAACCTCATTCCTCACTTTGCTACTCCATGGAATCTTCAGGATTCTACGATATACCCACATTTCGAATGCCTCTAATTTGTTGATTTTTTTTACTTTAAGGGTCCAAACCTCCATCCCGTAAAGAAGATTTCTTTAAAAAGCGTTAAATTCATTTGATGAAGAATGCATCGATCTATAGATTCTGTGTTACAAGTTGATAATGCTGTGCAATACCCATCAATACCCAATCCTCCAGGTTTCCCGGCACATAGACTTAATCTAAAGATTGGAACACCGATAATGTTGTTACGAAATCTCAATGCTTCTAAACTGTGCAACAGTACGAGACTACGTGTGAACGTTCTTTAGAAAAAGGTAATCGAGGCTACAATTTTAACCGAATGTGCCAGAGGGGAATAAGTCTTTATACCACGCATTCCCCTTATACCTTCAGACTACCCCTTTCAATTTAAAAGAATGCAATTCCCTATTGGAGTCTGTTTTGCTATGACAATCAATAAATCGATTTGATCTCTTCTTTATAACACTTCCAAATTGAATACATAGAATACATAAGTCATTTCTCATTAAATTATCTCTATATTACGCGAGGTTTATTAAAACGCGGGCGAAACCGCGACGGGTATTGCCAGTAGTTTATATGTTGGAATTAGAACGACAGTCTCTTGGTTATCTAAGTATTAATGAAAAGTTTCATGTGGTAAATATTTTTTTACTAGATCGGCAAAGGCTTGGCATGAAAACTGTTAATGTGGTCGTACCAGCACCAAGACAGTAAACGATTTGGACTGCGGAAGACCTAATTATACCAGGAAATATCCTGGTATAATGGTAAAAAAACCATAAAATGAAATTGGAACGTGTTGCTAGGGTGAATGAAAGTAATGAGAAGAGTCACGATTTTGGATATTCTACAGAATTGAGGAATCCTGGGCGTTACTGGCTTTGTAGTGAGAATTTTCCTATAGATCGAATCCTAGACTTTTTCTTCCTGTGTTAAGAGTTTCACAATTGCAGAAGATATAACCAAATCGGCGGCCCACAGTGGTGCCAGAGCGGGAAAAAATGCGATAATTTTCAATTATCTACTTTGTAATTCTCATAGCTACAGGATCTGAAAACAACATGATTGTTTCCCTGTTTCCCAGAGTTTTACACACTACTCTAAATGAGTGATATATAATTGTACCTACAATAAGGAGAAATACAATAATTTACGAGAATAAGCATCGAGAACACCTATGATTACCGGTTCCTCCAGATGTGGAAGGCCACTTTCCGAACTAGACGTGTTAAAGAACTAAACTGATTAGAACTAAAGTCATATGCTTTTATCTGCCTTACCGATTAGAATACCGCAAAGAAACGGAGGGATTTCCACCATACTGAAAGTTATAAATAGAAAAGCAATGATCGACCAAAAAAATAAAATGTTCGCCATATATTAAACCATAACATATAAAAAGTAAAGTAGTCTTATCATCACAAACTTTCTTGTACTCTTCACAAGAAGTTTATTCAAAACACTCTTTGGTTCATTACATTAAAAACTTTACAGATGCACACGTAATGCAACTGTAGCTGAAAGTTCCGTGTCAATTTCGAAAGTGGTTACTTCGGATCTTAAGTGTATTTTGAAAAAAAAATATTTTTACTATGAGCAATTTTAGTGGATGGGAAGTGAATCGAAATTACGTGAAATTAAACCTTTATGTTTATAAAAGTACGTTGCATTTTCCAATAATGGTACGATACAGACTTCCATAAAATTTTATAGAAATTTGTCTGTGCAAACAGGCAAATATCGGTGCGATCCGAAAGTCGTAATATGCATGTAAGTCGGCGTATTTATCGTAGCCAAGAAATTTAAATTGTATTTTCGAACGAAAAGTAATGAAAAGTCTGTACAGACATTCTATCCAAATTTTTTTACTCCGACTTCGTAGTCTGTGCAGATATTTGTACGAACAAAAGTCTGTATCGTGTGGACCCACCATAACAGACAACACCAAGTGATTATTGCATGTCTACGGTTAGGGCATACAAAATTCTTTTGCTATTTGAGATTCTTAGAACATTCATATTGGCCAAGGAATGGAAATAAATTGCGAATATTCTAGTGCGATGACTTTCGCACTCGTTTCGATTTTGGACATTAGTTCCATTCCCATACATTAAACATTGCATGAATATTTGTTCGCGTTGGATACCGCATACTTTGACAATCGCTCAAATAAAGCTCGTGTCGATTGGTGCAAATAAATGCTGAAAAAATTCCATCGCGGTGCTTCAAAAAACGTCTATAAGAAAGTGACAGGCGAATCATAGATGTATGCATATGAACACGAAACTAAACAAAAATCGAGTGAATGGCTCGAGCCAAATTCAACAAAATTTGTTCACGCACGAAGCAAATGGTCGCTTGTTTTTTATTCGACAAAATTAGGGAAACCAATCGCAGAAGACGATTCATTCTCCACCGCGTTAATGCGAGCACTCACACATCAGTTGAAACCAAAAAGGGTTTGAACAATCAAAATATCGAATTAGTGGGCCATCTACCGTAAAATTCTTGTTTGGCATCCAATGATTTATTTTCATTCCCGCAGATAAAAAATAAATTGCGATGTCTACATTTTTCTACACCTGAAGAAGCGGTTGATGGGTTCAAATCACATGTTTCAGACAATCAGAATGGGAAAAATGCTTTGAAAAACAATAAAACCGTGTCCCAATTATAAATATTTGTTTTTACTTGTCTATATCAAAATTAAGTACCAACCCTCGCATATATTCACGAACTATATCAAACAATATATTTATATATAGTCTATCCCAAAAATAGCAACCCTTATACGGTTTTTTATAAATAAAAAAAAATTGAAATTAATTATTCATTTGACTTAATGACGTTTCTTATTTGAGCACCAATTTATTCGCTTTATTTAAATGACGAACTAAACAAGTATTAGGGACAAACACGATAATAATCGTTTATATTTATGATTAGAATAACAGGTTTACTGCCGAAATATTTTACATTAATGCGACAATACAACAACGTACGATGCTATCTTATTCAAGATCGGAATATCAAAAAATACAGTAGTCAGTTTTGAGTTTATGTAGGTACCCAGAATCGAACCATTTCACAGTATCAAAAGTGGGCGGAATCGATGTTTAACAGAAGATTAATGTTAATTGATTATTTGATTAAATGTTCCGAAATTGTTTTAGATTATATAAATTCTTTATTATATAATAAGCAAAGTACATCGATATTTCCATGAGATCCAATGTATTATGATAATAAAATATGAGTATAAGTTGTACAAATAGTCCAAGCAAACTTTTTCAAAAGATGGAAAGAGTTGTTAAAAATAGCTTAAAAAGCCAAACAGTGCAGATGATATTTGAAAGTAAAAAAACTGGAGAAAATGCATATCACCATAGCCATAATGTAAAAAAAGGTTCGAACAACATCTACAGGGTGGCGCAATAAGAGGTAAACGGTGCGTTGACGGGGGGAGCCTAGCTTGGTTGTATAGTTGCACTTGTGGAGTTTTAGTAGCCATGAGTTACTTCGACAACATTCTTTTTTCAGATGAGATTCATTTTCACTTAAATTGTCGTTATTGGACCGAAAAAAATGCAAAAATGAAACGCTATGGACAGCAATCTCAAGCAAAGGAATTATTGGCTCTTTCTTCTTCGAAGATCCACAAAGACGAAATATCACCATTAACACCGATCGCTATGTTAGAGCGATATTTCACTACAGAACTAATTTCCAAAAAAGGTGATATCCCTTGGCCCCCACGTAGCCCTGGCTTAATGTCTCTTGATTTTTTTTGTGGGGACACCTCAAACATGAACAATCCGAGGTGCATTAGTCAGTTAAAGGAAAATATCCACCAGGAAACGACAGCTATCACCCCAGATTTATTGACAAGAGTTTTCACAAATCTGCGTTCGCGTTTAGAGGAGTGCCGCCGTCTTCGAGAGGGCCGTCATTTAGATGATGTTATTTTTAAAATACGGTGTGCCATTTCCCGATGAATTGGCACAACAAAATAATGAAATTGTACTTGGGCTGCCACTATATCATTGTGAATTGAACCCTATAGAATTAATTTTATTTGGAAACACAAACTATTACAGGAAATTCATATCAAAATTTATACTTGAATTTATTTCATTATGCTAAAAAATTCAAACTTGCAGTACGAATAAAACTAAAGGTATAATTCAAATAAAAATTTCTTTTTATGTTTGTAGCTCTCATTTAAAAACAGATTTACTCTAGTTTTTATGTCGGTTTTAAAGTGGTTAACTAAATGCGCAGAAATAATCGAACACGCTTTGCAATTAGTAGATATTATAGCTTTTAGGAAGAGTTGTAAAACGAGTCCCATTTATTTGTGTAACTTTATTTGATTCCGTATAATTTACTACCACGCCGTTAAAGTAACTTAACATTACCAGCGTCAGTTTATTATCTTAACGATAAATACGTTGTAAAATACATCGCGTTATTCTTGATTTTATAGAAATAATGCAACACAGTATGATAAAAAATTATCACTACTGATAAAATAAGAAAATAACTAGTGAAATAATCATCAGCTTTGTCAAAAAGTTGTTAATAATGTAAAGCACACGTTTTTTATAAAGTAATATGAAGAAGAACGAAAGACAATCTCTAATTGCATTTGTGGTGAGAATTGTATTTGGAATGAAAAAAAGACTAAATAGAATGTTGCGGAAGAATTCCACTTCCAAGAATAAGAATCCTGGTACATGCCACTGAATGGAATGGTGGAAAGGTATAGTTTTAGATAAAAATCAATCAGGAATAAAGAATTAGAATCAAGGATAAAACCAGCATTATGAGACAGGAGAAGAATAAGGAACTGAAATACGAATGCTTGGACCTGGAACAAAACACTCTGAAAGCTTAAGAAAAACCTTAAGCGCATTCAATTTATTAATTTACGCAATAGAAATATCCAATACAGTTTGATAAGAAATATGGAAGACAGAAAAAAATAATCATTTCGTATAATCTAGGAGCCATTAAAGAGTTGACTTCTTCTATAATCAGTTCTAAAATAGTTTACAAATGCTTAGGGATACTTAAGTAAAAAATAATATATATACCCCGTTGTGGACACTAATGTAATGTGCACGAGCACCCTAACAGGAACAAGAGCCCTTTCGTGCAGTTAGCTCCAATATAATAATGAAGAACTAATAAAACACTAGAGTACTCGGAGAATAAATTAGGACAAAGACAATTGAAGACATTACTGGTAAACCACGACCAGATAAAAACGAAAGAATGCATGCATGCAAATAAATCTCTTTCGTGGGGTGGTGGACGGATCATTTTTTACCAATGAACGAATAACCACTCTATCCCCCCTCTTCTCTTGATAATGACGCCAAAGTGGGAGCCGAAACGTCGAGAATTTTCAAAATTCCAACGCAGTTCAACCCGTGAATCTAGTTCTTTTGTTGTTAATTTCTCATTTCTTGGACCTTTTGATATGTTTATGCTTCGAAATGTTTTTGATTTCAGGTCTTATAAAAGAAAGTACGAGGTCTGGCTACGAAAATGGGTTTTTTGTTATAAAAATTATTCTACATTCGAATGCTGGCTATGAAAATGGGTTTTTTGTTATAAAAATTATTCTACATTCAAATGCTCCCCTGGCCACACACTTTTCCATACGTGTTTCCGTATTGATCGAAGCAGTGCTGGAAGTCTTCTTTGGTGAGTGCCTTTAGGAGCTCTGAGGTTTTTGCTTTCAGGCTTCCATCGACTCAAATCGGGTCCCTTTTAAAGCAGATTTTATCTTCGGAAACAAAAAAAGTCGCACGGTGCCAAATATGGTAAGTACGGCGGGTGTTCGAGCATTGGATTGCGCTTACTGGCCAAATACTGCTTTACAGATAGCGCGTTATGGACAGATGCGTTGTCTTGGTGCAAAATCGGGCCGTTTTTTACGAACTCGTTGTCACAGTGCTGCTAAAACTGACAAATAGTAAGTCTGTTTGATAGTCTGATCCTCTGATACCTATTCGGTCATCACGATACTGTTAATGTTGAAAAAAAAACAATCAACATTACCTTGAATTTTGATTTGCTCTCTCGGCCCTCAATAAAACACTTACACCACTCAAAAACACGCGCACGAAATAGAGAAATGTCCCCGTAGGCCTCTTGCAACAATTTATAGCACTCAGTTTGAGTTTTTTTCAATTTAACGAGAAATTTGAGATTGATACGTTGCTCCATGTCAACTTCTCCTCCTCGAACTAGTGAGGATGAATAAAAAATTTTTGTAAACATTGAACTACAAGTTACAAACTCAGTTCAGTGGTAAAATTAACTAATTGGTAGATAATTTTTACAAATCTTTGATCTTAATAATGTTGTTAAATAATGTTAAAACACTAAAATTAAATATGAACCATCAGCGGCACAATTTTGGAAGGAATGTGTTCTGATAATAATAATTCCTTTGATAGCGAACGACTTTAAAGTTATGTAACTCAATCCATTAAAATAATGACTAATATGTCACGAAATGCCAAAGAAAACAAATTGAACAACTAAAAAGCTATGAATAAATAGGCGCAACAATAGAAAGTAATGGCAGAATGGAACAGGAATGAAAGACAAACTTGGAAAAGTTGGTAAATTATTTAATACAATATTTCTTGGAAAACGAAGAAAATAGAAATTGTGAGAAAAATAGTGAAGCTGTTTTGCTGTATAACTGCGAGACATGGACATTGAATCAAAATCAAATAGCCCTTATAAATTCAACTAAAATATAACAAACAAAAAACAGAAATAGGCGAAGACTAACCTGCTCTTAGTCTTGCATTTAACCATCACTAAATATATTGAGACTCTAGTGTTCTAGAGTCACACTCTCGCATTCGCGTTCCCTCGTTTAGTGTGAATCGGGTATACAGCACCCTTGAAATGGTTTAGTCACATATATCGGAAGCCCGTGAACAGAATCCCCAAAAAGGGGTCCGATACCAAAAGAAGCAGGTGAAAATTATTGAGAAAGACCAAGAAAAACATTAATTGAAAATGAGTAATAAACAAATGGGTTAGAATGAGAAAGAATAAACGAAGAGTGGAGAAATGTATATGCCGTAATTCCTTTCTCATGGTAATCTGACTAAGTGAGTTAGGACAACGTCTCTGTGGTCTGGTAGATTATAAAAGAAAACAACGATTTCATTCAACTTCAAAGTCGTATAAAGCTCAAATTACGGGACTTGAATCGATTCATTTCGGTAGGCGTACGTAGAAACCTGTTACAAACTCCTGTATAAAACAGTCTAGATTAATACAATTTAAAATGTATGCGACTCAACGACGCCGTCCTAGTAGTAATAACGGTTTTTTCTATAAAATCTAGGCTTCCTTTCCACAATTTACTTAAATACTAGATTCTCTATATATCTCACTTAATAATTTTCTTCCACGTCACGATGTTACTGTATGTTGTGCAATAGGTAGAGCGGAAATAAAAAAAAATCAAGCGAACCGTCAAAGTAGGTCGGTTAACCTAGATACACTGGTGTATGCGAGAAAGTTACAAGAATTTCACAAAGTTTCAAATGAAGGTAACACAATGAAACGTACAAAATGTTAGCTAAGTAGACGGACGACCTTGAAACTAAAATCATTTTACTTTTTACCGTTTTGTATTTTATTCATCGGATTCTAGTTTCGATATAACTGTATAAACGTTAAGAATGTTTCTGTTAACTAGTTTTTGACTTTAAGTATTCAAATGTATGTCGAAAAGATGGTAACAACAGCATAGCAAATCGAATATACTTTGAGGATAAAGCAGATTCAATTAAAGCAAAACTGTTTAAAGGCACAAAAAAGGATAAATTGCAAAGGACGAACTTGCTCCGAGATCCGAATAATTTTAAGAATATAACTTTGTTCTATTCGGTTTTTAAACTTTTTACTAAGATATTGGCAAATAGAATAAGGAATAAGGTACCAACTTCTGAAGAACAACAAGGATTCAGGTCTAATAGATCAACAGTGGACGCAATATTTATAGTTCGTCAGTTGGTGAAAAAGTCGATAGAATTCAATAATTGTCTGTTTTGGTGACTTCACCAAAGAATACGCCTGGGTAACATAATTAGGAGTATTGAAAAAAACAACATAGACCATAAGTACCAACGAGTCATCAAAGAACTTTATACGGGAACCAGAACAAGAATTAAAACTAAGGTAGGACGCTCTGAAGAAGTTCAAATTAATAGTGGTTATCGGCAGCCCAACCCTATTCAACATCATAATGGATCAAATTATCGAGGATGTCAACAAAGTCAATGTAGGATACAGAATGGGTCACCGCTTCCTAAAGGTATTGTTTTATGCAGACGATGGCATTGCCGTAACAGAAAATGAAGTCGACTTAAAACGTGTCTACAATATAAGATGAAAATTTCTGCATCAAAAGCTATGAGCTCACAGAACAAGACCAGAATCTATAAAAAGTGTGTGAGACCTATTCTCACATATGCCTTAGAAACCAGAGCCGAGACATCAACAACAAAAAGAATAATGAGAACCACAGAGATGAAAATACTGCGAACCATCAAGGGAATCGCCCTCAGGGACCGATTAAGGAGTAATGACATAAGAGAGGAATTGGGCGTACAGGATGTGGTGAGATGAGTCAGGACACGAAAAAGATTCTGAAGGGATCACGTAGAAAGAATGCCAAAAGACAGATATCGAACACACGCAGACCTGTAGGCAGACCACCAAAGAGGTACGAGTTCAGCTTCTCAGGAAGATCCAAACGTACAGGACTGAACAGGACCTAGTCCTATTGAAAGAGGAAGAAGACGAAGAAGAACTTGCTCGGAAATAGTTGGTTTCATCGTCTACTTTGGGAAGAAAGACGGCAACTATTTCTTGGAGATGTAACGCCAGACTAAAAATGATTATTGAGAAAATGTCTAGTATCTTTCTTAGGACGGGAACTTCAGACATCCCTCTTATAAAGAAGATCAGTTTCTTCTAATATTGACGATAACGGTATCTGCACTCTTTCTGTTTAAGCAGACATTAATAGTTTTAGGGAGAGGGTATATTTATTTCAGGCAGTATAGGGGGTGAGTACAGAGAACGAAACCGATCCACATTCTCTCGAAATGTAAAATACTACAAACCACTACACTTAGGAGAGTATGAAATAGAACATGAACATTTCCGGTAACTACAGCCATCCCACATTCTAGACTTTTTAAAAGGATTGGGATTAACAGATCAGCTGTAAATCCAATATCGCAGCAACAAAGGAGAATAAAATAGATCCTTTGTATAAAATATAAACACTGAGATACTATTAGGAGAGTATCAGAACAATTTAAGAACAGATACTCGCAGCAAATACTCGAACATTGTTGCCTATCACATAGTTATGAATTCTAAGAAGTCTTTAACAACATACTTAGGTCAAAATTGTATAAAGCTGTCACAGACCTGGAAATAGCGACAAAACAATGTGTTGCTCTGGGAAGTGTGGCAAATGAATATAGGAAGCTCTATATGCTGATGATGTTGAAATCATATTACAAAATTCTTAAGACAAACTGAGTTTTAAGGTCAATAAAAATTAAACCAAAGTCATATAATAATTTTCGGCAAACAATAGAAGTAAAAACATTGGACAAAACATGGCAATGAACATCTATAAGCTCGAGGTGGTAAAGTTCTTTATATATCCTGGCTCATTTGTCAATACTAGCAATAATATTAACGAAGAAAGAGAATGGAGAATGTTATTGGCAATTATAATTCATTTTGGTATCACTAGACACTTTAAAAACGGGGAAATCCCACCTAGAACTAAGTTATTGGTTTAGAAAAAATATCTATATTTATGGAAAGGAAACGTAGACACTGAGCAAAGCTGATAAATTCTATGACTGACTGGCTGACTATGAACTGAAGCTTTTGCAATGAATATTTAGTACCAGTGGATTACGATATCGTAAATGTTGAAATATACCATCAAGTATCAATTAATAGAGATAATGTAACAACCAGTAAAGTAGAAAGCCTTGGATGGGCTGGTCACGTGAACAGGGCACATGAAAATTGTTTCCCAATGAAAATTTAATATCTGAATCAATACACAGCAGAAGCAGTAGCATGTAGAAACTAAGATGGATTGATGTGATTGTAAAAGATGATGAATGGTTGCAAACCTTGATTTCTGTCAATGCTAGGTATACTAGGTACTACTACAAGGTGGCAAATTTTGCTATGCAAAAGAAGTTATATTAAATTGAATTTCTGCGTGGACATGAAGATTCAAAAGTAACATTTTTTGAGGGAATCGAAGACTTACTGTCAAAAATGAATAAAAAAATCATGTATTTTTGAAAACAACCGATACATTTATTTGATTTTAATCACAAACATAAAATTTTTGATTGGGAGGAAACAGATTGTGAATTGAAAGCTGTCGATTTTTAAATATTAACCAAACCAAATAAAATCAAATTACCACTGCGCTATATCGAATTTTCTATAGTTTTTTCCAACTTTATACAATTAATATTTGCATTTCAGGTTTTACATTATTATATTATACAATGTTCGTCCCCTGAATACAGATACCAAAGTTTGAGTTTCATTTATTTGTGTGGTGCTTTATTGAAGAAATGATTACATTAAAATTCAATGCGAGGGGTCTGAATATAAAATAACAGGACTAGCGTTTCTAATAAAAAGTGCTTATACGTCACATACAAGCAACCGTTAACCTTCTCGTGGTTGTAAATAAATCAGTATTGCCGTGACATTCATTCACACAACAGAGTTTGTTTTAGTTTCGACGTTAAATAAAAGTAATTGTGGAGAAGCGAACTCAAAATTTCACGATAAAATAAAGAAAACCGCAACTGAAAAATTTTTTTATTGTTTACACGTGTTTTTGAGTGGTTGGAACGTTTTCAAAACGCCCTAGGAGACGTTCTCTAGATGATTCCTCTACGCCCGTCCATGTGAAAAACGGATAACAAAATAGAAAAAATCAACAATCGGATTCATAAATGAAAATTATATAAATTCATTTCAAATGATAGTAACATATCGCAAATTACGATTCAATCCATACAATAGAGGAGTCCAACTTCACTGAGAGCCAAAAAAGTTCTAACTAAAGTTTGGTAATGTATACTTTCACTGGGTTTCTACAGTATGAATTAATTAATCAACATAATTAACTTAACGTTCTCGTTGATTTCAGAACAAGTCATAAAGTCAATGCGCCGTCTCAGTACCTATTTTTAATCAATAGGTTTGTACTATCATCCACTTTATTGGCCGGATCTTGCGCTATGGGATTTCTGTTTTCTAATATACATTAGACGAATGGAGATTTGAGTTCGTTGCTATGAAAAAGAGTGTCACTTGATCTAAAAGAACTGAGAAAAGAAAACTTCCGACATTTTTTCAAATAATGGAAGGTCCGCATAGAGAATTGCAAGGATAGAGGAGGAGTATATAGTATATAGGAGTATAATAATGAAATTTAATACAGCGTCAGTATCGGTATTTAAAAGTCACACTCAAACGTAGATTCGACAAGAAAAGTTGAAGTCAAAAGAAATGTAACATGTGAATGCTTTGAAGAGAGAATTCTGAAAAAATATACATCCTATTGTTATATATTATTATTACAACATTCAATACGTCATTTAGTCATTATAATTATAATTATATAATTATATTTTTATGTCCGCTTTGTTGTAGACTGAAAACACAAATATTAATTTTCAAATGTTGAAGAGAAACCACAAACTTGCATTTATTTATTGATGGCTCGTTCTTTTTCTTGTAACTAGAGTAGTTTACGCAACAATGTTGTCAATTGGTGAACTTCTTTCGTTTTTTTTATACTTTCCATTTCTTATTTACGTAATAATTTCCATTGGGTATAATAAATTTTTAAAATACTATCTCTATAACCTATGGTACAAATGTAGAAAATGTCTTATACAGATAATTTAACACGAAGCTAAATTTATCCATTCTAAAATTTGAATTCACTTTATTATACAGGGTGAGTCAATTTCTACCATATGTAGAGTCCCTAACAGAGAATATCAACCAATAAAACGTGTCTACTCCTCTTCTTCTACACTATAGCAAAACCCTATAGGATATCTCTACAGACACCAAAATCCTAATCGAAATCCTGGCAAGTACCATCTTGAATGCCATCCCCACTTCTCGCGCGCTAGTAGCCAAAACGCTACAACGTCTCATTCCCCCCTTCTGCGGATACAACTGTACTGTTATTAGCGGTCATTTCGCATTTACTCAAAGCTCAAGCTCCCTCTTGGAATGCCCTTTTTTGGTCATACTAAACCCAAACTTGACGGCAGACCCCTCGACGGCTCTCCCTTATTCATCAGATAAAACCCGACCTATAACACCCGATCCACACACGTTTTCTGCGGTTTCCCACTAACCTGGTGAACCAGCCAAATGGTCGACGATAGGGAATAATACAGACGCAGCTGTACCCGCCTGTCCCCTTTTAAATTTAAAATAAAAAAAAGACAAAACATTCAAAAAATGAAAAAATAAAGAAAATCCCTCAAAAAAACCAGGGAACCAACTACCACAATCCCAGCCCTGCAGAGGAATTATTCCTATATCAGGGCCTACTCCACCAAACCCTCCTCCTTAAAAAAATCCTCTATATCCTACCAATTTACCTAAAACATAATTGAAGAGCTTTGTGGATGAAGATTTAATGAGACAACTAAGTGGATTCGAGATAATCAGCTTTAAAGTTTTTAACTTGCTCTTTTTCTCTACATAACACAATGCGCAGTTTTTTTGCATGTTGTTGTAGTTTGATTATTCAAAATATTTGTGCCTTATTGACTTAGTTGTAACTTTTCAAACAAAAAAGAATTTTCAAAATTTTTAGCACATGACATCTTCTTTCACCTTCATATTTCCAAGACATGAATACGTATTAGTTGAAAAACTTGTTATGTCCATGTTTAACATCAACATTAAACTAAATAATTTACATTTAAGGAATAGGAATAGATTTATTGAAATCAAACAAATATAAGAAAAATATTTATTGAACAGATCTGTAAAAACATGACAAAAAAATTAATGCAAAATTATAATCATGGTAAGAGATTTTTTTCATTTTCCTTATTGATCACCGATTCGTAAAAATATTTATATTCATTTTTGATGTAAGGAAGTTGCTGTTGTAAGTTTTGAATTTTTTCTGAAGTCAAACTAGCTCCGGTTTCAGTGGTCCTTTCCAGGTCAACTTCTTCAACTTGGACGGGTTTCGTCGCACAACGATTCCGTTTCGACAAGTTGACTTTCTTGAAAAGAGTATACGGATCATAGCAATCCTTGTATAGGTATGAGCCAAATTCTTCAACCCTTATCCATTTTACCTCATCTCTGAAAGCTACTTTTTCAGTGAGAATGTTCTTTTTTCGATTGATGAGCTTCAGTTTTTTCGGGAGGTCTTTAAAATTTCTGAAGTGAGAAGTCATATTAGTAACATGGTTGTTTCTTCCACTGTTCTGTATAATATCTAATACCCTCAAACAAACCGAAAAGCCGACAAGTGTTGTTGTCTGGAAGCTCCCCTATATTCTCAAAAGAAAACGTTGAAAAAGTACCTTCTACGTTATCTTGCGGGAATCCGATATTGGCAAAAGAACAATACCAAAGATTATTCTCTAAAAAATGTTTCTATCTAATTAAATAAGATAATCTTACACTATTTTAAGTAGTTGTTTTGTTAGAACTAAAACACTTTTCATAAAAACTTCATTTGTAAACTAATGTTATTTTAATTTACGTTACCGGTAATCCGACTGTAAACCGATTGATTGATATTACTAGTTAGGAAAAGCGAGGATGTACTCTATTATTAACTAATAAACACAAAGTATAACCTGTTGCATACAATTTCATATATTTAATTTTGTTTATCAAATTTAATTTGTTTGCACTTACCGCTTGAGTTCCTGTTGTCACAAGAATCACTTTTCAATCTTTTAAGAGCTTCTCTAACCATACGTTTTCCTCTTGATTCCATTGTAGTTATTAAAACTATTTTCTGAATATTATTTTTTGAGAAAGAAACTATCAAGAAACACGTTACACATTAGAGAAGATATTTATAAACTACCTAGAGGTTATCCATGCAACTAAGACCTCATGTTCGTTAGTGGAAGAACATGCCATGATACTCAAGGTCGTAACTTTTAAAGTGGAAGAAGATGTCTTGTACCCATAGCATGTTCTTTCATTATCAACTTGGCATCGACCTGTGCACATAACAACTTCATCCACTGAAAATAGCTTTAGTGGAAGGGTTAGCGAAAAGGGGAAACATGCTATGTTTAAAAGAGAGAATAACATGTTCATCCACATGAAAATCTCGATTTCCTCAAAAATGTCACTTAACATGTTCATCCACTAAGCTCTTCAATTATTGTACGAAAAATAGATAAAATCCAACTTCAAATTAAATCATTCACAACACCTCGGGTTCTAATTGATAATAAAAAAAAAGACATGCAATGTTTTGAAATAACAGTTTGAAACTAGATTTTCTCTCATTACAGGTAATGAGTCGGGTTACTACGGTTATGATTCTTAATATGTGGGCAAAAAAGTTTTAAAGTGCTAAAAAGCTTGTCAGAAATATATACTGTAAAAAATCTGTCGAGGAAGCGGGATATTTGAATGAAATAGTACGGTGTAATAGAAATTACACGCGGACACATTTCCATAAAGTCGAAGGGATTTAGGACAACATGGAAAACGTTAAAGAGGCAATTAAATGTTGTGAACAGTTGAAAGAAACATCCTATCGAAACTGGAAACCTAAGTGATATCAAATTAATTGAAACAACATCATATCATAAGATAATTTGGAAAAATCCTTTGGTACTTCAAACATTTTTTCATAATCCAATTATTTTGGAAATATTTCTAATTATTCTTGATTTGAGTGAAGCCTGCATCAATGGTATTAAATCCTTTTATCATCTTGTATTTTTTCAGTTCCACATTCAAGTTAAGGAAGTGAACAGTTGATTTGTTGTTTTAAATAATACAATCACTTTATATCGATAACTACATATCACATAACCACGTTTAATTGGAAGATTCTAATGCATTTTGCACAAAATATCATTTATAACTTGGAATCTTACGTACCTAAATTCTCTTTAAAATAAATATTGACCGTATTAATATTTACTCACGTATTATCCAATAGAATAGTAAGTATATGTACCTGAAAAGAAAAAAAAAATATCAATCAGTCTAATCGAAAAAATAATTTACCTTGTCAGAATAATATGTAAAATTAAACCACTAATTTTGGCAGTTTACAAATTACCCCGTATATGTTTACTTTCAGGTGTCATTTACACAATGAACTTCTGTTTTGTCATATGTCATATGGAAAATTATAAATCTTATCAGTTTAATAGATACTGTTATCTACGTTTTGTTTGATATAACTATTCAACGATTTTTGGCAACAGCGCAGTTATAATGTCACCGGCTAATATGCATGACCTTTGAATAAAAAACAGTAGGTATATTAGAATATGATGTAATTTATTTTTTCCTTATATATATAGTTTTCAAGATGATTTTTCTCTACAATTAGAATGCATATAACACTTCCATGTACAATAATTGCAGAAGTGTTAATAAAGAGAAATCAAAAACTAAGCTGGCTAACATAAAATATATACAGAATGGATAAAAAAATGTTTACTACTCGTATATTTTAAAATTAGGTTATATGGACTACAATTAATAAAATCTTAGGTGTTGAACTAACTAAAACGATGAATAAGATTAAATACAAATTATTGATGAAGCGGCGTATCAAACCTGAAGATTCATAAATCAACTATTATAATTGAAAGCTTCTAAAACCGAACCCAGTGGCGTGTGTTACGTGGCGTCTATTTGCAGAACGATACGTAGTTTAATTATGTTTGATCTTGCTGGAAAATATGAGCTTTTCCGAACATGGAAAAATACTAGCACAAAATACTAATAGGATTCCATTTCCGTGTGTAATCACGTTGATACGTTTCGAAAATTGAAAATTCCCGAATTGTACACAGGAAATTCGTTATATTGGCAAGGTAAATTGAATGAGGATATGAAACAAACATTATACTACTTTTAATTACAATAGGAAGGTTTGAAAAAGCTCTAGAGTACCATCGTATCACTTATTCCCTAGTATTAATTTAACAATAAACTCTTACAACGTCTATAAAATTTTGTCATTTAATAGTCGTTATATATTCTGTTAAATGAAGTGCTATTTTCGAAGAGTAAGTGCCAAAACATCAAAAAGGACTAACATCAACACGATTTTGCACGACGATGCCGTTGGCTACTTTTATTAACTCGGAAAAAATCGTAATTGATCGTTTTAGAAATCGATTATTAAGATGGTTGACTCAACAATTGCCTCCCTAACAAAAAAACCATAACTTATTGCATAATGATTCTTATTTTACGACAGTCTCTTTTCTACACTTAATCCAGTACTACTCCAGCCTTTTCAACCTTTCCAAATAATAGTTTTTCTCTTCAGAATGGGCATTTGTGTATGCGATACATCTAAAATTCTCGTTTTTAATAAAGCGAAACAAAAATCCCCACCTGTTGACGATTGCGGAAAGTGGGACAAGTAGCAGTCCTTATAACTGTATGGTCCAAGGGAAAGCTTCTCAACTTGTGGTCCGTGGACCTTTAAGGGATCCACTGGCTTTCTTTAGGAGGTCCTTGATTACCTTTCAACAACGGCGACGGTTTCCGTGTTGACCCAGGTAGTTCAGGACCGGTGGATGTGACCTTCTTGCTTGACTTTCTGTAAAATTCTGGGGGACGTATGCATGACGTGGCCATTAGCCTCGGAAATCGTGCGATCTCAGCCGATCAATCAGACAAACTGCCTCGTATGCTTTCCTCGCTTTGTGTACGGCGGACGGTCGCCCACTTTTTCTCGTTTTTATTCAATATTGAGCTTCCCTTGTCAATGCACCAATGCCTTTTTACTCAGTCCAATACTGTTACCATGGATCTATAGCTGAAGTCAGGAACTTGAATGAACTAGCAGTTTCTTCATGGTCTCCATAGCAAGGAGAGATCCCCCTTGAAATCAATGATGAAAGTAATCTTCCGGACCTCCATATTATAGAAATTGATTTTTTCAAAAAGGATAACACTACATGAAAACCGATGGGAAAACAATTGAGGGAAAACTGACTTAAAGGATCTTTCATTTTTTCTCCAATTAAATGAATCTTCTGACGTTGCGATTAAGTGATTTTAATGGCTTTTATTCATTATGCATACTTATGGTGTATCAAAAAAGATTGTGCAAACCCCTATATGCCCATACAACATGTGCGGAAATCTTCGCGTTTGTTGGACGAACTAAATTCTATGGTCTGATAGCATCGATGTGTGTTTCATTGAATCCTCAAGTACTTTAGAAGCTTGATCTCGTACTTGGAGCATTATTTCGCATCAGCTCAAGATGAGAAGGGATTGTCAATCCATTCGCTGTACCCTGAAATCCGAACATTCTATCGTGGAACGAATTTGAGTTGTGAATAGAAATTCCCATAGAGGCAAACTTGAAATCCACTTTTGATTGTAGTGGTTACCAACACTTTTGTAAAAATTTGGAAAACAAAAAGAAACTTTCGGATTCCCGATCTATGTCGCCAACAAAACTAAGTACTGAAGCTGTCTAGATGCTGAATTTGAGATCCAGTTTCTAGTCGTCAAGTATTTTACAAAATTGTGTCATCAGAAGCAACCACAACCTCAACTTTAGGAGTCCATTATAATCACTACAAACTCTAGTAAAGAAGTGAATGTTTGTAATAAGAATATGGTGTGGGAATTCAGACTAATGGAAACTTAGTAAAAAGTTGTTTCCATTCATTGCACTTGAATTATGGAGTTTTCAATTCCGATGGGCTTCGAATTTTATCAGTTATTGTGCTGAAAGTACACCAGCTAAAAAGGTTGGGAAGGTCTGGTCTAAGCCATGGCCTCTTTAAAACTGACAACATTTAAGCAAATCTAAATAATAACTATATCTGCCTTAATATAAATAAGTTAAATAATTATTGAATGTTTTTTATTCACTGAACTGAATAAGATGTTTGTAGATATTAAAATTAAAAGTCTATCAAGTCGAATAATAGTTAAACGAATATCCAGTTTAGTTAATCAAGGTAACAAAACAATGGTGTATTACAAACTTTGAATAATAATAGTAGCGAAAGACCGTGAAATCAATGAAACTAATTAAACGCTAGTTTGGATTTCCCAATCAATTCGTACATTGCAACCTATAGCAAATTAGATCAATGTTGAAATCCAGTGACAGTTTGAGTAATTAGAAAACGGGACAAAATTGGAAAGATACGAAACCAATCGCTAAATAAGTTCTAATAAAACAGGAGCAATTAGTAGAATGAGTACATTATAGGGTTGATATCGAAGAGAAAAAAAGACAAACAAGTACAAAATAGACTGGGTAATTAAGACTAATATAGACTACCGTTCAAAAGTTTTTGCCCACCCCATAATCCTTTCATTAAATTGCAAATTAATCGTATTGTGACGAGAACGTCAAAATGTTGTTTTATAAACCAAAAATAGTATTTTTCGTTATTTGTGAAATTATTTCTTCGGTGGTTATGATTGTAGTTTAGTCCCTGTTAGCTGTGTGTGACGCATGAACGTGCTGTGATTTATAGTTTTTGAACCAAGATATCTTTTTGTGAATTTGTATACGAATTGTTTCCATTTTCGCAAAATCAGACTAGTAAGTTTTAACATGGGTAAAACCAAACAACTCTCGTTGTCGTACTGTCGACTACAACGTGAAAGAATATGCAGCCACCAGGAACTGTGGTGATAGAAAACATTCAGAGCGGTCTCGAAAAACATCAATCATTTAAGAGATGATCAACGACTCACGGGCCCAGTCATAGCAGCTCAGATCAATGAATCTAACGATCTGATTTATAGTATTCTACAGAGAAAAGAAAATTGAGCTTTTAAGACGTCAAAATAAAATTGAAAGGTTGGTTATATTGGACAAAAGAACATATTTGAGTGGGAGAGAGTTTTATGAAGTGGTGGGTCTAACCGAATAGTGTTTGTTCGCAGGTCAAAATAACAACGGATGATAAATCCATGTGCAATGGAGGTTCGATGATGATTTGAGAATATTTATGGAGAAAGGGCGACTGGAGACCTAATAAAAATTGAGTTTGGAGAAGAAAAGCTATTACAAAGATCCAAATATTCCTCGAAGCTGTGAGTATTTAAGAGAATGTACTGAAACAATGATTTGGCCAACACAGTCGCCCGATCTTTACCCGATTGAGTTGTTGTGGGACAAATTGGGCAGAGAAGTCAAAAAGCAGTGTCCTACTTTCACTTCACACCTTTGGAATGTCATTGAAAACGAGTAGAACCGAATAGAAGATTTGAATTTGTTGAAACTGTTACCTACCTATGTACTCTCGTTGTTTTTGATGATTGACAGGATAGAAATATATGTATAAGAAAACATTTTCTTAGAAAGTCTTTTTTACTTATTTATGATGTTTTATTGGGGTCTTTTCATACATTTCAAACCTCTCTTCCTTTTGTGCTCCTTATGTTCTAAGTATACAAGGTGTCCTACGACGAGTTAAAACTATCCGTATATGGCAAAATACTTAAAGTAAAATCATGAAAATTTCTACTTTTGGGTTTTCGAATACGACCTTTTTAACTTTGTCTAAAAACTTTTTTCGATAAATGCATACTTTTTGAGTTATTAATTTTTTTGTAGAAAATATGACCGTTGCAGACCCCTATGAGTTATTTTTTTACGAGGATACCTTTAAAGATATGAAAATGGTTTCTGTTCGGTTGCTTTTAGCAAGGTTAGACATATTTGAATCTATGTTGAAATTTTTTTCATTTTATACAGGGTGTGTATAAAAAGTGTTCAAAGTTTAACATCATAAATATCAAATTTCTTTATTTTTTTAAATAGAACTACCCGTTTTTTTTATTTTGATCTTTGAAAATATTTTGGAAATTTTCATGATTTTACTATTTTTTTGCCATATACAGATAGTTTTAACTCGTCGTGGGACACCCTGTATTTAAATTCTAGTAGTACCTTTATTTACTTCGTACCATATACTTGTTTTCATCTAGAGGACAGAAAAGGTTGATTTCTTTTTTTTCTATCATTCCTTGTTGTTTCCATCGTATTTATTGTTTACATTATATTTTTTAAATTCTCCATCGATTTCTGTGATTTTTCCCAGTAAAAGCATCGTCCTAATATTCCATGTACTCACTTTTAGACCGTTTCTATTAGCTTTACTTTTTTAATTTCCCCACTTTACTCAATATTTTATTGTGGTGGAATTGAACATAATAAATTTAAAAGAAAAATATTTCCATAATTCTTTTTTCCTATCCTAACAGAAATGCTGTGTAATTATTTCTCATCGTTAAACTGAATGTTATTTTTCTAGGATGAGTCTAAAGCAAACAACTCGTTGAATAAACTTGTTCAGAGCCATAAATCGGAAATTTATTAAACCATGATTCAAGATAAAGTGAGTGCCACAAAGAAATCGTATTATTACCGAGACGGCTTCAAGCTTCTTTATAAAGTAGGGCTACCAACCCTACAATATGACAGTATAATCAATCTCACGAGTGATGCCCTTATCTGATCCAGTATGTTGCCAGGGGATTTAGTCTTGTATAAAACTGAATAATAAATCCATTATATACCTGAACTTTAAATGGGACGCCCTCAAATATTATAGAGAGCTACTATTGAGATTATGACTGTTACTAATTGTTGGAGTTGAGTTCTATCAACAATTTTAGTTATTTAGGACAATAATTGAAAATATGCAAATTATGTACATACAATTTAATTTTATTCGTATGTATTCCAACTAAAATATTTCTTTGCGTAATAATTGTTAGTTTTATAAGTTTTATAAGAATATTGATACCGAGTAATTTTATAAAAAACACAGATTTTGTGATATTAATAATCATCTGTTATCGCAAACATGCTCTGCGCGCTCCTCCGATAACCTACGTTATAGTCCCGGCGGTGTACAATTCAGCACACAACATTTAATATAGATAGATAACGAAAGCTTCATTTTGCGATTTTCATAACTGTCTAGCTCTTTACGAAGATTTTAACTAAACAACAATATACTATAATAGAGTGTGCGTGATTTTATGTAGTATGGAAATGTAAGTTGGGGAAAAAGATACGAAAACAAATTACTCAATATATTTATGGCAAAAGTGATTGAATTAGATGCAAATCTAAGCGAGTCCCTGAGCATACCATGGGTTGGTGAGTAATCTCAAAATACAGTTAATCTATCGTTTGGGACATTTTTAAAAATTGAAATATTGCCAATTTGCTTTAAATAAATTGAAAGTAAAACAGTAAATTTTAGTGCGTTATCTATGATCTAGCAATTGGACATAATAAAAATTCTAGAGAATCATCTTCGGTTTTCGAATGAACCTACGTTTATTTTAATACGTATATCGATTTTGGGTGATGAGAATTCAGGCAGGTCAATCCTTAATACCAAGAAAAATGAATTATAAAACAGTAATGGTAGGAAATGTTAAAAAACCAAATCGAAGTCCTCAAGTATATATTACATCTATACAAACAACAAATTACTTGGAGATGATTCCGATGGAAGATTGCATTGAACCTATTTTTAATCAGCTACATACAAAGAGCATTCTGTTTTCGAATAAAGTTTCAAGTTAAAAGGTGAGGTAATTTGAGACTTTACTCTGGACAAAGGAAGCCAATACGTAATGCAGAGAAAAAATTGAGGATTGCAGCAAATAAAGATATTGGACCAATAAAAAAAAGATTACTTGTCCTTTAGGATAACCAGACACAAAGAGTACAATTTCGAAAGAGTTTCCAACTTTGTGTATCTAGGAGTAGTAATAAAAGACAAGGGAGTAGAAGAATTAGAATTGAAAGCCAGCATAACTAAAGGAACGCAAAAATTCTGAAGTATTAGATCAGTGATGAAGTCAAAATACATGTCAAGAAAAACAAAAATAAGAATATATGAAACGGTAGTAAAATCCACCCCGCAACATGAATGTTAGACATAGATCTTTAAAAAGGCAGAGGAAGCCATGTTGGAAATATGGGAGAGGAAGATACTAGGAGGAATCTACGGAGGAGTACATACAGAAGAGTGCTGGAAGAGAAGAACTAATAAAGAATTGGAGAAACTGTATGGAGAAGCTACAATAAGCTCGTTTATTAAAGGATAAAGTGTGAGATGGTTGGGACATGTTGAGAGACTAGATAGAGAACGGATACCAAAATTAGTACTGCAAAGATGTCCAATGGGGAGAAAGAGAAAGGGGCGACCAAGGAAGAGATGGTATGACTGTGTATTGGAAGACCTAAAAAATAATAATGTTCATAATTGGAGAGAAAAAGGAAGGAATGGAGAAATATTGTGTGGAAAATGCAAAATAGAGGACTTTGATATATAGAAAATTATGTAATATTGCCATTATTGTTATATATGTTCGATACTCAATAAAGTATTCACTTATACGATTATAAAACAAAAAATAATCCTCCAATTTGACTGAAATTTTAGTGATAATCTCTTAACTCATGCGCAAATATATTTCCCAACTTATATTGAAGGGTGCTGCTCTAATAACGACAATTTTGTCGGTTTACGAACCCATTTAAATGAAAATGAGCCTCATCTGAAAAAAGGATGTTGTGAAAAGAGAAAATCGACTAAGAATTTCTTCAGCAAATGCCAACTTTGCTCCAAGTCGATATATTTTTATTCCTGTATTATTTGGAGCTTTAAGGATGCAGTTCAAGATCCAATTTCAAAATTTGCTGTAAACTTCGTCGCGTTTAAAACCGCCGATCGGTTCCGAGTAGACACATGCGGATTTTTTCGTAGTGACCCCTTCAGCCTAGCAATAAGGTCTGTGATCCTAGACGTTCTTCGACGACCTTTTGGTGATTTCGACGACCTTTTGGTGGTTTCGACGTGGAACCGATCTCTTCAAAACGCTTACATATTTTAATTGAATTCGAACTCGGAATTCTGAAGGATACAGTCGCCTTGTCAAGACGTTTGAACGACCGTTCTCGTAAAAACTCCACGAGTGCAACTATCCAATCACGCTAAGCTCGGCCCGGCCACGCACCCTGTATTTAGAGAAATGATTTTCGTTATTTTCAAAGAGAAAAAGATTTTGTACGCTACTGAAACTTTCCTTTTTAATTGAATTGAAACCAAAGTTTAGCTCAGTAAGTTTTATCCTAATTTTATATAGAGAGATCTAGTATAATCGATTAGTTCTCTGAATTTTATTACCCGATTTTAGTGAGAAATCAAATTAATCATGTAGGATGTCATAAACTTTCTTTCCAATTAGATCATTTTTATTAGGTTCACCAGGTCGAATTCGCTCTACATACTTTATTATTGTTAAGTACTTGCGGTCAAATGAATTGAGATTATCAGGGAAACCCCCCCTCCGCACACAAACACACAGGTGTTAACATAGAGATAAGATTTGTCCATTTCCTGTTTGTCACGATATTTTAAAATAAACTTATCCATAAACAGATAAATTGTGAGATATAATTCTCGAATGTAGCGGTTGAAAAGATTATGATTAAAATCCACACTGGCCAGCAATTATTCCGATTTATTTTTGGAAATTTATCTAAAAATGAAAATATTTGTTTGTTCTCCCATATGATCGAACGTAATAGGGAGACTGGTCAGCACATAACAGAACTTGGTAAAGGCAAATATACTATATCGCTGGCTCTCTCGATCGTTTTGCGTTCGAGTTCGCGTTGAAAGTTTTTTACACTTTATCGCTGGGAATTTAATTGACTGGTCCTATTTGGATCAATCAGAGATGTCATTTTCATGGTAGAAGATAAATCTGCTTTGTTTTTCGAGAGCAATCTAACAATGTCTTCCAACACAGACTGATCCGACATACCAATACCTTTCTAGTGATGACTAATATAATCTGAAAATAGAAATAACACCAAGGTACACCACACCAGAAAAATAAACAGGGAATGGTTGAATTTGGGTGGTCATATGACCTCGATATCTTTTTATTGAATGGTCGATGGAACGCGAACATAAACGGTCGAACATAAAAAATGGCGATCTGCCAGCAAGAACTCGGCGCGAATTTGAATGCGAGCGCGAGCGTGAGTATTTGTGTTTATAAATCATACTTCGTAATCTGTTTAATTTATGTTGAACGCCAACGAGGGCGTTACCACGGGCGCGAGCGTAAAAGTTTATAAATTGACTTTCTCAACAAAATGTCAGTTAGAATTTTTTGTAGTAGTAGTTTTCAAAGAAGGAAAGTGCACCAATACAAAGACTTATTCACGAACTTTCAGGGGATGAATTAGCAAAGTAATTTTTGACTTTTGACAAGCTTTTATAATCTACGTAAAATTCCACGTAACATATTTATTTTAAGAATGAAACGTCGCTGAAGTAATTTTTTGCTTTTTCAATTTGTTGTGATATCTACTACCTTTGTTGCCAGATATTTCTCATCGGGAGCTTCGTTTATGAAATTTTAAGTTTTTCCCTTTTAGCTACATATTCTTCGTATTGACTTTTCAGAAACACACATAATTTCAATTTATGTTGAGTGTACTTTATAGCATGGAGTAGAAAGTCGATGGAGACGATGCTTCATATTTAGTACTAGGGTTGTTAAAATATGCTAATTTCTGTAATCGATGACGTTCTTACTGCTACACCAATCGTGAAAAAAGTTTGTATACATCTTCTCAATTGTTTTAGGATTTGTAGGGTGATGAATTCTGTATGGTATCATTAGCTACTTGTCTTATTTTTGGAGGTGTACATAATAATTCAAATTCACTATCTGAATTCATCTCTACACCACTGAATTTGCAATAATTAGTATTCCCCTCAATAACAATAATGGAGTGATATCTTCCGTCCAATCAGCGTGTACAGAAGTACAGAGCCACTTTGATATACGGTTCGTGAATATTCAAAGGACATTACCAATATTATAGTGAATTATAGTAATAAGTCATTATTACTCAAATTGTTTGTTTATAGATACTATCAAGTGCTCAATAGCAGTTGAATAATTAATCTATTAATCGAGGAGAACGTAAAATATATAATAATATTATTCACAAAAAAAAACATTTTCATTTATCTACAATAGAGGAATCATTAAAACATTTAACTTTTCGGTTGTGTGTATTTTTAACTTAACCATGTTTAATCTATTTATATTATGCGTGTTTGGCTTTTGAGTTTAATTCCCGAAAGATAACATTTTCTCTTTAGTGTAAAGTATGTGGACGATTACCGTCAACATTTTTCAAGCACAATTACTTTTTTTATTTTTAAACCGCATACTCACTATATGTAGCCTCTGTTCACGATAGGCCAGTTAATATATATTCGAAAATATTTCCATGTATCATTGTCAATGCCAAATTGGTGAAAATCCAATCCAATTTCTAGTTGTTCAAATAGTTGTTTCGAGGATGGTGCCAGAAGTACCTGACATGAATTGAAGATTAATATTACTGTACACAATCCATCCAGCATATGTTTCAAGTTTGAACACGTCACGTTGTTCAGTATTCGTTTGGCAGCCATAAATAGTGAACGTTTCCAGTGAATTCGTAAGCTTGGAAAAAATTGGTCATCGTTATGTCATACAATACTTTCATTTGAACGGCGTTAGCCCAACTAATATGAAAGCTGAACTAGATGGTACTCTGAGGCCGTACGATATGCGAAGACCAGCATTGCAATGGTCGACCAAATGAGGTGACGACTCCAGAAATGTTGAAGAAACTCCACAAAGCGGTACTGGAAGATCGTCGACTGAAAGTGCGCGAGCTAGCAGAAATTATTATATTAATAATTTCTTTCCTCCATTCTTCAGCTCTTGTGTCTTGATCGATATTTGAATCGGATAAAAAATCATATTCTATGGATTTATATCGAATAAGATGGTTGCAAGTTCAGCTCAGTTATACCATCCATAATAACCAAAATGTTCGCCCATTTCGTTGCGAGAGGAAAGAGTTGTAGGGTCCATCACATTTTGGATATAACGTCAGAATGAACAGAGGGGTCCTACTCTATTCTAGGTTCACTACCTCAAATCTCTTATTCGATAATCATTACTCACTCAAACGATTCTTGTCTTTTGTGTGAAAATCCCAGTCAATTGAACCAGAGCCTGATTATTCTTGAGCTTGTGCTCGTTGTAGCTGAATGGTTCGGTGCGCTTTTAGAGGACTTGTGTACCTATAGAAATCTTGTTTCTCCTCACTACAGCACTGGTGTTAAGTGCTCTAAATGTTATAAATAAAATTCTACGAGCTAATTGAACGATGGATCGATTTTATCTTCCTTTCCTTTTTGTTACTTTCTGTTAAAGTATTCCTTTTGATTTCCTCTTATATTCCCATTATAAGAATATGTTTTATTTAACCAGTAACTGATCTATTTTTCAAGTATATCATTTTACGACACCATGTTCTTTGTCGACGAGATAGTTCTCAGCTTATTATTAAAAAGCATAATTTTGTCTACTTGTTTACATAGAGAAAAGAAAATAGGAGCAACTTTATATATATTTTCCTTTTGAGGTGCAGCTGCACTTATATACCATGTCAGATAAGAATATTTTATCTTCAGGTGCATCTTCAGACCATAATAAAATATAAATACGTCGTCTGGTGACAAGATCGGTTTGTTGTGAACTATGAATATCTATAGTGGTCAAGTGACATGTAAGTACATTTAAATATTTGTTATTCACACTAAATAGAAGGTCATTTAATTAATTTCATACGAAAAATTAGCCAAACTTATTTTTCTGGTATTGATTAGAATTTTAATCGAGAAATTTCGTGAGTTGTGATGAAAATTAAAATAATGAGTGTGGTTTCGAGTTTAAGTGCACATAAAAGTATGAAGAACGACTTATACAACTAGTAAGTGGAATATTTTTCAAAATATCAATTCCAACCGGTGAGCGTTAATTTAAAGATTTTATCAAAATGAATTCCGATTTATATCAGTTGTAAAGTAGGAAGATCTCTTGTTTCAATTTATTCAAAATAAGAACGATACTCTACCGGACTCACGGGAGGACCTTTAGAGTATGGCTAAGCAAGGACTAAAAGCATCGAAAATGTTAAGAGCGATAGATAAAAAAACAACATAGGAATGATACGGGATATAGGATGGGTATTGAAAGAGAAACTGGGAGAAAGGAAATTTGGAGAAAACAAATGGCAAGAATTAAATGATAACGCGAATAAGCGATTGATTAGGATCAACAAAATTGAGCTAGGAAAGTTACGAGAGAGACAATTTATATTAAAAAGAACGCGAAGGTAGGAAAGAACAAAATAAAATAAAACCCAAATAAGACAAGGAAAACGGTTGAAGACTAAATTTGGTGAATTGTAGATAGAAGAAAAATGGCTCCCTAGTGCCTAGAAATAAGAAAACATAAAACCAATACTGGCAAGAAAGGTGATGGTCAAATGGATAACGATTAGGCATTGGTAAAGGGTCAATAGATAATATCGCATATAAAAGAAATATGACGCTGGATTCACAAAAAGCAAGAAACAATTTGAAATAAAAAGAGAAAATTAATTGAAACTTCTGAAAATTGGGATGTGGTATGTAAGAGGAAATTATCAAAGGTAGAGTAGAAAACGTTAGTGGAGATTATGAGAATGGTCGTAATATAGTCCTTTTGAACCCTCGCCTTCCCTGAACGTGGTTTTCTAAATCTCTCATATTAATAAACAGTCTCACTTCAAATGGTATTTCAGCCACTCTTGCAAATTATTAATTATTGAGATATCTTTATGTAAATGGAACATTCTCGTTATGAGGACTTGTTTCGAATACGCTAACATCTTCCTTATCAAGCCACTCAATAGTCGGTTCATGAGAATCGAAAAACGACGCGAAAGTTCCTTCGAATTGCGCTCAAACAGCAAAGACGGCAGCCATCGGGCGGAAAGCTTTATCATGACCAAAATTTCATGCAGGATATAACCATCGCGATTTTTTGAAGTTCCTACTATCTCAGCTATCTAGCACATTTTCAATCGGCAGTCCGCCAATACGAAATCGTGGATTTCACACAACTAAATCAACTCCACCTTGAAATACAAAACAGTATGTTACCAGAAACAGAAAGGGAGTTGTTTGGAATTATGAAACAAGAAATGAATCTGTTTGAAGTAATTTCCACACGAAGCTATAATTTGAAGCAAACATATTTGTGCGATGAGCTGAGGAGTAAACTTGGAGACAAAACATTGGATGCATTATTATTCTAAGATTCTATGTTTATAATTCAAATGTGATGCCTGCTTATTCCCAGTTTGTAGCTAATTTTAATCGAAAAGACATTATACTTTCTTGTTAATTTCTTCAAAGATTCATATATTAGTTAATTCTAGTAGAGAGTAGAATCCTTTGTTTGTATTTTATAATTTTGTTTAATAAGTAATCTATTTTTGATTTATTTCGATATAGGAACTCAGTAAATGTTTTGTTTATTATAATTGATTTTGATTTATCTCACAAACATTCAATAATTTCGTAAAACTAAATGATTTTTATGTAAAACAATGATCTCTAATTCATGTTTGTAATCCTGAGAATGTTGGTATTCACCCGTAATCCTGGGACTAGGAAGAAAATCAGGGATTGAATCCTCCATCCAGTTAAATATATTGATTACGACAAGTACAAAACAATTCCATTCGAATCGTATAGATTTCTGTTCGATTCTGTAGATGCCATGAAACGCTTAGTATACTTGGTGTGCTAGACAAGCTATGCAACACCAACTGAAAGGTAGCCGGTACAACATCAGAAGAGGTCTGAATCAAGGGGCTGTTCTTATATTCAGTTCAACCTCACCTTGGAAAGAATATTTAGGAGGCTACAGACCGAACCCAGAAGGAAACATTCTGAACCGATTGAGGCAGAAGGTGGCCTATGCAGACGATGATGACCAGCTAAGCAAATTGGAAGTAGAGTTTAAAGAGGAATCCCGGTTACTCATTCAATAGAGCGGAGCTCAGTGTGAACGAAGAACAGACACGGCCGCGTTTCGTAGATAACGAAACCTTGGCTCTCTCATAAATGGAAACAACGAGACTGTACTGGAGATACAGGAGAGAGTGAAAGCTGGAAATAAGGCGTATTACAGTGCCCAGAAGATGCTGAAATCCCGCTTACTTAGCAGGCGTACAAAAGAAAGGATCGACCGTAAAATACCAAGGCCAGTTGTCATGTATGCATCTGAAAACTGGGCAATTACTGTTAGAGACGAACCTAAATTCAACAATGCATCTGAAGCCTGAGCAATTACATCTATGGCCCAATACAAGACCAAGGAGAATGGCGCATCCGTACTAACACCCATCCTGGTACCAAAGATCAAGAGTGAGACACTAAGATGGCTTGATTACGTCAAACGGATACCGGAGGGTCGAAGAGTCAAACTTGCATACCGGGAAAAACCGGAATCTGTAGAATACCAGGATGACCACGCATAAAATAGCAGGAAAACGTAGAACAGAGCCTAGAAGAGCTAGGCGACGGACCTGGGGGAGGACAACGTCGAGAAGAATGGAGGGTAGTTGTACTTCAAGGACTGTAGCGCCAATTGGTAAGGTAGGTAATGCATTATAGTAAACAAGTTGACGAGGAAACTTTTCTGTTTCGAATGTTTTCAATGGTATTCCTCATTTATTGCATCTTATACTTGAGGAATTTTCTCCGCTCAAATTACCTTATACAACATTAATCAATTCTATTTGTTACTTCTATAAAATCCCATTCGATAATATATTGATGACGTTGTTGATTCTGGCATACTAAATAACCTGGGTATTTTTGGCGCTGTTTATGAGTAACAATATATTATTCATATCTTTGTAAATACATTTGGTATAAATCATTTTTCTTGTCACTTAATTAAAATGAATTCATTGATATTATCATTATATTTATAGCGGACGAAATGATTGTTTTAAATGAACGATGACCTAGAAAACATTGTCCTCGTAACGCAATAAACCTTAAAATTCAGTTTTCGTACGGATATGGAGTGCTTGGAAAACAAAACACATCAAATTCAAAGTTCACTTGACGAAGCTGAAGTAAAATTTGGAATGATCGAACTTTCGTTCTTCACACATTTAGACATGTGTTTTACATCGTCATTTGCACCATAACTTTTACCTAAACATTTTTTTATTATATTGATTCCACAATTTATGACTATATTTTGAACTAAATCTAACAAAAATATACAGAAAATACTTTTTTAAAACACGCTATTTGGTTAAAAATAAAGTAATAGTATTCAAGCATGTCAAAACATCTGATTCAAGTCATCAGTTGGCTTGTCTATTAGAATTATTTTAGATTTTTCCCGGCAAAATTTACACTTGAGCTGATACTTTTGTCGGCTGATACGTAGTAATTTTTGGTTTCCAAATATGGAACGATCTAAACATCACTTCAATTTCAAAGTAACAACGGTTCAAACGAACAAAAAGGTCAGAGTTCTCCTATTACAGCAAAATTTTTATGGTTTAGATTGGAGCTATATTTGATTAGCAAGTCAAAAGTTTGTTATCAACTTCATAACTTATTTGTACTACTTTTTTATTAGACTTGGTTTCCTCTGCCTTCTTGCTGTTGTTGTTTATACGTGGAAAACGGTTTCCACCAAACTGAGAGGTAATACCGGAAGTCGAAGCGTATTATATTCGACAGTCCTCATATTTTCACTTCAGGGGTAGAATCGATAAATTAAAACATCAGAACACAAGTGCATTGAAGTTCAGAGAGAGTTTATTGAAAAATAAATCTCTTTCAAACTATATTATTACGTTTTTCTTATCAAAGGACGTAAATTAGGCGTGAAAGAAATAAAACTAGAAGATATAATGAACCAAATGTCATGTTACAACCACGTGTGTGAGTTTGGTATCGAAAAGGGGGACTCTCGTCATTTGGGATTACTTTAGGGTTCAATAATCCACCGAAGGGATTTCGACCATAACGTTAAGTTCTGGTTATAAGCAAGTTTTAGAGAAATATCACGTTTAATTGAAGAGCGAGGCAAGAGAGCGGGAATTCGATATGTTTATGTGCTTCGAAAGCACTTCATTCTGTTAATTGGAAAAGGAAGTTTGAAATGTGTTATAAGATTGCCGACTTGTAATGGCATATAACATTGTTTACAATTTGAAAGAGTAATTTATTGAATCAGAGTATAAGATTCAAGTTAAATATTTACTGGTTATTGATATCAGCAGCAAGAGGAATGTATTAAAATATTCAGATGAAAGTGTCTCATTTAAAATCAAAATACTTCCTTCCATATTGTCGTTATTTATTTATATTGGAAATATCTGTTGCAAAAAGCCTTTTATTTTAACTCCATTTACTAATTTGATGATAAAATTCACATTTTTTTATCTGTATACGAAATTATTTCAAGGTTTCCTTTTTAATTAGATTCCCTAAATACTATAATATAGTATACAGAACGACTTTTTAGGTAAAACAAGATTTTTTTGAATTAATTGCATATACTAGTTTCTGAATTGACTATTTAATTTTTTTTGGAATGAATTAACGATGTAATATAGACGTATAGCTAGGAAAAACAGCTCATTGCAATTGTAGCTTCACATTAATGGACAAACCATCTTTCCAAGCAATACCCTAAAGTACCAAGGGTATATTGTACAAGGGAATACAAATGCAATAGCTCTCATCGCGAAACAAGTACAAAAAGCTCAAATTGAAATTTAGAAAACATCCCTCCACACAAAACTACTATACAAACATATCATAAAACGTTCATGAACCTGCCAGTGTGCCAAAAGATCTTCTTGACAAACTCCAAGCCGGAAATTGCGCAGGAGATATCCACGGCAGTGGGTGTAGACTTCTGCATAATTTGCTAATCACATAGGTTTGTTTGACCTTTGTAAGTAGAAGAGAAACTATAACAATCACATTATTTCAAATTAGACACACCAAACATGCGGGGTAATTATTGTATGAACAATTGAACCAAAGAATGACTCCTCTCTAGGATATCATTTAATTTGTAGAAACTTTCTGATGATATGAATGCTCAATTGGCTCGAGGGACTCCATTTAGTTGAAACAAGGTTTCATTATTCATTCCGTGTTCGCGAGAACGAGGGATGAAGAATTTCCGAACGGCAACCAGCATTTTGCTCCCTTTTATTTTCAAAAAAGTCGTATAACTCCCGTTGAAGAGTGCTCATCAAATTGTTACTTTGGTCGAATGGTTTCATCTAAAAATTTATTGTTAATATAACCGGAGAGACGAAAATGTGCTTCGTCGCTAATCTAGAGTAAAATCGTCAATTATTTCCAAATACTTTTCCGTGTCGTCACACCGACCAACAGGAAAATTTTTTCATTTGGAATCTTAACGATTTGAATCTTATCTAACCTCAGCATCCTTCGAAAACTACTCAAGAGTACCTGGCCTGACCTAGAGATGATGGTAGTTGCTTGAAAAATAGCAATGTATCAGAAATTAGACAATCTATTCATCATATGTTTCGAGTTTGAAGACGCCACGTTGTTTAATATTTGTTTGGCCACCATCAATAGTGAATGTTTTCAATGAATTTGTGAATATGGAAAAAATTGGTAATCGTTATGTGATACAATACTTTGAAAGGTTTTATTCCAACTACTATAAAATATAGTTGGAGTTTAAAGTGGGTGGATATCTATGCACGCAAATATATTAAGCATATGAAAATAGATACAAACTTGAAGAATATGATGGGAGAAGAACTAAAGGAAAAGAAGGAGTTGTTAAAAGGGAGAAAACTGAAAACAATTTAAAGAAAAAAATGAATATAACTTAAAAAATAAATGAGATATCGGACAATAAACTATGATATTGAAAGGAAGGAAAAGAATTAGAATACATGCAATAAATGATGAAATTAAAATGCTGAGCAAAATGAAAGAAAATAAGAAATAACCAAAGAGAAGTTGAACATGCAATAAAAACTGGTAGGTAGGGGAAAGAGGTAGAGGTATGGGGAACACAGAAGATTGGAAAAAACGTTATGCTACCAATAAATAAAAAAGGACAAACGAAACTCTAAAATGCTAGACGTGGATAGGAAACAGAAGTCGAAATAATTTATGAAAGAAGGAAATACACAAGGAGACAGTTCAAGGCCGTGATTATTTTGATACCTGATAAGATGGGAAACCACAAATGATGGCTAGGAACATTTAGAGTCAGATAGACTCAGCAATTTGTTATGAAATGCAGAATTGGATTGATGGAAATGAAATACAATACTAACGAAAGTCATTACAATGAACGAAAGGAATAAAGATGACCAAAATGTAGATACAGGAAAAACTTTTCGAAAGGAACAGAGCTAATGAATCAACAATATTATATTATTCAATCTATTCTAGGTCACAGACAAATAGAAATTGAAATAAAAAAAGAAACAACGTAAAATCGAGAAAGTATGAGATTGAAACATTCGAGAAAAGATTAGAATCAGGACCAAAACATATAAGGAAAATCTTAGTGCAAACTGTTAAATTTTTAAGGTCAAATGATAGAAATGCGCCAGCAATGGAAGTAATAGCAAATCAAGAAAAATTAAAGATGACTATGGCTTGAACGAATAGAGAAAATGAGAGAAATGCAGTGAAAATTTCAACCGTTTTACTTGACGAATTTCTATTTAAAAATATATATATGTCAATGGTATTTGAAATATATTCCACCAACTCTTAACATTCATAGATTTTAAATAAGAAGCACAATCACATCAGAAAAAAAATTACTATCAACGTAATTGAAATCCTGTACATTGTATAATTCAGTTAATTTACCATAAAGCTCAAACTAGTACATATTATAAAACAAAGTTCAGATAGTTGTTTATGCGGTACAGCGATTCTGATGCATCTAATGCCCAATTAATAGACTCATGAATAATTTATTGTCTACAATGAGTTTTATATTCTTTGAAAAGTGTCAATGACTCCAAACTCATTGTAGATACTAAAAAACAATGATGATTTAAATCAAAGCTGAAATGTCGAAATAATCCATACAGTATGAGGAAGCTAAATTAAATAAATTCGTTGCCTATAACTGTACCGAGGTGCTCCTATTTTGAAAAGTAATTGTCGTTGGTGAAAACATTTATGACTGAATTGGTCAAGGGCGTATATTCGCATTTTTCTTCGATTGCTGTATTTCTGATCAAGGCTATTATCAAAAATGGAATCGTTAAAAATGATTTTTCTAAGTCTGACTAAAACGAATTTATTTAGATTGTTTGTATTACCGGTTGAGAGCAGTTTGTGACATAAATAAAACAGATTTGCCCAAAGAAACGATGTTACTTTTAGTACAACAAAAATAATAAGGGTTTAACACGCAAGACGAAATAGTAATTCGATATTTCTTTCCTAGTATAAAGTATTCGTGGTAAAACTGAAACTCACCTATATACTTGAATATTGCTTTCTTTTCGAATGAAATTTGAAATTTTGAAACCAAAATGTTCTTTGGCAAACGTAATAATGGACATTACAATGGTGGTGTTTAAAAATCTTTAATATTAAAATTACAGGAATATATAATAAAAAAAGAATGTTTTATTGCACTTTAGGGTATATTTCTAAGGTTATAGACAATTATATTTTGTTCAAGTATCGTATACCTTCAATCACTTACCTTTTAGAGATACATCAAAACTTATTTAACGAAAAATATTCGAATTTACGTCAGCTTTAAAATGTCGGTCATTTTAGAAACTGAAAAATAATTGCCAACATTTTTACCAAGACAATTACTTTATGTGATAGGACTGAGTGCACTCGTTAATTGGCCACCTGGTGCATAATTATAAAAAATACCGGAACACGTCAAATTCAAATTATCAAAGTGAAAATGTTCTACACCTTCAACCCTCTTCTCTTTATTCTCTATTCGAAAGTTTTATTGCAAACATTTATACAGAAAAGAATTAAAACTATCTAGGTTCGATTTTAAAAGTTGTTTTGTTATTTGAGGGTCTTCGTGCGAAGATAAAACAAGTCAGACGTGTAAAGTAGGTAAAAAAGAGGACCCAGTACACTTTCCTGTGGAACTCTTTTATGGGATGGAACTTGGAGTGTTCATGTTGGTATTTAACAAGGAATTTGCCGTCAGTTAAATGAGATTGAAGGATGAGGATGAGGTTAAAGGAAAAGAGCTTCTTAATGTTATTCAACAGTGTGCCAGACTTTGTCAAAAGCCTGGCTCACATCCAAGTACGCAGCAGAGCACTATTTTTCATCTTCTAGACATTGTATTATTTTGTTAGTGACCCGTTGTGTCTGGTCAATAGTTTAAGGGAAAAATGGATTTTTAATCTAAGATTTCTTCAATATTATAATTTACAAGTTTATTTGAAAAATTTACATTTTAAATAGTATTAGTGAGTTGCTACAATATACTTAAAAACCAAAATGTAATACTTAGCTCATTACGTCCTCATTGCAAAACAGTATCTGAATAATAAATTATGTTTTCTGGTAATTACAAAAATTTATTTTTCCATACAAAGCGTTATTGGTTGCAATAAGATTTTACGACAGTCATAAAATCTTTCAAGATACATTTGCACACAGACTAACAAAATAAATCCCAAACAAGTTGTTATAGTAAAATGAAAAATATGTTTTGAATTTACTTTAAGTTAACATCAATTCGCCTTCGGCTATTTTAAAATGAGTTTGGTATGAATTTACATATTTCGTTAAAACAGAAAGGTAAATCTTTTAAAAGTTGTTTTTCTTTGATGCAATTTTTAGCACAACATAAACTTAATTGCAAAATACACTGGTGACAGTTCAAACTATACATTAAAATATATTGATATCATCAAGCTAAACAGTTCCGTTACTTTGCTAATAAAGGAAATAACAATCGGAATATAATTAGCTTTCAGCAGTTAGAATACGTGCATTGAGATTTAAATCAAATTTCGTAGGAGGACTACAGACTAAATATTGAGCCGAAAGTTGTTGTTATTATTGCTGTTGTTATTGTTACCTTTTAACATAGTTCTTTATACGTTAAATGAGCAAAGACGAAGTACTTATATCTGCGAAGTTTATTTGTCAAAGGGTAAGTAGGTATTTACAGCAAAGATTCTGATAATAATAACTTGTCTCGATCAATTAAATTTCAAATGATTCAAGTTTGTTATAACAAAACATAGAGAAGTATTTTCCTTTACAACTTTTATAGACAAATTAACGACATATTGAGCCGCAGAACCTGTGGATTGCTCTATGTTGATCTGAAGTTCCAACTTACCACGCGCTGTCATTTTAGTGTGACTGAACTTGATCAGTCTATCAGTTGATATCTTCGATCTTATAGAAGCTAATTACTTCCAGATATTAGCAGAAAATAGGGAAAAAAGCACCAAAGATATTAAAATATCAGCGAAGAGTGAGAAATATTCAAAGATATATACCAATATATAGTAGATGACAAATCCTACAACGATCTTCTTAACAAAATTCATTGGTACGTTGAAAATGAAGGATACAATGAAGAAAAATATGACGTTTTAGAATTCAGGCAAGCTGAAAAGCATTAACTTCAAATTACTTTGGATAGATACATACAGCTTTCTCAAAGATCGATCCATCCAGGTCGCACTCGATGGACACATCCCAGAAAACTTTGAGGTCAACCTTGATGTTCCTCAGGGATGCATTTTATCACCTACTCTCTTTCTCCTGTACATTCTCGACAAAACTGCAAACTTAATCTACAGCTTCGCCGATAGTACACTGGTCATTCGAATCAAGCGCCCCAATAAACTCGGCCAGCACCCAAATCCGTTGGCAGCAACAGATACCCACCATCAATACCATGAAATGGGCTAGAAGCAACCTGAGACCCAGGTTGCTATATTTACAAAGAAGACTTGCACTGCAGTTTACGATTTAGCCAAGGCAGCTTCACAAAAACTTGAAGCTCTCTTTAAGACCAATAGCTATACACAGCTTCTAATCCTCTACAAGGCCCAAATTCGTCCAAATCTGGAATATTGCTAGCACATTTGGAGCTCGCCTCCCAAGCATACCCAGAAGATGCCCGACTCAAATGCTCTTCCTAGTTGCCCAATATCGCCTAAAGTAGTATTTGCAAAATCTACTCGAAAGACAGACCTGACTCATCAACACCGAGTTCGCCAGCAGACGCCCAGAAATGAGAAGTGCAAGCCCGGGGAATCAGTTACCATGGCATGTCTTTCAAGTTGCGTTCAAGATCAATGTTCACAGACATCTCCACACGGCAGGCACCACTCGAATTACTCGATTGTGTAAGGGTTTGCCCTCTTGTGCTTGCTTTTTACATAAAAAAATACCCAATATCCTTTCAAGTTCATTATACTACAAGACATTTCTTGGGTTCAAGATTACATTCTTCATATCGGTCTACAATCATGATAATTACTCAACAATTGCAAGCGCACTTGTGGGATATGCTGTGCTAAAATCAGGAGAGCGTTTATAATATATGGATGAGATGGCCTGCGTACTCTCGAAGGGAAAGGTGTCAAACATCGGATAAACACCTAGGGATGAAACAACTTGAACGATTAACGCACAGTTACACTTCTGGTGATTTCCAAAACAATAAATAGGATTAATAAATCTCATAGAAATGAAGAAGATTGTATAAAGTGTTTTCAGGAGAAGAGCATTCTCCATAACCTCCGAAAATACTTGAGTGGCCACGATATGATTTGTTCTAGACATGAGTGCTGTGAGTCCAAGTCAATTGGTATTGATATCTACTACGCAGTCCTATTCAAATTAGGAGGCCAAACACAACAGTAGAAATTGATGAAAGTTTATTTTCGTATCCTAAAAATAATGTTAAACGAGTACTGTCACAACAATCAGCTTTTGGAGGGGTCTATCGTAAAAGTTGTGACTGGTTTTTAGTAAACGTCGCAGAAGGTTCTACTGCTCAGGAATGCCAGTGAGTACAGAGATAGTAGTTTTCTCTTTTTGCTTTGCACCTACTATGTTGGGCTGAGACTGCCTGCTGTTTGAAGTTAAGCCTAGCGTCAATCATCACATCTAGGTAGCGAATATAAGGCTTAGATGTTATTTCATGCGCCCCGACTTGCAGTGTGATCGTTTCCAGCTGCTTTCTACTAGTAATGAACAAATGCTTCAGTTTTGTGTTCAGCCAATTTCAAGTCAACCGAGTCCATCCATTGGTTGATCTTCTCGAAGGCAATGTTAAATGTTAAGTTAATCTTTTCTAGATGTTTTGCTACTATTATAACGGCAACATCGTCGACTTACGCTACAAGCTTGTCATCTCTCGGCAATTCCAGCTTGAGTAGTCCGTCATACATGACGTTCCACAGTAGCGAACAGGGAACGGAGCCTTGAGGTACCTTTTCAGTAATCCTGTACTCTTGTGGACCGGTCTCGTGGTGGTATTTCAGGATCCTACCAGCGTCCTGAAGGAATTGAGAGAAGAAACGAAAGGATCTCCTGGGGGATTGAAGGGATTGAGGAAGGTATATTTTGAAAGAGATAACATGTTCAAGTGTATGAATAGTCGAATATTTCACAGCATTAGTTAGTTATTTAATAGATAAACCTCGTACGTTCTCGATAGAAGAAATCGATAGCGTCTTGTACACTAATTGCTTCACATCGATTATTCGATTGATATTTTTAGATTAAATCTGTATCGTATCTTCGTATTTTTCAGGAATTATAACAGAAGTGTTCCTATTTAATCCTCTTAATACTTTTAGAACTGGAGTTATAGCGGAAAATCAGTTTTACGGTGAAACTTCTTAATCTATTGTAGATTTTATCATCCGATCATTTTCATTCGTCACAATAATGAAAACTAATATGATTGTAAGAATACTTGTATCATTTTAAGATGTTGAACGATGGAAAAATGGGGCAAAACGAGTGGGAAAAAACTTGTAACTCGTAAAATTACAGTAATTAATCGGGTAATCGTGTAACACACCACTACCACTAATAACACAATGGCAACGTTACAATAAATATACTGTATTATTAAATGTATAGGAAGTGTAACAGTTGGCGTATTATCTTCCACTAAAGGATACGAGAAACCATAAAATTTAAAGCACTGAACTTTATATTTATGTTTCAGAGTTTTTTTAGTTTCCAACACGAAAGCCACTTGTCAGAAAAATATTTTTAAAATGAGTTAATTGCATTATTGCATTCACTCTAATAAAAAAGGTTCTTCTTATAAAATTTTTATATTAAACATTTATGAAATTTGAGATCAAGCGGATGGGTGTTTTGTTTATACAGAAAAAGTCAGTAATTTGGAATAAGTTAAATAGTTTAATCCAATCCAATTATTACTGATTGATATTTCATTAAAGCCATTATTGTGCTTAAATGGTGACATGTCTACGCCGACTTACAACACATCTAATATAACTTTAGTTGTTTAGATGACGAAGGAAGTTTTGGTGTTTCGTCTTACCAAAACTGTCCCCATTACGTAATCAAAGCAAAAAGAGGGTATTTCAAAAAAGTGGATGTTTGGTGTGTCGTGTTATACGAACTATGAATAATCGGATCTTTTTTTATTGAAAAAACGTTAAATCAGCATGCTTACTTATAAATTATTTAGATATTTATTGCCCAACTGCCTTTAAATATTCGACAAACTCATTTCATTCAAAATGACGGCTGAGCTGCTCATTCGATTACTGATTGGCTAAATAATAAGTTTGGTGAAAGATAATTTGGGAAATCAAGTTTGAAATGCTGACCTGCTAGATCGCCAGACCTTACGATTATGGATTTTTTTAAAAGCGCAAAAACATATTTCGAATGATAATAAGAGAATAACTCGCGCAGTTCGATCAATTACAAGAGAACAAGCTTCTTGGCAATACCGGAAACGCATTGAAAAATAAGGGGATATATTCGAAGAGGATTAGAACATCTTGACATACATTCCGAGATTTTCAACTTCCTTTTATTTAATGATCATTTATAAGTGTTAGGTTAGTAGTTATAAGCCTAGTGCCTATTTGTTTAGTATAATAAAAAGTATGTCTATACCTCACCAAATAATTTGTTCAATTTGAAAAAATACTGTTACTGTTATATCCAATTTTGGCATTTCTAACCACCCAACGTATAATTATCGCGTGTATCACACCGAATACTTTCATTTATATATACAGGGTTGTTAGTATAAAATCCCTTTATAATTGAATATAATAGAGAATTGAGAAGATTAAGTGACACTTTTTTCAAGCTAACCACAATCAGCAACAATTTGTGAGTACCCCTCGTATATTTTTTTATTATTAACTGATTTCTTAATTTGGTAGAAGAGGTGTTTATCCTGATCAAATTTTTCCAATAACTTTTTTAAAACTTGCCAAATGAAAGATGTTTTAGAAACAAAATATAAAATGGAATCGAGAATTTTGGATATCTGAAAAGAGTCGTTTCAACACATTGTAGATAGACCGTTCTTTACAATGTTTGAGAAATTATTTCATCAAATGTATAAAGGATTATAAATGTTTTTATGATTGCATCAATCCCGAGTTTCAATTTTCTAGACGTCTAATTAATTACCAAAGCTTTCAAACTGATTTAAATCAAGCTGAAATTTATGCAACCAATTTAAAATTCATATATCTTTTTTGTTCTGTTTGAATTCGAACTCGCTCCAACCAAAGTTTCCATTCGATACCGTTATATAATCTACTCCTTTGCATCTTTTGAAACGCAAAGCCGAATCCGAGCAAACTCAAACTCTATTTTGTAATGGAAAACATCAAAAGGCAGTAAAGTTCTCCCCTCTCTTCCCCGAAACTCACTCAATAATGGGACGGGTCTTTTCATTACGAATTGAAGAAAAGACTGTAATAAATATTTGCTTGAAATGACATCGGTTACGCGGTCTGCATAAACTTAAAACTCGTAAATGTGTAATGGGTTACGAATCCTTTTAATGATATTATCACGTTAGGCGTTATCTAATTATACTTGTGGAAATAATTTATACGGCGTGTACCGTGAATTTGCAATATGCCAATCGACATGTTACGTTTTCCGTCAAATATTTTTCCTATTTAATTTTATTGGCGCGTAGTCCCTTCTGTTTTATAACCGTTTTCACGATGTAAATGAAATTTATTTCTTGCCAACCTTCTACTCTATTCGAAAATAAAAAGCTTACACATCAAGTGTGTCCAAATACGACTTTCCAGAAGAGTCTCCAGGCATCTCAGACTTCTGAAAGCCATTGATTAGAACTGGAAATTATCTGAGGAAAGCCGAGCTGGTTGCAGCTCCAAACAATAGAGATCATGCTGTTGAATATGGTGTAGCTGTTGGTTGCTAAGTTTTGTCTTTCGGTACTCCAACACGTCTTTAAAATTGCTATAAAGATTCTATTAAAATTTTTGAATGGAGATCAAGTCATGTATTTAAATGATCCCGCTACAAATACGGCTGCCACGCTCTCTACCTATTTTTCGTCGTTACTATTACAAATAACAAGATAAGAATATTAGGAGGTAAAAAGGAAGGAAACATAAGAACAAAGGACAAACCAGGAAATGTACCTGTGTCATGAACACGAAATTAGCAGAATTAGAAGATGCAGAAGATTTGAATGGCTGGGATATTCAGAAAGAATGCCGTAATCAAGAATGATAACAAAATGACTCAAAAAGAGATGGTATGCGCAGGCACAAGGAGATCTAATGGAGAGAGAAAACTACTACCACGCTATGGGCCTGTGTATAGCACGATATATAAGATATATTTTTTGGGAAACAATATCAAGCATGTCCGTAATTTAAAGGTATTATAACGTATTTCACTAATAACTTAATACAATAGCGATCTGCAAATTGATTCGACTCGACCCACCCTGTAAGATTTAAGCGACAACTGTATTATATAAATTGTTTTGAAACTGAGATAAACAATGAATTTTTATTCTAAGTGAAAAAATTTAGAAAATGCAAATAATACGCAAAGTTTTTATATCAATATTTAAATCCGATAAAATAATTACCCAGCAACAAAATCAAACTGAAATATTCCAACAGATTCAATTTCAAGAAGCAAAAAAAAATAAAATTCGTTGAAAAGTGGTTAAACGCATAATTTAAAAGATGAACATGCCTCTCGACTAATCTGCTTTAGCTATTGTTTCAATTTCGTTTAGTTGGCACCACTCCAAGGCAATAATGTCAAGCAGAAGTTTGACTTTCATGCAGAACAAATTAGTGGGTTCTCGCTTTTCGTTCGAGCAGTTTAAATATTCAGAAACTTCCCAGAACCGGCAATAGCACCGAACGAGTTTTTTGTGATGATGTCCTTCTGTTAACTTCCAAAACTTTCTTGTGTTCGCACAATAAATCAGTACGTAGATGGATGGGATTTTAGTGTTGATATATCTCACGAAAAGTTTTTGCTGTAGATGTTATTGTTACTTACATCATTAAAGATAAACAATGATATACACAAACTTTATACATTCTCTTTCAAGTACTCGGATGACTGCAATAGTAGTAATTAAATCATGTATAGTTTTTGTATGCGCAAACTTTCTGATGTTAATTTTACTGGAATGAAATTCAACAATCTTATACTAATTCACCGACCATCCAATAGTCCAAAACATTCATGACATCTACCAAACTCTCATTGCTCTTGATGTAACAGGCTCATCTGGATTCCATCGCACACTGGAATTGCTAGAAACGAATGTGCAGATCGCCATGCCAAAAAATCATCCTGAAATCTCAGTTCAGTTTACCAATAATCTAAAGACTAACTTCCAAAAATCGATATATGAAGCCAGAGTACTACAGCATTACATAACATCTACCCATCTACTTCTCATATTTTCCTAAACTTTGTGACAATAAGAAGACTTCGCTTCAACCACACAAAACTTACTCACGGCTATTTAATGTCGTCAGAACTGCCAAAGTTGTCAAGTTCTTGGGTCTGTTAAGCATATCCTCACCAACTGCAGTTTGATATGAAAACCAACCTCGAGGAGACACTTAACCGCCCGACGGAAATGAGGAAAATCGTGGAGTCTCTTAAAGACACCAAGCTGTATGAGAAAATATAATTATATTTTGTATTGTAATAGATTGTATAGATTTTCTAACAGTCCTTTATTTAACTTATGTATCTTATGATTTTTTTGTGTGCCAATGACCAGCGCTGTCGAGACGCGTTAAACTGAAATAAAAAAAAAATCTTCAACACATCTATTAGCATCATCGTTGCAGTAGGAAGGATTCCTGGCCTTCAGCAACTGTATGTTTATGTTTGTATCGAGAGAGAGGTTCGTTGAGTTGTTTGTGAATGGAGAAAGAAACGTGGCTTTTGGAGTTGTTTCCTGGATGGTTTAGGCAGGCATTTCAATGGAAGTAAAAACTGGGTTGGTTGTAAAAACAATACAGTCCACCAACTAAATAACATCATCCACATTTATGGCACTAACTACACTACAACGACACTACACTTCATACTGAAAACACCACTTATCATCTTCATATAACGAAGAAAAGAATTCAAACGTGGCCGTATCAAGTTGATTGACGATGAGCGTTCGGAAAGGCCTAAAACACGCGATACAATTGATAAAGTTCAAACGGAGGTTGGGTCGAATTAAGGTTAGAGGATTATATACTGAATAGAGAATTATGAATGCGTGAACTATCCGGACGTTAGATGCCAAGTTGGCGCCCGCTTTGGCTCGAGTTATAACCTCCTCCACTACCCTCCTGAACGGTTCACTTGTAAGGCAATTAACGGGGATCGTTTTTTGAGATAATGTTCATCGACTATCTTCAAAGAATGACAGGAGAATATCACGGATTATCGCTTGATAGGGTGAAGGAAAAATTGCAAAGAAACTGAAGGAAACGAAAGTGCTTTTCAATCGGGACAATACACCTTTATTGTCATGGATAAAATTCACGAATTGGTTGACCAAACTGCCGTATCCACCCAGCGACTTTTTCCTGTTTCCTTACCTTAAAGGTAAACTTTCAAGAGAGATCAGACGACAAGTATTATTTGGAAAGCTTAAAAGGTTTAGAGCATCAATGAACTAATTGTTCTGGATTGAACAATAAAATGATTATGGAAACAAAATGTTTTTTTCTTTGTATAAACTATCTTTCTATCGTTTCCTTACCTTCTTGAGCTGCGCTAGACACTTCCACGAATTCTTTAGCAATCTATAAAACTGATACTTCCAACATCTTCTTGGCCGATTTTAGAACTCGTTTTATCAGAATTATCAGATTCGACTTAGTCAACTATATTATCGATGAGTTTAACAACATTCAAATTCACATTCACTCATTGAAACACCATTAGCCGATGGTCTAATAGGATAGACACCCATTCTCTGAAGACGATAACTTGGTTATTGAAACACGCGTCAGGCAATATAATTGTGAGTCTTAGTAGTGAATAGAATGTTCTGTTTAAATGATTTGCTATTAAAAAAATAAACTATATGACATTGGAATAATGTTTTTTCGGGTTTAGTCTTTGTTTGTTATGACGTCAAAATACAGGACATCTTAATGGAATAATAATTTTAGTGAATCACTGATCATTGTATTGACTATCGAAATTTATAAAGACATTATAGAAGTGATGTCGTCATGATATTAAATTCCTTTTAGTTCAAACTAATATCGATATAAATTTAAATGGAAAATCAAAACACTGGAATCCGAGTTCAATGTTAGTTCAACAAAACAACGGTTCATATATCAACGCAATCGAATGTGATTACTTACCAGAAATTATTTCCGTTTATAATTATAAACGTGTTAAATAGAATTTGACTCGGTTATAAAGTTGAACATTTTTTTTATATGTTTAGAAAATTATCATGGATTTTAAACAGAAAATAACTTTGTTGCCAAGGAGTTTCTTTTTTGGATATTTGAAATATTTTATTTAGTAAATTTATTTGTGGGTTTCTTTTGATTTTAGGTCAATTTCTTGTCTATGAAAATCAGTTTAAAATAATATATAAAAATATAGTAGGTCGAAGAAGTCAACGAAAAATCTACCGGCTTAAAGAAATTGAATCAAAATAGAATTCTTCATGAGGAGTAATGGAGCTGTATTAATGGGTTACGAAACTGATTCTCGAAGTGAATATTACGCTTTATCAGTTCTTTCCAATCTTATATTAGCGCCCATTGTTTTATCGTTCGATAAGTAAAACCCGATTTTATGGTTTCAACGAATGTTATTATTCAATATACTTCAACTTCAATGCAATAGTTCTAGTGAGTTTCTAATTTTTTTGTTTTTGAAATGAGAATCTGGAACACCTCCACTTCTGCTTTTACCTCTTTTTTAGATAGGAATCGTTTTATATTTATTAAGATATACGAAAAGCCCGAAGTTAGAGTCACGAATGTCTCGCGAATAGAGAATAGGGAACAGTTCATACTAATTTTCCTGATGGTTTTTTTAATTAGGATGCGTTACTTTCATTAAACATGGTTTTTTCTCTCACATAAATCGCAGCTTTCTTTAGAAATTTCCCTTGCACTCCAAAAATCGGATAATCACATCTTTTAAACCGATTTCTGTACGCTTTGGAGTCGAAGTATCGGATTCGCAATTCTTGTTTTGATTCTGAATCAATCAAATCTCATGGAAACGTACAAAATACTTTTTATTTTTTTTTTATTGCTCCAACCGTTGTTGATAGAGTCGCATAAGATTGTCTGTTTATCTTGATGTGGCACAAAATTTCCACAAAATTGATTGACCATAGTTAAATCATTGTTTCGAAAGTATTAATAATTTTAAAAAATAGAAAACTTTCCAACATAACTCTAGTTAGAAACAGTTACATTTTAGGTACATAAAACTTTCAAGTCAAGCGTCAGCAGCCGATGATCTGAGCTTTTCAAACTGAAAGTGGTCTCGAAAAAATAGAAATTTAAATTTGAGGATCATACCCTAGCATGCTGACATTCTCGAAATGTCTAGAACCTAATAGTTCAAGAAGGTTAAAATCTCCTTTTACCACCATAACATTTTCCTCAAAATAGTCATTAATTGCCGACATCACCTCTTTATTGTTGGAAAATCTTTAACCACCGAGCCATTTTTTCAACTCTGGGAAAAGAAAATAATCTAAGGGGGCTAAATCTGGAAAATAGATTGCATGAGGTAGCAATTCAAACTTTAATTCATATCAATATCAGATATGCGAGATGGTATATTGTATTGCATTGAAACCACAGTTTATTCTTAACCAAATGAGTAGTCTCGTTATTTAATAGCAAAACCTCGTATATTAGACTTATGTACTACATAAAATGCATTACAATTTACTACAGAAAGAAAACTACGAAATGTTCGCAATCAAAATGATAAAAACCTAATTAATTATACCCAATAATTTGTAGACGATTAAAATAAACTCTTCGGATGTGTGAGTTACTTGGCACCAGCTATGTTTGTGTAATGTAATGTAATCTTCCGTCTCCACTTCATTAAAGCCGCTTGTTTTATGAACAGCTGTTGCCCAAACGTTCGTCCATGCGACTAAACTTAGGTACTTAAATAGGAACAGTTTATTAGCACTATTTAAAAAATGGTTCAAGTCTTGACATTAAAATTCAGTGTACCTTCATACGAATAATTTTTTCGAGTAAAATATAACGTCGAAATATAAACTATAGTCCATTCGTTTACCGGACCAAGCAAATTACGTTTTTTATTCTGGTGGCTCCTCTCCAGGTTCCATATATTTAGTTATTCATTACAAAAGGTAAAGAAGTAGATATGAAGACTGAAAGCAGACATCTAGTAATTTTCCCCTGACTGGAAAACCGATGATTTAATATTGAAAAATTATATATATTTGTGATATGATTTAAAAATTGTGAACTTTGTGTGAATTACTTGGCACCTTAATGGTTGTTTAGAAGTTATTTTTGATAGTAAAAAATAAAGAATGTCTGATTCCGAGTTTTCTTTGTCCTCATCAGAATTAGTAGAAGTAGCCAAAGTAGCGTCACAAAAACTGTTGCCAGATAAATCGCGTTTTCAAGAAGCATGGAATGGAAGATTAAAGAAACGTGCAGGATTTTTTTCGGAGATGTCTTATTCTTCTAAATTGGAACAAGGAAGAAAACCATCCGACCCGATCCAATAATAATGTAGACATTCCAAAATATTTCAAACTAATTATATTTCTAACTCAAAATATTAAGAATGCCGAGATTTTTATTTGTACACAAATAAGTGATTTTTTAAATAATGAAGTTCATTTAATGGTCAATGTTGTTGTATTTTGGATTGCAGGAACTTGTCTAATTTGTGAACTCGGCGGAGTAATATTAGATGATATTGAAGATTCAAGAACGTTATTAATTGTGAAAATTAAGGAAACAAAGAATAATGTAAACAGGAGTCCTTCTTCCAACAGCAACAAAGGATCTCTGTCTGTTTTATGAATTAACACAATGGAAAATGAATCAATCAGATTGTAAATAAAAACCGGTTCCCGAAGCAGAGGATAATTTTTTTCAACTTGAAAATGCTAACTCACATGCGGGATATTTATTTCGAAGATCGTCCACTACACTTTTAGTTGAATCTGGGGGAGACTTGATGACACTAAAGAAACATAAAGGTTGGAAGTCATCAACGATAGATGAAGGTTATTTTGATGAATTGATAGCATACAGGATAGAAATATCTAATACAGTGTTTATAACGTGTTGAAGTACTATCAGATTTGCAACCAAGTACATCAGCAGGAGTTGTGAAGGCACTAAAAAACACGCATACGTAAAATGCTCGGAGACAAGAACATCCTACACGATTAGCATCAGTAAGTAAGACGTATCATGAACAATATATTGATTTTATACTATTACTACAAACCAGACCCTCAGATTAATACTATAATATAATTTAAAAGGGAACGATTGTGGTTAATACTGATTAACTTTATTTTTATTGCTTTCACTTAAGTAAAATTGTTTCGTACGCTGAACGAATGGACTAAGAAAGCTATTTATTCCTATAGATAAAAGAAGTAGTGTGCCTGTTAGTAATATAATTATTACCGGAAAAGATCCTTCACTGCTATACATAACCAGTTACATTCAAATTCTGAGAAGGAGCAAAAAGATTGGTGAACATTTTGCAAACACGATACACCACTTGAACCCTCTGTATTCTAAATTGCGTCTAAAAAACAATATTTCGTGAAATATTAAACAGCAACCAGCCATCTGTGAAGCAGAATTTATGAGAAAAACATGGCAACAAGAAGCAAAAAGAATTAAGACAAATAATCGACCGGATGATATAATAGTACGTTGATTAACATGATAAGTCATATAGAACGAATGAGCAATGGGGAAAACAAAAAAAAATAGATAGACCCCACGTGACTTGGAAGAACGAACGATGTAAATGAGTAAAAAATTAGAAACTGGAGAAACAAAATCAAAGATGGGAGGAAGAAAATATACAAGCTAATTTCATTATTGTAATAAAAGTACAGTCCGATCAAGGGTTTTACCTTTGAGAGAGAGAACATTATCTGAAAGTTCTTACGAGGGTTGCTACTTAAATTTTGAGATATGGCAACACTGATATAAATATGTCAAATCTGACATTGCCATCATGACATTTTCAATGGTGAACGTACTCAAAACATGTCATACAGGTGCTATTTGAATGAAAATAATAAAATATATTCCTCAATATCTTTTCATTGGTCTTTTATAATCTTAAGCTGTATAGAACAATAGAAAAAGAATTGGACTGGTCAAAATTGTGAATGCTTTCTCATTTTCTTACACTCTCATACATAAAAATGGACTGTAGTATGCTTTCAAAATTTCGAGATGTTTGGTTTGCTTAATAAATCTTGGTTTTAGTTATATTTCCAGATTTAATATCACTTTGTTGGTTTTTTTGTTTTTCAATTGATTAGGTCCAATCGCATACATTCAAAATCGATTGTATCGATGCAAATGAATGTTAAAAAGACGTTTATAAGATCGTGACATGCGACTATTCATGGATCTATGCATATAAATTCTAAACTAAACGACAATCGACTGTATGGATCTTTCAATATGAGCCAAAATTCGAAAGATTCACCAGCATTTTTTTCCCAGAAGTGTTTGAAAAAATCAGGAAATCCAATCGCAGAAGGGGAAATTATTCTCCACATCGACAATGCGAGCTCGGTTCATCCATAGTACAGACCTTGTTTGGCACTTAATGATTTTTCCGCCGTACATTCTAATGATTTCTTCTTATTCCAGCAGATCAAAAATTTTTTGCGAGTTCAACATTTTCCTACACCTGAAGAAGCGGTTGATTTGTTCAAATCACATGTTCGAAATGGAAAAACTGCCTCGACAATTAAATCACATACATGCGAGTGTATTGATCTTAATGAAGAATATTTCGAAGAACAATAAAGCCATATCCAATTAGAAATATTCGTTTTTATTTGTCTATCTCTAAACTTAAGTAGTATTACTCGTTTTAAAGATTGTTCCATAAATATCGAGTTAGCTTCTCAAGGTACTCATTCGAGATCAAACGTGTTTTTGCAGAAATCTCTTTCCCTATTTTTTTGGGTCAGAATTCGTGATTAATATCCAATGTATGCCAAAATGACCTTGAATGTTCTTCTCCCTTTCCCAACAATACCCTTGTGCGAAACAGAATTTTCAACCTATGCGTCTACGATAACAAAATACCGCAATAAACTGGACGCCGAACCTAACCTGAGACTTCACTATCTCCTATCAAACCTGACATCAATCAATTGATGGACAACAAGAAACAGTTTCATACCTCTCATGAGATCCTTCATCTTTTTTACATTATACCTATTCATATTATGGTTATTGATAAAGAATTCCGTGAAGTATTTCGCAAAAAGGTTCTGTTACCAAAAAAGTTTTAGAGCCGCTGCTACAGTCAATTGAGAAACAAAATAGAACCTGAATATCAAAATTTAGAACACCTTTCGTTACCTTATGTACAAATATTCTCCCAACAACTACCAAATTTGTTGAATTAATTTCAGTATTTAGAAAATATATTGAGAAGTCATCGATAAAAAAATGAAATTGAAGACCTGAATAATTTGTGTAAAATATATAATTCTATGTCATAAATTTTGATGCAACTGTGAATAATGCAATTGATGGCTGCAAAATATGATTTGACATTGTGAACATTAATCAATAGATCACTTACAACATGAATAGTCACCTGTTTTAAAATCTAATTTTCACATTTAAAATCAATACGATTTATCAACAAATTGTGTCAATTCAAAACATTATTATTTAATAGGCTGAGATTATCTCTTATTGCTAAATTTAATCCCCGAGGGGCAATATGTGCCTCCGGTTTTATTGTTAAGTTCCTTCCTTTCTAATGCTTCTTAAACATCCTCTCTCCACCATATTTATAAGAGGTGTGACTATTAAATAATTGGTGATATAAAACATTTTATTTTGATATTATGTATATTTATTTATTATCACCTTCAATAAATATCCCTCCTCTATGCGAATCTTCCAATGTCCAAAGTGCAGGAAGTCTTTTTCTGTCAGTTCCTTCAGGATATGCACAGCTTTTTCTTTCACAGCTTCAATTCACTAAAATCTTTCTCTTTTTAATCGAGATTTGATTCGTCACACGTTATTACATTTTATAATCAGTTTGAATCATTTTCAATCGTTTTCAAAGTATCAACACATATATTTTGGAGAGGTTTTTATTGTTCAAATATGAGAGTATTAGGCATCATTTTGCATACACTTTTCGCATGTTCAAATTTTTATGTAAAAATCGTACATATTATTTGTCAATTCCTTATAGATTCTGCATTCGCACGAATACTTAGCCGACGATCAGTTCGAACCAGATTACCGATATTTTCATCCGTAGAAGGGCGACCCGAACGGGAATCATGTTCAATACCTTTTCGGCTGTTTTAGAAATCACTCAAAAACCCTTGTTTCAATAATTTATAAATTTTAGTTGCAGTTTTTTCACTTTTAATGTGAAATTTCACAACCTTAACGACAAAACAAAAAAAACGGACCTTATACAAACGAAGGCAGCGGCTACACTGGTTAGTCTACAGACATCTAGATTTAGAAAACGTTTCTGAAGATATTGTTTCACTATAGAGAGAAATACTAGATTGTCAAAAAATTGTGACAATTTATAGACAAAAGCTTAAGAAAACTAAAAAACAACCATAAAAATAACTAAATAAAGATACAAATAAAATAAAACTTCAATATACATAAGAAAACCACAATGAGTAACAAAATTATAGGTAATAGTTTACAGAGTAGAAGGCCCTCAAATTATTGCGAAATGCGGGAAAAGATGATACCGATTTGATTTAAATTGGCAAGTGATTGTGCATTTTGTCGCATTGTAAAATATTGAGCCCTTAACTAATTCTGAACGTGGAGTAGATAGGTAAAGGTCGTGCTCCGCATTTCTAAGTGGATAGCCGTGTAACGATCTTTCTGAAATTGGAGAAGCGTGCTTACGAATTAGGCAAACGCAATCAAAGATTAATAAGGAAAGAAGATTCAGAATTTTTAATCTTGTCCGGCTGTCTTTTGTAGTTTGAAAATTCGCCCAAATTGAGTCGCACCAAACGTACCGCAGAAGGGAAGGGTATATGGGAGATGCGACTCAATAAGGGCGTAATAAACTGTTAAGGAGGTGGATAAGTTCAGTTCTTTGGAAACTAATCTCTCTAAAATTTAATTTTTTAGACAAGGCGATAATATGTAACCGCAATTTTACAGATTCAACGACGTCAATGGTAGTGTTATTTAATAAAAAAGACTGCAATGCATTTTCATATGATAAACCTTTGGATTTAAAAACGTTGAGACGTAGAAAGATTACACGCACCTTGATATCAAAAAATTCCATTTATTTGTACAAACAATTGTTTCCAAAAATTACCACCAATCAATTTATTTCCAATTATTCTATGTAGATAGCAATCAACACCATAAATTCTACCCGTGTCTCTTTTATATGTATGTCCTACTAAATATCAATTTGGTTCCTAATTATGAATTCATTACCGCAAAACTGATTATTATATACAATTATTGTGCACTGGAGATAAATTTTGCACTGGCAAATTACTTCATTATTAGATATTTATTTTTCTTTCTCTTTGATTTAAATAAAATTTAAGCCGAAAGGCGCCGCTAGGTTGATGCAAAAAAAAACGGTGCAGTAGATGATTACATATCGTATATTATAATGAGAGGTCATCAGTTCCTTTTGGTATCCATAATAATAGGTGTGTATATTTCACTTGTAATTTATTAATGGGCACTCTCCGTGGGTTGGTATTTCTTCGTTCTTTGCCGGTGTCTGTCGAAGCGTTTTACCTGTGATTTGAGAGGTTAGTTATCCGTATTGTTTGAGTCTTGTAGTCGAGAACAGTAGTTTTTTGTACCTTTATAGGTATAAATGTTTGTCAGGCCACCCGGCAAAATGTTTGTCTAAAAGATACAAACAGAATAAAAAAGCCAATTAGCACTTACGTAATCTCCAACATGTAGTTAGTAAATCGACATCGTGCGTAGTTTATGAAACCAATTAAACTGCTATTAGTAGGTAATTATTCATGATTAACGAATTAACAAGGCGAAAAAAGGTTAAAATTTTCACTTTTTGAACGTTTTACTTTATCTAGTTTACAATGTTTTAAATCAAAAAATTTTTCAACGTATTCAATTCAATTCAATTCAAAGTATGGGTCGGAAATTTTCTAAAAAATCTATTTTTCTGTCCAGTGAAATGTCTTTTATATATGGCAAAATTATTGGTAAAAGTTGTTAAATATCAAAATTTACACCATATACAAAATTTAGAAATCAGTTTTCAATTATATATTTTTTATTAGAATCAATTGTAATTTAATTTGGGATGATTAAATGAAGTGAATCAAAAACATTTTCAATGAAAATTGTAAACATCTAGAACTAGAAAATGATGAATATAATAGTCAAGGAGCTGTCAATTTAAAAAGTTCATGTAATTTTTTGTTATGAAAATTGGTAGTTCAAAACTAAAGAAATTGAAAACGCGAAGATTGCATGGATTCAACTCAAACAATGTTGGATGATGAATGATAGAACAATAGTAATTCCACAGAGAAACATTTATTCTAGATTATATTCATTGACTATAATTCTATTTATCAAAAATGAGTCAATGGATTTTAAGCTGGTTTAAAACCTGGACTTTAAAACGAACAAAATAAATAGTCTTCTAACCTAACCTAACCGTTCTTAAATTAAAAGACTTTTTTGTGGGAAATTTAAAATACGCTATTTTTAATTATTTTGTAGCTAATACCAAAAATGAACTCGTTCTTAGAAAAAATAATTTTTTCTATCAATTTTTGTTCAATATTTTATATAATATTGTACATTTGCTCATTTTGGAAAATATTAGATGCTGTTGATGGTTTTTCGTTTTGTCTTAATGAAAATAATTATTGAAAAGTTCGTATTTTTGCGCAACTCTAGGACTCACATCGATCTTCCGGATTCGACACAGATAGTGAGCGCTAGAACCACAAAATGTTTTCTAAATGTGCCTGTGCACCCGATCCTTTAAAAAAGGCTTGGCTGACTCTCCCGATCAAAAAAATTTGTTTACTTAAATATTTTTCTGAAAGGGAATAAAATTTTCTATCGAACACATTGTGCAAACCATTTTATACCGTGAGAGAGAAACATTTATCGATTTTTTTCATACTGAATTTGTTTAAACATTTTTCCAGCTTTGCAAATCCAAGCAAATCTTACGTTTTCAACTCACATAGTTTTGAACTATCAATTTTCGTAAAAAATAGTACATGTACGGTATGAGGGGACTTTTAGATTGACAGTTCCTATAAAATATCACATCAGAAATGTTTCAAAATTGACAGAAAAGGGGTTTACAAATTCTAGCATGCTACAGCGTATAAGGATGCAAGAAATATGTACCATGTAAAAACAGGCGACAAAAAAATTGCTACTGAACACACTGTTCACACTACCACTACACCAACACTCTCAATTACACTGTATTTTGCGCGTTTCGATAACCAAGTTACCGTCTTCAGAGAATGAAAGTAAACTGAAATCTAATAACTTGACTTACCTGTTTTATACTAAATTTTCTCACCAATAAGCCACCTCCCGCGAAAATTAATTCCAAAGGGAAAAAACTCCTTGGCGGGAATATTCTTGCTTATTCTTTGACTACTAAAATAAAGAGTGGGCTCTAAGGAATCGGCCCTTTGTCCCTATTTAAGCTACTCTTACATCTAGCAATTTCGATGCTTTCAAATACATTCAATAATTTATTATCGGATATATTTTTTAACAATTTTACATTATTAATATTTATGCAATGATTGTGACTGGCAGCGTGATCGGCAATACCTAATTTTCCAGTCCGTCCATATTTCAAATGAGCCATGTGTTCTTTAAACCGGACAATAACGGATCACTTAGTCTGCCCAACATACTTTCGGTCACAATCAACACAACTTATTTAACAATATCTTAGAACAGTTTATGTTTCGCAGGAGAAGGCTCATTGGTGGTAGAATTTAGTGTAAAATAAGTAGTTAATAGGTCTCATTTTATCTCCTGTCTCTGAAGATGATAATTTCGTTATCGAAACGTGCGTCACACAGTGTAATTGTGAGTGGGGCAATATTCATCTACTTGTTTACACAAATTTCGGGGAAATTATGTAGCGTGAAATACGTGAAATTTGGACTAGAATAAATAATGTTTTGATTATTAGGGAGAAAGTTTTAAAACGAAACTTTCTTTATGCGGCAAATACTTGTTTAATTTGCTTAATTTAATGCTATTTTATATTCTGTTTGAGTTCAAATAGACAATAGTATGTATGAATTCAAATTCAGTTTGTTGAAAAATAAACAGTTTTCTTGAAATGCAAAATTTCCAGCTTAATTTCATACAAATTATACTATGCTTTGGTCAATGGATTTATAAACAAGAAGTATCAAGAAAAACCAAAATGAAATTATTACGAACTATATTTAGGCCCATACTAACATACGGTTGCGAATCACGGGCACTAAATCAGCAATAAAAAAGTGAAAAGATACAGACATGAAATATTTGAGTAGACTAAAAAGGATAACAAGAAAAAATAGAAATTAAAATGAAACAATTCACCGAATTCATTGAGAGAAACCAGTAGAAACACGGGGCGAAAAATTACTTTGATGTGAATGATAAAAACGTAAAGTTTGACAACAAATTTGACCATGTACACGGCTTATTTCGCATATACCTGCAGGCAGTTCACTTCACCAAAGGTCACCACAAGTTATACTGCAACTCAACATCCGTCTTGTTTAAGATACTGAAATGTGAAATATAATGAAATCCCGTTGTAGATATTTATGGATTAAGAAATTTTCTTCTTCCAAGTGATTAATTCAAGTGAAACTATGACTACATCAACAAAACTAATAATCCTGATAAATGTTTTTCTTTCATGTTACCTTTAAAGAAAGTCCTTGAAGTCGACGTCTAAACAGAGTACCGGCTTACGTGATACCGATGACGTAACAAATAAAAGGTGATGAAGAAATCGAGAAACAAAGAAAATCGTGATAAAAATTCTGCTTCTAATGTGTGTTACTTACGAAATAATAATAGTAATTTATTTCAATTTTTATAAATTAACATAATTTAACATTCTAAATTATAATTAAAGATTTTTTGATTAAGTGAACGAAAATCTTTAGATTTGCTTATCTAGGTCATACTGTTAAAACTGCGGCTGGGTTCCAACAATATTACTAATAATTTTATCGTACACAATTAACACCTTCCAAATGTAATCAATCTTCTTTCTGTTCTTTATTAATAAATACACAATCTGCAACTGGCCAAGTATTTTTACAGTATTTTTACATTCCTCACATCTTATTACAGTGTAAACACCATTTAAAAAATAAAAATAAACGCACAACCTTAAAGTAATTCTACCATAAAGTTATTTGTGCGACAAAGAATTGTGACGAAAATTATAAAAGAATCTCAAAAATGTCATACCTGTGATTTTTTTTCTACGTTTTAACCTGTACGTGTACAAAAAGTAATAGATTTAATGCCTATCATACATTAGAATTATATATTTTATGCCCATAACTTTATTTTATTTCTCGTTCAACGTAGTTAAACGACCTTCAAAACATTTCGTGTCTGCCATCCCTAGAGGGTTGATTCAATTTAGTTAAAAACCAACCTTTAAACTGCCCTTCTTGAGAATAAATGTGACGTGGCATTGAGTTTTCTAAAAACGACTAAATATTGGAGGTAGTTCGTTTCCAAGTTACATCTCGTATTAATTCAAACACAAAATCAATTCAGAAAAGTACATGACTAGTGAACAATTTAGTATATTAAATTTTTAATCAGATGAATATCTACGAAATTGTATTAAATTCTAGGGTAGTGAAGGAGAAACTCATCCACAACAATTAAGATCATATCTTAGAGGGGCGATGATGCTACGCAAACCTAGCAAACACCTTGACCAAAATATCCATCGTGCCATCTGAAAGTATTGACCATTCGGGTCTCTATAAATACCTCCCTTAGAGCTACTTCCATTATTTGTTCAGGTTTTGAGAAACATTAGCCAAGATGTAGCAGCCTTTTCCTATGGACAATTTCAGAAATAAAAACTAGGTTTTTAAATTTCTTAGTGGCATCTTGGTAGAAGCAACGAAGACTACAATTCAAGTGTTCTAATTTGCTAGCTGATACAAGTTTTTTGATCCAGAACATCCAGTAGGATAGGATATGCGTTGAACTTTCACCAAGATATAATCTTTCTTTTTTTTTTCAGTTGGTAATGGTTACTTCACCTCTTGCCGGTTGATTTGCCAAGTCAATGCCTCTTACTCTAGAGTGACCAGGTACCCAGACAAGTTTGACCTGATTGTTTAGTCTGAGTGCGTTTCAAAGAAAACTTTTAACAACTTGCTGATAAATGTGATTATTTCGAGGTTGTGGACTGTTTTCAGATAACTATATATTTATCATCGATGAATTCTATAAAATATTAAATACCTTTGAATTCAATTTATATTTTTTCAATTCATTTGAATTCGGTTTATATGCATTCCATTTATGTAAATTAAACTCATATAAATCGGTTCACAGGTATTGATTAGGTCCATCTAGACTCTTTTATGATCCTATATCTTCCAGTATCTAGTAGTAGGTACTTCCCCACAGAAAGAAATCACATGGTGTCAAGTTATATGAACGTGCGGGTCACTCAACGAATCCTCGTTTGCCTATCCTTTCTCCAAAATTAACACTAAGATACTCCCGCACATATCACACGTTAAATCTTCTTCAATGAGTCGTTCCAGTAGCGTCCAAATTGAATTGTTTCCTCCGACCACAAAATGGAATGCTTGAAGTGCTAATCATCCTGATTTCAATCGAGGTACCACACGCAAAATTACAATGTGCGATCGAAATCATCCTCGTGAAGTGCGTGGATTAGATCAGATATTTGAAATACTCCCGAAAGCATCGATGCAGATTGATTCGGCTGCTCAAGTTGTTACAGATACGGTTTGTTCAGAAAGCGTTGCGTCGGCAACAGAGCTCGTTTTTAAGAATTTCTGGTACGTCTTCCACACTGTTGAACGATTCGGAAATTCGGAAATTTTAAACGTATTTCCGTAACATGCGTTCGTACGCAGATACGACGTAACAAAAAAAACTAATTCTTGAAGCGGATATTCATTTTGAAAATGTGTCTACTCGACAATCACTACGATGTATTTTGTAGTTTCTAAAATGTTGGGTGGTGTATAAGTGCCAACCAGTATTCCGCATCTTCCTTTAATAATTTCTATTGTTACTTCTTATTGGTAGGATCTTCTATAGATTTCTAATTCTAGTTCTTGTGGCTATTATTTCATCTTTTAATTCTGTTATTAATCTTTTAATTTCATGTTATGTAATAGTTGTTCATCTATGGTTGTGTGTTGCATCAAGTTTCCACGTCTTTATCTTTTCTTGTGTTATATGATATGTCTAACTATCTTTTCGTGTTAATGCTTTTGTTAATAGAATTATATTATTAATTATTTGTATGAACTGTTAATATTTGTTGAGTGCGATTAGATCTGTATTCGATTATTGTATGGTTGTGTATTAATCAGTTTCATTCACTTTTGAAACTTCTGACCAAATATTTTTCCACATTTACATGGTTTATTATTGTGTTTTTATAAAACGCCATGTATTTTCTGTATTTCCACGTTTCCAAATATGTTGTAGTTGAATAATTTTTTAGTATTATAATTATTAATAGTATTACTATGATTATTCGTTGGTAGAGTTTATTAAGACACCATTTATAAGTTTTTTCTTACAGTTTTTGTAGCTTATTGTGTTTATTTACGATTTATATCCGTTGTGTTTTGTCGTTTTTGGTAAATAAACCTATTTCATCATTATTATTTATATAAATCGATAAAAACTAACCAATACGATAATTTGTGCCCATTGGTTGAATTATCTTATCGAAAGGTTTCGGAGAAAATTATTATTTCACACACACACACACATACACCCACATCACAAATAACAATACTCAAACGAGGTGTTACGTGTTGAAAGCATCGCTTGCCTCGAGGTGTATTTTTGGTTCCGAGAACTTCGCAAAAAATGGGAAATCGATGTGATAGTTGACATTATTTTCCACGTCCACTGATCTACAATGTAATTGCAAAACATAAACAGTAACCTTATATTTATTGCTACATAAAAATGACAATGGAAAAATGATATAAGACGATATGTATATTAATTGTATTTTGATGGCAATTTGCACAATTTTCTACTAGTTTTAAATAGCCGCTACCAACTGGCAAATTCATTTCTAATATCTTTTTACAAGATCTTTTTTAATGAACACTTTAAGATATTGATTTCGGTTGTTGAAAGTTGTAAGTATATAATTAATTTAAGTTCATTTCTTTACTTTTACCCATTCCATTTCGACGACGTCACAGCAAAAGAGGAGAGGCGTCAAAACGTCCATAATGAAGTCCTCGTTGAAATTCGTGCGTTAGTCTTCATAGTCTAGGCAAAATAAAAAGTACCCTTGCTGCCGAATTAAAAATACCTCGACGTACCGTGCACTACAACGTAAAAAAATGGATCCACTGGGAGCTTTCCAGATTGAAAACGTTCAGAGCAGTCGCTAAAGATATTGATTACAGGTCAGAGCAAAGAATCTTTGAGTACTTGAGTGAAAAGGAGATTGAGAGAAGCTGACTTTTTTAGAATGGTAGCAGTGAAGAAGAACGGACGATAGTAAAACACGCGGAGGTTCTTTAATGGTTTGGGGATGTTTTGGAGAAAGGGAACCTGATGAAAATTGAAGGGATTTTGAAGAAAAAGGTTATAAAAATATTAACGGAAAATCTAGTACGTTCTAACCAACGTCTGATGGGCAGAAAATGTATCTTCCAGCATAACAACGATCCTAAGCATACTTCAAAACTGTGCATAGAGTATTTGGAAGAATTAGAAAGGAAGAATGTACTGAAAGTGATGATTTGACTGTCACAGTCGCCCGATTTCAACCCGATTGAGTTGTTGTGGGACATGGAACGATTATTTGTAGAGATTGTTACAGAGAATGCCACAATTGTGCAACGAAATAATAAAAGCAAAAGGGTGTTAAATCGGTGAGTCAAAAATTTCAATACGTAACAATTACAGACTGGAGTTTTATTATTACTTTATTCTTATCTATATTTGTTCTTTAAATCATAAATATTAAAATCGATGATATTGTTTTTATTTAGATATTCAATAGTCTTGAAGAAACGAGCAAAAATGTATTTCATTCAAGTATTTTGGTTTAAATCTTCATATAAAATATTTACACTGTACTACTCGAGTAAAATGGCAATAAATTTCTTCTACGGTCAATTACTAGAGCTTCTACCTTACCCTACAGAACTTTATATCGATACAAGTAACAAATTTAATTCTAAGAAACTTTAGCAAGGACAAACAACCTTCTCGACACCCTTATCTTCCGTTGTTGTCTACTTGTTACTGTAGCCATAAATATATTCGAAAGATACGGCAATCTCAACACCAAATAGAAACTTTAAAAACGTGTTAGACAGAACTATGTATTACTATCACCGGAAGCAAGGAAATCAACACAAATTTCTAAACCAACGATCAGATTGTGACTAATCAGTTGAAGTTTTGATTGGACGATACAAAAGTAATGTATGGTGTTTTTATGTTTGATAACAAGTGCAACGTCTACGGTTAAACTTATTCTTAAGTTTACAACTTGATTTTAATTCAGTTCCTCTCCACCCTTATAAAATATTTAGATTCAAATTTAATCAGAACGATTTGAATGAAATTTTAAACCTCTCGAAAGTGAAATATACCAATGTTTTGGTAAAGAATAAAGCCATATGGTTAACGATATATAACTAACTACATAGCCGTTCAGTATGATTGAAATATGACCAGTTGCGTATACTTATATCTACCGGAAGTTTAAAATTCTTCAGAAAATAACTAGTAGACGGCGTTTCATAACAAATAATTATGTCATCGCTTTCCATTTAGTGATTATGCCTTACTGTATACTTCTGGATTATAATAACATTGTTTATGTTCGATTTTTCATAAAATAAAGAATGGATACACGTCTGATGAGGTAATTACTAAACAGATCAATTTCCAGGAACTTTTTATATTCAATGAAACAATTTTCAAGGGCCCAATATCTGTTGTAAATACTTACAAAAACTAGGGAGAATTAAACATGGTTGGTATGTTAATATAATATATACAGGGTCTTTCAAAACGTTCGCATATCACTGCATTAAGCGAAAAAAATCGATTAAAAATCACCAATTACAATTCTGTGTTGCTTTTTAATTAGCATATTTCTTGAACATAAATTTAGAATTCAATTTTCCAAAAAATAAATAATGTATTGTGCTGTATATGAAAAGATCATTTAAAATTGAATATAATGATACAAATTTCATCCCTATAGGTCAATTACGAAAAAATCTATGATGTTTTTACTATGGTAAATGTTTTGAAAATATACTTAGTAATTTCATCACAGTTAGAGAAAGTTCTTTGTGTTCTTTTACAATTCGTATTAATAGAAACAATTGCTTTGTGCTTTATGTTTATGATGTTCCAAAAAAATCAAGATTATAGAATTGTTCCACTGTTTATATATTTTGTGTTTGAATTTCTCGATTGTGTTTTCGTTAATATCAATGACTTCAAAAGTTTCTTTCTATTCAGTTTTATATGTATAAGAAACTTTTGAAGTCATTGATATTAACGAAAACACAATCGAGAAATTCAAAAAATACTGTAAACAAAAAACGGAACGTAACTATTGGAAATAAATGCAAACACAAAATATATACACAGTGGAACACTCAGATGGAACAATTCTTTAATTTTGATTTTTTTTGAACATCATAAACATAAAGTACAAAGCAATTGTTTCTATTAAATTTCAAGTGAGAACCTTTATACGAGGTTGTATCATTATACTCAATTTTAAATGATATTTTGATGTATAGCACGATATATTATTTATTTTTTGAAAAATTTGATTATAAATTTAGAATCACAGAATTTGATACAACTAATAATTTTTGACCATGTGTGTTTAAAGCAATATAATTAATTTCTTGGTTACAACAATCATTTTTGGCATAAATTTTCGATCTAGCTTCTTCCTCTACTTACACCAGTTGTTTCTATAATATTTTCTTGTTATTTACTAAGTTAAAAACAACTTTCATACTGCAAAAAATCACATTAACTCTATTATATCATATTTCTATTCAGTTCTATACGTCCCAAAGGACGAGATAGTGTATTACGCGTTCCGTTAAACTAAATGCAGCTAATTTCTCCAGTTAATTCACGCCACGGTTTTACAACGCCGATATTATCACGGAAAAAATCGAAAGAGCGCGCAGAGCACGTCGTTCACATTTTACAATGTTTTGACAATCAAATTTTAGATAATATAACAAAATATTTGTTTCTCTCCCTCTCTTATAATAGCTCAAATACAACTTTGTGGTGATTGAAGTTTGTATATGAAGTTCATCCAATACATCTCATATTTTTTGAAGGGCTGTACTATGTTCAGCCAAGTTGACTTTTTCTAAATATTCATTGAAGATCCTAGCACGGAGGAAGCCCGTTATAGTACATAAAATTGTATTGGACTAAATGGATAGCGGAAAATGTATAACATACTCAACAAAAATGTTTATTATGTCATAGAACCTCTATTCATAAGATTAGTAGTGTCCTTGGTGCTTATACCAGCCAAAACCATAACTGAGACTCCTCGATAGCTTATTCTTTTTTAACCGCTTTGGAAAAATTGTTCTTTTTATTTTCTCTAATTCTTTCACGACCATCTCCTAAACCTATCCGAAAACTAAACTTTACTCGCGATGTTCCGAGGATTCCAGTTGACATAGGGCAGATCTCCTAAATGATAATTTAAATAAGAAGAGACCAAAAATCTTCTATGGATGATTCTGGCATTCTAATGTAGTTGCTGGTTTGACTAGACCGCTGAATGAATCTCGACTTTTGTATCAGCCACTATTGCAGCATACCTTTTGTTTATAAGGAATGGTACAGTGTTGTGAAAATAACGCAAAATGATAATTGTACAATAAACCTGGTTAAAAAGGATTTGAAAAAACCGTGATTTTTTCATTTCTCCAATAGAAGCTCCTCACTAATCTAAAAAAAATTGATTGTAGACAATATACGTTATTTCAAACTTATAATTATACAAATAAAGCAAACTTCTTTTGTTTTTGTAACTTAATATTCAGTGTAAGTTTCTTTAAATACCTAAATTTTGTCAGATATGGGTATACCAACAACTGCTGGTTAGTCAAAAAACTTGTGGAACGTCCCCAAAGCCATCAAAGCTTCTTTCTTGCTTTTTTGGAATCTTTTCGATGCCTCTATCAATAATTTGTAATCAGTTTCATCTTTACTCTAATTCTCGACAGTTCTACGATTGCTGGAATTACTTCAGTCATTTCATGAGCACATACTTCGCCGTTTCCTCATCACTAGGTCTAACTTCAACATTAACCTCACTGTCCCATGGCAGAATGTCTTGTATATAATTATACGAGGGTTCTCAGCTTTACAACTACAGTAAACTGGAAATCAGTGATGGATAGAACATTCACATGAACTCAACCTAATCAATTTTGAAAAGTTGTATTATTTTTATTATTACTCATTTAGTAAATATTTTTTTTCACTCGTTTTCAACGATATAGTTGAAACCATTCCAAATTATATAAACCATGAACTTAAATTGATAAAAAAATATTTTTAAGCAAACTCGTCTGTATAAAACTGTCTGGTATCAAGCGATAGGTCAACACGTACAGTTATTTACTTTTTACGTTGAATTTATAGGAATATTGTTTAATTTTATGCCCCATTAAGATAACAAAAACCAGTACTACGACCGTGAGATGGTTGATACTAGCAATTCTCGCGATATTCAATTTCGTTTAGCTGTTACTTTCATTAGACACGTATGAACTATTAAAAAAAGATGACTAAACTTTCAAGAGATAATAAATTCATTTAGCGATTAGCGATGGGAGCTTCCCAAGTATTTCAATAACGTTCTTTATACGCAAATAAAAAAATAAGGTTCTCGACTATCTACGCAGTTTTGGTGTCATCCAGAATTTCAATATCTTTAATCTCCTACTAAATGTGAGGAAAAACTTGATAGTACCTGTTCTCAAACTTATAATTCACGTTATTTGATGACTGTCATATTCTCTCACGATTCCGTGTTAATCTTTTTCAATTGATTAATGATACGTTTAATAGCAGTCTTAATAACGTTTTTTCAAATAATTTATAGAATTAATGGGCGAAAAACGTTTGCTACTTCAATTAATTTTTCGGTATCATAAAATCTAGAAAAGTTAAGGATATTTTTAATACTTAATTTTAATTTTTTGGGACAATCTGTATATGTATCAACTTAATAGATATTTCTGGTTTCTTATCATGGGCCAAAAAATTTCTTACAAATTTTTTTGTAAGCAAAAATGCTCGCGTAAATATTTACTGTCTTGGAGAATGCATTGCATTGAGATCGAGAACTTTGTAAGCAAATTTTGTTATTGTATACAGAAAATTTAAATTTATTTTGTTAATAATGGATGTGCCTCAACGTTTAACAACACATGTGACGAATGAAGAAGCCGCTAGAATCATCGCGCTCATATAAGATGGCCGCAGTCAAACATACGTCGCCGGGGTAATTGGAGATCAACAAAGCACCATATCCAGAGTTGTTATTCGCTATCAAGACACAGGGCAGCTAACCAGAAAACCCGGACAAGGTCGTGGAAGTGTAACTTCGGTAGTAGATGTTCGTTATTTGAGGTTAACGATGTTAAGAATTAGGCTGCAAACAGATCTGTTGGTTGCTCGTAATGTCGGAATAAGACTACAAACAGTTCGAAATAGGCTGAGAGAAGCAGGTGTACGAGCCAGAGTGCCAACTAGAGGTCCACGTCTTACCAGAGAACATCGTGTAGCAAGATTAGAATTTGCTCGAGAACACGCAAATTGGAATATTCAAGATTGGTCCAATATTTTAATCACGGATGAATCAAGATTTTGTCTGTATTCATCAGATAGGCGTATACCAGTTTATAGGCAAGATCAGGTTGATTTTTGTGAAACTGAAAGCTTCGGTGGTGGCTTTATCATGGTTTGAGGAGGATTTTGTTTCGAGGATCGCACGGAGTTATTACCAGTGTCACCAAGAAGACATTTGTGACGTTAAAATATTGGATTATGTGAAGTTAATGAAACCGTCTCATTTCTTGTGGAAGATATTGGGTACGGGTAATGAGGGGTATCTCATACAGAAGAAAAGTTGATGGAGTGTCCAGCTTTAAACGATAAATACATGTAAAAACATTCCAGAATTATGCCGAGTTTTAAAATTCAATTTCATGGAAATTTCAACAGCTTGCGCTGTACAAAATGGGTGTTAATAATCTTTTATACTGATGCTAATGTGGTGCCACCCTTATTCAACACAAATCGTCGGACACTTTTTCATTTACACCGATTATTGTCCATATTTCTCACTATTTGTCTAAATTATTGTTCTAATTATTAATTTCGTTAAATCGTTCTAGTTTTATTTGGTGGTTTCTCATTTTTTTTTAATTTATAAAAACAGTAATTTCTATTACTAAACAGATCTTCTGAACTCAACTTCTTATTCATTGGATTAATCGGCAAATTGAGCATTAAAATGACTGAAAAATTGACCAGTAATTGTCGAAAACATGGAATTTAGTATCCATTGTTTCCGTTACTACTGTAAGAGGTCTGGCTATTAAATAACGAGACTGTGACTATGCATGTCCCAAAACACGTTTCCGTCATTATTACAGTATTTGTGCAGTAGTTAAACTAAAAAAAAACTCCGACTGAGTGGTATAGATTGTAGCAAGGGGCCTAAGGGGAAAATTTTCTATCTCGTGCACGTGTTTTTGAATGGTGTAAGCGTTTTGGTGAAGGCCGAGAAAGCACTGAAGATGACCAGCGCCCAGGTAGCCCTGTGACTGTTTCAACTCCGGAAACAGTGACCAAAATCAACCAAATTTTTGGTGCAGATCGTCGAATGAGCAGAAAAATTTTACACCAGGAATTACATATGACTTGTGCGAGCTTAGTGCCAAAAAATTTGCCTCTTGACCAAAAGCTCTTGCGTCAACGATTCTGGTCATATTTCCTTGAAAAGTTAGAAAAAGATCTGCTTTGAAAGGGACCCGATTTGAGTCGATTGAAACGGTAAAGCAAAAAATGGTTGAGCTCTGAAAGGCACTCACCAAAGAAGACTTCCAGCACTGCTTCGATTAATGGAAAAAACGTAAGGAAAAGTGTGTGGCGAGGAGAGGGGAGTATATTGAAGGGGAACATTAGAATGTAGAATAATTTTTATAATAAAACCCTTTTTCGTAAACAGTATCGTTATTTAATAGCCAGACCTCGTATGTATATTCACCCCAATGTTAAAAATAAAAGTTATAATCGTAATAAAAGCTCAATTTAATGTTGGGTTAAGTTAATAAAGTGTTTATAGTAATTTGTATATATTTCAGATAGTTAAATATGCCTTGCAAGTTAGTATATTAGAACGGTAAATCGTAGCCGCCAAGCACAACAGAGGTGAAGTTCCTAGAAGCCCACCAAAGAAGCGACAACGTACAAAATCTATTGTTTAGATTGATGGCTTCTATCAAAAATGCTACTCGTTACGTTATTCACAAAATGTACGGGTACATATTTTTCAAAAACATTTAAATGAAAACTCCAAGAACGCGAGCTTTTTAATGATTGTATAGCATCATTATGGGAAGTATTGGAAGATAATATATTGTTAGAAAACATTGTATTAAAACGATTATGTTAAAATTAAAAGGGAGGTGGATATTTAAAAATGGTACAGTCGGACGCCCCGGTTAAAATTCTAACAGAAGTTGAAAAAAACCAAAGTTGATGGTGCAAGGTATACAAGCATCAATAAATTCTTATTTAGAATTCAATTAAAATCTTTTCAATTTATTGTGACTCGATCAAGTTTTATTTACTTTCACCATATTACACTTCACACATTATGTTACTTAATACCCTAAAAAATTTAGAAAACTGAAAGATTATTGAAAAATGGAACAGCTTAAGAAAGTTCATACACAAATTGAATAACAAGAAACTAAACTTTCTCCGAACATTGTTAATGTGTATGAAATATATATTGAAGTAATCTTAGAAGGTTAATTATTTTCGAAAATGAAAAAAAAATTATAAAGTATTTGAAACTGATATTTTAGCTGAAAAATATGAACAGAAAGTACTTCGGCTTCCCCATTATCATATCCGATTCTGCCTTAGTTTTACCCATTTTAAAACTCACAAATCTGAATTTGCGAGAACGAAAACAATGCGTATACCAATTTCACGGAAAAGATGTCTTGATCCACAACACGTTCTTGCATCTCACAAGGCTAACTGGGACTAAACAACAATCATAAATATCGAAGAAATAATTCACAGTTTAAGAAAACTTTTGACCGGTCGGGTACGTTGAAATGAACACTATAAACCAAAAGATATCTTGTGTGCCCTTCTTCTACTTAGTTGCTGATTATGTCTCAGTTTTCCAATACTATTTTCTGTAATTTTTTTCCAGTCCTTGTTAGTTAAAGGATACCCTAATCGAAACTTTCGATGGTATGTTATTCAACGACGAGACGTACTATTCGTCTAGAAAGGTTTTTGAATAAGTAAAATTACCGTTACTGATCTTCTGAAAACCGCAAAAAAAACACTCAAGGTCAATACAATCCACTAAAGTGATGTAAGAGCGGATCTTTTCCAAAATGCTAACGGTATCAATTAGGGAAGGTTAAAATCCACTTAGGGAGACTTACATTCAATTATGGAAGGGGGATAAAAAGAAAGAAAATAGGTGCACAAATAAACAAATAAAAAGGTCGACAACTGAGCGTTTAATTCTCAGTATGATAAATTTTAACCTCAAGAATTCAAAAAAAAAAACAGAAAAACGGTATCTCGATCAAAAAGTTATATAAACTAAACTAAATTTGAATAGGATGGATTTTAATTTCAAGAATAATTGAATTGTCACTTTGAAGGTTGTTTTTTAAACGTATTGATTTTAAAATTTCATGAAAAATGTATTTCATCGTAATTCTCGTTAAATTATAATAAGTAGTTTTTTAATTTTTTAATATCCGTATAAACGTATTAACAATTTGATATTTCGACCCTCATTTCAGTCCCTGACAATGAATATGTAGTTATTCGAAAGCTTGGAATACATATTAAAAAAGATGTTTGATAGCCACAGTCCCACCATAATTACGTTAATAAACAAGTTGGCTAGTTAAAATGTCATCAGTCACCAACTAACCTATAAAATTCAACTGCATACATAACGACCTAACCTAATCTAGCTTATTAATATTTTATATCATTCATAATCTAACCGATAAATATTCGACTCTTTTTATCAAGACCTAGCCTATGTTGAATTGAATAGCAATCATAATCAATAAACTTCAAATCTTTTTAATAGCTTTGTTCGCGGTAGTTGATTTGCACATATTCCGAATTTATTCTTCTGAAAGTTTCAAATGCGCATGCTTGGTTTAGATTATATTCTGAACATGCATAATTCCACGACGATTTATGAACGTCTATATAAACTTTTTCTGATATGTGGTATCGCAATACAATCTATTGTTGATAGTTTGCATTCATCTAAATCCTCGTCACTGGATTCAAAGTGATCGGAATCTAAAATTGATTTGTATTCAAAAACAAGCTAAGAGAATAAACTCTATATAATTACAAGTGTGTAGAAGACCATATTGTTTAGAGTGGTTAGTTAGTGGTAAATATCACACAAAAAGTAGGACGAATGCGCACTCGCCGGTTTAAAAATCCTTATCCAAGTCCGAGGATACGTTGGACGTATTCGGAACACGTTCGTTATTAGGAATCTGTGCTCCACGAACCCAGAATTTTAAATCCTGGACTTATTTTTTTAGCACCGATAACGCACAACTTTAAACTGCACATGAATTTGATGATATTACATGTTAAGGATCTGTACCGTTTTTCCAATTCCTGAAAATGCACTAATTTTTATTATAATCCGAAACTCCTGTTTTTTAAAATGTTATCGTTATTTTGCACCTAATTCTCCCTTTATCTTTATAATCATTCTAATTATCGTATTATGACAAACCAAGTGTGTCGATGGTGGAAAGAAAAATTTTCGCCGGATAACATATTTAAGTTGAGCTCGTCATAGAATAACACATTAACGATTAGTTTCTCAGGTAACAGCTACGAAAAACCGTCACATCTCTATGCATGATACAATGTATTTACATTGACTATTAACACAGACGGATATGCTATACTTTACAACATTAACTACTTTAAAGATCTTATGTTAAAGGTTTTATGAAATGCTGATGGAACTGATGGAAATCTGATATTAATAATAAATATCAATATTTTATAGATTCTGCTAACTTTATCGTGTTGACAGCAGAAGACAGTTAAGCGATGATCAATCAATATTACATAAATACGTACGGCACTCATACCAAATTAAGAAATGAAAAATAAAGTATAAAATTCGGATTTTTGCTTCGAAATTTCGTTTTCTAGAAAAAAAAAACGAATGGGGTACAAAAAGGGCGCAGTTCACGTCTGGTATCCTGTTTAAACCAAACTCCCATACATGTAGGTACATTTTACTCGTCTATTTACGTTTTATAATTTATAATTCAGTTGTAGCATGTTAACGAGGTATAATAATGAATAAACACTACTATCTTCATTCATTTGGCTCAGATATCATTTTTACTAAAAGCAGAATCAGTCACTTCATTTCTTCATCATTGTTCAACCATTCAGTAGTACTGCCAAACCATCAAAAGTAAGCTCTGTGAAAGCTTGTGCTAAGCGCACCATGCAACTCGAATTACACGGAATCTCGGATGATTAAGACTCTATTATATTGTCTTTACGATATTTCCACTGTATTCTTTAGACTTTTGTGTATCTATTTGAGTATCCGAAATTCGCAATCATAAATAACTGTTGATCTAATTACTCTACCAGACGAAAAATGAAACACTGGATAGCATCCTAGACTAGGATCAACCTATCTGAAAAGAGCTATATCCAATAAGGTTTTTTATGTAATGATAAATTGAATAGAGGAAATAAATTTTTAATGATATTAAGCAAACAAGCGACTTATAGCCATCTATATATCCTCGTATAGACAACGGCCTTTTCGTTTCTTTGACAAAAACGTTACAAACGGGTACCAGGATATTCTGACTATTGCTTTGTCTACCACAAATCGAGTTCTGAATCATTCAACTCTTTTTGAACCACATCAAAAGCGCCGGCGGTACTAGTAAGTCTGCATTATAAGGAGAAGGATTTATCACAGATTCCAAATTTGAATATTCGATCATACGTTTTGGAATAACCTTTAGTAATCATGAAAATGATTAGTGGGTTCTTGCCACACCATTGGAAAGGCCAAAATACATGGTTTTTCTCTTTCGTCCAGTGAACCAATGACACGCAGACATAGGGAGCCCGTTGTTTGTCTTAATCTATGATTGCACCAAAAAACATGATATACATTTACAGAAAATGGTCTGACTTGTGACTTCACAATGTTACAAATATTGTCAGGAGAAATTTTTGCAAACTGTGATGTATTTGACTTACCACTTCTGTGCTGCAAAAAAACTCTTCAACTAAAAGAACTTTTCATGTACAATACATAAGAGAATATTTAAATAGCCCTCACCAAAAACTCTACTTAAAAACAAAGACCAATTAAATAACCATCCAAAAAATTTACTACCTGCCAACAAAAATATTGAATTTATTAATGCTTTATGAATATTGTTTCTATTAGTTGGAAGGGTTAATATTAATCAATTTTCAAATGTTCGTACACACATACTTAATAAGGCGATGTTTTTGGAAAAATGTACCAAAATTGATTTTATCGTCTTGACAGTGAAGAACTAAATTAAAATTCGTCCTATTTTGCTTATGGTATGAGCTGTAACATTCAGATTCAATACCAACAGATACTTGCTATTTCAATACATTCCAACAAATCGTTTTGTTAATTTATTGTGTTCAAAAATATGAAGAAAATGCGAGTACCTTGAATTTAATTTTAAAATCAGGTCAAATGTCGCCATATTTCTATCACGTGTTACTAATTGAAATTTCAAAATTATTCTAAGAATTTTTTCATTGCTACATGCTGCAAGTTATGTTATCCACGATTATTTCTTCATTACGCATTGAAAACTATTCAGTTCAATAACACAATTTAAGAAGAATTAATTTCGGAGAAAATTGGAGAAGAAGGGCTTCTAGAAGCAAATACTATTTATAATACAAAAATGTGGAGAATTTGAGTTAAGCAAAACAACCCTTTCTGGTATAAATAAACACTTTATTATAAAGTACACAATCCATACAGCATACGTTTCGAGTTTGAAAACGCCACGTTGTTTAGTATTCGTTTGGCAGCCATCAATAGTGAACGTTTTTAGTGTATTTGTAAACATGGAAAGATTGGTCATCGTTATGTGATATAAGACTTTTATTTGACAAGTCTTTTCCGAACCAATATAGAAGCTGAACTAGATTATACTCTGGGTGAGTCTGCTCCTTCGTTATCAACTGTAAAAGATTGGGTAGCAGAGTTTAAACAAAGCAGTACGACTTGCGAAGACCTGCATCGCAGTGGTCAACCAAATGAGGTGTCAACTCCAGAAATGTTGAAGAAAACCCACAAAGCGGTGCTGGATGATCGTCAACTGAAAGTGCGCGAGCTAGCAGACATTGTAGGCATTTCAAAAAGTGCGATACATCGCATATTAACTGACAATTTGGTGATTCCATCGAGTTTTTGGCAATGTTTCGCAGAAATAAAATCGAACTTTTGTAACGTTTTATAACCATGGATGAAACGTGAGTCCATCGCTCCACACCCGAAGCAAAAACGGTCGCATTCGGCTAAAAAGAAAGTGTTGTTTCATCAAAACAATGCACCAGCTCACACATCCGTTATTGCAATAGTCAAAATCAAAGAATCAAAGTTTGATTTGCTATCTCATGCACCCTATTCGCCAGATTTAGCTCCTTCGGATTATTCTCTGTTCATATACTTGAAAAAATGTGATGGCTTTGGGGTGCTTGACGATTCTTATTATAAAAAAGGTGTTGAACTTATTGTACTTATCGCTGAGGAAAGTTATGGAACTAAAAGTAGATTTTTCCAAAATTTTTGTGTTTTCTTTGTTGGGCCAGATGCTCTTGGTATCATCCTCGTAAAATATTCACAACTGCGTCGAGTATTTTAAAAGAAAAATGGAATTTAATTAAAAAAAAAAAGAGTTTTTACATTTCAATATCTTCTTATGATTAATTAGAATATCGGAAAGCAGCAAATTTCATATAATTTATCTCCGTTATACATTTTCAAAAAAGTCTTCAAGTTCTTTGTTTTAATAACCGTTAGTTACGTGAAACGGTTGTTGCGTAAATATGTGGCAATTTACTGAGTAAACGACAGTAGAAAGAAGCCATTATCTAATTTGAATCGCCCACGAAGAATCAATTACTTAGAGAAATGATTTATAAAAACCAGATATTATAATCGATAAGTTGATGTTTACTTTTGTAATCCGCGACCTTTTAGAGCTTTATAAAGATGAGTTACTTCTAAATTTCCCATTTTTACCGATTGGTTAATTTGAATAGAAATTATTCAGTCGGCGACCATCTGTTATTCACCATAACAACGACCTTGCGTCGCATAACTAAAACTAAAAATTACCCATCAAGTTACAACCCTTTACCAACGTTTTATCACATATTACAGTAATTAATCAACCATAATAGTTTTGGAAACTGTATCCCAAAAGAATAAACTTTTTCATTAAAAAGAGAATGTTAAGTGACCTTGTTATCTTTATTGTAAAGCGAATCGAGTTTTACACAAAGAAAATTTGATTGCACAAACAATTGTGCAATTAGATTACTGCAAAGATTGATTAATATAAAAAAAATAATCGATTATATACATTTATGAAGTATCGTTATAAAATAATGATTCAAAAATGTATTACTAATATTCCTAAAACATAATTAAAAAATATATTTACCTTATTCTTTTTAAATATTAATCCAAACGTAATCCAATTATATCTTTGATAATGTATTAATTAGCACTCAAGTATTCGTTTAGCATCACACAAACTTTTTATTGTTGATAAAGTAATTAAAAGCACGGTCACTACAACTTTTTATATATCGAGAAGCAATAAAAATAAAAATAGTCAAAAAAGTGATATTAAATCGAGCACTACATGGAAATTTGTTGACGCTTCACTGTATAAATTTAAATTATCCCGATTTCACATTTAATTTAACGTATTTAGTCTGGCGCGTATTTCACATATAACACCACTTTCAATATCCTGAGTAGTACTGTTCTTGTTCTTCAGTCGCGAGTTGCGCGTGCTGTGGATCTCTACGCTGTTGCCATATTTGCAACTACACTAATATTACAAGGAAAAGTATGCAGGTGAACGTAAAATCGAAGTAGGATATATGTAATTGCTGATATCAATTCAGATACAACCGGTTATTTTGGTGAATGCTTTGATTTACTGAGATAGGCGCATTCTTCATACTTTTATTTAATTTATTTTGTTGTATCCTTCATCGACATTTAAATATTTCGAATTTTAGCTGAGTAAACATGATTTCTATTTCATTTTCTTATACAATAATAGAACGATCCGAATAGCAATTTCAAAATTTAAATTTTGTTCAAATTATCCCATCGAAAATGAGTCGAGGACGATTGGAATTCTGATATTCTCAAGATTTATCATTCATAGCCAGCATTTTAAATAATTATTTGTTAGCTTTCTCTTCCTTTGGCCCTCGTATAAACACCCATAGCAGTTTTTTTCTCATTTAGAAAGATAATGAAAATAATATTGCAACTGAAAGTGACACTAGATCAATAAAGTGAAAATGGAGAATTCGATTATAGTCGAGAAGAAGAACAAACAAAAAAGTTTCTGGAAAAGTGATATGAAAAAAATAGAAAAACCAAACTGCGAAAATCCTGGAGGAATGGGATGAAGAAAGCAGAAATAATGGATTGTGCAGAGGTCAAGGAAAAGGGACAATGCTAGAGAAATGATTCTATCATGGTTGAGTTGAAGGAACAAACTGAAAATTCCTGGAGGATGGATATTATAAAATTAGTAATAATGGATTCTGTTATGGTCGAGATAAAGGAACAAAACCAAAAATCCTGGAGAAGTGAGGATCAAGGAAAATAAGCAAATTGAAAAATTCTAGAAAAACAAAATGAAGAAATTAAAAACAATGGATTCTATTATAGACGAGGAAGAGAAAGAAACCAAAAAGGTCCTGAAGAAAGGAGATTATAAAAGTAGAACCACTGGATTCCATCTATTATGTTCGAAATGCAGGAACAAAATGAAAATTCCTGGAGAATGGAGATGAGGAAAGTAGTAACAATGAATTCTATTATGTTCGAAAAAAGACAAACTCAAAAGTCCTGAAGAATGAGGGATTAAGGAAAGGAAGTAAACCGAAAATTTCTAGAGGAACAAAATGAAGAAATTAAAAACAATGGATTCTATTATAGACGAGGAAGAGAAAGAATCCACAAAGGTCCTGAAGAAATGAGATTATAAAAGTAGAAACAGTGGATTCCATCTATTATAGTTGAAATGCAGGAACAAACTGAAAATTCCTGGAGAATGGAGATGAGGAAAGTAGTAACAATGAATTCTATTATGGTCGAGAAAAAGAAACAAACCCAAATGTCCTAAAGAATCAAGGATCAAGGAAAGGAAGCAAACTAGAAATTTCTAGAGAAACAGGATGAAGGAAGTAGAAACAATGGATTCCATCTATTATGGTTGAAATGCAGGAACAAACTGAAAATTCCTGGAGAATGGAGATGAGGAAAGTAGTAACAATGAATTCTATTATGGTCGAGAAAAAGAAACAAACCCAAAAGTCCTAAAGAATCAAGGATCAAGGAAAGGAAGCAAACTGGAAATTTCTAGAGAAAGAGGATGAAGGAAGTAGAAACAATGGATTCCATCTATTATGGTTGAAATGCAGGAACAAACTGAAAATTCCTGGAGAATGGAGATGAGAAAAGTAGTAACAATGGATTCTATTATGTTCGAAAAAAAACAAACTCAAAAGTCCTGAAAAATCAAGGATCGAGGAAAGGAAGCAAACTGGAAATTTCTAGAGGAACAAAATGAAGAAATTAAAAACAATGGATTCTATTATAGACGAGGAAGAGAAAGAATCCACAAAGGTCCTGAAGAAAGGAGATTATAAAAGTAGAAACAGTGGATTCCATCTATTATAGTTGAAATGCAGGAACAAACTGAAAATTCCTGGAGAATGGAGATGAGGAAAGTAGTAACAATGAATTCTATTATGGTCGAGAAAAAGAAACAAACCCAAATGTCCTAAAGAATCAAGGATCAAGGAAAGGAAGCAAACTGGAAATTTCTAGAGAAAGAGGATGAAGGAAGTAGAAACAATGGATTCCATCTATTATGGTTGAAATGCAGGAACAAACTGAAAATTCCTGGAGAATGGAGATGAGGAAAGTAGTAACAATGAATTCTATTATGGTCGAGAAAAAGAAACAAACCCAAATGTCCTAAAGAATCAAGGATCAAGGAAAGGAAGCAAACTAGAAATTTCTAGAGAAACAGGATGAAGGAAGTAGAAACAATGGATTCCATCTATTATGGTTGAAATGCAGGAACAAACTGAAAATTCCTGGAGAATGGAGATGAGGAAAGTAGTAACAATGAATTCTATTATGGTCGAGAAAAAGAAACAAACCCAAAAGTCCTAAAGAATCAAGGATCAAGGAAAGGAAGCAAACTGGAAATTTCTAGAGAAAGAGGATGAAGGAAGTAGAAACAATGGATTCCATCTATTATGGTTGAAATGCAGGAACAAACTGAAAATTCCTGGAGAATGGAGATGAGGAAAGTAGTAACAATGAATTCTATTATGGTCGAGAAAAAGAAACAAACCCAAAAGTCCTAAAGAATCAAGGATCAAGGAAAGGAAGCAAACTGGAAATTTCTAGAGAAAGAGGATGAAGGAAGTAGAAACAATGGATTCCATCTATTATGGTTGAAATGCAGGAACAAACTGAAAATTCCTGGAGAATGGAGATGAGGAAAGTAGTAACAATGAATTCTATTATGGTCGAGAAAAAGAAACAAACCCAAAAGTCCTAAAGAATCAAGGATCAAGGAAAGGAAGCAAACTGGAAATTTCTAGAGAAAGAGGATGAAAGAAGTAGAAACAATGGATTCCATCTATTATGGTTGCAATGCAGGAACAAACTGAAAATTCCTGGAGAATGGAGATGAGGAAAGTAGTAACAATGAATTCTATTATGGTCGAGAAAAAGAAACAAACCCAAAAGTCCTAAAGAATCAAGGATCAAGGAAAGGAAGCAAACTGGAAATTTCTAGAGAAAGAGGATGAAGGAAGTAGAAACAATGGATTCCATCTATTATGGTTGAAATGCAGGAACAAACTGAAAATTTCTGGAGAATGGAGATGAGGAAAGTAGTAACAATGAATTCTATTATAGTCGAGAAAAAGAAACAAACCCAAAAGTCCTAAAGAATCAAGGATCAAGGAAAGGAAGCAAACTGGAAATTTCTAGAGAAAGAGGATGAAGGAAGTAGAAACAATGGATTCCATCTATTATGGTTGAAATGCAGGAACAAACTGAAAATTCCTGGAGAATGGAGATGAGGAAAGTAGTAACAATGAATTCTATTATGGTCGAGAAAAAGAAACAAACCCAAAAGTCCTAAAGAATCAAGGATCAAGGAAAGGAAGCAAACTGGAAATTTCTAGAGAAAGAGGATGAAGGAAGTAGAAACAATGGATTCCATCTATTATGGTTGAAATGCAGGAACAAACTGAAAATTCCTGGAGAATGGAGATGAGGAAAGTAGTAACAATGAATTCTATTATGGTCGAGAAAAAGAAACAAACCCAAAAGTCCTAAAGAATCAAGGATCAAGGAAAGGAAGCAAACTGGAAATTTCTAGAGAAAGAGGATGAAGGAAGTAGAAACAATGGATTCCATCTATTATGGTTGAAATGCAGGAACAAACTGAAAATTCCTGGAGAATGGAGATGAGAAAAGTAGTAACAATGGATTCTATTATGTTCGAAAAAAAACAAACTCAAAAGTCCTGAAGAATCAAGGATCGAGGAAAGGAAGCAAACTGGAAATTTCTAGAGAAAGAGGATGAAGGAAGTAGAAACAATGGATTCCATCTATTATGGTTGAAATGCAGGAACAAACTGAAAATTCCTGGAGAATGGAGATGAGGAAAGTAGTAACAATGAATTCTATTATGGTCGAGAAAAAGAAACAAACCCAAAAGTCCTAAAGAATCAAGGATCAAGGAAAGGAAGCAAACTGGAAATTTCTAGAGAAAGAGGATGAAGGAAGTAGAAACAATGGATTCCATCTATTATGGTTGAAATGCAGGAACAAACTGAAAATTCCTGGAGAATGGAGATGAGAAAAGTAGTAACAATGGATTCTATTATGGTCGAGAAAAAGAAACAAACCCAAAAGTCCTAAAGAATCAAGGATCAAGGAAAGGAAGCAAACTGGAAATTTCTAGAGAAAGAGGATGAAGGAAGTAGAAACAATGGATTCCATCTATTATGGTTGAAATGCAGGAACAAACTGAAAATTCCTGGAGAATGGAGATGAGGAAAGTAGTAACAATGAATTCTATTATGGTCGAGAAAAAAAAACAAACTCAAAAGTCCTGAAGAATCAAGGATCGAGGAAAGGAAGCAAACTGGAAATTTCTAGAGAAAGAGGATGAAGGAAGTAGAAACAATGGATTCCATCTATTATGGTTGAAATGCAGGAACAAACTGAAAATTCCTGGAGAATGGAGATGAGGAAAGTAGTAACAATGAATTCTATTATGGTCGAGAAAAAGAAACAAACCCAAAAGTCCTAAAGAATCAAGGATCAAGGAAAGGAAGCAAACTGGAAATTTCTAGAGAAAGAGGATGAAGGAAGTAGAAACAATGGATTCCATCTATTATGGTTGAAATGCAGGAACAAACTGAAAATTCCTGGAGAATGGAGATGAGGAAAGTAGTAACAATGAATTCTATTATGGTCGAGAAAAAGAAACAAACCCAAAAGTCCTAAAGAATCAAGGATCAAGGAAAGGAAGCAAACTGGAAATTTCTAGAGAAAGAGGATGAAGGAAGTAGAAACAATGGATTCCATCTATTATGGTTGAAATGCAGGAACAAACTGAAAATTCCTGGAGAATGGAGATGAGGAAAGTAGTAACAATGAATTCTATTATGGTCGAGAAAAAGAAACAAACCCAAAAGTCCTAAAGAATCAAGGATCAAGGAAAGGAAGCAAACTGGAAATTTCTAGAGAAAGAGGATGAAGGAAGTAGAAACAATGGATTCCATCTATTATGGTTGAAATGCAGGAACAAACTGAAAATTCCTGGAGAATGGAGATGAGGAAAGTAGTAACAATGAATTCTATTATGGTCGAGAAAAAGAAACAAACCCAAAAGTCCTAAAGAATCAAGGATCAAGGAAAGGAAGCAAACTGGAAATTTCTAGAGAAAGAGGATGAAGGAAGTAGAAACAATGGATTCCATCTATTATGGTTGAAATGCAGGAACAAACTGAAAATTCCTGGAGAATGGAGATGAGAAAAGTAGTAACAATGGATTCTATTATGGTCGAGAAAAAGAAACAAACCCAAAAGTCCTAAAGAATCAAGGATCAAGGAAAGGAAGCAAACTGGAAATTTCTAGAGAAAGAGGATGAAGGAAGTAGAAACAATGGATTCCATCTATTATGGTTGAAATGCAGGAACAAACTGAAAATTCCTGGAGAATGGAGATGAGAAAAGTAGTAACAATGGATTCTATTATGTTCGAAAAAAAACAAACTCAAAAGTCCTGAAGAATCAAGGATCGAGGAAAGGAAGCAAACTGGAAATTTCTAGAGAAAGAGGATGAAGGAAGTAGAAACAATGGATTCCATCTATTATGGTTGAAATGCAGGAACAAACTGAAAATTCCTGGAGAATGGAGATGAGAAAAGTAGTAACAATGGATTCTATTATGTTCGAAAAAAAACAAACTCAAAAGTCCTGAAGAATCAAGGATCGAGGAAAGGAAGCAAACTGGAAATTTCTAGAGAAAGAGGATGAAGGAAGTAGAAACAATGGATTCCATCTATTATGGTTGAAATGCAGGAACAAACTGAAAATTCCTGGAGAATGGAGATGAGAAAAGTAGTAACAATGGATTCTATTATGTTCGAAAAAAAACAAACTCAAAAGTCCTGAAGAATCAAGGATCGAGGAAAGGAAGCAAACTGGAAATTTCTAGAGAAAGAGGATGAAGGAAGTAGAAACAATGGATTCCATCTATTATGGTTGAAATGCAGGAACAAACTGAAAATTCCTGGAGAATGGAGATGAGAAAAGTAGTAACAATGGATTCTATTATGTTCGAAAAAAAACAAACTCAAAAGTCCTGAAGAATCAAGGATCGAGGAAAGGAAGCAAACTGGAAATTTCTAGAAAAACGGGATGAAGAAAGTAGAAACAATGGATTCTATTATAGTCAAGGAAGAGAAACAAACCAAAAAGGTCCTGAAGAAAGGAGATTAAGAAAGTAGAAACAATCTATACTATTACAGTTGAGAAAAAAAACGAACCAAAAAGGTCCTGGAGGAAGGAAATGGAGAAGAGTAGAAAAAATAAATTCTAATATAGTCAAAACAAAAGGAGGAACGAGATATAGAACCATATGTCTTACATGGAAATGGTTGAATATAAAATGTCGAAGAAGAAATTTACAAACAATAAGTTAAAATAACAGGAAAAGTTGATTTAAGTACGCTTCGGAGCGTTATCTAATTATAAGAAATTTGTTGACAAAAATAATTTCTGATTCTAATGCCTAAGGACCCTGAATGCTTATCTGCAAGTCAAAACGGGAAAATATTATTGTTTTTACGATTTGAAAAACTATAATTTTCAAAGTATATAAGTAACAACAACCATCTCTATACATGGTTACCTCGGAGTAAATATCGTATTGCAAAACCCAGCGAGTACAAAGACAAACAATACTGATTATCCTTTACACTATACCAGAGTAAGAAATACTCAGTCATTGTGTTTCGTATCGGCAGACAATGCAGAGATAATTGAGAAGAAGTGTCAGTACATTTAAAAGCTATAAATGGAAACTTAGTGGAGGCTGTCATACTAATTGTACCAGTCATAAATAAAAATTTAATACGTTCTTTGAGAGAAGAAGCATCCATAAATTGCTTCCATATATTTTATTATATATGGAGTCTTATTTATTTTTTTCGATTTTATTTCGATGATAATGGTATGAAAGGGTACAGTTATTCATAATATCATGTACGACAGCAGACGTTATCGAAAGAAAACATCGATAGAAAGACGTTACGGTATAAGGGAGGGTTTTATAAAATGTTCTAACTGTCTGCCTCTTATGTTTATCTTGATTTCAGCCCTCTTAGGGACTCGAAGATATCATTTGGCTGTCAACTCTATAACAATAGTTGAAATTTTTGTATTTATGAAAACAACTTCCATTTCCTCATCAGGTTCGAAATAAAATTTGTTAGTATCAGGCAAAGGTAGTCGGGCATTTTGGAATTATCGGAATGACGGTCATTTTATTGTTATTGCTTTTATTTTTAAGGTAATTAACTTAGCAACGAGAAAACAAAAATATTGATAGTAGTGATTTCGAAGAAGAGCAAAAAGAACTTTCGATGATGTTTGTAAAAAAAACGCAAACTACATTAGATCTTCTTGACAAAAAAGCAGACACTTAGAAACACAGAATATACCGAATGATTTGACTGACTTAAAATTTTAGTTTAATACGTAACCAATTTCCTATCCATCTTCCTCTAGCCCCATTATTTACATGTTAAAATAACCTCGTTTAGCGCTGTTCGCAATTAGGGGTGGGCAAAATAATCGATTAATCGAAGAATAATCAAATAATCGAAAAATATCGATTAATCGGAAAATATCGCCGAGACCGCTTGCGGCCGAGGCAAGATAATCTTGAGGTCGTTAAAAAATTTCGCGGCTATGGCATACACACTATTTTTCGTACAATCGTTAAAATAATCAAATAATATAATAATCAATTTAACGATTAAAAAATTTATTTTCTGAATAATTATTTCAACATTATTCAATATCTTCTGTAGGTTCATTATTTGGTTTGTTTTTATTGGGAGTCAAACCATAATGTCTTCTGTATGTTTCTAGTAGTTTACTCGCCCTTTATTTTGTTTTTTTTTTGTGGAAATCAAACCACAATCGTTCTTTTGAAGCTTTATTTCCAATTTTCGAATAATCGAAAATTGATTATTTTATATAATCGATAATCGATTATATTTTTTGATAATTGCCCAGCCCTATTCACAATACGCTCTACTTTGTCTAGTCTTACTGTACTAAAAAATATGAACACATTGCTTTAAATAACAATCCAGGAACTACTTCTGTACGACAATATCAAACGAATTAAGTTTGATGAATTTCTAATTGAAAATTACAATAAATGTGAGGTTAAAAATAATTTGGATAGTGAATACATTTATCTCAAATGATTTTTTGGTGATTATTTAAAAAAACGTTTATAAGCATGACTTTGAAAAAATAAAAAATCTCGAGGAATTAAAAGAAACATGATCCATCTTGTGATATAATTATAGATGAGAGATATGAAACTATCTTTGTATATAGATTTGAATATATGAAAGTTCTTATTATGATAAAATTTTGTTCATGTTTTTTTTTCTACTCTATTCTTATTTTTTAACTGTATCTTTGTTTTTTTTTATATATTGTAGAACTAATTTTATTTTCAAGCCATTATAGTATGAAAAGCCAACAATTTTTAATTATCGTTTAAAAATGATCATTTTTAAGTCTTTGACATACATCATCTACTCGTTCTTGTTTTGATCATAGAAAATTAGAGTAGTCAAAAACGGAGTTAGTATCAGCCAGAGGAAGTCGGGCATTTTGGACTTATTAGGGAGTTATCGGAATGACGGCCATTTTATTGTTATTCCTTTTATTTTTAAGAAAATCGAGTTTAAAATTAGAGTTATCGGAACATGGTTGCATTCGATACATAGCTGGTATGTCTAACCTAAAATTTTGTCTGTTTTAGAAAGTGGTTAGATACTATTTTCTTTAAACGAAAACGAAATCTTTTGGATTTGGACCTCATATACAAATAAAAAATAAAACTAAATTATACAGTAAACACCGGAAATTTGGGTCTGTATTAGAGCCAATATTCATTTCTAAAAACACATGAGTAATATAGGCAGCAATCGAGTAAAAAGACGGTACTAACATTATTAAAAGCTTTTTATCAATGGAGCCTTGTGCGCGTGAGTACCTGTCAAATTATTATGTTAATCATGTTAATAATGTATCATCCTTAGTTATTTGGTATGGTGAACAAAGCATATACGTAATGTGGTTCTTAGCCTCACAGAAAAGTCATAAATAAAAAACAACTGTAATCATTTTTCTATCTATTCTATCTTTGCTTCCACAGAACATTTGACTAAAGCTTATATTATCTCTTTACATGATTTATCTTTAGAGTCAAAATGTTCGAACACAATGATTGAAAATTTGAACTGTTCAATTAACAATTGGATACGATTAAAAATTGCGGCTATCTGCAGAAAACCACAGATAATATCTTCAATAGTACAAATGTTTGACTGAGTCCTTCTTTCACGAGCGCTGTTCTTTTGAACTACACAATTATTGGTTAGAATATTAGGCAAACGATGCAATCTACTTAAAAAATATGCGTTTTTACCTTCATGTTCAGAAGCCCTGGTAAAATAACAATAAAACATAATAATATTCGTCGTTGAACAGAACTTTCTAGCACCTCGAAACAATGATTAATTGTAAAGCAAGCGCACACCGATGTTATTGGTTTTAGGTGTTTTGAGTGGGTAAACTATTTAGTTGAATCGCTTAAGCATGGGGCTACTTAGCCTACTTGTTTCCGTACAAATAGTTTTATAAAACTGGATTTTGGTCAACTAGATCTGTCAAATACTTCTATGTCCGTCATAGGACTTGTTGATTTGAGGTTTTCCTATGGTCCGGGTGCATAAACCACAAACTCCAATGATCATCAAAACCATCATAATCCATACTATCAAATTCAGCCTGATCTATGTACATGATATACTGGACATTTTAAATGCATCTCATCCAGCTGTGGAATTTTGAACGGCGTAATATTCAGTATGTAACCGCAACAATATTTTGTTTTAAATATATCAGTAAGCTCTTGAAGACCTTAATTAAATCATTCATTGGGCTTAGATGCAAATAATTGTCGCGCTGGTGCCCTTTCAACGTTACCTTCGGACTAAAATGCTGAATGTGGAATATCACAAGGTCAAAGATCTGCTTCCGCGTAATTTTCACAGTATGTGGTTTAGCATTGTCTTAATCCAAGATAACCTTTTTTTTTGTTAATTAAATCTGAATATTTCTCCGAAAAACCATCAGCTGTACATTATATACTGCCGCATTGATAACTGGACCATCTGAAGTGATATCGAAAAATAATAAACCTTCATAATTACACCAGATACACAACAAGACTTTCCGCTGGAATCGACCTCCCTTTTCCTTTGTCTAATCACTGATTTTCCATGTTCGGGTTGTTCACATACATTTTTCCTCTGAAGTAACAATGCATCTAACAAATCGATCATGTTCGGCAGGGCAAGGAACTGTTTACACACTCACTCGGTAGATTTGGATCGGCGACCTCACCGATGTTGTTATCGCGTCTCTCAACGGTCTATTCACAAGTCGAGCACGGCCTAGCGTAAGACAAGCAAAGCCACATATAGTTTATAGATAGACTTTGTAAGTTTCACACCAAACAATTGCTTCAAATTAACCTGACCGAACTTCTAACAAGGCACTGCCATCTAAGACCTCTCTATGGGCATCACGGACGTTCCGGAATGCCGTTGGTGCATGGAGTAGGACGAAACCGCAGACAAGTCATCTATGGGTGCCCTGCACTCATAAGAGCGCAGTTTAAACATTGGGCAAGCCTTACACCTTTTAGATTAGAAGAGTCACCGCACTCGTTTATTTAAAAAAGTCGAAAATATAAAAAAAATTACAAACAGATCATATCATATAATGTAATTTGAAATATATTTTGTAAATAAACTAGCAGTTTTATAGAATGTTGAAAGATATCAACAAAATATTTCTATTATTAAGCTGACGTACGTACCGTTGTAATTACATAATGTCGAGTATTGTAAATTATAACTATTAGAATCCTTTCCCACTACTGTCTTACGGTACAATTTTTTTGTTTTTTCTCATAGAATATATGATATTGAGTACGCCTTCCCTTATTGAATCCACCCTGCGCTTCAGTTAGTATATTTTCTACGAGCCATTACAGTCTTATATTCAAGATTGAGCACCTGGTAAAATACCTGAAAACCCTCTTTGTATATAAGCTTTCCGCACTCAGATGTCGAACGTTAAATTTGATGTCGGTACACCCCATCCGCCACCGATCTTTCGGAATCGTACACAAACATTATTCCTACAATATACAAAAAACGTTTGGCAACACCGACAGAAACTTTTCAGCTTATGCGGAGCTCACTTTTGATATGAACGATATGTTGAAGTGCTTCAGCTCGCTTTACAAATCTCCGGTGTTATCAAAACTACACTCAACAGAGCATGCTGTGTAGGAAAGTAATTTTGAGTGGAGGACTGATAAAATGTGGAATTTGCCACTTGCTTTTCTCGGTCGCAACTCAATCCTTGTGTTCCTTTCAACAGTATTAAGCGGAAAAGACAGATTTTTGTACAGATTATGTGTGTTTGACGGTATATTTTGTTTGTTCTAATAAGCTGAGAGCGTGTCGAGTAACTCCGTCCTTTTTTATACGGATATTGAATGTATGGTTTAGTATTAAAGAGTTTAATTCTTTCGATTATAAGCCTGCAGGTATTATAATTGAAAGTAAAATGTAATCGCTAGAAGCGTCAGGAAAATTGATTGTTTGTTATCACGTTATTAGCGTTGAAGTGCGTTTATATAATTTTTTATAGAGGTTTTTGAGTAGGATAATCTATTCCACATGTAATTTATTAATGTATATTTTTTTTGTTTCAAATTGATGTACCGACTTGATACTATATAATCGAAGCCGATTTAGAAATGATTAGCAAATTACTGGTTATAAGATTCGTTCACAGCAGGTAGATAGGTGTCTAGTCTACTGAAGTAAATCAATGGGTTGAAACAGTTGGACGTATTAGGAGAATGTAGGTATATTCTAAGAAATGAAAAATTGGTCTACAAGTATAGAGATAATTGCTATACATTCACAATGTAATACGTTAAAATATATATGAAACTAAGTCGGGTTTGTTTGTATACTTATAACTCAAGAACGGCTGTTTTTAGTGCAAATCTAAAAGTACTCCATCTACGTAATATATCTCACAAAGTTCCCTTGTAAATATATTGAAAACTGTTTAGTGTATATGGTGACAATGATAAGCCAAACGTCGTTGGTTTATTTCCATACAATTCGACAACAGTTGTGCACTTTTTCTATTTAAAATTATATTATATCGAGGCTAGAGCCATTTTGCAACTACGAGGCATATTTTTTAAGTAAGTACCGTTTTGCGATTCCGCCGCCGCAACCCTAAGGTCGTCGTTCCGCACATGCGCGCTTGTCTACGCACTGACGCCATTACAGTCTGATTCTTCATTGTGTACGTTGTTTACTGAGTGTTTAAGATGCCTCCGACAATCGTGAGTCCCGCCGATTGTGAAGTACGGGCGTAAAACCGATCGATTTCATCGTGAGATCTGTCAAGTTTACGGACAAAAAATTATGAGTAATGGAATGGTAAGGAAATGGGTGAGAGCAGGATATTGTTTTGCTGCCCGTCCACATGTGGCTAATCGGACCAAAGGTCTCATCAAATCTTTTCAATTGGAAACTCTAGATCATCCTCCCTACAGCCCTGATCTGGCACCCAGCGACCTGTACTTGAAGAAACACCTGGGCGGTCATCGTCTTCAAGACGATAATGAAGTCAAAACAGTTGTGATACAGTGGTTAACAAGTCAGGCGGCAGAATTTTATGAGGAGGGTATTCAAAAACTGGTGCCACGCTATGACAAGTGCCTCAATTATGTAGAAAAGTAGATTAAGGTACAGGCTTTCATGTAAAAATAAAATTATTGCGATATCTTCGCACTTCTTTTTTTAATTCCAAAACGGTACTTACTTGAAAAATATGCCTCGTATTTCCCCTATAATCACCTTCCCACAGGTAATTCTGGTAATTATTGTTATCGTAATTATTATTCCAGCCTTTTTTAGATCATGTATATTTTAAAACAGAATTTTATTTTACATCGTTAACTTCCTACAATTAAATATTAAATTATAAAACGTGAAGAGACGAGTAAAATGTACCTGTCTGTGAGGGAGTTCGGTTTAAACACGGTACCAGACGTGAACTGAGTCCGTTTTGTACACCATATGGACGCAAATAATCTTTATCACAATCGAACTTTCACAATTCGGTAATTGTCATCCGATTATTCAGTTTTTTGTGTTTAAAACCACATACTGACACAACTTGAAGCAATGTTTCTAAACTGGTATAATTTTATTCGGGTTAATTTGCTATATTTTGCTGTATTACTTCTTAAATCTCAACCATGTTCTTATATAAACTATAAATTGTCCTACGTATAAAATCTGAGTAGCTTTGTCAATTGATTTCAATTTTTCTTTACATGTTTTTCGGTTCTGTTAATGATCCACCCCTTTCGTGACTACTCGATAAATGGAAAATTTATTTACCCTAGTTAATTCAGCAATTGTTATTATGATTGCATTATCAGATTGCTGAATATTTTTCTCATTTAAACATTCGAATATATTTAAAATAACTTGCTGTGTTTATATATCTAAATTTTTATAATTAAGCACTACACTGTGCAATTCCATTGTCTTCATTCGTCAATGGTCTATTTATTTAAAGAAATTTATGAATTAAATAAATCTCACCAAGCCAAGCCACTGCTTATCGTAGACTGTCTAGCTGAAATATTGCAAAGAAATTGTGTACGTACGCTTTCTGATAGCTTCGGTCAATAGAAATGCATTTATGTTTATGATTTGATGTTTTCATTGGAGATGATGAGTCCACGTGGACTGGAATTTCATACGAGGAGTGAACATTATTTTTCTTTTCCTGTTTTTTGTCGTTCCTCGCATATACTTTCTATATTTCAATATATTCTCTTATATTCACAATCTCTTTGGGGAAAATAAAATTTTGACTAATTTCATCAACAAGCAACTCGTAGATTCTGCTCTTCATCAACAGATAGGAACCTAATCTAATTCATTATTCATGAAAAGTATACATAAAATTAGTAGTTAGTATCTCAAGTTGTAACTGAACATCTGACAAATATTTTCAACAAGAATAATGGACCCAATTGTAATCAATTAGAGGCTGACAGTAATATGCTGCACTAAAAATAAGATTGACGGTAAAATCGGAAGCAACTATTCAAACATCCGCTTTACGGATGTCAACACATAACGATAAATGAGAAAGAAAGAACAATAGTTTTGTCGTTGATGTTTCGCTTCGAAATTGATCTTGTGTCACTTCTTATTAAAGAAAAACTAAAATACAGTTAAAAGCTGTTTAGGACATTTAAATTAATTAATCAAAATACTATTTTTTACCTGTTTAATTTATGATTTATTATTTGCAGTTAATTATCACCCTAACAGAACCAAGAAACAAGAACACAAAAAGATTAATTGTAAGTATAGTAGGATACCGACAGGGAAAGGAATGTTACATATTATGTTTTTCTGTTATAAACATTACGAAAAAGTATGAAGCTCAAAAAACCTTGTACATGTGTGTGTGTGTGTGAAAGAAAATGGCTTGGAAGCAAGTCCATCTTTGCTTAAAAGTTGTGTGAGGTTTAGAGGTAGGGAGTAGTTTTGTTTAACAAGTAATTGCGACAAATGGTTTGTTTTATGAATATGATTGCTACAACCGAAAAAAATGTGATTGAGATCAGCACAGACTGATGATTGTATAATACCCAGCCTGGCAAGGTGGGCGGGATAAGTCCCATGGCCAGTCTTCATTCTAAGTATACATGCTGAGTAAAATTTCGAAGTTGTGTATTTGAAAATATAGTTCGGGGGTGAGGGTAAAGTAGGATAAATTTGAAAATAGGTGTTATTTGAGGATCGTGAGGCAGTATCCCAGTTCTTCTGCCAGGATACGTACATTTTAACTTTTATTGAATTGATTGCAACTCTTTTTGTATGTAAATTACAAAAAACTCCATTTAGTATTGAATCTTTTCCTAATCGATCAGCTGTTTCAATGAGTGTCAAACTCAAATTTAATAATATAGTTTTGATGTTACATAAAATAGGACATTTCATTCTATCAAGATGAGTTTTTTACGGCACTCAGTAGTGATCTAGGGTCAGATAAAATCACACCCCTATGTTTTATATTTAACTTTAACCAGGAAAGATCCTGTAAGATAGCATACAGCTCCGCAGTATATATGCTAGAAATATCGGGTAATTTCGGAATGTATACTGCACATCCAACTCCAACCCACGTCTTAGATCCATCAGTATATATTATGGTCATGTCAGCAAACTCTGCTAGATTCCGTGTAATTAGGGATTATGACTTTGCGGAATATTATACATCGGTAAAGTTCTGTTGGTTTTGTAAATATTATTGAATTCGTTGGTTAGAACTAAGGCTTCTGCAATCAGAGGCGTGTTTTTAATCCTCCAATATCGATTTGTCAGGTTTTCTTTGGATATACTACATAAATTGTTTATCTTGTTGCCCTGAGGGTTTTAAGTTTAATTACATATTTCTGAGACAATAATTGCCGCCGAGAGGAGGTTTGTTACATTCTGCCAATAAAACATTCACTGGTGTTGATCTCATTGCACCGAGACAAATTCTAAGGAACCTTGTGCGGAATTTTGAGTAACCATCTGAAAAGTCAGAAATTGGTCATAAAAGGTCCACTGGTTAGTTTTAGAAAATTTTTTATTAACGGTCTAAAATTTCAAAGGCTATGATATAAATATTTGATCAGTTATATTTAATATTGAAAAAAATTGAATAAGTCGTCATTGTCGTAACGCGTAAGCTTTGGACCGGTTCATTGTATCAGGACAGTGAAGTCTTAGCATGAAATACAAAATCTCTCTGGAAAAAATCAACATGATTCGGATACTTCACTTTCATGATCTGAAAACAACAAGCACTCAAATACACCAATTGAACCTGTTAAATATTACCAAATATTCAAATTTTATTATAAATAGAAAGAAAGGTGTTAATAATTACGGTTGTCGAAAAAATAGTGTACTTAACACGATCGAAAACTGTTTTTTCGTACTCGTCTATATCCACAACTACGGATTCGGTGGTAATTTCTATTCTTCTCTAACTACATTTCCATACATTTTATCCACGTTTGTGAGTGTTGACGGTACTACTAAGCAGATTTCTTACGTACTTCATTTTTTATTTGAGTACAGATAAATTCCATTTGGTTAAACTCACAGTGGTAGAGTTTCATACTTTCATACATCCTGGTTTAATGTTTAAGAAGTGTATATCCTTTTTTAATAATATTCTACATCCATTTCCTCATGAAAATATCCAGTCTTTTCAAAGACACATGCGTTTAAACCTTCCTGACTCACTTTCAATATAGGTAACATAAGGCGTTTTCTCCAGATGGAGTTTCTGTACTTAAACTATCTTCTAAAGCTAGAGATTCATTTTTACAATTGAATTCTGGCGAATTCTGTATAATGTACCTTATACTCTCTCCTCAAACTTACAAAAGACATCTTGATATTTTTTGGAGATTTCCATTAGATTGAAGAGAGACAAAAAATTTTTATTTACAGTTGGTAATTCATTTTCATTAAAAAAATATATATACTGCGACGAAAACTTTTTTGTTCAGGAGAACGTTTAATTTTCTGGACTATAAAATCAACTATAAATATTTCTTGAGGTTAATTATGTGTGCTTCTAAACTGAAATTACTCTCAATTATTAGCTTGAGTATATTATTTATTAGAAGGAAAAAGTTTGTAGAAAAACGTTTCTACTCCTTGAAAAGAAAGCAAATGAATACATACTACGTATAAATGAACTAAAAACTAAATATATGGAGATGAGATCTGAATAACCAACCAATCAATTGGAAATGAAGACAAAGTAAATATTTGATAAAGTCTAGGAGCTCGAATATGAAACCAGGAAAATTGACAAAAGACTGGCGAGAGAAAACAAAACGTTTGGAGCACTAACAGCACTATTAAGACAAAAAGATATTTCAAGAGTCACCAAGTTACGCATGAAATCAGTTCACCAAAAAATTCACTTGTGGTATATAAAATCATCTACATCATTTGAAACATCCTCAGTATCTTCCAAATATATTTTTTAACATAATAGTCACAGGAAACTAAATTATTTTACTTGTACCAAATATGTACCGCACTACCATCTTTGGGTATTTGCTTTACGAAGTCCCAAAAGTATTTGGCGTAGAGATGGTGGTAGTTGCTTGTAAAATACCATTGAGGTGCCACACCGTGATCAATAGTCAAGGTTTTTAGTGAATCGTTATGTGATACAATACTTTTATTTGAAAGGCCTCAGCCCAACCAATATAAAATAGAACTAGATTCTACTCTGGGTGAGACTATGAAAGGCGTAGACCAGCTTCGCAGTGGTCGACCAAAAGAGGTGACGACTCCAGAAATGTTAAAGAAAATCCACAAAGCGGTACTGGATGATCGTCAACTGACACTGTAGGCATTTTAAAAAGTGCGGTACATCATATATTAACTAAACATTTGGACATGAGAAAGCCGTACGTAAGATGGGTGCCTAGTTTGCTTACAATGGAAGAAAAACAACGTTATGAAGATGTTTCCATCGAGTGCAATGTTTCACAAAAATAAAGCCGAATTTTTGCGCCGTTCCATATCCATGGATTAAGCTGGGTCCATCATTTCACACCCGAAACAAAAGAAGAATCAAAACAATTTCAAACAAGACAGAAACCGTTCCATCTGAAGGCAAAGTTATGGCGTCGGTTTTTTTAGGAAAAACTAACAACTTCGAGTGTTATACGAACCTATTGCAACGTTTGAGCGAAGAAATCAAGCAAAAACATCGACATTGGATTAACTTGATTTTAGTTTCCCAGATTTGAAAAATTAGCTCGGTGGCCAAAGACTTTCCAACAATGAAGAGGTGATATGGGCAGTTAATGGCTATTTTGAGAAGGAATTAGTATAAAAAAAGGTATAGAACTTATTGAATATATTTTTTTCGAAAATGTTTGTGTTTTCTTTGTTGGGCCAGGTACTTCTGGATCCATCCTCGTAGTATAAGCGTTCCTATTTAAGCTGCTATAAGTTCACTTCATTTCAATGTAAAATCGGATCGATACTGCTTGGATATTTAATTCCAATCCAGATTTTTCAACATATTTATCCAGTGACACGAATGAAGCAATAAATTTCTAGATTGTTCTTTGAATTAAAAACAAAGTAATTAAAATGAACCTGAATTCAAACTAAAGGAAAAAGGGTATATTATCAAATAATTAACTTCCCTAACAGGAGGCATTAGGAATTAGAACAGCGTGATTTAATTAAAGTTTATTATTAAGCTTTATACTCCGGCATCTGTTTTGAGCATCCTTTAAGCCATATATATAATATAAATGAAACATCGTTACCAACAGTGGCGGACAGGTGTAATATGATTAGCTCTTTCTGATTGATATTAAGTACAATTTTTCATCGTTAAACTACAACTTTTTTTGTACAACCACTTGCTACTAAGCTTTCAATAGCATATTCAGTAGTTCCATTTCAAAAAATGTTAAAACTGTACTTATGAGGACGTACTATATGCAGAGTAACGTAATTGATGGGCTCCAATGCAAATTATTTGGTATTCAATCAATTATAACTGTGAATCCTGAGGTTAAACGCAGTATATTGGTCGAGTAAATAATCAAGACTGAAGAGTGAAAAATCAGTTTTTCATCGTTGAAAAATCCTAGTGCGGCAGATAAAAATATTATATTTTGTTTAGATCTGCTGTATTTTGTTTTTTTGACTATAGGTAAATAGAATTACAAAAAATTGTGATGGAATTGACCAGACTAGAAAAGAAATAATGCAGATTAGAAATGAGGTTCGTAAATTAGTAATGAAACTCCACATATAACTCTACTCGATAAGTCATATAACTAAATAAAAAAACAACTTTTTTTACTGCCAAAAATCGATAAAATATCTTCGATACAATCATTCCAACGCTTCTCTAAATCCTCGATGACGTGCCTGTAAAGTGATTTGTCTTTTGCTTGAAGATAGGCTTCAGTTTAAGGAATTGCTTCTTCATTTAAAATGAATTTTTCACCGGTAGTTATTTTTTTGGGATCAGCGAATAACCAGTAGCCACTGGGGGCGAGATCTGGACTATACGGTGCATGATGAAGCAATTCGAATTGTAATTCGTTGTAATTGTGAATCGGTGCATTGTCTTGGCGAAACAGTGGTTTTTTCTTCGGCGTTGTGCCTTTGGACGCTTCGGACGTGGTTCACCGGCAGCAGTCCACTCAGATGATGATCGTTTTGATTCCGTGAAGTGATGGATCCATGTTTCATCTATTGTAACATATCGACACAAAACATATGATTGATTACAACATGGCCAAACACTGCCCTGAAGAATCATCAACACGTTATTGTTTTTGATCGACTGTTAGTAAACGTGGCATCTACTTCTCATATTTTTACGGCATTAGCTCTATCAAGCAATTTCAATTCAAGATTAGATATAATTAATTTGTGGATTTTTTTGATGTTTTGTGGAGTAACCACCTCATTTGGGCGACCAGAACGTTCACTATCTTCGTTTTCTGTACGACCACGTTTAAATTAAGTAAACCAAGTGGTTCTTTTCAATGAAGCAAAGTCCGGATAACACTTTTGAAGGTATAGCTCAGCTTGTACAGTATTATTCTCTTCTTCTGGCTATGTTTAAAGCTTTCGAGTGAGTTTCATTGGTCGCTAACTCTTTGCCGGCTCTACTATCTACAAAGTACCTATTTATGACAAAATCATCGCAACTTTGATAGATTTGAAGAAATGATCGTCAGAGAAGAGGTTTTTACTTTTTGGTTGACACTTAACAGTGACAGGTCGTCATTACCATTGGAGTTTAGTACTATATCCGTTTGTGTATCGTATTTGAATATGATATAAGTGGAAAATGGAAAAATATTTGTTTTAAAAATTTCACAATAAACCTCTTCTTACTTTTTGTAAATAGTTCATTTGTCTAATTGAAACGTGGGTTCTCTTTAGTAGTATTACTCCAAGTGTTATCTCCACATACATTTTTCCATCTACTTCTTGTCATATACTTAAAGGTTCCTCTATTTCTCGAAGGTTCTAATTCTAATTCAGTATTCTTATTCATCATTCTTTATATGTACCAGCACTATTCAAAGTGCATCCGACTTATTTTCCTTACGGATCTGCTATTAGTTACATCCAAATTTCTGGTTTCTCTGTTATTCTGAAATATTTCTATGTTTTGGTTCATATACTGAAATGTTTACAAGAGATAAATTGACTTATCCAATCAAAATTTGTATTCAAAATTATTGTGGAATTGTTAAACTATCTTTTTCTATAAAAACATCATATTATTTAATTTTTCTATTAACTTACTAGTTAATCTCAATTGGATATTTGATACGGCGACCGCGTTTACGAATTTGTGACAATATTATTCCATATAAACCACACCCTTTTGATAATAATATATCCTCGAACCATCCGGTCGGCTCATTGAATACCTCTAACAAATTTAACTTTCCTTACAACTTTACAACAGAGAGCCGGATCGAAAATAGGGTTGCTCACCCCTCTGCGAAACAACTTGGACAGGGCTCGATATATAATACTCGAGACTGAAATGGCTTTTGAACCTATAAATCGTATTTGTGCTGCTTACATCACTTGAAAATTCCAATTTAATTGTTTCTTATAATATAATTGTTGAATCTTTTAAACAAAAGTTGTCGGCTGGGCACAATTCGTGAAGTTTGTTAATTAATTAATAACTTGATTAAAAAAGATTACTTATGAACTGCTTTAGGAAAATAAAATATAAATTAGAAGCCGTCGTTGCTACTGGAGGTTTGAGATAGAAAAATAAAATATTTAGAATTGGATATTGCTTTATTGTTTATCTTCATTAATATCAACACACTTTTGCATGCTTCTTCTTCCTGCTGTGTATAGGCATCATTGCCTGTTTTTCTTCACGTCATTGCCTCTACTCAGTCACCTGGGAGATTGTCACTCCATCTTTTCCTAGGTCTTCCAATGCTTCTTTGTCCTGCTGGTGATTTGTCCCTTGATATTTTCACAATTCGTTCTTCCGTCATGCGGTCAATGTACTCATTCCATTTTATCTTTCTATTCAGTACCCAGTCATTGATATTATCTATCCCGCATGTTCGTCTTATGTTTTCACTCCTTTCTCTATCCAGTAGTGTTCTTCCCGCTATTCTTCGAACTATTTTCATTTCTGTAGTCTCCAGTTTCGTTTTAGAGGTCTCAGGTCGGGTCTCTGTTGCATAGGATAATATAGGTCTGATTGCGGTCTTGTAAATGCGGCTTCAGTTCGAATGTATTTATTTCGCCAGATTGTGTCATTTAGGTATGCTGCTGCTCTTGAGGCCCTTGTGCTTGGTTTCTTACTTCCGTCTCCACGTCCCCGTGTCCAGATATTTCGCATGCATCTGAGCTAATTGTCGAAGCATTTTTCCCATTCTAATTGTCTGGAACATGTTATTTGAACGCATCAACCATTCCTTCAGGTGTAGAAAAACTTCGACCTTGCAATTTTTTTTGATCCGCTGGAATAAGAAGAAATCATTGTGTGCCAAACACAGACTGTACGGCGGATCAATTTGATGCTTTGACTGTTTGAACTGGTGCTAGAGAATGATTCGTTTGGATTTTCTGATCTTTTAGAACACTTCTGACAAAGAAAATTCTTGATTAGATTAGGGTTCACAAGCATAGATCGATAATTAATCGCATCTCACGATCTAATAGATATCTTTCGACGAGCCGCGTTTGAAGTTTTTCAGTATTTCTTTGCACCAATCGTCACGAGATTTGTTTGAGCGATTGTCAAATTATGCGGTATCTAAATCATCTTGACAGCCAAATGTTCATGCAAAATTGAATGTAGGCGAGTGAAACTAATGCCCAAATATGTCGGAATCTCATAGTAAGTCACATGACCATCTTTCAATATCAGTTTACGCAAAGCATCGATGTTTTCTGGCCAAACGGCCGATTTTGTACGACCTTCACGAAATTTCTTCTGTAGCGAAGTGCACCTTGATTGAATTTCGAAAACCAGTAGATCGAGATGATGCTTAATCACCAAAACTCGAAGCGATTTGATTGGCATACAACTGTTGGTTTAATCCACGTCGAAAGTCATAGAAAATTCACGCACGTAAATGTTTAAAGATGTGTAAGTAAATGAAATACCACTCGTTTTGTGTAAGCTCACTATAGTATAAATTATTCACAAAAACTGGTTCATTTTTTCACAAAAATAGAGTGGTATAACAATATTACTCCTTTTTTGTTTTTTTTTTCTATTACTATTAGATCAGATAGATCATAACATTCAACTTTCCTATTCAGATTGTTTCCTCTTAGACAATCACTTAGATTTCATGAAAATATTAACATTTTCTACAAATATTTCGTTCTAATTCTGCATAATCTCCGCGGCCCTCTTATTTATCTCTTCGTTATTTAGTGTTTTGAATAACCAATATTAGTTTTGTAAATTAAGTGATTTGATTTATAAGTTTTATTCAAGTAAAGTTATGGATGTCTTCTCATTCAAAATAATTCCCCTGGAATTACAAGCTTCCTTGGAGACAGTTCTTCTACACCTCATATCAGTGCTTGAGCTCGGATATTGATCAGTTACAATCATTTCAGTGATTCAGTATCCCAAAATGACGACTCTTTATATGAGTTTTTTAATTTAAAGAACAGTAATGAGCAATGAGTACTTATTTCAGGCGAATAAGGGAGTTGAGAAGCCAGAAGACCCATTTTTATTAGCCAGAAACAGTATTTGCGATATGAGTAGTAGAACGGAATGTTTTTTCTATAATAGATGCTTTAATTCCAATTATTAATTTGTTATACATCCATATCCAGTCATTCATACAATTTAAATCTTGTGAATTTCATTCTAATAAACCATAATGAACAATTTCTTGTAGACTTTATCTTCAAATTGATTTGGCTAATAATCGATATCTTCCTCAGAACATTTGTTAAGTTATTAAAAATATAGTAAATTTATCTTTGTGCTTGATATTTAGATTACTGGTTTTTCATAGAATTGTAATGACATTTTCTAATTTGATTTTTCTTGCAATTGGCAAGGAATGAAAATTTAATATTTGGCAGTTACTATTTTATGTATAAAATTTCGATGGAAAATACTACGTGTTGAGTGTAAGGTTTCTTTTTAAATATTGTATTTAATCTATTGAATTTATTCCAAATTACAGACTCTTACATCGATATAAATATCGGCAAGACTAAATCAACTACGAGTTTTTGTTCATAATGCCTATACAGCTTTTTTTATCGATCTAGTTAGTAATTATCAATACTTAATAGTATGTAATTATATATTAATAAATAGATAGACTTAACCTTTCAATAAACCAATTAAATCCTATCTGTTCTTTTATTCAGTGGAAACATTATTTAATTTGTATCTGCACTATGAGTAAATAGTAATTTGTTGTGATTATTTTGGTATGAAAAATATACGTTCATCATTTCCTAGAAATTAGGTATCTTTAGAAAAATAACAGAGATAACCAAAGGATTATGTGAAAACTTAAGAGTAAGAAGGCAATTATAGGCTACAAAATCCTAGAACCGGTAAAAATTAGTCTATGTAGACGATATAGTAATCGTAGCTGATACATTTAAGAAAATTGGAAAGAAAGAAACACCGCAAAAGTCTAATAGGAGAAGTAACAGAAGCAGAAAGATATAAGAGAAGACGGAAGAAGGAAGATTCGGGAAAACTTGGCTACTTCAAGTAGCAGAATAATAGGAAAGACAAGAGAAAACAATACATGAATGGTATAGAAGAGGATCGGACGTCACTGAATATCAAAGGACATGTTTGGGATGAGTGTCCGAAAGCTAATCCGCAACTAGAAACCAAATTTGTTAATAGAATCGCTTGTTTTATTCTTCTTTATTATTGAATTCTCCTCAGTATACTGAGAATATTATTCAATAAATTTCCTGTTTTAGTGTGTGTGATTGTTACAGATTAATCTATTGCTTTATAATATTAAATATACGACTTAAGGTATATAAAACAAATCACCAAACATATCGTAGTACTAAAATATTCATGCACTCTTCAATATTGTATATTCAAATAAGGTGTTTGTATTTTCGGATATATAAATTGAATCGTATCTTCCGTTCGATATATTTTTTGCATGTCATGAATGATTATATTTTATCGGATATTCCATACAAACACAAACTCTGCGAATAATGTTATTGCGGTTATAAAACCGATTCAAGAGTATACGTACATGGGAAATGTGGTAACGGTCATTTTTTACATTATTTGCATTCCACAGACGGGAATGTTATTCTCAATTATCAGTCCGTGTGTGAGCTTTTATAACATCTACCATATTGTTATGGTTTAATTCTTTCATATGCCCTTTTTTATCAAACAAAATCAACAATTAATATAAAAATTTTAGATTTAGCATTATTTTTTCCCACGTGTAATTATATATCTGTTATCAGTTTTGAAGATTTGTGAGCGAGGTTTGCAATCTAATTTGGTGGAATTTTACATATGAATTAGACTTGTGATATGTTGTATACTTGATGTTGTTTGAAATAACTCTCAATAATTATTTTCTTTACGCACTAGTGTGTGAAGAATGTTTTTACGCACTAGTCCGAAAAGTTTTACTCGCTCAAGTGTGTCGTAAAGTTTTAATTTACTCACTCGAAAATGTGTCTAAAGTACCTACTTTACGCACTAGTTCGTAAAGTTTTACTTTACATCCGAAAGTGTGTTTAAAGTACGTACTTTACGCACTAGTTCTTGAAGTTTTACTCACTTGAAAATGTGTCCAAAGTACGTATTTTACGCACTAGTTCTTGAAGTTTTACTCACTTGAAAATGTGTCCAAAGTACGTATTTTACGCACTAGTTCTTGAAGTTTTACTCACTTAAAAATGTGTCCAAAGTACGTACTTTACGCACTACTAGTTCGTAAAGTTTTACTCACTCGAAAATGTGTCTAAAGTACCTACTTTACGCATTAGTTCGTAAAGTTTTACGTTACTCACTCGAAAATGTGTCCAAAGTACGTATTTTACGCACTAGTTCTTGAAGTTTTACTCACTTGAAAATGTGTCCAAAGTACGTATTTTACGCACTAGTTCTTGAAGTTTTACTCACTTAAAAATGTGTCCAAAGTACGTACTTTACGCACTACTAGTTCGTAAAGTTTTACTCACTCGAAAATGTGTCTAAAGTACCTACTTTACGCATTAGTTCGTAAAGTTTTACGTTACTCACTCGAAAATGTGTCCAAAGTACGTATTTTACGCACTAGTTCTTGAAGTTTTACTCACTTGAAAATGTGTCCAAAGTACGTATTTTACGCACTAGTTCTTGAAGTTTTACTGACTTAAAAATGTGTCCAAAGTACGTACTTTACGCACTAGTTCTTGAAGTTTTACTCACTTGAAAATGTGTCCAAAGTACGTATTTTACGCACTAGTTCTTGAAGTTTTACTCACTTAAAAATGTGTCCAAAGTACGTACTTTACGCACTACTAGTTCGTAAAATTTTACTCACTCGAAAATGTGTCTAAAGTACCTACTTTACGCATTAGTTCGTTAAGTTTTACTTTACTCACTCGAAAGTGTGTCCAAAGTACGTATTTTACGCACTAGTTCTTGAAGTTTTACTCACTTGAAAATATGTCCAAAGTACGTACTTTACGCACTAGTTCTTAGAGTTTTACTCACTCGAAAGTGTGTCTAAATAAAGTACTGTACACTGAACACTTAATCAGCATTTAATGAGTTTTGTTAATTCGATCGCTGAAATTGACTTAATTCATTCAATAGTGTTTTAAAAATAGAAATAATTTTTTCCGGTTTGCATCTATGAATAAATCTGTTATTTAAATATGTTTAGATGAATCTTTCTATAAATAATAATATTCCACCAATGATTCACATTGAAACGTCTATGTTTATCTTTACTTATGAAGATCAAAGATATACAAATAAACTAAAATCGGTATTAAATCGTTCAATAACAGATTTTAGAACACAAATTTCAACATTCGAGATAAACTGGTTATGGAATTAAGTGCTTCTTGGTTATATTTATTCGATGAAACATGAATTTCGAATAATTATTTGAAACTTAGTCGACGTGAATAGCAGAAACTACATGCGCATTTTGATAGACCACCAAATGAATAGTTGAAAGAATTTTTATACAGTGAGGTTATAAAAGAATAGATAGAAAATTTAAATAACGAAATTACTTTTTGGAAACTGTGATCCTGGAGCTAATAGATCACCAATCAACTGATTCCAATCCTAACCCAGAACTAGTTTATTGTTTTGATTAATAATGCATATTTTATAGAATTACTGAGACCTTTAATCGGTTCGGTTGTATCCCAGATTACATACTACAGATGTTTTAGCGAGACGTAGACACGAAATTATGAGACAACATAGAGTAAATTAGAATTTTTGCATTTAAATCAATTTTGTCATATAAAAGTTAGTTTTCTTTCTTCCAGACTCCCTGACTATAACATAAAACAGTGACAATATCTTTTGAATGAGACGAGTTATGTTGTTTACGAAGAAAGATAAAGATAAAGAATATTATAACTCTCTTACAAACCACCAACCAACAGTTATAACCAGACTGAAATGTTGGAGTTGGTAGAGTTGTGCTCCAGTATATAATCAGACTGCACTCGTTTTTATCTCTCTCTTGTAAATTTATGACATGGAGGGTTTCGTTTGTTTTGTGATTCAAGTTTTGTTAGAAGATTTGCTGTAATTGTAACTTTTTTAACGAAGCTAAAGACATATTGTAAGAGTTTAATATCTCTTGTTGAAATTACAAATGGTACTTTCTGCTAGCTACTTGAAATATTGAAATACGATGAAGCGACAAGATGTATGGTTAGTAACAAAACATCAGAATAAAACGGTTGCTTCTCTGCAGCAGTGTACCCAACCCTCAAAAATTTATCCTCCTAAAGCGCTAATCAAAAACCCCTAAAATCCCTACAATTACTAGCGATTCCCCCTTAAAAAATTATTATTTGCAAAATAAATGATTAAATATTTATTAATTAATTAAATATTTCTCACAGATTTCTCCCTAAATTTGGGGGAAAACCCCTAAGATGGGAACTCTGCTGTGTAGAAAAGCTTGTTGATTGAAGCCGTAGTAAATATAGAAGGAATAATCAATTCATCTGAATTTAGCCAAAATCAAATTCGATTTTTGTGCACTAGATAGGCGCTATTAAATAAACCATCCAAAATACCGGATCTATTGTAGGTATACAAGGTATCATACAAGGAGCCTCGCTTAGTTCCATGGTATTCAACATAAAAAAAGATGAAATTGGTGAGAGAGAAATCAAAGATCTGTGTTATGCAGATGACATCAGGATATGGCCGATAATGAAGATGATCCTCAAAGATTATTGATTATCTTCAATATCACAGAAAACAGAATGTGACTATCTCGACTGAAAGAACCATTAGATGCAAACTAGAACTAAAAGGTCAAATAATACAACAGAGAATGAAATACAAGTACCTTGGAATTGACATAACCATTTATGAAGAAGACGAGGTCAGAGGACAAGCAGCTAGATCATAAAAAGTCGCGGGATATCTCAGAACATAGTATCGAGGAACAAACAATCAGACCAAAAACGGAACAACTCTTGGAGATTACAGAATGCAAATTCTTAGGCGAATCTTGGGAAAAACACTATTAAACCTTGAAAAAATCGAGAGCATTAGGTGATTATCTGACGTAGATGAAATTATCGAATGGGTATCACAGCGTAAAAAATAATGGAAACAACATATTAGTCGAATAACAGACGACACATTGGTAAAAATAGCAGGAGATAAATCTTCAATTAGATAACGGAGTGGAAGTCGTCCACGAAAGAGGAGGAGTTACAATCTACAGACAGGATGAGGAAAGATATCAAAGAAGATATAGGCGTTGGATCTATTATGGAAGAAAGAGAAAGAAGAAGAAGAGGAAACTATAAGCTGAAGGAAAACATTACAAAAAAGTGACTGAGATTAACTAGTTCTATTTCGAATTGGTTGACCAGCCAACGTATTCACCAGATCTAGCCACTAGTTACTTTTTATTTTATGTTGATCAGACGAGGACGTTATTTAAAAGGATTGGAAAGGTCAAAGCATAGCTAGATGTGTATATCATTTTGAAAAATAAAATTGATCAAGGAAAAAGTAAAAGAGTAAAAGAATACCAAATTGAGTGTCATGAAAATATCTTAATGAATTTCGTTAATAGAATAGAATGATTAGATTAAAACCTTACAAAGAATTTTATTAATAATCTTTCTTTCATTTGATTATAAATGGCAGACTTTCCACATTTCCATTCTATCATTATACTAACAAACTGTTTTCTTAAAAGGTCTTTTAAGAAAACAAATGTTCTTTATCAATTTGCGAATCGATTGCATGAAATTGATGCGATTTCCGGTCCACACAATTTTATTCCATCACTTCGATTATTCATTGTCAAATGAAGGAAAAACAACGGATTAATAAATCAAGTTGTGTTAAAATTTGTCGTGACCGACAGTTTCGAACTTACGTTTCAACTCTTGGTGTTATTTAGAAGCTCACGTTGCCAGATGTATGCAAAGTGGTTCACATTAGAGAAAACTTTATGAGTGGATGGGCTCCAGCACCTGGTACTAGAAATTATGAATAATCAAAATCCAAAATCTGTTTCAAAGTGGAAATAATTACTCATACTTAAATTTTTGCGATACTTTTAAGACACATTTAGGACATTAAGACAGTTTAAGACACAATTACAAATAAAATATTGTATGCCTTGTTGTCATTGTTCAATTGCTTTTTGCATTTAGTGGAGTGTAATTGCATTATTTATAATATGACTATATGGCCTCTTTTTATGGTATTTTTCATCACTATAACGTTCTTCAAGTGTTGACGTTAATCCGAAACTTCAAAACCCCTCAAAAAATGGGTGATTTCACCAACACGAGATAAGAAGCGACCCAGAAATACTTCCTCCAGAATATCGGTTATAGTTTAATCATGGATCTGTAGCGGGCGCCGTCCACACTTGTCGTTTGGACCACGGCGTTCTAAAATAAAATTGTCCGATGACTCCTCCAGCGTGAGCAGCACACCACGCAGTAAATTTGAGCGGATGTAATTGATGATTTGTCGATTCGAATTCTGTATTTGCTAATTTTGAAAATGTCAATACTGAATCCATATTTAGAGCCATTTTGAAAAGTTATAGGGTTTTCCAATTGGGTGATTGCTTTTTCTCCACTTGCTACAAGTAACATATTAGGTGGACCGGAAAGTTTGTAGGCTAAATCTAATTTTCAGTTAGCTGCAGCCTTCAACAGACACATGTATGAACTTGATAGTTGTCGTACTATTAGTTTGTGAGCTATAGCATTTAGAGTTAGGGAAGCACTGATTTTTCACAAAAAAATACTATTGAAGTCAAGGTTTCGCTCGATAAACACTATTCATAAATTGCCCCAGGAAAAACACCCGTTGAGAAATTGTTTGTCAAGTTTATACGAAGCAAAATGAACACCGAGAAAGATACCCGCATTGAATGAACGCCACAAAGAAGCTGTTATCGTTGAAAGATGATTGATATAGCCGAGACCCTAAAGAAGGTATCGAAAAAACGTGTTGCACATATTTTGAATGAATATTTGGGTATCCAAAGGCTACGTTCAAATTTTTGCAGAGATATGTGATAATGAATGAAACGTGGCTCTATCATTTCACACTGGAGTCCAGTTGACAGTCGGCCGAGTGGACTGCACGTGATGAACTGACTCCAAAAATATGGGAACGTGCAATCGTCGCCTGACAAGTTTATGACATCAGTATTTTTGGAAGCTCATGTTATAATATTCATCGACTATCTTTAAAAGGAAGAAATCTTAAACAGTTATTTGAGAAATAAAAGACAAGACAACAAATTCTGTCAACTCGTTGAACCAGGTTATCTGAAACAATAGATTTAAGCTTTCGACGCCATTCACGCACAACACCATTACTCATGAAGTTTTCTCCATACGACTCATTTTCCGATGGAGTTCTGCAGCACTATTGCCTTCAGCATGAAGAAAACGACTCACACTTCGCAATTCACACTTGGCGAGAGCATCAATAATGGCGGACATGATTACGTGGCTATAGCACAACGCCGACTGACGCCTGAATGTCAACAATAGCGGAGTGTGTAGTGGGAGAGCTTCGCAATCGCCTACAGCGCATGCCCGCTCTCTTCTACCCGCGTAGCTTCTGCACGAAGTGATCGGAGGTTGACAACAAACAGGGCCCTAGTATATATATTATTTTTGATCCCTATATATTTCCCGATCTGTTTAATAGAAGCCACTTATTGGTTGCAATAAATAAAACGAAAGGTTTAGACGTTAAAACCAATAGCTTTTGACTGTATTATTTCATCATCCACTATTATGTGAAGGTAATCTTAACCTTAAGAGAAAATTATGCGATAAATTGGCAACGCTGTTGGAAACGAAGTAACGAACAAACCCGTGCGCCTTCTTGTCACATTTGATAAACTGCCGTGCGTTACTGGAAAATTAGGTATGCATTCTTGAGCTGGAAAATAAATATACTTTTGGTACCCCAAACAAAATTATTCTAGTTTATTCACCAATCTATTTTACGGCATCACTTACACATGTTAGGGAGAGCTTAGTATTTTCGTTTGATGAAGAATTTAGTTTAGCTCATTAAAAATGCAATGCTATATAGCACATGTACATAGAGACATAGAAATTTAATATTGTACGAGCCGACTTATTTAGATATCAGAATACAAATGTTTTTCTAGCACAATGGTTTGGACAACAATTTATTAATGTATTAACATGCGTGGAATACTAAGAAATGCTAATTATCGGGAGTTTTAAGAAAGCTGTGCTGCAAATGCGAAAAAACTATTAAACGCTATACAAACATCTTTTATAGAGAATAATGAAATTCCCAAGAAAATAACAGTAGAAATTTGTGGAGAGAAGTATCGATAAAGGACGAAAGACAAAGGAAAAAGATACAAATAACGAAAATGATATTCCTCCGGAAAATTGAGAGCAAGACCCGATTAGAACAAATCAGAAACGACATAATCAGATCAAATACAAAACCTGCAGAGCAATACATACAAGACAATGAACTGAGAGGGCTTGGACATGTGGAAAAGATTAATTAGAAAAGAATCAAAAAAAGAAACAATAAGAAAGAGAAATAAAGGACGGACGAAATTAAACAAAGCGACTGAAAACAGAAACTACACGAGGTACTAAAACGAACTAAAGTTCGAAAGGAAGAAATATTTCATGAAAAAGAAACTCAATCCTACGTCTTACACTCTTAACGATTGATAGACATAAGGATTAAATAAGTATGTAATGCAAATTTTTTGGTTTCCAATTATAAACGCCGACAGCGTTACACAAATTTCAAAATTTCTGTCGAAAGCATCGTCAAAAATTTCTTTAAATGGAGTAACTAATATCAGGACATATTGTTTACGTTCTATTTACTCATTCCACATTTTGCATGAATAAGAATGGTTTCTGTTCTTTGTTGAAGTTTACGTGAAATTTATTGAACAAGATATACAATATAAAAGGATTTAAAAATTAGGTACATTTATTTCCTTTCCACTTTTTACATGAGTTTTTTACAACACTCCTTACCGACATTGACAAATGGCACAAAGCTGATGAGAACACAATTGACTATAAATCATTGGAGAGTATGAATTCTTACATTGAGAAAATTATAATAAACATTCACTGACTCGCAAAACTAATTTTACGATAAAGTAATTTGGACGACAAGAAGTTTCGTCGCGAATGATACATATAATGAATATTTTAACCAAAATCCTAGGAATGCTATACCTGTAAGTTTTTTTCTACGTTCTAACGTATATATGTAACCTATACTCCAAAAAGTTTAGCTTAGGTATTATCGTATTGATTCTAGTTATACTTTTTGAATACACTGGCGAAAAGAAAAATTGAGGTCACCTTAAAATTTTCACGTTCTTTGAAATTTTACGTTTCCAGATAGTATTCGCAAACTGTACATCTGTAAACATGTGTTTTTGTAAGCTGAATGTGATACTCCATACTAGAGAAAAATGCATTTTTTTCTTGGATTTAATGATTTATTCTGAAAAAGAAACAAATTAACATTTTGTTGACACTAAACTTGACACTAATAACGTGTATTCCCTCCTCTTGCATTGATGACTGCTTGAAGTAGGCGCGGCATACTTTGAATCACATTCTGGTCGATATTATCCCATTCCTGCAACAGCAATCTTCTCAGCTCCTGGGCAGCTCTTGGTGCTAGTCTGGGTTGCGGGCTAGCCTAATCCTCATCAAGATACTCCCTGGCAATTCTAGCTGTATGTGGTCTCGCATTATCTTGTATAAAAATGCCACGTTCTCCCATAATCACCATGAAAGGCATAACATAACAAGCACCTCCGTAATGTACCTGTGAGAGGTTAGGGAGCCATTTTCTCTGAAGACCAACTCTGTACGAATTCGTGCAGTGATTCCCGCCCAAACCATAACTGACCCATCGCCGAATGGAAGACGCTCGTCAATGCAAACTTCAGCATATCTTTCTCCAGGTGTTGTCCAGGCTCTTTGACGTCCATCTGATCCAGTGAGGCAAAAACGTGACTCATCTGAGAACAATACCCAGCTCCAGTCAAAATTCCAACGTACGTGATCACTGGCAAATGTCAATCTTGCAGTCCGATGCTGGCGTTGCAACGGGGGACCTGTAGCCATTCTTTTACATGACACTCCAATAGCATGAAGTCTTCTTCTGAAGGTCCATTTACTAACGTTGGCATTTCTCACTTCTTCCAGCTAAATTCGCAGTGAAACCGCAGTAGATGTCCTATTCCGAAAACTTGTGGTCATCTTGTTGAGTGGTAACTCTTTTACGCCCAGGCCCTGGTTTTCTAGTGATCAGGCCAGTCTCCAGAAATCGCTGATATACCCTTTGTCCACCACAAAGAGTAGCACCAACAATTCTTGCAGTTTCACGTTCCCTCCGACCATCTTGCAACAGCGTAACAATTTTTGCCACAACAATCGGATCTAAAGCCATTATGGGCTTGTTAAATCACTACACTTTGCAATCGTTAGGTTTTACACAAAGAATCAACAGTAAATTGGAAAATGTGAATGTTCATCGAATGACAGCTATCAAGTCACGGAAAAAAATTGCTTCAACGCCTACTAATCCTTATCAATATTGACGCTAAAATTTTTCGCAATTTCTGAATTATTCGTCATTTCTGAAGTGACCTCAAGTTTTTGGTCGCCAGTGTATTATGCTTATTCATTACTTAGGATATTAGAAGTAAAAATAAAAATGAGTATTTTTGATATCTTAACTTTATAGTTTTTACTAAAGTTCTTGCAAACTGCGAAACAGTTTTTAGGAATTTTATGTGCCTCGCTTGAGGGCTACTGTATTAAACGACCGAAAAAAGTCGTCTCGGCACATACCGATTATTCATTGCCATCTGTCAGCTCTCTTTGTCTACCTCGCAGTCGTATTAAGGTTACTATGACTTGTACACTTCTAAATAATTTAATAATTAATAGTTTCTTTGTAATTTGGGTTAAATGAGCAGCCAAATACTAGAAGAGAAAATTTGGTTTCGCAGTTTAGATGAGGTATACAAAATAATTCTAACCAAATATATTTGGGTCAACGTACTAAGGACAGAAAAAAATTCATGTGAAGTAATCAAATCCCCTCAGCTAGCATTGTTCGACGATCTAAGAACATTTACTAAAGATAGAAAAAATAAGCAGTGCAGGTTTTTGGGTTACACATAATTTGTCCAGAGAGAACAAAGCATCACATCCAAACTATTGCTTTTAAAATCTTCATGAAGAACCGTTTGTAGATCGCTCGCTCACTGAAGACAAAGAAAGGGTCCTATGTGATAATCTAAAACTCAAAAGCCGGTGGCTTCCTCCAAACGAATCACCACGATATAATGCAAAGTTTGGTTCACAAGCCGCTTCTATGTGCTTGGTTAAGACGTCTTCTATTATTCAGCCTTATGAGAAGTAGACGTCCAGGTTTCTTGCCATTTCTTGAGACGTCGGTCTTCCTGAATGTTTCTACACTATCGATTCCTCAATCTCCTGAATCATACTATTCGTATATCCTAAATTTCTAGATCTTCTCTTATAGCTTCGCTACTTATTCGAACAATGTTTTCATCTCCGTTGCTCTAATCATATTCTTTATTTTGCACATTTCTGCATGTGTAAGTATTGGTCATAAGACTGTTTTGTATATTTGTTTTTCCGCAGATAACCAGAGATTCTTGACGCCTTATTTATTTGGGTTCGTACCTCTTGTAAGTTTTGGTGCTTGTGAGCTCGACTCCTCAGTATATACATAGCATACACTGGTGAATCACCATCGATTCTGCTTTTCTAAAGATATCTGCATACTGATTGTTTCGGTTGTTGTATGGAACCGATATAGCAAAGGCTGTAGGTCATCCTCGTTATCGGCTATCAAGTTTTCGTCTTCGGAGTAGCATAATATCTTTATTGATCTTCATCCTATCTTGTATCCTCCAGTAACTTTTTTACGCTATTAATTATTTTATCTATAATTAAATTGAGCAATAATGGATTCAGACAGTCCTCCGTGTAGATATTGAGCTCCATTTTTGTTGATAGATTCTGAAAAAATTCTCGGGTCAGTAAGAGCTATAAAATTACTAAAACATGTAAATTTAGTACAACTAAAGCATCATAACATGTAACTGATTGTGGATTTATGTCTATGAACCAGAAAAAAAGGCTTGTTGACAGTATGAATGCTTCAAATCAAAGACTTATAATCCTTTCTCGTTATTGAATTATGGGGAAAGAAAATCAGTTAATTCCGTTTAATATATGACTAATTGTTCATTATTTTTGTTCGATACAGCCAATAATTTGTGATCTTTCTAGGAAACGTGCTTCGAAAGTAGTTCAATTGCATAGAAAAGTGAACAAATTCCAAAGACTAAATCTGTTATATCCATAGTATTAACTAAAACGTTCATTTTAACTAAAAATAGGAACAAAATTTCATTATCGTAATTCTAATTTTCTGTAGTGTTAGATACAACCATTTTCTTGGAGATCAAAACATAGTCCGACCCCTAACTGTCAGCGAGGGGTAAATCCGCAACACTATTAACACATTCTATACGGGCACAATCAATACTAAGCTTATCATAAAATCATCGAAAGATTTTCTGCTTTCAGATTGATGAGTAATTATTTATCTGATATATCATAAAAGAAATATTTTGAAATACAAAACACAATTTTATTTTCAACTAGTTTTGGATTCCTATGTGTATTTATGATAAAGAAAGAGATTAAAATTGAAATTAAGTGTTTTTATTCATAGAATTCGTGATGAAAATTCTTTATAGATGACTTTTCGTTACACAATACTAATAAATTTTGTTTAGAGGAGCTCTCGAAAAGGTCATGTACACTTAGCGTCCATGGTAAACGCCTAAGCTCGTTGAATCTCTGTCAGACCGGTTCAATTGGGGATTCCTTCATTAAGAATTAATTTTGCTGGAAAAAAGAAACTTGCTGGGAATTAGAAATTACAACATCTTTTTGGTTTAGCACGATGTGTGTGTAGTATATTTGTGCCTTGTCAAAGCAAACCTGTTTTATACAGACTCGCGATCATAACTAGGTTCTAATTTCATTCAAAGTTGTTTTCGTTTCTCCAAAGACAATAACGTGATCAGAGAGTCTTAGCATGTGGTATATACTGAATGTCAAATGTCAAGAATGTCAAATGTCAAAAATGTCAAATGTCAAGAATGTCAAATGTCAAGAATGTCAAATGTCAAGAATGTCAAATGTCAAGAATGTCAAATGTCAAGAATGTCAAGAATGTCAAATGTCAAGAATGTCAAATGTCAAGAATGTCAAATGTCAAGAATGTCAAATGTCAAATAAATCTCGTATTAAAGTGAAGTGAAGTCAAGTCAAGTTGTATACTTTTGTTTCTATGTCTTTTCTTGTTGCTTGTATTCGCAGGACTGATTTGTTAAAATGATAACGACTGTATTTAAGTTATAATTTGTTTATTGACACCCTGACGTCCAGTTGAATTCGAATGATCTCTATATTTGTGGGTAGAAAATGGCGGTCGCGATTTTTCAGCATCTTAGGAAGCTTACGCATCATCCTTTAATATCTTTTATATCTATGGTCAAATCACGTTTTTTATTGGTTTAACTCCTTATAAATCTTCTTAAAAACCATATCACAAGAATTAATGTAAAAAAATTAAATAAAACCTTCAGTTAAGGAAGTGATACTGTTCAAAAATAATATACACTTATTGAATAACACAAAGCAAAAAATACACGAATAAACTCCAACGAGAAGATTATTATTTGTATAGAGGAAGCCATTTTGGGAACAAGGGTGTATCGGAGCAAGGACAATAACCGGAGAATATTGCCTGGGTAGGTAATGTGGTACAGACATCGGCTTCACCTGCGTCGGTGGCTAGTTGGTGCAGTAGCAACAGCTGTTGTCTGGTTTCATTTTTATAAAACACCCTCTAATCTGTTTCAGTTGAAACGAGTGTAACAAGTTGTTAAATGAGCATATTATGTTTAGCAGAAATTCACAGTTCAAGTTTTTTAAAATAATTCGGAATGAGAAACAAGTGATAGTACGGATATTTAATATATTTCTAGCTATTGAAACATGAAGTTAATTCATTGGCGTATCAATTGATTTTAAAGAGTGGATCTGAACTAAAATTAATCAAACTTATTTTCAAGATATTTTTCTTAAATTACTCCGTTTGTCTATCTTCTAATTTTTCCTAAAACAATACATCGAATGCGAAGACACGAATTCTGATGATTCGGTTCTGATACTCTACAGGCTTCACTCGCACGCGCCTATAACCTCACTCATACGCGTTTCTATTCTTTTTCTACTCATACAGTAAGCCTGCATTTAATGATATAAGAAAATATGTGAAAACATTTCATTTTAAATTTGTTCTTTATTTGTAACTCAAACATGAAAACTTTCCAACTACAAAATAATTTCTTTTTTATGATCAAAATGGGGTTCTATCGTAAAAAGCATATTAGATTAAGGTACCACGGCAAAAAAAATGGTAACCTCTTGTTTAAGTAACAAGAAGAAGAATAAATAAACCTCGTAGTTATTTTAATTCAATAAAACTATAGTAAAGATTCACCATGTTTGTAATGTTGCATTTAATAGTCGTAATATAAAAACATGTTAAATATAACCTAACAAAAAAAATGTTGAATTAGTTAATCCTTCAATTCTTCCCGAATTAACAACATTTATTTGTTTTGTATGTCCGTAGGTTTGATTATAAACCAATATTTAACACATTTCCAATTAATGTATAAATTTAAAATTCGTACACTTACTTTTTCCTAACAATATATAGAAAGCGAAGACCACAGAATAATTCTGCACAACAAGAATTTCGATGATTCGGTCCTAATACTCTACAGGCTTCACTCATGCGCGTTCCGATTTCTTTTTTACTTACGTTGTACCTAAACCGACTAGAGGCAGCTCCAGATCTTGGTGTTTAGTTGTCAGACATTAAGTCTGACTATTATAAGAAAATATGTGGAAACAGTTTGTTTGTTATTTGTAAATTATAGTTTTCCAACTACGAAATAATTTTCTCTGTGATAAAAATGGGGTTCTGTTGGAAAAAGTATAATGGATTGGGGTACAACGGCAAAAAAATTGGGAACCTCTTGTTTAAAGGCCGCTGGACAAGATGCGAGACAACATGCAAGAAAGTGCATTCCTTACAAGATCAAAATATTAAATAGAGGAATATTGCACATCGTTTGAGATTATTCAAGTCTCTTACCATTGCATCATGGTTGCCACTAACTTCAAACTTCAATATTTTCTGGACATTTTAAAAATAATAATTATTAGAAAGGTAAAGACCACTTGACATGATGCAAGATAACATGCAAAGAATTGCATGCACTACTGCACGTAGTTTGACAGTATGCAAGTCTCTTGCTATTACATCATGGTTGCCACTAGTCAAAATTTCATAAGTAAAAGTAAACAATTTCCTAACCTCACATTTTATTTAGTACCTTGCTTCTGGAGTCTAACGGATATAAAAGGCTGCTGAGACGATGGTGGGCCCGGCTCTGGCTGTATAGAACAAAGAGAAACATGAGTTTAGCTATATATTAAGACGAGAAAACATATAAAAACCAGTTGAGAATGGATGAAGAAACAGTTCAAAAACTCCTGAGGAAAATAAAACGTAAAATAACTGAGAAATTCTTGGCGAGAGACATAATATCAGCAGATCAGAAGCAATTCTCCCTAGAATTGCAACGTGCACGCAATAAATATGCCATCTAACCGATAATATTGTAAGTGCGAGGTCTTGCATGTAAAAATAAGCTAAACTTCATTTACGATTCTTTTGATTGCGGTCCACGTTGTCTCGTACTATGTAAAGCTTCCTTGAGTAAAGTACGCAAGAAAAAATTGGTTGTTGTATCACTGGGAATAATTATGTCTAATGGACAGTTTAGTTAGAGTGTAAGATAAGAAAATTCAGAAAAATTAGTTGAGAATGGAAAGAAGAAACTCATTTGCAAAATTGCAGCTTACACGTAATAAAAATGGCACCAAACCAATAAAATTGCAAGTGCGAGATCTTGCATCAAACAATCAATTGAACTTCATCTGTATTTGCTTTTGGATAAGGAATATTGCATTTTGCATTGCATTTCACGTTGTCTTGCATCATGTCATGAATAAATAAACCTCATAATTATCTTAATTCAATAAAAGTGAAGATAAACTCTGTTTGTAGTATTGCATTTATTAGTTTTTCAATTAATTTAATCCTTTAATAATTTGTGAATTAATATCAATTGTTTGTTTTGTATATTCGTAGGATTGATTATAACCCCCCTCGAATGACAAAAGCCTGAAATGAACTTACTAAAACTGAAATGTTGCATGAAAGAGAGGCGAACGTTGTAGTCGATGAGGGTTTCTTGACAATAGGACAATAAGACGAGGGAATGTAGCCTGGGGTTAATGCCATGTTGTAGTAAAATTGAAAATATAACTAGAGGTCTCTTAATAATTAAAAATTTTGAAACCTGACAGCTTAAATATGGGAGACTGGAGCTTTTTGTAAACTGGAAATATATGTAATCATAGTGTAATTTTTACATTAAGTGATGAAGCGATATAAAACGGACGTTTAGTACGGCATTTTTTGCGTTTTAGGGTGCGTTCCTTTCCGTCTATTCCGAAGCAACAAATTTTCGAAATCTGCTATAAAATATTTTCGAACAATTATCGGTTTTTACCGCTTAAAATAATATGATGACCAAACTAATAGAACAGTTAATCAAAATGCAACAATGCGAACCATGTACGAGTACAGTTTGAGTTTCCAAGTAATTTGCAAAGTTGAATCACTCAGACCTATATTTGAGGCATCAGATTTTGTGAAATACGATCCTCTAAAGTATATTAGTAGTCAATGAACGAATGATGATGGCTATCACTCATCACTATAAAGAAAAAATAATAAAACATTATCAATTCTTGTCAATATGGTAATGGAATGAATAATAATATTACTGCAGCTATTGAAAGACACAGGTGGATTTCCTTTATTTTTTATATTATAAATAGTACTTCCTCCGATAGTTTCCCTTGTGATATTGTTAACATTTGTATGGTAAAGTTGTTCTTGTTAAATACTTCCACATTCTTTCCACGCTCTAGTTTATTATTTATGTCGTCGTCGATACAAATTTTGATAACTGCGGCTGCTTTCCAGCTTCTCCACTAATACAAATGATGACTGACGACTAAAGTTCAGGATATTTCAATTTTGTAAACATATTTTTCATCCGATGCGGTACACACTTTATATGTCTTTGTTTCGGGGAGACTATCGACTACAAGAGGTTCGTTATAGTTTCTTATATCTTCAACGTCTTAGTGTCGTTCGTTGGCAGGCACCAATTAAACCCATGATCAATGCTACTTGTACCAAATTACATTACCTAAAACTAAACGGGTCGCATTTAAAAATGAAGACAAGAAAATGGTGGATTAATGTCTATCGCATTCACCAAATTTTCAACATTTTGCAGTAAGTAAACTTTAATTTTAAAACTATGCGATTAAACAAGTAGCGACTGTAAATTGTGAGGATTTCAAAGTTTATTATTATTATGAAAATAATAGTATGGAACAATTATTGTTAATCAAAATCATTCTTGTAATCTTTTTCTTGCTCTTGCATTTTCGCAAGAAGATGAGGAAAAATAAGATTTGAAGGGTAACATGGTTTTATTTTAGAATGGCTCTGATATAGGAATATCTTTCCTAGTAGGACTGGGTAGGGATGTTTTATGGAGGTTTGGAATTGCGTGCGTATGTGAAACGGAAAGAAATGAAAATCTACAAAACCGACGACTGCTGAGGTAGGATTCTATTTAATAGCAATAGGAAAATTGTCTGTACAGATTAGGAAATTCTTGGAAAAGTTGCTGATGAGCTTTTGCCAGTAGCAGAAGAAAGTAATAGGAAAGTCACTGTAGCATTTCCACATATCAGATTTCTAGTTTATTTAGAAGTGCTTGTAATGCAACTAATAATATGCGAGGTTATAAGCGGCACTCTCATTGAAACTATCTGAGAATTGACTGCTCGCAAATTAAATTAAGTCCAAGCCATTCAAGTCCATTCCCGTCCAGTCAAGTCAGACGCTTTTGAGTTGGAAATATTAATTTACCATTAAAACAAAGAGAATGTGTGAATCTGGTTTCATACTAAGCACGTCCCGTCAAGTCCTAACGCGTCAAGACTTGCCAAGACTTATTGCGACTCAGCCGGTCGAAAATTTTAAGAATCAATCAGTCGTGACATTTGCCGGGAGAAAATGGATATAGAAGCACTAATTGCATTAGTGCAAGCGAAAGAAGCAATCTACGATCCTAAACACCTAAAGCATAGAGATCGGGATTTTATTGCTGCTGCATGGAGAAGCATAGCTATAGAATTGAACACTAGGTAAGTAACTAGTTCGTGAAAAAGAGAAAACATAGACATGAAATACTCTGTTAATTATTCTCGGATCTGCATTGCCTTTGTATTTGCTTTGTGGATACTTGAAGGTCTTAAGGATTGCAGATAAAACAAAAGATGGCAACGATCCTAATTTATTATTCCCATCGATAAAACAACTGGGACCTCTCCAAAATTTGGAGTTTGGAGGCGAATGATTCCACTAGTGCTGCATATTCGCTAGAAATACTGATTATGAAAGATTTGAGTAGGAACAATAGTAAATCTGCAAGACTCTCGTAGTTGAATCAAACTTTGTTGCAATGTAGTATTTGATTCTTAACTAGCAGATACTCTAAATATTATATGTTTGTCTTAGTCTTAAGTGAAAATCTATCGTTACTATCTATGTGCTATGAATATAATTAAATAAAAAGATATAAACTGTAATTACCAGCTATCATTTCTTTTGGCGTCGTTAGAGGTTTTTCTCCATATTTATTAAATTAAGTAATATCTGCTTCGAAAATGAATTGCCAATATTGACTTAACAAGGCTGAATCCATGGTAAATCAATTATATGAGAAACCTTATCAAACCGAAGTATATAAAAACCCCAATATGAGTTTTAAAGCAGCTCGAGATGAAATTCATGAGATTTATAAGAGAAGTAAATTGATTCACTGCACTACTTGGATTTTAGACCCAAGGCACAAAACTGTCACATTTTACATGATCTTAAGCGAATTAAAACAGAATATATGAGTAAATTCAATGAACTTAAGTAATGTAGAAGTGAATATTTCCAGATTTACCACTCTCGTACTACTCCTAAAACAAACTCTAGACTTATCAGAGACCACGTGCTCCGGAGTGTAAATTTTACTTGAATATTGAATTATTGACCTAAAATTATGCTACGTATAGTCGAAAGATTGGGAGATTTTTTGAAAAACAGATAAATTCTATCATACAATCAAAGATTTTTTGAAAGATCACTTTTGTTAGTTGTTATAACTATAGACCTATGAGAAATGTTGACATCGACTTAAAAATCCACTGATGCCACGTGCCTCGGAGTGTAGAAATGACTTAAGTAACTTATCTAAAAAATTAAGCTCCTCCTGTTTTTCTCTAAGATCAATTTCCACCCCCTTAACAGTTTATTATGCCCTTATTGAGTCGCATCTCCGATATGCCCTTCCTTTCTGGAGTACGTGTGGTCGAAACTCAATTTGAACGAATCCTCAAACTACAGAAAAGAGCTGTTAGATATTTACTCGGACTAAACAGCAGAGCTCACTGCAGGGACTTCTTCAAAAGATTAAAAATTCTGACTCTTCCTTCCTTATTCATCTTTGAATCCGTTGGCCTAATCCGTAAGCACGATTCTCCAATTTCAGAAAGATCGCTGTCCACTTAGGAATACGAAGCACGACCTTTACCTACTTACTTCACGTTCAGAATTAGTTAAAGGCTCAATATTTTACAATGCAAAAAATGTACAATCACTTGTCAATTGAATTCAAGTCGACATCATGTTTACCCACATTCCACTGCATACTGCTCTAATTTTTGCTATGGACTTATTTACTAATTATTATCTATTACTATTACCTATAATTTAGTTACTCATTATGGTTTTCTTCTGTATATTGACATTTCATTTTTGTTTGTTTTTTAGTTTTTTTAAGCTTTTTTTAACAAATTGTAACATTTTTTGACAATAAAACATTTGTTTTATGTTTCTTATGGATATTTCAGCGGTGCCATAGCTAATGACTTGTTGATGTGAAATATTTCCCACACAAGCATGCGTATCCTATTGTAATACTTAAGAGTTCTTCAGTATTTTTCAACTCATTTTAGGATGTTTTTGCCACGTCACCAGTGCGATTAAAATAATCCATTCGTTTTCTAATGCAAGATGCAAGAAACCATTCAGTTATTCGTTCTGTATTCATTTACATACCGAAAGTTGTGTTTTTAGTGTTCCATGTATTGAAAGTGACAGCAAAACACTTTCGGGACGCTCTGGAGAATGTTGACAGTTTCACTTCGATGATTTTGGATAACCTTAAATTTTTAATTTTTTGAAATTATTTGTTTTATCCGAAGTTTTGTCTAAATTAATGAATAACAATAAATGATTATGAAAAAGAAAACATCAGCGATGAAGATTTAGTCGAATCCACGCCACCTGATCTCACCGAAAAAATCAACGCGGCCGTTCTTAATTCTTAAACAGTACGAGCTCTTTATAAAGCGGTGTCACCAGAAAAAGGCGAAAAATCCAATGGAAAACTTAGCGCTCGCTTATTTTTCAGAAAAATCTAAAATTTGGTCTACATTCTCGATGATTAAAAGTACTTTCGCAATAAAACAAGAGGTTCATTCCAACAAATATCCAAAACTCATCAATTTCCTGAAGAAACAAAACAAAGGGTACACTGCAAAAAAATCAAAAACTTTAACCAGAGAAAATATGATAGAATTCTTGTTACCTTCTTATGCGTCGTCTAAAAAGTGTTGTGTACGCCGTGGCTGATATACTACTATGTTGGACTCGTCTGTTGCTCGCCTCGCTTCTCGTCTCGCAATTTTCAGATTCGTCCAACAAAGTGTAGCACTATCAGTCCTTGGCATACAAATAACTATTGTTATATCCATCTAGTACCAATATCATCTTCATAATTTCTTAAGTGACAAAATTTACATTGAACATCTCGAAGATTTCGGTGTATCAATAATATTTATTTTGTTCACAAGAATATATGTAAAAATATGAATCGATAAATTTATTTATGTATGTATAGAATGAGTTCAAAATGACTATTACCAACGATGTATATAAAAAATAATTGCTTCTCACTCTTTCTAGGAACTCGTTTGTCATTCATAACGAACAAAACTTATCTTCATTTAATTCAGCGCCATAAAAGCAAACCTTAAGGTAATTTAATCTTTCACTACAATAATTCTATTTTATGCCGTTGGTGACGACGTTCTCTCGGCTTTGACGAGGAAAGTAATTCAGCCATCTCTCGTATCCCCCATTGTTAACCAGATGAAAAAAAAAAGCCAGTCGACACTCCACTTTTATTCGCTCCGTGCCTGTCACGTAGCCAGCCCTCCCCATAAATCCTCAACTCCGATATGTTTGGAAATAAATTCTCTCCAATTTTAATGCCATCGAGAAATTCACTGGAAAATGGGATTTATTGATTTGCCTTACCTTAATATGCCTTCTCACAAAAATTATTTTTATCGAGCGCTGTCATGTCCCAATAAAAACGTGGTTACCTTTTGAGAGTTTATATAATGTGTTTTATGATGGTTAAACGGTTAGGTTACTTGTATATATTCGTGTATTTGAGCATAAATTCCCTAGCATAAATCTAATAAATATACTTTGGAAGGAATCTTTTGAAAGATAACATTTCTTTATATATACACGATGTTTCAAATCGGTAATATTGCTTTCATTTATATACAATATGTCCCCGGTAGATGAATGTGAATTTTCATTTAAGGATTAGACATACCTGATAAACGAAATACTAATTCTTGACATAATTCAAGTTTTAGAACATTAATTATGCCTTCGAAGTTTCATAGAAACCTATTTTTCTAGAAGTGTCGTTTATTTGGAAAATATCAGAACTTATTGAAAGAAGTTGGTTTAAATCAACATCTTGGCTCACATACCAAACGTCTAAATACATTTTTTCGAACTAACCTAGCAAAAAAAGGGATAATTGACTAGAAGTAGTTGAAGTCACCGGATTAAATAATAGGTTCCACTAACTCTCCTCTTATATCGGTGCTTTTTCGATATGTTTCCATCATTTGGAATGTTGTCTTGGAAAACTGTTTGCTTCACTTTTTCCCATATAAAAAAATGTATTAGTTTAAGGTCTGGTGATCCAGCAGGTCAACATGTCAAACTTAATATTCGAAAACATCTTTCACCAAACTGATTATTTTGCCAATCGGTAATCTTTTATGTAGAATGAGTACGACAGCCATCATGTTACGAGAAACGAATCTGTCGATTAGTTCAAAGAAGTTCGATGATGAAAGTTGATTTAATATTCTCTCAGTGAAGAAAGGTCCTATTTCACACCAAACATGCATTCGTTTCAAACACCATCTTCCTATAATTACTTAATGGTAATTGCCTTCACTCCAATATCGACATTTTTTAGATATAATTTCTTTAAAAAATGATTAAATTAGCTTCGTTAAAGATAAATAGAACCACAATTTGCTTTATATAATTCTCTGTAAACGTTTCAATTTCTGGGTGAAATTTTAGAACCTGCATCTGATCTCCTTCTTCTGTTTTTTCCTCGATATCTCTCCTCATCCTGTCCCTAGATTGTGACTCCATCTCTTCGTAGTCGACCTCTACTCCGTGTTCCAATTGGATATTTATCCCTTGCTATTTTTACCAGTCTTTCATTCAACTGATATGTTCTACTATTTTTCACTCTGGTTAATCTTATCTAGATCACATAATCATCTGATTTTACTGTTTCTTTCTCGGTCGTTTTCCCAAGATCTGCCTGATCTTTTTCATTTCTGTGGTCTCCAAGAGTTGTTTTGTTTTTGATGGCTTGTTTCTGATTCATAGATCTGATTGTTGCCTTGTGAATTCGTGCCTCCGTTTCTCGTCTTTGATCCGCCATTTTACGTTCTGAAGACATCCCGCAACCTTATTTGCTCTAGCTATTTGTCCTATAACCTCGTCTTCTACATTTCCATAACTGGTTACGTCACTTCCAAGGTGCTTGTATTTCATTCTGTCTTGTATTATCTGTTGCTTGCAGTGCTTCTAGGTGGACTGAGTAGCCGAATGGTACTGTTGCCGGTCCCAACCCCAAAAAAAGGAGGTAGATTGAGAGACCAGGTCAGCAGCCTACCCTCTACCACAGAAAATAGATGACTATCTCAAAGTACCGATAGAAGGCCTCGGATCTGTTAAATTTGAATCTATTTCAGTTTCATCGTAGCTTCTATATGTTTCTCCTCATAATGGATGATTACTGTCTTTAGTAAACGGCAAGCATCAATTTCGTTTATTACAGTATCTGGATACTCATTACTAAAGAAAGCCCTAACCATATTGGTTGCGTTCGAGGAATCGTTCGGTGGCTCATCAAATGATACTGGACAACCGTCGATCAAGGTTAGAAAGATAGATGAAGCTATCAGTATATCAGAAGAACTCATTTGCCATAGGCTTCTATCTTCCATCTACATATTGGGTCCTAGGATTGCTCACTTTGGACCAAAAGCACATTCGGCATTATTGACGTGGCTTGAGTAAAATAAATCGAATTTTTCGCATCAATTCATTGCTGCAGATGACATCTGCATGCACACTTGATCCCTCAAATAAACAAATAATCAAAAAACCATTGCATTTTAAAAACAAGAATTTCTTTTCCACCAGGACAACGCAACTTTTCACATTTTGGCGATCGCGATGCCTTAAATTCACGAAATGCACCTAGAATTGGTTGATAACATACCATATTTACCTGATATGGCCATCAGTGACTTTTTTCTGTCTTGTAACCTTAACATTTCACTTTCAGGAGGAAGATTTTGAAATATTGCAATCAAACAAGGATATAATCGCATCTGGAAAGGCTTATTTTGAGGAAAAAGATAACAACTATTATTTGAAAGGCTAGAGCCTATCTGAACCTAACCTAAATTAATACTATGATGAAAACTAAAAATTATTATGGAAACAGATATCTGGATTCTTTGTGAAAGCAGAACTTCCGTAATCTGAGGTCAACGAAAAGAGAGAAACAATACAATATTTGAACTAGATGTGTAATATTGAATAAAATAAGCTCTTGAATACTATTGTTACTGGCGTTGGGCATTGGACTTGTAGAAAGCTCCAAAGATCAAAGGATAGTCACACTGTCATAACAAAGGAAAAAAATCGAAGTCTAATCAAAGAGAAAATAATGTGTTTACGGACCTATTATAATGCACGACCGCATAGGTGTTTTGTGTCATAATCACTGAAGTATTGAGTTTTTGATAAGTCATTTTAGTCCTAATCTACCACCAAATGTGTATCCCATCTTTCGAGATATGGAGGCTTGGTTAACATCGCTATCCACTAAGACACTGTGAAGACTCTGAGCTCACAAACGGATTTAGGATATAGAAAAACTGGTTATAACAAATCAAATCATCTTCATGATTAAGAAGGTATGGCTATGTAAACCTTATGTAAATAAATTTATCTTAAATCTATGAGTTAAGTATACAAGTCCATATTTCTTGCAATAGGATTTACAAATTTCTCCAATAATTAGTTCAACAATTTCTAAATCCAGTGTCTTCAATAATTTATATCGTTTACAATCTTTAGAAACATGCTATCAATTTTATTGTCGAAATAAATAATTATTGCCAACACATTTTATAAAACAAGTACAATTCGTCGACAAATTATATCACGACGAAGTGAAATTGAAAGGAGTGCTTCAAAAGGTCTAGGGATTCAGTAAAGTTATACATAAAGATGGCCTTTAAGTCGAGTCATTCAAATAGAATAACCAAACAAATCATGTCGAGTATAAAAAAGAAAAGCAAAGAAAGAAAAAAATAATGGCCAATAATCAAGTTATTATTAAAACTGATGTTTCCATTATAAGAGTAAATGCTTCAATTTTTTTCACTTTTGTTTAAATTGCTTTGTCTTAACGAGCATCTCTACGTAATTGATATATTGATTTGATTTTAATCATGATTGTAATTGGATTTATTTTCATTATTTAGTCGAAATCTATTTGGATTCGATTTCTTCTATTGTTCTTAAGAGTACCAGATAGATAATTTCTACATTTATAAACGCTATACATGTTGCATTATATAGTATTTGACTTAATTTTTTCGAAATTCTCGAAATTTTTTCAGAATGTCACAGTGACATTTTCCTTTGCCATTTTAAGAATTTTCTAAAGGCCAGATTATAGCTTTTTTTCAGCATTTTACATTACAATAATGTGTACTGGATGTATCTGGATGGTACTATAATAAACACGAACCTATGAGGGAATTATTTATAAAGGAAAATCGCAAAAAAATTATTATCCTAATAACTTACATAACACCCTATAGACATAAAATTTTTCCACGTGTGATTAAATTATCGAAGCACAGAATATGCATAGTTAGCTATACAACCAGAAATAGCTTTATCCAAATAGCAAAAAGTAAATTAATCAAGTTTGAAGAATATTTCCCAATTCTACGTTTTAAATCAAAATTAATTATCATATCATATCATAAAATTTTTAATTTTGTCAAAGAAATATGGAGTTATTGTCGTGGCCAACCTACATACGTCATGGGTTTTGGTTGACTTAAAGAAGTTTTGAACAGAGGACTCACTTCCTACGGCTTAGGTAGGAGAGTCACTCCGCAGCTCCAAGAAGTCGTTTTCCCGTGGCCTAAGGAGATTAACTCATAATTAGACAGCACCAAGAGATTTCACGTAAGTTGTAATTTTGTCTGAAGAAGTTTTTCCCTGAATTTTTATGGACAAGATTTGGCCGATACGAGGAAGTTTTTTTTGGATCTCTCAGCTCTGTATTATGTAATGTTTTCTTCTTTCTAATTCAGTTGTTTTATTAAACAACGAATTAACGAGGTAAAAATCTAGAATTCATATCAGCCACATAAGAAGTTGATTTTGTTCTCAATTTCATAACCTGTCTTATTATATTAGGTAGCTTGTATTTTTTTTCTTAAATAAAGTGGTTATCATTCCACTGTTGACGCTCCCCGAACCATCATAGGAAAATCCACCCAGCTTACAACGGATAAGGTAGACAAAGAAAAATCCAGAAACTCGCGACTTAGAAAGCAGAGCACCTCGTCCAGTTGTTAGTGAGTCCTGGCGAAGCACAGCGGTTTTTAGAATGTGTAGTAATCCCCATAATGATCTTTAACTGAAGAGTAACAGATACCTCCTCTTTCAGAAAAGAATCGCGAATCATTTTGCTCATCACGTCCTGCCTATAGTCCATCACAGGGTGACAGACCGACATTTGATTATATCAAGTTACATCGAGAAGTAAAGAAAGTCTGTAAAGTAAGAGTTTAGGGATCACAGTAAAACAGTTGCCATCACTGTTCTGTACTGTGTACTTTTGAAGCAGAATGCTGCTCTGTTAGGGCTCATTTTCGAAGCCTCACAACGGAAAGTAGAAAATCAAGTGTTATTGTGAGAGTGCGATAATAACAGTTCTGAAGACCGTGCTTTGATGATACAACATAGAGTGCTATTTTTTTTACGGGGAGATTAGAGTTAGAGAGGCAGAAGCACCAGGGTTGAAGATCTAGGCATTGACCCTTCAAAAACGCATTCTCTCGCCGAGATAATGATTTAAGTCGATGAAAATAGTTGGGAGCTGAGTTCAAGTGTCTCAGAGTCAAGTAATCGTGGTTAATTCGACGGTATTCTGGCAGTACTCTACAGCACACCAGAAATGAGTGTCGGGACTCGCAATTCCAGAGGAAAGATATACGTGATTTGGCATGGCATTTCGATAAACGATGAAATCAATATCTCGGTGACGGGATGAGTTTCTGGAGTGAATCTGGTGGTATCATGGTTAGGTTGCATCAAGTATTATATTCTAATTTTCTTCTATTCTAACAAATCACTTCATTCTAGGTCGAATCCTACCTGGCATAGTCTTCAGAACTATAATTGTTGCACTCTTACCATTGCACGTAATTTTCCACTTCCCATTCTGATGCCTGGAAAATGATCTTGTTGGGAAAGTAGAGACCACTCCTTCAGAAGGTCAAAACAGTACAGCAAAGTGATGGGAACTAGTTTTCTGTGCATAGCAAAAAAGTTAATTGTACAATTTCCGGCTGAAGTGAACTCCTTGATCGAAATCGAGTACTAGTGGTAATCTTCATATACTATTTTGAGTAAGTTCTCCAAGTTTGAAAGTGATTTAAGGTGTACAAGTATCTCGAAAGTTATATCAAAATTTGGTCGCTAAATTGAGTGAAGAAAAGCATATGATAAGAAAATACGAAAATTCAGATGTAATTGCTGTGAATATATGATGATAAGCCGTTATTATAATGAGTATCTTTTGTTTTCCTATAAATAATTGAATCAATCAACAATTGAAGGTTGGAGAATATATTCAAGAGAAATTAGTAATCAATAATCAATTATTGTTCATAGAAAAAACTTGTGGATATCACTCTGTGGAATGAGATCATATAGAACAAATCTAATACGATGAATTAATCAGAAAAGCACACTAATCATGTTTAATTATATTGAGCATTGGTATAACTTAACAGAAAATTATCAACCAGCAACCGAGCAAATTTAATCTGTGCTTTCCTTTCAAAATGGTAGAAACTGGTCTAATACATCGGTAATAGATCAAACTCTCTGAACTCAAAGAGTTCAATAAGGCTATAAAGGAAACGGTCCCCTTTTCAAGCAACTCGAGATTTGCCGAGCTAAAGGAGGAATATCATACACATCGTTGCCAGGTTTTCTTTACAGAATTTATATATTATACTGATAATAGTACAAACGAAAAATGTTGTTAAAAATAAACAGTAGACAAGCAAAAACTCATCCTTGAAGCAATTCATTCACAGGTATTATTGAAAAGTTTTTGATAAAGCTGTTATCTTCATTTACGGAGAGCTTAAGTTCTATTTCTCTAATAAATCGATAACAATCGTTTTTCATTGCTTTAGAATAATTTAATTAAATTTTTTACTTTTGATCGTATGTAATACTGTACATAATACTTATTGGGAACAGTATTCTGCAGTCAATATTTGCGTTACGATAGATCTTTCGTTTTTAGTTATGCTTTAACCTTAAGAAACTGCAGGTGGTCAAGTCTCACGACAAAAGATGAGATGGAATAACCAAAATAATGGCTTCAATCTTCTAAATGGTGGAAGTTTCCTTTTCAAAAGTCTTATTACTTTGAATTTAAATTAAATCCAAAATATTTAGCACCAACAATTATTGTATTAGCATTGAATAATTTTTACATTATTTATAACTTGACGAAGTAAACAAAATTATTACATATAGACTATAACTTTTTTTTATTCCAATTTATAATAAACTCACAATATCATGAACTTTGTTATTGTGTTTTTTCAATATCAATATCGGTCGTATTCGCTGAGAAAAATCACGCTTATTTGATTTCGAAGAAGTAATATGCTTCAAGCTGTCGTTATCTGACCCTCATAGTTTGTTCCCCCTAAGTAATTTGATCACGTGACAGTTCAATACACTACAACATGTTAAATAGCCACATAAACCTACTGACAATCTTGATGTAGAAGGGTGTAATTCTGTATTTCCTAGTTTTTATAGCCAAGTATTTCAGTTTTCTATATTAACGATGTAATTTTGAAACATTTTTTAGATAATATTAACAATTGGACAGTCACATACTCAAACCCTTATTTCCAGCCTTCAAAATAGTTATTAAGCATAAATTTAGGGTATATTGCATAAAATAATTAAAAAATACGTAACTTTGAACGATTACGTTCCATACTATTCAGTAACTGTCTCGAGATTTGAATTCAAACACACAAGTAATTGAACGATTTCCTAATATTTTACCTATGAATGGTTACATAAAGAAAAGCTTTATCTAGCCAGCTACTATTATTAAAATATAATAAAACTAAGTTGAAAACTGACCGTTAAATATTTTTTCACAAGATTGATCTGTAAACCATGATCAAAACTTAATACATTCTGTTATACTTTACCATTCCAGGCTGCTTTCTACAGCTTATCCTCTGCATCCATATTTTCTGGTCACATATTGAATCTATAGTATTTGTTCTTGTACCGAGAAAATCTATTCAGCTTTTTCGTCAGTACAGTCTATATTTTTCCTCGTGGATGATTTCTAAGCAATGTACACGGTTAACCCTGCAATGCCCGCGGGGTAAGCACGCCGCTTAATTCAATTAACAATATCAGATATTTTGCACAAATTCTATCTAGGTAATCCTTGAACCAAATGTTACTATTCAGTTGGTGTTCTAGGTTGAAAGTCGTCCTTTCAAAACCGTTTAAACTTGTTAGTGTGAGTAACTGAGTGTCCGGCTCACCTGCGGGCAACGCTGATACATGATTGACGATAGAGTTAGAGTAAATGTGTAAAATTCATTGTTTTAATCTATTTTCACACAATTACAAGTTATGGATCCTAAGGAAGAAATAGGGCTCCCAAAAATTTTTGAACATTTAAAATAGGAAGAATTGTTACAAGAACAAAGTCAAATTTCGAAGAATGTGCTTAACGATGAAGAGAGTGACGAAAATTGCGTTGAAAGAGCGCTAAATAATGAATTAGTTTTAAAAATATCTACAGATGAATTAGATGAGCTGAATTATGTAGGAAAAAACGATGAAATTCTGTGAAAACTTCAACCTACAGTAAAACCAGTAACACAAACTGCCATAACTTAATTTACTAATTACCTAGCGTCAAATTCTACTCAAAGAACGCTTATTTAGTCTATGAAATTTGCTAATAACTGATATCATGATTGAATTCATTGTTACTCACGCTTTCGATATGTTTTTAATACTGATGTTGGTGGAATCGAAGACATGTTTGGGCCTAATGTATATGGCGAGAGTTTTCCAGGCTAATCATACCAACTACCAATTTAGCCAATTTATGGAGCTTTGATGGAACTGCTCCTAATTTGAGGAGCCTTTCGATTCGATGACAAAAGAATTAGGGAAAAGAGGGAAAAATTGAGGTAGATGCAGCTTCCATCAATTCATACCAAGTAAGCCTAGTAAATATGGTAATAAAGTTTCTTCATTAATAGATAGATCTGTATATTATACCATAAAGAACTGTAGAGAGCAATCGGAAGGCCCATTTAGAGTAGATAATGATTATTTGCCATAATTGGATTAACACAATCCTCCTTGCTATTAACCTACTGAAACATTACAGACTAACTTTGACTGGCACCCTTTCAAAGAATTTGAAATGTCTGTTAGTATCATATGTTTAAAAAAAAACCAAAAACGTCTTGCCTTTTTTGAAAACGAAATGCCATCGATTGAAACACCGATGATGCTTTCAAACCAAAAGTTATTACATATTAGAGTGAGCATACAAGTGAGGTTGATACGGTGGATCAACTGAAAGGTTTTTATTCTATAGCAACAAATTTCTGAACCAAAATTTACCTTATTTGCCAGGGTTGCAAATAAAAAAACTAATTAGGGATGACTTCAATAGAAAATCAAGACGATAAAACGAACGATTGTGGAATTAGAAAAAAATGATCATATTGTCAAAAACAATGAAAAGACAAATGTTCGATGTACGAAATATCAAACAGCTATTAATTTGTAAAGAACACACAATCAATTACTGCGTTCAATGTTTGTTTTTAGTGGTAGTTTGTTTATTTCACTTAAGGTGAAGGTGAGTAAGTTTATTGTAGAAAAAAATATTTTTATTGTATGAAATTACACGCTACCGAATTTCAAATAACCATTTCAATGTAATTTTCCATGACTACAAGAGTTTTATGTATTCATCTCTTCTCAACTAACCACAATGATACGAGGATTATAATTCACAATGAATGTATGGTTTTCTTTTTTAAAATTTCCAATTTTTTTAATTTCATATAAATCGTTTGTGTAAAAAATCTCAAAGATAATTCGAATTTCACTTAAAAACTACAAAAGACGGATCACGTAGAGATAACAGCAAAATCTCGAGTAGAAGAAGAACAAAAATGTCAAAGCTGAAGCAAAAGGGCATTGTTAGAATTTGTCTCAAAGAAACTTAAGCGAATATATTGAAAAAATATCGTGAGAAAGGAGCACATATGCTGTAAGATATATAAGATAGAAAAACTCAAATTAAACACCAAAAAAAATTGAGGTCGGTTCAAGGTGACAAAATAATTTTGTTCCGTATAATATACAGAGGTATATTATCCTTCCATTATGAGTAAATTCAGTAGTTTAAATATCTATTAAACCTCTACTAGTGGATTAGTATTTTCATTCATAATTTTTCTAAACAAAATCTATAAATATACGTCATCTTACATTATGTTAAATTAGAAGGAAATATTGTCATTTTGATTGCTCTTGTTGGACGTAATTTCCAAATATCCAATTTCCATTCTTTATTAAAACAGGCGATAAAACACTCATTAGTCACTATAAAACTAACAAAAACTTTTCATAAAATGACAGTTACTATAGAGGTATTAATATATCTGAAAGAATAAATGATTAAAATGTAGGTTCATTCCAACATTAATCAACTGTGTTTCAATACGTTCATTTCCCGGAATAAATTGTTTGACTAAATATGGAAGCATTAATTTCAGTTATAAACACTTCAAACGTATTTGAAACAATTAAGTACAAAAAGTTAATGCAACCGAAACGGTATACCACAAAATATATAGTTATCCATAGCTGATGGTATTTATTTGTATTGTTAATAACAACCGACGTGACATACAGCTGCAGTGTGCTTTGGAACAGTAGATTTACCGACCTGTCGCTTTTCTGTCTCACTTTAATCATTGCTATCGTCCTCTTGCACGAGAGTTCGGAATAGAGATGGGAAAAAATTTGCCTCGCTTAGAATAATTTTTATCAAACGTGGATTTCTTGAAGTATATTCAATTCCTTCTCTTCTTATTTTTCAAAAATGGAATTTTCATAAACAAATCAATCCAAGTGTATTAACGAATTATTTAATTTTGGCGAAAACTATGACAATTGACAGGAAGCGAAGTATTTAGTAGGGACAATTGAAGCGATGACAGCGCTCGATGTGATCAAAGTATCGTCAAATCATGCTCTTAATATAAAGAAACACGAGGAAGTTAATTGCAAAATGGTTCATGATAGTTGTGTTGTTTAGTGTAAAACTGCAGGCAGAAACAGCAAGAATAAATTTGACACATTTCTATTACCTAAGTTCAAAGTGGATAAAAGAAATAAATGGATAAATGCAGTTAGGAGAAAAAAGTAGCCTGCGAACGAATAGTAGTGTATGTTTCACTGCAATATTAATATTTATTTTGCAAATATAAAAAATATCTGCTTCTAAATAAATGTAATAAATATAATTAAATGAAAAATTAAGATTGGTCACGGATTTATTAAAATATTTTGCACTCTTTCGGTTTATAAAGCAGCATGTTACATCAACCACTACGATTATAAAACCAAAAACATAAAATTTGTTGCTGGGGATCGGTATTATCAAAAATTATTGTAAACTTGAAATTGAAACATGAAAAGATCTTTCACTTGCCTGTGGAATTGTGTTTTAAGCTTGAATAACTACATCCATAGTCCATAATTGCCTAAAAATTTTTAAAAAGAAATACGATTGACAGAATGATTATTATTAATTTTTGTATTATATTTTGGATAATCCTTTTCAGTGATATTTATGATTGCATTTGTTCATATTTCACCTGTTTACCTCACAGGATTAAAAAAATTCTATTAGAATATTTTTTATACTTACTTTTTTCTTCATAATAACTCTTCACCACTCTTTTATCTTGAAAAAGTGTTTTGTAATGTAATTTTTTAGTTATTTTTAACACTTTTTATTATTTGTTATACGGATCTTGCATATGTCATACAATTGCCGAGTATGAGTTTATGCAACCTGCAGATGTCGCTTTCGTCGTGCATTTATGATTTTATATTGAAATTTACCTCCAGGTCAGAAAATTGTACGTTATCCAATTGTAAATTATAAATATCGTCACATCTCTAATCCACGGTATCTCGCTAAACTAATCGATTTTGATAAGTGAATGCTAACACTCTGTTATGTTATAACCATGAAGTCAAAATAATAGGACGCAAATTATAATCTACAACGTGTACAGCGCTTCATAGGAATTAGTGCAGCTTGTATTACTAAAGTTTGATAAATTAATTTTTTGTTGTGGTATGAATTAATTAAAATTAATATATAGTTGAAAAATTAGTGTATAAAATAGTTAAACTTCAAGTGTGCTAACAGTTTCCAAGTTATTATTCCATTGTGCAAGCCTGGTAGTAGCTAACTCGCTTCATTTGGCTGCATACCTCTTTTCCATAGCTGTTTCAATCACTTTTGTATTGAAATGCGGAACTGATAGATGCTGCTAGTTCTCAAAATCGAGTGAATGATAGAATATTGATCTTGAAATAAAGATGAACGTCGATTCGTGAACAAAATAGTTATGAAACGTTTGTTTCAAAGCAATTTATCACTTTTTATGAGTTTAAGAACAGTTTTATTGCGAAAAACACGAAATTGAAGCGTGTAAATGTCATCTACAAGTTTTACCTTAAGTTTTTTTCTATTGGTGTCACGTGCGTGTTGTGATTTGAAAAAAGTGAGAATTAATTGGACGAGAAAGATTTTTTGGAAACCTGTTGAAAATGTGCATGTACTGGAATGGAACAAGGATCTATGGAAGATTATATTTAAATATATTAATTGATAGAAATATATTGAGAACGAAATTAAACATAAAGCTCGCGAGTTTTTGACAGAAATGTGATAGTAATTGATTCAGAGTAAGCTTTGTAATACACAGTTGACAACTTTTTCGATGGTGTAAAAATTAGAAGAGGATTAACGATGGCATGTATATGTTATCACCATGTGCCTACAAAAGGCTTGTAACTACCATTAAAATGACTGTATGGGTCTTTCAAGACGGGCTAAATCAAACAAAAGCACTTCGAAGCAAACGGTCACCTGCAGCGTAAAACAGTAAATTCTGAATGTTTACTAGAAGTGTTCGAAAAAATCAGAAAAGCCAATCGGAAAAGACAAATCATTCCCCAGTAGGACAATGCACACAACAGTTGAAACTAAAACGTTTTTGAACAGTCAACACATCAAATTGATTGGTCATCCTCGTACAGTGTTTGATTGACACCCAATGATTTCTTCTTATTCCTGCAGATTAAACATAAATTGCGAGGTCGACGTTTTTCAACACGTGAAGATGCGTTTATATCACATGTTTTGGAGGTACTTCAATCTGAATGGAAAAAATACTTCGACAATTGGTGCAAAAGCATGCAAAAGTGTATTTTGGAGCACAATAAATCCATATCCATAAATATTTGTTTTCATTTGTCTATTTCCAAACTTAAGTAGCAACCTGCCTTGCTCGATAATATTTTTCATTGTGTCTTATCTAGTACTAACTGCTTGTGCTACTTTACAATTTTCTGCATTCAAAATTTATGTAGGCGATTTGATTTCCATGACAGAAATTATTCTACAGAATGAAACATTGTCTTGATAAACGCTGTTTCGTTTAAGAGTGATATTTGTTACAATAGATGAGTCGAGTTACCAACGCCCAGAGTAAAAATGAAATTAAACAAGGTATACACGTATAACAGACTTGTCCATGAATAGATGAAATGTACTCAATTATTAAAAAAAAACACACACACACACACACCAAGTATGTTTAAAAAAGACTGTGAAAGGAAAAAGAAAACTATAAGATACTTAAAAATTCACCAAAATGAAAAAGAACGAACTGAAACTGAGAGGTACAAAGAATTGAAAAAAGCACACATAACCTAAATATTCGAAACAGTGGTTAATTATATTTATTACGTAATGAAAACTAATATTATAGTTTTGAAAATGTTTCCATGGGTTTAAAACACTTCAAAAAGACTGGAAAATCATCATTCTTCATTGATTAAAGTTATAGATTAATACAAAGATATGAATACTAACACACAATACCGTCTACTCCTTAACTTGTTAACAACTATAACAATCCATAACTGGAAAATGTCGTAGTGCACAGACAGGAAACAGCTGTTAGTTAACAGGACCGACCTCCAGTTTTCAAACCTCACTCATTATAAACTGTTTCATTGTAAATACGTAGAAATGATGAAGAATTTTTAAATATTTTGAATTATTCAGATATATTGAAAAATATGAATGGGACACGTATTTTGCTCTTAAAGAAAATAGAAAGCGTGTCCAAATTCAGTTACTAATGGTGGCTTATATTATCAGTCCTTTTTTGCGATGTCCTATCCAATTATAGTACGATGGCTGCTACTTAATTTTTTAGATATAGCGACACTTATGTGAATTTGTTAAATCTGACATTGCCATCAAAAATTTTGACATTTTCTAAGGTGAACATGTTTTCATACGAGTGCTAATTGAGTTGTTTATAGATACTTGAAACATTCTTCGTGGTCAAAAAATGGAATTAAATCGCGATGGCTTTTTATGATTTTCGACGAGAATTAAACCAACAGCAGTGTGCCGACAACTAGCCTCGACTTTTTAGACTCACATCGAGCCTCCGTGTGTCGCTGGTTTTAGACTTAATCTATAGCACTAAGATTAACATACTCATAGCAAAAAAAATCGCAAGAAGAGCCTGGTATGCAGTAAATAGTAATACAGTGAAAAAGGCGACCCCGAAAAAGGTGAAGCGCACAAACTTTCTTTTTCACATTCACAATTTTGAATGACATCCCTTTAATATATAGTAGTGCTATAATTGAAAGAAAATGATCCAGTTTTATGGAAAATCATCTGCCACAAGATAGTCGAGCATATTGAAAACTTTAATAACATTTTCTTCTCGGACTAAGTCCATTTTCACTTACATGGGCATATCAACAATTGAAGCTATAGATTCTGTAGTTAAAAAACTATAAAGAAACAAAAGCTTGAATAAACTAAAAAACAAACAAACATACCAGTATGCAGTATGCCTGCAATTAAATATTATTATTAGAATAGAATTCGCTTACAGAATATGCCCTCAAATAATTGCGGAGTGCGGGAAAGAATGATATCGATTGGATTTCAATTGGCAAGTGATTGTGCATTTTTTGGAATTGTAAAATATTGAGCACTTAACCAATACTGAACGTGGAGTAGGTAGTTGAGCATCCGGAGTAATAGGAGGAAGGCACACAAAAAAATCCTTTAATAATAACTTTTGTATGACTATAATAGGGAGTATCAACAACAATCGCCATAAATTTGACGTTTCGGCATGTCGAATATCTGCCGAAAATTATAAAAATAATTAAAAAAATCTGATATTAAAACAGAATAGCCCTAAAATCAAGAACAATTTATTAGAAGCATGAATATATATACCAAGACGTTTAGTCTTTGCTGACTTTTTAGAACAAGAATCAGAATATTGAGGATTGTAGGAAATTTGGAAATGAGAACTCTTTATTGAACTATGATAATTTCAATTATCCCAATCCACAACATATATAAAAAAAGAAAAGTTTACAATTTTACGGATAAAGCGACACAATTTCTAATTAGATAATATGAAATAACAATTTGCCACTTTTAATAATTTATTGGCATTGAAGATGATGACTTTTTTTACCAGATCAGTGGTGGATATTGTTAAGTGAATGTACAAATGTTTTCTTCTAGTAGGGTAACTATGAATTGGTCCCTCAGTTGATTTGAAAAATGTTTGCGAACCAAACAAACAGATTTTAAAATGAAAATAACAGGGAGAGTTAAAATTTCGTATTTTTAAAAATGGAATTCGCATACTAAATAAACCAAGACCCCCAGAAAGGCAAATCATATTGAAGATGCGATTCGAACAACGAATAGTTGTTAAAGCAATACGATAATCGAGCTGTTTAGACACAGATTTAATGTCAAAACAAGCAGAGAAGAATTTTTCGCCAAATTGCTAACATGAACAGACTAATGAATGATTTCGTCAATATGTAGACCAAGAAAATTGATCGAATTTGAAGATCGTATCGTCTTTTACCCATGGTAGGATGTAAAGCTTGTAATCCGGACCACTCCAGATTACACTGTTATTATGTAAGATATTTTGGAGATATCATAAATCTTCCTTCAGCTTCTTTTTTGAACAGTTTCTCTGCCTACTTAATCGTAATATACCTTTCTAAATATTCTGAAGCTGTTTAATATTTTGTTGTTGTATTTCTTTGGCATCATTTATTCCTATTTATATTCTATGTTTCTGTACTCTTCTACTACCTTCTTCGTCATGTATCCCAAATCATAATGGCACTATAATACTATTAAATCTGAGGTTAATATATTTGGAATAGGAAATATTGATTTCTTAGGGTTAAGTCAAATAAAACCACAATAAAAATGATAAGTACAGACCTGTGTAGTTTGATTGACTTTAAAGTAGAATTAAATGCATATTGAACATAAAACACGGCGAGCTCCGTTTAGTACTCTTCCAATTCCATATTCCAAATAAGAGAGTCTCCCCATAAATCACGAGTTCACTGTGATGGGTAGAAAGATAATATGTATAAACTACAGCGACGTACTCACCAATCCATTCTTCGTCTTTTATATTTGAATTATTGAATCAAATTTATCAATTATATTGACATTTGCAGTTTGGACATTTAGAAAGAATATAAAAAAATTCCTAATATTCTCCTCTTAATATAATTATCAATGGAGTTAAACATTTAATTTTTGATAGCTGCACGTAAGTAAAAATTAAGAACTCCAAATAATGGTTATGTTAAATTTAAAATGTGAAAAGGAGTTTCTATATGAGATATTAGTTTCTAAAAAAGAGATTTCGCACCCGAGCCAAAGCTAATCTAAGAGAGATGCTGGGATAGAGAGTCGTGAAGAATTTAAGTGATTCGCTATGTACAAAATAAAAATCTACATCAACAAAATTTATCATTGAAAAAATTGTTTTTGTCGCTCAAAATAATGAATATTTTTTCTCTATTAGGTTGTATACGGCACAAACATATTGATCGTAAATGTATCGGAAAATTTGATAATATTTCACTCGAAACAAAGCAAAGAAAATATACAGCGTAGGCTCTTCACTTTATTAATATCGGTTCGGTAATACGACCTTTAACCTATTAAAATCAGATCCTAGGTAACTGGGAGACGGCCCTGACCTTATAAAAACGCAACCGAGAAGGGTTTTACCAGGAAATATACGATACGATGTTTCAGGGTAGCTTTTAAGGGAAATAGAATAGATAAAATCTTTATAATAATGTGTGAAATTTATTATGTTTTGTTTAACATTTGTTATCATCATATCCAGTTATTCATCTGAATTTCGGGCTTTTTTTATAGTACCTACGTATTTTAAAAATGATGGTATCTTAAGCACTGTTAATTTAGTGTTATGTCAATTTATTGATATTTTGATTTGGTTTAGAAACAGAATAATTTTCAGAATTATGAAGGAATACACATCAAAAGTGAATTTTAAAATCTCACTTTTCATTGTATTAAATTGTACTTGAATTGAGATTGATTTGAACTTGTAAGTTGTACTTAAATTGTACACGAACTCTCCTTGAATTGTCCCTGAACTATACTTTAATTCTCCAAGTTGTACTTGAATCGCACATATATTGTACTAGATTTGTACTAGAATTGAACTTGAATTGTACTAGAATTGTACTAGAATTGTACTATAATTGTACTGGAATTATACTAGAATTGTACTAGAATTGTACTTGCATTGTACTAGAATTGTACTAAAATTGTACTGGAATTATACTAGAATTGTACTAGAATTGTACTAAAATTGTACTAGAATTGTACTAGAATTGTACTAAAATTGTACTAGAATTGTACTAGAATTGTACTAAAATTGTACTAGAATTGTACTAGAATTGTACTAGAATTTTACTAGAGTTGTACTTGAATTGTACTTGAATTGTACTTGAATTATACTTGATTTGTACTTAGTTGTACTTGAATTGTACTTGAACTGTATTTGAATTATACTCCACGTGAAACTATTGCTGGATGTACTAAATGGAAACTTTGGTAAAATTATATATTTTATGTTAAGAAATACTGGCATTAATAAAAATTGGGAGGAAGTCTTGAAATTTTGGATTTGTACCGGAATTGTACTTGAAGAGTACTTGAATTCTATGAAAATGATATGAATGTCTCTGTGAAGTATTCTCGGCAAATTTATTTTGGAATAGGTATGAAAATAAAATAGTGATTAGCTCACATTTCACATAGTGTTTAGAACGATTTTATATTCTTCAATAGCAAGACGATTCACATTTCAAATAAGGGAAAAATTCTTAAATTTATGTACACTAGGTATATTAGAAAGTGTTGTTATAGCTAAAAGCTGATTAATAATATAATTGACACATTTCCCATTAAAGCTTTTGAATTTTAACAAAACATGCTCTTGCTTGAAATAACTTTTCAAAAATGAAAGAATAAAAAGTCTATTGAAAAGTCAGTAGAAATATGAACAGGAATACGTTAATAGAATTCTGAATAACAAACTTATAATTAAGAATACATAAGAATAGCTACGTGTAGAATCCATAACATAACGAGGAGCATAAAGGGCCCCGCTCAATTTTCATGGAAATCAGGTTGAGGTTTTGAGGCAAGGATTGAGCAAGCTGATTAAAAGTCTCAATGGGCACGAAACCCTAAATCCTCTCCAACCCCATTAAAACTACACATGAAGTGTCCGAAGGTACCTTGGGAGGAAGGGAATTGATTTTGACAATTGTTTTGAAATTTGGAGCTCATGGAGTCTCGTACTCATTGATACTTTTAATCAGCTTGCTTCAAACTATCATTGTATCAAGATTCAGAAAAATTCGCCGATTTCCATAACGATTTAGCAGGACTTTTTACTCTCAAAATCAAAAGTCAAAACAAAATATAAAGTAAAATATCAAACATAATGAGATAGATCCATATAAACATGAATAAGTGGCTCTATTATATGAATAGATTGCTGTATAATTTTTGAGTAATGGGGAAGAGGAAGAGGAAGAGGAATAGGGAGAGGAAGAGGAAGAGGAAGAGGAAGAGGAAGAGGAAGAGGAAGAGGAAGAGGAAGAGGAAGAGGAAGAGGAAGAGGAAGAGGAAGAGGAAGAGGAAGAGGAAGAGGAAGAGGAAGAGGAAGAGGAAGAGGAAGAGGAAGAGGAAGAGGAAGAGGAAGAGGAAGAGGAAGAGGAAGAGGAAGAGGAAGAGGAAGAGGAAGAGGAAGAGGAAGAGGAAGAGGAAGAGGAAGAGGAAGAGGAAGAGGAAGAGGAAGAGGAAGAGGAAGAGGAAGAGGAAGAGGAAGAGGAAGAGGAAGAGGAAGAGGAAGAGGAAGAGGAAGAGGAAGAGGAAGAGGAAGAGGAAGAGGAAGAGGAAGAGGAAGAGGAAGAGGAAGAGGAAGAGGAAGAGGAAGAGGAAGAGGAAGAGGAAGAGGAAGAGGAAGAGGAAGAGGAAGAGGAAGAGGAAGAGGAAGAGGAAGAGGAAGAGGAAGAGGAAGAGGAAGAGGAAGAGGAAGAGGAAGAGGAAGAGGAAGAGGAAGAGGAAGAGGAAGAGGAAGAGGAAGAGGAAGAGGAAGAGGAAGAGGAAGAGGAAGAGGAAGAGGAAGAGGAAGAGGAAGAGGAAGAGGAAGAGGAAGAGGAAGAGGAAGAGGAAGAGGAAGAGGAAGAGGAAGAGGAAGAGGAAGAGGAAGAGGAAGAGGAAGAGGAAGAGGAAGAGGAAGAGGAAGAGGAAGAGGAAGAGGAAGAGGAAGAGGAAGAGGAAGAGGAAGAGGAAGAGGAAGAGGAAGAGGAAGAGGAAGAGGAAGAAGAAGAGGAAGAGGAAGAGGAAGAGGAAGAGGAAGAGGAAGAGGAAGAGGAAGAGGAAGAGGAAGAGGAAGAGGAAGAGGAAGAGGAAGAGGAAGAAGAAGAAAAATGTTATGATGCAGTAGTGGAAATCGTAATTAAAACTAAGTGCGGGATCGGAAAATCGGAGACTAAATTTGTATAATTGCAAACACCGTCACAAGGATCCCATTATATTTATATATATTAAAATATTCGTTTCGTGTTATGTTTATCAAATGACAAGTATATCTTGAAGATAAGATGGTTGCGAAGTGAAATCGATTTCATCCGCTAGTATGATCTACTATTAAAATATACACAACATAGCTGCTCTAAAAATGCCAATTCCAAACACGCTTTGAGTGTTTTCAAATCAACGTATATTACAAGACAAAGGGAGAGTTCGTACTATTTATCCCCCGTACATGAATGTATAAATTTTAGATTACCAATACACGATGGCGGAGAGAGAAGGGCGCTCACGGAGACGATGCCATGAGACGAAAGCCATTAGATTTCCTTATTTGTATTCAACGCAACCGTTTGAGTAGTTGGATATACGTCTATTCTATAGTATAAAATTGGAGTGCGAATTAATAATATAGATATGTTGAAGGAACTTCTCCAATTGCTTTCAAAATGATTATTAGCGATGGAAAGTTTGTACTTTCTAACTTAAACGTTATAATCTAGCTAAAAGATTTTTGTTTAAGCTCTAAATACTATTTGAAAAGAAACATTATAAGAGACACGTTTCAACAAAGAGAGAGAATACTATGAATGTTCTCTATGAACATCATCTTCGGTTCGGAAAACGTTGCCAAATGTGATAAAATTTCTTGATTAATTAAAATTATTAGAAATAGGGAGAAATACTCTTATTTTCTATGCATAGATAAGTAGTTTTATCACATTTCTTTCAAATTAGTGGAACAAATGTACAAAACAGTGGAGAATTAAAATAAATAAATCTTAATGTATACGTAAACTTTACCTATAGAGTTTAACAACATATACCTTTAAATATAAATGAAAAATGTGTTGACTATGAAGGAAAAATATGCATTTTGGAGTATATGTCTCAAATTTGCACTTCCAGCCAAAATGTAAGCATCCACTCGACTTCTAATGGATTACTAAATATGTTCAAAGATACCAACATTATAACGAAAAACATTAGAGCCTTGTACGCTACGATTTTGAAGATCTCCTAAGTTTAATTTCGGGATTGTGTAAATTAGCGATTCTTTTTATATGTCCAAACACAAAAATTCAGAGGATTGTGTCCAGATGACCTAGGGGGATGTGGTTATCTTCGTCCGATTCAATGGTCTAGAAAAACGTTATTTAAAAACTCGCGTACAAACACCGTCACGCATGAACCACATACGCCTTACAATAATAAAAGGTACATCTTCCAAAAGAACTGGAGGTTCATTTTCTAGAAAATGAAGATATGTCTGACCGGTCAAATGTACAGGATGAAAAAATGATCCTATTGTATAATATTTGATGATGCAAAGCCAAACATAGATCGAGTGTTAGAATCGTGCTAAAACTGTTGCATGTGGATTTACATCTGCACATATGTGGTGAGTATAAAAATTCAAAATACCATGTCTTGGAAAAGTAACTTCATCTATAAACAGAATATTGCTATCGAAATTGGGATTTGCGATTTGTTTGCAATTTTATTTAAAATCTATTCGCAATACTTCTTTTGATTGTATATCATTCCATTATTAAACTATTTGTTTTCATTAGCGCTGAAAACTATTTCACGATTTACAATTCAAAACCTGATCTAGCGTTAGCGACCTTCTCGAGTGCTTTTGTCAGCATATTAAAATGCTTCATACAGCACGGTTAGAGGATATTGATTTTTTTATATGCAGTGAGCTGTTCTTTGTAACCTAAAAAAAATTCGTTTTGGTCTCATATAAATTCTATTTTGTAAATTCTCATATTTTTTCTATATTTATCTTTCTATCGTTACTGTGAACCTTACCGACTTTCGCTCTATTCCAACGCTCTATTCTCGACATAAGGGAACCTGCCCAACTTACCAGCGATAAAGCTGGCACAGGAAATCCAGAGGCCTTCGACCAGAATTAATTGAGGCACAAACCATTCCGTTTAGGTATTTGTAAGGCCTGGCAACCCCTGGAGATTTCGTGGGAAGTGTAGTAATTACCTTTTTCTGCTCGAATCGACGACCCATTCTCAGTTATTTTAAGGTTAACAAATACCTCTCGTATCCTTGTGATATGTGGTACCGGTGACTGCAGTTGCCTTTACATTTCACAGGAAGGAATCGCGAATATTCCACTCATTATATCTGGTAATACACATTATCACAAGCGGTGGCAAACAGGCAAGAAAATACCAATTATTACATCGACTAACAAAAGTTTCATTATATTCCTCCTATGTTTGAGTTTAGATTTTCATAAACACTGTTAATAAATACGATGTTTGTTTATTTCTACTGAAATATATATGACATAAATAGAATTATTAGAATAGTAGATACTAAAATACTTTGCCATATATAATATTATTCCAGACTCATCCAGATGAAATGAATGTTGAACTCAATGTTAAACAGAGAAGATTGTGGATTCATCAACAAGATGAGCTCTTTTTCAACATTTCAACAAAGAATTGTTTCCTTGTGAGTAATTTTCTTTCATTCAGTTCGAAAACATCTGGAACGTCAGAAAATATAGAATACTAAAAGCAATTTTCTTTCCAGGCGTCGTACGGACTCATTTCAGTGAACTATATTAAAAATGTATCCAAAATGATTCTATGAACGTTGATTATGTAGTTTGTTTTGCGCGTTAACGAATTCACATTTCGAATTAATCTTTGTTTAACGCAAAAAAGAGAAAAATGTTTCGTTAACTTTGTAATTAATAATATTTTCTTTGCTTTCTTACAAGGAAACTTAAAAATTTCAGAATTTTGGAAGACAGTTTGAGAATCAACTTGTTCAACACGCAATAGATCAATTCGGGGGTGTAGCGTGGATATTAGATAGTTTTAATAACATTACCAAAAATCGACTTCAAAAATGACTAAAACCATTTTTTTTCAAAACTTTCCAGTGTTCGTATCGAACATATGCCTAGAGTATATTTTCCTTTCAGCTCTTTAAGAATACATTGAAGATGTGGCATTATGTTTGATGTGACTATACTATAGATTATTTCGCATATTGGAGTGATTTTTGAAAAATTTCCTGAAGTAGAGAAATATTTGTCAAAAACATTGTTTCCTGGATATAATCTCTTCTTCGACTACAAATCTACAAATCGACATACTTTACCGTTCACAAAAACTTTTATTTAAAAATTATGTGACCTTTAATACACCGTATAGTTGCACAGCTCACAACTAACTACTGACTGTGAACCGGAAATGCTACTAAAAGTACCTATTTATGTTTATTATTCGATTTAGAAACCGGTTTTATTTGGGAATTCCAAAGATTAATTTTTTGTACTATATTGTTGTTTATCTATACTTTTAACTGAATTACTGATTCTGAAAATTAAATATTGTAATGCGGACCTTAACAAGATGTTTACTAATCGTAGGTCGAAGCTCCACCTGATACAAGAAGCTCTTCGTCAAGAATCTGAACCTTTCTAATACTTAAAAAGTATTGTTCCTGAATTTTCAGGGGATGAAATGAAAGCTGGTATTTTCTTCTATACACAAATGAAGAAAATCATAACAAGTTAAGAATTTCTTATTGAAAAACAATCACCCAAATGACCGGTCTTATATGACATGTTTTCCGTTCACAAGAACCTGTACTTGTACTTGCGATGGATATTAGTTGGGTATTTTATTTGCCGAGCTTCTGTTGGTATTCGAAGACAAGTTCTTCTGCCAAATGGAATAGAAATTCCTGTTTTCTAATTTCTCCTCCCGTAGTTTCTTCATTTATCCCGGCTAAATCCACGTTATTAAAAGGCCATTTCCGAGATTTAAATTTTATTTTGATCGATCACGTCCTCGCCAAATTTTGTGCTATTACAATTGAAGAGTCTCCGGTTTTAGAGTGTCAATTTCTTCAACTTTTACGTAGTTGTGCATTGAACTAAAAATTATAACTTTCTTGATTTGGCTTTGTAAACTATCAACATACAATTATTTGAGCGATAGAGTTTGGTTGTGAAAAGTGCCATGTCGACGTTTTTCAGTTTAGTCAGTTTCCCAATCTTGATAGCTCTTTTCTATTTGCTCTAATCGTAGTTTTTTTGTTAAAAAATTTGTTGCTAAAGGTAGGCTTGTACAAAGTTGTCCGTGGTTATATTTCTTCTACATCCTACAAACGATTGTACTAATTTCATAGTGACAAACTCTCCAAGATGAACTGAGGGTTCTCTACTTTTTTCTTATACCAAATGTCGAAAGCCGTACATCATAGGATAACCAAAATTCGTCCAGTTTATTGAGCATGAATTGAGAAATTACATAAAATAAAAACAAACAATATTCATTTTCGAATATTTTTAGTGTTTTGTTATGTATTTGGAGATATATATTTATTGTTCTTTGCTAATAAAATATAATAACAAATGAATGGAAGTGTTTGTTCGCTTTTGTACTAAAATTAAAACGAAATTTTCTCATTTCTTTATACGTAATTTATCAAAATTATCACTGTATCATTCAGTTTCAAAAACCGTGTTTACTTGTCTAATTTTGCACCACGTAATTATGAAACTGCTTCCAAGTGATTCTATATAATTGAATTGGCTCAGAGTTTGCTCTCTTAGAAACAGTATATTGTGTGGCAAAGTAGGAAACAATCCGAGTTCAGACGAGGGTGAGGGCCGGTATCTCTCGTAGTGTGAAGCCGTGCCACACACAATATTTGTTAAACTAGTGTAGTTAATTTTGGAGTCTTAATGTCTAGTGCCAGTCGTACACAATTAAACTCGTTCTTTTGTTTAGGTAACAAATCGTAAATAAAGAGCATGGCTACACTTTTTTATATACTGATAGATAATTAACGAATTCTTTCATATAGAAGAATTTCATACCTTTCTATGGAATACCAAGAAAATTATTGTTGGTGAAAAATTTCACGTTATTTGTAATAGTTTTATACTTAAGCTCCAAACAGAGATACATAATATTGCACTTCTAGTTCAATAGTGCCATTGTTTCATACTCAAAATTCACTATGACCAAAAACATTTTTATGGATATAAATTGACACAATTTATTTTTTATACATTGTGAAAACTTTCAAAAGGTCATTTACTTTGTTTCGAGGCTTGACCTGGAGGATCAAGGTTTTTTCGGCATCATTTTCTCCTAGATGAATTGCTTTCTCCACACTTTGGAGCTTATTCTGGATTCGACATGATAACGTTTGTCTGGGTGATTTGGGATGGGACAATATACACTCCTATTTGAATATAGCCATATCCCAAAATAAAATTGACATTCTCCAATGTATACTTGCTAGTATCCGTCGACAGATTTTACAAAAATCAAAACTGTTATACCATAACCCACACTAATTTTGATGATATAAAGAATCTTCAGACGCAAATCGGCAACTTCGACAGAGACGTAAATGGAATAGAAGATCTTCAAATATAAAAGTCGTGAGATTCGATGAATATTTTAATTAACTAAGAAGCCTCAGGTCAGTGGGACACATATAAAAAACCGAAATAATTATGCAGAAAAAATAATTATTCGTACTATTTAATTTTTTATTTGAGCTTCTATAAGTTTTAATGGGTCAAACTCACAATCATAGAATGGCAATCGAAGTTTAGAACGTTTAGCCTCAACCAAAATTAATAAACTTCTCCCTTGGCCCATAAAATGATGTTTTTATGTGCGGTTCATAGGCCAGCTCGGGACCGCTGAAACTGTTCCCAGGGCCAAGAGCGTGAGGTGTTGATACTTCCTACAAAGCATGCTTATGAGACAGTAAGCATTGACAGACGATCAAAAATGATTGTAAAGCCTTAAGCCGTAGTCGACTATAACAAAGACAAATTTTCTATACATCTATCTGAACATATGGTAAGTTACAACACTTTTTGAGAAGAACGTTGAAATGGCATAGGAACATTGCTATTGAGCTGTTATTTGATACAGAAATGGTAAATGGTAAATATTCTTTATGAAAGGATAACAAAAAAGAAAATATAGCATTTAGTGATTTTTTAATTGTAGTAAAGATGTTACTGAAGAAAGAAACTTTTGATGTTGATGATCAAGTCACGCCAAAACCAAAAAACCTTTTGTCTAGTGAAAAAAATAGGTCTTAGTCAAAAGGCGAGAAGAGAGTACAGTAAAAAAATTTAAACCATAGTAAAAAAATGATTACTTATTGCAGTGTTTGTTTTGGAAAACCACATTATTGTAATCAGTGTTTTGCGAAAAACATAAATAATTCAGATTGTAACAACAATTTTTCCATGTTATTATATGTTTTTCGTCATGTGTTTTATACCCTTAAAAACAAAATCAACTAAAATAGGTACAGGTAATGTGAAGCAAAGCACAAATGTAATAATAATATGAAAAATAAAACAAAATCAAATGAGCCAAGTGTAGGGTAATATTCCAAGGACCCAGGACGATCAAACCTATCAGTAAAATGTATTTAAATACGGTCCCTTGGGCCGCGAAGGAGGTTTGGAATAAAATACGTCGTGCAGTCCATAGGACCACTCTGGGTTGTAGGGAGAGTTCAGTTGCTGGCCTATGGATCACACTAGAGCCCAACGTGTTAAGTACGCCACGTTCTAGAAGAATTTCATATACTATATATTTTATTCGTTTATTTTCTGTTGAGCTTTCAAGTTTTAATGTTTATTAAAAAGAAAGGGCAATGAACGATTTTTCATTAGTCGTTCAATTATCTCCGATAGGGTTGGTACTTATGCAATAGGATTATAGTTACTAGTGTTATTTATTTCGCTATTCTTGTGCAGGGGAACAAAAATGAGATGTTTTTAGACAGCTAGGAATAATTCCCTTCTTAGAGAACTGGTTGATTAGAGAACATAAAACTTTAACCTTCACTTCTGGAAAATTTTATTGTGGTACTAGTATCATGTCCGTTTTTATTCTCACATTTGAAAACGTGGTTGAAATTTGTTAAGCAGTTTGACATCCAATCAATTTAAGTTTTACACATTGAAAAAGTTTACTATTTTAAGCCTATTTTGATTCCAAAAAAGAAAAATTCCGAAGCACTTCACAAAAGAGCAGATGGTGTTTTTGAGCTTCATTTGGATCATCTTGGAGCTAGGTACTACGGATTTGTGTTCAATTTTCCGCAATAGAATATGATTTTAAAAAGTACACAAATCATATTTATGATCATAAAATTAAAAAATCATGATTATTCAGTCAGTTTTCTGATATTATCAGTTTTAAGTGTTTTTTTTATCTCCTTCTTAGCGAAAGGTAATAAGAAATTTTTCTTTTCATTATTTCTTGTAAACATTAGAAAATATGAATTACTAATTCATTAGAATATGTTGAAAATTATACATTTATTATTTTCATTTGATGATAGATGTATATATGTAAATAACGTTAAATTTCCGTCACATGTGTATACTCAGATTTCTTTTGTGTGAAGATTTAGGTGTATCCGTTAGTTTTAAACTCTGTTTGCATATAGATTACCTCATTGAAGATACAATACAGGATTTTATATACAAAACGTACTCAAATAATATTTTCATGACTCTCTTTAAAAGACAAGACGCAATCGAAAAAAGTTGAACAAACGTTTACTGAAACATTTATCTTAATTAAATCCTACAAAGCGTTTTTCCCAATTTTAACAATACCAGGAGCTTCAAATACATTTCCAGCGTCTATTTACATTTTATGACATCACATATTCATAGTTCTGGGACTTGATGCAAAACATTCGGGATGAAAAGTACGTCCTTGTCGTATTCTAATTCACTATCATTACAATCGTCTAAATTCATTTTTTTCACGTGATAATAAATACTAAATGTAGTGTGAAGCAAACTGTCATCGATAGTAAACAAGTTGTTGCTACGATACCGGGAGCAAAAGAAAGTTCATCCCGGGAGATAATAGGCTGATTTAGTGCCGTATAGCAAGGACGAAAAGCGAATTTTTCATCCAGGTGAGAGAACAAGAAATGAGGAAAGTTACGCATAAAATATTAGAAAAATTAAGAGCATTAATGGCGAAGAAAACACAACAAAAAAATAGAAACTTGTTAAGTGTCAAAATTGTTAGAAATAAGGAGTGCCTTTATTAAAAAAAATGTTTAATCGCGTAGAATGTAATAAAACAAAATGTAATTGTTATAATTTTTGGAAACTAGAAGATTTTGAAATCCAGAATATATATATCTATGAACTGTAGTTCATCAACGATTAATACAACAAAGGCGGCCCAGAACTTTCCAACAACCTATGAGAAAATGCAACCACAAGAATTTTCTGTCAAGAAATAAAAAGTTAGATCGGTTGGCAGGAACTTTATTTTTTAGACAACTACGAAATTTCTGTAGGGCTATTAACTGGTGCTCTGAATCTTGATACACCTGGAACTAATAGTTGTGAGAAGATGCCCGAATCTCTGCGAAAAACAGATGAAATGGTCGAAACTATTCAAGTCCTGATTTAGATATTCGTAAAATGTATAACCTGCATCTAGAGAAATGTGTGGAAAACTATCAATCCTTTGTTAGGACATGAATTTACAGGAAAATATTCAATATTGAATTTAACTACATGCTTCTCGAAAAGACACATGCCAAAAATGTTATAAACTGAAGCATGCAATAATAAGGAAGAGACATTACATCTTAGAGAAAGTCATGATGTATATACATTTACAATATGCCGAGCTAGCGAGGTACTGTCTTGCAGAGGACCAGAAAAAACCAAAAAGAAAATTCCAGGAAATATTATAGATTTTAATTTTGTTTTCAAAAATCACTGACTATGTACGTATACAACTTGGGTTTCCATAATTTCCATGATGACAAGATGTATGTATGGGATAAAATTACAGCTTCAAGAGCTGCATCATACAATTAGCGCATATGGAGGATATAACTAATCAAATACACGTAAATGAAGCTTGTTCATACCAAAATCGAAACATTAAAATACCATTGACTTAGATTAAAACTTCTGAGTCACTAAATAATAATATTGAAACGGTAGACCACAAATTTTTGGTATCGGGTTATCCCTGTCTAACGAATGACCGTGGTTTTGGGTTGATAGAAATGAAAATAAAAAAGCAAGTTACTTATACAACTTTGAAAATTGATAGAAATACATTTTCGACAAAACTAAATTTTTAGAATAACACATGCGTATGTGTCTTAAATTAGTGGTTTGTATAGGCCAAGCAATCTTTCTTTCTGAAGCTGTAACCATATATTTTGTTTTGCTCTTGATAAAGGAGACTGCTATTTCTTTGGTCCTTCTACTCATAAACTTAAGCAGAGTTTAACGCATTTTATTGATTTGTCAATATACGAGGATGTATTGATATCTAGTTAGCTTAGACCAGACTGTGAAAAATTGGACTGCAAGCTTCAAAAGAGGTAAATTTTCTATTGAAGATAATGACCGATCGGGCAGGCCAGTTTCTGTATCAGCCCCCGAAAATATCGATGCAGTTCATGACATAATTTTATCTGATCGTCGAATTGGGCTAAAACGGATATCTGGAGTACTGAATATTTCATATGAACACGTTCATTATATAGTTCAGGTCAATTTGAAGATGAGAAAAATTGCTGCAAAATGGATCCCCAAATGTTTGAATGTTGACCAAAAGTGTGCAAGGGTAGAAGCATCGCGTTCGATTTGAAAATGATGTAGACTTCTTAAACCGTATTGTTACTATGGAAAAGACTTTGGCACATTTCTACGATCCAGAAACAAAGCAACAATCGATGGAATCGCGACAATTTGGTTCTCCAAGACCTAAGAAGTTTCGTATCCAAAAATCAGATGGAAAAGTTCTTGCTTCAGTTTTTTGGGATTGCAATGGAGTAATCATGATTGATTTTTTGGAAAGGGGTAGAACAATAGCTGAAGATTACTATTCAACATTACTGACCACTCTACGGGAAAAAATTTGAAGAGAAAAGACGCGGAAAGCTATCCGAAGGTGTTTTGTTTTTGCAGGATAACGCCCCTGCACACAAATCTCATGTTGCCAAGCAAGAAGTTCGTAATTTAGGATTTGAATTACTAGAAAAACCCCCCAATTCACTAGATTTGGCTCCGTCCGACTATTATATCTTTCCTCAACTGAAAAAAAGTTTAGAAGGTCGTAAATTTTCTTCCAACGAGGAGGTAATAAAAGCTGTGGAGGTCTGATTTGTAGAGCAAGAATAACCATTTTTTTTAAGATCTAGAAACGTTGCAGGTAATAAATGTATCCAATTAAGAAGAGAATATGTTGAGTAATAAATTATTTTGATATTGAAATAGAATTCACTTTTTCATCGCCATCTTTACTCTTTATACTTTATAACAGAATAAACGAATTTTATTTATAACTAAATGCGATAGAAATGCGAGATATTACGATTTTATCTTATTTAAATGAAAAAACAAACATTCAACTGTATATTCGGAAACAAAAAAATAACTCCAATTTAATAAAACATGAACTTTAGTGAGAACTCCTGTTACCTCCACTGATGTGAAATCCAATTTATTATTAAAGACCAGTTAACTTCCAACAAATGAAATATCCCTTGAAAAAAGTCGACAAGCGTCATGTATAACCATAATTGTGATTTAAAATAAAAGCAGTATCGTTTTTCAAAATGAAATGTTATTCGTGGGGCAGTAATACCAAACAGTTGTTGGTTTGCCGCCGTTGTCGTAATTTGTTTTGATGCGAAATTCCTCCTTTCAATCTATCTCCCTTCTACGAGAGGCGTACTGATTTATTATTCTTGTTTGCGTTAAAGTCTTTGTAAGTTCAAGCCTAGTAGTTTATGATACTAGTTTAGTTGCTCTATCTGCTTCTAAACTACTCATTTATATCCTTCCAGGTTCTCCGTTAATCAATATTTTATAAATCGTTTCTTCAATTATGACAATAATTACCTATCCATATCAAAATAAAATCACGAAAAATATATGGAATGACATTGAAATTTTGAAATTTTACCACGTAAATACTTGATTCTAATCCCACCAACAACCCATGGACTAACAGCTGGGCAGAGGGAACTTCTTCATTGGAAGTTATCCTCTACATATTGTCTTTGAAAAACTTGCGAAGCGTCAATGATTAGGGTGGTCGTATACGGATTTCAAAAGCAAAAACATGTAATTTCAAGAAGAAATTCTTCATATTGCTAACTTTTAAGGGCGAAACTTGTCACGAAATAAGAACACATACCGCTACTTGTTCCAAAACTGCAATAGGAACGGTGATGTGTACCAAGATTCAAATACCTCGAATCCGGGAGGTCTAGCCATTGGAAGGTGTGCACAACTCGATTCAGACAGAAGCTATAAACTCACAAATAAAAGCAAAACTGAGAAAATAAAAAATCTCACACGAGCACTTTAATGGTGATTGGTATTAGGCTTGAGACAATAGAAACGGTTCCTTGGAAACAATAGTCCTCCAAAGGAATATCTTTGGACCGATGAATCTAAACTTGAGCTATTCGGTTCAAAACGAAGAATTTACATTCGCTGCAGTGCCCAAGAAAAAAATTGTTTAGTTCCAACAATCAAGCATAGACAATTAATTAGATATGGATTCATTTTCCAACAGAACAATGATCCCAAGCATAGTTCCAAATTATGCAGAAGATATTTGGAAGAGAAAGAGGCACAAAGGGTGTTAATAAACATGGTTTGTCCTCCTCAGAGCCCGGATCTCAATCCCATTGAACTTTTGTGTTTCGTAGTAGTTTAAAAGCTTTCAAACATGAGCACGGCATGTTAGAATGCTATTTTCATTTTTGTTTAATAAGTTTTCGGTGGTTGTAGACCGATAATTCAACGAGCATGGTATAAATAGAAACAGATATTGATTCTACACCCTATCTTATCAACTTGAATCAAATTCCAATCTCTAGATACTAATTTACTTTGTTTATTACCCGTTTATAAACTTTATATATTAATGGACAATGTCTTGATATAACAAAGTTGAATAAACAACTTAAGCCTCAAATTACCTTTACTTCAGATATTTGTATGTACTGTTTATTTTCTGAATTCCAACACTTCCCCTGTACTCAGCAGAAAGTTATTCTACAGCAAACTCTTATCGATTGGAGGGTATTCGTCCTTGTTCAACCTATGTAGGGCTTTTACTTTATTTCTTTACCCCTGTTTATATATTTATGGTCATGAGATTCTGAGAGATATATTTTTTAATAATACAACACATCTTTCTTGTATCCAGGATATTGATTTGTATAACAAGGTCATTCATCTCTCGAAAAATATTATGTTTAATAAATGGACGAATCTTCCCGAAATAACTTGGAATATGTTATTTCGAATGTTCATTTGCTTGTGGAAAATCTACTGTTTGATTGACAATTTAATTCATATGTATTTTATGAATGGAAATATGAAAGGAGGAAACGTGGACTTAAACTCTAGAGAGAAGCCTGACTTTTGGTAAAATATGACAAATTGCATAAAGATTTTATGCAATTTGTTTCGAAATGATGCTTGATAACTTATGTTCTGAGTAGTATTAGATTCAAAAAAGTATGAAATGATAGACTTTTCTCATATTAAAAAAAGTATATTTGACATGTTTCGAATATTGAAAATGCAGGCCAATACATTGCCAATATACCATAAAAATGATAATTATTCATATCTCGATTCTTCGACTAACCAACTCCTGACAACGTTAATCGGATTATTGAAATTGGGTTAGATTACGTTTGGTTAGGTGAGGTTAGGTTAGGTTAGGTTAGTATAGGTTAGGTTAGGTTAGGTTAGGTTAGGTTAAGTTAGGTTAGGTTAGATTAGATTAGGTAGTGTCTAATATTTTATTCCAATTTTAATTCATATAATTCATGTAGCGCTCTAAAAGCTAAAAAGGATTCTGGCAAATACAAAACGCTCAGGACGCATTGTGGTTGTCTACGTTGCGTTATGGATGCTCTGAAAGATTCAAACAAAGATCCGTTGTGTAAAAAAATCTCCAGTTCGATGTCTTGTGCTTCCACATCTTCAGTACCTGCTCCAAGTAAATCTTGAATAGCGTTGGCGAGAGGCAACAGCCTTCTTTTGAACTTTTTGTGGCAGTAAACTCATCAGATAAATCCAGGTTTGCTTAAATTCTTGTTTTATTATCTTCGTATGTCCGTTTGAATGCTTTCATTAACATGTTTGTGATGTTTGTTTGTTTGTCTGTTCTAGTGTTGTCCACAGTTTGCTAAGTAGTCAGCGTCATATGCCTTCTGCAAATCTACACGTATAATAAATGGAATCATTGGCCTAATGCATTTTTTTTTTCGATCAATTGTGTAACACAGTATAGGTGCTCAGCTGCATAAACATCTAGGAAAAATATATATTTCTTTTTCGACGTAATCTCCTGGAGGGGCTAATTCTGGCAAAAAAGAGGCATGAGGTATGAATTCAAGGTTTAATTCATTAATTTCGGCCATTGCGAAAACGGATATGTGAGCAGGTCCACTGTCTTGATGCAGCGACACTTTTTTGCTTGATTTCTCGGCTCAAATGTTGCAATAAAATCGCGTAAAGCTTGCCGTTGATATTTTTCCGTTTTTCAAGATTGTCAAAGCAAATTATCCCACACTTATCCCAGAAAACCGACGCCATGATATTGTCTAGAGATGGAACGATATTTGCCTTCTATGGAGCCGATTCTCCCTTTTTATTCCATTATTTTGAATATTCTTTTGTTTTGGGTGTGAAGTGATGAGCCTATGATTCATCCATGGTTAGGAGACGACGCAAAAATTTCTGAAAAAATTACCAAACACTCGAGGAAAATATCTTCACGACGTTGTTTTTGTTCTATTGTCAGCGAACGCGGCACCCATCTTGCACATAGCTTCCTTATGTCCAGATTTTCAGTTATTATGCGATGTACCGCACTTTTTGAAATGTCTACTATAGCTGCTAGCTCGCGTATTTTCAGTCGGCGATCATACAGTACCGCTTTGTGGATTTTTTTCAACATTTAAGAAGTCGCCATCTCATTTGGTCGACCACTGCGATGCTGGTCTTTGTTGTCGCTTAAACTCTGCTACCCAATCTTTTACTGTCGATAACGAAGGTACAGACTCACCCAGAGTAGCATCTAGTTTAGCTTTCATATTGGCTGGGCTAAGACCTTTCAAATCAAATACTAAACCTCCAACTTGAAACATATGGTGTATAGATTGTGTATATTCTAATTCATTGGTAATGTTCAAGCAATTACCGCCATCTCTAGGTAGGACCAAGTACATCTGGGAATATCCTCGTAACAAAAAAAAAATGAAATAGGATAGTATTCATATAACATTGAGCTGGGATGCGGATGTAATTATTAACTGTCCTGTTCTTGGAAACAAAAATATTTATTCCTGACTATGAATTATTAATAACCTCACCTGAGTATGAACTAAATAAAATTACTACCATACCTGTTCATTCACTATGTCTACAAAATTATACGAGATCGACAATTATAAACTGTGTTAGACCGAGTTTAATATATATTTGTGAAGTTAGTGTGAATATTTAACTTTAAGCCGATTCAAAATTTCCAGTCGCATATAAATCAATATTTCTTATGCGTGATTTTGAAATGAAAGCAGAATGATGAGAAATTTTGAATGCGTAGAGCATATTTTATATTCTAGGGTAATGACACGTTACATTTCGAATACTAGTACCGGAGTTGACGAAAAAAATTCAATTTAAAAGTATTATTACATATTATACTTTCACGTCCATTCCATTTTCTAAATTTATAATCACCTGAAAACTGTGCTTAGCAAATGATTGAGAGTAAATTATTTCTACCAGCGAAAACCACATCGAAAGCTGAAAAACGACAAAAAAATCTCATGCATGTCAGTTTGGTGGGATTACAAAGATGTTGTGTTTTTTGAGCTGCTTCCAAGGAACCCAACGATCAATTCTTATGCTTTGGAGCTTGGCTGGGAAGTGATTCCACATCCCCCATACAGCCCTGATTACCCTCTAATTACCATTTAATTGGAAGTTTATTGAATTCTTTGATTGGTCAAACTTTCACAAATCACGATGACCTTCAGTTTTTTGCTGATAAGGACCAGAAAGTTTATTAGAGCGAAATTATGAAGCTGGATGGAATAAGGTCATTTGATTAAAAACTATTCGTTAAAACAAAGTGTTTTATTTTGTACTACAATGCCGAAATTACCGAATTTTCACTAAGTAGTTAATACTAACAATTTACACCAACTTTGCAACTTTATATCTTCACTAATTTTCATTTTTGTTTTTGAATTTAGAAATAGTAGATTATCGAATCATTTCTATTTGGCTCTTCTGATAGATTTATGAATATTTTTGTATTCAAATGATTCTTTATTATCAAGTATATTTGAAATAGTACACTTCATTATACTCACATCTCTAAAAGTCTTGTCCCCTCTGGTTATTTAATAAAAAAATGTACAGTAAACCAAGTAACGAAAAATATTGAGGTGTGAAAGTTTTTTTTTTGAAAAAAGATATAATATAATAAAAAAAAACAAATCAATAGTTCGTATGACCGCCTCTTCTTGTAATCAATCGGCATCCCGCGAATCCAGTTATCAACAATATGGTCAGCCATATTGTCCTACTCTTCTTGAACGGCAGCAGTCAGATCTTGAAGGATTACAGGTGGGTTTTCTCGCTTGGATATTGCTCTGCCAATATAACCCCACACATATTCAATGAGATTCATGTCTGGTAAATTTGATGGCCAATTCATTTTTTGGATATCTCCTTCCTCTACGATGTTTTGTAGCATTTGTAGCGATGTGGTCTGGCATTATCATCTTGAAAAATGAAATTTGCTCCATATTCATTGCGCAAGGGCTGAACTATCGGTTTTTCAGCGTATATGGTACCTGTCAATGTTCGCTCAATGACAATAAGTGGTGTCCCTCCAAAACATCACGGATCCGTCATGATAGGGAACATCTCTGGTAAAATTGAGTCTTTCCTGTCTACCTGGGCCTCTCCAGACCTTTGCCCGCTGACTATCTCCAAACCCAATCCCTGTGCTCTTGAGCCCACTGGAGACGGGCAGCTATATGTCGTCGTGAAAGTCTAGACATCCTTAAAGGTCTTTCTTACCTTAGATTCGATAAATGGGCTCTATACATAGGCAAACGTAAACGGGAGGCCAAGACTTTTGAAAATGTGTGTATAATTATTTGTTAGTGAAAGTAAGAAAAATTTGTAGATAATAAAACAAACACGATAGAAGGGAGAGAAAACAAGATATCGAGATTTACTTCACCAACTTAGATATTTAGAGATATTTATACACTTATAAATTTTAATAAAAAAATACCTGCTAGCCTACTAACCTGAAATCAGATTCTAAAAATTATGCCTCTCATATTTAGTTCCGAATATGTCATTTACGAGTATGAAATCCTATAAGGCCTCAATTAATTAAAGTCGTTAAACTGCCCGATCCCCCCATATACCCCATTAAACATGCATGTGTATATCCATTAGTAATTCCAACCCCGCTAACTTGGTGCTAACATACTGTGAGCTCTGTTTGTGTAGCAATAATATTCCCGGTACACTGAGTCAGTCAAATTCTAGTCGTAACATCTTTGTGCTTGTAAATCGCAGGTTGGTTAATTTATAGAGCGACTGTGCCGTTGGCGTTTGCCTACTAACAGGTTATGCCGCTTCGTACAGACTGGGTAAAGTAATGAAAATATCTCATAGTCTGAATAGATTGAGTGTTTGATTATCGTTCTAGTTTTGTAGTCGTTGATCGGTTTTTTTTTTCAGTCATTCACTGTTAGTAGCGACAAGTTAATATGGAAGAAGGAATCGATATGATTTGTAATCAATTTAATGGATTTCTACTATTTTTAAAATTCCTGTTTTACAAAAAATAAGAAGATTGAATTGAAGGACTTCTATATAATTTGTTATACCACGTATTTTATCTGGTGACAACATAATCAATCAAATTTAAGAATTGATACGAGAGTTGCTATTTAAGTTTGACGTATACTAATAAAAACAAATATTTATAATTGGACATTATATTATTTTTCAAAATACTATCCGTAAAGATCAATAAACTTTTTCATGCGTTTGGATCAATTGAACGCCTCAACCGCTTCTTCCGGCGTAGAAAAACGAAAAAACGTTGACCTCTCAATTTATTTTTGATTTTCGGGAATAAGAAGACATTTTTGGTTGCCAAACAAGGACTGTATGGCGGATGATCTATTAATTCGGTGTTTTGACCGTACAAAAACGTTTTTGTTAGTTAAAACTGATGTGAGAGCTCGCATTGTCGTAGTTGGGAAGGATTCGTATCCTGCGATTGGTTTTCCTGAGTTCGATCACTTCTGACAAACAAATGCTAGTATACCACGCAGAATTGACAGTTCTAATGGAACTATGACGATATGTCCAGTTATTTCGTAAAAAACAAGCGATGATTTTTTAAAGCACCGCGTTGGTATTTCTTTGCACCAATCGACACGAGCTTCGTTTTTAAGTGATTTTGAAATTATATGGTATCCAACGCGCATAAATTTTTTTGGCAACCAAATTTTCATGCAATATTGAATGTGTGTGAGTGGATCTAATGCCCAAGTATGCCTTAATCTCACGGCATATCACATGATCATCTTGCAATATCAGTTCACGCACAGCATCGATGTTTTCTGGCACACACAACAACCGATTTTGGACGAACTTCACGAAATTCATCCTGTAGCAAAGTGCGACCACGATTAAAACCGGTAAAACACCGAAACACGATGGATCGAGATGGTGCTTCATCACGAAAAGTCGATGTGACTTGATCGGCAAACTGCTGTTGTTTTAATCCACGCCTAAAGTCATAGAATGTTTCAATTATCTAAAAACACCTCAAATGTTATGAGTACGTTCAGTTGCCATATCTCAACTATTGTCAGGAGTAAGTTGTACAAAATCGAAAGTGTCGAAATCGATTCAAAATTAATTCCTATCAGCGATTTGTGGATGTCCCAATTCTTTTCTGCCTATAGATCTCACTATTTTATGTCTTAAAATGTATATTTCTAAAATATTTATTCAGATACGAATAAAATATATTCAGGACTGAGTTCAAACAAAACATTAACTTTCATCATTCATTTAATATAAATAAATCATCAACCAAATCCTTTCATAATACAAGGCTTTTGCGGGTATCAACTTTGCCCTTAGTAATATCTTTTTAAAGTTCTTGTAGAGGGTAGGTCAGAAAGGCGTACGATTTTACAAACTCTCTTGCGTTTGAACGTTATGAGAGGGAGCTGCGCGGGTTTGGATTACATGACATAAATCAGTGTCCGAGGGAGAATATGATTCGAAGCTACTGGTTTGACTCTCAATCAGAAGCCTACGGGACGCCCAAGATCAATAAGAACAGAAGACACAATTCAACAAGTTAGATCTTCAGTTCAACGTAATCCTGGTGTATCGATTCGCAAGCGATCAGCCGAACTTGTGGTATCCGGAACATCTTTGGGTCGCGATTCAACTTGTGCAGAAATTACAGCCAAATGATTTAATTTGAAGAGGAGCTTGAAGAGAACCCACGTGCAAGAAATCAAAAGCCTCTGCATTCGCCTAAAGTAACCGTTTGGGTGGTCATTTCAGCGCACGAAATTATCGGACTCTATTTCTTTCAAAATCAACAGGGGCAATCTGTCACTGTAAATTCTGAACGATACAAGCCATGTTAAGGGATTTTTCCTTTCCGCAACTGCAACAATTTGAAGCCTATAATCGTACGACGTGGTTTCCACAAGGTGGCGAGATATGTCATACATCTAATGCCTCTTTGGCGGCCGTAAACCAGATGAATGCTGGAAAACTGATTTTTCGCCGAGGTGACATTGTATGGCCGCCTAGAAGTCCGGACCTAACACCACCGGATTTTTTTATGTGGGGATACCTGAAAAGTAGAGTCTACTCCAATAACCCAGCCCAACATCCGAGAAGAAATAGCAGCTATATCCCGCGCAATGTGTCAGCGAGTTTTTATCAATTTGAGATCTAGATTGGAGGAAAGTTTGCAGCGCAAAATAATTTATACATCATAGTTTAGCTTCGCATGTCTTCATTACCTAATGATGACAATTTTTGTGTATTGCTGTTTATTGATTGATATTTTATCAAATTTCTTAGTTAAAATTGGTGGTTAGGTTAGGTTATATTAGGTTAGGTTAGACATGCGAAGCTAAACTATGATGTATAAATTATTTTTCTTTTTCTGGACCTTAAAAGTTGAAAAACTATGTGAAGAGATGATTTCTGCGCCCTACATATTTACATCAAATTTTTCAGCATAATTTTCTCTATAACATACTAAAATTTTAACGAAATCGGAGGGGTATAACTTAATCTAGATAATTACCTAGTTTTTTTATTATAATTTTTTTAAATTCGCAAAACTTTCTGGTCCATCCTGTACAACACTTGGACATTAATAATTAATTCAGCTTCATTAGTTAATTTTCCAATTTTGAATTGAATGTATTGTCCGTTGCCCGTCGAATTAATTATTGAGAATAATGAAATTGAAAAAAAGTTGGCGGCATAATTTAAATAGCATTTCGTCGCGCTTCCACTACCGCAGCCAATAAGTTATTATCAGTGAAGTTGCGCGAAGTTAGTTCAGAATTTGTTTCTACTACGCCTGGAGCTTATTAAACTAATTCCGAAAAGGTATCTTGCCTGTTAATCGTACGGACGCTTTGGTACAGGGCCGTACTCAAGCAGAAGAACAATAAAATTCTTTGAGCTTAGCACATTCATGTTTTATTTAGTATGCTGATTTCTCATATGTTAATTATTTCTTCTAATTACACAAAATTATCAACAGAAAGAATATTTTCACTAGAGTTAAAAAATTATAGTGATATATCATTACTATGGATATGGAAAGTGTTTTTGTATGATTAATTTAATAAGTAGACTGTATTTCTTACGCTGCTTTGACTGTTATCTGGAAAATAAAAATATATGGGGGTGCAAAATTGTAATAGGGTTGTTGGTGATCGTGTGATAATGTTCAGTGTTTCTTGTGCCTTTAGATATGTCAATTTGAAAATTTGAGGGATTATACCATCACATTTTGAAATTATTTACAATCTTACAGTGTATTCCAGTGCCATATCAAACTCTATATTTGACATCAGCTTGAAATAAAAATATTTCAAGAGTTTATGATTTTAGGTATAAAAGAGGAAGTATGTTGGTAGTAACTTTCGATACTTAAAGTATGTTGGTAGTAACTTTCGATACTTAGATTTATTTAAAAACCCAAGATAATTAAGAATTAATATTTTTATTTACCCAATACGAGATTCAATGAATATTTAAGATTTTATTAATTTTCCAGAAATTCTACTACTATTCCAATGCTTTGGTAGCAACAGATTTCCCTTCCATTGTACAGGGTATTGAACTTGCCACGACTTTTATGGAAAAGTGGTAATAAATTTTTAAATACCTTATAGAACGCATCACAACCCTAAATTATTATGAATGGGAAGTCAAGTTGATTCGAAATATGCAATAAAATATGGGGTGTTTCTTAAAAAAATGTAGCTTTGATATGGAAGAACATTATATAAGATTGTAAATAATTTTTAATGTCAAAACCAATGATAACTATAATTCCTCAAATTTTCAAATTAATATCTCAAAGGACAAAGGACGCACTGAACTTTAGCACATTAATCGGTCACCCTGTATATACTACAACAGTTGCTCATCATACACAATGTCATTTTCGATACCTCCTTTGTCTTTTGATATATCAATTTGAAAGTTTGGGTGATTATACCATAAAATTTTGAAATTATCTACAATCTTACAAGGTGTTCCAGAATGCTGTGCCATTGTAGAGAGTATTGAACTTGCTACGACTTTTATAAATTTTTAAATACCTCATAAAACGCATCATAATCCTAAATAAAATATGGGGTGTTTCTTATAAAAATGTAATGATCCCTCAAACTTTCAAATTGATATATCAAAAGACAAAGGACTGAAATTTATCACACTAATCAATCACCTTGTATTTAATAGAATAGTTGCTGAAAGTTCATCAAATATTATGTAATGTAGTGCATGTAATTTAACCTTTCACCCAGGGCTAAAACTTTTTTTTGAAAATTATTTATTTAACTATTCAGAAACGAAGTAAATTCCATACTGACAATATAAAGGAAACAACTAAAAAGGTTAAAGATACAATATACGCAAAAACTAGTTTTTATGGAAATAACAATGTCTGGTGATTACAATATAATGATTAAGCAATTTATTTAATGTTAATTGAGGAATTTAAACTATACAACATGTGTTTATTAGTACGTTGAACTGAAATGAAATAAATAGCTTGTGTCACTGACTTTACAACAATACATTTTTGTCCAATTTATGGTAGTATCTAAGTTTTATTTATTTATTTAAACTGTATAATTGAGATGTCATAGAAACGGCAAATCCGTTAAGACAAATTTTATTTTGTTATAAAAAGAGTTTTGATTCATTTTCCTTCACAATAATGAATCAAGTTTTCTATACATTGCGCCCTCTTCTAAAAAATCCTGAAATCAACCGTAACACAACATTGTAATCTCTTGTAGAGACCTACAGAAAAATTCAAGAATTAAGGTATCTGATAGATACGTTCAGAGATGGCACGACAAGCACATAACGGAAAATTATTTTATATTCAATTTCAAACAAATAAATAGATATATCAATTTACGTGGTACCTGATGATATTCTTTTTTAATGATGCCATGATCCACTTTCTACACCGTGAAGAATAAATATATTTCTTCACTTCTTCATGAAAGTTTCAATTTTGTTTAAGTTAATGAACTAACTACAAACCACGTCTCATTATAGATGAGGCTGTTCCAGCAACAAATGTTTTTTAGTAAAAATTTCTTATTCCAATTCTCCGCAGACACATTTCTTGTGAAAGTTGTATACTTTTAGAAAGGCTTCAGAATATATGTGGCAAAATATACGAGGATATATTGAAAAATTCTTAGCCTACTATAGAACCAAACAAAATTTCAATGTCAAAATTTTTTATTACCCAACATATTCTCCTCTTGATTGCATACATTTATTACAGCGAACCTGCAACGTCTCTAGAAATTTCAAAAAAATGTTTCTTCTTGCTCTGTAAACCAGACCTCCACAGCTTTTATAAACTCCTCGTTGGAAGAAAATTTACGACCTTTTAAACTTTTTTTCAGTTGAGGAAAAAGATGCTAGACAGACGGAGCCAAATCTGGCGAATAAGGGGGGTTTTTTAGTAATTCAAACCCTAAATCACGAATTTTTTGCTTGGCAACATGAGATTTTATCCCTTAGAGTGGTCAGTAATGTCGAATAGTAATCTCCAGTTATTGGTCTACCCTTATTCAAAAAATCAATCATGATTACTCCATTGCAATCACAAAAAACTGAAGCAAGAACTTGATCCACCTGATTTTTGAACACGAAACTTCTTAGGTCTTGGAGAACCAGAGTGTCGCCATTCCATCAATTGTTGCTTTGATGGTGGATCCTAGAAATGTACCCAATTCTTATCCATAGTAACAATTCGGTTTAAGAAGTCTACATCGTTTTCAAATCGAGCACGCTTTTGGTCAACATTCAAATATATGGGGATCCATTTTGCAGCAATTTTTCTCATGTCCAAATTGACGTGAACTATATGATGAACGCGTTCGTTTGAAATATTCAATGCTTCAGATATCGGTTTTAGCCAATTCGACAGTCTGATAAAATCATGTCATGAACTGCATCGATATTTTCGGGGACTGACACAAAACCTGACCTTCCCGATCGGTCATCATCTTCAATGGAAAATTCACCCCTTTTGAAGCTTGAAGTCCAATTTTTCACGGTCGCTTACGAAGGACATTGATCACCAAGGGTATTAAGCATATCTTGGTAAATCTGGTTACCTCTTAACCCTTTTTTTCTTTTAATTTATCGCGTAACTCTGGTTTACTTTTTTACGTCAAACTTTACACTGACACTTCTACTAAGTTATTGTTGGTTGCTATGGTAACGCAATATTTTGTTTATGCATGGAACTGGTCTAGGTTAACTAGATATCAATACATCCTCCTAAGTGGTGTTTTGTTATTAAAACAAAAATTGATGCTTTGAAAGCTTTATTTAATCGAAATAAAATTAACACTGTGCTGCATTCTCATTTGCAGCAAATATTTAGCGAATATAAATCCAATATGTGATTGGAAATATTTATGACAAAAATATAAATATCCAATCACAATTTGGATGAAGAAATATCACAAATCATATTTATGTACAGTACAATTATATCAGTATATTTTATTGCTACTCATATAAATTCTATAATAATCATAAGTCATGTAGTCTGCTATAATAGGTGGAAGTGAAAAGATAAAGAATCAATACAACAATGATCAACAAAGAAAATGTAGATTTTTTCTTCAAGTTCAAGATTTGTTTATTTGTTTATTTTGAGTTGGAAAACATTATCAAACGTTTTTTGAGAAAAGTATCTATCTATTTTATAAAATATTAATGCCGACCAAACCGAAATTATTTCAATATAAACAGATGAACCCAAAATTGTCCTTTTCTGTACAACTGATATGGTAATCTCAAAGGATGGATAGAAATACTTTAGATCCTTATAGAACAGCAGTAAGGAAAAACTTTATGATTAATTTTTAGGTGCAAAGTATGATTCTACTCAACATCATCTAATCTGAGGATGTTTAAACAAAGCAAGTTAAATTTAACTTTGAATTAGATCTTTCAATGCTAGCAAAACAAAATAAAAACACCGTCTTCGTACTAATAAACGACAGTTCTGTTGTCAAATTGCGTTCTATGTGTACACAAAAGGTTACTCGTCAACGCTTCTTGTTTTTTTTTTGCGGTATCCATGTAACCTGGAGAGCTCGCTACAAATTACAACCCCGGAAAAGAATCAAATTCTATATCAGAGCCATCTAAAACTCAATCAGAACGGGCATCTTTCTCTCATATACTTAATTTGGTTATTAAATAATCAGACTGGTGATATGTAATATTTTAGTTTGATATTATGTGTATTTATTTATTATCACCTTTAATGTATACCCTTTCTTTATCCCTACATTGCTCCATCGGAATAGTCTATTATTCGAAACGGTACTGGATGTCTTTTTCTTTCTGATCGCGCTTTTTCTTTCACAATTTCAACAGACTCAAATCTTTTTTTATTTAATGCAGATATTAGATAAGGAAAAAGGTAGAAGTCGCACGGCGCAAGATCTGGCAAATAATGTGGGTGGTATGGTACAGAGATTTTTTACTTAGCTAGAAATCTTTTGACGGACAATGCGTAATGAGGCACTAATTTTGCCCACACTGTAATTTTATGTCGATTATTTTTACGGCAAAATAAAAAAAAACAGCAAAGTCAACGGCTACACTGTACACAGACACGTAGACATCGGCTTCGAAATAGTTTTGTGTTAAACAGCAGCACTAGTCTCGTTAGTTAATCGCTACGACCCGTACACAGAAGTGAATATGTAGGTTCAGACAAGAAATTACATGATTGCGAAGGTATACTGGGCCGGTATTTTAGCTCGCTCCTCTCACAAGTGAGCGATCACCAAAGGGAATGATTTGATTGGTAGCGATATGAAATTTTTAGATTCTTATGCACCCCTCCGCTCGCAAATTTGTAACACGAGAGACTAGTTGCGGCAACAACGGTATATTAGCGTGTTTTGTCAAAATAGTTTCTAGTTCTGTACTTGCACTGTCAATGAAACGAAAAGAATTCTATTCTAGCCTGAAATTTTTTTAATAGTAGCAGTTTATGAGTTAAAATTATCCCAGGTACATTATATCTTAAAAAGAACCTCAAACATTCAACTGATGACATATTGCATAGATGAATATTGCACGTCGCTTGACATTAAGCAAGTTTCTTGCCAGTGCGTCATGTCTGACACTATCAAAAATTTGATTCAATATTTTGTGACGCAATTTGCACGCAATAAAAATAGCACCAAACCGATGATGCTGCAAGTGCAAGGTCTTGCATGAAACAATCAGCTGAACATTATCTGCTCATGCTTTTGATCAAGAAATATTGCGTCTTGCATTGCACGTTGTATTGCATCATGTCAAGCGACTTTTTCCTACATCTTGCTGGTAAATACCAGCACTAAAAAACTTCAATGGTATCCATTACTAAATGAAATCGTTTTATTTTAACATTTAGAGTATTAACAATTTTGACAGATGGGGAGGATGAAAATCCCAATAGAAATAATATCATATTAGATAGTGATCGGTACTTACAGCTACTGAAGAATAGAATAAAGTTGAATATTGATTATGTTTTAAGTACTGTGAAACTTTCACTGTTATAGATCGATATGAACTTACCATGACATCTCAAAAATGTACTAACTATTTCAATACCCTCTAATTGTCCTAAGTAACATAAAAATCCAGAATTCAAAATATCTTGACGTCACAATACCAGAGAAACAGGTTTCCAAAAAAAAAAGACTTGGCGAAGCAGTGGATAGGACCTTGTGGTCGAGAGGTTAAAATTAATTTAAAATATGGCGATTCATTTGTAGAATTATTGATAAAAAAGGTTTAAGTCTGGTTAATTATTTTAGCGCCTTCTTGTTCCAATCATTTCGAAGAGGGTAGTTTCATATAATGCATAGTATTTAGGTCTAAAACATTGTTTATTTACTTATATATAATTCGCCCAAAGAAATAAATAAAAACTGTAATCCACAATAAATCAGAAACAATATCATTAAATTGAATAATTTCATAATTTTGCTAATAATATTTTAAATTATATTCCTTGTAATTCGCACGCGGCCTTAAGAACGTGAAATCTAACTGGTAAATGCAATAACCATATGAACAATATGTATATGTATAGACATATCTTTGCATCAGATCTACTTTTGGAATCAAAATAAAACTTCTGATTCCAACGTGACGTCACATTCTGCGATAGAAGTCGAGCGTTCATACGGTGTATGTGTTTCTTTTGTACCATACAGAATTGTCGGTATTGAAATTGGAATTGGAAAAAACACCTAAAAATGGAAAGTCATACAAACTACTATAGTCTATAAATCTAAAATTTTCCACAGCTAGTCGCTAGTTGCTGTTGCTGTTAGTTAGCTGAAGTTAACAAGAAAGTAACATAAATAATAAATATAATCTGCATCTCAAAACATGTAGAACGGTTAAAACTAATTGGAGTTTACTCCTTAAGAACCGATTTGCATATATAAGGGGCCCGGTATGAGAAAAATTTGAGGAGTAAAATCTATCGATGAATGACCTCGTTACGTTTTTGGTGCGCACCCTATGATGCGCAACTTTCTAATTTGTCAGTGTCAACATACTTATATTGCTGTTTTTATTATAAATATCAATAATTAATATTATTATTGTGAAGTTTTAATTTTTATCATTGTGTTCCGCTAAAGTGAACTGAAAGTATTTTCAAATAACTATGACAGAAAGAGGTGTAGATGATATTGCCGGAACATCTAACAAACACGTGGTTGCAAGGTACGTTATAATTCATGTATTATATGTATGAGCATGTGCAATTTGTATTTATTAAATATTTTAATAATTATCGATGTAGTTCATATAAATATATATTTGAAAACAACACATAAAATTAGATAATCAACCCAATATGAATTATCGAGATTATTGACTATTGTAAAAAGTTTAATGTAAAATATTTCGTCGATTAGTTATAATAAATGTATATGAAATGAATAAATTGAATAAATATATATTTATATATGTATATTATTTTTATTAATTTACAAATTTACCCTTTTATACAGTATCAATCTTTTTTAAGTTAATTTAAGTTAAATAAACGTCTGGTTAGAACTATCGAACTTAAGGAGTAAACTCCAGTCGTGTGTCGGAGCTGACACACACAATTTTTTTTTGGAATTATTGAATATCTTACAGTTTAATGTTGTCAAATAATGTTGCTAATCATTATCGTGTGATCATTGTTTGTATTGAATATGAACGAGATGATATTGCTTATCAAATGTTTGAGGACGTTACAAAGCTGAAAGCTTGGAACTAATATAATATGTAGATTTACAGAAAAGGAACTAATTTGTTTTTGTTGTATTTGTTCAAAAGTGGATATGGACAAAAATCATCAAAATTAAATTATACATAGTTTATAATTTCTCGGCAAAAAAGTTAAATAATTCTAGTTTGAATTAAATGATAAGATTTTTAAACTTGTTGATAAAAATTGAAATAGTATTTACAGACAGAAATATATACAGCAATAAAGAATTTGTCAATATTTTCACTTAGTTTGCAAAGAACACTTTTTTTGTTGTACTCAGTGCAAGATTGACTACGTTTATCATATTCACAAAACGTATCGATCTTGCAACTAGTGCTAGGAGAAGTTTTTGATTAACAAACGGATTCGATTTCCTCAAATGACAGAAAAATACCAAATTGATTATATTTAAGTTACGGGTCTGAAGCCGCAACGTAATTGGAAAAGTTTCCCAGACATATTTGAAGAGAAAGATCATCATTAATATTTCCGATATTTCATATGTAAATATTTTTGTGTCATTTTGTCCATATTTCTGTCGTTGCTGAGTCTTTTCATCAAAATCATATCTTAAATTCAAAATTATGATAAAGCTTTGAAATTAACATTCGTTCCAAATATTTGCTCGGTCAAAAAGAAGGTAAATCACTGTTCATATTTTTCGACATCAAATAATACGCTACAATCAAATTCTTATATGAATGAAATTCTGTGGTATGATGAAAATTTGTAAAGTTTGAATGAATGGATTAAAAATAAGTTATGACAGTGAAATATATTGGAGAATATAAATATGTGAGCGTGTAATGAATGCAGAATTGGAGAAAAACCACTCGGATATATCCAATCATCATCTATGTTGAAGCTTTTATAAAATCTATCCACTTATAAATAGAGAAAATGTATCAAGACATCCTGAATAATAAAGTACACCATATTAAAATCTGTTAAGCATGTTTTCTCCAATCTACAATTTTTTTATTAACATTTTATAGAATGTTTATAATTCTTAACAGTATATAATCATTTTTACAAAGATAAACTGTGAAAAGGTGAACTTAGTGAGAATAATACATCAATTAATTATTTAATTAATCAAATTATTAGTTAATTTTTCATTCTTATAAATACTTTTTTTGAATAACAGTTATTTTTGTAATTTATCTTAATAAATGTGTTTTGTATATTAAAATATTTTTTACACTCCGATTATATTTCAAATAATATCAAAAAAGTATTTGACAACAAATTGAATTTGATTTAATACGTTAATTATGAGAATTTTCCTCAAATTGCTCGGATTGTTTTCATAGTCAATTGATAATTTATCATTAAAAAATTCATCTTTCTTTTTATTTCAGTCACTTTCAACAGTTTTTGAATTTGATTTTTGTATTTTGCTACTTAACAGATTGTTAATGTTTTTATATTTTGTTTCCTTATTCCGGATTTTTTATTCTACTTTAGAAATATTGTGATGTTTGTCTTCTATTTCTTATATTAATAATGCATTATCTTAATATTTTTAATGTTAAATATTTTTTTAATAAAAGTGGAACCGCCAAAAATTTCTAGTAAAAAAAATTTTCATCATGAATTAGAGCAGATCATAAATAAATATTTATTCATTAGGATAATTAAAAGGGAGGAGGGAAATTGATTACATGCATTACAAATGTAAATTTTATGTAAACTCAAATGTATCCAATGAAACTGTCATGAAAAAAAGGAAAAGATATATCAGCTCTAAAATTATCATTTGAAATAAATATAAGAAAATCAGAGACAGCTCTTCCAATACTTTCGAAATTATAAGAAATACATTCAACAATATTATAATCATAGAATTGATAATCAATCAATCAATTGCCAAATATTTAGCTTATTTGAAATATGAAATTTTTGGACGTTTTTCATATATTAGCAGTTTCATATTGATTAATAGAATTTTGAAATTTCATAAGAAAAATTCGTTCTCACTAAGTACACATGGTTAAGTCTCTATTTCATATTTTGTAAACTCTGAACTGTACAAATAATATATATCTATATATTTTTTGAAACTTTAAATGAACAACGGAATAACAAGAATCCCCCATCCACTACCAGTAATGACCCAGTCGTACTAAAAATTAACCATATTTCAACCTCTGCTTGTGTAACTGAAGATATCTCGAAATTATTAACATTTTTACTAAATCAACTTTCAAAATTCTAATGTTTTTATCCAAATTACCCAATGGAACTTAACGAACATTAATGTTTTTTGATGTTTCAGACACAGTTCCACACCGTATATGGTTTTCTCCTATGAATAATTAAATGCTATTTTGGTTTTTAATTTTCAGGTTGATTTTCATGATTAGACTATCAATATTTTTGCTACTTTTGAGGTTATGCTGAAAACACCAAAACAAAAACTGTTTTCGTTGATTCTCATGTCTTACTCGATGTCACTCCGATTCCACAGATCCTAGACTTACAATTCCTAAACTAAAATAAAACAGTTTTTCACACTTTCACACAAAATTTTGGAAAGTGTATTGAGATGGTATAGCAGAAGAAAGTTATTTTAGACGTGGGATTTCTAGAAATTTTAACAAAGCAGACCAATAAGACCGGATTTGGATTTTGTATAGAAAATTACTTTTATTTTTGCGGAGAAATTGAGAATATTTTTGAATTAGAATAAAATCATTTAGAATTTTTTTCATTTTTTTCTATATTTTCATAGCCACATATGAAAATAATCGAAGGTTGTCTTTCAAATGGATCGAAATAAATTTTACAGCATATCAAGATTCATTGTGATGCAATAAAACTCAAATTTTGTTTCATAGAAGTGACATTACAGAAACAATAAAATTTCAGCTCCCCGCCGAAGTGAATTCAGTTCCCCCAATTTATTCATGTGAATGTTAAAACAAAAAGTTTTTTGGGTATATGCTAAAAAACCAGTAAAAATAAAATCAGGCTCTGTTTTCTACCCCTTTCTAGTAGTGCAAGAAATTAGTTCATTATAAATTAATCGTGTGTATTTGAGTACAATTGAATTATGGTAATATACAGGGTGTTCCAAGCTTGATGAAAATAATTCGGGAGTGAGTAGATAAGAAAAAAGTCTCATGCAACCCCTTGTTTCTGAGTAATAGGCATTTAAAGTTGCGAAATCAGAATTTATATTTAAGTATATTTTCTAAATTATACATTCAAATATTATGAATTTTTAATGGATGATTACGTATGACGATATAGTGTGTTTGAGGGTATAAATAATTCTACTACACTGCTAAAGTCCAGGGACGGTTCAAGCCTAGCGGTTAACAATCTAAAACAGTTACAGGGACAACCGGTAGAATCTAAAAATAGCAAAAATGAAGTTTTCAATCTTTGCTTACCTCTATAAAATTGTTATAAGATATAATCTAAAAAATTATTACCCACTATTCCTGGCCACACATTAATACAAAATCGTTGTTGTTTCTTTGTTTGAAATGTACCGTGAGGATTTTCCTGCCCTTGCGTAAGTGTTTTCAATGAGTAATTACAATTTATTATAATTTTCTTTAGAATGTCTCTTTATAGCGAACGGCATCTGTAAAATCTGTAAAAATTACGGATTGTTTCCCGGGCATGAGCCGTCCCCAGCCTTCAGAGAGTAGTATACAATTATTTATTTCGTCAAACACACTATATGGATATACGGAATCATCTATTAAAAATTCATAATATTTGAATGTATAATTTTGAAAATATACTTGAATATAAGTTCAGTTCTTTCAGGTGAGGAATTTCGAGTGACTAATTTTGTAATAGTATGTCTCACAGGTAATTGAGAATAATCAGTATGACTACCGATAGTACTTAGTAATATTAACAAAATAGACATATTCCAACAATAATAACATTTGAAAGAAGAGTGCAGAAATGATTTTAGAAGAAACATGAATGAAGCTAGAGACGTTGATAGTCGAAAAATAAAATGTATGATTACAAATTTTTCGTTTTGTTACAATTGCTTCGTTATGAAACAAGTAACTAATATATAGCATTAATTTTTGAGAATTTTCTTTTTTACAATTATTATTAAATGTTAGATGACATATTTTTACCAATTTCTAGCACCACCATTGAGTATTTTAACCTGATAAACTATTTGTTTTCATATTAATAATATAAATTTGATTTGAAGAATTTTCAAACTAAGTACCTACAATTTTAGACCTTCAAGTTAATTTCACCTAGCATTAATGAAACCTTTATCCACTCTAGTGAATAAAAATCAAAACTACGTATGCAGCCTTTTTCTAATTTGCTTCTCTTCACTATAAGAACACTTGAATGTAGTACTGTTATTTTGAGTTGTACTTCATGTTTTTCAGAGAGCATTTCAAAGACGAGTGCTAGTTTCTTTAGAAAAAGTAACTTTAATTATATTCTAATTTCAATGAAAATCCTAATTAAAACATAATTATTACTGTTAAAGAAAGTCCTTGGGTTTTCTAGAGGACGGGGTAAGCATGGGCTCTTCTAACATTTTTGTCGTTTCAGTAGGACTGGTTGCGGCACTATCTGGAGACGTCGCCTTACCACTCGAAGGTGTTGGAACCTACAAATCACAAACGATTTTTGTTAGCACAAGAATATTAATATTTTAGGCTCAATTAACGAAAAATGGGTAAAATATGTTTTCAGCAATAATTATTTTTCAATAGTTATCTAGCATTTCAATATAATCATAATTATGCGTAATTTGAAATATAAGAGGATGATCCCAGAAGTATCTGTAATCTCCTTTTAGCTCCATACACTTTTCCCAGTGATGTTCAATAAGTTTGATTTTAAGAATCGTCAAACTCCCCAAAGTAACCATTAACTGCTGACGTTACCTTTTCCAGCAGCCATTTTTTCAAGTCTAGAAGCAGAAAATAATCCGAGGTGGCTAAATCTGGCGAATAGGGTACATGAGGTAGCAAATCAAACTATAATTGATTAAATTTAAACATTGGAATAAAGGGGAAGTGAGCTGGTGCATTCCAAATGCGGCCTTCTTTGCTAGATTTCTTCGCTCAAACTTTGCAATGAGTACGTATAATACTCGCCGTTGATATTTCTTTCTTTTTCAAGATAGACAATGGAAATTATCATACGCGGATCCCAAACATATGTCAAGACCTTGCATGCAGATGGAACGGTCTCTGCTTTCTTTGGACTCAGTTCTCTATAAATCCATACAGTCCACTGTTTTGTATGTTTTTTTGTTTCGATGGAAACATCTTCACGACGTTGTTCTGTTTTATTGTGAACAAACGCGGCACCCATCTTGCACACAGCTTTCTAATGTTCAAATTTTCAGCTAATATGCAATGTACCGCACTTTTTAAATTTCCTCCTATGTCTGATAGCCCTCGAATGTTCAGTCGATGATAATCCAGTGCGCTTCGAGGATTTTCTTCAACATTTCTGGACTCGACACCTCATTTGGTCGACCATTGCGATGCTGGTCTTCGCAAGTCGTACTGTTTTGTTTAAATTCTGCTACCCGATATTTTACTGTTGATAATGTGAAAGCAGTCTCACCCAGAGTACATTCTTCTTCTGGGACTATCCTCGTACAAAACTAGACCTGTTCATTTCTCAGTTATTAAAATAAATATATTGAGTTGGGAATGTAATTTGAATAATAGGTAATATAAGAAACCGATCGTTCAGATTTTGTCTTTTAATTATAACTCGTTTTCACAAAATCTGTCACAAATTAATAATCATTCATTGGTTATAAAGCAAAAATTATGAAATAAGATATTCTTTGAACTTATTTTTTCATTTTTCTCAAGTTTTCTGAGAATAGTGGGCCGCGAATGTCTCTAATCCTACCAGACTTAGAAGTAGTTGACTTTTGGACTTACTCCACTGTTAAATTATCCCATTCATCCGGAAGCACAATTAAGAGCTGATTTAAGTCACACCTCGACTTTATAAATTATCGCACAAATCTTCGATGTAGTGCATGTCGAGAGATCGTCCAGTCAAATCTAGAACTATGATCACAAATAAATGTAGCGAACGGTATTGATTCAAGCCCTAAAAGAAAATAATCTCTTTCGAAAGGTCGTGTCCCACAAAGAATACATTGAACGAATGTGACTCGAAGGTGTGTATACTATAGACCAAAGCGAGACTCGTACCTTGTCCCGAGCTATCATACATATTTCGCATCACTAGAAGCCTCTTACTAAGCTCAGGAACAGTTAAATAATAAATCTGTCATCTTGTTCGGTTGTGGCGCCTGATCTGAGGCAGATCAATGTAGATAAGTGGGATGAGACACCATTTTTGAGACAACTTTTTTGTGGTAAGAAATGTATACCGTTTGAATATGACTACTCTATTTTAAATAATTTTCTAGTATTTCCAATTGAACTGAACGGTCATTTTGTTTTTTAGATTTTCATTCAACATGTAAAAAGATAATTAGTTTTCTTTATAGAGATCGTGATTTCATATTTTATAAAATATTACGTATTTACTAGGGAAATTTACCTGGGGTGCAGATCCCTTTATTCTCGTTTTTGATCTACGTTTTTTTAATATGACTGGACCTAGACCAGTTCCTCCTTCCGTATTTCGAGGTAGGAGGTCCGTAGGCCTTTCTGGTGGTGTATTGGAAGACTTTTTTGACTCGGTCTCGTTAGGTGATTGGGAGCTCGAACCGCTGTCTGGTCCCAATCGCTTTAGTATTTCAGATATCATCTCCTCTATTCGATTGACTTTCTGATTCACTTTTTGGATTTCTAATTTCACGTCTACCTATGATGCAAAACGACTATGACATGATTTATTATAATTTATATAATTTATTTGTATTGTAGTACAAATATGTGAATATATAGAACATTACACTGTTCGAAAACTCTTGAGAAGATGATTCACGATTTGCAGCTTTGGAAGTAGCTTAATATGAAACACCAACATTCAAACCTTCAAAAATATCGTTTTGCTGCATACAAAAACACCCAAAATTCATGTAAAGATGTAAATAGATTAGTGATTGTTCTGTAGAAACCGATTTGATGTTTGGATAGAGTCCAAATACTAAAAGGCCTGGCAAAATATCACATACAGACTTCACTTTATTTTTCATGAAATGAATTACGTCTGTTTTCATAAATTATTGAAAGATTCTGTTTGAAATTTAATTACAGGACATCAATTACTTTATATGGACTGTTTTTTTTATGGAAATTTAATTATCACAAATATGTACACTCCAATAATTATTTATACAAAGGTACGAGAAGTATTCTTGTATTAATCTTCATTTTATAATTTTTATAAATATTTTCAATCAATCTTCTTCGTTACCAACAATATTTTGTCATCTAGTTTGCAAATTTCCAATGCTCGACCGATAGAAATCGATTTGTTCAGTGAAATAGCTGAAGATGACATTTTTGTCACCATCCAAATTTGTTACCACTTAAAGAACGTTGTAGCAAAGAGTGTGATATCGATGGTGGGGTGTAGACAGTATCTTTCATCCCAATTCATGAATTTTTTTCAAAGTTCATCTTGTGCAATGTGGTCTTGCATTATCGAAATAAACAATTCCCCGTAAATTCCACAAAACCGGATACGTAGTACTTCGTATGTCTGCTAGGACTTCCGGGATCACAGAGAAATAATTTCCAACACTGTGCTGTAATGTTTTGACTTTCAAGAGAAGTGCACTGTACTTTTCAAGCAGTCTGTTGCTCTGTAAGGGATCATTTTCGAGGCCTCATATTCGAAATTGGTGCGTGCGAGAATGACTTTCGACGGTACCTGGTTGCGCTCTTCAGCACACCAGTAGTAAACCTTGGAACTCGTAGTTCCCGAAGGTAGTCATAAGTGACTTGACAGGGCCTCTCAAAAAACGAAGAAATCAATATCTTAGTGAGGCGATGAGTCTTTGAAGTCGGACTGGGGGCGGTCGAGAGCATTCTTTCAAGGATTGGTGATGAGATACCATCGTCAATAAGTCGGTGACCGTAGTACACCCATGCTTAACCGTAATAACAAGTTCCTATTCATTCAAATCGATTCATTTTAAGCTAGTTTTCACTTAATATTACAAAAACTATTTCCAGCGCTTCAATTTCTTATGATATGTGATATTACTTTTTGAAGTGTATGACCAACATTTTATTAAATATGAATCTAATATTTTGGTAATTGGCCTCGTTACATCGCTTCTTTCATATAGAAATCATTTATCTTACCTTAAAATCCATGAGATTGGTCATGAGTTCCTTATATTCTATTGGCGCGATAGCATCAGGGACGGCTGTTTGATACATTGAAGCGATCGAAGGGTCTCGCAACCCGCAATCGTAGCTCTGCATCTTTCTCAACGACAAATTTCTCGAATGTGGCGGGTCCACTTCACCCATTTCGTCAATGGTGTCTTGTCTAGTAATACCGGGACTCGATGTTGTGGACACTTTCTGAAGTTTTGGAAAAATCTTATTTCCTGAACCAGGCGTTAGTTGGTTTCCAGAGCTACCAGATGATGATGAACTAGGACGTTCTTTCGGATCTTTGGCGCTTAAGCTTCTTGTGAAACCTTGAGGAACTGTCGATGTTTCTGAACCCGAATCTAAGCTAGCGGAACCTAACAATCTACCCCATTTACTTCCTCTAGCTAGAAATATAGATTTAATATTTATAGAGTTTGTTTAAATTTACTCGTAATATACATATACATGTTTTTAATATTACGCAAAAGGTAAGAAAATTCTTTATGAGGGTTATATAACATCAAATGTGAAGTTGAGCAGTTAACCAAAAATATCAATGGATGATGTATGATTTGAAGACACCTTCAGATAGCCAAGAACGCGATATTAGGAATAACAAAGGTAAAGCAGACTATAAGAGTATAGTAGATCAAATCAAGAGCCTCTAAGGTCTCTAGCAGAGCTGCTGTAAAAACAATAACAACCGAAATTATACTGAAGTATAAAAAAAGGTGTCCAGCTTCATTGGGTATCATCAATAAACCCAGAACCAACTCTTGGTGTAGCTTAAACTATAGCTAATGAATATTTGTGTAGTCTGCTCCTAGGATAAACTTTGCGGAAATGGAAGGAAAGACATTTCATATGAGATAATCTAATGCACACGTATATGAACCTTCTACCTACCTTACCAATCAACTGCTCCACTGGTGCGAAATTTGACTTGTGACCATTCGTATAACCAGGCAAAGCACCTAAAACATCTATACTTTAAGCAGCACGGACAATTCAGAATGCCACTGTTGTATGGACGAGGAAGAAGCTCTAAACCACGTTACTGGTAAGTCCTCAGCACTAAAATATACGAGGTTTAAGCATACGCACAAAACTGCACCGTGACGTTAAGAGGTTCAAACTACGGTGCCTGATCAACGTTCCTACCAAAAGACATTGTGTAATACGACGAGCCTATCAGAACTGCACACTAAATCAACTATAAGGCCTATATCGATTATGTACGTATGTGCAAAATGAATTTTATGAATCCAAAGATTATTTGTTCTGTATAATGTACGCCCTAGTGTGTAAAGAAACATTCGCACTGATGCGTAAAGAAAATCATCAATAAACTTCGCTAGCAGAAAAAATATTGGATGTAATTTGTGTGTAAAAGTCTTTTTCGACTTATGTGATTGTCGCATTCGCCTACGGATCATTCACATATTCATATTCGTCGAAAAAGGTTGCTTTATACGCTCGTTACATAAATAATTCTTTTTTAAATGGTTTGGAATATACTATTGCCAGAGTATGATCAATTTAACTATTTTTAGATTATACGACTTACCAGTGGCAGGTCGGGCAACAGTGGTTTTGACACCTCCTCCACTGCTGTCATCCTTTTCAGCAACAGCAGATAATTTCGTAGTCGACATCACCCTTGAAATATTCTTATCATTAGCCTCGTCTCCTTTTTCGACGTCGGATGGCGTAGCTGGAGGTCCCGCAGCATGTTGACTCCGATCTCTTCGAAATTTTGAAAATATTTTCCGCACCAAATGGTCCTGATTTTGATCTAACTGCGGTTCGTTTTTTCGTCTTTCAGCTAATTCTTTTTCCCGTTTCACATCGGCAACTTTTCGAAATATTAAACGATGTCTTAAGTTGTAAGTTAAAATGAGATTTCGCGCGAAACTATTAGCGAAAGCTTGATAGAAATCTAACACTTCTAATAATTTATCTCTTTTTATAGTATGTAAATCACAGTAAGTTAAAGCACGCACATTAGCAGCAGATTGGCCTACTGCGTTGTCTTTCCAAAACGAGTCACCGAATACATCACCCTTCCCTGCAAAAAAATAATAATTGTAAATTTATTTTAAAATGAAGTGGAGAAGGAGATTACTATAAATTTTCTATAATATATAAATATTTCTATAAATAATGTTACACTAATATTTCTGACTCTCTTCGTCAGGAAAGTCTAAAAAAGAGACGATCTGGGGGATCAGAAAGCTTAGAAAGTTATTGCAAATATGAGTCTAGAGCTTTAGAATTTCTCATCACAAAAAAATTTTTTAAAAGATCTTCCACTCTACTACTACTACTTTCTTTCGAGTTTACCCAAAATACGACTTGCTTAAGCAATAGGATGTTCGAGAACATGGTATTCTTGATGTAAGATTGGCCGAATCAGTTTTATTAACATTAGTCTGAAATGTGAAAGATTAATAAAAATCGGAACTTGCCTAAAATAGGGCTCGAAGTAAGAATTTTCAGCATTAGGAGTCTAAGAATTAAATTGACCTTTTTTCAGCCATGAGAAAGATGAGTGATTGGGAAATATACAGTAGGAATGACACACTTTATTCAGTAAATTCTTTCGAGAGTAAAACCTTAAAATTTGATAATAAATTTAATTGGTTAACAACTTTCTCCATGACCTTGCCAATGGCTGGGACTGAGACAATCAGACGGTAGTTATTGGGAACCGTCGTTTTTTCTTTTTTGGTATAGGTCAAATTTACAATCTGCAGGGAAAAGACCTCTTATATATGATAAGAAGAAGAGTTTGAATGGCGAACTTATTAGTTTAGTTTCGCATTCCTCCAATATAATTCGTGCTATTTCATTGGGGCTAGTAGCTTTATTGATACCCAAGCTTTTGAGACGATTTGCCAAATCTCGTTGCCGAAATTCTATTTCTAGCATCGATGAACCAACTCTAGGGTTAGTTGATACAACTATATCGATAGCTTTCTATTTTTAGAAATATTTTCACACCCCAACCGACAAGTAGGTCGGCTTTCTAATATCTGTAAAACTCGATGAACCAACTCCAGGCAGACTGGGTGGTAGTTTTTTCAGCGAATCAAGAGTTGAATTGGAATCAAATATGCGACCCAGCATGTCTGCTTTCCCTTTTGCGGTCATTTCGATGACCCATCTTCTCCAATCAATGGTGGAGCTTTTCTTACATACCAGAAAGACCCTGATTCAGTTGGGCGATTGAAAAGTTTCTTACTTTCTCATTATATCGTTTCTTGCAAGCATGTATGGCGTGCTTGCAGGTATTTTTTGAAACAACAAACTTTGTACTATTTTTGGTGCTGGGATTGGAGTGACCTTTGCGATAAATATCTTTTTGTTGCTCAATACTCTAGTGCAGATTTTATCAAACCATTGATTTTTGTTGTAAGGCCCTTGAAGGAGTAAGGGATATAGGTTTCCATACCTGCCAAGATTACTTCCAAAACCTCGTTTGCACACACGGAAGGGTTACTGAAGTTGAAGCAACATCATTCCAAGGAAGTTCCTCAGATATTTCCATTTGACTGATCTGTAATGCCAAAGTTTCCGTGATGGATCCTAAGTTTGGATTTCTAGTTCACTCGATACTGTCATTAATTTCTAATAATAATCTAATAATCGGAGTTGTGCATGTACGGTCGAGTTGTGCAGTTCTAATTTAATATCCATGGGTTCTACTACATGTATTGGAAGTCTACCGTTTAGATTACGAGCGTTTTTGTATCGGGAATGTGGAAAAGTAAAACACTAAAGTGTATTAACTTTAATATATTCCGAGCTTTCGAATACTTATGTATTCATCGTCTGGGACTGAAATTATGGTCAATTACAATATAAAAAAATATATAATTGTATCAAAATAATTATTTAAGATTTGAATTATATGTTCATTTGAGTGAAAGAGGTCTTCGTGCGAGAATAAAATGTTATTAAGGTTGCCAAAATGTTCAAAATTTTCATTCAATTGTTGTACTTTGTTGTTCGACATATTGTCAAAGAATGTGAACGTTGCGAATAGACAACCTTAATTAATCAAATTAACACTTAAATATTGATTAATTTTCTGTAGTTACGATTCAACTAGATAAAGAGTGACAACGTGACAATCTTTGTTTATGTGAAATTATTGTATATAAACCGCGTATTGTTCTCTCTTGAAGTGATTTATTGTGACTAAATTTTCAGGAAACGAGCAACCAAGCTAGAGCAACTTCGGCTCTTACTCTAGCGCGATTCTTGTACTTTATCAGTTTCAAAAGTGCAAAAATGTATAGTTCACTTTGCAATACTACCCTAGTAAAATATCACAGCTCAAATGAATTCTTAATTACAGTATATTAAAAAAAACAATTAAGCTCTAAAATCCGCAAAATTTTATCACACGATTTTCGATATTGGTTCTGAATTTTCTATCTTGTAACACGCGTATTTCCAAATTCATCATTTTGAAATGTACAAATCTTCAAATATACCATAAAATTTTTTTCCTCATTCCAGTTTTTGTATGAACATTATTCTATTTTACTGCAATACTGTTTCTATCAGAGAAAAAATGTTGACGATTATCGCTTGAATAATGTGACTACTTTGTTAAAGCTTCCCAAACTTTTTATTTTCCAAGTATTTCAAAGTTGGAAATGCTTTTGATCTGATTACACTACTTATACAGAAAGTTGCCGTCATACTTTACTATAAATCATAATTGGAATTGAAGTGAAAAGAAGAAAAAGCGAAAGTTGTAGGAAAGAGTAGTGTTGAATCATACCGGATTCCTTATATTTTTCTTATATTTATAACACATTTTTATTCTGCGATTTTCAGCAAAATAACTGTAAAATGAAAATTCACTCATATAGAATAGATCACGAAATTGAATGTTATGTTATGTTACATCAATTTACCTAAAATTGCAACAACTTCATCATCTTGTATAACTTCTAATGATCCAGTGACTATAAAGCATAAGGAATCTATTGACTCTCCAGTATGATAGAGAAGATCTCCTGGTGCAGAGTGAGACATCGTAAAGTGCATTGCGAGGGCCCTAAGACATCCATCAGATGCTAGTCGAAAAGCCGGATGTTCGTTAAATACCTTTCGGTTCAAGTGAACGCAGATGTCAGCCTTCATATCTTTCGGACAGAAATTTAGTACCTATAAAGAAATTATTCGTCGTATTACTAAATAAAAATAAATTAAAAATATTAACACCTTCTTATATTGAGCACAATCTACTTCAAATCGTGGAATAAATAATAATGATTACTTGAAATTTTAGAAACAATTGAGATATTTACTTTTGGGAGAGAGGTGTACTGGAGACGTAAAGCTGGTTATCGAAACGCATATTAGATAGTATAATTGTCAGTGTGTATTGGTAATCAAGAAAAATGTTACTGTCACTTTTAGCCATTTCAATCTAATGAGTTTTGTCCAACCATTGTAACAAATTTGTTCAGTTTATTTGTCTAATTCGAAAATAAACTCTTCAATTATTATAGCTTTGATTAGTCAAGGGATTCATTAATTCTTTTATAGTTATTTTAAGCTAACTCATGTATTATACATAATATTTGACAATATCAACTTTCCATATAATCTCTTCAGCGAACAATCTGCATCGTCTTAAGTGTGGGTCTAGCTTGCACCAACGAATTTCCAATTCTTTATATTTCTTTTTCTTTATGGTCAAAAGGGAATCCAGAGGAATGTTAACGATCTTTATAAATTTCATTATAGAGTGTTCAGTTCTAATTAACCTTTTAGTAATCACGTCAAGTCTCACAGACTCAACAGCTTCAATTTTACAACCGTAAGAATGGATGCTTCTACATCGTATAGCTTCCTACTTTTAGACCTAACATCGCACCCTAAAGCGTCGCGTCGGTAGGTTGGCTAAAAATAAAATGTGGTTTGTTTTGTAATATATTAGTTGGATTGTGGAAGAGACTAGGAATGTTTACTTCAACTGCTTGAAAAAGTAATTGTAGAAGAAAAGTTTGCAGTTGATGGATGAGACTTGGTTGATACCACCGAAAAAGAGTTTGACAACACTGATACAAAATAATCTAGTGATGATGACGACGGGCAACAAGAAAATTAGAACACAACGATCTAACATTGATATTCTTCTTCCAGGTTCTGACCACCAGAAAAACATATAAAGAATCCAGTGGATTATTGAGGTTCAATTTTTTTCTGCTGAAGTTTTGGAATGTATTGTCGATTATACCAAAAATCGATTCCGTCTCTCAGAGATTTTCAAAAGTCCACTGATCCCCGTTGTAATGAACGCTTTCTAGGATTTGTTATATTCGACTGGTTGTTTACAGAATAGTTGTGTCAATACTGCAAAGCTATGGAGCAAAAACGGTACCGGTGTTGCAAAGATCTGGATGACCATGTCCAAAGAGCGATTTTTATTTTTGCTGCGGTATTTGCGTTCAACTCGTGATCAACAAATTGATGGCTATAACCAGCCTTATATGATATCGTGAAAAAAAATTATACCCTTAGCGAGTATGGAGCAATTAATTAAAAGTTGAAAGCGTTTAGGAAACGGTAATTATCCAAACAGTACATTCCTAATAAGCCCAATCAATATGGAATAAAAATATTTGCGTGGTTGATTCATAAACAATGTTTATCAAAAATTTGTAAATTTATGTTGAAAAGCAATCAGCTTGGCCATATTATGAGACTTTTACTACTTCAGGCACTGGTCGAAACTTGACATCATCATTACTTCTTGTTGAGAAGATTTAAAAAAGCACAGACTATTATCTATTATTAAATGGCAAATTTATTTGTCCTAACGCTTTAATATGACACTTCTTGTGGTTTTGTTAAAAACAGTTCTTGGGTAGGGAAAAAATACCCAAAGCGTTCGTGTTTGTCCATATCATACGGTCTGCGGCCCGGGAGACATTTTTAAAATCTCATTAGGGCTCGCGCTTAACAAATATTTGTATATTCCTGATCTAACTAATATCGAAAACAGTTACTGGTAGCGTACGGATCCGCAGATACGGTTGCACGGGGTGATTCGAGAACTGGTAAATATAAATAATTTATTTAAATAAAAACTCCACATATCAAAGTTTCAAAAATACCATCTGTTAAAATAAAAAGTTGGCATCTATTCGATTATTTTTGTGAAATTTGAAAACAAATGTAACAAAATACGTTTAATTTGTTTCGTCCAAAGGGTAGTTATTGGAGTTGGTATATACACCAACATGGAAAACAACTTTTCCGTTTTCGTCAACCCTGCATCAATTTGTATTAGCTTGTGATACATTTTCGCAATTATGTCCACAAGAGAAATTCACAAATTGATATAAGGGGGGTTTTATTAAAAACAATTGTCGCTTACATCATTAGTCGAAGGGTATGTATTCAGTATTTTGTTGCAAAAAATAGATATCTTCTAGAATATTTCCTTCTTCCTCATTATTTTTATATTTATGAATTAATGCGTTACTTTCTAAAAAAATTCTATGAGAAATTAGCGCTGATAATACAAATGACATGCTCGTTATTAAAGATCTGTATTATTAATGAAGCTTAAAAATTGCTTAATTCAGGTAGTGGTATTTTATACTTTTCATAAATATATGTATGGCATTGGAGAAAAATTCAGGAGTGTAAAAAGAAACTAGAGGAAAGGAATCTAGAGCGACTAAAAACTGAATAAAAGCAAAGAGAAAATATTAAGAAACTAGAAAATATTGGAGAATAGAAACAAAAAGTTTAGAAGTTTTTACTAAGAAGCTGAAAAATCAAGAGAGAGGACAGTTAATCAACGTTAATCACCAAGTATCTTATATCAGGGACAATGAGAGAGGGCTTTCTTAGATCTACAAGAAAAAGTTAAGATTTGAACTCAATACTTTGAAGGAATATCAAATGGACAAGAAAAAGAACGGGAACAAGAAGAAGATATCGGAGACGAAATAGAAAATGGGGATCACGTGGCGGAACTAAGTGATGAGGAATCTTAGAACAGATAGAAAATTTCAAATACCATAAGAGTGAAGGAGAGAATGGGGTCCCTGCAGAAATTATTTAATACTGCAGGGAAGATATACAGAAAAGAATATGCAGAATAATACAGAAAATTTGGAATGAAGATGGAATAATATGTCCAATAGTCAAGTAGATGTGAAAGTACCAAGAAAGAATAGTCGGGGAATACTAATGAGGCTTCAAGAAAGGAAGAGAAACAACGGATGCGATATTCACCATTGAGACGTTATGTTTATTGATTTTAACCAGGCTTTCAACACAGTAGACAGCAATAAAATGTATGCTGCCTTTAATCTACCAGGAATCCCGGGACAAATGTGCAGTCGGTCGAGATGACATTAGATAACTCACACATCAGAGTAACGACTGAGAGACATTTAGGGTTGAAAAGGGGAGTTCCAATTTCAACAGTGACTTTCAATCTGGTGTTGGAAAAAAATTTACTAGCTCGATACAAACATTTATGTAAACAGCAAATAATTGCATATGCAGACGATTCAGCCTTAATAACCAGAACAAAAAATAAATAGAAAAAGCAATCTGTGAACTAGAAGAGACTGAAAAAAATCATAGATTAAGAATAAACCAAGAGGAAAGAAGGTATATGGTGGTAAGACAAAATGTGATTGATAAAAAAGAATATATAGAGATTGAAGAAAGAAATAACAAAAAATTTAAGATAGAAAAAGTTTTTGAATTCGAATACCTGGTAGGAGAAGAGAGGATAGATATAAATAGTCAAAGAAATCCATGTGATTATTGAGTAAAATGATAAAATCGAAGGGGTTATCAAGAGCAGCCAAAATTGAAATATACTCTAAAATAATACGACCAACAGTTACAAACTGAAGTGAAACTTGGGCTTTAACAAAGGCTGAAGAAACCAAACTGGTTATATGGAAAAGGAAGGCGTTGAGTAAAATTTTTGGGGGAATTAAAACAAGTGAAGGACTATCGAGAAGAAGAACTAACGAAGAACTGAAGGATTTGTATAAATACCCATCAAGATATGTAAAAGCCCAAAGAGTAAAATGATTGGGGCATACTAAAAGGATGCCGGCAAAAAGATTTGCAAAAAGGGCAATTGAAGAAGGTGGAGGAGCTACAAGATGGAGAGGAAGATCAAAAAAATGGTTTGATGCATTTTTGGATGATATTAGAGATGTAGAACCGAATTGAAGCGTAAAAGTACAGCGATGACAAATGAAAAATAAGTCATGGGCCTTAAAGGCCTGTAGTACTGTCAACAGTGCTCTTAATGGTAAGCAATTCTTTTTATTTCAATCATTTTATATTTTTTTGTTTCGGCTCTTCATTTTCTCGGTAAAATTCCAAGGAAAAGGCAGACTGAAACCACGGAATCGGATCATTTCTCACCAATGAATGAATAACCACCCTATCCCCATCATTATCTTGATAATCGCTCTAAAGTGGGAGTCGAAACGTCGAGAATTTTTAAAATTCAAACGCGTTTCAACCCGTGAACCTAGTTCTTTTGTTTATATATATATTTTAAGAAAAAAAAAACGTTTTAGTATTTATTTTTTCAACCTGAGGGTAGATCTAACAAAATCTAGCATCATTTATCCGTGTAGCTCCTCGTTTCCCATATTTTTAGTAAATGCACTGTTCGCTTGAAACGTGACCTCGCTACCTTTGCAGCGATAAATCACATTCATAATAGGATATCGAACAAAACAACTCGAGCTGAAACAAGAACATACCTTATCCTGGTCCAAGCCTTTCGTCATAGCCCAAGTTGACACTACATAATCCATCACCCGTTCAGAAAGAGCTTTAGGAACTTCGTGAAGTTTCATGAACTCCCGTACGTTGTTCAACATATCGTGATATTTGGCAGTAGCTGATGTCATCTGCTGAATTATCGTAGTAACGTGACCGAATATTGTTGCGTACAATAGCGCTGAAACAAAGTTTATTTCGTGAATAGTCATTATAATTTCTATAAATTTTTGATACATAAATATAACTAGGTTGATATAATTATATAGTGAGAAGAATTTCACGGAAGAAAAATGTCAGTTTAGCGTGTTATTAGAAAATGTGTCAGTGAATATACAGCTCCCAGTTTATCGTATTAAAAGAAATGAATAATAAAAATGTGTATTTGATAATAAATTCACGCTTCTCTATAATGTAACGCAAAAAGTTGGATTTTATTTAAAGTCAATGTAAATACATAAAAAAAAAGTTTGAGACATCTTTTATAAAATTGTACAATAGGGAACATTCATGTATTATATGTCAATTGCTTCGTCGTTATTTGTTTACTTCACATAAAGAAAAGTCTATCTTTCAAGAATTATTTAAAAACAAACTAATTTTGTAACAGAAAAGATCTAAAATCAAGAATATTTAGAAACATATGAATTGTAACGAAGTATTTGCCAGCTGTATTAAAAGCGTTTTCTTATTGGGAACGTGGCAATGAAACACCAAATTAGACTAACTTTAATATATTTTCCGAGCTTTCGAATACTTATGTATTTATCGTGTGGGAAATAATTAATTGAGATTTGTGGTGGCTTTAAGTTGTATAAACTCTTGTGAAAATTTTAAATTGATAGAATTCAAAATTCAATGTTCAAAGTGACTTCCCAATAAGAAAACGTTCACTTTGAATGCTGAATTTTGAATCCTATGAATTTAAAATTTTTAAAAGAATTTGTACAACTTAAAGCCACCACAAATCTCAATTAATTATTTCCCAGACGATGAATACATAAGTATTCGAAAGCTCGGAAAATATATTAAAGTTAGTCTAATTTGGTGTTTCATTGCCACGTTCCCAATAAGAAAACGCTTATATATGTTGTGGATGTGACTTGTGTCCGGGACAACAATAGTTTTATAAAATTCATCATTTATTCCATAAATAAAAAGAACTTTCACAATATGAGTGCCCAAATGATCTGAAAAACACCCTATCCAATTACCGTTTGTTTCTGAAAATTAATGTATTAGTTCATACCAAATTTTTTGCTTGAAATTAAAAATCAATTTCAGTAGAAGAAAAAACGCATTCTATTTACGTATCTAATCTAATATGAAAACTGGCTGCCAGCTATGTGTAAAGTAAAAGAATGATTAATGATCTTTCTGGTGTTTGGAAACTTCAGACATTTGCTAAAATGAAAATAGTCAGAGTTATAAGTGATTTACCTTCAGTACGTCTTTTAATAAAATTTAAAAAGGGAAGTTTCCATGTTTCCTGGGGTTCTTCAAGGTTAAAACATAGAATCAATATATGCATGAGAACATTCCGTGAAATGGATTTCTACAGTAATAAATGTGAAGATAAAACAACCTTCATTCCAATACAAATTAAATAAATTGAAAATAAAGATTTTCTTTCCAGTATCGTACAACTTACAATGTCAATAAAATAGTGAGTAGCGTTCTTTTAATAAAACGAAGAATCCAAGGCTGCAACCTGACATTTTTTATAAAACTATAAAGACTGGTCAATTTAAAGTATCACTCTTTTTACTATCTTTCTCTATTTCTTTTGTTTTGTCTCGTTGCCAGTTTTTCCGCAGTTGTCTTTTTACTAAGATTTTTTCTTTCACTGAAGGTGACATTTCTATAATTCCCCAGAGGAAAGTGGTGTTGTTGTTGCTTGTTGTATTTTCTTGGTCAGTAATTCAACTGCTGAGTCTATCTCCAATTCGGATTTTAAAGGTAACGGTATCTGTTTTTCTAGATATTCTTTAAATGTATTCCAATCAGTTTTTTCCTCTTTCTAAGTACGATCCGTGTTACTACTGAGTGATCAGATGATAAATCATATCAGTATTCTGTTTGCATTTCTTGGTATCGATTCCCGTAGTAACACAAAAATCTAAAGTATCGGGAATTTTATTTATGTCTGTCTTTACGTAAGCTCCCCAGTAGATACCTAATTGTTGATAATAATTGGCATTCATGGTCTTAAAAAGTTCTCTACCTTCTATTGTTGTTAACCGCGAACCCCATATGGCATTATAATCTCCTCCTGCGTTGAATTTATTTCCTAATGTCCTAAAGAATCATTCCAAATGTTCCTTTGTGTTTCTATGTTTGAGAGGACTTGTAAATAATCTTTAGTGAATTTCTTTCGTTTAGTGTTTTATGCTGTCCTTAATGTCTTTCTATTCACCATCTGTTATTTCTGTACGCATATCCCATCTCATAACATAGCTCGTTGAAAAATCGATGATGAAAAATTTTAACAGAGTATTTTACATAATTTGATGATGTATCTTATTCTTCTTCGTCATCAATTTTCGCTTCCAATTTCTCTGTGATCCTACTCTAATATTTCCATGCATTTTCCATGCCAATTTGATATCAGTAATTGATTGGGTTCATATTCATTTCTCTACGCATTGCTCCATCTCATGCCACGTCAAGTTTGGATTACATGCATCTTATTCTGGGAAGGTCCGTATCGATTATCATCATTTTCCACTTCCCTGCTTTTGATACAGCCCAAACATATGCCCAATAAACCATATACCATCAAATCTTTAAGAATGATCCCTTTACATCTTTCCTCTATCCATTTGATACTTACTAATGATGATGTTTTAAATTGTTATAATACAATATAGATTCTAAAACAAAAATCACGGAGCTATTCTCAAATGCCGATAAAATTGGCTGAAACATTGAATATTTGATCCTGTTCCATCTTATCTGAAATTTTGTCAAATTGTTCTTAAATCATTACTCCTTTTACAGTTAAGGACTCGTACCCATTCGAACTCAATGAACATTGAATTAGAAACTCTAAAAACCTAAATATTGAAGTACGGACATACCTCTGAATCTACATTACCTCAAAAGATAGTTTTTTTTAAAATCTACTCATACAGAATGTTCTTGAAATCATATGTATTAAATATTTTACTAACATCGTCAATGAAAACTAGAAAATGCATCCGGTAATCAATTGTTTTGTCTTACCTGCTATAATCATCATGCAAATCGTGAATATTCTCTCGTTATCAGTTTCTGCAGCAACGTTGCCGAAACCTACCGAAGTCATACAGGTCATAGTGAAATATAATGCCGTGACGTACATTGTTTTTCTGGATGGACCATTTATCAATTCGGGTGTACTTGAGTCATTAGGCCAAACGTACGAATAAGGATTTTGCGTAATGTTAGCTAATTTCCACAACCAACTATACTGTACTCCATTGTCAGCATCTGATCGGCCTATTGAATACCTAAAAATAGAAATAACGAATATTTCAAAATGCTTTCTTTATTTCTGTATATCTAACTATCAGGCCTTTCATATAACAACAGGAAAGTTGTTAATGATGTGGAAAGACAACAACTTTCTTCATTTCTAATTTCCTTTTAAGTCATCATGTAAAATAAATACTACCAACAATCTCTTTGGAGTTAGCCATTAAGCAAAAACATGTATTAGAAATATTATTGAGAACTTCCTACTTCATAATTTTTTCTTTCAATTTCCAAGTTTTTCTTTATAATAATGTAAAGTCTGTTTTCTCTCTACATGTAATATATTTAGCTGACATATTTGGCTAGAGGAAAATTTGGATGGAAATGTGCAACATCAGAAAAAGTTACTTAGTTGAGAATGATGGTATTTGAGTCTAAATTAAAATAAAAGTAGAGTGACTACTTTGCATGGAAAAGAAACCAGAATAATATAAAACAAAATATTTAGGAAGGAAGTGAATTATTTCAAAACAGCAAGGCAAGTGAGTCATTAGAATTGCCTTGGAAGCAAATCTAAAATATGTCGTGGAAAGCGTCAACAGACAGCGTGATTTGCGAAAGAATAGCATGAGATTATAGCTCCGAAAGTGAATAATAACCACCAGAAGCTGGTGTGTATCTATACTACAGGGGATAATATCGGCAATGTTATCCTACATTCCACATTGTCGTAGAAAAACATGAAAAAAATTACAAACTTAGGCGGATAGAAGGCACCTTCATTAGATCGAGTGATTGCGATGAGGATTTTTGATTGGAAAGGCGAAATATTTCACATTACTGAACATCCAGAAACGCAATAGGAATAGTTGTATATGGGACAAAAACCAATGATTTTCATCAATAGCAACCGATTCAGTACCTTTCAGGAGTAAGCTCTAGTTATTGGAAGGTTTGATCATTCAATATACATGGAAGCTATCGGATGAGAGATAAAGATATCCTAACTGATAGTTTAGCAGGCGTAATAACGATTAACACACAAGTAATCGCCTTGGTCATGAAATGTCCAGAAAAACTGAATGAACTATACAATAAAACAGTACTATATTAATATGTGCTCATTGTTCAATGAAGTAATAAAGTAATTCCAATTATCTACTCTTGATTAAGGTGTACTTCATAGGAAAATTGAATTTAATTTTAAGCTCGGAATATATTAAAGTTAGTACACTTTAATTATGCCACATTTTTCTGTGAAGTTTCCTAGCTAATGAAGAAGCAAAATAATCGTGTTTATTTTTCAACATAGTTTCCTTTTTATCTCCGTCTTTATCCTCAAAGTATGCATTTACGTATACGATAACCTCCTCGTCTGATGAAAAAATCTTTTATTGAAGTGTAAGTTTCAAGTTAGGAAACAGGAAATAGTCGCTGGGTGCTAGACCCTGCGAATCGCAATTCGTGATGATGATCACCAAAGTTTGCGTTGTCCTGATACAAAAGCACTTTTTTTGATTTCCTCCTACACCTCATCAAGCAATGATGTGTAATACTCCCTTGATATTCTTCTACCTTTCTGAAGATAGTCGATGAATGACTATCCCAAAAGAAGTTGACTTCTATTTTCGGATCAGATTAACCATTCGCAATCCACTGCTTTGTCTGTTTTCATATGTTTCATGAGTGGAGTTGTTTTTATCTACAGCATCAATAATACCTGGGAAATGTTCATTCGAATGGAAGTTTTTTCCCAAGTGAGCAAACGCTGCACCAACGTCAGGATAGTTCATCATTAATAATTCAAGTCAAATCAAGATAAACGCTTTTTTGATAGGCCGATAGCCTGTTTAAATTCGATCAGACAGTCGTCCAATACCATTTGGTGGAATTTTTTGTTAATATCTCTGGTTATAGCAGTTTTAGGCCGTACCAAACCCTCGTTGTCTATCAAGCTGATACTGCCACAGTTGAATTCAGCTGTCCATAATTTTAAGGTCGTTAATGGTGGTGAGTATTTTCGTACATATTATCTATTGTCGAACGAAAACTAAGCATCAGAAATGGAGGAAATTTCAGTGAGAATCTTTTTATATATTCGAAAATCTATTTCCCAACATTTTATCAATAAGCAGGGCCGGATTAAGCTAGGGGCTTGGGGGGCTATAGCCCCGGGCCCCAGGTCCAAGAGAGCCCCATCATTTGGAAATCATTCTGTATTTTTTGATGTATTGTTACCACAAATCTAACGTATTGATATTATTTTGTGAATTTTTCCGGGTTTTCGAATTCCTTAAGGGGGCCCCGTCATTATTTTAGCCCCGGGCCTTATAAATCTTAATCCGGCCCTGTCAATAAGTGCTGACATCATTAGTTTTAGGTCGGAAACTTTTCAGACAACCCTCTTATAATAGCAATTTAGGAAATTGATATGAATATGTAAGCTTCTATTTAAAATTTCGATTTTGCTTTAGAAGTTGACTCTTTTTACGACGTATTCCTTTAGGAAAATGAATTTTTAGAAAATATGTATATTTTAGGAGTAATAATAAAATAATAAAATAATGCTGAACAACCCACCAAGAAGTTGTTATTAACATCCGGTATACCTCGACTGATATTGAATTACTAGTTTTCCTGGAAGTGCATAACTTATTATGAAAATAGGGAAAGACAATTATGTTGTGAGAGCATACTTAGTTCGTTACATTCAAATTGAGTGTATGCTGAATATCAAAAACGAGTCTTGAGTGTCAGTTAAAGGCACATGGAGAGCGAAGCAAAAGGGCCTCGAGTTGTTCATACTATATACTATTTGTCAAACTCATTTGAAAACGGATACAGGAATGGAAAGGCAACATTCTACAAGTTAACTCCTGGAAGGAATTGGGTTGTACTTTTTTGAAAAGTCGCAATGAAGTTGGAATAAGAGAAACAGAGTTTTTTAATAGAAATGATTTGAGTGATTTTTAGACAAGCGTCTTAGTTAAGAAAATACTTTTTTGTATGGGTAGTTGTTTGTTTTATAGAGTAATCATATAAAAAATGTTAGAAGTGAACAATAAGACCATTAGAAGAGTCGTCTTTGATTCTATAACATCAGTTCGAAATATTTTCCTTGTTTCTTTGTTAACTGAATTAGTAGAGAATGGAAATTTGAGTGATGCTGCCTGCCCAAAATATTCTTATGAGACAAAAATGGCACTAACCAAAATTAAATGAGAAACCGGTTTAAATTTAAAGAGCGATTTCTCTAGAGAACATTACAAATTTGAAGCTAGTTTTATTGATAAACATTTTTTGAAGGCTTGTAGCTTTAGACGCATTCGTCAAACTAGTTTATATTTGGTCTAAAAGTCTTGTTTATCGAATCGCGTGTCAGACAGTTGTTGCTGTTGTAGTAGTGGCACGTAGTTTGTACAGCATTTCACAGCAAAAAAACTGGGAGAATGTACAGGATTATTCATAAGTGAAGAAAATACTCCCAAAACCCATTTGTACCACTAATTGTTTGTTTTGTGGCTTGATTATTAGAAAAATGTTTTTTTTTAATTTTAAAATAGGTCTATCGCCTGTTGCTTCTTCAATATATTTTCCCATCCTTCCTTGTTAGATATTTTTTTCTCATCCCTCTCTACGTGGTCACTTCACCTCTATTGAGGTCAACCTATACTCCGTGCTCCAATTGGAGCTAAAATGGCTAAGCAGCGTTATATATTATCTTAATGATGTTTAGTTTACTTTTAACCTAACCCCAGTTTCACGTTTCCGTTTCCTGTATGTACATGTGCTCAATACAGTGCCTAATCGCGGTTGTAAAAACTCTGCTAACAGTTTTTGTTATATTTGTGGTGAGTTTGTTATGAAAAAATACCAAAGAAACATTGCAGACTTTGTAAAAAAGTTTTATCTAGCATAATTTGGAACTAAACTTGGAGATCAGGATAAATCTTGGGCGCCGCATAAGATTTGTTATGTGTGTGCTGAAGACCTTAGAAAAAGGTCAAAAAAAGAGAAAAAACACTTCGAATTTGCTGTTTGTATGATATGGAGGGAACCAAGAAATCATTACGTTACGTTTGCAGTGTTGATATTACTTGACAGTAAGTAGTTCTGAAAGAACCAAACTCATAAACCTCAAAAAAAGATCAATGAACGATTTAGGCATTTGAAATAAGATCGAGGCTTTTTTGCAAGTAATTCAAGCAATTATGCACAAATTATCTTTAAAATACGAAAATTCGAAATTTGAACTTGATTTGAGCCTTTTAAAAACAACTACGTTCTATTTTAATTATTATAATAATTGTGAGTTGATATTATGATAATTTGCGCTGAAATATAGGTTTGATACTTACCAGACACAGGCTAGCCAATGGGCAACCAACATATAGAAGCAGAGAAGAAGAATTAACATCGCAGCTCCGTATTCTAAGTATCGGTCGAGTTTTCGAACAACTCTACCTAAACGTAGTAAGCGGACGACTTTCAGAGCGCTGAATAGGCTACCAATTCCCTAAAATTAAAAAATTATGTATAATATTAAATAAATACACTATTTATATTTTCTTGATATATGAATTTATTCTGGTATTCAGTTTTTTTTGTGTAAATATTTGAGCATAAGATTTTTTTTGTTATAGAGCTTTTGTGACAAAAATTATCGAGGTAAGTCAAAGAGTAAATTCACTAGTATCTCGAAATTGTTTGACTAAACGGTCTTTAACAAGAAAAAATTACAATTTCAACCCAAAATTTCACAATATTTTGGAAACAAATACACGCTATTTAAGACTAACATTAAAGATATTATCCCAAATATGAACGTTTTTTATTATTATCTGCGATAATATTTAATATTTTTAAAAGTATTTATAAAAATTATAAATTTATAAAATTGGGTATCTACGCCTATGGTAGATCAAACAAAATTGTCGACAAAGGTTTTTTATAATCTGCAATTGATATTAAAAGAGATATAACTATTTTTGTAAACATATTAATAATTATGTTTAAAATTCATTAAACATATTCAGAACTTGGGAATATATCTGGAAAATTATTGTCCTTGTCACAATTATATATATACCTATTGTTACTTGGTCACAGAGTTTCCCCATTTTCATTTAAATTAAATCAGCATTAAGCGTAATTGTCCGAGGATCAACATAAACAATATCCTATGTATTCGTGTGCGTACAGCATATTTGAATAATTTGAAGCATTGTGCTAAACTGTATTCCTACTAGTGGCTCACAAGTTTTCTCATCACAATATTTGTGGTGAAAACTGCAATTTTCGATTTTCTTTTGGACCTTATTCAATATAAAAATGTCAATTACGACAAATGATCATAATTTATTCGTTTTAATATTTCATCTGGAAGCACGCACCACTATTATTTTTTATCTTACTAATTTATTTTATATCGTACTTATTTATTTTATACAATTTATCACGACGACATGCAACCACAACAGAAAATATTAACTAAACTCACAAAATTAGTATTAAATACATACAGGGTGTGGCGTGAAAACTTTTGATTGAGAGTTAGGGAGGATTAAGTTATATTAACAGATTGTGGATGACTTACAAACAAAAATAACTAAATGGCATCATCTAATAACAGATTTGAAAGCACGTAATATTCTCATGCATCAAATCATTCTTGCGATTTGTATTAATGACTATATATCGTGTAGGCCTGTCTATTATAGGACTCCGGAAACTTTGATCGATCATAATCTGAAGGTAACCTGGATCCCGTTCATTGTTGTTCGGGAACAGATGGAATTAATTAGCTTGCAGTCATATGATAGGATCCTTTCTACCCTGGTAGATCAGTGGGTAAATGCAATCAGTTAATGAGCTGCTTCATGGTTTTTTGAACAATAGAAATTATTTATTTCCCTCGTTTAGTTGTCTACTATTAATTCACAGGAGCAGTTTGTATCATATGTTACTGAGGTTTGCAGCTTGCAGTTTTCATACGTTCTTGCATTTCAACGTTGAAATAACTTATTGGTATTAATCTTTAGTGGAAAATGGTTAGATACATGATAACAATTATTAAACATCTAGAAACGAAATATTAATAAAAATTAGAAGCTCTTGTACATCATTTTTTGAATTTAAAATTTCCACCGAAAATTAAATGTGACATTCATAAATTGTGATTTTAATCTCGTTCACGATTAGGATCAGCTTATTCTGAATTAGGATTATAGTTTCTAGCCCTATTTTTTTTAATATGGGAATTCTGGACCAATCTTGGTGATCCCAAATACCAGAATGTATAGGAGCCATGTAAGAAAAGCAAGCTAACCAACGAAACAGACTCTGATTTGCAATCTCTCCATCATCATCTTTTTTTATTGATCAAAAATGTTAAAACCCCAAGTATCTTCTCTACCAATTGATTTTCGTCTGACCAGAAATGAGAATTATGTTGATCAAATATTCCATTTTTGCCAAAATTTGTTTCATATCAGTTTTCTTCCCCGGGATTTTCACAAAAATCTACCCACCGAATATTATTATAATGATAATTATATGTGTTGTGTCAAATGACATGAAAATTGTTTCCCTTCATCTTTTTTTGAAATGCGATGAATTGTTTCCTGACGGCATTTTAAGCAATCCTATAATCACCTGTCACATTTGATCGATTAGGATATCTTATTGCAAAAATACGATAAGTTCATTCAACAATTCCCTTATGATCGTTAATAATAACAAGATTTGAAAAATCAATATTGGTAAATTTTACATTAACCGTTATTATTTACGAAATACGAAAAACTGTGAATACAATATAAATAAATAACGTTTCAACTATAAAATTTTTCACAGCTATTGCCTAGCCATTATGCTGAAATAATAATTTTATCTAATGGAAAATAATATCTCAAAAGAGGTTCCATTCTGACAGGTGATGAGACATGGATTTTGTATGACACTCACATTCACAACAATAGATGAATTCTTCAACAAGACCCACAGAATTCATACGAATCTTCACCAGCCGTAAGTTAATGCAACTTTTTTTGGGACCAAAAAGGAGTGCTTGCATCCAGGAGCAACAATTGATGCAGATTCCTTTTGTGAAAGTTTGGAACCTTAAGGTGAATTATTCAAAACAAACGAACGAGATATGCTGTGTTCAGGAAATGTTCTGATTCACGACAAAGCCCGTCCCCATAGTGATCGCGAACAGAAGCAGTAGCTTGAAGGACTGTGTTTCCAAACTGACGTGAAGCTCAAAGAAACCATCACAACTCACTTCCAGTCATTGGCAGCTACATTTTATGAGGGTTCACAGATGATCTTTGATCGTCAAGGCGATTGTTTCGAGAAATAAGTAGTTGTATTGTACTAAACTTTTGGTAATAAAGTCTTTCTTGTATTTTACTCATCTTATCTTACAGTCCATCAGAAGTTGGAAAAAAACAAACCTTGTAATAAAATATTGGGAATAAGCAGCTTTTAAGTAAATTGAAATGTGCATGTTGGCGGATAAGCTCAAAACACCCTGTATGTAATATAAATAAGTAGTACATAAGTGAGTCTGCGAACAAAGTGCTTATTGTTCATTGGTTACAATTTTACGTCACTAGCTTCGTTATCAACTGAGATATCGTTATTGAAAGCGAACTAGATATTTTTCTTAATTTTTAGAGTAATCGAAATATCTCAAAAATGCTCCAATTCATGTAGAATTCGAAAATGAAAATCGATCGTTCTATTTGAAATAACTAAGTTGACGTCTACTTCCGGTATAATTAAGTCATGAATGTAGCAGAACAGAATATTTTAGCTGGAAAACTGGAAACAAAAATTGAATTTACAGAAGAAACTATTTCAAATTGTAAGGTGTCTCACATTTTGAGCTAGAAATATCTAGGTGAAAAGGCGGAGAAAGACACCATTCAACGCATATCACTCAAGAATAATTTGTGAAATTACTTAATCTGAAGTGTTAATTCATTTGTACAGAGAAATGCTGAAACGAGAGACAAGCTATTTAATACGACAAAACAATGTTGCTCAGCAAATGTTGAGGTTTTAACTCATTTTATGTTTCATAAATACCAACGGAATTAATGCTAAGCTAAAACATAATAAATCAATGAAATTCAGTACTCTTGATGCTGAGACACGTCCGTTTTTGATGAGTACTCATTTAGAATTAGCGTAAAGGTATTAGGTTTTAACATCATCTGGAAACCTGTCCTGTAGAAAGTACTTTTAACATCTGCTACGTTAATGCACTCGTCGCGCCGATAGAAAAACTATTTGTATCTTTTTTGTGTTCACAAGATTTATTTTTTTTCCCAATAATCGAAAATTGGAAGGATAGTTATGATGAGATTTCAATTTTCAAGAGATTTCTAATGATCCTACATACGGTTTCTAATAGTTATTTATGTATAAAGGCAATAAAGTCAAACTTTTTGTTACGAGGTTGGAAATTACTATTAATCTCCAACAACTAACCAAACGAGTTACAAAAAAAAATTTAATCCCACGTTACATATGATATTTTTTTGGAAATCGCCCATATTTGGAATTGAAGCGAGCAGACTAGGTTATAAGTGTCGCGATTAGTAACGTAGCTAAATAATATATTTTATTATTATAATATTATTAAATTTTTACTATTATTTTCTAAAAATCGCCAAGCAAATCTCAATTTCTTCTCATTTATTTATATTAATGGTGATAGAACAGGTTTAATTATTTTTAATGTTATTAATTGAAAAAAAATATGTTGAGTTGTGTTGCGGCTAAGTAAATTGTTTCGTAACTAGATAATTTTTGTATATTAGTACATTCAAGGTCTGGTTATTTCGTCTTCCTCCTTTTATCGAATTCTTATGTGCTCGAGACTGTATATACCTACAGAGCTGCTTTTATTTCTGAGTACATATTTATAAAATGTTTTACAAATGATCGTCCCCACACAAAAATGAATTTACGACGCACGAAGCAGTATGATTCAAAAATATGTTAATGTTACTTTTTTTGTAAAGATTTTGTACGTTTTTTTTAAATCACTTCATCAATGAATCATTCATAAACTTGGCATTCAATGAACATATTAACAATTGCTTCCTTTATCGTTTCAATATCATTCTAAGGAATATCCAAGATAATCCTGTATTTAAAAGGGTTAAGAGGTAAGAAGATTTACGAAGATACGCTTAATACACTTGGTGATCAATGTTCTTCGTATGCGACCGTGAAAAATTGGACTGCAAGCTTCAAAAGAGATAAATTTTAGTTCATGACATGATTTTATCAAACCACCGAATGGTATTAAAACGGATATTTGAAGCACTGAATATTTCATACGAACGCGTTCATCATATAGTTCACGTCAATTTGGTCATGAGAAAAATTGCTGCAAAATGGATCCGCAAATGTTTGAATGTCGACCAAAAGCGTGCAAGAGTAGAAGCATCGCATTCGATTTGTGCTCGATTTGAAAACGATGTAGACTTCTTAAACCGAATTGTTACTATGGATGAGACTTGGGTACATTTCTACTATCCAGAAACAAAGCAACAATCGATGGAATGGCGACACTCTGGTTTTCCAAGACCTAAGAAGTTTCGTGTCCAAAAATCTGCTGGAAAAGTTCTTGCTTCAGTTTTTGGGGAGAAAAATTGAAGAGAAAAGACGCGGAAAGGTGTTTCGTTTTTGCAGGACTATGCCTCTGCATATAAATCTCATGTTCCCATGCAAAAAATTCGCGATTTAGGATTTGAATTACTAGAACACCCCCCTTATTCACCAGATTTGGCTCCGTCTGACTATCATCTCTCTCCTCTACGGAAAAATAGTTTAAAAGGTCGTAAATTTTCTTCCAACGACTAGGTAATAAAAACTGTGGAGATCTGGTTTGCAGAGAAAGGAGAAACACTTTTTTTGAAAGGTCTAGAGACTTTGCAGGTTCGCTGTAATAATTGTATCCAATTAAGATGAGAATATGTTGATTCTATATATATATATATATATATATATATATATATATATATATATATATATATATATATATATATATATATTTAATTTATATTTTGTTAGTGTAAATATACTTGAAATTCATTTCGTCTACAGAATTCTTCAACTCAAACACGACTGTCTTGAGAAAGTTAGAGTGAACTTTGATAAAGTTTTCATATTGTCTAAGGTGTCCGAAAGTTTTATCTTAAAGAGCATTCTCTTTGTTGATTTATACGAATTTTGAAGATCAACTCGTGAAATGAGTAGTTTTCACTAGTTTTTAGTGAATTTTCACTTGAAACGATGATTTAGGAAGTTGGAAAGTAAATTAATATGATTACATGTTTCTTATTGAAATATCAAATTTATCTCTACATTTTCTTTATCGTATAGAGAGCAAAATGTGCCTTACTTTTCATTTCGTCTCTGAGGAGAAACTTGTTCATTAAATCTCTTGGCAGAGATAATTTTTGAATGACATGGGTTTTTATAATTGCGAAAATATAGATGAGTGGCTTGATTTTTGAATGTCCACTCAATTTGATTTACTGTTGCTTTTCTTTCTATGTAAACTTTTATGGTGGTCGATTGTAAGTAAGGATTTATGAATTTAATTTTTTAATTAGTGAGGCCTGGATTTTTCGATTGCGTGATAGACCGTTTTTATCATAAAAACGATTTCATGCTTAACCAACTCTTTCGCAGATCTGCAGTCTCCCCATGGAGTAATTTTAGTACATTCGATTCGTTTTCTGATCTGCATAATCGCGTTCCTTTTTAAGATTTTTAAGCACATGGGGCCTCCTAATCCAGGTTAGGTTAACTCTTATTATAAAACAAATTGACATATTGATCTTGAATTTCTGTATGTTATAGTGTTCGGGAAAGACGTGTCCTGGTAGCTGATTCCACAGAATGGCACTCCTCCAAAGAAAGGAGCTCCAATAAATTGACGTGCTGAGCGTCTGCAGGTGAGCTCGGTGTTCATAAACCTCGTCTGCCTGTCGATTAGATCTGGTAAAAACTGCTCTAGAAGAGATTAACGCTTGGAAGCCGAGCTCCAAATTTATGAGCAATATTCCGAAGATGCACGAATCTGGGCCTTGTAGAGAATTATAGGCTGTTACGAGGTATAAAACTTTTTGGTCTTAACGAGGGCTCCAAGTTTTTGTGAAGCTGTCTTAGCTAAAGCGGTCACGTGACTATGCCAGGATATATTGCTTCCAATCTTAATACCCAACAATCGAAAATGCGGTGATGGTGATATTTTATGACCAGAAAGGACCAAATCCTGAGCTGCAGTGCTAGCTTTTTAAAAAAAATTGCAGCCTGCTTCTTTGCGGTATTGCTTTTACCCCACTCGAGAATGTTTTTAAGATATTGTATATTGATGATGATGATCTGTTGCTGCCTACGGATTTGGCTGTTACCCGAGTTTTTTGGTGCGGTTGATTTGAACGACGTTATAGATCGGGTTTGCAGTTATGTCGAGTAGATTCGGAACAACTCAATGGAGTTATACCAACCGAAACTCCGTTGATTTGTTCCAAAAAATAACTGGACAAAAGATTTTAATATGAAATATATCGATAAAAGCAGAAAAGAAACCGTTGTTTCCGTGTACGTTTAGTACTGCGAATGAACCAAGAGATGGCAGTGAAACGAGAGCTCGAGTTGGCTATCTAGAGGATATGGTTGATCTTTGGTTACTGCTGTGGTTAATTAAAATTTATCCATCACTAATCTCGATATTAAGCTGTAAAGTTTGTTCCTTAAGACTCATTCTATCCACTGTACATTCTTTTGTTTCTTTGTTTCTTGGAACATTTCAGTTATGTACATAATGATACGATAATGCTCAATATTGATTTAATTTATGAACAATACTCAATATAGAATGCATGCATATGAAACTCGTTATAACCGTATTCTCGACTATGTAAAGAGAACGGTGATAACGAGCTAACTATAAAATCCAATTTGCAACTTTAACTAGACTAATACCCACTTCCCGTAACGTGATGAAAATTCGCAAAGACCAAATTTTAGGAACAAAAACATTGGTTTTACCAGAATATTTTGCCTCTACACATGAGCAGAATAATTTGTCGACAATCGATAATATTATTTTTACTAGAACTCAAAAAAAATACGATGGAAAATAGGATGAAGACAAACACTCGAATTTTTCTGTTTTTTAATCGATAGTTACACTTTTTTGTTATTTTCCATTCAATTCTATTTGATATCTGAAGAAATATGTCAGTTATTATCCACGGATTGGAGAACACACATCATCCACTCTAAAGACACGTTGACGGCTAATTTTTTTGCTCACTTTAATTCTAGACGTGAAAAAATGCTGTATGGCTCTATTCCAACTTTGTTTTGTTGAACAATTGACCTTCAGTGTTTTTGTAGAAATTCGTTATGTATCCAGAAGGCTTCTACGAAAACTGAGGAGAACAGAGCTAGATAGTTGATTTTTTCACATACGGACACTTTATCTCATAAAATTAGAATTTAGATATTCAATCATCTTTTTATCAACACATTGTTATCTAAAATGATTTTTATATACGACAACAACAGTTACTTTGCTAACCGTGTTTTAAACTGATCAATCTTAAAATATTTATTGTTAAGAAGATTGACTGTTCATCACGTTAACTAATATTATTACAAGCTGCTTATTTATATTTCTATTACTGATTACTATCAAGATTATTTGCAGAATGAAAGTTTCTCTCCTAGTACATTGACTTATTATGAAAAATCAAATTGAAACTTGCGGAATATTAGAGTTTGTATAAAACTGTGATGGCTAATACGGATCCTCTGCAGCTGTAACCTGAAATATTTATTGTGGTATCCCATATGAAATTTTGAATTGCCGTTTCCTTTCTTTTATTCAGACCTCACAGTCTTGAAACTAAAATTAACCTCATACAGTGCACCCTAGTTGTAGAAGTACTTATTGTTTATAATGTTCTGTGAGTTGACCTAGTATTAAACTGACCACCACACGAACGTGGCTTGTGAAGTCGGTGTAAACTCAGGCGGGTAAAATTTCATGAATCTCTTCGTATGTTGTTGTTATCTTTAAGCTCATTAAATCGGAGACTATTTAGTTTTTAATAGATGCTTTTAAATTCAAGAAAGCTGGCTGCAACACTACAAGATAATTTTTGCTGATCCTTCTTTAACCAATATCTCCATCTCTACATTTTTTAAATAGCCTTCGAGACCTGTTACCCAAGATAAGGTAATTGCATGAAGGATTACCTCTTCTAGAACATGTTTAAAGACCAATTTAGACTAGATTTCTGAGAACGGATCATATCTGGGTCAGTTGTGTGTGTCATCATTCAAGAAAATAACGAAGTTTCTACCCTTGTAGCGAATCTCTTCAATCAGTTCACCACAGAGTAAAATTGATCCGGTTTCTGCTTGGAACAGTGAGATTAATATTTGTTGGAATAATTAACTTCTGCACAATTGTTTTGTCTAACATACTATGAACCATTCATGTGGTACAGAAGTTTGTCTCTTCGGTTGGAGTCCGATGACTCCCCAAAACATTTTGTTCCGTCTCTGAAGAGCAACACGCAAGATAAAAGAAAAACTTTTTCCAGATATCTAGCCTACAGCAAATTGCAGCTATGTCCTATCTTGTGGTGGCCATATAATGTCTAGTGGCACTTTGAAAGGTTTTATATTCCAAATTTTTACGAATTCAATAATTGTCTGATGATAGATAATGTAAACTTACATCTTCATCATGATCAAAGGCGTTGAAGACATCATACGGTAAACAACTTAATAAATCGATGATAAACCAACTCTTCAAATAATTCATCCTGATGACCTTGGGATCTGACACTACTTCTCCTCCAGGTCCAACGAAGGTCGTGTGAAAATTTAATACTATGTCGATAAAGAATATCACATCAACAATTGAGTCCACAACCAGAAGAGATACATCTTCCGATGTTTTATTCTTAAAGGCTACGTTGTAAGGAACCATAATGGCTGTATAAAAAGTTAAACAAAGAATTATCCAATCCCAAATAGCCTTGAAGGCGCAATAATGGAGAAGGATGTGTGGAGGGGTCTTGGGGGCTTCTTGACGGTACTGGGGCATTATGTCTGCACTCAGACTCATCATCTGAAATAAATATAAAAACCATTAGATTCAAATCAAATTCAGATCAAATTTTTTTCGGAAGATCAATATATGGCAGCAGTGGCTATTCAGAAAGAAGTCACCCAATCTAGGTCTAATTTTCCAAACATTGATCATAATATGTCACAAATAACACGAATAATGTTCAAGTCGCACAACCTTGGAAGATTATTGACAAATCCATTTCTTGAAATCAACGTCACCTTCAGATCAACGTTAAAGTGTTAAAACAGCATGGTACACCCATGCAACCAATATGTGAATCATACCAAATAAATTACTTCGACTAGTTTGTGTTATTACATGCTGGAAGGGTATGTGGTATAAAATCTACCCTCTATTTGATGGATGAGTAGCTCAGATGGACGATTATATGCACGTTAAAAACCACAAGTAGTTTATAAGTTGAGTTAATCGAAAACTGATTTTCACGGTTAATATGCAAACACAACATTAGAATGTATAATGAGGAGAATTCACTAAGGGAATTGTTGTGCTGTGAATAAAATAGTCCTGATAGTCGCCTTTGTCCGAAGATGCCACTTTAAGAAGAAGAAGGTGGACAAATAATCGTCTACTCTAATGATTTATTACTTGTAACCAAAAAATTTATAATAGAGGCAATGTTGACCGGTCTAGTAATAGAGGGAAAACGAATGGGCCTAGAAACCAATGAAAACAAAAGAAAAGTAATGGGATTAGGAAAGCAATGTCAAGGGGGAAAGGTGAAAGTTGGCCAGCATGAATTTATGGATGTAGAAAAGTTTAAATACCTCGGTGTTATGATCAATAATAGAGGAGACAGGAATACTGATATAGAAGAAAAAAATTAATACAAATAGAACTTTTCTTACTAATGGGAAATTATTGCAAAGTTATTAGATCAACATATATAAAAAGATGTTTAGAGCAGTAATGATGTACTCAGCTGAAACAATTATACTAACAAGAAATGATGAAGAAAAATTGAAAAGAACGGAAAAAGAAATAATAAAAACAATAATACGACCAGTAAAAGTTAGTGAAGGGGGATATTGGACGAAACGAGAGATAATGGAAGAACAAATGATAACTCAGTGAGTTAGGTGGTTGGGTTATGTTTGGTGGACAGAAACAAAATCTATAGAATTCAATATGAAGTAATGGGATTCCGGTGGTAGGAAAAGATGCGGCAGGACTCGAACCTAAACAGAGTAGAAGTTATAAACTAGCAGAAAAAAAAACAGGAAATAGGAATTTGTGGCAGGAAATAAGTGAGAACGTGTAGACATGGACTATGGGGACTGATCCACGCCAACAGATAGCTCCTAGAGAGCATATTTGCGGCACAACCCTATTAGGGGTCAGATTGGTGGTGGATAATACCATTCCTATTCGGCAAAGTGAAGCTTAAATATACGATGATTAATGACAATACCATATTTATGAGAAATACGAAAGACATAAGATTTGCTATAATTTGAATATCCACAATTTTCGGGAGCAGAATTAGAAGAGTTATGTATGTATTACAAAATTTAGGAAAATGATCGCGGGTTGTTTCCGATTGGGAACATGATATTCCTTAAAGGAAAAAGTTAATGATGATTTCCTAACTTCCCGAGCAGTTAGAAAATCCTTCATCATAATAACTCATTGAGTCCCGAGGAACAAAATTATCTTTCTTTTAATTAATAAAGGAAATTTGGACTCGTTGAAGCAAATTTTTAGTAATTTTTGAATTTGAATTTCGATTCTATAAAATGCTTTTGAATATTTGAAAGCTTACGACTAATTACCTGTGCCAAATGTGACTGTTTGGTGGCATCCTTGAGGTTTGGCAGATGTGATGAGAACTGCGATACCAGAACAGATCGACTTCTTGTTACAGATCTTGCAAGCTTTGCGAATTTTGATAGACCTTTAACAAAAACCATATAAGAATCGAGACCACTAAACATAACGAAAATAAATTGATAATTGTAGATTAACTACCTCGAAGTCTGCAACTTATGAAATAAGAAAGTTTTTACTTCCAAGTGCAGTTCATATATACTGCGATCATATTTTAATTTATAGTCGTGTTTTTTTTTCGATTTCAGATCTAAATCACTATCAGTTCCAAAACAATCGTTCGAATGATTGCCTGACTACCAAGCAGAGGCGTTTTTACTATCTTTTTATTATTATGGAGAAAGAAAATCGTAAATCGATATCAGCTCAATCCTGTTATTATATATTTTAAGATATACACACTACATACTAAATATAAATATAAACTACAAAATAAATATTAATATTAGAGCAAGAGAAATTATCAATCTTATTATACAGAATGCTAAAAGCGTAAAATTCTCTTCCTTACTAATTTACAGGTTGATTTGTGGAAGTGACCTTAAATTTAATTGTCTTTAGCGTTTACGCATGTTAGATCAAGCAATCGACTGGTATCAGCTTAACTTAGAAATACTTGCACCGGCTTTGGGTATTAATTTAGAGATACGTATGATATTTATGATATATTTTTCAACGCAATAAGTAATTTTCAAACTACATAATCATCCAATGAAAACGACATATGCGATATTCAATTTCTAGAGAACGATCAAATCAAACACACAGATGGCGCTGTCATTTTCAAATCCATATGAAGTTTATGAAGTAGCAACTTTCAACTATGTATAAAACTTCATCACATTTCGATCAGTCAGAATAAAGTGACAAGATTAAGTGAAACTACTTTTCAGAACAATGGATTCAAAATAAATTTCGCGTGTTAATTCATCATAGCTTCTTGATAAAAAAAAAATTGTACAAGCTCAGCAATAGCTTCAAAACTATTATACGGACTCTACTCCATCGAAACGATTGGTTTGCTGAATTTAAGCGTGGTCGTACAGACACAGATGATGGTGAACGTTCTGGTCATCCAATTGAGGTGGTTACTATAGAGAAGAACAAAAAAGTCCAGAAATTGGTTATTTCTAATTGTGCTTGAGATAGCTTAGGCTGTAAAGATATCAAAATGCAGTGTGTTCATAATTATTCATGAATATTTGACCATGAAAAGCGTACTTTAAATTGGGCGCTGCGTTTAATTACAGTTTATCGAAAACAACTTGTTGATTATTCAGAACAGTGTTTGGCCATGATTACACGTAATAAATCGGATGTTTTGCATAGAAATGTGACAATAGATGAAAGATGGATCCATTACTTTACTCCGAAATCAAAACGATCATCATATGCAGCGTTCAAAGGCACAATAGTCAGCTGAGAAAGTTATGGATTCAGTATTTTAGGATGCCCATGAAATATTTCGAAGAAAAACCCACTATTTCACCAAGCATTGCACCTATTCACAAGTCGATGGCAAAGATGGTTAAATTGAGAGAATTATACTTCGAATTGCTTCCTCATCTACCATATAGTCTTGATCTTGTCCCAAGTGACTATTGGCTGTTCGCTGATCTCAAAAAAATGATCGTCAGTTTCGAGACAAAAGACAAATCCTTCTACAAGCACGGCATTGAGAAGTTCGAGAAGCGTTGGAAAGATTGTATTGCTCTTGAAGAAGATTACATTGACGAACAAAACGATTTTTGTCATACAGCTCATTGAGTGATGTGTTATGTATAGATCCAATTATATCTTTACGGTAATCATCATCATCATCATCATTAAATCTTTCAACCCTATGTGGAAATGGCTATCAGTTTTAGCGCTATAAATCCTTTTTTTTGAGGTGGATTTACCCTCGTCTTCTAATTTTTATTTTTTTTAAAGTTTGTCGTTTGTTTTGGCTGCTTTCGTTATTAGTTTCCAATCATTTCGGTTCCGGAATTTTGCTTACCAGTTTTTTATATTGAGTGCTCTCATGTCCTCCTCTATTTCGTTTCTACAAGTTTCTCTCGGCCTTTACGGTCACTTTGTATTATCTCTAGATGCAGAATCAATTGTAAATGATAAATATTTAAAATGCCAGTTTTCGATTGATGGTGTGCAGGACACTATGTACAGATGAAACCCAATTTACAAGAGATAAATAAATCCCGTAATTCATATGTTTGAACAGAAGAAAATCACCATGTTTTTCGATAATGTCGTTGATGGTATTATAATTTTTTGTAATACTATTATAAATGATTCCCAACGTATCGGTAATTAAATGAGGCAATTAACAAAAAGGGAGCCAAAATTTATAGAAGCTGCTAGGTTCCATTTCAAGAATCTAATTTAAATTTATAAGAGATCCTGTAAATTATTGAAGAAGAGGAGTTGATGTTTTTTCTCTAGAAACAGGCATAGTTTTCAATAGTTTTACTGTTGTCGACAACTATTTTATCCTTTTTATGAAAATTTTCTTCTACCTTTTCTCTTTTTTTATGCTCTGGTTTCACTTGTAGCCTTTTACTCCACTGTGTTGTGTCCTTCTATTCCTATAAATTAATACCGATTCGACTATCTCCTCTATTATTGTTTGTTGTTATGTTACTCTTCGGTCTTTATCATAACCCACAGTTTAATAATTCCACTGTGTATTGCTTTATATTTTTCATTCTTCTTGTGCCTTGATGCCTTGATATTGTTTACATCGGAGCGTAGTAGGTTTTTTGATATATATTTGTTATATCTGCATCTATTTTCCCGTCTTCTGTCAACACACTTCTAAGTTGAACATTCCAAAGTTTTAGCCTTCACTTTTATTAATAATTTTCAATATCTACGGATTTTCTATAGCTGTCATCTCACTCTCATAGTTTACTGTAGTGAAAACATCGTCAGCATATCATCATTTTCACGAGCTTCATGTTTATATAAGAAATTATTATACAGAGGTGTTCAAATTGTCATTCCATGCTCTCGACTAACTAGTCCATAATTATTATTAAGAGTAATGGATTTAAACTGTTTCATTGCTGTATCCTTCTCCATTATGAACTATGTACTTAGTCTTATTAGTATTACTATTTCCTTCAGTGATATTCATGATCTTTTCATTAGCGACAAACATTCAAATATCTAAATCATCCATCCTGTCACAAGACTTTTATTTCTCTCTGTCCTTCCCACGAGAAAAATAAATCATGTTTTTTGAAAATATGTATTACGGATGTTCTGGGTAATTTGAGAATGATTCAAAAACTACAATTTGAAATATGACGTATAGAACTGTTTCCTCTCAGTATCCAAACTTTTCTGTCGTGAGTTATAAATATCGAATGCATTAAAGCAGCGCTACATAAAAGAAAGATTATCATCAATATTCTTAATATACTTTTGTGAATTTTATAGCAGGCAGTCGTTGAATGTCTTTTACAATAAATGTAAGAATTCCCTCTGTTATAGTAATGACGTAGGAAGCTACATTAAAATTCTCATTACTGTCTATCTTTACTGCCCTTAATAATAAATTTATTGTGAGTCATGTTGTTATTATAATATATTCACCTCAACATTAAATAAAATATATGAAAATATCACCTCCATCTTCAAACTAATAAAACACTTCACGTTTCATAAATATTTGGTTCCAATTTCTTGCTTCCTTGCATTTATAATTGACGTTTCTTTTTTTATCAATTCCAACTAATAATATGTTGTCAACTTATAAGAACAGCCAAATATTTTTCCCAATGAATAGACAGGTATCCACTTTGGACCGCCTGAAATTCCTGGTATATGCAATATTTGAAAAACTTTCGGTCTAACATATGAGTGCTTCGTCTAGATCTTTTTTCAGTGCTAGGGAACCATTCTTAACACCTTCTGACCTCTATGATCGTATTGTTAGTAACTTAGTCACCATGGAGTACAGATGTTTCGAATTGCCAACCATCTGAAAACCCTTAAACTAGGTCACCGCTCTTTGTTGTCGATCTGTCGTAGGTATTTGGTAGAATCCGGCATTCTGCAGACTGCCTAGGGAGTTGGCAGACTATTTTCATACAACTTTTATATGTTACACCTCGAACGGCTTCTATTTTTATAAAACTTTAACCTAACCTAACCTAACGCATCTTTCAGTTTTTGTTCAAACTCATTTCGATTCATTGAATCACTACCCATTTTCTAATCATTTATGATCACGACTAGCAGAAAAAGTGGGTTGAGGCAGAACTAAAAGCGATTTACTATGAAAAGAAAACGCGACAGACTTTCTCTTATCGTAGCTGTCAACCGAATGACTGCTAGTTATCGATAATTTTCTCATCCGCCGGCATTCTGTCAACTCGTCAACTCCCTAGGCAGTCGGCAGACTCTAGTCCGCGATAAACTCCTGATCCACACTATTGGGTTGCAAAATTCCTTATTTGATCTGCATTCTCCAACACTATTTGACCTGACTCTTGATTCATAAAGATCGTTGTCGTCAAATATTGACGTACCGTTTGTTATTTGATGTCTTGTCATTCAGATGTCTGTATGAAGTAACCCACCAATTCGTTTGAATCTGCGGCAAACCTTTTCTGCTGAAAGGTTTTCCTTCTGTCTGTATCTTCTAGCATTAATCACATATTTTGTAGGGGAGATCTAAATGTTTGACACTTTCTCCAAATTTCCTCATCTGAGATACCAGAGGTCACTGGAATTTTCTTGATTAGTTGGTCAGGTAATAGAAGGAAAAATCAAAGGAGAACGTTGACCTGGTCGTAGATAATATTCATAGTTGAAAAACATACGCGATTGGACTGATATGATCATCTTTAATTCGCATCACTCAGGACCGAAATAAGTACGCTGAAATTGTCACCAACCTTCATTAAATGGAGATGGCATCTGAAGAATAAGATAGGTATCTAGGTAACGCAAGTATTCTTCAATTAGTGAAAAAATTAGAACGAAATCACGAATCGCCGTAGAAGTATACCATGGAGTAAAAGAGCTATTCGAAGACAAGAAACGGACGTCGTTGAATGAGAAATGAGATCTGTCTATAAATAAATTTTTAAAAATAATACCGAAGTTCTGAACATTCAGAATAGAGAAAGAAAATAAAATTTTTTGGTATTTCTGATTCTAATTGTTTGAATTCATACATTCCAAAGTGAAGACAGAAATTAGTGCAACAGCTTTCGAAGGTACAATGTACAATATGTCTTACATCATATAATTGGTATTTGATTAAGGCAGTTTATCTTTTAGAAAACCTCTTTCCCAAAGGCAACTTTCAAGTGAAAACAACAATACGGAGCTACATCAGGCAAGTACGGAAAGTTGAAGTAACTTAGTATTGAACATACCAGATAGTTAATTGTGAATCACAATAGATTTGAATTACTTAAATATATAATCAAATAATAGATTTCACAGATTCACTGTAAAAAAATTTGAAATATCGTAATTTCTTCTTCATTCTATCTATTATGACAAATTTGTATCCTTCGTATATGGAATTGGAAAAAGCAAAAAATACCCCGAGTTACATCGAAAAGAAAAAGGTAGAAGTGGGTTAGATGGAATGAGCTGATTCTTTAGAAAGATTATGGACGTCATATTTCGATTATTGTTTCAAGAAAGAAAGTGCTCCAAAAAAATAAAGTGGGATCGTAAGTGGACATTATCAGAGTAATTCGATCATTTAGTTCAGGGTTCGAACTTATTTACATCAATTTTAGACCGGAATTTTCCATATTCGGGACCTTAATAAGAATTAATGTGCATGATAAAATAACGAGGTTAGCAGAAGTTTATATATTTCTGAATTTAGCATATCAAAATATAAAAATTCATTCTACGAAAGTTTCAATTGCATAAACTCGATATATTTGTTATATTTTGAATTTACCTCCTTTTGTATCGTCCGTTTCTATTGGTTGTTTCAATGCTGTGATATCCCTGAATGTTAACAAAAAGAGCACAACCAAATCTCGTTCGTTTTTTATAGGCGATATCTGAAGAAGCAGCCATAGTGGTGTTTCTAAAAATAAAAATTGATAAAAATAAGACATTTATCATTACACGTGTTTATTAGTAAAATAATGATATAAGTAAAAGCAATTTTTCACTATTCGACATAATAAAGCCATTGCAGTACGAGCAACTAGTTTAAGGTAGTTCCAGCGTAAAATAGTGAGAGCAAAATAATGTTTAAATCATTTATATAAATACATATAACTTGAAGAACCTCTTCACTCATTATTCTTATTAAATTTTCACCAACAAATATATTGGATGAGGAATTGTATTACCATGGTCCAGAATTCAATAACTTGGACTCATTTTTTTCGAGATACGTTTATCTCTAAAGGCCGCTTGACATGATGCAAGACAATGTCAATATATTGCATATATGAAAATTGCAGTTTATTTAATAATTGTGTGCGGTTTAAAAATGAAAATAACAAAACTAGGTAAAGTAAACAAGAAAAAAGTGGTCAGTGCATCACTAGCATTAATTATAACTTCTGTTAATTTGATTTTGGAGTGTGATCTACAAAAAATAGTATTAATCAAAATCCTAACCTCAAATTAATATTTTGTGCCTAGATTTACAATGAAAATAAAATTTTACGAAAGCCAGCTGATCTATTGAGATAAAATAAACTAGATTTCTCCCTAGAATTGCAGCTTGCACTCAATAAAATAACATCAAAGCGATAAAGTTGCAAATTCTATATCTGGCATTAAACAATCTGCGCATGCTTTTGATCAAGAAAAATTGCAGGTTGTCTTGCATCATGTCAAGCGGCCTTAAGAGACAAAATCATGAACAGAATGAGGTCACATTGGTAAAATAAAATCTGGAAATTTTATTTAAAATACAAGGATATATTCTACTTATAGTCAGAGCAAATTCATTATAACAGTTTTTATTTTTTTTCCTATTATGTCATTTCTATAAATAACTATAATGTTCCAAGTAGTACCTAATTGTTTTAGAAAGTTTGAATACTACCTTGGGAGTATCAAAAAGGCTCTCGACAAAGAAAATCAGCATAAATAATCTAAACTAAATCAAGTAAATGCTATAAACGTAACATTGCAGGGTGAGTGCTATCTACTGACTTGTGAAGGATATGAATCAACCACAAAAGATTGATTGGAATGACGATGAGGAATTATATGGTAAGAATAAGGATCACTCAAGGTATTTGGGAGAAATGTGGATTAACTTTTTGATGTTTGGTATATCAGGATCATGCAATATCTATGGATTTAAAATTAATAAATCAAAACAAATAATGGCATATGAATATTGAGACAGAAAAAATAGGATTTATAACAAATCATGACGAGAAAAAATATGTGGACATAAAAGAAAAATAATTTTTTAATTTATTTGTTTAGTTGTTTTTTTTAATTTATGAATTGTTTTGAAAAGAATAGTAAGTAAAACAACCCATATACGACAAAAATATTCATGTCGCTGACGGCTCAGTGTTAATGCTCCGTCCCCTCAAACTGTAGATTCCGGGTTCGTATCTGGTCTGAGAAAATTCACTATTTCAATTTTTTTGACGTCTACAGAAATAAATTGAAAATTTTTATTAGTGTTATACATGATAAAATCATAAAAACAGACTTTTGTAACAAAACAATATAATATAACTGAATCTAAGAAGCATTTAAAAGCAGACATTATACAACGGGGATTTTATTGAAAGATTGAAAGCTCAGATGTCTATAACTACGAAACGTGTAAGAAAATTTTGTTCGAATCTCTCAAAAACTTGTTCCACTGGATTTTTAGTTCCTATATCTATATTGTCATTGTAATATAATATGGGGTTGTCTGAAAAGATTCCGATCTCCACCAGCACTTATAAAGGGCCGGAAAATATGTTTGATTATGCGTTGTGACATTCTCACTAAAATGTCATCTATTCTTGATGCTTAGTTTGAAATTTGACAATATTAGACATGGATCGTTGTGAAGATCTTTCTGAAAACTATAAAATTTACTATTGAGCTGTCATTAAATATTTGTTTCTGAATAGTAATATGCCCTCGAAGATAGAAGTTGGACTCTGCATTATTATTAAAGATCACAGAACTTTGAACATTTTCATTGAAACGTGGTAATATTAACTAGACTGACAACTAGTGTTCAAGACGGCCAAAAACCGTGATATTATTGGAAAATTTCAACAAATGGTGCTCAACAACCATCGCATTGGGGCTAGAGAGATAGAAGTAGTTGTCGGCATATCAAAAGAACGCAATTGCCATAAACTTTGCAATCGTAAGCTATCCGTGCGTTGGGTGAATCGTTTGCTCATTTTGGATAAATAGCGTATTCCAATTAACGTTTTCCAGGCTTTATTCACACTGTTTAAGTAAAAGAGTATTGGGCATCATTTCTTCATAAGGGAAAGGGAAAAATTGCAAGAAAGTGACCGCAATTGACAAGTATTTTGTCATCAGAACGACGCACTTTCTCACATTTTAGTGATCGCCGTGGGTAAAATTCATAAATTGCATTTCGAATTGTTCACTCACATTATTCACTAGATGTGGCCCGTGTCACATTTTCTTGTTTCCTAACCTCGAAGTTTTACTAGTAGGATAGAGGATTTTATCGATTACGTAAACGCTTATTTTGAGAAGAAAAACGGCAATTATCATTTAGAAAGTTTAAAAAGGCTACAGAGGAAAAATAAAATTAATTACGAAAAGAATGTCTTGTTTCCTTGTTAGCTCTGAAACTTTTCAGATAACTCTCGTAATTGGAACGATGTCAGAAAAACATTTGATCATCAAAGCAGGCCAAAAGTTATCATGAAAAAAATCGTCATTAAATATGAGATTTCACAAGCTTTAAGCAAATCATGTTTCGAACAATATCAACTTTGTAACTGAAAGTCTGTAAAGAATTTTCATGCTCTCGAACATTTTATTCACGACGGAACTACCTTAGAGGCAAAGCGAATAATAAATAATGGGAAATTAGATTGTGTCAGAAAATGCAGTAAATAATGATATTGATAAAAATAAATTTTATAGATTTGATTTGGACGGCCTATTTTCCGACTATTCGTTCTATTGTCTGAATTGTGGTGTGCATTTGAAAAATAGACGCGAAATACAATAATTCCTACTTAACAGTGGCATAACTACAAAGTGGGTCCCAATAAGAGGACAAGCCCTTAATATTTATTATCACACAAATTGTTTTGTTATCATTTAATTTTTTTACCTACTTAGTTGCTTACACAAATAGAAAATTGAAATTTCATTGCATTTGTATTAAAAAATTGTTAGAAATAATGTATCTGGATAAACATACATGCACACACAAACTAGCGCGTCCAAAAGCCCGTCCCTCTAAGCATCTACTCAAAGATAAATCCACGGATGGATACGAAGCAGGACATTCCACCATTTCATTGTCATTTCGACAAGTCCTCATCCTCGTTCGCGTCGCAGTTTCGCGCGTAGCCTCCTTCCTTTTCCTCGAGTTCTATGGGACGTTCAGGAAGTCTTATTTTTTGTTTAGCTTGCTATACATTCTGGTTGTCTGTCCGTCTTAATGTGTGTGTTTCCGCTGCTTCGGGTAAACCATTTCCAGCCTTCCTCGGCAAGATCTAGTCCGAGTAGTCCATCGCCTTATTCACAGCTGTCCCAGCTGTATAACTCGGCATTACTCGGAATTACCGTGTGGGGAGTGTCTAGTAGGTTGTCTCGGAAAACCTAGGATCTTTTTTTTGGGTTGTTAAGAAACTATACACTATTCTATAGTGGTTAGCTCCAATAATGGTGGTCACCAATTTTCACTTTGTTTATTAAATTACCATACAAAAAGAAAACTTTAATATTCAAAGTATGGCGCATCGTATTCTATGTCTTAACCCCAACAATAACAAACTGTTTGACACCTTGGCAAAACTATTCCATGGGCATCATCTGTGTTTACCAATGAAAACATCAAATCGTAGACACAAATGTATTTCTATTGGCCGAAGCTACCTGGAAGCGTATGTACACAATTTCTTCAAAATATTCCTACTAGACAATCTTCAATAAGCAGTGGCGTAGCTTGGTGAGATTTATTTAATTCATTAATTTCTTTAAATAAATAGAAATATGGCGTTATTTAGATAATGGGCGAAAAAAACATTGAAATTGCACAGTGTAGTGAGAATAAAGATAGGTATGAATTTGACAATAAAGATTTAGATATACAAACACAGCAAGTTATTTTAAATAAATTTGAATGTTTTAAAAAGGAGAATATTCAGCAATCTGATAATGCAATCATAATAAGAATTGTTGAATTAACTAGAGTAAATGAATTTTCCATTTATCGAGTAGTTACGAAAGGGATTGCTGTGGATTATTTACACAACTGAAAAACGTGTAAAGGAAAACTGAAATCAGTCGACAAAGCTATTCAAGATTTTCAGCAAAAGGTAGCAGAATATACCAGTTTAGAAACATTGCATCAAATTTTGTCAATATGTGGTCCAATAACCAAAGACATGTTTCCGGCGATTTACAAAAAAGTCAAGTGTTGATATGAATTTAAACGTCTAATTTGACAACTGGCAATTCAGTACTTCTGATAAATAAATTGACATAATTTGTTTAAGCAAATTGGCAAATAAATTCGAAAGAATATTTTGGAGAAACTCTAATTTTACCAAACCGGTAGCCGTGGTTTAAGTGGTTGATTTCTGTACTCGTTGGTTAAAATCTTATTGTATACAAAAGCTTTAACTAATAATATTTATGGTTGTTAGAGTCACATCAATATAAAATAGAAGAAAGTAATTTCATACGTTAATGGAACTTCAAATGTCTAAGAGATACTTGGATTCACTTAACTACGACGTTGGTTCCCATTAGTAGCGGTCAGTGTACAATAAATCTTAACGAATACAATAATAATTAGGAATTATGTAGGTAAATCTACCGTTCTTCACAGTCACATCAACATAAGACAAAAATTAGGTAATCCGAAACGATACGTTAATAGAGGTTAAAACAAGGGGAACTTTGTATTACTTAACTAAGTGAATAATAGATCCTGATAGTTCCCATCAGGAGCGGTGAGATAATTCACGTTTAAAATGTCGAGTAGTTATTGCATGAGGGTTTTCATCTGAATACTCATGATAGTAAACTACGACTCATCAGTAAAAAGAAATTTCTGTTGAAAGTGGATATCCCGACGTGAAATAAATCATGAGAAATTGACTCGCTGAAATAAGTCTAGAGATAATGACTCTTGTACGTTTTGGGCGTGATATTCTTGCAGACCTCTTTTTGGTCTCCTACTCTTCCTTATACAAAACTAATTAAAAAACAGTTGGCGTTTACATAAAACTTTGTTTGTGTAACAAACTGGAGGTTATGGGAAACAGAATGTACTTTGATGCTTGTTTCTATAATGGTTTCCAACAAAGTTATCAGGGTTTGTTTTCCCGTTCAGAAGCGATCTCGCAGTGGCGGATAAATGAGGAAACAATCTAACATTATGCTTTTCAATTTAGTTTTGTGAGAAAACGACTAATAGTACGCAAAAGCGGCAAGATATTATTTTTGTGGAGAATTCATCAAACTTTCGTTGTATAAGAACAGATTCTTTCTGTTGCTGTATCCAACGTAGAATCAAAAGTGCATTTTCTTATACTAGATTTTCCGTCAACCTTTTTTCAGCATGTTACAACACTTTTTTTCTCCAAAATCTTATTCCACTGTACTATTAATATTAAATATTCGCACAAAATTGTTTTCTCCTTTATAAAAACAAATTACGAGCAACCTAATTATGAAGCACTTGATAAAATCAATTAGTATACACAGACCGGTCCAAAGTGAACTTGAGTATTCTTGAAAAGTTTAACTTGTTGAGATGCTGTCAAGGGCTGTTGGGGACTGAATGTAGTCTTGAGAAGTGGATCTGTGCATAAATCAAGTGGAACAATTAATCTTTACGTGCTCATTAGTAAAGTAAGTGAAACGACGATTGTGGTAAAAAGACATCCAATATTGCCATCTTGAAATGAAGTAGAAAAATCACAATTCAACATTACAGGGAGTATTTTTTTAGTTCAACATGGATTTAATGTAGATTTTTCTTTAGTTAAATTCCAGACATATTAATTAAATTCGTGTCATGTTTTGAATAATTTCTTGACTAGGTCGTGCGAACATGATAAGCCTTATTGAAATACGTACCGGATGGACAACTAAGAACGGCCGTCGGCGGTCTCATAAACGGATTATCTTACATCTGCATGGAATGAATTATGACAAAAGTTATTTCCAGAATTTTACATCCACCACTAAAGGCGGTATTTGAAAATATAATTTTTAAAATCAATTAAGTGGCCCTTTATTTACAATTTTCAATAAATTCTGGACATTTCCATTCCACAAGTTTCGCCTATCTTTTCAAATTAGCGACATGTAGGTTTGTGTAGGTTTTTTGGAAATAAATTAAATTAAAATGTGTAAACGGCGAGAATTTTTCTTCAAACCTTTAGTAGTCGGGTTTGCCCAAACAGAAATTAAAAAATTTTCCTGGATGGAAAGTTTTACCTGCAGTAATTTGAATTATTCTCATAATTACTTCAATATTGCTACTAGATGGCGTTATCTTCAGATATCCAGAGCTAACTTGCTTAAATTTTTATTTGTAGGGCCAGGTGTTATTTCGTCGCCTTCCGCTGCTTTTAACTTCTTACTTTGTTATATTTTCTTTGTATACATCGAGTAATTACATAAAATATGACTTCCATCTTTCGATTACGTTCGTTTTTTCTATTAAAATTCTACCATTTTCATCCTTTATCTATATTTCATCCTATTTCTTATCCTTTCTTAAGATTTAATTGTTTATGGTTTCCTTTACTGTCTCTTTTCAGTTTTTTATCGAAGTATGTATTTGAAATTAGGTCGTTAATTTCGCCATCGCTACTGTTTCTTGCAGCCAATATTGCCTTTGACACATCCATTGATAATCTTCATTTTCTATTTCGATGGGTGAACTCTTGTTACGCAGTCCCTAATACTAGTCACTATTTCTGCTAAATCGGGATTAATTTAAATTTCAATTTCAAAATGAGGCACTTTCCTGTCTCTTATTGGAAGTAATTTTGAAAGAAAATTTTTACTACCTCCTCCCAAATATGCTCTCATATTCGTAGATTGTTTTAAGGTATGATCAAACATCCATAATGGAGACTTTTTAAGACAAGACTTTACAGTGTTTGATCTAGTTTCCCTTTATTATGTCGCATCCCCACTGGACAAACATTGTTTGCCAAACATTTGTCGAAAATTTCGACAAACTTACCACCTGTTTTAGTCTATTTTGAAGTGGTTATTTGGCATAATTTTTGTTAATAAAAATTATTATTTTTATTTTTTTATTGAAAATATTCAGTGGAAAAGTGTGTGCGTGGTTTTTCCGCAAAATGAGTAAAGAGTTTTGAAGCCAGGAAAATTTGATAAGGTTAATTAACGTTTACCAAGGTAAAAATTTATTGTGGGATCCTAATAATGATGATTATAAAAACAAAATCGAAAGAAGAGATGCATTAGTTACTAGCAACAAATTGTAAGTCCGGGAGTCTTGGTGGGAATTAACTTATTCTAATTTTTTGGCTGACAAATCAACACCCCAGGAAACGTTTTCCAGCGTTGTATCAGTCCAATTGGAAAATAGCGACAGTCAAGTGGGATCGCCATCCATTAACACCTGTGTGGCATCGTCAGAAAAAAGCTCCACGAGTAGCATGCCTTCGACGAATTCTAATAAAAAGAAGAAGCTTACTTGATAATGAAAGAGTGCTATGAGAGAATGGACAAAGAGGGAGATGAACAATCTGTTTATGGCGAAAACGTAGCCATCAGATTAAGGAAAATAAAAAATCCAAAGAGATTTTGTGTTTTAAAAAACAAGATCAATAATTTATTATTTCAATATGTAATGAAGGAATTTGAGGAAACAAGAACATTTTTAACACCAGGAACAAGAGCTTGGTAATGAAATAGAAAATAAGGAAGAGAACGACATAAGCGAATATAATGACGAGTTCAGAGATTCACCGTTGACACAGTTCGCTATGTGGTTTCAAAATTAACTAACCTGATGGTTCATATCAAATTTTGAATTTATCATTTATTATTTCGGAAATCATCACCATTATATTCATAATGCCTTAAAAACAATTGTCTCTGCCACCATCGACGAGAACGAGTTTCCATTAAAATATCACTCATTCCTTGACAAAACCTAACTAATGTTTCATGCCGAATCGCAATTGTTTGGTGAAAATGTTTGTCACACAATTGTTTGTTGAAATAAGAAATGTTTGTTAAAACTGCACTTCAATCAACGTGTTTGACAAACTTGTTTCCCCATTGTTTGTTCCATGAAGACGCACCTTTTTTTACTATTACCGGTAAAGTTTGTCGAAAATCTCCAGCAAACATAACATTAATCTCTTTTATGGTTTTAACACGGCTTCTCATATCTCTAACAGTCCTATCTAGGGCCTCTACATAACTCTATGGATCATGGTATATTATTGAAGTGTTCCAAAGTGTTCCAAAACTTTTCCTAAAGGTCCATTTTTTCGAATAGAACACACGCTATCTTACTGTAAAGAAACAGTTAGAGGCAGTTTAAAAGTTGACTGGCCTGTGCGTCTGCCTGCTAATAAAGTTGTAGCGATTCCTAACGACGCTACTGCCAAAACTAGTCCTTTCATATATATTCTTTTGGTATTTTGATCGTTTACGCTGCGTACATAAAGGAAGACCTCAAATATGAATAGTTTTTCCCCTTTTTGCAACATTTTTCACTGATACTTCGCTCCTATTGGTCGCAGCGCGATGCTGAACTATCCAACATAAAAAGAATTTTTCAACTCAAGCCAGAAATTCTTGAGATTATCGCATTCAAACAAGCAAACAAACAAACTCTTCAGGTTTATAATATTTGTATAGATAGTATAAATATAGGTGACTTTATATCTCTATAAAAGGAAAAAAAATTGGATAACCCATATTGCTCATACAAAGGATCGTTAATGAGTGTGCTAGAAAAAAGTTGATGAGAATAATACTTTCAACATACCTAATTAATTATCTTTAGTGTTCTTTTCACTGGACTGTGGAATAAAATAGAGTTATTCTATGATATTTTAGTTATATAGGATATTTGTTGAAAATTCAAAATAAATCTTCCAGCGCACTCGGTTTGTATGCCAACTGATGTATAAATCAGTTGGAAATGATCAAATTTGGTATCTGTAATCAAGGGAGTATGTTACCACACCACAGAATATTCGGCGGAACAGGAAAACATACATTCCCCATCGATTCTAGGAAAATTATATCAACGAATTGCATATCATGAGGGATCTCTGAATATCAATAATTCAATAAGTCGTTAACATCGCTTTATTGATTACATATATACACGGTGTATTAAAAAAAACTTGAAAATAACGAAACTATTATATATTATGTGATACGATGACAAAGAAATCTAAGAAAATACGACAGAATAACGGCCGTAGGGTACAATAAACTTGACATTTCTGTATCTCTATTGATGCCTAAAGGTTTACTTCTTTTTTTCTTTTTTTCGCGGCCAGAATAATTCACGAAACAAACATGAACTAATACTTTCTGAGAGGGTCAATTATTAAATAATTATTCCTCATAAAAAAATCGTTTATTGGAAAATAATTGACAGTGAATTCTGAGCAATTACTTCCAACATAAATTCCTGCAGACGTTTCTGTTGATCAGAAACGTCAGATATTTCTTGAAGAGTTGATTCCACAATTTTGTCATATATTTTAACTCATTTTGAGGAAGATGGACAATGCAATATTTTGTTACAAATCTCAATTTTGCTAATTATACTATTTTCTGCATATGCTTCTGCTACGCAGGTAGATTTATAGTCACCGTGACGTTTAATGGACTCATTTTTTTTCAAAAAAACAGTGGCTTAAAATCTTTAACTTATAGGCACAAAAAGCTACGTCGACATGTATTAGAAGTGTTTAATTTCAATATATTTCCGACGACATAAATTCACATTCACAGTTGTACAAAAAATGTTGTTTATATTTCGTTTATAAAAATCGTGTTTTCATGGCCCATTCGACCTGCGGTTTCGGCGAAAAATTAACATTCTCATGTGTCATTTTACACACTTAATACAGAAATAACCAATATTTTATCACTTTTCCATTAAATATATTTCATGGAAGTACATAATTTAGAAGATTTGAATGAATTTTCTTTGTTGAAAATTCTCGATTTTTTTGGTTGCATACTTTCCAGTAGTTAATGATATTTCTGATATTTTCATTACTTGTAATACCGATATCCTAGTTATGGTGTTTACTTTCGAATTTAAATGGAACGTTTTCCATCTATACATTAGATTCACTATATGTCTCATACGTTTTGTTTAAATTTGAATTGATTTGAATAATTTTCGCTCGTATTTGTATCCGACAGACTATTGTTGAGTCCGATTAGAGAATTTTCGTTTTAGTATAAATGTTATATTAAGAATATACATGCAAAACATGAGCAAACACATAAGAAACAAGTGTGTTTAGATGAATGGATTTATATCCTATTATTGGAATATTTCAGAACTATTATTTTAACAAATGGTCATAACAAATAGGAGGAAATCGATTGTAGGATATATCCAAAAAAGCGAAAAATAAGACTTAATACAAGATTAAAGACAATCAAAGAGGAAATGAATCGATCAATGAGAGCAGAGATTGATAAAAGGAAAAGGAGAAGATTTTTGAAATTCAGCAGACAAAGAAGAAAGAAAATTGAAAGTATCCACAGTGGCAAAATCAATGAAGCGAACTGGAATCCAGTAGCTGATTTATTTATTGTAGATTGATTTTTCCGAAATTTTTATGATTAATCAGATGCAATCTATAATTACTTGGATGATTGTTGTATGCTGGTTTGAACAAAAAAATTCGAAAGTAAAATTTCGTTCACAACTTTTTATGATTTTCCAAGAAGCTATCGAGTGATGATCACAAAAGAGTCGAAAAACAAGAGAAAATCAGTAAAAAGGATCAATACTCTGGATTTGAACAATTATTCTATTCTAATTCCACTAACTAGACCCAAAATGTCTTTATCAAGAAATATAGAGGTAAGGAAATATACTGATACACTCACTGGATGTACACTGTCTAATGAATCACCCCCTAAATAACAGAGAATTTCCCCAAAGCTCTTTTAATTTCTTCAAAGAACCAAAGGCAACACTCAATGACCTCCTCTGTGGTTAAATTAACACTTCTGACCAGAAGGGGTCAGCCGCATAACCTCTAGATAGGTAGTTCACTTTGCAAATTCGTTTTTACCTAGTAAACAGCCAGGACATTTTATTAACTATCATTTTATGCTTATGAAAAGTTGCATCTCTGAACTTTGAGATCTATATCATTCACGCTCTTAATCGCACAGTTCTTTGCTACGTAAATTTTTTTATCTAGAGCAACTTTTTCACCAAAAGTGTGATGACCTCCGATTTGAAATCTTTTCCTTTTCAATACAATCGGTGATCTATCATAGATATCTGCTAAGTTAGGCAAAAAGATATTTTAGCTTTGTTCTGAACAAATATGAGATGTAGAGGATACGTAATAGAATTTTTTGTAATCATGATGTTTCAACTATCAGAATTACTTCTTGCAAATAAATTCAGTGATTCAGCGAAATTACGTGAAATCGAGTATACTAAGAACCTTCATCATTACTGAAATCACGCCAGTTGAACAATGTTTTGCTTAATTCCATTTCATGCTGTTTTCTTTGTTCTTTGAGCGCAACTTGAGCGCCAACGTAGCCAAGACACCAAAATTTTCATCTCTATATCTACCATCTCATATTTTTCTTCTTATCTCGAGGTTGTTGCACGAATTTTTAACATTGTTACGTTTTTCTTAAACATTTTGTATATTCCTTTGTTCAGGTAGTATGACGCAGTAGTCACTTCTATTTTAAATCAATAAATCTGCTAAGTCGTCCTCTATCTATCCACACTCTAAAATTGTTCAAATCACAATTAATTTTGTGGTGATATTATTCTTTATATTCGTTGGTGAGTTTTCTATTTATTCAGGGAACAGAACGAATAGAATAGAACAAATTACTGTTTGGTTATATTTAAAAAATATAAATTCAGTTTTTTCATATATGCTACAGCTCCGTATTATTCAAATCTGTTCCACCTACTCGTTTTTTCTTTAGTTATTTCCATCTGTGTTCCCGTTCCCTTTCTTATATTATTTTTTTGCAAAGTTCTATAGCTGTCAGGTTGGGAATTCAACCACACGCAAAGGACTCAACCGGTACACTACAAACAAACAAATTCAACTCAACTCCAACAACTGGGAATCCAGTTGAGGGCTGTAACTATCCCGGATTTCCATATATAAGTCCTAGTCTTATCTTTAATATATAGAAATCTTAGTTTATTTCAATTTTGAATTATTTTTATTCGTTGTGCTTCTTTGTTGAAATTTTTTTATCACGGGAATAAAGATAGTTTGTTTAGCTTTTATTAATTTCATTCGTAAGGTGTTTCCACCTTCGCTAAAAAGCTGCTGACGTCCAATTTAATATTATTATCCACCCCATCTAAGTACCAGTTACTTTAACTGACGCCGGGGAAGTAAGGTTAAAAAATACACAGTTTCACATTGGGACATTGAATGTTTAAAAAAGTAGTAGCTGGTAGTCTGTTTCGTATCAAGAATTTCAATCCCGCTTACTACTTTCCATGAAGGTCTTATTAATATTCACCACTTGCAGCCTCAATTTATGACTAAACAACGACTGAAAATATCCCTTATGATATTTATCCTGAATATTTATCTAAGAGTTGTAGAATCGTTAACCTAATCCTGATTTTCATTAAAAATTTTCTGAGAAGTTTTGACATATTTATTTATTAAAATCACCGCTATATATTGCACCAGATCCAGTTTGGTTAATACTAACCACATCAATGAGAATATTCAGTGAATGCACCCCTTTAGGTGATAGGAAATGTTAGTACAAACCACATAGCTATTAGTAACTACACTCTAATTACTCCCGACTTAATTTGAATTTATATGCAAAACAAAATTAGGTGATAATGAGGCTTCTTGTATGAATAATTTTTATTGCATATACTGAAAATTATCCTGGAAATGAAAACGTGATTGTGGTTAACCAACAGAAAAGTGTTTCTAAATGTATTTCATTAATAAAGTTCTTTATATAATGTAATGAAATAAAAGTTTAAATAGGAATGTTTGAGAAAAATTTGAATATACATATTCAAAAGTGCTTCCAAAAAACATCTTTTCGAGACTCGCATACGAAATTTTTGAAAATTCACATTCAACTATTGATTATTCATACACTTGAATCATATAGCTTTTTCTGACCGATATTAACCATCGTAAGGCTAAGACAAAAAACTTACGTAAACCGCTGATGGGGTACATATGTATCCCAGCGCTTTTTAACCACGAGTACGTGTTGCAAGTTTGTTAATTTTGTATGGATTTTGGGGTCTCGTATATACTGCGATCTATTGTGTCCCCCTTTCTTGTTGCTGTTTCTAACTTTTGAACATCGCTAGGAAAAGTATATGAAAAGGAAATAACGTTAAAAAATAAATTTTTTTCCAAAATTTTTGTGTTTTGTCTATTGGGCCAGGTACTTCTGCGACCTTCCTTGAATAATACTTTTTTACCGAATATATTTTTGTTCAACATGTATAATGAATTATTGTTCTGCATTTTCTTATTTTTATCTCAATTTTCAGTTCTTATTTACAAATTTTTAACATATCTATATCGTCTTAATTCTTTCTAAAAATACAGAGATCACACTCATTTATTTCTTACGGTTTCCAATATTTTTCAGGATTCCTTGCATCATTTTATCTAAAAAAAATGTAAGCAAATACTAATTTGATTGTTATTTCTAAAATAAAAGCTATTTTCCTTCATACGCGGAAGAGATTTTAATAAGAACCTTTTTGTTCATTTCCAGAGCAAACATACTCAACAAATAATTTTATTCGCCATGTAATTGGTAGGTTCAACAACCTTCACTACATTTCTGACGTAGTGATATGCTTTTCGAGCTACGTCTGAAAGTTTAATAACCCGTGTCAAAGTGGCAAAGGGCTCTACGTAAAGTTGGGTTATTCAAATTAACGAACGCCTGTTTAACTAAAAACAGTTAATATATGATGGTGTTAGTGCCGGATAATCTTTGTAAGCTTCGAGGTTATGTGATGGCTTTATTTTTGATAACTCTTCAAATATTTACTTCCCTGCTCTGGCTACTGGTGTATTTGTCGTGACTTGATTAAACGCAGAACCGGACGATAATGAAAGTTACTCTAAATCATGTTTTAGAAGTTTTTCACAGAACTGACAACAATAACTCGCAAATTATAAACGGGTTTGTACGTCCAAAGGTTGAGGATCTAATTATATACCACTAGTGAAATTAGATGAGCTTTCCTATCTGGAGAACGTCAAGAAGACGTTTCTGTATATTTTAGAAACTCCATATATAACAATATCAATCGTTTTCATCACTGTAATGTCATGAAAATTTTGCCGAATGATATGATTCATTTTGAAACTCAACTCAATATATCCATTTATAAAGTTCACCTATGAAATGGAAAATAATGAACAGTTACCATTTTAAGATACTTTAGTAATTAGAAATAGTAATAGGTTAGAATTTGATGTATTTAGGAAAAACACGTTCAGTTACATCCCGGCTGATTCTTTTCTTTGTTTCCAACATAAGATGGTCAGTCTCCATTTCCTGGCACATCTGTTAATCCACTTGAGGATTGAGGATGTAGCTGTACTCCACGGTTACGATAAAAGAATTGTAAATAGGTTAATTAATCGTCATAGGTGAAACTACTTTTTTCTAAACTCAAAATGAAAACAAGAAAAATTTGATCTGATACCTTTCAATATTTACCAGAGTGGGTTTCAAATTGGTTTATAAATCCAACATTATATTAAAACAATTTTTGGGCAATCCTGCACTGGTGGGAAAACCAAAGCAATTTATATTTATTACTCATTATACGTGTAGAATGTAGAAAACGTAAAAAAGTGACTTTTCCACGCCATATTCCATGTAGTAGAGAAAAACGTAACCTTTCAAAACGAGAATCAAAAAAATATTGTATTGAAAATACGATTTTTGAATACATTTATGTTAATTATAAATATATTTGAGCCGAGGTAAATAAATAAATAATAAAATTTTCATCTGAAATTTACATATAATAAAAATTTGAACATGCATTAACGCTCCGATTTATTTTCAGATTTGTAAATGTTCCTATCAATTTCAACAAGAAAGAAGAATTTGACATATTTGAAAATTTTTTTTGGTTGCAACATACCTTTAGTTATATCTGAGTCAGAGTATTTTAGAGATTTCGTAGAAGATTTGAAATCCTCATTACAATGTGCCTTAATGTGCATTAATGAGTACAAAAAGCAGATAAAAAATGATGATTTCGTCTAAGGTGTATTGTTGATTGACGGATGGAAAAATAAAGTGACAAATACTGAAAATGTAGTTGCTGTGGCTCGTTTGGACAATGGACGTTTTGCTTTTTTAGAGTGTTTAGAGAAAACTTCAATTTTTTCGTGTACTTTTTTACGTCCCACCAGCGGATAAAACACCAAATTTGGAAAAGTGTGGTATATATGAAATTAGCTGTGGTGATTGTGACGGAAAGTATGTTGGGCAGACTAAGTGATCCGTTATTGTCCGGTTTAAAGAACACATAACTCATGACAAATATTAATAATGTATATGTAAGGGTAGCTTGAATAGAGACAAAGGGCCAATTCCTTACAGCCCACTCTATAGTTTAGTAGTCAATGAATGAATGTAAACATTCCCACCAAGGAGTTTTTTCCCGCTGGAATTAATTTTCGCGAGAGAAGGTTTATTGGTGGGAAAATTTAGTATAAAACAGGAAAGTCAAGTTATTAGATTTCATTTTACCTTCAGTCTTTGAAGACGATAACTTGGTTATCGAAACGCGCGTCACACAGTGTAATTACGAGTGTTGGTGTAGTGGTGGTATAAGCAGTATATTCAGTACACTCCTGGATACTTTTATAAATAACAGAGACGCTGATACCTTTGAAGATCACTTCTATAATGATCTTGATAATTTGCTTATCCATCTGGTTGGTTTTAATCTCGGATATATATTAATTACATCTGATTAATTTAGAGTACACATCATATATTGTAAATTTTAATTATTCCAGTGATTATTGGGAGAACGTATGGAGAAAATATGCATTAAATCTGCCTGGTTTAGTTTTTTCAACATTTATTAAACCTTCTATGAATTATCATTTTGTGTTTTATTAAATGAACTGTTTGTCCAATTAATTTTTTTAATTGTAAAAATTTGTGGAACAATTCCATGTATCTTTCCAATTTAACTGTTAAATGAAAATTGGCATTTGAATTTATTTTAATTATTAAGTGACTAGCAACTTCTATATTTGTAAAATCAGTTTTGTTTTATCTGAAATGAGAAATTTTACGTCATAATGCGCTTAGCGTGTTTCACGCACAGCTCTTTTCAAGGAAAACACATTTGTGATAATATATCACAAAAATATTAAAAAAGACAACCTAGATTACAACGACCTAGAGTTGTTCTTAGTCCTAATTGAATAATTCTTCGAAGAAATATTATTTACGATGTAGGATTCAGTTCAATGTTAGGCCTCTTAAAGCGTTCCTTTGATGTATTATACAAATGATATTTTTCACGTAATTCAAAAGATTGATAAGTGTGATGAAGTTCAGTGTTTTCTTTGTACTTTGGGATATTTGAAAATTAGTCTCTATGATTTAAAATTATTTATAATCTTACAGAGTCTTCAAAATATCTTATATTTCATTGCATTTTTGGAATCTTTACAATAATAAATGGTTATACGAGGTATTTGAAAAATTATAACCAGTTTTCTATAAAAATCGTAACGAGAGTTCAATACCATGTGCAATGTAATTAAATTTAAGAATAAAGATCAGTTCGGCCAATGCATTCGAATAGTAGTGAAAATTCTGGAAAATTATTCATTTCCTTAATATTGATTGAATCTGATACAGGGTGAATCAAAATATACGTATTTGAGTATCGACATGTACAATTAACACACTTTTTTCTTTATCAAACATTCCCTATACCTAAAATTATTAGTTCTTCAGGTATTTTCAATAATTTAGAAATTAATTGTGAGTCGGCCATGATTTATTTGTCAACAACTGGTATTTGAAAATGAGAAGACATTCTCTATTGATAAAATAGTTGATATGATTTGAATATTGAGACAATGCAATAAAAAACGCCTCACTAGCAGCAAGAATATACCATGAATGTTTTCCTGAAAGGCAGCATCCTACAAAAACAAGTGTGGAAAGATTGATGCAGCGTTTAAATCGCACGGGTTCAGTTAATTACGAAAAATATGAAGGATTAAAAACTTCTGTGACAGAAGAAAATGATGGCATTTGCCACGGGAATTAACTGAAGTAGATTTTGAAGAATAATAGCATTTTGTAGATGGGTTTTACGAAAAGTTAATGAACGGAGAGACTTTTTCGAATAGAGTCTATTTGGAGAGAAGCTACGTTTAATAAAACTAGTTGTAGGTAACAACAGACAGAACTTTCACTAATATTCATTAACTAATCCATATCATATTCATATGCAAATCATATTCGCGGTATTGTTTGAGAATATATAGCAGAATCATATTTTTTTGAGGAGCATTCAAATGCTCCAATGTACTTAGCTATTTTAGTGAACCAATTACCTCTTCATACACGTCAAAGGATGTGGTTTTTGCATGTTGGTGCGCCTGCTCACGCTAATCAAATAGTTAATGGTGAAGCCAATGGAGTAGATCCTAGAAGATAGATCGGAAAAAATGGTCCAGTACACATGCCACCAAAGTCACTAGATTTTAAGAAAATGAACTTTAAGAATGAAATGGATTACATGATGGAGAGAATACAGAATTAATTTTGAAATGGTTCTATAGAAATGCTTCATATTATGAGTTACTCTTTCAATTCTCGTTTTCAAGCATGCATGGAGGTCATTTCGAACACCTATTGTGATTATGAAGACCTGTACGGATATTGTTATAAATAATATAGTTCTTTTCTTGTTTCTTTTCTGTAATTTATTTGAAATAAACTCGTTTCTCCTTCGTATTTGCAATTCAACTCTACACTATCAAACATTAATGTTAAAATGTAAGTTATTTAAAATAAATCATAGCCAAATCACAATTAATTGTAAAAGAATTAGGTTGTTTTGCACAGAAAAAACAAAAAACGTCAAGAATAATTTGAAGTATAATGAATTTTTGATAAAAAAGACGTATGTTGGTGGTACTTTTAGATACCCACATCAAATATGGAACTATTCATTTGATCAGATTCACCCTGTATCAGATTCAATGACTATTTAGGAAATAAATAATTTTCCTGAATTTCTACTACTATTCGAATGCTCTAGCCGCAACTGATCTCCATTCTTCCATTTCTCCCACATTGTACAGGCTATGAACTTGTTACGATTTAGTTAGAATTTAGTTCGAATTTATTTCGAATTTAGTTCGAATTTAGTTAGAATTTAGTTAGAATTTAGTTAGAATTTAGTTAGAATTAGTCTTGTTCAGGACAATATTCAAAAATAACACCATATGAATGAAGTATCTCCTCTCAATACGTCATTTTGAAGAAATAAATGCGGAATTCGTTCTAAAAATATGAGTTATTTCAAGTTTCAGTTAAATATGAGGCAGCTAAAGTATGGGTTTGTGTAAGAAATATTCATTTACGCCTGGTATTTACGGTGCTTATTAAATGATCCAATTAACCTATTAAATGGGTTGGAGACTGAATTCTGTTGAACCATTTCACTAGATTTGGCAACCCTTCATTAATGAATTGCCAAAAGTACATTTAGCACTATTCGCGTAGTGGCGCTAGTCCGTCGTCCATTTAGTTCTAGAAAGTAGCGGCAAAAAGCATTTGTTGACTCAAGCTGTTAAATGGTACAGAAAAAGTTCAACAAGTAGTTATGTGGTTTCATAATATTGAGTTATTAACATATAATTGATATTACATATACAGAGAGCGTCATGCGAGGAAATTTTTACTATTGGAAGAGAAAAAGAAAGAGATCATCGTTTTACTATTCTCTACTTCTCTGTCTTCTCGCTATTCAAATCAAAACTTGTTATTCTTCGTCTTTGCCGCTCCCACACTCGAAACTTAGACGTCATGCTGCTACAACCAGAATAGAGTGAAGAGAGAGATATAGAGAATGGTATACCGAAGTTCTTTCTCTCTTCATCGGCAGTTCGAGCCCACTTGAGCATATCAGACACTTTATATCTTTAATAGTAACTCTTTGGTAAGTAATCCATGCAATACTCTTATGAATGTCGATGGAATACTAGCATAGTTGCAGCTATTTACTGGTTCAAAGTATTCAGTTTTTCGGTATTACCTCATTGGATCTATACAAAAGATATTTCTTCATCTATTCTGCATGGTTTTTGACGCATACAAAAAAATAGACGTTTTGTCTGTCCGTCCGTTCATATAAATAAGATGAGGTTGCGAATTTTTTTGTTTTAGTTTGCTGGAAGCTGATTAAATTTTAACGACTTTTGTTTATTTAAAAACTTAGTCTAACGGGCTATAGACTACGACGACTTTCTTACTTGTTTATTCATGCAAGCACTAATTTCTCCTTTTCTCCTAATCATTTAAAGTGTTTTTTTTTAAATGAATATCATTTATAAAAAAATAACAATAAAACATATAAGCCAATACGGTGGCTGGTAGTGACAACATCCCGAAATATATTGATACAAACATGTTTTTAAAACGGGTCCTTAGGCCGGTCCTGTCAAGCTACAATGGAATTTTAAGATTCAGCGAATTCGCGCAGCCCTTCTTATCTGCTTTTTATAAATGGCTGACGTACCTTCGATGTTTTCTTTTAGAACTTTTTATTATAGCAGGTGGTTTATTTATAGTATTTCTCCTAAATAATGACTATTTATCTATTTCCTCCGCTGCTTTTTGTTCTAGAACTTTGTAGGATATTATTTAGGTACATAAATGATTTGTCTAAACGTAGTTAGTTTTAATTAAATAGTCGTGGCGAGAAGAACGAATTAGTAAAAGTAATCGCAGAAATTATTTAAGTGATATTTATAAGTAAATTATTATAAGTTAAGTGTATTGTGTAGTAAATAATTTAAAAACGTAAGACATAGTGTTTATAAATCACCCCACGAATAGAATAGAAAAACTCATATTCATTTAAAACTCGCTAATAATACCTAGAGAAACTTCATAAAAAGCAGTCTCAATAAAAATAGATGATAAACGGTACAAATATCCAGTTAATATTTGTCCTTCTCTCTAAATTTGGGAACGTGTCGGGAAATTGCAAGGTACATGTTTTATGACGACTGGCCAATCAATTTTATTTCTCGAGTTTAGGCAGAACATGTCCTGAATCGAACGACGGAAAATTACCGGTTTTAATTGAATTTTTCATCAGTTCCGCTGCTCATTGAACGGAGGACGAGGTATCTTTGATCCAATTACTTTTCGGTTGAGAATTCTGGAAAATGAATTATGGTTGGGTAGATGGAAACATGTCTCCAGTTATTAAAAATCAATTTTGGCTTTTGGAATATGTAAATGAGGTTTAAATTTTTAATATTACGAAACTGTAGTTGATTGTTGGTAATTAGTAGGAAAATACTTTATCGAAACAAACAGATTGAATACTCAACATGTCATTAATATAAATAAACACGTTAAAATTGAATTAAGAATGGCTTATAATAATTTTTGCATCGCTGTCATCAATGTAATAACTGTTGGCTTTTGATCTTGGGTAGTGATCAATCAAATCAATACCTATCTGTGTGTAGAAAAGCAGCTGATGTCCCCAGTGCCAAAAAACAAGAGAGTTATTCTTTCAGTAAAGAATTGGCTTCTGGCACGACCAAAAATAAAGTCGTTATGGGATTAATAAGCTCTCAACGAAACGCACTAGTTCAACAGGGCTTCCAAACGCCTGGTCGATGCTCCCTTATGAGGTTCTCCGGTTAGCTTGGTCCTACCTTACCTTGAGTAGCTCGGCAAGTTTTTCCTTAAAAGAAAAGTGTGCCTAGACTGGAGGAGAATTCGGGGAATGAATATCGACTAACTGACTAAGATAAAACAGAGACGAGCAAAAGAAAAAGAAAATATACATCAATTCAAAATCATATCACCTTTATCTGAGTCGAATTTTGAATTTGAATTAATCTTCTATATGTTCGCGTTTATAACAAGCTGTTGCAAAAATACGGGCAGAAACAGTAAATTGAACGTATTTCCTCCAGCTAAATGGAAAGTGGATGGATAAAGAAAAAGAAATGGATAAATACAGTGAAGAGAAAAAAATGAATATTGTATGATCTAATTCTATAGCGTACCGACTGGCTTTACTATTGAAAACTGGGCTTTTGTAATTTTAATTATAAAAAAATTTACTGCGAAAGTTTTGATTGATATTACTCTAGAAGGATTTATTTGCCTGAAATCTATGGCTGCTGGCGGAAGAAGAAGTGATTAATAGATAACTATAGAATGAAGATTAATTGATAAATTGGAAGGTAATGTTGTTTTATCTAATAAAGGATTTCCTGAAATAAAAGCAACTATAGATCAAATTGGAGAAGAGTCGAAGTTTGTTATGCTACTATTCCAAAAAACATACTGTATACAAATAAAAACTGAATAAACTTATCAGGCAGCATTTATTCTATCTTAGATAAATTTTATGGGAATTCATTACGTATTCATGACATCGTAAATATTTGTGGCGTTTGGTGAGTTTGCAGCCTCCAATTTGGTCAAAAAAAAATTAAAGATAATTGAATTACTGGAATTTCAAAAAATTGTATATACCTAAATAAAGTTTCTCATTTTCTACTATTTTTTGAGTTGAATAAAGTAGCATTACTATGTTTTACTAAAATAATCAATCAATAATTTTACTAATATCTTATAATCTTTTGATAAAAAATTTCTTAGAATTTTTTGTTATTTAGTTGTCATGTGTTACTTTAGTTGTCATGTGTCATTATAGTTGTCATGTGTCACCTTAGTTGTCATGTGTCATTATAGTTGTCATGTGCCACTTTAGTTGTCATGTGTCAAATTTGTTCATATTTCACTGGTTAATCTGGACAATACTGTTGAAAATATGCAAAAAATTTGTCATTAATCAATTTATTGATACACTTTGGAATAAATACTTAAATTTTTTATATAGGTACTGAATTTAACTATCTATGTATTTATTATTTATTATTGTCGTGTCGTATAAAAACAGTGTACCAATAAATTTTTTTCGAAATTTTCAATTAAAACATTTTGACAACTCCAAAATAAAAATTTATGAATGTAAAAACTTCTTTCCACATCAACTGTCTCTAAAATATTATCTATTTGGTTAAGAAAAAAAAATCCAAAAATTTTTTCAATCACATATTTGATTTTTTGAAAAATTATGCGTCCCTTTTTGCACGTGACATTTTGAAAATCTGCAAAGATTGTTTTATTAGTTTTATTCTTCAGAACCGATGGTACAGCCCATTGTTTAAGTTTTTTTAAACTTTCTTGCTCACAGCTCTTCCTTTTGGAACGAATTCCGATCCCATTATGCCCTTACAATCGAGAGAACAATGAGAACTTTTACTTTCAGTAATAATTATCAAAAAAAGGTAGATTTGTTAATGAAGATATATATTCCAGGACAGACACCACAAACTTGATGTATCATTGGAGCATATAGGTGCAGGAACGAATTTAAATTCCCCATATCTTGGCTTAAACATTAGGTAAACTAGAGGTGTTTATATGTTATGCATATCACAGGATTTCTGATTAACAAGTTCGTAAAAATAAATCTTTTCAGCCACCTGGTAAATTCCTGAATTATATATATTTTATGTTATCGGTAAACCCATACCAACAAGTACTAATCTAATACACCAGACGCAATGCTTCAGATACTATGATATGTCTTTGTGTAACAAAGTTTGAAACTGTGCCTTATAATTTTCGTTCCTATCGTAGGATATTTTGCATTTCGATTGTTGGTTGTCTTGTCTGTATTTATTAGGGATATTTAGATAGATTAGTTGATACAAAAGTTTTATTACCTTTTCACTGTTTTTTTCTCTCTGATATCAATATATTTCTTACATTTTCACGGCTTACACGGATCAGAACTTAAATACTATACTATAATATGAACAGATTTTAGCCAGCAAATAAATATTTGTCTTCACTCGTAAAATATTCACTTGAGAAAGACGCCAGTTTCTGTGATTGTCGAGGTATTATTTTCTTGAAATATTCCTTGGCTCTCTCAACTGGAGTATTCCTTGGAAAGGTTCTCATAAAATATTCATTTCACAAATTTCCGTTCAAACTTTGATGATATTTGGAATAAAAGGTACATTTCCACTTTTGTTTCGTACTTTTGCAGAAAACCACATAGAATGGGGCGTCGTTCTACCTGATATTTAATTAAATAGAAATATTTTATCACAACAAAACGTAGTAGTACAAAGACATTTGAATCCATTCGACAGAACAGCAACCAATAGAGATTAATAAGAAGACGGTGCTCAGATTATGGTAGAGAAGAAGTGAATAATACCTGATAATACCTCACGAATATCGAAGAGAATATGCAGAGCAATAATCACGTCAAAGGAACAAACACATTTCAAATAATATACTGGGTAGGGAATATATTTTGAGTACGGGAAAATTACGGATGTATCTAATTCAAAGAAAATTTGATGCTATATAGATAGAGGGCTTATAGAAGTAGATTCTGTAAAAAAAGCACATCACAAGCTTGTTTATATACATGACGAAACATGATGATATATGTATACAAAAGTGAAAAAACTAGTGTTAATGCCATAAATGATCAGACTAGTAAGATTTAAATTCGACAAATAAAAAATCTAAAGTCAACTCTTGTTCTAATCAAAAAGTTTTCGTCGTTGCAAAAGAGTTGTTACTGGAAATAAGCTGTGAGTAAACAAAATATAAGGTTATAGGTACAGCAGTTGATCATATCTCTTCACCACATCACAAATAGCTCATATTTGAGAAAGCTCCAAATTTTCTCTGCTAGCAGTGATAAAGAACAGAGTAAAAGAAGAATGATAACTTGAACCGGTTAACTAAAGCAATAAAACGCTATAGCCAATTGCCAGCCAAATGTATGATGGATAAATGGAAGAGGAAGTGGAAAAAAGAACAAATTTTAAGTTTCTCACTTTACCCGGCATAACTCTTCACACACAGAATCGAAATATGGGGCTTGTAGGTTTCACCTCATGAACGTAAAGAAAAAATTATAGAATAATTATAGAAGCAAAATGGTCAAACCGAATATTTTCACCAAATGTGAATTCTAAATCGTTTATTGATTATTTCGGAGCAATACTACCATTAACGAACAGAAATTGATCTCTGGATTTCCCTCTTTAGCTTGATTCTATTTGAAACTATTGCTTTTCCTTTAATTTTCCCTAGCAACTGATTGTTCAAATGAATTTGGAGTGGCACGACCTTTAATATATATATATATTTCTATTTTCTTTTTAAATGAAATGTCAACAAATTTTTCTATTCCATTTCTTCTAGAAAATTAGGTTTGTGGCAATTCTCTGTTCATTTTGAGAACATAACTCTAAAAAATAAAACAGATTCCTCGCTTCATTGGAGGAAGAATATTATTGACTTTATCCCGCATACAGACCGTATTATAATATTTTTTGATTAGCTTATTTCCTCTGAACATTACTACTGCACTTGGAAAAGGAGGTTCTCTCTTACATACATCCATTAAATACACCAATGAACATTACTAGGACTGGGTTTATGGCTGCTTCCAGTACATTGTTCAGAATTCCAAAGAAAATAGAGATCTTGGTGTTGACCATTATGTCGTAGGGTTTTTTAACTTTCTTTTAATTGATGGATGAAGTTATAGTTTCGGTTTCAGATATCTAGCAATCTATTCCAAGAGCTTTGGACTTGTGTGGGCAGTGGTAGGATTTATGATCATCTTTTACGGTTCACTCTACGAGTAAAATTGAAAGTTTCCAATCGGCATTGCTTCATACTTTACTTGATGAATTTGTTGAATCTAACTTGTTTGTATCTATTGTAGTATATAATTTCTTTTTTAATTTTCTTGTATTCTTAACATATTAACTTTCAACGTCCATTTTATTCATCTCATAGTTTTTTCCTGTCAACTCTGGATGATCATTAAATGAATTTATGTTGAATATTCATAATTTCAAATTGAATATGTCAATATAAAAAATTTCGTAACGATATTGATTATCTTGTATTAATGGCATTTTTTCCTACTAGTCATATATGTGCTATATTACATATTGCTACGGAGACACAGTCGCACGCCATCGGACGGCACAGGCCACATGTTAATACAGGGGAAACTGTGGTGGGTGGCTTCGGATGGCTTCATATCTATTGGGTAATCATTGAACTATGTCCATTTATTTCTAATTCCCAGTATAGCATATTACGGAATTTTATTTAAATTTAAATAATTACAATGGCCATGATCTCGTTACGAATTATTCTAAAATGTCAATATTTCAAATTAAAACTGAATGCAGGATTTTAAAATAAAGATTAACAACTGTTGGCTTCAAACTGTTTGTATACAACATATGCATTGCTAAAAATCCGCTCATAAATTGTCGCATTCCATTTGTTACCAAATGTGCTAATCACATAATCGAATTATGAAGATATTTATTGAATAATTGTCACGAACATATGATTTATATTAGTTAAAAATGCAACGGGAAATAAGTAAAGAGAAAATAGAATTAGTTCATTGAATACAAATCTTTCAACCATTCTTCAAACATATAGTAAGAAAACAATAACAATTTCATGAGAAATAATGATATTTTAGAATAAATAAAAATTTCTCTGCATCAGTTTATTCGTGAATCTTAACATATATTCCACTATTTTATTTTTGGACAGAACTAAAAGAACGTGAACAATCTAGTCTTTTGATCAATGAAAAGATTATAAGTACGTATGTCACTTCAATGGGGTGACGATTAATCAAAATTTAAAATATCTATTATGTCTCCTGCTCTACTTAGTTCCCGAGAACTGTATCTGAAACTAGTAGTTTTTTCATTCAGATGTAACCTGAAGCCATGGTTTTCCTCCAGTCGCGGTTCCTTGAGATGTCAATTCAGCCGATAATTTTATGTCGAAACTTCATAAAATTATCATTCATTAGACCCCTTATGGTAACTGCCATATTAGACAGTTTTTGAAACGAATATTCACGGGGTTTCTAAATTTAGAAAGAATTGAATTGGCAGATGAGATCAAATGAAATTGTGATGGAACCTTCCTAATAACCTCCAAGTCTTTCTTCCTGAAATTGAGAGAAATATAGAATTCTCATATTTTTCACTCGAAATGATCCATCCACTGATATTTTCTTATCCTGTTAAAGTATAAGGATGTCTTCTTATTTTAAAATTTGACAAAATAATAATAATAATGATGTTGGTTTGAACATATATTACTAATGGCTTGGATAACTCAATCAAGTGGAGCAGGACTGGATAGGTGTGAATTTGACTAGTGATCAAAAGAACAGAAACAAAATTTACGAGTTTCACTTCTTATTTATGGTAGTAGGAGATATTTAGCGAAATTGTCGATCCAGGGAATCAGTCCTAAAGCCGAAGATCAGGGCTTTACACTCATTTATCTCTTTTTATTCACATAAACTCAAATTTCTTTTCTACTGTTTAACGAAAAGGTTTCTGCATAAATGAGAATTGAATCATCAAATTTAGTTTCAGATTAGTACTGCTTGGAAACAATATTAACTTTTGAACATTACATTTCATAGTTTTGAATTTTTTTATCAACAATCAAATATTACCTGCAAAGCATTTCATGAATTTGAAAATAAATAAAAATTTCTAACTCACAAATGGAACCACTGAAAAATTTAATTTGCAAAGTAACGTTTTCAGAATAATTTCAATGCTAATTATTGAAATGATTATTCCACAATCGAATAGCACTAATCGGGATATAATCATTCAATCTTTAATGAACCAAGTTTTATTATAAACCGTATACAATTTTATATTGAGGATCAGAATTCAGGAATACAAAGACGAATACTACTTCTGCTTAATATTTAAACCTTTTATTAAGATAAATTTTTATGGTTTATCTAAGGTTATTTGAGTATTAGTTTTGATATAAATAATATATTTCCCAATGATCTTAAACGTACAACTAAACTCGTTTTATTAAATTTAGAAGCTTAAAATCAATATTTAATGTATTAATTTAATATCATGTATTAATAGATTGCAAAACATTCCATGTCGGCAGGCTCTATATATTCTGAAAATAGTGGAAACTTTAACCATTAAGTATTTTCCATCTGGTGCCTCATTTATAAACGTCTTAACGTGTTCAAAGGAATTTTGTTTTTTCGGTGTTATAACTTTTCTATATAACAATATACAATATACATAAGCCACATTACCAAGAAGCCCACACCTCAATTCCACCATAGAAAATTACTTTTGAAAGTTGCCGTGTTAAAGTCTTTCCTGGATAGTCTAAAACACATATTTACTGAAATTTGCTTCAGTGGCACTGATTTATAAGAAAATTACCATTGGAAATATTACTCTAGTTTTAGGAACAAGAAGAATCAAAAGATTAGCGTGTGATGCCGTATTGACTTTAGATAAAGTCCTTAAACTATCAGCTACATTATAAAAAAGGAAGTAGAAGATATATCGTGGGCGAGGAATATCACGCAAGAAGATAAGAGGAAGCTTCGTACTTAGGAATCATATTAGACCCAAACTTTCAGGGAAAAGGATCTGGATCAGAATTGAAAAAGGAATCAACGCTAGCAGCACTGGGAATTACCGAACAATGAGAAAAACTGGAAAGCATTAGAAGCAATCGTTAATCGTCTGCAGCATATAGAATGTAGCCTTTAGAGGCGCTCTTTGATTGATAGAGAATAACCCGTGAAGGTAACAAATTATAGAGAATAACTAACCTGAATGAAATATAGTATCTATTAGTTTAGATCACCGACTGATCACATGGTTAAAAAATCGGATTTTAAAGTTGGAAGTAAGAACCTTCAGCGAAAAGTTAAGCACTAGAGGAGGTTGCCAAACTGTTAAAGGAAAGTGGTGAACAAACAGAAACACAGATAGGAAGTCTAAAAAATAATTCAATGGTAATGAGCTGCTACGAGGAGCTTTCCTGGATTGGTGACACTAAAGTAAACATCTGTTGATTACCTGGACCCTATGGAGTGGTAGGGAAATCCAAGATGTTTAGCCTTGCTTAGATTAGAATAGAACTACCGATGGAAGTTAAAAGATACAGTCGACATAGAATCAAACATCGGGATATATGTTCAAACTGAAGTGATTGTACAATTTTCTTAGCGAATTATCCAAGGATCGATAAAGAAAAAACAAAAAATATTCATGAAACTTTCAATTCCGAAGACCATTGAGGGACCACTAGAAATTGTATCGAAGTCAAATGCCTCAAGAAGTAGCAGAATTCGAAATTTTATATTCTGGATAATAAAAATGAGCTATAAAAAGGTAAAACAAGGGATGGTGGTTTAGTTAACTAAGTTTTCAGACCTTGGGGGATAAAAGGTAACAGAATAGGCCTCAGGCCTCCGAGTGTACCACGCCCTATCTATATCGATATAAATTTTTGGGTTGAAATTAAATTTATTTTTTTGTAAGTTTGCTCTACTCGCCTCTTATTTTCGAAAACTTTAACCCTCTAATGGTCAATGAATCAGATAACTTCGATTACAGTCTCTGTAAAATGTGGTTAAAATATTTTCACGTTAATATGTAAAGTATTCTCTTCAGTAGTGTCAGGAAATTTCAAGAAAATTCTACTGTAAAACAATATAAAAAGACGACTTGGCTTTAATGTTTTTATAAGAGCACTAAACAAGCACTTTGTCTTTCATAAAATGTACGAATTCAAAAAAAAACAGTTTCACGGAACATCAACTTGTTTCATTATTATATAAATTACAATCTTAAATATTTTGTTCATAAATAGATTTTTTTCTAAAAGAATTGCTTCAATTGGTATTCTAAATCGATTCTTTACATAATACGAGTCCCAGAAGTACCTGGATTGACATAGAGATGGTGATAATTGCTTGAAAATATTTAATCTATACAGCATTTGTTCCAAGCCACGTAATTTAGTGCTTATTTAGCAGCCACCAATAGGGAACGTTTTTAGTGGATTTGTAAACATGGAATAAATTTGTCATCGTTATGTGTTACAAAACTATTATTTGACAGGTTTTAACCGAACGAATATAAAAGCTGAGCTAGATTTTACTCTGAGTGAGACTGCTCCTCCATTATCAACGGTAAAATATTGTGTAGCAGTAGTCAAACGAGGCCGTAGGACCTGAAAAGGCCATCATCGCAGTGGTCGACCAAATGAGGTGACGACTCCAGAAATGTTGAAGAAAATCCACGAAGCGGTACTGGATGATCGTCGACTGAAAGTGTGCGAGCTATCAGTCATTGTCGGTATTTCAAAAAGTGCGGTATATCGCATATTAACAAAAATAGCTTCGTGAAGATGTTTCTATCGAATGTTTGGCATCTCAAAACTTAAGTAACATATTACTATTTCCATTGACACAAATTTTGTTCTCATTTTTTAGTGCATTCTAAAAAAAGTGTTTTTGTTTTGAATTTTCACTTTTTCTGTATATAAGACTCAAAGTAGTTTAAGAGTTAAAGTTTTCTCAAGAATAATGGACTGTTCTAATCACATCCTCAATTAAATTAGGTCTACTTAGCCTACGATTGTTCACAAATTAGTGATTCAGCGAACCTAAATGAAAAATTCAAATTCAAATTTAAATTCAATTCAAATAAATTAATTTATTTCACATCATTGTACATTTCACCATTTTTCATAGACTTAAATATTATCATCAAAAGCAAGAAAGTATACGAAGCTCAATAGGTTGATATAAGGACAGTGAAAATTAGATTAGAAAACTACATCTAGGCAGATAAACTAATAAAGAAACTCAATTTCTTCATCATACCATCACATTCCCAACAATCACCGTATAATTTTGCTGCATAATTTCTTATCTGATGTTTCAATATCAAACGGTATTTTCTTTAGGTAATGTATCTAAAATATTTTTATTCTGTTTACTTTTATTTCAATTAAATATGAACAAAAAGATTGTTGAATATCTGCAGTTCCTCTAGGTGGAGCTTAGGCACTGTCGAAACCTTCAAAACTATATCTAACAAATTTTATCTACTCATTAGACTGCATGACTGCATTAAAAGGTATTTTTGTTTGATCCTGTAAGTTGACTATTTTCATCAAAAACTCTTCTTCTCTTATAATTTTTTTAGCTTCACTATCAGATTAATTTTTTAAATTATACACATTCTGAAGAATCAATCCAACTAGTCTTGTAACTTTGCCTCTTGTATAAGCAAATCTATCAAAGTTGTTATACGGATTACGTTTTTGTTTTTAAAAGTTTATTTTCAAAAACACAAAAATTTTTAAAAGTGAAAAATTACAGAGTGGAGTTCACTACTAGAGACTTTAACTTTCATTTTACTTGGACTGCAACTTCTTACAATACATCTTCATATTTATAAATAAAAACTGTCCAACATGCTCAATCAGCGTCTTTTACAATAATAATAATCTTTCTGATGAATTGCGTTATAAATAAATATTACTAATAACTTATTAAATCAATATTAATAAAATTATTACAATGTAATTTACGCTACGTCATTTTATAGCTTTTTGAAATATTACGCTCTTTTTGGACAGTCGTTATTGTGATTAATAGAAGCAAAATTTGCCAAAGTTTCAATTTCATTCATATCATAATATATATAAATAAAAAATAAATAACGTTAACGTTAAGTCAACTATTTCGTTGGCATCGAAAACATGAACTAATAATTTTTGGAAAAGCCATTGGTGGTATACCCCATTCTCCTTTTATTAATTCATTTGCTTTAAGAGTTTAAAGTGGATTACAATGGATTTTCCGCATTTCCTATCGTTATAAGCGGCCGCGACATTGGGGCTTATTTTTGGAATATACTGGAGGTGAGGATTAACGTAGTACAGATGTACGTGTTGTGTTATGAACATTAGCAAAATTGTGAAATGTGATGGTTGAAAATTGTGATTCTAATGTGCCGTGTCGCTTCGCTTAGTGCGGAATGGTTTGATGTGAAATTTTATCAAGAGACCTTTTCTTTGTATATGAGGATCGCATTGCCGTAGCAGAAAATGAACACGACTTACAACGTCTACTATATAAGATGGAAATTTCTGGTGAAAAATTTAATATAACAAGACACAATCAATGGTAATATCAGAAAATCCTATTAGATGCAAATTGGTAGTCGATGGCGGAATAATACAGCAGGTTCAAGATTAAATTACCTGGGAGTGAATATATTTAGTGAAAGAAACCTGACAGAGGAGGCACGAACACAAGCGATGGGAGCATCAAAAGTCAGCGGCTGTCTGAGATATATAGAGTGGAGAAACAAAGCGATGAGCTCACAGAGCAAAACCAGAATTTATAAAGCGTGTGTGAGATCTATTTTCACATAAGCCTCAGAAACAACAACAAAATGAAAAATGAGAACCACAGAGATGAAAATACTGCGAACCATCAAGGGAGTCACCCTCAGAGACCGAATCAGGAGTGATGACATAAGAGAAGAATTGGGCGTACAGGACGTGGTGAGATGGGACAGGGCACGAAAAAGATTCTGGAGGGATCACGTAGAAAGAATACCAGAAGACAGATGGGGAAAGTGGGCTAAAACGAACGAACACACGCAGACCTGTAGGCAGACCACCAAAGAGGTGGTACGAGAACTGGAGTTCAGCTTCTCAGGAAGATCCAGGAAGAGGGCCAAACGTACAGGATTGAACAGGACCTAGTCCTATTCAAAGAGGAAGAAGAAGAATAGAACCACTGTAAATTTATTTTCTGAAAATTATTTTCAATTTATTTTGAAGTAAATAATTGGAAAATAATTTCCAAATATACGTTACGTTTTAAATTTGATGCACATTGGAAACAGTCCTAGACTTCCCAATAAACGAAATATTCAACTTTGCAAAAGTTCCCGCAACGTCATTTGTAGTTGACATATCTGGTCAAAACACAAATTTTACTTCAGGATGCTTTTTCTTTATGAACTATATTGAACTTTTTGTTTCTTTTGAAATACACTTCCTTCTCTTCCTATCAATGATGAGTCCATTTACCCGCCGTTTTACTTCCATGAAAAGTGAAATGTGACCCGTCGTCGATAAGATAATTTACAAACTTTTGGGGAGCGACAACTCGTCACTGAGACTACTAAGCTTTGATTTTTGCTAAATTTGCTGCTGCTCAGAATATTAGAGTGTCGATTCTCTTGATTTTTCTACTACATTCTATTTCTTTGGAATGTTGCTTACATATTTCTTATCGACTTTCAGCAGAATTTTCAGCCCAATTTTCGCAAACTGACTTACAGTTTTCAGTGAGTCGTTTCAGCCAAAGTTTTTTTCTTCTTTTTTGACTTTTTTTTGGCTTTTCTTTCTCATCCTCACTCTCTTTCAAAACATCTGTCTTAACACATCAACAGATATCGTAAATTGTCGAATATTCCTATTCTTAAAAAGTGATTAACCGTAAATGGTTTCTTCGGATCTTGATTCTGTTTATAAAACTTGGAAATTATTTCACGTTTTTACATTTGAAAACTTGATTAGCTATCTAAAATTGAACTGATTTTTGTTACCCATACCCCACATGTAGATACATCGGTAAACGAAGTCAGCTTCCATTACGTACTTTTGACCGGTCGTAAAGCAAAATACTGTACACTACACGGGCAGGAATTTAAGAACTCTGATCAGCATGCAGTGCAAAAAGTTTGTGCCCTGGTAATGTCATATTCGATTCTTGGTTTTAATTATAAGCGTCTTCAGCTTTTGGCCTTAAAATATGAATTTAATAAAATTGCTGAGCACTTCTACATGAAAATCACAAATCTTAATAATATTGATTCAACCTCCAACGTCACTAGAATATGAATACAATGCTGTGGAAGCTCAGTATGTTCCACATCAAATTTGATGTCAGCTGATATTTCAGGTACCGAAAATGTATTGAAGCGAAACTACCTACCAGGAATCACTTTTCGAAGTCAGTCGCAACTTTAAAAGCCTGTAACTTGGTATGAGAAATTGTTTTTTGTGTCACAGCATCATTTCTTGTATCAAGTCCCGGAGCACTATGTATATGAAATTATTTTATTCGTAAAAAAAATTGAGGAATAACATATTTCTCCTTCACTTGATTTCTTCTTGACTTGACTTATCTATATTCCAAGTACAAAGCATCAGTGAAAACTACATAAAATAAAACAAATTTGAATAATTTCTTAATATAGTAAAAACAACCCTATATTATATATAATAATATGAAATTCTACAGTAAAGTTATTATAAGTTACTTCAAGCAAATATCAAAATATTTGTGTTGTGATAAAAATAAAAGGAAAAGAAGTTAGTAACTATTCCACTAAATAGCCGTACTTATGTGTTTTTGTTTCAAGTATGTAAATATAAAGAGGAAAATGAGAAGTAAGGTAAAAAAGTGTGTCGTCATTCAATTTTCAGAAATATCAAGCTCTCAATACTGCTATCAACTTATCTCTTTCCTACCGCTGATATCTAAAGAAACATAAACACTTGTAGTCAGCTGCTTGTTAACTTCTTTTCCTGCAAAAAATGTAATAAAATTATTCAATTAAGGGAAATAGAAGCTTTAAAATCGAATTTATGATGGGAAATTATGGATTCATAACTACAAAACTATAAATCTATGAAAACGTGACAAAGATGTCTCGTGGAATTAGCTAACTCTCATTCTATGAGGTTGTGTCGTTTATCTGATTAGCACTTGATATCAGTGAATACAAATGAATGTGAATTGAAAAGTTCATTAATAAATTTGATAAAAGTAAGTTGGTTATAATCTCCTGTTTTAATAATCAATGTAATCTATCCATGGAATTCAAAAAGATCACAAAATCCTTGTGAATTTCCAGCATTGATTTGATAAATAGAAGTTGTATCTGTTCAGATTACACAACTTGGAAATTGATAAAAATTCTATCAGCATGAATTACTGAAACTTTCTCATTAAAGTCTGTATTAAATGTAGCCCATGTCTGTCATTGGCACATACAAACTGATCTTACGTAAACTATTCATGCCCTCATACACGATTCACAGTAAATATCTAGTAGACAGATTTAATTTCAGTTGACCTTATGTATTTACTATTATTCGAATTCATTTTCTTTCACGGTTTCTTTTATTTTCTGTTTTTCGCCCTCATCTTGTAACTTCCAAATATACAGGGAGTTTCATTCATGCGACAAAATACGTGAAAAATTGTACGAAAAAATACAGACGCGGCTTTTGCTCAATGGTTGCATTTTTTCTTTTCATCCTTATCCTTTTTCAAGCGTCATATTGGGAATCCATATAATTTTTCACCTTTCTATTCTACTGTAGGCATACTAATTAAGCTATTTATTTTAATTTTGTTTTTCAGTATGTATGTTCATTTTCCCATTTCACACTTTAGAGAATTGATACCGTAATGATCTATATGATAATCCAAAACCAAATGCAGTAGTTTGCCTCAAAATAAACCACCATGAAGTATCATACCCCCTGTACTCACTACGAAATTTCTTTAGTGGCAAATAATACTATACTCCCCATTATTACATTATTGATAAAAATGAAAACATTCGCGTGAATTTAATTTAAGAAAACTACATCACTTCTCGGTTCCCCTTTGTATTTATTGCTCGATTTTTTTTTCCGCAGTTACCAGGTAAATTATTCTCTATTTTTAACACTTTTCTTCCTCGAAACTCTTCACTAAACAAAAAACAAGAGGTCATTGCAGCAGTATTCGATATTTTGGAGCTTTTGATACCATAAGTAGATCAATTACAAATAAACTAACCTCACTCAATATCCACGGTCAAATATTTTGTTTTATCCACAATTTCCAAGATATTAGATGTTTCAAAGTCTCTGCTAATAACACTCTATTGTCTATTTAATCTAGCTATTAACGATCTCTGTTCTGGTCTCCTTTCTCCCGTCAAATATGCTTTATATGCAGACGATCTAATAATTTTTAGCCATGGCCCTTTCATCTCAACTACTACTAGTCTGAATCAGTCAGCAGTAAACACTTTAAACAAAAATAAAAGCCTCTTAGGACTAATTCTATCCGTAACAGAATTATTAAATTTAGCAGACGACCTTTGACAAAATCCCCCTGTGTCTTTATTGACAACATCCCCCTTCCCGACATATTATGGAAATCAAAGGCAAATGCTACAAATTATTAAACATTATCAAAATCCTCTCACATTACCAGGAGCCGAAGAAAATTCTCTCCTCAAAATATACAGAGCCCTCTGCCTCCAAATCTGACCTTGACCTTTTAAGCTCGGTGCACAATACAGCTACACGTCTTTGTCTAGATTCTTTTCGATCTAACCCTATAGAAAGCTTTAGCTATAAAGCTAATGATCCTCCACTTTGAATCAGACGACAGTAATTACTTCTTTTTTATGCTGCCTCTGTATCATGCAACTCTTTCAGCTTTGTCTACCTTCTATTCATAACCACCACCAAAAATTTATTCTAACCATTAACCATTCCACCAATAAGTCCCATCCAATTTATTTTATCATAGCTTCGAGACGTCACAGGCTTCTCACAAACAAGCCCTTTTCCTATTCCCACTAACCCACCATGGACCATTGAAAATGCTTTCAAAGAAATAACAACTAGTAGCAACTATGATCTAATTTTATATACGGATGCTTCCAAGAATGAAACAGGAGTAGGCTGCGCAGTTACAATGTCACAATTTCCAACCAAACCGTCTGTAATTCCATCAACTTGCAGCGTCCATACAGATGAACTATTTAGCATTCTACAAGCCATCACCTATCCTTATAATTAGATTGCGATGTACAGACACACTCGCTTCAATTTCATTTATTAAAAATATATTTACGGACCACTATACATGAATCCTACCAATCTCTCATATTAAAAAAAATAGACCAGAATAGGGTGGCAGAAAAACTTGAACTCTTCCTTACACTCTTTATCTCACCCTCAACCAAGGCCTCTCCAGACAAGACTTAACCATTGTAAAAGGATAAGGATCGGCCACTCAAGACTCACCCATGGTTATCTAATGTCTTCTGCCGGACCCATTCGCACCAGCTGCAGTTTCAATTTGACGATAAAACCCATATTAACTGAATGCCACAAATATTCCCACAAGATTGTATTTCCAGTTCAAGATCAACTACAGATATCATGAATGACTTGGAGCAAATCTCTTTTGCTCTTCAATTCCTAAGGGATATGAATCTTTACCATGTTACCAAATGCCTCTTGAGCTGCTTTATAATATTTATTATTAATTTGTGTACATTGTTATTGTTATATTTGATATTATCCAAATTATACCGGTCAAAAGACAATCCAAAAAGTATCTAAAGTACTAAAATCAATTTGGTATATAAAAATTTACCACTAATGTAATTTATTGAGGACATTCAAATTCATATACTTGAACAGATTTTACTTATTATATGAACTTGTACAATGATCCGATTTATAGTTTGTATGTTATGAAATAATAAGCAAATAGCGCCATTTGTCAATTCTGAGATTTGGGTGACACTAAAGATAAATCTTTTCAATTAGAGCAAAAGAGCAAGCCTAATAAATAGCATAAATTAATTATTAATATTAATAATAAAATAAAGCTGTTCCTTTCTTAGAAAACGCACTGTGGATGTTATATACATTTTAAAAACGAAATATCTTGTAATACATACAAGTACGACACCGAAATAAATATTTCTATAAAAATTTGGAATTATGCATGCTTACTCAAAACACGCACATTTTTCGAAAAATTTCAGCCACGAAATCCTTATAATCGTTAGCGGTACATGTAGTAGACTCATCGATTATGTAAATTGCAGCGGGGCTATTTTTAGAACAATTTAGGAAAATAGGAAATAGCATATCAGGCTTTCACTAAATTTACCTTGTAATGTCAAGGGTCGTGTTAAAATTTTTAAGAAAATATTTGCTTAGTTTGCCTAATACTGAAATCTGTTAAGTGGAAATTGTTAATGTAAAAGATATAATAAGGAGCGAACCTAATTTTATAATTATTATATTAAATCATTTCATCTGCATCTCTCATATTTTTAACCCATGCTATTCTTGGTCTTCTATGATTTTCACTTGTATTTTGGATGCGAACGTGTTTTCGTGACATTCAGTTTCCGGGCATCTGGCTCATGTATCCAAACCTTCTCAAATATTTTATCTCTAGCTAGTTTTACCTTTAGTTTTACTCTATATGTTCAATTTCTTATTCTTTCTTAATTATGGTTCCTTCTCCATTTTTCTGAGGAATCTCATTTCCTTCGCATTCATATGGGCTGTTTGACTTTGAATCAATGTATATGTCTCTCAGATTCAGAGCTTAGTAGATCTCACTTCTTTTTATCAAATTCTATTTTTGAGGAGTTCTTTGATACTCCTTTTTTCCTTACCATCACCAACTTTTTCTTATTTTTCTCCCACATTCTGCTCCAGTCTGTCATTACTACCTTCCCACTTCTTCAATACGTTTTCTCTGTATTTGAATATTGTGTGTTTTATCTTCTATTCCTATTATTCTTTGTTACATTTTTATTCAATTTCATATTCATTTTACCCATTCCCCTCTTTAATATTTCAAAGTAATATTGAAGATCTTCTCATTTCGCTAATAATACCAAACCATTTTGGAATATTGCTTTTGAACAAAATAATACTCCGCGTTGAATAATTTGTCGTCTGTTTTTTCCCTGTGGTATTTCAAATTCTATCTTATATATTAAAAAAATTGATGATTTCCATTCCGAGTCCGTTCAAGCGTTCTACCCAACCGATTTGCTTAATTTTTTTTTCAATGAAAGGTATTGATGCATAAATCAGCCATCAACCATCGGATTTCATCTAATTTTCACCATTCTCAAGTTATACTCAAATGCGATTTCCCCCTGAACATTACTTATGGGAGTTTTTCACATACATACGTTCTATCCTCAATATCTCAGGTTATATTCAAGATAGAGACTTCATTTTGGTTTAAGATCACTCGCTGAAACGCCTTCTTTTTTTTTGAGTTTTTGAACACTTAAATCGGTTGAGTTGGAGAGGAGCTAGGCGCGGACACTCAATGTGGAGTTATGGATTTTTGTAGGTTTTTGACAATTTTTCTAGATTCAAAGATCTATATCTCAGGTTCTAATATAGCTACAGAGTTCGTTCTTTTTTATTATAATGATTTCTGATACTTATTTAATGGATTCGATGCGAGCGAAGCCACGGGTAAAATCTAGTATTCTATATATTTCGCAATGAAAACTACGTTGTTAAAACAACTCGGACTGAAAATTTCTAACCATCAATCTGTTTCAAAATTCTGGTAATTTTTATTATACCAGATCAACTTTTGTCAGGAATTTATCCTTTTGAAATTTCTAATTACTTAACAAGCTTATTCTTGATCTTCGTAATCGTATTTCAATAATCTTTTGGTTTGAACTTTCTTCTTTCACATAATGGATCATCCGTTTAGTAGATGTTCGTCCATTATTATACCCTAAGTAACTTTTGTTTCCATTTTCCATTACTTAGTATTTTAAGGTCAAGGTTAAAGTGTCATCATATGGTCTATACTTTTATTTTGTACTTCTCGATTAATCCTCTAGTAATATCTGAATATTCAAATATTATAAAGAAATCGTCCTCACACCATATAATTTCTCTTCCTTCATTCGTATCCTCGATAATATTGAACTAATTGCATCCAGGAATAAATTACAGAATATCTCCCTATCTGTTTGGTTTGCTAATGATTGTTAAGATGTTTGGGTGAACTTTACATTGTCTTCGATATTTTTAGATCTCAGTTGGATGGACTATATCGATTGCCCGTGTAAGGTCAATGTATTATATAAACGTGTCAAGGTTTTGTATCATCGTCTGGTCTATACTTTTATTTTGTACTGCTCGTCTAAACCTCAGAATTGGATACAGATGGTTATTGAGTAGGGACCATTGAAATGATCAGCTACTCGATGCGAAACCGTCTAGTAATATCTGAAGATTATAATTTTCAAATAATATCAAGAAATCGTCCTCAGACCTTAGAATTTCAGTTCCTTCATACCTATCTTCACAATTCTTAAGGTAAGCTTTGCTCTGTTGGTTGTATTTTTTGATCCACGCATTTCGTATCTCAGATTGTTGCTTTACTTTGTAGATATGCAGTTTCTTTCACTCCTTTACATTTTTTGTGAACTTTTGACAGTCGATAGCAGTTTCGATCCTAACTAGTGACCCTTCTGCAGCTGTAATGCTTTGTTACCAGTTTTTTCCTAAGTTAAGCGTTGAAGTTTTTATGGTTTGCACTCCTCGAGCTACAGATTAGAGATTTGTGCCGTTTTGTTGAGAATTCATCATTTATATTTAATGATTATATTACCGGTCATACAGATCTTCTGTCCCATTAGACTTTAGAAGCTTGAGAACAAAAATAATGAAGAATATATCTTAATACCACAAAACAAAATAATTTTTGGAGATCGATATTTTATAATAGAATATCCGGGTCGTACTTTGAATGTTTGAAAATCGAGCAAGAAGTATTTAAAATATTTACAGAAAAAGAGAATATAAGAAACTATTCTACCAAGCAAATATAAATGTAAAGAGTAAGATAGAAGATAGCATATTTTTGTTGCAACTTTTATCATTGACTACATACCTTCTGGGGTACCTGTAGACAAATAAAACAAGTTTTATTTATTATGTTAGTCATAATTAGTTAATCTACAAGTTTAATTAACAAATCATTTTTTTAATATTTGTGTCATTTTTATGTATTATTTTTTACGTTTGTGTTTAAAATATTTATATAATTAACATATAAAAACAATTTATTTATACATTTATATGAAGGATAAACATTATTAGTGAAAATATGTACAGCACTTTGTGAGAATCGATGGAATCAGAATTGCCTCAATTTTTTAGGACAACCATTATCATTCATCGCCTGTCTTATATCGAAATTTCTCATAATGATACCAGCCCAATGATATGTTGAAAAATATTCGTGGTTCGTAATTTTCTCCCTAGTGGCAGAATCTATCAAAATGAAAATGTAATTTTGTTTTATATTATGAAATTTAAGTAGAATGTACCAACATCTGAGTCATGTATTTGCAATTTGTGGTGAAAAACGTCTATTATAAATAATGTGGAATATGTACATTATGGATAACATATGAAATACAACTCTAAATTCCTTGTTTCTATTTTTGGCTACCTTCTTCTGCAGATCACGGAAATGATTAATGCATATTGTTGATTTTGAGTCTACGAGGTTCTTACTTAAGTTTTGAGATAGGCAACAGCGATGTGAATATGTCAAATCTGTATGAAATATGACAGTTTCGAGATATGGCAACAGCGATGTGAATATGTCAAATCTGAATGAAATATGACAGTTTCGAGATATGGCAACAGCGATGTGAATATGTCAAATCTGAATGAAATATGACAGTTTTGAGATATGGCAACAGTGATGTGAATATGTCAAATCTGAATTAAATATGACAGTTTTGAGATATGGCATCAGCGATGTGAATATGTCAAATCTGAATGAAATATGACAGTTTTGAGATACGGCATCAGCGATGTGAATATGTCAAATCTGAATGAAATATGACAGTTTTGAGATATGACAACAGTAATGTGAATATGTCAAATCTGAATGAAATATGACATAGTGGATGGTGAACGTGTTATCATACGAGTGCTATTTAGGTTGATTACAAATACTTGCTAACATTTTCTTGCTATGATTTTCTATCACTTCTGTGTTTCGCTGGTTTTACGATTTCCTCTGTGGTCACACTTTGCTACAGAAAGAATTTCGTGAAGGTCGTTCAAAATCGGCTGTTGTACCAAAAAACATCGATGCTGTGTGTAAACTGATATTGAAATATCGCCATGTCACATATCGTGAGATTGAGACATATTCGGGCATTAGTTCCACTTGCATCCATTCAATATTGCATGAATATGTGAATGTCAAAAAAATTTGATCGAGTTGGATACCGCATAATTTGACAATCGCTCTAAGAAATCTAAATAAAGCTCGTCTGGATAGGTGCAAAGAAATGCTAAAAGAATTCAATCGTTTCAAAAGTATATGGATATGAAACTAAGCAACAATCGACTGTATGGGTATTTCAAGATGAGCCAAATCCAACAAAAGAAGTACTTCGAGGCATGGTTGCCTGATGAGAAGAACTGGACATATCGCCACCGTTCCATTAGATCAACGTCAATTCTTATTGGTACACCAGCATTTGTTTGCTAGAAGAGCTCGAAAAAAGCTGGGAAACTAATCGCAGAAGACTATTCATTACGGAAATGCGAGCTCTCGCCCATCAGTTCAAACAAAAACGTTTTTGTACAGTTAAAACATCGAATTGATGAGTCGAATGAATTGATCAACGTTTTTTTTACACTCGAAGAAGCGGTTGATGCTTTTGAATCACATTTTTTGGAGCTACCTCAATCGGAATGGAAAAACAATTGCTCAAACGCGTCTAAAAGTGTATCGATCCTAATGGAGAATATTTGGTACAACACTAAAGCAATATCCAATCATTAAACATTGGTTTTTAACATTTTAGTAACAATCCAGTTTCAGTTTTGCTCTTCATCAAAATATAACCTGACATTGACAACTCATTACACTTAAACTGGAATTTCTTGAACCGTTGGCGATATTCATACTGAATAAACTGTTTACACCACCACTACATCAGCACTTACAATTACATTGTCTGACGCGCGTTTCGATAAGCAAATTATCGTCTTCAGAGACTGAAGGTAAACTGAAAGACAGTGTAATTGTGGGTTTTTGTGTAGTGTTGGTGTAAACACTATATTCAGTATAACTCATTATAATATAAATAATTCTACTATTAACGAGAAAAGATGGAGGTGTCTTGAGAAACCTAGGATGACATGAAAATTGAGAGTCATAAAATTTGTCTTAGAGTGTTGGTTGCAGATATCATGGACCGAGTGATATTGGTGATATGATTCTTCTTAGGATCATATTACATATGTAGGTAGATGTATGAGGATTAGAAATTAGAAAAAAAAAAATTAGTGTCGAAGATGTGCCATGATTCGACGAGTATTCATCTGGGGAGATCTTTTATTACCATGGAGAAGCAGCATGGTGGAGACCGTCGAACTATAACAAAACCATACATTGGAACGGCTGGGGTTCTGAGGCAATAATCTGCTAAAATCAGCTTCAAACGAATTAGTTCCGGAAAAACGGTTTAGCCGGACCTAGACCTTTGAATACAAAAATCAAAGAAAGACACGGTTATTGTCGAATGCGGAAAAATCAAGTTGGTGACTAGAATGGACGTATTACGCGGAAGACTGATTGTAAGCACGGTTACTGGTCACAACGAATAGTTATCATGGAGTTATAGTTTGCTGCATTAAAGAAATTGAGGGAAAATATTCTATTAGCTTGGATATAACGGCGAAAAAGAAGATCTTGGGTGCTTCTAGCTCTTTTTCTTATTGATTTTTAACGTCGTTCGTGAAAAAGCTGGTGGCCGTTACCCCATCTTAGTATCAGTTATTTATGTACTTTAACTGAGGCTTAATACCATTTCCTCAAGAAGAGCCTCCAGCCGGAAAAAGCAGGTAACATTGTTCTGGTAATAATTTTGTTGTTAGTTGAAGAGAAAAACAACTGTTGTAAATCATACCCCATTGAACCATTAGTTTAACTTGGTCACGTAGGAGGAAATTAGGGAATGAGCAGCCAAAACAATGTTTGTTTATAGTTTTTTTTTTTAATTTTAGAAATCATCTTCCAAAACATCGCCACACTTTTTGTTACTGCTCCTTTTATACCATAATAATAATTCGAGATAAGTAATTGAAGTATTGAGCGACCTACAAACAATTTGTTGAAAAAACTGGTAATCCAGTGTGGAACAACAGCACATTACCACCATTGCTCCAATCGCATGAACTATATTTAGAATTTTAGGAAGCAGAAATATTGATATTTATATCTCAAACTTCGAAAATCACTTCGTGATACGTATAACTGTTTCACATGTTATTGCAGCTTTTGGAGAAACTTTCTTTCTATATTGATGAACTTCTGTTACCGGAGATGTGGAGATGGACTTTCAAAGCTTATTTTTCACATACGAAGATTAATCAACCGAATAATTTATCAGGAGTATTATTTGTATTCCTACTTTTCCATTCATTGCATCCTTCGATTGAGTCGGAGGATGGTAAAAATTTGTTATTATCTAGTTCATACATTTCAGAATATTAGATTGTTAAGAAGAAAACGTACAAATATGAAAACAAAATCAACAGTATAGAACTTTTGTCAAAAAAATTTAATATTGTTTTAAAAATTTATATACAATAGAGAAGTCTATTTTTTTATGTGGATTGTTGTATTCAAAACTTTTGTCAAGCAAAAAAGAAATAAATAAAGGTAGTTGTTGCAAAATATCTGTGACTTTGAATGCAAAAAGTCATTATAAGAAGCGGTTTCATGATTTTGTTCACCTTGAACAAAATTTCTAAATGTCATTCAAACAAGCCCAGCATTTCCAGAAATATTAGAAGCAGATTTTACAGCCTTTAAAATCAAATTTACGTACCTTTATTTTCTAAAAAATCATGCGCGTTGTAGAACAGAGGCAAAGAGAAAAAAAAGAGAAACAAATTATTTACATCGTACAAAACTAGATATTTCAATGATAGCTAATTTCAGTATTCTAAGAGGACGGTTTGACGAAAAAGTGACTTTCCAATTGACAAGTTAACTTATGATGATAAAAAGTATTCTATTACTCAATATATCATCCTGTCAACTTAATTAAACCACCAAGATTCACCTTTTATTAAGCCATTCAAAAAATAAACTCTTCTTTATCTTTGCCTTTCCATTTGTCCGAAATTGCTCTTCAAACATTGACCAGAAGGATCCAGATTATGGTAAGACATGATGCAATAAATCGTAATCGCAAATGCCGAAAGTTCGGTCGTTTTTCTTGAAGCTCAGTATGATATTTATAACAATCGTTTTTCGGTTTAATTTTTTTAAAAATATTGATAAAGACTATACCTTTGGAAACCCAAGGATTATTCTTATTTTAAAAATGAAAACAGTTTTTACTCTCTTTGATATATATTGTATTGTATATTGTTTCTTCTGTATATATTGATGTAGGTACTCAAATCAAATGTGAGCGAGCTTTTCATTAGCATCAAGCAATCTGGCCACCTTATATGCCGCTTTTTCATGCATACCTTTTCCCGCAAAACATACCCGTTCGATTGAAATATTCAATTCATTATCTATCTCACGTACCCTTATTTGATGGCACGGATCTTATTAATCATGTATTGTCACATTAAGTGAACCATTTACAAATCACTTCCAACGGAGCACTTTCAGTATAATATTTAAGTAACTTTTCATCGGTTTTTTTTTTGTAAAAAATGTTTAATTAAGATTAAAAATGCTTTTTGTTCCATATTTACGTAACAACGAAACTAGTTATATCTATAAGAGTATTGAAACTAATCTATGTATCATATTTAAATGAAATTTGAATAAAATATATCGGAAACTAACAGTATATCATAATAGCGTCTTTTCTCCTTTCCGTCAAACCGCGCCCGAATGATCAATTCTTATTAGGTTCATTTGTATATTTGTTATGAATAAAAATAGTTTAATCCGTTTAATTCTGGCACCAAAATATGATGTTCCAGCTCAATAATCAAACAAAAACCACCGTCCATCCACAAATACCATGCATACATGAATTATAGTAGAAATTAAGCTGAAAAACACGCTTGTATAGACACTCAAATTCCAAGTGCACTCTAATTTTCAATACAAGAATAAAATGACTATAGAGAAAATTAATGTTACTGTTATAAAATCGAGAAATGTATTATAGGACATTTAACAACTGGTAGAAATTATAAGGATTAATATTGAGCACTCACACTTAGAATCGTTATTAATTTTCAGTCTTATTAATTTTTACTTGATTGACATTGAGACAACCATTTTATTCATATTAATAACTGATGTTTTTTATTCTTTTTGTCTTTGATTTATTATCAAAATCTTTTACTATAATTAATTTGTTAAATCATATAAGACCGGAATATACGTTCTTAGAATCATTTCCTAATCTAATAATTTCATTTAATGATTTACCATTACATGAACTTTGCAATTTGATTCAATGACTTCTCCTCTGAGTCATTGAATTATTTATATTTTTTCAGCAAAAAACAGCCAAAAACCTATAGAAAACCATCGTTGTATCTTCTAGACAGTCAATTCTTAACTCAGAATGCCAATTTTCATTTTTTTTTTCATGGAATGATGGGAATAATGCGAATAATGAGAAAAAAAATATTTAAATTTTTGTATTATCATGGTTACAATTTTGAATCGATATGAACGTTTACAAATATTTACGTTATAAGTCCGGGAAGTGATTTAGTACTGTACGAGATAGATGTTTATAGACGAGGCGACGAATGAGCCGAGTCAAGAATAATCGAGTACCGTAATAATAAATTCAAGGACGTATATCGTAATATGTTTTTTTTCACACTGTTTTCGGGTTTAAATAAAAAGCAAAATTATATTCAAATATGAAATGTCATATTTGACAATTTTACTGGAAAAAAGCTCCTTTGCTTATTCTCAAAAATTTTTCATTTCTAATTATTTCCAACGAGATTGGGAGAATTTAAGAGTACTGCAATGTACGAGGATTCCGTAAAGTGTCATTTTCCGGACTAAAATTATTATTGTAAAGTCGATTTTACAATACAGTATGAAAAAATAGTTATTTGTACGCCAAGGACTAAAAGTGCTACTTTGTTGGACTCGTCAGGCTCATCCAACAAAGTAGTAAAACAAAGTACAACAAAGTATAAAACAGATAATTTCAGAAAATTAGAAATTTAAGATTATGCAAAATAATCGAAGTGAAACTGTGAAGTGGCTAGAGTCACAAGTTAAAGTTGTCTACTCCAAAGCGTTCCGAAAGTGTTTTGCCGTACGAAACTGTCACTTTCACTACATGGAACACTCAAAACGCATTTTTCGGTATGTAAATGAATACAGAACGAACAAATTTCAGATGGCGTCTTCTAAAAAAATATGTAAAACTCAAACCTAAAATATTCCGTTGTATGCTGACTTTTGATCATAAACAGAATGATTTTAAAAATTTGTACATTATGACAAATGTGACAAATTCCAAATTCATCCCATGCTTTGGATTGAAAAGCGAGTCTAAAGAATCTATTGTAAACTTGACAAAAAATCTTACTAATTTATGAAACTGTTTTATTTTATTGTGCAAAATTCGAATATCGATTAAAAACTTCTGTTTCATGCTATCCTGGTGCTTTTGGCAAGGAGAATGATAAGAATTTATCAAATTATTGTATTGTTATCAGTCCTTGGTGAGTGTTTAAAATTCAAAATGAATTCGACGTTTCGATGTGTTCAGAAATTTAATACCATTATTTTATTTCAATGGAAGTTAAGCATGTTAATTAGAAAAATGGTTGATACTGAGAAGTCAGTGAGGATATACAGACAAATTTATCAAATTGTGTTATCGTCATCTATGATACCCATAACATGGATAGATACAAATATCTGTACGATTAGTACAACCTACAAAAACAAATCTGGAAAGTAGGATCTTACTTTCCGATTCGACAGAAAGGAAACTTCATTGTCTTCTTTTACTTCCCTATACTTGAACCAGCGATGTTTTAACTTGTTCTCTTGGAGCCTGCGCCCTCATTTAACAAAAACATTTGCCCTGCAAGCGAATGAAATTTTGGAAATGCCACAGAGAGAGAGAGAGAGCGAAAATTGTTACAATTTGTAGATAAAAGCTTATAAAAACTGAAAAGCAAACATAAAAATAACTAAATAAAGATGAAACAAATAAATTAAAATTTCAATATGCAGAAGAAAACCACAACGAGTAGAAAAAGTATAGGTAATAATCCATATTAAAAATTAAACCAGTATGCAGCGTGCACGGAATTAAATATTATTGCGAAATTATTGCGAAATGTGGGAAAAGATGATATCGATTTGATTGTGCACTTTTTTGTATTGTAAAATATTGAGCCCATAACTAATTCTGAACGTGAAGTGGGTAGGTGAAGGTCGTGCAACGATCTTTCTGGAGAGGCGTGCTTACGAATGAGGCAAATAGATTCAAAGGTAAATATCTATCAGCTCCCCAACAAGCCACAAGAATTTTACAGATTCAACGACGTCAATGGTGGTGTTATTTAATAAAAAAGGCAAAGTACTTTTAAATGATAAAACTTTTGTTTTAGGTCACTAGATATGGTCCTATGGAGTGCCATGAGATCAAAAGAGAAACTAGTGTCGTCTGCAAATAGACATATTTTACCACTGATGTCTAGATAGGCGATATCGTTTATAAACAGAAGAAACAAAATAGGGCCTAGTACTGAGCCTTAGGGCATTCCATATTCATAATTGCAAGAAGACATCGTTGTATCACTCCTTACAAGCTGACTTTTGATTGGTAAGGTATGACTTAAACCATGCGAGAGGTGTTCCACTGAAACCGTAGTACTGCAATTTGTTGTTTAAAATATTATGATTGACACAATCGAAAGCATTAGAAAAATCACAAAAAGTTTTTGCAGTGGAGTGGAGTAACAGAAATGATAAAAGCCTCTTTTTGACCAAACTTTCTATGATCTTAGGTAACGTGGAAAAGAGTGCAATTGGGCGATAACTAGATGTTTGATTTTTATCTCCTTCTTCTTGCAGAGGTATAATTATATCATTTTTAACCTGATGAATTTACTTTATAAGCCTTCTCATTCAGAACTTGACTTGATTATAATTATCCTGCACAAAGCACTAATAATATAACTTTGTTTATTTTACCAAGCCTATGATTATATAAAAAGATCGACAAAATAATTAGTCCTGAAAAAATACTACACCTAATAAATTGGAAAGTAAACTACTTATTTTTAGTATTGTTTAGAATACGTTTCAACCCCTTAGTGGTTATTTGCTCAAATTAAGATAAAACGGACAATATGAATATCGGAAGATGCTCTAAGATTTCTGTCGTTTTTGGTAGTTTGCCAAAATTAGGAGCCATTTTTATCTTGGCTTTTTTCCAGTTATTCTATTTTAGTCTAAATTCGACGATAATATGAGTTTCACTGCTCCAGCGACATTCGCTTCAAGCAGACAAAAATTATAGTGCTATTCTCTAAAAATAATTACATTATTCTGATGAAAAATGTATAAAATTGATCAACCGAAAATTCATAAACTTTTTATTATGAAAAAAAAAACATGAATTTTTCATAGATTCATAAGCTGATTATGTTTGATGTATATTTTATTCTAACCTGGCGTTTTGCGTTTTACTGAGGGCATTTCCATGAGGACACATTTAAGATAACTGAGGTTAAAACATATACGGACTTGAATAGTTATAAATGAAACTATTTTCAAATATCAGTAGAAGGTTAATTAGGTTGGGTAACATCGAACTAGACTGGCCGTGGTTCATTTGAAAGCAATAATTTCTATAATGATCTACTGAGATTAATGTTTGTGTAGTTTATTACCTTTTTTACTTTGTTTCATCATTGGCTAAATATCTCTTGATGTAGTGCAATAACCTCTGGCTGGCCATATATCCTGATGTTTGCCTCTGATTCCTGTGAATATAGCCACTATTTTAAAGGCCTCTAACCTCTTTGGCATGCTCACTTATCTTTTCGTCCTAATTTTTGGACTGTATTTGCTTCAAAATTCGCTTCCATTTCATATGTCCACAGAAACTTCTTCATGGTTATCGGAAAAATATGTCTCATTTCTGTCTTAGGTAAAAATAGAGACAACTCTCTTATGAACCCCATATAATAAATCTTATCTTGTTTTACCAACAGAAACTGCTTCGAATTGCTTGTCAATAAAAGTTGTATAAAAAACAGATTTGGTTACGGTTATAGTTTCATTGTTGTTTTATGGACTCTAATTGTATATACAATACCGGACAAAAGTTTCTGCCAACCTTTTGGTTGGCTTGATAAACGAAAAATAATGTGAAGTGGAAGTTGGACGCTGCTATCTAACTTCCCTGTCCAATTTGTCCCACAACAACTTAATCGGGTTGAGGTCTGCCGAATGTGATGGTCATATCATTATTTCCAATATATTTTTTCTTTCTAATTCTTTTAAATACTAGTGATCGTTGTCATCCTGGAAAATAATTCTTCTGCCGACCAGGCACTGCGCTGGCTAGGACTTACTATATACTTATAGCGTTCTACATTCAAAATCATTTCAATTTTTACCAGGACTTCATTCGCTCTTCCTCTAAAGCATCCTCCAACAGCTCCTCCCCTTAAACCTTGACTAATAAATCCATAGCAACCTCAATTTTATTTTAACGACACCTTGAAAGAGGTTTCTTCAATGCCACCCAAAAAGACCGGCTTCTCCCATTCTCCCTCCCACTGTAAAAATATTCAAAGGCAAATCCCTAGTTCATTGATCTGAGCTGTTATATCTGGTCTCATGAGTTTTCGATCACATTCACTGATCAATAGTTTTTCTTGGTACTTTTCTGAATTCACGAGAGTGAAAACAATTCGTATCCGAACTTCACAAACCGATCAAGATAAACAAATTCAATAATTTTCTCCCATTATCCTTATCAGAATCATCAGTATTAATGATTTTTTCCCAGAATCATGACCTGAGAAACGATGTTCACTAAACCAGTGGTGTAAATATATGTTGACTATCGAAAGATGGCGATAAATAACAGTCTTTTCGTTGTTGGAGCCGTTTATGTAGTAAAACTTAGCCGCGTACAGTTCGTTGAGAGCTACCAACCACAAGACTAGACTAGTTTACTGAAAACTATTTCATCAAATCGTGAAACACCGTCATTTCATATATATTTTATTTTATGACTGAATTTTTATTATTTTTATTCCCTCTTTTGTATAGACAGATTAGTAGAGAAACATTTCCTTTTGAATAGCTTACACGTGCTTATTTAATGATTATACTCTAAAAATTCTTTTTGATAATTGCTGTAGTTAATTTGATTGTTGCCATTTGAAATATATTACAATCCATTTATTAACATGGTACGCTATATACGAAGAGAACTTAATTACTCATAATTAAAGGCTAGTCCCACGTACCGTCGAAACATTAGATAAAAAGTTTAGTCTGAAAAATGATTCAAAATACGACCTGATATTCTAGTCTTTTAAATTTCAACAGATAAGTTGATAATTAAAAGTACCGACAAAAACAATTTCCCGGTTATGATAGCTGAAAAATGGAGCAAAATATATTTTAAAAACAAGCTTTTATACTTAACTCAACTGAAAATTAAGGAATAAGTCTTAATAAAGAAATAAATTGATGTTACTGTTAGAAAAAAGGTGAGGTGCTCTTTAGAACATTTTTCCAAAAACTAACTCTGCATTTCGAATTTGTTTTCAAACTATAACTGTTCAAGAAATTATGTTGGATTCTACAATGTTCATGCTTTGTCTTCAGATTACTTCAAGAAAATAATCTAATTCAAATAAACTTTCATTGAATACTTTTGAAACTATATAGTGTAAAAATATATGCTGTTCTTAGTTGAGGATGACATAATTCCTCACCATAAAGATACTGTTGCCAAAGTCATAACATGTAGATGAAGTATTGTCAGAGGCTGTAGTGATCGAGTGACTCCGGGCTGGTTCAGGCTTCTGCAATACCTCTAAATTATTTCGCTTGGGTTACACGCTATCATCTTTCAAAATGAATTATTCGCTGAAGTGAAATGTAGTCAGAAGATACTTAGTAGACGCCGTATGCACAAAGTAAGTACAATCCGCTAAAACAGGATTGTCCTGAAGCGCAAAATGATGTGAATTGATTACAAGGTTAAACTTGTGTGTGTTTGTTCCATCACTCGGACAACGAAGGAACCAAAGAAGCAGATTCACTCTCCAAACTTGTATGAACAAAACCATCAGTGGTCTATTCTTAGTTTAGTCGAAAGCTTAGCTATCAGATCCCTGATAAATCTGTTCCCAAATTAGATTCTACGGAGCTAGATGGAAACACCTGGTATGAGTGAAGCTTAGACATACATGTTGGTCTGTCTCACCAATCATCTGATACGTTAGAACAGGCGTGTGATAGGTTTGGTAGCTGGTATTTACGTAATGGTCCATCTTGCTATAGGAATAACGAAAAATATCACTAGTGCTTGTAGAAGTAGAAAACTGTACACCACATCATCGGTGAATGCACATCATGTCCAGGTGTTTGATTGGATTTTTCAAGCACATGAGAATTTTCAGTGGGGCATGACGGGTCTATGACAGCCACTTCTTTAGCTACGATAACAGATATGGAGGATGTACGGATAATTTTTGTTCAAATATTAAGCAGTGGTTCTACAATTTTATTACCAAATAGAATTTCTGGGACAAGAGACCTTGCAATTCACTATCCTTGACCACTTTGCCGTGAAAAATGACAAAGAACTTATTTTATCGACAATTACATCTATAAATTATCTTTTCTTCCATCCACACTCCAACCAACATTTTAGTGGCATTATGATTTATAGTCCGAACAATCTATTATCTCTTTATAACTATTTATTTACTCTTAAAACCATTACTATATGAGAAGTAGGTAGAAAATTCATATCTGTTCAATTTCTGCACGTATTTCAAACTTTATGAACATTATACGTTTTAATTTTCCATTGTTACGAGACTTTTCAAGGAATTTCAATGCTGCAATACAATATTATAACTCTAGATGTAGAGATACATCAATACGATTTTTTAGGTTAAGGTCGCCACCTAGTTTTTGCTCATTGCACTCGTTTTATGAATGATTAAATTTCTGTATCGATCAAAACTTCATTGTTCGAAATCTACTGGATTAATGGGGCCAATACAAAGTGAATTCAGTTACACATGGAAAATTAAAAAAAAAACGAATTAGTCGTTACCAGCTAGATTATGAACGTTTTCTCAGTGGGATTGTGGCAAAATTAAATTCCAAAGTGTACTCACTCTAATATATTTCCGAACTTTAGAATACTTATATTATTCATCATCTGGGAAATGAATAATTAATATTGTCAGTGGTTTTGAATTGTAATAATTCTTGTGACAATTTTTAAATTCATATATATATATATATATATATATATATATATATATATATATATATATATTACTCAGAATTTTTTTTATATCTGTTATATGATGACTGGTTTGAAAATATGGAATATATCCGTAGCAAATTCAATCATGTAGAGTCATGAAAATAATAGTGATATTATGTTTCCATATTATGGTTTCTCAATTCTGGTTACCATATTAGTTGAAACAATCAAAAGAAAAATGATACTAGGAATAGATTGACCTAGTTCTGTTTCTTGACAAGTTTACATATTTCAATCTTCTTTTCACTTCAGCTTATTGAAACTATCACAATTGAAGTTCAGATTCAAATAAAGCTTTTCCAAAATTCTTTTATTTGTTTTATTGAGAAATCATATCTGTTGCATTTGCTTACACAAGTTTAGAACCAACTCGTAATCTATCGTCTAGTTGATGTCACGTTTTGTGGAAACAGAAATTCATCAGCTTTTGGAATAATCTTCGAAAATGTTAACTCAACAATACCTGTAGGAATTCCCGATATAATTTATGAATCAATTTTAGCAGCAGCTGCGGTGATATATGGGAGAGCTCGAGGATTAGAAATGTTTTGATTTAATTTCATATTATTGATTCAAGGGTTTTCTGTTGGAAAAACATATTAACTCTAATATAATTCACACCAGGCTAATGAATTCAATTTATATTGAATAGTGAGAGTTAGTCCACTTAAATTTATATTAGTATAGTAACAAATGTTTGAGAAGGAAGTTATTATTCATGGTATGGGAATAAAAAAAATTTTGTGAAATTTTCAACGCAAAGTGACCAGTCACAATACTGAGACTTACTACTACTTAATACCCAGTTTTATACCGTGTACCAAATTTGATATTTTTAATTTAAAGTGTCCCAAGGAAATTGATTTTTTTTTCGAAATTTATATACTTGAATAGATAACCTCAAAGCCTCAGTCTCTGAAGATTTTATTATCAAAACGAGCATCAGAGAGTATGATTGTCAGTGTTGGTATACGAGAGCTGCTACTTAAGTTTTGATATATGGCAACGCTATTGTGGGTATGTCAAATCTAAAATTGCTGTCATAAAGTTGATATTTTTAATGGTGAGCGAACTCAGAACGTGTTGACATACAAGTCTCTTTGAGTGGTTTACAGATACTTGAAACATTCATTTTGGTTCAAAAATGGAGATAAATCGCAAAGATTTCCGTGTTTTCTATGACTTTCGACATGGATTAAACCAACAGCAGTATGCCAATTAACTCGTGACAAGCAACGAATCATGTCATTATCGAAACTGAAGAAAAATCGATTGTGTGGGTCTTTCAAGATGAATTAAATCCAACAAAAGTTGTTCGCGCACTAAGCAAATGGTTTTTTTTTAAATAACTGGACATGTCGCCACCGTTTCATTAGAGCAACGCAGAACGGTCATTTTTGAATGGTACACAAGCATTTGATTGCCAGAAGTGTTCGAGAAAATCAGGGAAACAATGATTCACTCGCCGATCTAAAATATATTATATAGTCAACGTTTTCCTACATCTGAAGAAGCGATTGATGCGTACAAATCACATGTTTTTGAGGTACTTCAATCGGAGTGGAAAGAATGCTTCGACAATTGGTTTAAACGTTTGCAAAAATTTATTAATATTATGAAACACATAAAGCCATATCCTTAAGTATCAACCCTCGTAAGGACTACATTCCACATTTTCCATTTAAATATTTGATAAAAAGTATGTAATGTGTGACATTTGACGGCATCAGCGGTTTGGATTTGATGTAATGTATCCAAACGAAAATTTCAGTGATTATTGTAAATTATATATATACTTTTATTTCTGTGATGGAGAATAACACCCTAACAAACTTCTCCTACAATAATAACAATTATTAACGCAAGGGGAAGTTTTTCCTTTTTCTGCAGTAACCCCAACAGTCATTGCTATCTTGTTTATCAAATTATCAAGCTTTTGCTAAAAAATGCTGAGTGCAAAACCTTGAAATTTCAACTGCTAGCCTTAAGAATCAAAAATGCTATTCAATTTGTACACTTTCAAACGCCAATACTTCTTTTTAAGTAAAAAATTGGTTTTTAACATTGAATATATGACCCGAAAGGTTCAATTCTTAATTACCTTTTTTTCATGAAAATATGAAAGAAAAACTTTATTGTTAGAATGGTTAATTTTTTCTTTGTACACAACATGTTATAAAATTTTACAAGACGAATCATTCTCTATTGGAAATAATTCTGCTTCCTCAATATACTTCCCTCAGAATCGATTTGTTATCGGTTATCAAATTGATTCAGGCCTTCTGCGTAAGCCGATAAGGAGTATTAATCATTGTTACTTCCAACTGAACTATAACATTGGTTTCAATTGTACATCTTGTAAATATATTCAGTATTTTATGATCTCTCAAGTTACAAATGCAACCTTTAAAACCGCATAACTCAATTTTTTCCAGTTATTTATTTATTCCAGTTTTTTATTCAAAAATGTTGAGATACAAACTAACAAAAAATATGATTGTGAGCATCCTATCAGGAATGGGGTAGTTGTTTGACATACTTTATTGAAGAACAGACAATTGTTGAAAAAAAATCGTCAGTCACCTAAATTATCATAAAGTATTTTTCACCGAATTGTAAAAAAATGCCGTATTCATAAGATAATAATAATTCAAGAATTTAACGAGGTTTATTCGGATCAACGTTCACTTCATTTTCAGAGAAGGTCATACAACAACAATTTTAAACTTAATGTTTGGACAGTCTACTTTTTATTGATGTGAATTTGACTTATTAATGTTTGAGTAATCCAAGTAATTGGAGTTTATCAACGAAATATTTCAAGACATTTGACAAATAAACGTGATAGGATGCTGTTAACTACTTTAAAATGGTAGGTAACGTTTAACAGGATGTAGCCACAACCTAGAAATTAGAGGTGGACGCCTTGCTCGGAAAATTCTTTGACATTACACCATTTTTCTTTCCAACAACTTTTGATATCACGAGAAATTAAGCGTGTTTTCGTGAAAAGATCATTTTTAAAAAACAAACGGAGCTGCATAGATAATAATTATTTGCAGAAGTTCAAGAGATAATTCTTAAAGCTCGAGGGATTGGAAACAAGTTTAGAATCGTAGAAACTTTAACTATTTAAAATGAAATGTATCTGATACATCCCTATAACTAGTGTTATTGGGGGTATAATTTTCACTCAGAATACCCTGAGTATATACTGTGAGTTCTTGACAGATATTTTCATTCATAAAAGCACTCTAATGTTTTCCGGATATTCTATATCAGCCTTACACTTCTCTTCTGCAATTCATGGACTAAATGTAGAGAGAAAAATGTGCCAAATATAGTAAAAAAATTGTATTAAACAAGGGGGAGAAATTGGATGTCGGATATAAATCGATATAGGATTGGATATTTTTAGAATACCTAACTTCAACTCACCTTCACGTCTAAAAACTTTTATATGTGTGTAAACTAATTCAGCTTATTTTATTCATAATGTAATCTAAACAGATATAATCGATATACTTTCACATTATAAAGCAGTTCAATTAATGGAATAATGACAACTTACGGTCAATTCGAGGATGGATTCCTAGGTGTTTTCATAATGGAGTAATCCATGGTAGAAGTTGAGGTTTATAAATTATGATTCATATTCAAGATGTATGTATGAGTTGAACGTTAGTCGTCAGTTTCGTAATAAATCTTCAAATATACATGATTCACTTCTCCATTTAAGTTATACATTCTATTTAGAATTAAAGCCGCTTACATTGAGCTCTTTTGACCCTACGGCGGCAGGAATGTCAAGATGTGAAAAAATAAGAAGCGAGTGAATCAGGGAGATGATGAAAGTGCAGCATACGATTACAGAAGACGTTAGGGTGAATCAGGTAAGATGGTACGGACACGTCCAAAGAATGCCTGAAGACCGCATACCCAAACAAATATTAAATTGGAAACCAGGAGGAAGAAGAAAGAGAGGAAGACCAAGATTTAGTTGGAGGGAGGATATCATCGAGAAGGGTATTCGAGAAACAGGATTGGAAGAAGATCTTTGGGAATATCAAGAAAGATGGAAACGCTTTAACCCGATTCATATATACGACCCTGCATTCTTGTCAGTCCAGATTCATTCACTACTTAATTACACAGCTTAACACATATTTTTGATGCATCAACTATTGTGCTCTTTCTGTCCTGCATCTGTTTGCTCCAATCACGTACTCCTACATTTTGTATATCTTTTATAACCTCATATTCCCATCTATTTTTTTTATCTCACTGGCAATTTTTTTTCGTTTGACCTCCATTCTGTAATTTTCCTTGTACCCTGCCGTTTTTCCTTTTAATGTGTCAGTACCATTGTATTCTTTTTGCTTCAATTTTCCTCATTATATCATCATTTTGTCATATATTTTCTTATATATCCTAAATTGTTAGTCTCATAGTTTCAGCGGCATATGTAACTACTGGTTTTATCGCAGTCTTGTAGGTTATCATTTGGATGCCCGGCTAAATCTCTTGCTCTGCATTATAATTTTCCCCTTATGAGATTTTTGTGTAATTTTTGTTGATTCTCATTCTTAGGTACTTACTTCGAAGATGAGGTCATTTGTCTCAACTGTTTCTTGTTTGTGAACTTCCTTCTACAAAAATGATAGATCAAAAACAGAAAAATTTAGTACATACATCAAAATAAGTCTAAGCAATATGATGTAGTCATACCTTCTGGTGGTTCCATGTCTGCTGAGGAACATGTAGTGGGATTTTAGTAGGTAAAAATCGCATGTATCCTCGCAATATTAGCAGCTCGGATGTCTTTTGAATATTCCTCTTCACAAAACAAATTGAAATGATTTAGTTACTTACGTAACCTAATCCTACTCCTTTCATTTTTTAATTAAAAATAATTAGGACTCTATTAATAACCAGTGAAACTAGAAACATTTTTCACCAGAAATGTTTTTACTCGACTGTGGGTTCAAGTAACATGATGTACTAGAAATAAAAAAGTAAAAGATCTTTCGTCAGCATGTTCTCTTTTTAACACGGGTTTATTAGCTTCAACTGTATGTGAATTTTTGAGCTTGTTTGTAACCCACCTTTGGTCTAAGAGCAAGAGGTTTATTACTGTTGATACATCCCACCATTTCGTTAGCCGAGTGGGCCAAGGCGTCAACCTCCAGATTCACCGGTCGTAGGTTCAAATCCCTTTCCAAGTGGAAAAACATTTTTCGTCAAATGTTTTCTAGAGATTATCGCTGCACTCTGTACATCGAAATAAATCTACCATCTGTTGAAGATTTATTATACTACGTACATCAGTATTACTTTAGAATTTAACACCTTAAATTTTATTATGTTGTTCGAGATGAATTTTACATCAGTACATCCTCTGTTGGAGATTTACTATACTAATGGTTAAAAAGCTTGAAGAAAAGAGTGGACAACCAAAAAAACACAATTCTGTAGTATATGAAGCTAAAAAGTGAAAAAAAATATAGTGAAGAAAATGAAAAGCACATTTTTAAAGCACTTCAAACTATAAAGCTAAAAATCATTTTTAGAATAAACTTAAGCCAATAATTAACAAAAAATACTAGTGTTTTTTAGTTTTTTTTTAAACTATATTTATTATAATAAGCATAAATAATATAGATCCTCTCGGTATTTTACAGAAAATTAAGGAATATCAAAAAATCTCAAAATGAATAAAGCTTCGTACTAAAATAAGATAGAATTGAGATGATGTTTTTTATATGGAACCCATAAAACACTATTGTTAATTTCAAACAAGTTGATTCATTTAAAAAATTCTAGAATATATATTATTAGACTGATACGATATTCACAAAAAGAGTTTTATCATTTTCACAAGCTGAGAAAATATGATATAAAAAGGAAATCCCATTTTGCTGAGATAACTTTGTCATTAAGAGTCCATTTAGTTCCACTTTTATTATTACATAACCTGATCCCGGATACAAGCCATTATGTAGAAAGTTATACAGACTCTTTTTTTGAGTAAATATACGGAATAAGATAATTTAGGAGAAGAGAAAGAAAACTGTTGATAAAGCAAACAAGCGTTCGCACATTTTGCTACTTCCATGGTATTATTCCATGAATTGTTTAAACAGCAATTTCCATGTTGAATTCGAGAATTGCCTTTATGACTTGACTCAGACTAAATCCAATTCCTTTGTTGATGATTGTCTTTTATTGATGTGAAAACAAATATTGTTCGAAAATATGTCATATAGTCAATGATAATTACCATATTTGGCGTAGAAGAGAAGAAGATGCTGACTGAACAGAACTGAATATTGAAATCATATGATTTCTAAGACATATAAATGTTACTTAAATGTTAATTTGTTTTGGGACACAATTACTTAGAAAGAATGGAATAGCGTACAAACTACTTACTAATGTAGAGGCGAATTAACCCATCATAGAATTTGAAATGTTTTATTGAAACAGAACAACAGTGAAAACATTTAAAGAACAAGTAGTAAGAGAAAACTAGCTTCTGGAACAATCCAAGAGGGTCTATACTCCCGAGATACTATAATTAAGAAAGATCTGTTGAATATATGAATCTTGACGAGTGATTTATACGAATACTAACAGTAGTCTCGATTGAGCGTTGCCACCTCAATGAATACCTTTAGCTGTAACTAGTTTCGTATTTGACAAAAAAATTGGGCAAGTAGTACCAAGACCGCAATTATTCATTTGTTGTTTTTGAACGACCTAAAAATACGAAAGAAAAATGACGTTAAAGATCATGAATACATGATCTCAGCATATTTCGGAAAAAGAGTAAACAAAAAATGTTAACAATACTAATCAATTCGTTACCTAACTGAGTTAACAATATCTTTTAGATATAGCATCTCACGACTCACAGAGGAATCTATGTGAAAATAATTATCACTCAATATTAACTGAATAAGAAAGTCTGCTATCTGATGATCTAAATTAATGACAAAGAGTCACACGCAGGGTTTTGGAAAAAGAATAACTTTTGGTCTACCATAGTATAGTCTTTATATACTTTATCCAACATTACCTTAACTGTATCAACGTCTTAAAAAATTAGATTTGTAGGTGTATATATTTGTTAGTGAGATGATCCTATTGTTGGGGTCAAATTTTTTTTCATCTGGACTTTTCTTCAAATTTGGAAACAACATATAGTCACTCAGCACTAAATATGACGAATGGAATGGAAATTAGTAGCTTGTTTCATAGCTTCGTGATGAAAACTGTGAACGTATGTATCCTTCATTTTGCTAGTACAATCGACTTTTTCTTTGACCAGATTCAATCAGTTTTTCCCTTACATTTTTTTGCATATTGTCTATGTTGATTATACCACTAGCTCCCAACAAAACTGTCACTATTCCTTTGAAGGTTGATAAACCCACCGTGGTCTTTTTAACGCCAATTCACAGCAAAAAATCATTTGTTTTGGTCTTTAGTGTGTTAAGGAAGCTTTACATTTCGTCTACAGATACTAAACCGTGTAAAAACTAATCTATAATGTAGTTAAATGAAACCAAACGCTACAGTGTAAATGAAAAATGTTTATCTATCCATATCGGAGAGAGCTTTTCTATAAGTGTATAACTGATAATTGCTGGTTTCTATTTTCTGTATGGCTAAAAAAACCGACCAAATAACACAGGTGGTTAAAAAATTGAGAAGATGCCTATCGACAAGAAGAACTGTCTTACCCTTTCTAGGAGAAAAATCAAATTCCCTTTTGTAAGATGAATTATCATTGGAAAATTATTGATGCGCTTCATATTTAAATGAACCTCTCAGTACCAAAGGGAAACAGATATTTGAATTGATACTTCTCACGTCAATCTTGCGCTTTCACAGAATTACGAAAGCCATATGGATACCATCGATTCCGATGAGTTTATCAATACAATATTGATTTTTTATATATACCTATCAAGCTTTCGAACTCTTTTATACTTACAATCTTTATTGTTATCTCTACTCAATTATCCATCTTTTTGTTTTCTCTAGACTACACACTTTTATCTTATGCATTTGATACAGATGATGGTGATATATCGCGTGCAAATCTTGTTATTCATCTCTCATTCACTGTACCAATGATATTCTGTTGAAATGAAATACCTATTTTTAAATAGGTACCCAATGTTTATTAATTATGTTTTTTCCGTTATTCTTATCTTTTTGTCCCTTTTTTTTGTTTATCCACTTGTTTTTTACTGTGTCGTTCAAATTCTTAATTTACATTCCGTTTCAATATGTTCATTAGGCCATATTTCATCGCTGTTCTCGTTGTCTTTGTGATCATTACTTTATCAACATCTCCATAACCTCAAATCTACATGTCCAAGCTAGAATTTTTAATTTGTTGATAGATGCACCAATTTTCAGTTTGCAACTAGTGAAATTCTCTCGTTCATCTAGTCAATTTTCTTTGCTTCAATCTCCCACGTCTTGCTATGTTATTTTATGGAATTGAGTCTTTCTCGATCCCCTTCATATGATTCATCGCAGCCTCACCAAAGTCTTATGTACTTGACCATGTTTGTGATTTCCTATCAGTTATCAAGTTGTTTATTGTGACGTATCCTCCACTGGTTATTTTTTCCCACTGCGCCATATTTTCTCCTCGCAATTTGTCCAGGTATTTTCCATCTATAACCTTCGCTATTGTCCAAGTTTCCGATTCATAACTCAGAACTGGGCTTATGAGGACTTTGTAGTCTATTTTTTTCATTAATATCATTATTAGCTCTTGTAAACCCAGTTAATAAATATATTATAATCATGTGTTTATAGAAATGTTTTGATATAATTTTTGCGAAGTTATACAACATGAAATATGTATTTTGTGTTTATAATGTGGAAATACTCCAATTTCCTTGAAAATTTTCAAAAATTACCAGACAGTGAAGTATTATTGAAAGTGTCAGATAGTCAATTGAGTAATCAAAACATTGTGTAAATCGGGAAGAGTACGATTTCTGTGGCGTCACGATTTAGCTTAATTAGGCTAAAATAAATCGAAAATGAAGAATAAAATTTTTGATACCTCGATTCGTTTTCGAGATATCGATACTTAAAGTTAAAACCAAACGTCAGTTTAAAATTCGCTTTAAAAAGAATATTTTATCATTTCAAATTCAATATCAATAACAATTTAATAAACAAAAGATTTTTTATTTAATTTTCTTGTTATTTACCTTAATAATCCAAAATTATATTGAAAAAAACAGATTTTTATAGCAAAATGAGTCATTTTTGATACCTTTCATCACTCTGTGATGAATATAACTTAACATACGATGAATACATGAGTAGTTTGATGTTTTTCATAAAGAATTGTCGGTTGTTTTCCATTACTCATAAAATAAAACAAATATGTAAAAATATCCTATTTTGAGCAAAAAGTACGATCTGAATGCTTTCAAAAGTTAGTTATTTAGGTTAGGTTAAGTAGTATGTCTACGTATAACTCATTTCTATAATAAATAAATAAAAAATGTGTTTAAATTGGTGCAGTTAGGCCGTATCTAAAATCGTATCTTTTATAAACAGCCTGTAACAAATACAAATAATAATAAATAGATTTTTCCATCTTCAAGTATCGTTATCTCGAAAACGAAGCGAGATATCGAAAAATTTCCGACTTATTTTGGGTAGATTCACAAAATAGCATAGTAAATACAGTCGCCACGAAAATCTTACTCGTGCGTCTGAACAATATCCGGAATCTGAAGAAACTGGTTCAGTTTTCTAAAAAGATTTATGAAATTATTGAGGTGTTATGAAATTGCTAGAATTATTGATAAATATTCAAATAGTGATCAAGAAATTTATCCAAAAAGACGTTCAGCATTTTTCACACACATTCTCAGCCTCGCATTTATGAATAAACAATTATTATAGTGTACGATAAAAAGCTTAAAGCTGCTATAACAGCCCATAGACATTAATTAAGAATTAAGCTCCACTTACATAAGAAATAACAAATGAATCATAATATCTGAAAATAGGAGTTTAAGCTTACAACATGGAATACTTACTATTTTTCTTGTACAAAAGTATTTCGAACTGATCGTAAAGCTGGTGCTCGAGCACATGATCCACTCTGCTGATTGTCTCTTTATCGGTCAGTTCACCAAACATGAAGGCACATCTGCAAGACTTCTGCATCACTTCCGCCCTATTGTAACCGGATATTTTGCAGAAGGACTCGTTGCAATAGACAATTGGATAATCCACTATTTGCGCGTTCGCCAATAAAAAACTACTATCCGCTGAAACAAAAAAGAACTTCATCAATAATCTACTTAGAATTAATAAACACTGCCTTTCATGTTCTTAATTTATTCACACACTATACAATACACTTAACTTAACAATAATTTACTTATAAATATCACTTAAATAATATCTGCGACTACTTTTACTAATTCGTTCTTTTCACTGCGACTGTTTATTTAAAATTTACTATCTGCGCTACATTATGTACTTTTATTCCGATCCCAAATGGATTATCTAGATTTTGAACAAAATGAAACAAAACGAATAAATAAATAGACCTCCCTAAAAAATTATTCAAAAGAATCAATGTAAATAAACGGCTTGCTATCAAAAAATGTTCATACTCAGACGTCAAACGAATACTGCCATATATGCCTTCACCAAATTTTAAAATTCCATTGTAGTTGGACAGGGCCGGAATAGGACACCGTTCAGCTACTGTTCGTAACAATATTTTTCAAACTTCAACTAAGGAATAATTAATTTTGCTTGTTAAAGCCGAAGTCTGTTTTGATTTTATTTTTATCTTATTTAAATACTCAAATTGTCATAAAGACCGAAGTAGGTCAAACGTCAAATTTTATTATAAGCTGATTTCTTCTGAAAAGAGACTTAAACTTAAGATAAATCATCAAGAACAAGTCCGCGATATGGACTCTGGACCGATCATGTCCAGTTGTAGTGGAATTATAAAATTCGGCGAAGGCTATACATAATTGCAATATTTCACTAAGTTAAAATCTGAAATACCTAAAAAATGAACTAATCTTATACATATTCCAAATACCTTAGGATTGTGTCTATATAGGGCAGACAATTTAATATTCATAAAATATATTCAAATGCCAACAAAATATTCAAATAAATAGAACTGAGTCAAATAATCATATAATCTCAAAAAAATTCTTGAAATGTATTCGAATATAAGAAAAAGGCTAAATCGGACGAAACAGCCGATAAGATAGATTTAATAAATTGAAGAAATAATGCAATTGAAGGTTCCTTCTTATTTGGGAGATGTGACACATGAAGATGGAATGAGTTCTTAGTTGTAGGTGATGTATTAATTGATATTATTTAACAAATCGAGAGAAAACAGATAAAAGTCGTAAATGCAAGAATACGGCGGACATTCAATTCTGAAGAGTGCTAAGGTGCGTTATCCTGATGGAAAAGCACTTCCTGTTTCTGCAGTTTTTTTCTTCACTTTATTTTGCAATAATGGAGATACTGAATATATATGTATGTAGTGTTGGATCCAAATTTGATCTACTTTATAAGTCGATGCTAAAAATCAGTCTAATTTTGCTTAAATTGAATCAATAATGCCTGGGAAATATTCGTTTGCATGAACTTTCGGTTCAAAGTGAGAAACCAACGCACGGATAGTTTACACGTCCATAATTCTTCAGTCATTATATGGCAAATACGTTTTTTTGATATGTCGATAGCCTCCACAGACATTATAGCCTCAATTTCTGATAATGCAGCTGGTAGCGGCAGTTTTTGACTATCCCGACTGTCAATTCAGCTGCCCTGAATTTCATAGTCGTGAATTATAGTGCTGTGTTTTTTCTTTTATTTGGTAGGCGCACTATCTTTCAAAAATAAATATTCAATGACAACTCTATATAAGTTTTTCCCATTTTCAAAGAATACTCACTTATACGATCTTCAAACAGAAGCTAGGCGTTTAAGAAGACTTATATTGATTAGCGGCAACAACTTTAGGTTGAGGTCGGTAACTTTCCAAGCAACTCTTGTACTACAATATTGTTAATGTCTTATTATAATTTGTTAACGGATCCGTAAACATTGATTCTGATAATCTTTTATGAGTCCTTGTAGGATTATGAGTTTGTGAGAATGCAATTTATTGACTTTAAAAATCCACAGTTCATAATTCTGACTGATTTCAGCTTAATTAAATTTCTGTCTTCAAAATATTGTAAGATTTTCTTACAATACGAGTCTGCTCATACAGAGCAGTTTTTGATGCGTACTTGTTAAATTCTCATTTTTTCTAAATTATTGTTCACTGTACTTTGCGATATTTGCATAGATTTTAAATTCTTTTCTGATTATCTATGTGAGTTTCATTTTTGCTCTTGCTCAATATTCATATCTAATACTTAGTAAAACTTCATTATTGTCTATTACAGTTTTATAACACATAATCAATGATATCTTTTTCGACAATAATTGAAGATATTTTTCAAAGCATCTGTAAAAAGAGATACCATGAAAATAACAGTACTGCCATTAAGAAAACCACCGACTATGTTATCTGTTTAAATCAGAACACGTTATTATTGGCCGTGAAAAAGCGACGGGTCCCAATAATTTAAGAAATAAAAAATTGTGGTTGAATTGTTAAATTTATTCCAAATTACAAGCTTATATTGTATTAGGCTACTTGTTTGTCAACTCTTCGGAATATCATATTTTTTATTTGTGTATAAGAAATTCAGATTCAGAATGTCCAGTGGATTGTTTTAAGGGTTAACCAAAATAATCTTTTAGGCTGTTCTACTTTGTTTTATTGTTCTTTTTCTGATCCTTTGTTTTTTTAGAAAAATTTTAATATATTGGCACCAATTCATATTTTCATTGCCAACTAAAAATCGATCAGTTTCCTCTGCCCGAGCTCAGCTACCGAATTAATGATGTACGTTTTGTTAAATGTAAATAATACATTTTTTTTTCAATTGTGTTCATTTTATTTTTAGTTTTATAGAAGTTATTTTTCGAAATTTCCAATGATATGAAGGAAGGAATTAAAAGACAACAAAACAATCATAAATACATTCCCAGCCGTTTTGTTCTCGAGGTGTAGTTTGTTTTGATTTCACCTTGGACTAATTTGAACGTGAAGAAAACACTTTTATCTAATTGTAAATGTTAGTGAGCTTTTGCATTTTTGATATCATTGAGAATTGAATATGAGTAATGGGACAATTATGTACACATACATATTTATTTGGAACTAGCTGACCCGGCAGACTTTGTACTGCCTCAATGTATGACTTTTGTATGAAAAAAAATTAAAACAATCGAAAGGAATCCTTTTTTTATTATTACAAATAAAAAAAAATGCTACTAATAAATAGTTTTTCTAATTATAAGGTTTCAATGTTTTTTGTTGTTTTGTGTATAATTGTCCATGTGCGAAACAGGGATATTCCAAGTTGACTCCGCAAACTTACAACGACTGGCCTTGCGATTTATTTATGGTCATCGCAAACTCCAGACGTACCGGATATTATAAGCGTTTAAAATCGAATGGTGAATCCGTTGGAACAATCGGTAAACGCTGGATCAAGATCTTTGTATTTTCCCTTCATGATTGTTGCCTCAATGCCGTTATTCATCACCTTTTTCACAGTCAGTCTTGTTCCATAGCACATTCGAGGTTGATTAATGTTTCGCAGCATGCTGACAACTGATCCTACTGCAAATTGTAAGGTGGTAATCCAGGCAATTCCAGTGAATTTAAAAACTCCGTGGGATAATTGACTAAGTCATCCTGGTTAATAACGGTGTCAGCTGATTTGGAGGAAACCAACTGTCCCGGAAGAAAATTCTGATTGATCGAATTGAGCACCCAGCCAATTATGGTTATTGAACTGTTGCGTTAGATCTTTCGGAACACACTGAATAAACTCCTCTTTTGAGTCTGTGATGTGTCAGAAAAATGGGTGGTAATGCGACGTTCCAATGTCTAACAACACATTTGCAATTGCATCTTCTTGAAAAAATACTCGCAGTAAAATGTCATTATAACAAAATATTAACAAAAAAAAATGAGCACATAACTTGAAATGTCACTATTACAAAGGATTACCGAATAATCGTCACTCACAATGATAGAAGGATGCACTCTTTGTCTGAGATGTGGTTGCGTTCAGAAATTTAATTTAATTTAATTCAAGACCAAAATTAGCCAACTCCGTCTAGTTGTTCTAGAGTTTCAGCCAAAAGCAATTCATTTATATATATTATATATAGATTATCATATTATTATCTATTAATTGAGTGAAAAAATTAAAATAATTAAACATTCACTCACAGCCCTAATTAGTACTTCAGTAAGAAACAATTGGATGTTTGCGAAGTATCTTCCGGATAAGTACTAGAACTATGATTATTAAAATTATATGATCATGATTTTTTTTCAATTTGTGATTTTTTTGTAGTGCAGCGCTTGTGCACTAACGGCCCCTCATTCTAGATGTCTCGACATTTATATTTTCTTAATATATAAGAGTTCAAATGGTTTTTATTTACATTATCTATTTTTACATTATCTATAAATTCAAACTTCAATTTGTATCATCCTATGTTACAAAAAAGATCAGTGATAATAATTTTGGCTGATCAAACTATCGGACCCTGAATATTTAGATGCTTAGCTATTTAAAAAGAAAAAACTGCACTGAAAGAAAATAACAGAAACTACAATCAATTAAAAAACAAAACATCAAAAGATAAAGCATTTTTCCTTACCATATGTACAAGGACTTTTCGAACATTTCAATAAATATGATATTGGTATGAGTCATAAAGGACATAATACATTATCCAAATATTTCACTAAATTAAAATGGAAAATACCAAAAAACAAAAAAAGTAATATTATATATCGAGTACCTTATACTAATTGTGATGCTGTCTACATAGGGCAGACATCTCAGTATTCAGAAAATAGACTAAGAGGTCATCAATACGATAAAAAAATAGAACTGCATTAACGACCCATGAATTCAATTATAAAGATTCAAAAATCCTTGAATCTAATACACGAAAAAGAGAATTTTTAGAAAAGGTTCACATTCATAAGAACGAAAAAGCTATAAATGATAAAAAGTCCTAAATAATTTAAGTAAAATTTATAGATCTATTTTGTAAATTCTAATAAAATTACAAATAATTTAATTGATTACTGCTCTATATTTGAGATATAAGGACCAAGGAAAAATTAATTTTTCTTATTAGAACAACGTTCTAGTTTGATTTTATTCCTATTTTGATATTCATGATGAAAGTGTCAATCATATTTTGATAAAGAAAAGTCGAAACGTCAATTTTATCTATATTTCAAAAACATAAAAGTGTCCTAGAGAAATCAAATAAAGGTTAAATATTCTTTTCACTGTATTCATTTGATTGACTTCTATACTTAGAACCAAAGAATCAATGGACTTTTTGTTCAATAAATCTTGTGGTTTCAACTGTTATTTTACCATATCAGAGGAAATTGAGTAAGAGATAAGTATCTTTTATATTGGCCAGTGACCTTCAGAAGCTCACGTAAGGTCACTAATGGCAAATTGATTGAACTCAAGTACTTACAGAACGAACTATTAAGTCACGTATGGGTGTTATATTACATAGTTAATTCTTGAAAGAATGTTTCAATAGTTGAAATAATGTATTATACGGAATTTTTAATATATATTACAATACACACGAATAACTTCAATTATATTTATTTATTTACCCCGAACTTGAAGTTGTAGCATGAATATCGTGAAGGAGCAATCAAGTTCTAAAACTTCGTATATATCAATTTCTTTAATAAAAGCAAGTAAACTATTTTTGAAAAATATGATTTCGAAATTACTTTCGAAACTTTTTTCCTAGAAATTAGTTAATCTACATATCTAATAGTCTCGGAGGCAGCGGCTTTTTTGCTTCGAGATATTACATCCCGGCTGAGTTAAATACTTTATATTGCAGTCACATTCCCAATCACGAAACCGACCGTCTGTCTCAATAACATCGCAGACGGCGAAGGATGCGTCAATTAACGGCCATTTTCAATATAAATTTGATTAAAAATATTCTGCATATATAGACTCGATAGACATGAATTTATAGATACTTTCATTAAAGAAAAGTAATTAGATTTCCTATAATTTCACTTGTTTCTACACATCTTTCAATTACAGCAGTGAACTTCCATCTCTAATTTTTTCTAAATTTGGCATATCTTGACCTAAGCTAGAGGGAAAAGACCCAATCCACGATATGGGCTCTAGAGCCGGTCCTGTCTGGTTGTAGTGGTATTCTAAAATTCGGCACGTTTGATATACCCGAAATTCGTTCATAGCAGGCGATTTTTTTACATTGTTTCTTTTGAACTTGGTCTAGTTATTTATTTGTTTTGTTTCTTTATTTTCTAGAATTTTTGAGAACTTCGTTTGGCTATATCAACGAGTTTAGCACAGTTTAGTTTAGTTTATAATAAACAGTCATATTGAACAGAGCAAAACTGAAAGTAACCAAAGAATTTAGATAAATTATATGAGTTAGGCCTGCTACACTACTACAGGGACATTATTCATAATGTTCGAATATATAATTTAGAGAATATACTTAAATATAAGTTCTATTTTCGGAATTTCAAATGCCTATAACTCAACAACAATGGGTAGTACGAAAAATCGACAAGAAAATAGTATCACAACATTATTTTCACGTCATCTACTCACTTTCGAATTTTTTGCCTTAAGTCCTGGAACACTCTGAATATTCCTAACTGCAATAAAAGTTTCAATACCGTTATTAGTTCCCTGGTACTTTTTTTCAATTCTATCTTGGTGATCTCATATTTGAGTCTCCATTCCTTCATTTACGTCCATTTTGTTGAATGTTGAATAAAATAATTGAGAAGGCCGAAGTGGTATGATGCTATAATCATGAAGGTATTCATTATATTGAAAAATTTTCACTTGATTTCTGTGCTTGTTTTCCAGTACTTGGTCTGTCATTAAAACCGGAAACTTTGTAATTACTTAATGTTTAAAGTACAAACTCAAATTTTCCATATTCTTCAAAGGTTCTTTTCTTTTCAATGATATTGCTCTCTTTGATAATTTTACGTTCCGATCAGAAATATTTCTCACTAATCACGCATATTATTGTGTTTTATTATTTTAGATTACGTTTGATTGTGAAATTACACTTTCCATTCCTTTGTGTGATTTCAATACTTCACTGTGTGAAGGATCTATTCTATAACAAAAAATATTCCACATATATTAAATGGTCTGGAAAACTAGCTACGATTTCAACTTAAATTTCAGCGCTGCTCTAACATAACTTCAGCTTATTTCAAGAGCCAGCTCTAAAAGATATATCGATAAAGATTAGGTTCCATCCCTTGTAATTTCATCCGTATTTCCTGTTTAAAGCTTCGTCTCAATTCGCGGCTTGCATTCAAACGGAAGGAGGTCATTCACCGTTCTTAAAATAGCTCACAAAAACTTTATATATACAACTTATTTGAGGTTTGAAGCTGCAGCTTGCCGTATTATGTCGATAAACGCAAGCGATAGTTGTTGTGTGAAAGGAAGAAAATTTTTGAATAATGAAAATGTAGAAAGTAGGCCAATCGTCGTCATTTGATTTCTAGGGAAACAGAAAAACTCAGTTTTCCGTTCACAACTAGGACTAATCAATATATACGTTGTTTGTTGGATGTGAGGCGGCTATTTTCGGGATTGATTGAAACCTGCAGCTGATATTAACATATAATAGATGACAGTTGGTGGAATTTTCGTCGCCGATTGAATTTTATAGTTCTTTTTGTAGCTTTCACAAAAGGTCATAATACTATAAGTATAATGCATGGATTCACAATTCTTTATAAATTACTTTCCACACAATTGGAAAAACTAGAAACAATAGGTCAAAGTTAAATGTACTAATTAATTATTTGTTCAACTGAGTAAGCTGGTCAGATGAATGAAAATTGTTATTTCTGTCAAAATAGCTTCTGTTGTCGATTTTTCAATCAAAAACAGGAATGAAATAAAACTGTATTTTGTTTCGTCACTCAGATCAAAAATATTTCATCATAATTTAGTATCATAATGGCCAACATACAATGCACACGTGTAGGTGGAATAACTTGTTGAAATTCTTTATTCCAATTTTTATTTTTTGAGGTTCAACGCCTAGAAAATTTCCCAAAAAATCCAGTCTTTCGTAAAGGCAAAAATAGAAAACATTTATTGAGAGAAGTTGTTTGGAATCAACATTTAGATCTTTATAAAAAATTTACAGATCAGTTTATAACCGGAAGTTCTAATTTTTATTACAATAAAAAAATAATTGCTACCAGGTGGACACTATTTAGTGATAATTGAATAAAATAAAAGTTAGTTGCAAACCTGAGATTGAATGCCATTTATCCCCTCCTACGTCTGTGCATTTTTCGATATTAGTTTATGACGGACATGAAGGGTATTTTGTTTGCTTTTATTGAACTGAATAAATGCTACAGGACATGGACATGGACAAAATCATTCAAAACAAAATTATAGAGTTTGATTCATGCAGCTCCAATTAAATTTTCTCATCTTCATAAACGAATTGAGGCATTTTTCTTCTAAAAAAGGCTACAAGTTTACGGTCGATCACAGAACAGTCGAATCAAAAAATTCTTCCGCCTCCATTACCTAGCAATTTGAAGCTCTTCGAAACATGGCCTCCGCTCCAGAGCCTGCTGAGTTTGTAGCGCATATTCTGTTCTATAATGTTTCGTAATTACACTGAAAGTGCTCTCAATATAATATTTGTTTTACCTTTCCCCTTAGTATCGATTCATGAGAATATATGTTTATAGAGTCACCGCCCTTGAAGACAAACAGAACAGTTATCGCCTTGCTTCGTCAGCTTCGCTTAAAGAAGACAAAATTTGAACAATATACGAGGTTTGACTTCTCACTGCTAGTATAACTTTATCAATAATTCATGAAATCCATTGAAATGCGTTTATGGGACTATTTTAATCAGTTGCAGTAGTCAGATGTTGAAAAGCTTGCGGCCGACTTTACAGATGGTCCGCAAGCAAATAGCATTCGTCTAGACCTACTAAAATGCTGCAAAGCCGGGAAAGCTTCACTGACCCGACTATAGAATGGCGTCGCAGTGAAAAGATTGAATATCACGATTATTGCCGAGGCTGCAAACGCCGATAAAGAAACAGAGAAAATTTTACACGAGGAATTACAAACAACAAAAGTCTGTGCGTTGGTACCAAAAAACAAAAAATCTGACTCTTGAACAAAAGCTCTTGAGTCAACGGGTCTGCTCAGATTTCTTTCACAGGTTAGAAAAAGATCTGCTTTGAAAGGGAGCCGACTTGGATCGATGGAAGCGGTAAAACAAAAAACGGCAGAGCTCCTAAAGGCTCTCACCAAAGAAGACATCCAGAACTGTTTCGATCAACGGAAAAACGTACGGAAAGGTGTGTGACGAGGGGAGAGAGAATTTTTATGATAAATCCATTTTTCGTAACGAGTCTAGATTTTAAAATAGCCAGACCTCGTACGTATAATTATTTTTGCTTTTATAAATTATCATCAAACGTTTTTTACTTATATTTGTAATTACCCTTTGGATTATGAGTGACTTCAAAGGTCAATGTTTTTGTGTTTTTCGCTATTGACTGTATTTTTAACCCACAGTTCTTACGGTGATGGTTGGAAGACTGTTCAATTAATTTAAGCATGCATAATACGTATACTACACATCCATCAATTCCAACATGAGCTTTTGTATATTTTTTCTGATAATTTTTCTAATAATGAATGCTTCCTGTTGTGAGACATCTCTTGATTCAAAGCCAAGCATTACTTTTGTTCAATCCAGTATTTGGATACCTTCTACTTAACGAAGCAATAATCGTAGCTATAAATCAAAATAACAAAAACTTTTTCCTCCAATTTATGAAATCTAATAATAATCATAGTATGTGCCAATCAATAAACGGATTAATATCTATTTGGATACAATAATATTTCCATGTCCAGTCTCTATCACACACATTAGCATTTGATTTGTGGATAAAGTATAAAAAATTATAGTTACTGATGATTTTATAGTTTGGTATGGGAATCCAAATGTTTGTTAGCAACCAGTCTCAAATCAAGCAGGACTGTTTCAACACAACACCTGTTCTGCGATTTATCTACCAAACTTCTTATATGATTGACTCTGCTTACACTTACTTTGTTGTACTCCGAAGCATTTGTGACTGCATCATATTCATGATCATTAGTCATTGCTGTGGAAATGGACAGAAGATGTATGTCGAAGAACAGGTCGAGTATACAGACTGCTCTGGTACGGCGATGTGATGAGGATGGAAAAGAATAGGTTGCCGAATTGATGTATCAACCGCAGAATAGAAGAAGACGAGAAAGACCCAGTCAAAGCACCGACCAGATAAACTAAGCATCGTTAATCATACCATTCGCTTTCAGCAATTTACATTCATATCTGACATTTTGATATGTTTTAATGAATCCAGAATGGTTCTCACTAAATTGGAAGCTCTGGAACTGTGGATGATAGTCATACTGACCACACTGTTTACTCTGTCACTACACCAATACTCATACTCACACTATCAACAGTGTGTTCTTTCAAAATGCTTAGGGTTTTGGAGAATCCACTGAATCTGATCAATCGAAATGTTTTGTTAGACAGAAAAATCGTTGAATTAAGTGTGAAAAAATTAGCGATATTTTCTATTATTGTTTAAACATGGCGTGTGAGTCCGATATTAAATACTATTTAAAATATTTGGTCGAACTATGAGTTTAGGTGAATGCGAGTGAAATATTTGGTGAAGGCTTTTATCCTATTATATGGGGATACTATACATTGAAAGGTTTGGCGAATTCGCAATGAGTATTTGGTGGAAGTTTATGCAAGGTGTTTCAATGTTTCAAAAAAGGTCAGGTAGTTTGGTAAGTAAAAAATTTTCATAACGCTTCTCCACTTTGGAGAAAAATGTATACACATTTTCACGATGATGCCAAAACAACATTTGGATGGAATTTCATACATTTTCAAGAATAATGAATAAAAATTATGAAGTAATAATCAATAATTGTATGGAATAGTCATATTAATAAAACAAAAAATCACAAGAAGAAACTGGAAATGAAAACTGAGAACATAAAATAAAAATTTCAACTTAACCAATCACGCTGAGATTCTAGCAAAATGTGGTGAAGCTTCAGAGTATACAATTCGCCCTTTTATCCTATTTAATTTTGGATACTCATCACTCGATTTGTTTGCATAGTGTGAGTCAAACATAACTTGTTGTTTAAATGTGGAGTCGTCCTTGATAATAAACAAAATATTTGGATTAAGAGCTGACCTACCGTGTAATGTTTAACAAAAATGCAATCTAACTGGTAGACCATATGACAAAATCACTTGAGCTTGTTTGAAATTATAAAGATGTAGATGCTGCTCTCTAAGTATCCTCCAACTACTTGGAGAAAGTGTATTTGTTTATCCCATATTCATCACGTTAAGTGCCGTATCTTTATTTAGAATAACATTAAAAAATTGTTGTATTTTCCAACTGGAAATAGTTTTTTTTGGTCTCATAATTCCACCTTCTCAACAACAGCTCTCAATGTATAGTATTGGCGAATTCATATAAAATATTTTGTTTTGCATTCTAAAGGTAAACTCAGTCCCTGAGCGCGCGTCAAACAGTGTAATCGTGAGTGTTGGTGTAGTGGTTATGTGAACAGTGTATTCAGTACAAACTCTCTTCTAATATGAATAGTAGTACTTTCATAAATGTTGAAATCACCGTTTGAATCATTTCAATCAAAAATATTCTAAACGTAGCTCCCAAGTTGTTCAAAGTCCACCCACGTTTTCATTTTTTGCCCCCTTTTTCACAAGTTTTGAATGTGGCTATTAAAATGCCTGATGGAATTTGTTATTCGCTCTGAAATTCGTATTCGCGCGTTTCAGATGGAATAATAAATTGTGAACTGGATAACTATGTAGGGTGCAATTATTAAGGATGCCACAAAGGCTCGTGCAGAAACATAATCACATATATTATGTTGCGGTTTCAAATAACTTCAATATTACACACGTATGGGAATGGGAAGTTGGTTAAATCTGGTTTATTCTCAGTTTATCCCGTTTTCGGATTGAGATTCAAAGATATATTTTTCATTGGTGATATCTATAAGAGTACTAAGGGTATGATAGAAAATACAATTTATGAAGTAGTAGTAACAAAAAAATAAATGAATATGAGTAAAAACAAACTTGTGCTACAGTTAAACTTAAATCATGACTTTCATAGTTAATTATAAATATGATAATAGTAAATCATCTCAAGATATTGCTTATTTTCAATAATTGATAGTTTTGTACAGCATGACCACAAATCTTTCTAGGACTAGCAGCAATTCGTTATGTGTAAAGTCATCCGTTGATGTCATTTCTAATTACAACAGTAGCCAGACACTTTGGTAGCTTTCAGCACGTTCTGGAACACCGGATAATATAAATAAGACAAGAGCTCAGCTAATTAATTCATCATCCAAAGACAACACTCTACATTAAATGACTATACTTCAATTGTCATTTATACATATTTACGACTCAAATCTAAGTTCCACGGCTTCCTGCAGCATAACTCCTTGGTACACTCAACTGCCATAATTAGTATATCTGTTTTAATATTGATTTCGAAGCTCTTTTATCGTTATTTGTGACTTTTCATTACGCATTTAAACACTAAACTATTCACTAATTCTTATCACTAAATCATTCACTTATTAATAAATTTTTTGACTACACCGTTTGGTTCACTTTCCACTAATCCGATTTGTTAACTGTAATATCGAATTGTTTATTACCTCACCTGGTTCTAGCCACTGGTTTTATATACTATTATCACTTTCAAGAACCTTCGATTTCATGAATATCCCTAATTGATCGTCACACACTCGAGGGCTTAGAAATTGTGTATAAAAAAGTCACAATAATATAAAATACTGCAAAAACTCTTGCAAATTCGAATTTTGCTCCACAAGTCGACGAAACAACAGATATTACAGAAAATGCTCAATTAATTCCATTCTTTAGATTTATTCACGTAAATCAGTTACCTGATTTTACAACTGGTAAACATATTTTTCAAATAATTAGTTCATTTTTAGAAAAAATTGAAGTTTCTTGGAAGTCATGTATTGGCATTTGTCCAGATGGTGCTCCAGCTATGACTGGACATCTAAAATGATTTGTAGCACATGTTAAAGAATTGAATGAGGATATATTAGTTACCCATTGTTTTTTGTATCGAGAAGCACTTGTTACAAAATTTTTGCCATCAGATTTGAAAATAGTTGTGGAGCAATGTGTTAAAATGGTTAATTATATCAAATCAAGACCATTAAAAAGTAGGTTATTTGGTAAATTATGCCAAGCTATGGAAGCCAAGTACGAATCCTTGTTACTCCATACAGAAGTATGATGTTTGTCCAGAGGAAAAGTTATATCTCGTGTGCTGAAATTAAAAGACGAAATGAAAATATTTTTTGAACAAAATAAAAATATTGAATTTGTTCATTTGTTAGAAGATAAAATATGTTGTACTAAACTGGCTTACTTATCAGACATTTTTGTTATTTTTAACAATATCAATTCGAGTATGCAAGGTCCTAATGAAAATATCTTAAACTCATTCGATAAGCTGGTGGGATTCAAAAAACAAATAACTTTATGGAAAAATAAAGCTCAGGAAGGCAATTTAGAAAAGTTTAACAACATTATAGGAAAGAATTATTCATTATTTCCCAAAATTAAATATTAAGAAATTTTATTGGGTTCGTAATCCATTTCTCATAACGGACACTTCTGTATTTGACTTAACTTTGAATGAAGAGGAAAAACTCATTTTGCTTTCCAATAATCGAGATTTAATTTTAAAACATTCAGAAGAATCAATTAATTCATTTTGGATTAACATCAGATGCGATTATCCAATGATAGCCAAAAAAGCTTCAAACATATTATTACAATTTTCCACATCTTATTTGTGTGAATTTTCAGTATTAGCCAACATTAAAACTAAAAAAAGATCAAGTTTGTTAAACGTAGAAGACGATATGAGAGTAGCATGGTCATTTTTACGACCAAATATAAATGAAATTGTCAAAAAAACCTCAAGCTCAAATTTCACATTAAAAATATTTTTATTATTAGCTTGTAATTAATCCCTTAATAAACGTTTATTTATTATTGTAATATATATTAGTTTATTTCGTATATTTAAAATTTTTGTCATAAACTATTTATGCAGTGTGTTGTAGTGAGTAAATAATTTTTATCTTTTTCTTTGTGTGCTCCCAAATTTTGAAATCGTTAAATATGTGCCGCAACAAAAAAAAGGTTGACAATCACTGCTCTAAACCTTCGTAGAGACAGCGGTTCATGAACGTTGGAGCCTTTCCTCGCTTTCTAAATGATGTAGAAAATCATCTTAATAACATTTTTCCTAATAGGTGGATTGATCGGGGATGTCCATTTGAATAGTCAGCACATTCCCCTGAATTAAATACAATGGAATAATTTTTTTGGGGATTTCGCAAGAAAATTCAGAATCGAGTGAGAAATTATTTTCTATGTCACATCACTCCCGAATTTTTTACATCTGGAATACTGTGTAATTTGTGAGGTATCAATCAATCCTCTTTCCCCTTCAGATTGTGCTATGGTTATTCTTCTGATTCACAGTTTGGGCGCGGTACCGATATTCAATAAGCATAGTTCTTGAGAGTCTGCTGAGGTCACCATGATCTGTATTCGACCATTTGATCCTTTCCGAATTTTGTATTAGAACCGGTATAATGAATTTGTTTATTCATTAAATATTTTGCAGAAATTAAATCAGGTTTTCAATAAAATTTGATTATATTCTGATCTTACGATTCCAATTGGTTTTTCATTTGTGTGGTTTACTATTGATAATCGATAAAATCCAGTCTTCAGCAACGATTAGTGTTAGGGCCGAATGTATCAAATGTATCAACCCTACTGAACTATTTTGAGAAATTTAGTCCAGTGTATTTGATGTGGAAACGTTAAAAACCTCCTTAGAAGATTCTTATGTATATTTGTTTATTTGCTTTTTAATAAACCACGTATCATTGTTTAGAGTTTATTTAGCAAATAATCACATTACGTTGTTGTTTTTTTGTTTATTCATTGTTTGAACCATTGGTTTATTTAAACAGTTATTGTCAATATTATCATTATTATTATAAGATAAATAGAAAAATATTCGGTGCATACATTATGCAGAACAATGGAAAAGCAACCTATAGTTTTAGCTATGTTAAATGCAATTAATAAACGGTAGCACTGTAGGCAATGTGTGGGTTATTGCGGAAGTCATATGAATGACTATGAAAATCAATAATACATTACCAACTTGTTGATACTTCCGCTCACATAATTATAGGTTTACAAATTCAAAAGTCGCGTCATTCTTGATCGAAGATTTCAACCATCATTCATTATAAAAAATATACGTTAATATAATTATTCTAATGACAACTCGATCCACTATTCCCTACTGTAACTTAAATATGAATTGAGGTAAATTGCAATTCAAAGTAAATTGTAACATTTCTTGCAACAAATTTTTTATTATCTGAACAATAAAAATATGGATGGTATTAATAAACGTCACTTTTAAGTTATAAAATTCATTAATTATTGTACGACGGTTCTAATAAATTTTTGAGATATAATTTTGAACCAATTATCTATGAAATAATTGGAGTACATCCAAAACAAGGAATTTGAACGGATCAATCGCTTCTTCAGGTGTAGAAAGTTGACCTCGCAATTTATTTTTGATTTACGTTAATAAGAAGAAATCATTGGGTACCAAGCAAGGACTGTACAGTGGATGACCCATCAATTCGATGTTTTGACTGTTAAAAAACATTTTTATATGGACTTAAGTAACAACCCTCTTATCATCATTCATTATTGGGTTAATAACTGTTATTGCTGCTAATCATTAAGGGTATGAAAACAGCCCAATATCTTGAATGGGGTGATTTACCAACAAGTCTACTTTCATCTCCAGACTATTGGTAAGCAATTTGACTAGTAGTAGCAAAACTATCATGCAGAGTTTGTGGTTTCAGTTTTGTTTCAACAGTTGATATTTTTCGTTTTTCTGTACCTTCTTCTTTACACACATATCCATGACGTACATCTTTATGAGCGAAAGTACTACCACTCTCAATATCCCAACAGTGTCATAATTTACCATATATGAAAATTTTGTTACACTACACTACAAGTACAAAACGTTCAATTACTAAGAATGTTTTCATACAATCAAGGTGAAAATTTTCTGGATGTCATATCTTTCTTATATTCACATTTTGGTTTAGCAAAACGATATAAACTTTTGTGAAACTTTCTTGATATTAAAAATACAGATAGTTCATATGAGATATAAATGATTATCATTTTTGTAACGTGTAAAATAAAGAGCATAGAAGTAGTTCATTCAATACTTATGTGGATATATCATCAGACCATCAAAGGGAACAAAAAAATTCTTTTATGCCGCTAAAACTTCTCATTTTCCGTATTTTCGTAAATCTATACTATAACGTTCACATTTCCTTGGTCTCATAAAACTTTTTCATTCAATATTTACTCCCACGTAATTACCACACAACATTCTAATTTATTACTGATGAACCGCGTTATCACGATAATTGTTAATTAAATTGTCTACATCGTAAATCATCTCGTGCCATGTGGAACTATCATTAATAATTAAGCTTGTTCAGATTGTCTTCTAAAAGCGGATAGTTGATGGAACACAAAGAAACTAATCGATTCATCATACAATTAACTTTGTAGGTGTATTTAATTTTTTATAAAACTATTAAGTTATAGGGTAAAAACTAAATCTTCTTTGAAACTTTTTATGCCCTTTCTAGTGTCAGACTATTAGGGTTTTAGATTTCTTTCTATTATTCCCCACATTTTACAATCTTCCACGACGATCTTCGCGGCTTAATCCAATTGTCGTATTGCTTTTAACTTTCTTTATCATTCGTATGCTTCTTGCTATAGTCAAAATTTAATGGGTTTTGCTTCACTTTTTTTTGTTTTATTTTTATGCTTCTCCCACTTTTTTATTAGGTTTTATGTTTTTCTCTTCATTGAGTCCTATTTAAGCTTTTCTATAATTACCTTATTTTTTATTCTATCCATTACCTTTCCTTCTGCTAATAATTGCTTCATCTCTGCTACTTTTATTTTCTCTGGGTCTTTTTGTTCATTACCCAGGTTTGACTATTCACAGCATAGTACATTTGATTGGATTTTATTACTCTATTCCCTAGCTCTATATCCATTTTTAATCTTCTGTGAAAATTATTCCCAGGTTCTATATATTCTTTGTCCTTCCATTATTAGATATTCCTCATATTTCTTTCATTATTTTTAGTTTAGTTTTGCAATTTATAATATTCTATTCCTAGATCTTCTATCGTCTTCATTCATGTGCCTACTGTTTCTTCCATTTCCAATTAGTCTATTTCCAAAGATTCCAAGCTTTGAACTTGAGCTTCTAGATGAAATAACAATCATCGCCTATGTTGACTATTTGGTCTCGATCATTATTACTTGTGACGGAAAAGAACTTCCTATACATGAAATCAGCTATTGGATGAACAAAAGAAAACTTAAACTAGCTCCAGAAAAAAACTATTCTACTGACATTAGACGAAGTACAAAACATGTGGCTCTAAGGCCACAGAAAACGCTAAAGTATCTGGGATTATGATTAGACATGGAGTTAAAATTCTCACATCATGTTATGAAAACCAACGAAAAGACGTCAACGGTTTTTGGTGCGTTATCAAGGCTAATGCAAAATATAATAGAACCAAAAGCGAGCAGAAGAAGAATACTGTGCTCAACTACGCAAGCTCCAGTCTGGAGAGAAAGTGTGAAAGCGACAATACATGTAGAAAGATAGCAATTAGAGTCTACATTGCAATACCGGATTAATAACCGACAAAACTACAACTAGAAAAAGCTTAACTCTGATAAAATAATATTGGACAGTTCATTTTAACAGATTATTATTTTTATGGATGCATCTATGTTTTTCCATGGTGCACTTCGTCACAAATATCAGTTCAAAATTATAGTTCAGCTATGATTTTGAAGCCTTAACAACTTAGGTTAGAAATTATCCTTTAGCGAAGCTGTTCTGGAATGAAAATCATCATGTCTTCAATACCAAGGCAACCATGTATTTTCATGAGGTGGGGTAGTTAGTTACATGGAATTATCTACCCTACTGTCTTACAAACACCTCCGTAAATATATTTGTAAAAATAAAGTTATCAATTCATTCCTTCAAATGATTGAGTTTCCTTATTATTCAACATTAGGAAATGTGTGTTTGAAGAAACATGTATTTTTAAACGTATTATTATAATACTAGAAATTAATGTACATAATTCTGAAAATCTTGTTTATATATTTTCCTTTAGTTTTCATGAGAATTTTTTATTGAAGACCGTATGCCTGAATATAAAATTTCCTTCCATTATATAAAGCTTTTTTATGTAAATTTGGACATAGCAAGCTGTTGGAATGCCAACTCGAATGAATTTTTAAAACGTGGGTTTCTGACGCCAGTAAAAAGCATCCAAGATTCCTGCACGGGACATACAAAAAATTATATAATCTATAAATCAACTCAACTTTGAAAAGAGTTATAGTCGGTTAGGAAGAAGGTTATAAAAGCATTTTAAGTGAATATTGTTATCTTACTCGAAAGAAAATATTTTCGAGCGATTTATAAACCCGTCGTCTGCGTTTAAAGTTAAATTACGGTTCGAATATAATCATATATAGAGGTCTAGTATTGATTCTCCATTACATTTTAAAATAGTAATATTTCTGTATTATTTATAAGTCTTGTGTAATGCCGTTTCTTCAAACAAACGGGCTCTAATTATAAATAAAATTTTATTATAAAATGGGACGTTCATTCTTTGAAATAATGATAATTATTCTTTTAAACTTAGAAATTGTCGTGGAAATCAACAAAAAATTTTGATAATAATTCTATTATAGTACTCAATCACGTGTTTCTTATAATAAATGAAATTTCTCTTTTAACAAATGCTGCGTTCTTCGTTGATTATTTTCCATATTCTTTGTATGATGGCATTTCTTCTTAGTTAATTTTTGTTCATTATCAGCTTTAATATTTCCTATGCGCATTGATATTCTTCATATTTTTTTGAGGTTTTTAACTCTAATCGTTTAGAACAAACTACTAAATTAAGGTTCGAGTCATCATCACAAATTACATACTTAGATGGCTTTGTTCACCTTTAATTTTTAAAGTGCCAATGTGAATACAAAAACACAAAAACGCGAGTCCAACAATAATGAATCATCAAGAAAATTCATACAGTTTCCTGTAAAATTCGTCAATTTGATATCTACTTATGCTGACATATCCATCTAGGGCTCAGAACTTTAATTAGAAAACTGGTCGTTTGTGTGAAACGTTTAGGAAGTAGGTGGTTTGTGGTCATTGTTTTATAATGCGCATAGTTTAATTTGAATTTCGGAAAGGGTAAGCTAACAGGAATAACTCAGAAAACTGTGTAAATTAGTACGAAACTTGAGGTTGTTTTAGTACCTTCTAGGTTCTTGATATCGGGATCCATATTTTGAAGTGGCATACCGTGGGAGGTAATGAAGATTATAATCTATTAGGTCAGATCTGTCCTCATTTTTGACGTATTTCATTGTTTATTCAATCTCAAAAATAACAAAATGCTTGTAGCTGGTTTTTTTACTTTCACAATTAATCGGTACCAAACCCTTCGCCTTTTTCAATTTGTATTCGCTGTTTTTTTAGCGAGTACAAAAATTTTATAGTTGAGAAATCTAAAGAATATTTCACTACATTTTTTTAATCACTCGAAGTGTACAAAATTCTCAATTTCAATTTTTCTGGTCACTAGATTTAATTCAGCTATAATATGACATTTGAAAATTCAAAAATGCATTTGTTTTGTACTATACGAGGTCCTCGTGTAAAATTTTTCTAGCCGCTTCTTTATCAGCGTTAATAGTCTCGGCAAGCATCCAGATTCTCATTTGACGATCTTCACGCTCAATTTGATTGATTTTGGTCACTGTTTCCGGAGTTGGAACAGTCAGAGGATGACCTGGGCGCTGGTCATCTTCAGTGCTCTCTCGGCCCTCACTAAAGCGCTTACACCATTCAAAAACACGTACACGAGATAGAGAATTGTCCCCATAGGTCTCTTGCAACAATTTATAGCCGGAGTCGGAGATTTTTCAATTCAACGAATTGTAAAACGAGATTGATACGTTGCTAGATATCTAGATACCCAACGCACTACTCGTTTTTTACCCCACCTGTCTAGGGCGCCCTCTAGGCACGCAGTCTCGTTATTTAATAGCCAGACCTCGTATATATTCATGGGAAGAAGATCTATTAAATGTTCTAATATTAGTATTCATGTCTCCATCGTAGTCACCGGCACTAGTAGATTCAAAAGTCAATGAATATAGCCATTTTAACTAGAGATGTGTCGATACCAAAATTTTTGGGTTCTCGATACCGATACCATCGATGTATAATAGCCACTTGTAAAAAAAATTCTCTAACTAGAAACATATTCAGAATTTGTTTGAACAACCTACAAACCAATTTTAGAATATCTATGCCTATACAGGGACAAATGACGCAATTCGCAAAGAAAAAAACAAACAATGCTTTAATAAACATTTATTCTGAAATTAAATTGGACCACTCCTCAACAGAGGGAAACACGTGGTCTACGTTAAGCTCTTTGTTTTTTTGGTTATGGTATCAAAAATCAAAATCATTATCTAAGTTATTTTAAAACACCTAATATATCAAAGACGATATGGAACTACTATTTTAACCGTTTTAACAAATGATTTTTCAAAATATGATAATTTCATTCCGATAACAATATAAACTGGATAAAAAAATAATTCTTCCGTCCATTTACTGGTATCGGTGGTATCGAGAATCGGTATCAAGAATCGAATCGCTAGTTTTAACTGCCAATGCAGATAAATTATTTCAAAAAGTCTGTCTTCGACTTGTTACATTTCCAGTAAGTTGGAATTTCTGGAACCGTTGGCGATATTGATACTGAATATACTGTTTACACCACCACTAACAATTATACTGTCTGACGCGCGTTTCGTCTTCAGGTGAACCTTATATTTCCATATTGCTAAAATTTATCTCATGGATCCATGTTTTATATATTTTTCTTTGATTTTTCATTTCTTCTATAGTGCTTAGGTAATTCATTCTTCATATCCAAATATCGTTTTTTTATATTAATATATACTTTCCGGAATAATTTTTCCAGCAAACACCTATTCTTTTCACAAGTTTCCATAGTTTTCATCGACTCTGGAACCGCGATAAGAGCTTTGTCTACTTTACTTTGAAGTCTTTATTAAAAATTTTTCATTCAAAATTATCTAGGTTTTTCTGAAACTTTACTTGCTTTTTGAAACTCACCAACACTGTGTCATTAACATTTTTACTATTAAGAATACACAATTTGAAACTGAAATATCAATAAATCGTATTTTCGGTGACATTTTTTGGGGAAAAGGAATTGAAATCATCCAAGTATCATTGGCAAATCGGTATTTTTAGATCTTTTGATACATTTATGTAATTTCCAATACACTGGGAATTTGACCAGTTCAAACAATTTACTATTGTTCTGTAGAGCTTATGGTATGAAAATGACTATACTATACTATGAGATATGGATTAGTAAGTGTTTTTTATTACTCTCCCTTCCGTAAAATAGATTATAGTTAAAATACTATATACTATACTTCGTCAAAAAGGTCATATACAGATGCGCGATCTTTATGTTCTAGTAAGATGGGCTTTCATCTAAAGGTACGAGGAAAAGAAAGAACTACCCTATTTTTCCTTTCAACTGGCTTTGTGAATTTTGGAGATGGTCTTCTCTACAACGAGCCACGATAGTTTGAGATAGATTTATGTCTTTTAATCCAGAGAATTATTCAGCGATGTTTCCAACAGCTGCGATTATCCACATTTCAAATAACTCCCCACTGACGAATACTTGTTAATCGTTCGCAATAAGATTTGTTATCTAATAATTTGTAACAATGTCGTTTTCTTGTTTTAATTTTCATACTTTTGATAGCGTTCGTCTCGTCCGCAAATTTATTTTTAAATAACTGCACCTGAGATTTGCGAGCTTTATCTTTGATGCTTTCTTATTTTGTTCTGTTTCATGATGCCTCTGGATAATAAATTATTTCAAAAGACCCACGGATTTACGACAAATGAGACAAGTTGGTTCTTCTTTAAATTGAACGATTTATATATCCCAGGGCTCTGAAATTGCGATGTTTTTTATACAAACGTCACATATTTTTATTTATTTCAGACATTTTGATCCAAATCACGTTATATTTAACTTAATGCCCAATTCAATAATCGTATTTAATGAAATATGGGCGTTTTTGTAGACAAAATTACTCTAGTGTGGATTAATTATTTTCAGTATTTCAGCTTATTTTTTATTATTATAAAAAAACATTTGAAATGCACAGTGTAAAGAATAGTGAATTTTCTCCCATATTTTGTATTGATAATGAATGAATGGCATTAAGTTTTCATAAATAAATTTTCACAGATGTTCGGTCGTTAAAGCTTTTGTTAAATTCATAACTTGTCCCCAAACTTGAAGTAAATTCTTTGGATTCTTTTATAGAGTTATATAATTCCAAGATACGGGTTAGCCTAATATCAGAAGGTTGATTCAGAGTTTTTGCAGGTATTAGAACTGAATTTTGTGGCATTTTGAAATCAGCGCTTTCGAAACATTCAAAAAAAGTTGCTGGATTTCTAGCCTATGTTTTTAATCTACTAATAAACTTTTAATTACTATAAATTTGTGTTAAAAGACTTATTAGTGATACAGATTTTTCTAATATCAACTACTGATACATCTGAGAGTTATAACTCTCACAATTAGATGGTGTGTTATTCTTTCATGAGAGTGCTTTTCCAATTATGCTATAGCAACTGTATATAACTTTTCTACTTACCGTAGATTGAAAAAAAATTATTAATAACCTTCAATCCAAAATATTTGTTTGTAGTTATATTGTAGTTGTATTCGCAATTCCCATCTTCAACTGGAAAGATCTTGAAATTCTCATTATAGGAAAGGTACAAATATCAAACATCTGTTGGAACATTTTCTTTGTTTGAGCTTAACACAATTATACTGCTTAGTGAATATCATATCAATAACTCAACTTATAACAAAACCACGGATTATAACAATTCAAAACAAAATGACAAAATAGTTATTCTATAGTGCACTGGACGATATCTAGAAATAGTTGTGAGAAACTGTAAATACAAAGGTATAAAATGTATTGTGAATTATGTAGCGCAAAATAACTATAGACTCCTGATAACGTGATACAAATTATCGGAGGAAATATATCCGACTCCATCACACAAAATAATATAGCTACTGATAAAGATATTACAATACCAGCGGTTGCTACTACGGTTTGAGTTATGATAACTCTGATGTGAATATTATTTGAGTTATTTTCGGATACTTTTGACATTCATCTTGGTATAAAAATGGAATTACATCGTGAACATTTTCGTGCGACTTTCGACGTGAATTAAACGAATAGTGCGCCGATTAACTTGCTACGACTTTTGTTGACTAAACACCATCTCTAATCACCGAGCATCGCTAGTTTTCCGGTTTTAATCGTGGTCGAACTTAACTTCAGGATTAATTTCGTGAATGTCATCCAAAGTAACCAGAAAACATCGAAGCTTTCTCACTTGTCTGCTAGATCACGCACTTACAGTCGACAATCATCCAGTACCACTTTGTGGATTTTATTTAACATTTCTTGAGTCGTCACCTCATTTGGTCAACCATTACGATGCTGGTCTTCGTAGGCCTCATTTGAACTCAGCTTCCCAATATTGTACTATTGATAACGAATGAGCAATCACATCTAGAGTATAGCTTCTATAATGGTTAAGCTCTGGCCCTGTCAAATAAAACTATTGTATCACATCACGATGACCAATTTTTTCCATGTTTACAAATTCACTATTGATGGAAATTCACAAACTTCGAACATATGATGTATAGATTGTGAATTTTCTAATACAGTGGTATTCTTCAAGCAACTACCACCATTTTTAGATCAGGCCAGATGCTACTGCGACCATCCTCGTACGTTTAATACACTTGGTATTTGTTTGAAGTTGATTTTAAGACTGCTTGACATAATGCAATACAACGTGCAAGAAATCGCATGCTAGCCTCTGTAAACAGTAAAAGGAAACAAATTCTTAACCTCAAATTTTATCTAATATATTTTACCTAGTTTAACAATGAAAATAATATAGTTTTACGAAAGTCAGCTGACCTTTTAGGCCAAAAGTAACTAGAGTGCAACTTTCACGCGATAAAAATGGCACAAAACCGATGTCAAGATCTTTCATAAAATAATCAGATCAACTTCATCTGCGTATGCTTTTGATCAAGAAATATTGTGTCTTTCATTGCATTGAATTAATATGAGTTGCATCCAATTCATCACTATAAATCTACTTATTCGATTTCCAAGAAACTCACTTATCGCTAATGTAATTGAATTTTTATAGAGAATAATTTTAAGGATACGACGCGACGTACATCATTGAGTTCGGGAGGTATATCATATTGATTTGTTCTTGTTGCTTGGAACGATTATTATTTTTTTAAGTGAACGCCTCGTTGTCGTATTATTGTAGTTACAGAATTGTCAAATTTTAATTTATTGAAGCATCCGTTTCTTCAGAAAAATTAAGAAATTATTCAGCTTATCACAAAGCCATACTACATCGAATAAGCATGGGTTAAAACAGAAGATACAGTCAAAAAAGTATGGTAGGATGGAAAATAAAAGGTTCTTAGCTAGGCTTAAGTGATCACCTGGAAAATGTTGGGATCTTATGGTAGAAACATAGGAACAGATAGCATATTTCAACCAAACTAAAAATTGATATTCACACTTAGAAAATCAAACATCACCATGAGATAATATAATCTATATAGTCAACGTTTAGAACTATTGTCCATTGAGAGCAGCAAAAATCAAATGATTTTCATATTCAATAACTGGATATTAGAAAACTAAAGCTAGTAAATAAACTGTCATTGAATCGTGGATTTACAGTATTACTTCTTTATCGCTACAAAGTAAGACATACTGAATTATTAAGAGTGCAAAAAAAAGGTCAGAGACACGATAAGATTAAAGATTTAAAATGGCGGATACACAACATAACCTGCAAAAATCCATTTAATGTTTTACTGCTAAAGACGTTTTCGGAAATCGTGAACCATTTTCACAAACAAATTAATATTTTAAACACGAAGTAGCAAGACATTCAATTTCCAAAGTCATTTTTAGGGATTCAGTGATTAGTGAAAATTGCCTTTTCGTCAAAAGCGTCTTCGTCTGATCAAACTCTCACACCTGCAAGTGAAACCATAGGTTTACGAAGCACATCTGGAGTATTGGACTATAGGAAATAATATTGTCACATCTATACCCACCTTTCTGTCTATCTGTTTAATGTATTTTTTCACATCTTTATCACAATCAAAGGATACCACACAAAATGGACCCACGAAAACTCAAATATGGAAACAACCTAATTATTGAGAGTCCAGGAATTGAGCAAATGTGTTTAGAATAGTATAAAAACCGTTCAGGATATTAGATTAAACCGACGTCCGAAACTTGTGATTAACGAACTGGTTATTGAAGCTACCAACAAATTGGTTAAAATCGCTGTTCGACAGTGACGGAGCATTCGATTTACCAAAAGTTTCACGATTTGTCAAGAAAAAGCTATCAAAAATTTTGTACAATATGGGTGACAAAATGGTATATAATGGTATATAAACCGATCATGAGTAGCAAGAAGATACGTCAATTATGAGATAAAATTAGAGATCATGGAGTAGCTATGTGTTAAAATTATATACAGACCACCAAGAAGGTGAACAACAATCCTTTTGGAAGTCTCCAACAGACCTGGTGGCTTAAACTGGATTGAATCTTGAGTGGCAAAGAGATCTAGGTAAGACACATCAGTTACAAGACAAAACTGCAGTTCTTGAAGTTGGGTATATAATAATTGGTATGGAATTGGTATGGAATTGGTATGGAATTGGTATGGAATTGGTATGGAATTGGTATGGAATTGATATGGAATTGGTATGGAATTGGTATGGAATTGGTATGGAATTGGTATGAAATTGGTATGGAATTGGTATGGAATTGGTATGGAATTGGTATGGAATTGGTATGGAATTGGTATGGAATTGGTATGGAATTGGTATGGAATTGGTATGGAATTGGTATGGAATTGGTATGGAATTGGTATGGAATTGGTATGGAATTGGTATGGAATTGGTATGGAATTGGTATGGAATTGGTATGGAATTGGTATGGAATTGGTATGGAATTGGTATGGAATTGGTATGGAATTGGTATGGAATTGATATGGAATTGGTATGGAATTTGTATGGAATTGGTATGGAATTGGTATGGAATTGGTATGGAATTGGTATGGAATTGGTATGGAATTGGTATGGAATTGGTATGGAATTGGTATGGAATTGGTATGGAATTGGTATGGAATTGGTATGGAATTGGTATGGAATTGGTATGGAATTGGTATGGAATTGGTATGGAATTGGTATGGAATTGGTATGGAATTGGTATGGAATTGGTATGGAATTGGTATGGAATTGATATGGAATTGGTATGGAATTTGTATGGAATTGGTATGGAATTGGTATGGAATTGGTATGGAATTGGTATGGAATTGGTATGGAATTGGTATGGAATTGGTATGGAATTGGTATGGAATTGGTATGGAATTGGTATGGAATTGGTATGGAATTGGTATGGAATGAATGGAAATACCTGGCTTTAAGCGGAAAACTACACTTGAGTTCCTTAAATGATACAAATAGTAGGTATTTCTCAACCGCCCTATATTGCACATAGTGATTTTAACTTGTTTCTGAAACTGAAGCGTTTTGACAACGACGGCATCAATAGAATACCTCCATGACAAAATGTTTCCGATTTTTGTTTGGTATAAAACTTTAATTGCAAATAGTTCATGCAATATTTTCATCCGTAATGAAATTAACGAAATATTTGAGATGCACTGATAAAATAACTTAATTCGAACAAAGATCAAACTAATGACATTCTTTGTTAATTAAAATTTATGTCTAACCTAACACCCACGAAATTTAATCATGACGAAGCGACTTTATCTAACATTCTAAACGAGATATTTCGTACCGACATGTTGGTCGGGAGTATTTGAGTTCTCGTACAATCAGAAAATCTCGAGATTACGAAACTTTCACAGTCGTTTCTTCCTAGTTTGCGAATTCTTCACCGCCCAAAGAACTTGATTGACCCGACATATTGTATAGATTCCATTTTATTATGAAAACTTGGCGGGAGTTTTGTGGAATTCATTTCAAGGTATTTGAAATTGAGTTACTGCTACCGATTTACATATTATATTTTTATTTGAAATTTATACACGGCAAAGCTCTCAAATTTGATTAAATTCATGTGTACAATATTATTTATGCAAGAGATTTTCTTGAACGTGCTGGCATGTTTCGATCCCCAGCTGATACTTTTTGTTAAACCTTTCTCAATTCAATACACTTTGACGCAAACAAAGCAATGAGGTTGAACTTGATTTAAGTTTTTTTTTGGTGATCAATATGAGTTGGAATCGAGTAGTCGAGTAGTAAAAAACTTTTTTTGTACTTCTTTTTTTTAACAGTGACAATGGTGAAAAAAATATTGAGTGTCATAAGTATTAATGCGCTCATTAACGGTTGTAATAATCTGAAAGTAAGGCCCTTTTGAAGCGATTCGGCTCCAGAAAGAGCCGATCAACAATCAGAGCAATCCATAAGGTTGTCAATACCTTTTTAGAACCGGACAGACACTGCCACGCGGCGTGACAAATCGTGATGCTAGCAACCTTAGATATGAGAAATGCCTTTAACTCGGCCAGGAGGGTGGACATCCTTGAGACACTTAAAGACGCTGCGGGATCGCAGAATATTTGTCGCAAGGGGTGGAGGATTATCTGACAAATAGGCGAATAATCTAAGAGACGACAGAAGTACAGGTGAATAGACAAATTACTGCAGGGGTTACTCAAGGATCTATACCGGGTCCGGATCTATGGAATAGACTATATGATGGACTAGAATTGCCATTTGACGTACTTGTATTTGTTTATGCTTTAGTTAATTCATCAATTAATAAAACGTGTGACTGACACACAGATAGCGCTGCCATTGACAAATCCATACGACGTTTATCAAGTGCCAACTTTTATAAGAATGTATGTGAAATTTCATGACATTTGGATTAATCACAAAAAAGTAACATACATTTATGTGAAACTACTTTTGTTGTTTTTAAAACAATGGATTGAAACCAATTTATTGTGTTAATTTATAATTGCTTCTAGATGAAAAAAAATACTTTAGAAGCTCAACAGTGGCTTTAAGTGTTATCCTGACTCTGCTTCATCGAAAAGAACCATTTGTTATTGGTTTGCTGAATTTGAACCTGGTCATACAAACCCCGATGATAGCTGGTAGTCCAATTGAGGTGGTTACTCTAGAAAACAACAAAAAAGTCCACAAGTTGGTTATGACTAAGCGTAAATTGGATTTATATGAGATAGCTGAGGCCGGAAAGATATCAGATTGCAGTGTGTTTACAATTATGCATGAACATTTGATCATGAGAATGCTTTTTTCAAAGTAGGGACCGCATTTACACAAAGTCGATCACAAACAACAAGGTGTTGATGATTCAGAGCAGTGTTTACACATGATGAATCAAATTTTTTGCGTCAATATGAGAGAATGGATGAAACAAAGGATCCATTACTTCAGTCTGGAATCATAACGATCATCATCTGCAGCCGGTAAACAACGTCCAAAAAAATACTTTAGAAGCTCAACAGTGGCTTTAAGTGTTATCCTGACTCTGCTTCATCGAAAAGAACCATTTGTTAGTGGTTTGCTGAATTTGAACCTGGTCATACAAACCCCGATGATAGCTGGTAGTCCAATTGAGGTGGTTACTCTAGAAAACAACAAAAAAGTCCACAAGTTGGTTATGACTAAGCGTAAATTGGATTTATATGAGATAGCTGGGACCGGAAAGATATCAGAATGCAGTGTGTTTATAATTATGCATGAACATTTGATCATGAGAAGTAGGGACTGCAGTCGATTACAAACAACAAGGTGTTGATGATTAAGAGCAGTATTTACACATGATGAATCAGATTTTTTGCATCAATATGAGAGATTGGATGAAACATGGATCCATTACTTCAGTCTGGAATCATAACGATCATCATCTGCAGCCGGTAAACAACGTCCGAAGCTTCCAAAGATACAAGGGGAAGGTTATGACCTCAGTATTTTGGGATGCGCATGGAATATTGTTCATTTAGTCTCTCCAAAAGAGAGAGACAATCAATAGCGAATGTTACATAGATTTGTTGGAACGCTTTAATGCAAAAATCAAAGAAAAACGTCGAAGAAAAACCACTATTTCACCAAGACCATGCACCCATTCACAAGTCGATGACAACAATGGTTAAATTGAACGAATTACATTTCGAATTGCTTCCTCATCCACCGGATAGTCCAGATCTGGCTCCAAGTGATTACCAGCTATTCGCTGATCTCAAAAAAATGCTCGCCGGTAAGAAATTCAGCTCAAACGAAGAAGCAATTGTCTAGGCAAAAGGCAATTTCTGGTATCGGAAAGTAGGAGAAGCGTTGGAATAATTGTATTGTTCTCGAAGGAGATTACATTGATGAATAAAATCGATTTTCGGCGAAAACATGAGTTTTTCTTAGTTAATCACACGACTAACTAAGATTGAGTGTCTAAGAATTACTCCCGAACATTCAAAGTTATAAATCAAAAAAGAATTTAATAAATCAATTATTAACTATAATAGACACTTATAGATTCCTTCTTCTTTCCTTGTTCGTTGGTTCCGTTGTAACTGCCGCTATCCATTTCTTTGTTATTTTGCCCAGATGACATGTAATTTGTGATTATTTCCAGATTAATTATTTTTTAACCAATTACATCTACATTTTCTTTTCCTATATATCCATATTTATTATTTTATTTGTGAATACTCTATAAAATTAGGATATTTTCTGGTAATATAACATATTTTTTTTCTTTTTCCTCAGTTTCATTGAAAAATATTCAAACGTTTTATCAAATTTAGGATATTTTATACAACATTGGAAAATGGACAACATTATAAGCATTTGCTTGCTTGAAGTAATTGAATTTAATTATTTGGTTATGTTTTCAATAGCTTTGTCGCTTTTATTACCTTGTAATTGATGATGATTGGAAATTTTATATTTGGCAATTACAAACAACCTTCAAGCACTTCTAATAATTTGTCTTGCAATTTAATGAAATCATCAATAACGTCGTATCTTGTGACACCAATATATTACTACATATGCAAAATATTTCTTAGAGAAATTAATGATATTTGATCTAATGAATTCATTCTAAATTGTAGCGTCTCTCTGTATAAAGCACTTTAAAATAAATCGCATACACACACGATCACTATATTCCAATAACATAGATCTTTATCCATACCTAAAATCCATATAATGGTATGTAAAGTCAAATATTTAATCAACGAAAATCTTCCGAATGTTTCCGTGTTACGTGTTACGGTTACTTTATTTTATAAACACAAAAAAGGATAAAAATGTCTGAGATTTATCTTGATCTGGCATTGCAATTTGGTTACACAAAAAATTTCTTTTATTTATTGTTGTTCTTTCTCAGCTTCATTTGTCTGTTTTAACAATGAAATTTATTGAGTGCGTTTTTATCCTTACGTATTTTCACAAAAGCCTGTTTTATCTTCTCTATCTAATATTTATCAAATATACAGGGTACACTCTAAATTTTTATTCAAAACTTTCTAAATAGTATAGTCAATAGATATTGAATATGGCAAATTATCAGTATTTTTTTTGTGGCTTTTCCTTGGCGGTTACACTAAACTTCTCTGTACTCTGCTTTCAACTACTACACTAAATAAAATAGTTTAATCCTTTGGAGCCATTTCATGTTAGTCCTTTAGTTACGATTAAATTGATTCCCTTGATTGAGTCCCTTCTTAATGCTTCTTCTTGTCTCTTTGCTAAAATATCTGTGAAAATCGTCGTTGTTCTTGAATCTTCTTTATTTTTTAAAATTGTACATTGACTCCGGTCTCAAAATCTGTTTCTATATTTCCTATATCTGAGATTTGAGAAATATCGTAATCGTAGTAATACTAATCTTATTCAATCATATTTTCAAAGGATAAGACGCGTGAAAAAATGTATCGATAAGATTTAGTCAGAAGCTGGAGTTACAGATGTGTCAGAAAGTATTCTTAGATGTTGGTATCTCCAGAAATCGAGTCCAAGGAGTAGTCAGGAATTCCTTAGAAACAGGGCTAATTCCAACAGAAAATGGTGGTGGTGTATTTGAGTCAGTAAGAAGTATCAGCCAAAGAGGAATGTTGTTAGAAAATTTATCAAAAATGTGAAAGGTGTCGAAAGTAACTATTTTCGATTGATAACGCTACCCGTATCACTGCATATAATCCGATGTAATACTGCAAATTGTCTTCTCCAATTTATTATTGCTAATTAAAACTATTATTTCACTCTTAGTACAAATCACTCAGCCTTGTTTTAATGGTAGGTTTAAAAAAAAAATAGCAGCGTCAAAATTTATTAAAAGAAACTACGAAAGGGATTCAAAAAATGGTTACCGTAAGCTTTCAAACTGATCAATACATTTACGGCAACGTTTCTGAACGGAGAGGAAGGTCCGGCGAAGCAAGTCCAGCTGTCCATCAAGAGTTTCAAATTACTCTCAAATTGCAGTTTGGAGGTCAAGAAGAGTGCGTGGTCTTCTAGCACGAACGTGGTCCTTGAGAAGGCTCCACAGGAGGAAATCAAAGGGCGTCAGGGCACACGACCATGTACTCCACTCAACGAATCTTCGTCTGCCTTAACACATAGTGGAGCGAAGCTCCATCCTGCATAAAATGGCGTATGTTCGCGAGTGTTGGATCATTGTCCATTTTCCTAGGTAGGCCCAGGCAGGTTTAAATCTTATTCAATGAAAACATAAGGATTTTGGTCGCTTCATTTTAAGCATTGACCACCGTTCAGCTTAAAGGTTGCTTCATCCGACCACAAAATGCAATGATGGAATTGCAAATCATTCTGACAAGGTCTGAGATACCACTCGCAAAATTCCAATCTACGATCCAAATCATTCTCGTGAAGTGTGTGTAGGAGACGCGGATGGTAAACTCGATAGTGCATGCGTTTCAGCATTCTTCTTAAAGAACGATGGGTTATTTGAAATTCTCCCGATAGTCGCACTGCAGTTTGGTTTGGCTGCTAAACTTACGCCAGCGCTGCTATATTTTCGTTTGTTTTTACAGATACCGGTTGGGCAGAAGGTGGCGCGTCGGCAACAGAGCTCGATTTTTAAAAGTTCTGAAGCGGCGAGTTCGGAAATTGAAAAAGAATTAAAAGTATTCTCGCTTTAATACGATTATTCAATAGCTTGTGGAATGAAAACTTCCTTTTGTGTTTTTGTTACTTATATTTTTCATAATATATAACCTCATTAAATACCACACAACTGCCATATGAATTATTGTGCATGAATTGATGTAACGAAATGTATGTTGGTAAGACAAGCTAGATAATTGTGGAACGTTCCGCAATGTAGAAATATCTGAAGCGTTAGTTGTGTATTGTGAAAATGAATAAAATTATGATGAATATTTCTGTCTACTTGGTTGTTATTTAAATTTCGACAAAGCAATACATATTCCATTTATCTCGACAACACTTTTATGTCTCACTTTATATTCAATGTGAATAATTGAAATACATCTCGGTTGCAGTTATATTGAAGTGTTCGGTCTGTTGATTCTTTTTATGTTCAACGAGCTAAACCCTCAATAGACTTTTAGATTCTTAAATATTGCACCTTCGTTTACAATATTTACATTTAGTTCCATGTTTTTCTCGTTTTATTTGAATTGAATAGAATATCATGACATATGGATTCAGAAGATAATGAACTGGAAAAATTAATAATGAAAAATAATATCTTATGGAGAAATCAGTCTAATGTGTTTGGGTGAAACTATATGACGCGGAGTGTATCCTCTTGTATTTGATTTTTTACCGAGTCCACAAATAAAGTTTACATCTATCATTATATCATTGTTTAAAATCTTCTACGTTGAGAAATTTACAGGAAATTTTCACGCATTAACATGCTGCAACTAGTGGAAACGTTCTTCAGTCTGAGATACCTTCAGCTGAAGATAATGCCTAAAGCTGAATGTTAACATTCAGTTAGAAGACACAATTATTTATATCAGGATTTTTACACCCTGAAGGAATAATTTATCGATTTTTCGGTCGTATATATTACATGAAGTATAAAATAATATCATTTAACAGATATTACTTTAATTTTTACCCAGAAATAGGAGTAAATGTGTTTGGCAATTCCTTTGTTGATATAATCCTTTGTTCCAGATTGAATAGTTTCTTTCCTATCATTTTCTCATACATGTTCGATATTTCTATTGAAATCTTAGTGACCACTGTCTCAAGACAAAATATAAAACCAGCTTCATGGAAGATCTCAACATCAAACGCAATATCTAATCCCTCTTTCCGGTATCATCTTACAAAATGTTGCAGGTTCATCACAAACGTTGAGAACAGTGAAGCGCAGTCAAAGAAGTACTAATTGTGTAAGATATAGAAAAGAAAAATGGTTGAAATGTAGGAATATGGATATCCCAATGGACAATTTCGGAGTAAAATATTCAAAACAATCGATAAGTCACAATGTTCACCCTTAACAATCGCTCACATTATACGTCTTGAAATTTGAGACACTTTGGTAGGTTTTACATAGGTTAAGTGATTCACAATAACCATCAATATTTGGTTCAAGAAACAGGTTTCTGCGAACATGGGCAAAAATAAAACGCTGACATAACCATGGTAACTTTCTCTTACTATAGTCACGATATTAGTCAAAAATCAAGATTGGGAAATTCTATGTATAACAATACTAATGACTCTCAGTATAGATTTTCAATTATATACCACAGTAAAATTGAAATTATTGTTTTCCGTGATAAAGGCTTCCTAAAGCTTTTATTTATATTCAACTTTGATGTTTACATGAAACGAAATTGTCAACAAAATAAGGTTTCATCATGAAATTATGAAACAGTATCCAAGTGCAATCTTTAAAGCAAAAAGAAATATTCTTTGTTGATTCAAATAGTTCGTAGAATTAACAGATTAAACATTCATTATAAAAGTTGTGAATATTTTGAAATTTTATTGTTTATTATCAGCCGAAACAGTTTGCCAAACTGTTTTTAGAGAACTGGGAAAGGCGCTCAGCAATACAATTCTGACAATTTATATCACATTCTTCTTTCACAGTCCATTGAGCCATCTAATAAACTGTTAAAATCAACTGATGGTCATTTCAAAATACTTGCTTTTGGGTGAACAAATGTTTTTGTTTAGTTTGTGAACTTATTTGTGCATTTTAGATCTTATTACTCACAGATTTATTGCGAAATTGCCTCTTAAAGTTTTTAAAATGCAACTGTATTGAAAAATTGCGGAAAATGAACAGAATTCTGACTGAAGCTCTTATCATCTAATGAAAAACGGGGTTAAATCCACCTAATGCTTAAGTTGGCCTTTGTATCTTTTAGCTGCCACTGGATTATCACTTTGCAACTTGAAAGCAACAGTAGAAATTAATGTGCAACATCTCCCATGATTTCAGCACAAAATAAATACTCTAAGTATTCTAAATTTTTTCAATTGGTTTGCAGCTTACTTGCACATTTACTAGTTCCACTAAAATATATCTTGAAATTATCTATAGAGTTCTTTTAACACCATGAAACAAAAAAAATAATACAAAACAAGTCTCGCCCCGGAAAAAACAAGAAAAGCTAACACGGATACATGCTACAAAATCAATTTTTGCCCCACGGCAGCCAGTTTGATGTAGATCAGCTGTTTTATTAGATTACCCAATTTTTTTCGTAGGTTCAGAAAATTACATAATTATTAAAAGCTGTTCAATTACATGGGCAGAGACTAAGTTTCCTTTTGTTCAAATAAGAAGGAAGTCTTGTATTATTGTAATAGATGGAAAGCGCATCGGTTCACAAATCTCTTGCCTTTCCCACTCATCAAATTTTTGACGTCATGCCGATCCATAAAGATTAGTATCGATGTTCTTTTTCTCTCTATTAGTAGCTGAACAAGTTCTCATACCTTGCTCTGTTTTTAATATCAACTCTATGAATAAAACTCCCTTCAAACAGAGATTGGTAGCGATTCGTGGTGAAAACTTTGACCTTTAAAACATTCACATGTAAAAAACATCTACTCTAAACTAAAAAACAGTGATAATTATCATTAAATTTCAGATACTTTAGATCAGTGATTCTTGTCGCAAATTGAATGTGGTAACAACCTTTTCAACCACGTTATAATATTATACAGATTGTCCTTGCTAGAATTATTCACTGTGTGCAAGTCGGTTTAGGATTTTTGTTTGTCATATAAATTCATTCAGTTAAACATAGCATTCAGATATACATGACAAATCAAAAGAAATTTAGACTATTACAATGCGAGGTTCAGAAACATTTTTTTTATTTTGAGACCTTAGACGTCCTGACCTCCAACACAAAGGCTGTTCTACCTTCTCTCTAAAAGTTTCAAAGTTAGCTCCAGGACGCTGTGTATTTCGTTTTATTATTACTTTGACGATAAGCCAATTTCATATGAATTTCACCTTTGTTTATAATCTCTAGTTATGGCTAATATATCGTGGCTAGTCATATACCCATATAGAAAGTGGAAATTTATTCTGTTTAGTATAAATAAATTAGATATATATAAACACATGCAAATGATAAATGTCTTTTATCATGATAAATCGGATTACATCCCACGAACTTCACTCACGGTCGCTATAAACAACGCTGTTCGTAAGAGGGCGCAGTAGAATCAAAAACCAAAACTCTGCGAATTTTCCTTCAGCTTCTCGTCCAGGAGTTGCAGATGAAAGAAAATAGCAATGACTCGTGATTAGACTCTGGATCAATGAGGGAATGAAAAAGTATGTCAACAAACAAATTGGTAGAATTTGAGATAAAACAGGAGATTCCCAATTTTTTTGTACGAGGGCATGGTCATCTGACGGGAATGTGATGTGAACTGGTCACGGAGGAAGTGAAATTTGACTGCTCTAGACTTTTGATTCGAGTCATTGGTTACGGATGGATACAACCTAGAGAAGCTGTAGTGGACATTTGATTAATGTTATATTCCAACTTAATTCAACTTAAACAGGTCTGTTAAACAAATGAAAAATCTTGAGGATACCTCACACACACTTTGTTGTATTTAAATTCCAAAATTAAGAAGTGCTGTACGAAAATTATCCAATAATGAGTATACTTCAATTTAGTATCAACTACAGCCAAACAAAGCATTTGCATACTTCCAATGAGGTATTTACTCTATCTATTAGATTTTTCTTCAACGTCTGTGTGTAAAATATCTCGGAGATTTGCAAATGAGGGATGGCATGAGTGTCACAAGCACCTTTGAACACCAATTACATTGTGAAGAGAAAAAACATGATCCAATAATAGTATAAAATAAACATTTTTGATCAATTGTTGTATATGGATCTGTACAGAAATATTTCCAGCAAGGACAAGCAGCAGAAACCAATAATTTCCGTTGGTTCTCGAGGAAGTCTATATATACATTTCTGACTTATATTCATTTCGTTCATTAGTCAATACAAATCGAGTGTGGCAAAGAATTTGTCTTCATAAGAGTTTGGATAAAAAGCGTCGTGAAGATAATTTACCGCGTGTAGACTTAGTCTTAATATTTCAATTTGTTGTTGTAAGACCTGACGTCTATTTGGTTCTTCATTGTTAGATCTTTTTCCTACATTTTCACTTACTGATTTCATATATCTGAAACTTTTCTCTGAAGACTATTCATCTCAATCATATCAATAACACTATTAGCTTTATCCATGTTCGCATCTAAATACTATTCAAAGCACAAATCCAAACTTAAAATCACACGTACCTAAATGTGGGAGCAATTACGGATATCAAATGGTTGAAAATTCAATTAAATTTTTTTTTTAGTATTTCAGCGTCGGAATAAGTTTTTCCATTCGATAAACTTCTGTGATTGTTAGGACATAATTGTTATCAACATATTTGATATTTGTAGCATGAATTTTGTTAATATATTTAAGTCTATAATAAGGAGGATTACTATTACTGGAAATCTAATATATATCAATATATTCAATAAATAATTGAAGTAATTGTTCAAAAATAATGACCCTCAAAGTTGAAATCGAAAAATTGGAAATTATCTGAAACCGCAACTTAGAAAAGATATTATAATGATGTGAAGAATATTGATGCCGTTTTTTTTTTGTAGAATTTGAAAATAGTTTACAAACACTTTTATTTGATTTGAAGTGTTCAGAATGAAAAAAAAATGGTAGGTATGTTAAAAAGTCTAGAAATTAAGATGATGGATACATTAGTTTGTTATTAAAATTATTTTCGAGAAGGACATAACACTGCAGAAAAACGAGCCGAGAAATTGAAAAATTTCACAAATGTATCAATAAATGTGTTTTGTAACTATAAGTGATGATGGCTGAGAGCAAAAAATGGAATATGAAGAAGAACATTTAAATTAACTAGAATTTGATTGAGGAGAAAATGCATTCGACTCGTGATGAGGTCGATATTTGACTTAATAAATTTTTATGAAACTAAAAACTGACGAAGGCAAAGAAAAGAAAGGGTGTGGATAGCAATTTCACGAAGCTTTTTTCCACTGAAGGCTAATTATGATGTGAATAAACAGTTCCGAATGTAACAGGTGGAATAAAATGTCTAATTAATTATAGCTAGAATGTATACAGTGGAAAATATGATATACCCTCAAATATCACACAAACGACTGTATAAACATTATTCGATGTACATACCGACAACTTCTAATCATTTAATAAAAAATAATTTGACTAATAGGCACAAATTAAAGCGATTTACGTCAATATTTACAGAATAGTTAAGCTGAATACTTTGATATGATTCTGGACACCAAATTGTAATAAAGAGTATATTACAAGGAAATTGGGAACATAATTGCCTTAGTTAGAGAAAAAAATAGAGAATCTATCATAAAATTAAAATTTGTATATAATTACAAGGATCTAACATAGATAGGTAACGTAAAACAAAACAGCTGAAATAAAGCACTGCCTGTCAATATGAACACCTCTTATTTGGAAGGAATATATACATATAATCAGAAATATCTCGAAATATTAAGCTGAAAAGCCTTCTACATGTGAAATTTACACCTAAAACAGTGTATATAGTATGCATGATTCTGTATGCTCTTGATTTATATAATAAGAGAATTAAAATAGAAGGCTTTGTTAATAACTTTTGACAATGAAAATTTTTTCAATATTTACAGTGTTTTACTAAATTTCAATTTGTGATTCCAATGAATCATGGGATTACCCATTAAACTACTTGAGTTGTTAGTTCCTAACCGGTTTTGTACAATATCTGAAGTTCACTTTCATCACTGTAAATTATCGTCTGTGAATAATTGTTGTGTGATTTGAAAATTGCTTGGGATAGCTTCTGTTGTTCATTACTAGTTCAATTACTGTCTTCCTTCTTCAGGGTGTTTCAAGTGACATTGTGTTTTTAAACCTTTCCAACAAATTTTTTTCATCATAATTTATGTTGATACTTGAATGTTACTGAAGAAATCCTAAATACTTACGTTGTGAGTTTGATCTTCGTATTATATTTTCTAGAAATGTATTTTGCGGAGCAACAAGCCCCCTTCTTCCCCCTGGCATGTCGTTGGTCTGTCGAAAAACTTCTAAGATTATATTAAAACACTAAATCACACTTCATAGCAAAACATTGCGGCATATAAGAAGTCCGCGAAAATTTCCGAAAAATTTTTAACCCGAATCTCTGTGACGACTTTTCCTGTACATTTTCCGCGAAAGAAATCCTCAAATATATCTCTATTGTGCATTATTATTCTGTCACAAATCTCGCGATTGTTTTTAGTTATTTTCCTAAAATTGCTATTGAGAATTATCCGCGATTTTCATTGTTTTTCAAATAGTATGTATACGCGGATTAAATAGTTTCGCTGAGAATTGTGTCATGTAACTAACGGGGTAAACACGAGACCGAAACCGGTGGGGAAAAGCCGACTAAGGGAAAATCGAAAAACGCCCGTAGCGCCTGCTACGAAGACGCAACGGAATTTGTATGAACTACTCGTTGAAATCGGATTTTGGAGCAAGACAGCCAAACAAATAGTTAAGGAGCGAACTCAATATTAAGTATTTTTTATACAAACCTTAGTTAATGGTTCATTCTTTTCTATTATTGATGATATATTTCTAAATATCAGTCACACAATAATAGAAATAAAAACTTTCAGTGAGGACTTACTATACGACAATTAAGTATTTCTGTTAGTATGTGGGCATAAATGAGCTGCTTCAGTGAATATATTGGTGACGCTTTATTTTTTGAGATACAAGGAAACTAGAAGTCTTGGAAAATTATTTTATTTATGCTCAAAATAGTCATTACCTACATCAATGCAGTTTTGTAACCGAATTAAAATCCTTAAACCAGTGATTTATTGGGTTCTTGGGCTGGTGCTCTACCTCTTATACACTAGTGACTTCCCTCATTTCGAAAATCACACTATCGCTACATTCGCGGATGACACAGCCATTTTGGCTGCGATTTCCAAGAAAACGCAGTAATAAACCTACAGACATAGGTTATGAAGGATGAGATTGAACAAGAAAAAATCGGTACTTGTCAATTTCACTAATAAAAAGGAGCAATTTGTACCAATAAAAATAAATGACGCACAGGTAATAAGTTACGCGAATTGGTTGCTGGGAAGACTATCCACTCTGTCACTTTTCAATAAACAAATCCTGAAGCCGGTATGGACCTACGGGATTCAACTATGGGGATGTGCCAGCGAAAGCAACACCAAAATAATCCAAAGATTTTAGAATAAAGTACTGAGTAGCATCGTTGATGTACCCTGGTACTTTCGATTCTCATCGAAACCTGGAGATACACACTATAAGGCAGGTATCCACTAAATTTGGAAAGAGTCACGAACGGCGGCTCTTAAAACATGTGAACATCGAGGCAATTCAGCTCCTCGTCACCAACGTAGGGAAAAGACTTAAGATGACGAAACCTTTTGAGTTAGTTATCTAAGTGCATATTGATATTGATCAGATCGCAATTGTAGGGAAACCGAGTTTTCATAGAAAAATCTGGGTCTTCTCAAAAAATTTATGAATTATTTCATAAATCTTATTCTCCGCCATGTGAAATCGACAACCTACATATTTCTTGGTGTTTAAAAATAACCAGAAATCACATATGGCTAATTCAGGCGAATATATTCGATATTTGATACCTGTTACGTTATTTTCATGTAAACAATCAACTGTTTGCTTTGCAGTGTGTGAATATTCATCAATCTGCAAATATTAACTTACTCAAGAGCTGCAGGTATCAGTTTCTAGGTTACCAGTTTACTGTAACTGTAAGTTGATCCTCAAGCTTTATCCCTTTTACCAATCCTGCAATAGTAATAAAATAACTGTGTATATACACCTAACAGAGGCTGCTATCCCAGAAAACACAGGGTCAAAAGAACAAATAAGAAATTAAAATTTTTGTGTTCGCTAAATTATTTCTTAGACTTTTTTAAATGGTTTTGTAGATAATTTTCTTGATTTTAGGTTTTCTTGAAGCTACGACTAAAATAAAATAAAATATTGACGCTTTGACCTATTGATTCAAAATAAAAATCTTTCTCAACCACGCCAAACAATGTTTTAATCCAAGTTGTTGGAACAATCAAATAAATCATTCAAATTAATAAAATAGAATTATAAATTTCACACAAATTGTTAAGGTCTTTTTTATCGGTAACTGTTTTGTTGCTATGTATGTGAACCATTTCGAAAATTTCTTTTTTCTAAAAAAAATTAAGTTTTTATAAATTTAATATTTAATGGTTTGTGTGTGACTTTTCGATTTATTTTACAAATATTAAACTGTCTGTCCTAAGTAAACAGCGTCATTGTCATTACAAGTTATTGGATACGCAAAATAACTTTTATTTGTTTTTTGTATCGTAAATTCTAATTTAGAGGAATATTCAATAATGTATTTTATCCTTTAAGATTCATACTAATATCATATTGGTTGAAATAATTTGCTAGTTGTTATGAAAGTCCTTGTAAATATAGTAAGGAAATGTGTTCTACATTTTGATGTTTAGGTTTTTTTTTCTTACTTAAGTGACTATAGTATTTGTTCATCCTTCTTTGATATATTTTATTCATCATTTTTATCTCTTTTGTGACATAGGATAACTTGAATCGAACTTTTAATATCTTGAGGTTCAAGTTGGTTTATATCAGTCTGTTCTTCAGTCATCTACATAACGAAAAAATAAAAGAATATTTTATATTAAGTTTGCTTAAGACAGTTTCCTCAAGATCTACCATTACTAATAGTGCTATGGAAATGGAGGAGGCTTCCATAGCGCAAACAATAATTTGTTTATAGATTAATTTCTCAAATTTGAAGTATGTTGTTGTTTAGAATGTATGTGTATGTATTCATCATCAGAAACTAAATTGATGATCAAAGTACAGTTTCAAAATATCTATTGAAGTAAAACAATAATAGAAATTACTCATATCACAATTAATGTTATATATATATATATATATATATATATATATATATATATATATATATATTACAAAATTGTACTTGGACCGTTACGAAAACGCTATAAACTTACTAATAATCCAACTCGTAAAACAACTATCGATTGTTATGAATTAATAAGAAAAAGTTTTCAACAAAACTGAAATTGACACAAAAACTAAAGAGAAACTAACAAACTATAAACATTTTTCAGATATACTAATAGTAACATCAATAAACACTCCAATTGAACCTTCCTGTTTGGTTAATTGAAGTTTTAACAACATCTTATAACTATAGCAATCATTATTATATCAAAGATTCCATTAAGATAATTGAAGCTTACAATAATATGTTATTACCACAGAATTATATTTTTTTAGGCTTAGATGTAATATCATTTTTCAGTTTTACTCAATTAAATATATGCCTTACAGCTTTGCAACCCTAATGGAGTGATATAATAAAAAAATTATAATAGAGCAATAGAGATTCATTTTCATTAAAACATATTGTTCTTTGGAAGACCATTGGGCTTTCCAATTTCCTCTGTACTGGCAAATTACGTAATGAATTATATTTTGGGCTTTGTGATAACTGTTTTACCCTTCAAATTATTGTTTAGTAAGAGGTATAATATAATTTTATTCCTTCGAAATAATAAAAACGATAATTTGCTATTTTTCTTCGAAAGTTATGATCCTTTTATATATACAATTCATTATAGAGAGATTGCTGAATTATCGTTTCCTTCTCTTGACATCAAATATATTGGAAACAAAAGTAATTAAATTTTGATTGACTTTAATTGAATGAAATAGGAAACCAATAAGTTCTGGAAGATATATCAATTATCATTCATATCACCCACGTAACACAAAAATCAAGTTCTCAAAATTTCTGATTCAATATTTCATAAATAGGCAAATATACTACATATCTTTTGAAACGAATTCTATATGAGTAATACATCTGACACGGATTTTGACATCAGACAGACAGACAGAAGAGAAATCTTTCTGAGATTGCTGTGACAACTATTTATACATCCTTACCATATATAAAATCAGTTACTTCCAAACTTTCAGGAATCTTTAAAAAATATAATTTGCAGCTAGCTTACAAACAAAATCTAACACCCCGATGCGCATTTTCTGAAATCAATGATAGATAAGGTTACTGATCAATCGGGTAATCTCCCACAAAAGTCAGCAAATTGTATCCGGATAGGTGCTCTTTTACTCCTTATGTTTTCTATGAAAACCATCCCATGGCTTGTGAATCCAGCCAACTGGAAGCAACTACGAAAAATTCCTATTTTTAGAATAAACAAACATTGCTCAAATTATCAATGTACTGATTTAAATAACCATAGTGTAATCATTGCCTATCTTAGATATCAAAAAATCAAATTTTACATATATACATATTTTACATTCAATGTCATTCCTCACCAACTAACCTTATCTAACCTTTAAAATTTAACTTCACCATGACGTCCTAGCCTAATCTAACTCATAAACATTTTATGTCATTCATAATTTAACCAATTAATATTCCACTTTAGTCATAAAGACCTAACCTAATCTAACTTATAAACAATTTATGTCATTCCTAACTCAACCAATAAATATCCAACTTTACTTATAATGACCTGACCTAATCTAGCTTATGAACATTTTATGTCATTCATAATTTAACCAATTAATATTCCACTTTAGTCATAAAGACCTAACCTAATCTAACTTATAAACAATTTATGTCATTCCTAACTCAACCAATAAATATTCAACTTTACTTATAATGACCTGACCTAATCTAGCTTATGAACATTTTATGTCATTCATAATTTAACCAATTAATATTCCACTTTAGTCATAAAGACCTAACCTAATCTAACTTATAAACAATTTATGTCATTCCTAACTCAACCAATAAATATTCAACTTTACTTATAATGACCTGACCTAATCTAGCTTATGAACATTTTATGTCATTCATAATTTAACCAATTAATATTCCACTTTAGTCATAAAGACCTAACCTAATCTAACTTATAAACAATTTATGTCATTCCTAACTCAACCAATAAATATTCAACTTTACTTATAATGACCTGACCTAATCTAGCTTATGAATATTTTGTCATTCATAATTTAACCAATTAATGTTCCACTTGAGTCATAACGACCCAACCTAATCTAACTTATAAACATTTCATGTCATTCCTAATTTAACCAATTAATATTCAACTTTGCTCATAATAACCTGACCTATAAAAATTTGATTTCATTCCTAATCTAACAATGAGAATGTACAACGATTTGAATAGCAAATTTAAGACACTGCACTCAATTAATAAATGTAAGTAATCTTTGATATTGTGACTTTTACATTGTAGTTTGACTATAATTTCAGTCCCTGATGATGAAATATATGTATTCAAAAGCTCGGAAAAAATATATATTAAAAAGAGTACATTTTGTTGTTCAAATTTACGTCATTCCCACTACAATAATAAACTAGTTGGCACAGATTTCGCTCCTAATATATTCCTTGAAAAATCGTCTTTATTTGTGTTCTCATTTGATATAAAATTAAATTCAAAGTAAAAATTGGTATTTCGACCTATTTTGGTCGGCGCTTTAAAAAAAAATATTCATAGTCGCATTAAAAATTTAATTTTACTCAAATTGTTCAAGTATTTTTTATCATTGACAACTTTCTCGTTACTGCGTGTGTAACTCATTATTATTTTTTTGTATTTGATTCCATTTCAAACATTTTTATAATTGAATGTATATTTTTTTTCATATTTCATGGTTTGTTAATGTATTTTTAGTTACAAGCGTATATATAACATAAATAGGTTAAAATGATTAATAATGATTTTGATTTATAAATAGGACAAGGGCAGAGCGATCAAATCGGCCCTTGTACAAAAACATATATATCGAATTAATAAACTCATTTATTTTTAGCGTAGGCTGAAAATAAATTAGAATTATGCGACGAATACTGCACGTTCAATGATTTTCATAGAAATGATTTTATGAATTTTCAGTTTATACATCGCTATCGAAAAATATCATTTTATATTTAACCTTTGTGGTTCTCAAATTATATTTGCTCCTAACATAAATCCATTGCGGTGGTTTAAGGGCTCGCAAGGCCGCCGATATTTTCGTTCCAGTAAAATACGTCTGTGAAAGCTAGGTCATGGTTGTTTTTTGACCCTTTTTTATTACGGTAGATGATTTCTACAATGTTTAATATAAGAACATTTATTGATACCAATAGAAGCTATAAGATTGAAGGGATCAACAAGGAAGTATTTCGAAAGGAAAATACTTCAACCAAAAAAACAAGTTTTTTCCGAATAATTTTGCATATTTTTGTTGTTCAGGAAAACAAAGTATGTTAATATAACCGCATTGGAATAGAATGCATAAAGTTTCATAGTTATATTAGAACTTGGTCAATAGAATACATTGGAAACTTTTTTGCAAATTCGTACACATAGACATATGTTGGTTAATTCATTGTTTCTCTTGGGTATTTTCTAAATTTAAATTTGTTACTCAATTTATTTCCAATTAATTCAGTTTTCTCAGAGGCGAACATAGTTGAAGTTTCGATATGTAAAAGCTTTTATTCTCAATTACGAAAAGGGGCAGTATAAAATTTCTAAACAATTCAAACAAACAAAACTAAACAAAAGTTAACAATTTGATGTTTCGGTATTCTGCCATCTAAAGCATTGAAGACGTATTTTTATTAACACCAACTGTTGCAGAAGAGAATATTTATAAATATAGGTAGAGTATATAGGGTGTTCTTGGACCTGATGTGGATTCGGGAGTAAATAAATGACGTGAAAATAATGTGGGATAAAAAAAATGTCTAATTATACTATTTAAAGGCCAGGGGCGGCTTATGCTCAGTGGTTAACAATCCGTAAACTTTATAGGGACAACCTGTAGATTCCTGAGAAAGCAAAAATGAATTTTTCAACATAAAGTTACTCTTTATTCAACTCTATAAAATTTATAGTTCGCCATAAAGAGACATTTCTTGAAGAATTAATGAATAAAGAAACATTTATAATACATACTATCGAAGATCATATAAGTGACATAAGGAAAAACTTAAAGATTAAGAGATTAATAATTATTTTCCATCTACTACAAAATAAGCTACTACGTGATATTTAATTGAAAATTGCGACTGTGTTATTGGCAGTTTGCTGTTAATCTTTTCAGTGAATATGCCGACATGCATTTGATGTATGGTTTAGCTTCTGGTAGCTCGTCAGAAGAAGGTTGAGCTCAACGCTTTCCGACAGGCTTGTCTACACAAAATAAATGAACTAATTTCCATTATTTTTCACAGAATGATATTTTGGAAAGTGCACTACCAAAAAAAGGAGGTGAAGGTCAACAACGAACTATACAAACACCGTAGTTAGAGCAAAATGCATTGGATGTAATTGATGCTGATCCCAGAACTAGCGTACGCAAAATGTCACTAAAATTTAACGTATCAACAACAACTATTCATGGGATTCTCCACGAGCGACTTCTTTAGGGGATTATCCAGCAAGATTGGCGTTTTTTGGAAAAGTGATGTTTACTGATGAAGCTGGTTTCACACGAGACGGTTTTATTAATTCGCTTAATTTACATTTATGGACAGATGAAAATCCTTACAGTACAATTCAAACAAAGAATCAACATTGATTTTGTGTTAATGTTTTGCTTATGTGTTTATACAATATCCTAGGGAAAAAGTACTCAGAGACATTTTGTTATCAACATATCAACAGAGATGAAATGTCGAACTTTTCCCCGTCTCGAAAAATAGTTATTTATGTATCAAAGCTCTAAAGTCATACTTTTTGTCACGAGGCTGGAGATTAGTAGCCATAAGAGACTTTAGTGCCTTGTTACATATAATATTTTTTTCGAAATAGTCGAGAGTCGAGAAGAATAGGTTATGAACGCCGCGTTTAGTTACACAGCTTAATAATATGATTATGGCTGTGCAATCTGAACGAAACACATAATGGGTCTTCTGCTCCCAGTGACATATACTATTTTCTCTTCAAGCGGGGGTGTACATTGAAATTTTTACAATACACTTTTCAAAATTGACAAATATCAAATTAAATAAAAATGAAATAACAGTTTCTGCCTTCTTGGTTACAGGATAATAATAAGAGGTTGCTATCGTTTCTCATGATTTGGTTACTACTACAATAATGAGCGTTCATTATTTTACTAGTAAAAGAATGGGTTATTTCTATGATGTGTGTTGCCGAAAATAATATAGATATTATTATACGCTTGAAGAAAAATCTTATTTCTTTTTATTTATATATATTAATGCTAATCGGTTTGAGTTATTCGTAATGTTAGAAGTATTTAAACTGGTTGACGTGTAATCAAACATACTACATTTTCAATAATTATTATCATTTAACAAAGACAAAACGATCACCATCACCAACAACTAAGATTTATCAAAATGAGCAAATGTTCAATATAATATAAAATATTGAACAAAAATTGATAGAAAAAATTATTTTTTATAAGAATTAGTGCATTTTTGGTATTTGGCTTAATTTTTTTTTAATTTTCCACAAAAAAGCCTTATAATTTAAGAATGGATAGGGTTAGGTTAGTTACTTCAATGCCTAGGCACTAAAAAGCGATTTCACTGCCGATTTCAATTCAAAAATCGCATTTCTGCTGATTATGAAAAAAAAATATATTACTATATTAATTTTCTTAGGGTTTGATATTAAATTATTTATAGCACTGGAAAACTGTATTTGTATTTTTATGTATTTCTTTGGTAATGTTGTTAACTCATATGAAATAGATAACTTTTGTAGTGCCAAATAGAGGATTATATAGAATTTTAATAACTTAATGTTTTATCATTTTCCGTTCCAAAGTTTGCTCTTAAGATGTTTTGAAAACATTCTCCAAAGTTTTCATTAGAATTAGTTTCGTTTTATCATTATCTTTTGTTGAATTCGTCTTGTTTACATTTCAGAGTGAATTGATACCATATTAAATTTTTTATGGGATTAACTTTTGTTTTTGCATATTTATCTCATGTTAAATACCCGTGATAATGGAAAAATCATTGAAAATTTTTATTTTTTAGTTCAGGAGCCATCGAAAGAGAATAGAATATTGGCTCTATACAAATATCAGCGTTCAAATAAGAATTTCTCAGTTATACATTTGATTGTCTGGATATTTTGTTTAAAAATTTTATAATCAATTTTGAGGAAAGTATTGGGGATGTAATATGCAGTAAAGACAAAATAAATACTAATAAAATCCTAAATCTAATATCTATTATAAATTATAAATCTTAAAGCATCTGAAATAACAATGCTGCGCCATCTAGTAATTAGTAGTAATACGTATATAACACTCATAGAAGAGAACTATTTTTATTTTCTACCGCGTATTAAGATCTCTATCATGAAACTTCAATAGCAATATTAATGTATTAAGTTTCGCATTGGAAAGATAGGTGACAGAACTATGCGATTTATTCGATTAATTCTTCAAAATAACAAAAAAATTCTGATTTTAACAGGTTTTGGAAAAACTATCAAATCAGAAATATAGGGTTATGACTAGATTTTTATTATGGAATTGGATACACCTTTACAGATGTGGAATGATAGAAAATACAATTAACAAAGAATTATACATTACTAAATTATTAAAAAAAATAATTATAGACAGTTTCTTCTTCTTCAAATAACAGCAAAACATTTTCAAACCATTTGTTAATCTAAACAAATTAATGCTTTTGACGGCAGTTTGTTGCCACTCGTACCGTCTTTTGTCTTCGCTGAAGATGTCACTAAGAGTAAGACTCATTGGTATTTAAATACATTTTACGATATAAATAAAATGAACAAGAACTGGGAAAATATAAAGACAAGAAAAAAACAGTAAAAGAAAGAAAAAACAGTGGTTTGATGAAGTCTACGAAAAAGGAATAATTGAGAAAAAAAAGCACAGAATAATGGAAAAAATTACCAATATATTAAAAATCCGAATAGGAAAAAAGCTACATTGCAGGCAGATAGCAGTGTGTGGGAGCAGAAAATGATTTGAATACAGGAGAAGAGTAGACGGAGAAGAACAACAACCAGCACTCAATGAAGTAGACGATACCCTTAAGAAATTGAGACTGAACAAAGCAGGAGGACCAGGTAAAATCCAGAAGAACAACCAACGCTCAATGAAGTAGACGATACCCTTAAGAAATTGAGACTGAACAAAGCAGGAGGACCAGATAAAATCCAGAAGAACAACCAACGCTCAATGAAGTAGACGATACCCTTAAGAAATTGAGACTGAACAAAGCAGGAGGACCAGATAAAATCCAGAAGAACAACCAACGCTCAATGAAGTAGACGATACCCTTAAGAAATTGAGACTGAACAAAGCAGGAGGACCAGATAAAATCCAGAAGAACAACCAACGCTCAATGAAGTAGACGATACCCTTAAGAAATTGAGACTGAACAAAGCAGGAGGACCAGATAAAATCCAGAAGAACAACCAACGCTCAATGAAGTAGACGATACCCTTAAGAAATTGAGACTGAACAAAGCAGGAGGACCAGATAAAATCCAGAAGAACAACCAACGCTCAATGAAGTAGACGATACCCTTAAGAAATTGAGACTGAACAAAGCAGGAGGACCAGATAAAATCCAGAAGAACAACCAACGCTCAATGAAGAAGACCATACCCTTAAGAAATAGCTAAACAAAGCAGGAGGACCAGATGAAATCGTCATTGAAATGGTGATATACGGGTCAAATAAACTACTGAATAGACTACATCAGTTAATAGAACTAGAATAAACAAATGAAACCGAAAAATGTGCGCTAATTTCAGACCTGTCGCCCTTCTAAATAAGGTCTACAAGATTTTCACTTCCATCTTCAATACAAGATTGGAAAAGTATACGGAAACTCATCTTACAGAATGTCTATATGGAATTAGGCCCCGGGAAACAACAATAGATGCCATTTTTATTTTAAATCAAATTATAGAAAAATGTTACGATCAGGATGTGAATATCCACATTCTACTTATAGACTTCAAAGAACTTTTGACAGACTAAAAAGAGACATACTATTAAAAGACGTGTCCAAATTGCAGGTTCCAAAAACATTAACAGAATAATGATGACTGAGTATAAATGACATGTAATTATGAAGGACGGAAAACCTAAAGAATTCGATATAAACCGTGGAGTTAGACAGGGTGACGCTCTATCAACAACTCTACTTAATATAGCACTAGACGGGGTAACAGAAGACTGCAAGCTGAAAGGTACAATTACTATTAAAGACGTCTAAATATTGGCATACGCAAATGATCTGGTGATAATAACGAGAAGTGTAAAGGGCCTAAAGGAAACATTACTAAAGATCGAGCAGGAAGCTAGTAAACGAGGAATAGAACTAAATAAAATGAAGACTAAGTACATGAAGTTGACAAGAAAGCAAAATGATAATAAATATAAGAATATAGCGATATATTTTAGATCTAGAGGATAACATTTAACAGCCAAAATCAACGAGGAGAGGGAATCACTCAAAGGATCCACGCAGCATACCATAAATTCCTAAATCTAATGCTCTGCAAAAAAATCAGTAGACGTACTAAAATGAAAATATACATCACAGCAATAAGGCCAACAGTAAACTATGAAGGAGAAACGATGAATTTAACAAAAGCTATGAAGATAAACTTGAAACGACGAAGATATAGATAAAAAAAGTTGATTGATGCACAGTATAGAAATTAGAAAAATCTAGGAAACCGGCCTAAATTAAGACCAAAAAGACAATGGGAAAGTCAAGTAATAAATGATCTGAATAAATTGGGAATCCGTGGATTGTGGAGTGATATCTAGGCATGGATACTATCTGCTGAATAAATCTTGGATGAAGTAGATCTATACTATCCACCATGTCTCCTCAAATTCAGTAAACTTGAATATACATCTGCTAACATCGTGGCAGAAATGCGACGTAATTAAAGTTACTAGAAATAATGCATAACTTTGAATTCAATAATAGTGAATTGTCTACGAGTATCGTTTATTTCTGAGGAACAGTAGCTATCTCAATCATTACACATCCTCAAAATAACTCACAACAAGTTATTAAATAGGTAATTCAGTCTATTAATTGAAATAAAGGTACATAATTGAGTAAACAACTTTTGTTGGGTACATTCTACAAAAAAATGTCAATAGCGCCCCGATTAAATTCTTCTTGGCTTTTTCATAGAAATATTTTCAATTGTGGAGATATTTCCATCATTTAGTTTACTGTATTTTAAATCTTGTACATCAAGTATTTCATGTATTCAATTTCTTGAAGAAAATTATGAATATATTCAATCCCATCTAGTATATATTAGTTTTTCTATTAATTTTCATCAATATATACACCTCTCAAACCATAATTAACTTGGTTTTAATATCTGGTTATTGGACTTTGCTTTGCTCTGTCCTTAACTTGTTTTCATTCCGTTATTTTTCAGTTTCATAAATTTCAATACATCTTCTTCATTACTTTCCTCATTCATTTCCTTTTGCCAATTTAGTAATCTTCTGATTTGTTTTAGCTGGATCTGATTGAAAGACACTACATGATTTTTTAGTTCGTGGCTTTTATAAAAATACAGGCTAATTTTGAATTATCAAATTTAATAAATTTTTCAAAAAAAAAACTTTATATTTTATACATTATTATTTATACTAATATTTGGAATTTCCATCTTGTATTTTGAAATCAATTTCAGTAAACAAACTCATTAAATATGTCAATTTTATTAATACCATGCTCTTTCTAGCTCCCGAACTATTTGTTAAAATTTTTCATTTATTGGGCTCAAACTTCCGAGCTCGCTTCATTTCATTGTCACAGTCAAAACATTGCAGTAAAATGATCAAATTCACATTGATTGTATTTATAATTTGTATTACGTTAAAAACGTTTCTCACAGTTCCTTTGAATAACGGTAAGTACATGTTTGTATTAGACAAAACGTTATTTTCAATTCAATAGATCACAGGACATGTTTTGAGATAATATTTATAATTGGATTTGGCTTTATTGTTTTTCAAAATATTCTCCATTAAGATCAATATATTTCGCGTGCGTTTAAATCAATTGTCGAAGCATTCTTTCCAATCCTTGACCTGACAGTTTATTTTTGTTCTGCGGGAATAAAAAATCATTGGGTGTCAAAATAGATGACCCATGAATTCGATGTTTTGACTGTTCAAAAACATTTTGGGTCGTTTTCAGTAATTGATTATCCCGGTTTTTCCAACACTTTTAGCAAATAAATTCTAGTGTAGTATTGATCTACTACGTTTAGTTTTCAATAGTTTTTGGTTTCAGACCATGAACATCCACCAAAAAGCGTTTTGTGAAATTGACTCGACATTCTCAAAACAACAGGTGATCGTTTGGTTGACTATTCAAGTTATCTCACTTGTTTTTGCGACAAAAAGCAAGAAAGCAAGATCGAAAGCTCTAAAAAAATTTGTTTTTAGCATTTTTACCATGTTTGTTATTAGTTTTTAATAGAATCCTGTTTATTTTATAATTATAAATTGATATTATTTCAGATTCGTATTTTATTAGATGTTTCTTTTACCAAATATAATTATAAATAAATACTGTACTTTTCGTGGTAATATTCAAAAGGGATTCGAGTAAACAAAATCAATTCTATTAGATTATAGTTTCTCCGAGCTTTACGTATACTTCAAATAAATTTAATAAATACTATATAATTCCAATAAAATACTGATATACCACTATTATTATTATAAAAGTTTTTTATTATATTTTTTTAGATGACAAAGATTGTAAGGATTTGTTCGATTGTCCAGATAATACAACATATTGTAATCAGTCAAATATAACGGATCTAAATGAAAACAAAGTCGTGACTAAAACTTTATGCATGGGATATGATGGTAACGTTTCATTACGTTTTTATGAAAACTTGATTTCTTCATAATTAATAAATCTTTTAGTGGATACGTATTCATCACCATTCTAGCAATGATCACCTTATAAATAGTTGTTTTGTATAAAATCAAAACTAGTTTGTCCTTTTTCAAAATGAAAATAATCCTATTCATATTTTTTTGAAAGTCTAAAAAATCTATTAATTTTTGGCATATTCAAATAATGAAAAACAAGGCGAAATTACGTAGAAAATAATAAATATTTGAATTGAACACATTCCAGAAAGTGGAGAATACTAGAGGTGAAAGAAAATTATCTTTTAGTTAAAGCCACGATTCAATCAATTTGTTAAATACCACGAAGGGGCGTGCGCCAACTCGTGATTTTAACACCCCGCCAAAAATTTAAACCTCTGTTACAATGTGCCAACTCGTGATCGTGTTAGTCATGAAGATTAGACAACTCTAAATTTTAATTATGAAAGGAAAAACAAACACATAACAAAACACATGAAGAACCAATAAAAAATATTACGTTTTGTATCTATAAAGGACATGTTTCACAAATTCACATTCTGTTATTTAATTTGACTAACCTACCCTAGCCTAACCAATTGCAAGTGTGCATTATCGTGTTATATGGAATTCGTAAATTTTAAAAATTGCAATTTGTTAAGTACCTACCTAATTTTAGAATGCAATTCAAGGGATTTAGAACTTCTAGGATTTAATTTCTGGATTTCCTAGCATTATATATGGATTAGGTACTAAATCCAGGTAATCCTTTAAATGAATCCGTAACGAGATATATTATGTACTCAGAATACCTTTTCATTTACCTGAAATATCCCCGTTCTGAGTTGGCGCATCTTTGTCTAAACGGATTCAAAATCCTCCGAGTTTTAGCGCACCCCTTTAAAGATATGCTAAAAAATCATAAGAAGTATAAAATAAATATTTAAGTTAGTTAAGGAATACGAGGAGGCAGAAATATACAGTATAAAAATAATATTGATAATTTACAAGATAGAAGAAGGGAGAATTACAAAAGGAAATAACATAAATTACTAATAGAAGAAGGAGGGAGTTAGAAAACATCGAATAAGATTACAAAACACAACTTTAATCAAAAATTAAGTTGGAATTTGATCATTTAAACACCCAACCACATAATATTTGACGCCCAAACACTAAACACTAACAAAATCAAATGCACAATCAATCAAAATCTGAAACTTTTGTCGTCAAAATATTTGCTTACGTATCACTTAGTTCAATGATGAAAATTTCTCTCTTGCAACTTCAACTTTAAACCTAGAAAACAGAAACGAAATCTCTCGAGACCAGATCTGGTATATAAGCTGGGAGTTCAATGAGTTCGATTAAATTGAGTGAATTTTAGTTATGGTTATCGGTGTAGTTCGAGGAAATGTGTTATTCTGATGGAAAAACACTTTGTTTTTTTCTAAATACGGTCTTCCTTTACCTCAGCAAGCTTAATACTCTCCTGTTATCGTTTTCCCGTTTTGACGATGAATACAATCCCTTGACTATCCCAACAAATCCACGCAAGGAAATTTATCAATTTTTAACTAATCTAATACATTGAATCGATTAGAACATTTGAAGAATTCCAGTAAAAAACTTTGTTGCAGAATCGATCAAACTATTTAACGTTCTAAAAACAATTCTATATAATTCGATTGTGTATTTGGAAAGAGTGATTTTCAATTTAAAAGAAAATGTAAAATCTTATTATACTAATAACAATTTTTTCAGGTACAGTTCTAAAAAACACGTCAACCGTTAGTGATTATCAAAATAATGATACTGACATCAATGATTTCTTCGATTACTTTTTCTAAGAAATCTCTTCCATGGAGCATTATTTTCGATGCGAAGATACAGTTGAGATTAGATGATAATATTGTAATTATTTAATGAAAATAAATATTCGACACAAATCAAAAATTGTAATCAGTTAAATGAACTTTTCACTCTTGTATAGCAATAGGTGAACAAGATTAAATCGCCCAAATTTCATTAGTATTTCATGATTATAGAGGCTACTAGAAACTGTCAACTACTCTTCTTTATTAATTCACTTGGTGATTTGTAAAATTGACCATAAATTTCAATTGATCATAGTGACGAGGACAAATTGGTCCAGATTGTAAACTGGTATAAAGTAATGTTAACAGAAAGTCGAAGAAAGAGCAAATGTTGGAATTGTGACAAGGCAAGGCGTATACGCAGTTCGTTCCGGTACTTTCGCAAACAACAAAGTCCAGTCACAGGGAAAACAATAAAGGGTCGCCTAAAAAAAGGCAGCACCCACCCAGGATCATGACATTTCATCGAAAAGCCGATATCTATAAGTCGAACTGCTCTCTTCTATATTGTTTCCAGCATCTTGAGGGTATGTTTCGGAGACGAGCTCCAAATGTGCGAGCAATATTCCAAAAATGAACGAATCTGGGCCTGAAGAGGGCTAGAAGCCGTTGCGGACTATACAGCTTTTTGTTTTTAAAGAGGGCTCCAAGCTTTTGTGAAGCTGTCTTGGCTAAATCGGCAATGTAACTATACCAGGACATATTGTTGCCAACTTCAACGCCCAACAACACATAATAGTCTGGCTCTTTGCTCTATTAAACTCAATCAGATTGCTTTTACCCCATTCCAGAATGTATTCAAGATCAGTATTGAAGGTGGTGATCTGTTGATACCTACGGATTTGGGTAGTATTCGAGTTTATTGGAGCGGTTGACTTGAACACACATATTAATTTGCAGCTATCTAAGCAATCATCAGTACTCGATGAAGACAGTTCTCTGTTATTTTCTTATGTCTTCTACTTTTGAGACTCAATATATATCATAGTTTTGTTTAGAATGAATTTTGATTTCAAGCGATTCTAATTTATTTAATAAACGCACTGAAAAAATAAAGGATGTAGACGAAATTCATGATAATAAGCTGTTTAGTATAGCTAGTGAAGAAGTAACTTGTGATACCTATATACGTAATCAAAAATACTACCATAGACAAAATTCCTTCATATTTAGTGCCAGAATTATGCATTATCCTTAACTATACCATATTAGAGTAAATATTTACCAATGTATCATATTTGAAAAAAAACAACGGAAGGTTAATAGTAAAATTTAAGTGACTTCGTCTACTTGTTTGAACATAATTAAATGCCTCTACTTGAAAGATGTCAAACTTATCAACATGTCAGCAATGCTGACGGGAGTAGAATACCGGTCAAAGTAACTGGTCGACATAGCATAAAGTACTTCGGACGATTAGCTTTGTGAACCTTTATGATTCAGAGGAAAGTAGATCTGTTACTAAGAGCTCATTATATAGCAGTAAAACCACCTTTGTTTTTTCTTCATTATCCTCCTCGATTAGTGGTTCCTTTGGAAGACGATCGCGGTTGCAACTTTTAAAATAGTGCAGAGAAATTCACCACACAAACAAAATAATGTAATAACGCATGTAGCGACGAATCGCGATTATTTTCAGCCAATCTGACGGCCATCCTACAAACCACTTCATTGCCTTATCTCTATAGACTTCTATGATATTTTGAGTAAAACAACAAAGGTCTACATATAGCACGTTGAATTTTGAAGTCTCTCTAAGTGCCTGGCAGTAATACTTTCAGTTCAGTTGTTTGAAATGAAGTACCATAAGAAAACATCGACTACTTCTGTATACCGACGCCTGAACAGATACGAAAATGTATTAAGTTACGAGGTTACACTATTAACTTTTTATTAGTGCATAATAAAATTTCTTGCAACCACTATCATCTTATTTTTTATATAGGGCTACTTAGTATCAAAAATTCAAGGTCGATAAACTATTTCTACACGTTTATTGTCACTAAATATTCAGGCATTTGAATATTTGTGATATTTTCCAAAACTACTACTACCAAAAGATAAAACTATATATAAAAATTGTATGAAAATTAAGATCATCACATGTATTATCTTCCCAAAGACTGACGCTGCGTCTGCTGTATTTGACTCCAAAAGAACATGTTGAGTTTCCAAAATATTAAGATAAAAACATAAACTTCATCTATTCTTGTTTGAAAACTCTACAGAACCCAAAATTTAAAAAATGGATGAAAGAAATAGTATCGGAAACGGAATTTATTGAATCCACGAATGTATCCGTGCTGACTTTGACGAAATTGGGTGTTAATTTTGTTATGTAAAGATAAAGTTTATTGTAACTTCTCGTTTTGCGACAGACTTTCCCTTACATGTGGAGAGCAGTGATTTCAATGTATGAAATGGTTAATCATTGGTGTTTGTAGGAACTATAGCTTCCAAAACTGAATTAAAAAGTGGCTTTAGTGTGATTTGTTACTTTCTTTTCCCGTTATTTCACTATTCGCATAAGTAACATAGGTTATAAAACAGAAAAAATACAATCAACTAACGAAATAAACGAAGTTACTCACATATGAATATCGATTAAGTACGCTTCATACAAACTCATATTCAATAATATCACACTGTTTTGACTCCAAATACCGTTTACAACACTGTGATTACCACATACTCGAAAACAATGACCTTCTGAGCACAAAAACCATGCGATTAATCAACTATTAAGACCAATAATAAATTTTTACAACCCCCAACCAACCCCTAGGCGTATTGTTGAAGTCAACATTAGAGCAATCTCAAATAAAGGGCCTTATTTGTAAATTGTTTAGTTTTACTAGACTGAGTATTAGTGTTTGAGGTCTGTTCATGAACTTGTGGTGCGGTCTAATCGGTTAGAAATAAGGGCTTGATATTAAACGGTCAAATCATTGAAACCAGACCGGAATAATATTAATTCTATGGGAAAATAACCGAACGGGTTAATAAAATAAAATAAGTAGTTAACTTTCCATTTATACAATGGAAATAGAGAGGATACCAGAAACTAATGAACAAATCAGTTGAATTATCTAGAACAAGTTGAATTAAAAATAAAATCCCTCTTATAAGTATTGTACCAAAGTCTCCGCATTGATGTTATTCTTTATCATCCTGAAAGTAGTCATTTAATTGAATAACTCATTCCCAGCACTGGTTCCACTCCTAGGGCAGTCCTGAATATAAATTTTCGCAATTATTACATTCAATACATTCGACACATTTCCTTGAACCGTATTTGTTCGTTCTGCATTCATTTACATACCGAAAGTTGCGTTTTGAGTGTTCCATGAAGTGAAAGTAACTGCAAAACACTTTCGGGACGCTCTGTAGAACTTTAACTTCCTTAAATCTGAGTAAAGCTACTCAGTGTTAACAGTTTCGCTTCGATGATTTTGCATATCCTTTAATTTGCAATTTTTTGAAATTATTTGTTTTATCCGCAGTTTTGTCTAAATTAATGAATAACAATGAATGATGATGAAAAAGGAAACAAATATCATTAAGTACATTATATTGTTCAATCAATAAAATGTTCATAATTCTCTATTTTTTATTTTCTTTCCTCAGTGTAATTGAAAAAGTTTTGGAATTTATGCGTCGTCTAAAAAATGTTGTGTACGCCGCGGTTGAAATACTACTTTGTTGGACTTTCAGTGCTCAACACACAAATAACTCTTCTGCTTTAATCTCGTTTTAATGTGACCTAACAAATTGTTGGGATTGTGAAATATGAAAAATTATTGCAACACTAAATAACATAATGCAATAATTTTGCAACGCCTGATTGTGGAACACAGTTCTCTAGGGGATGAACGTGAATAAATTAAAGGCCAAAATCAGTACGTCTAGATATTTACTGCAGAGAACCAAAAGTTAAATAAGCCGAAATATCGCTACTTTCCAGTTCTCTCAGTAATTCGTAATTCACACTCTTCTGTCATGTAACAAATAGTCTCGCACGAAATAAAGACAACAACGTTTTGCGACTAAGATTTATACGAAATAATTATGAGATACTCGCTGCAGAATACCATTAACTATGATAATACAAAGATTTTTCAACTATCTACCAAGTGCACAAACTTTCGCCAAGCAAGTGATTTCGGATTTCGAACTGTCCTTTTAGGTTTTATTTGCGGAAACATTTTTTAGACCATGATGAAGATGTGGAAAATCGATATGGTGCCGGTTAAAAAAGAAATAAATGTCAATAGGTCACGAAAATCAGATTTCTGAGTAAAACGCTGAGAAAGCGCCTATTATACCATGACGCTGAACTCGTTTCCTCACCACTTACGAAGTAGAATAAAACGTGCGTTTTTTCCCCTTTGCTTCCCCGTAGACATAACTCGTAATATTCAATAAAAGGTTAGGTATTCAAGAATAAATATTTTTTTATTGGAATTGAGTAAAATTCCAAAAAAAATTGACTTTAGCACATAATTTTTTTTTATTCATTGTCTATATCTTCAGTTTCTCTATCATTAATGGTCCCGATAATTACTATCTTACTCTGATATCGAGTAATCAATTTTTTACTATTGTTTAATCGTCTGGATCGTAACATTTTATCACATTTTTCAACTCAGCCAATGTGAACTGACAATCGTCATTATTTTCTATGTAACTCCTCATTCAACGTTTGTTATTATATAATATACAATAAACAATTTGATATAACAACCACATCCATCAAGTGACCTATAGCTAACAAGTTTCTGAAAGTGGATCTAAATTGGAGTCCAAATGGACAAAGTATAAAAACAACGTCGTTAGTAAACCCTCCGAAAATGGACACATCATGTGTAATTGGAGAATGGTTTCACAAAATATAAGAGAAAATTCTCTCTGTCTGTGTTGTGCCGACATTATTTGTAGAAATATATAACGAGTAAATCAGAATGTTGAAAATGGAATAAATATGTTACGAAATATGGAAAGTTGTGGATATATACAATCTATATTAATAATGTAAGGTAAATCGAGTACAGTTCGCACACATTTTATTAATTTTGTATAAAAGATACTGATTATATGAAATAACTGAAACAAGCTCACATTCAAATGCAATATTTACCAGCCCTATTGATTCACTATTGTTAATAAGACATGGAAGTGTCAGTTAACTTTAAAAATCAACTCCTTTTTTGCGAATCGCGTTATTTCTCCTGATATGTTAGGTGTAATGAACCGAATCGTGCCGACTCCAAACCGAATTAGATCGGTACGGATCAAAGAAACCCGAACCGAATTAGCACAAATTTTACAGCGTGGACGTGCCGATCGGTATTGTTCACTCTTGAGTTCTACGTTTGCTAGTTGCTGAACCCTACGTCATTTTTGTATTTTAGATTCAGCTCATCAGCTGCATCAAGAAGTAAGTCTTTAGTTAAGAATGCTAGGACGAATCCAACGTTGCAACGCAGATGATAATAGCAGCAGCTGCAGCTAGAATCGCATCATCATCGCTGATCATTGTTTTGGACGAATCACGCAATCCACGCTCAATGCTCAAATGATTCTTCACAACTGCGCGGTTCGGCAACAATTCGGGACGTCTATACTGCACAGTCAATGTGGACGTCGTGCCGACTCGAATGGGCCGAACCGAACATGCCGCTCGGCATAGGCTGAACGGGCTGTTTAGGCATAATTTGGACGCTCGTTTAATAGTCGGAGAGCTGGTCGCCACTTCGACTAAGGTACTTTCACAAGGCTGAAACTTTTTCTATATGTTATTTAATATATTTGAAGTAAATCAACTTCTGGCATCAACATCTGTCTAATGGGTGCAAGAATTGACTGGTATAACTCGATCAACAGAATTTGATTTTCCGAAGCATATTTTGCACGTTTCTGCAATGAGATGAATACCCTTCCCAAAGTAATAGAACTTTTCCTGCGAGTTTTCTGGATACAAATTTTTCTCTGAGCTACTTGAAGATTTATTTATTGACACATGCAGATTTTTCAATTAAGACGATCGATACAAAGTGCGAAGACTCTTTGTGCTCATGATATTTCGAAAGGTTGGGGATAGAAACAATTTTCATCTTCGAACTCAACTGAGTTTTATTGATAATGAGGCACTGAAGGCTTACGGGTACATTGAGAAAGCGCCCGTAGAGGCTGTGATCCCATTCTCTTCATTTATTGATAATCAATACATTTTTAATGCATTTGACACATACAGAGAGAATTGACGTAATGGAAATCATAGTTCTGAACTCGGTTGTACAATCTTCCAATATGAATCCTATAGATTATTTCTGGGAGAATAAAGGAAGGGTGTTAGCCATTATCATCCCCCTAATAATAACTTAAATCATCTCCAAACTTCTCTTCGATGTTCTGATCGGTAACTACGTCCAAAATTTATTTTATCTTCGTCTGAGCCCTTCATCATAGCAGGAGAATCATTAGTTCCGTATTTTTTTCTATATTCCATAATATTTTGTTATCAACGTATTAAAAAATATTAGACTGAATCTGATCGTATAATTTTTTATTCAATAACCAAGTCGAAATATGCGCCATTGGAAAAGTTGTAACGATAATTCTGAATCATCCCGTAGATACATATTCAAATAATTTTTTTGAAAACACGATTGGTCAGTTATTTGGTCTGTATACAAATCTAAAATGATAATTTATTGACCATCTCTAAAGTTAATTGATGACTGGTGATTTCGTTAGTGAATAAAGTATCAGAGAACAGACCTACGGCAAGTGTAAATATCGTGAGAAGTATATTTGTATGCGGGCGATATAAATTAGAATTATACAGAACTGTGATGGAAATCTCACGAATGTGAATGAAAATAATGATTCAAATAACCCACATTACAAAATATTAGGATATTTCAGTTTCTATTGTGGAGTTAGAAATAATTCTATTCTTAGGATGTTATCAAATGTATTCAACTATGAAAAACCAACATCTTGCATTAGTGAAATTCTTAAAACATACTGATTGTTTTCGAGTTTAAATAACATCAAAATTTTCTTGTGAACAAACATTCAGTGTGCTGGGTATTTATCTAGAATTTTTGTAATTGAAGTATTTTGATAACTCTTACAGGTTTTGAGGAAAGTATATGGCTAACATTATATTTGACATCCTGTACATATTCCATAGAAAAAAAAAAATAGAAAATAAAAAAGATATATGCAAAAAAAAATTGAAAAAATGACGAAAATTTTCAGTTATCTTTATCAAAAACGACAAAAAGGTTTTTTTTCAGATTACTATTGAAAAGTACTAAATTGCTAAACAAAAATTTGGTTTTTGACTCTTATATTTACAATATTCTCAAGATCTAAAACTTTTTCAACCACCTAGTTAACGGAGTGCGTCGATTTGGTCGTCCAAAACCCTGTTTTATACCCAAACAAATTAAAAATTAAAATCTTATTACCCCCAAACTAGCCTCAAATAATATCAATTGCTAAGAAATCGAGATAAATATGAAAATGACAAACGTAGCTAGATTTTTTTTCCTTGACTATGCACATTCTAAAATACGTTTCCGTCACTATTATAGTATTTGTGCAGTAGCGGTTTGAAATAAACGTGATTTTTTCTCGTGCCGGAAACCATGTGTGACGAAAAACGTATCAATATCAAATTTCTCGTTAAATTGAAAAAAACTTCGACTGAGTGTTATAAATTATTGTAAGAGGCCTATGGGGTCAGGTCAAAATCAACCAAATTGCGCGTGCAGCCGTAGAATGAGGCAATCCGGATGATTGCCGAAGCTGTAAACACCGATAAATAAACGGTTAGAAAAATTTTACACGAGGAATTACACATGACAAAAAGTCTGTGCGAAGTTGGTGTCAAAAACTCTGACTCATAACCAAAAACAATTGCGACAACGGGTCTGCTTAGATTTATTTGGAAATTTAGAAAGGTTAGAAAAAGATCTGCCTTGAGCCGATGGAAGCGGTAAAGCAGAGCTCCTAAAGGCCTTCGCCAAAGATGACTTCCAGCACTGCTTCGATCAATGGAAAAACGTATGGAAAGGTGTGTGGCGAGGGTAGGAGACTATATTGAAGGGAAGCATTCGAATGTAGAATAATTTTAATAATAAAACCCTTTTCCGTACCCAATTTCGTTATTTATTAGCCAGACCTGAATCTACTCTCATCATATATTATGATGGAATATTTTTGGTACGTAACCACTGTTTTTTAGGGGGGTATAGGGATGGTCTCTGTTCTGACTATTCTTTTATTTAACTTCCTCATTACTTCCAAATATATCCAAGAATATATTTTCCATCAATTCCATATTATTGATATTTATTCTGTCTAGGCAATACTCGATTTTTCAATCCGTCTATGTGCTTTTTAAATCGCATATTAACAGACTTCTTAGTTTGCTCAACATAATTATTTATTAATATCCATCAAGTATCAGTGAAAATAATAAGTCACTGCAAGAAAAATGAATAAATAAAAACATTTTTAGTTGATGAAAAAGGCAAAGTTTGAAATAATTTCGCTGGTATCTCAATTGAAACGGCGGTGCTGTCTCGTAAACAAAATATATCTCAATTACTAAATTTTAAAATTTATCCATCAGGAACAATTAATTTGTCGGGACTGTCATATTTTTCCCACATGAAATAATTTTCATTTTACAGAGTATCTGGGTGTAATTTTTACGATGCTAAGAAAAAAAAACTACACTACTCTAGGAATAAAAAAAAATTTAATACACTCAAATTATTTTCTTTCATGTTCGTACTGTTCCCGAGAGATCTATTATGGCGAAGGTTGATTATTATTTGTGACATGAAAACAAAATTGCGTGAATTAACTGCAATAAGCAATAATAACAATACACCCCCAGATACATGCACACAATTAATGAAATTAAGTAATTTCGTGATATTTTTTTTAATCGTGTTCGAGGTGAATATGCAGGTCACACGTGTACTATCAAATCTTCTTCGATGTATAAATTATTCACACAATAAGCTGTACGAATAAAAACACTGTAGAAATTTTATAGAAATGAAAAGATTACAAGTAGTTTAATTTCTAGATTAATGCCACTAAATGTTCTTGATTTTAGGTCTCTTCCGTTTCAAAATTAGTTTTTTTTAATAATAATATAATTTTATCAAACGTATTCATAACAAGTTACGTCAATTCCAAAGTACTTGAATGTTTTTCTCTGTGTACCAATTTGTTTTATATTCTGTGTTTTCTCCGCTAATAAAATTATTCAGTTTAGTCGGAGGACAGATTTGAGTCACATACTCAAAGAGCCGAACCACCGACTTCTTCAACTCAAAGATGGTAAACGGAGAGTCGTAGGGAAGCAAAGATGAGTAGCTTAAGAGAGTGGACAAGTCTGAGAAATATAAGAGATCTGATTGACACTGTGGAGGATAGAGAAGACGACGAATATTATAGTAAATAGGTAACAGAAGAAGAAATATCAACAATCAATATTAATTATTATTTAAGTTTTATTAGTTTCAAGATCTTATCGTTTTTATCTGACCGCTACTATCATTTTTAATAAAACGAATTATAATTGATATCTAAATTGACGTATAAACACCTTTTTTATGTAATATTAGTAACAGGTGATAACTTCATAATTATCTATTTTATATAATGACCTTCAATGAAAAAAATATTGACAGCTGAGTACTCATCATCATAGGTATAATTAAATATGAATCGGCTTGTGTAATATATTATCTATAGTTGCTTGATTAAAAATAAATTTCATAATTTAAGTACGAGGTATACTAAAGCTCATATTAATAATTGTTTTAAATAAGTAACTTCATAAATTTATTGATGTTTCCAAAAAAAAAACTGGTACTATAATCAGGATTTGACTCTGTCTATACGTATCACCATCATTCAAATTCGCTTGTTGGGAGTTGACGATTGGAGCGGTATATCCTAGCGGAGTCATAGAATTAGAGCTTCTACTCCTTTACAAGGTCCAGATTTGTCCGACTTTGGAGTATTGTCGCGCATTTGGTGCTCAGCTTCCAAGAAAATCTTGAAGATGCTCGATTCAATATAAGAAAGAACGATTCGACTTATAGGCGAACCAGAATTGACCAGAAACTTGGACAGCTTCGAGCACGGTAGAAAAGTCAAATCGCTCTCGTCCTCTTCGGTACACTCTCCTTCTTCGGAGGCAGGCATATTCTGGTCTCATCTGAGAACAGAACAGAACCTCATTGTCCCAACCTCCATTTCAGATGATACTGTGCTTGCCGATGAGTTGGAGTAGGTTTTGGACCATTAGCAGGTGTTTTAGGGGTCAGGTTATTTGCATGCAGTCTTCGTCTTATTGTCCACTGACTAATAGTCACACCGCGCGTTGTAAATCGCCTTCTGTTTGTTCCAGGTCTTCTCATAGCGCTGGCACACTCTTCGAACTGCTGCTCGGGTCATTTCCAATTATCTAGCAACAGCTCGACGACCAAGTCCATCAAAGCAATAATTTTGGAGGCTTTTTCTGATGCAGTAGGTATTAAACACTATTGCGAGTATAAAAAAAACTAATAATATGTAAATTCTTCTTCTTAAAGAATTGGTCTTCGACAGGAGTAGTTTTAATGGGGAGATTTTTGAATATGTTTCAGTACATTTGCTTTTTTGTGATGATTTCAATATGACGTTTAAATAGACATATTTTCGATCAAATTGTCGTCTTTAGAGACCGGAAATAAACTTCTCTCAAATATCTCAAACATAAAAATACGAAGGAATTATTGAATTGAATCTAGTTAGAAATCTTATTTACATTAGTCTTCTTATTAAATTTCGACTTTCTCTCGCCCTTTATATGGTAATTACTTCAATTAAGTCTTTTCTAGGATATTTACCATACCATCTTTGCTATCTCGTCGAATTAACTCTGGATGAATGTGTTTTGAAAGAGTCAAAGACAAACCGCGCGTAAAAGTGGAAATTTGTAAAAACTTTACCAATTTGGTGGAACATTTAAGCAGACGATGGCTGCAAAGAGTTCTGAGAATATTAAACTCGGTAACTTTATTAGGAAGAAGAATATGTCTTTTCCACTTTTGGAATTCTCATGAAACAATCCAGTAAAATAAACAATTTAATCTATGATATTTTGTACAAAGAAATAACTTTCAATTTGGTAACTTGTTATTTTGGAAACCTCTAATTGTTTTATATGATTAAATATTTTCGTGTTTAGAAGGGTGTTTCTCATTTTTGGTTACAAAGATGGATTGAAAATTGATGTCCTCATTTTTAGGATACAAATTAGGACAATACCGCAAATTATGAATCATGAGAATCGAAAAGATCTGGAAATTTGCATCCTCGTCTATCATCCCCTTTCTAGATTTAAAAGTGATAAAAAATGTTTACTAGCCATCTACTGATAGTCCAGAAAATGACTGTAAGTCCTGATGGAGTCTGACAAATGCAAAAAGCCCAATACCGATACTACCACGGTGGGTGCTCGTCCGAGCTGTCCAATATAATCCCACCTATTTTTTTCTTTGGAGAAGTTGTGGCATCGGCTACCAAGGCACGTTAAGAACCAATAGAAAGCTATATACTCCGCAATAGCTTCTATTCCTTTACAAGGTCCAGATTAATGTTATTTTTATGAATCAGAGAGTCTTAAAATAACAAAGCATTTGTAAGATGTGGACACCACAACAGAAAGCTGAATGCGTGTCATGGTTCAATGGTTCATAGAGACGAAATCAGATACTTAGGTTCAACGGAACTTCAGGACAAAATTCCAAAGAGATCGACCATCCTGACCCTCCATCCGTGCATGCAACACCAGCTTCATGAGCACCGGATGAGTATTACATGAAAGTGGTGCCGGACGACTAGCACAAGTTCAGAAAATGTGGAGCAAATACGGGAAACAATCCAGCACAATCCGAAAGCTTCAATTCGTCAGGCTTGAAGGCAACTCCAAATGCCTACAACCACAATCGACAGGGTTTTTCATAAACAGTTGCATCTGCATGCCTATACAGGTACAGTTGCTGCAGGCACTATTACCAACAGATCGACCAAAACATTTGGAATTTGCCGTAGACACTTTACAACGTACTGAGCATGATGAAGATTTCTTGAAAAAGGTATGTTTCAGTGATAAGGCCACGTTCCACGAATTTGGGGTTCTAAAACCCCACTTGCAGCAGTCGAAGTTAATGTGTGGTGTGGGCTTATACACAACAAAATCATTGATCCTTTCTTCTTCATAGAAACCACAGTTACTGGCTGCGTGTACCTGGATATGCTTCAAAACTTTGCTCTTCCTCACTTGGAAGAATTACAGCCGATTGTTTACTTCCAGCAGGATGGTGCACCACCACACTGGTTGACAGCAGTTCGGAAACACTTCAACGGTGGAGTGGACGGAATAGCCCAATTCCATAACCACCAAGGTCTCCGGACACAACATCACTCGACTTCTTCTTGTGGAGTTATTTAAAGGAAATTTTTACCGGACACCCGTTAATGACATTGATGACTTGGAACGCCGCATTACACAAGATTTTAATACAATCACGGGCGACATGTTATAGCGTACCTGGCTTGAAATTGATTACAGACTGGAAGTGCTTAGGGCCACCAATGATGCGCATGTTGCAGTGTACTAAAAATACTTCATTAGTTGCAGTAATACATGCAAAAGAGAATATAAATATTCTGTTTGTTTTCGAAGTTATGAATTTTTGAAGTTGTAAAGATAATTTTGGAACACCTAATAAAATGATTGGTAAATCAATGAAAGGCTTGATCCGCTTTTATTTTTAACTTTTATGTTTTTACAAGATTAATTTGTTAGAGCAACGCATATAGACAGTTGCTAAGGCTCATTGTACTTTTTGCTTTTTCGACAGTAACTGAATCTAAACTTTTTTTCTCCATTTCGAACGGAGTGAAAAGGCACCTGCCACTAACTCACTTCTAGTGAGCGTTTGCTTAAATGATTAAGTTTTCAGAATAAGTACTTCTTTTATTAAAGGGTGAATGTAAAACTCAAAAAAAATGAAACTTGTAATATTGTATTTTCACAATAATATACGTATAGTATTGATTCTTTTCGCTTAAATGTAAACACACAATCCTCTTTAGAATTATAATTTATATTACCTTAACAAAATCAACATTATTTTGACAAACAGCATTGGAGACAATCTTATTTTCTAACGTCTTCTATTGTATTGACTAGCTTTGACAGATTAGTGTTAAGCTTATCACTCAAAATTGATGTTATCTCTTTTTGTCGAAAGTTAACAAATTTACTTAGTAATTTGAATTATTGTAGTTCGTTGCCGATATTTTACAGTTAACCGTATCTTCCACGAAAGATTAATGCCGTGGTTTCAAATGAAATGGACAAAATTTCTATAATCACCTGGCGCCCCGTTTCTTTTGAGTGTACTGAAAAATATTATTAAATGCTATATCCTGAAGCAAAAGTCAGGTAGATATATCAATTTTTCTAAAATGTTGGTTTGATTGTTATTTGAATGAATGACATAAGTGAATTTCGTATCGAGTATCCACATTGTTGTCACGTAATCTGATTTTCTGGAAAAGTTTGTTATTTCCAATGAATGATCCTATATATTCATAGAAATAGCACATTATTTCTTAAGCCAAAATGCTATAATATCAGCGCTTCTGCTGACTTAAACCACCATAGCCTAAGTACTAATTGAAAATCCAATAACTTCTTTTATCGTAGAACTAATATCGTAGATTGTAGATTGTTTGGGGAATTGTTTTTGCTTCTCAGCCATTTTGCACCTATAAATACAAGATATTTTCTACAAGACCCTGTATCTCATAGCCAAAAAACACAGATTCCAACATATTTATTGAAATAAACCAAATTTTTATGAGAGTGGATATCAAAAGAAGCTCGATATTTGTGTCTATATTACTGATTAGTGATTTTACAGTCTTGTTATTGCAGAAAAAGCAGGACCAAGACCAGCACAAGATCCCTAAGGCCAACCTGAGCAGTGCAAAACCAAGACATAGTATTGTTAGACTTATGCAAAACTCTTGCGAAGTTATAGTTTACTTACAATTTCATTTTTTTAAATATTGGGTCGAAATTTGTGAGTAAAAATAAAACATTACCTTTAAAGTTTGTCAAAAATTAATGAATAAACCTGAGCTTATTGTTTCAAGTACCAACACGAGTACATTTTAATTAGACTGAGGTGAGGGAAAGTTATTTTCGATATTTCAACTCCCTGGCTTCAAAACAGTTTAAGTGAAAAGTTTAGATGAAAAACTAACATTATTTTGGCTCATTTTCAGCGCTTCCCAATTTTTCTCATTTGTCTCGGAACACCCGGTACACAGGTATCCCAAGTATTGATTGAATTTAATTATAATTAAATTAATACAATTTTTGCATAAAAAAGGATCTCTTTCTAAAAAGGATCGAGTACGCTTCGAATAATATCATATAAGAATGTCCACTATCATTCATATTATAGAAAACGTTCCGTTTTCTACGTCCGTTACAATATTCACTTTTTTTCATTCATTTGCATTTATAAAGATTGTAATTTTTGAATCGATCAAAAAGTGTGAAAAAAAGTACCGTAGTGGTTTATTTTTTCACGCTTTTGCGTTAAAAAAGTGCGTAACACTTTTATTTCTTGATATTCGTTCAAGAAAATCCGTTTTGAGTCTAATTAAAAGAAGTGTAGTATTATTATTATGGATAGAGAATAATAGTGAAGAAAGTTTAAACTGTCTACTAGAAGATGTTGTTGAATCGGCAACTGCAGCGACTATGAATCTTCTCCCTGAGGAATCCAGGGAACAGTATTTAAAGGAATATAATTCCTTTATGAAGTGGCGTACTAAAAAAGGCGTAAACAGCTTCGCAGAAAATGTGTTACTAGCTTACTTTGAAACTAAATCCAAAATGTGGACTTTGGTAGACTCAAAACTGAAAGGCACCCTAATGGTAAATAACGATGTAGACATCAGTAAATACTCGAAATTCATTGCAAATTTGTAAAATAAATCAATTGGCTATAGACCCAAAAAATATTTTCCCGTGAAGAAATTAATAAGTTTTTGTTGCAAGCTCTAGACGATCATTATCTCATGCTTAAGGTATAACAGCAACAAAAATTTTAATGTAAGCTTAGACATTATTTGTAACATCTTTCAGGTTGCTTTAATATCAGGAATCGCTGGAGCTCTGCGGAATGCGGATGCAGGAGTTATAAAAAATGAAGTGTAACGATATTAATAATACCGGAAATGTTTCAATTATCACAGAAGCTGATACAAAAACTCATGTTCAACGTCGTTTTACTGTTATTGATGAAAAATCTGACCATGGATTAAACTTGATAAACATTTATAAAAAATATGATAACCAACGACCCACAAATGTCAAAAAACATCATTTCTTTTAGCAGTATTGAATTGGAAAATGAAAAAACCCAAGTAGTAGATATCAATATCTCGGTGGGTGGAAATCCAACACAGTTGCGGAGGGTTACGTAGACGACTCAATAAAAAAAACAGAATGGATCCTACCAACAATCCAATAAGTACTAATACAACTATAGACGATGTAATTTTTTTGAACTCGTTAAATGTCTACGGATGTAGAAAAAATTTTGTATGAAACTAGTGAGTAAGTAACTTTTTTCAGGCATAGGAATTGCCGTCAAACCGTCCTACTCGTGTAAAAAAGTATTAATTTACTCACTTGTTGCATAAATAACTGTAATAAGTATACGATAGCAATAAAAAAATATTTTCCCAATTATATTATATTTACTTAATTTTTTCATTTCCACCGTTAACGTTCAACAACCTTGTCATTTAATTGGTCACGTTAATTTTGTTTGGAAACACACATACCGCACGACTTAGTTTTTTTATTCGTCGACAGACGTGTGAAAATAGAGAAAAATATTTAACAAAACAGCATGTTTCGAGAACATATTTGGTTACATGTGTTTGTTAAGAAGGCAGATTAGTCGGCTCATTACTGTGACATGTACCACCTGGGTCATGTCACCTCATTCTACACTATACTCTCTTATAATGCCGAATTAATGGTAATGGGGCAATGGTAACGTTAGAGTGGGATATGTGAGACGTAAATTAGGATAATTCCCTGACAACACATTCAATCTTGCTAGATAATTGTTACCGGGTGAATTTGATATGTGTAGATATAAACTATCTTGACTTTTTTCCCGAAATAACGGTAAAACTCACATTTAGTTGCAAAAATTAAAGCTAGAAAATATTTAAAAAATGATTCTTGATCAAAATAAAATCGTAAACAGTCTGGGAACTTATTGTTTTCATATAGTGGGTTATTCGCAAAAAGTTTTGTATGCTATAAAATCTGGACAGGAATTTTAATTTTGTATTTGAATATGAGTACTCAATACACTGTTTATATTATCATTACACCAAAACTCACAATTACACTGTCCGACGCGCGTTTCGATAACCAATTTATCGTCTTCAGACACTAAAAGTAAACTAAAATCTATTAACTTAACTTACCTAGCTTATACTAAATTTTTCCATCTATGAAGCTTCTCCACGGGAAATAATTTCAACAGGAAAAAAGCCCGACATACGTATCCCACTTTTTTCTATATGAAATTAGCTGTAATTATTGTGACGGGAGGTATGTCGGACAGACAAAGAGATCTATTAATGTCCGATTTAAGGAACACATAGCTCATTTAAAATATGGCCGGACCAAAACATTAAGTATTGCCGAAAAATGTATCCAATATCCAAATGTTGAAAGCAGTGAGATTGTTAAATGTAAGAACTGTTTGAATAAGGACAAAGGGCCTATTCCAGTCCACTCTATAGTTCAGTAGCTAAGAAATAAATGTGAAGTATCCCGACGAATTTGCTTGCCAAAGCGAACGTTGTTATTCGAGGGATAAATTCCCCACTTTTTAGTTGTACTGATACAACATCTGAATAATGTTTATGGCAACAGGTGGATAGCACGAGATGGTCCTATCCATGGCCTTTATCTCTTTATTACAATCCCGTTGATAATCATATTTGGGGACGATTGGAGCAAATACAGAGAATACTAATAATCGACAACAATTAATTAATAGTATAATACTTGTTACACTATTAGAAACGATCACCGGAGTAGTTGAAAGTCAATAAAACAATTAATAAGTCGGCAAGAAACATGTATGGAAGCCGCTACGCTCAATTTCTAGAATTTACATTAAATTATTTTTATTTTGTTGCTGTTTATACGTCTTAACTACATAATTTGAGTTATTGTTTTGAAACTGTTGCTCGTTATTGTTATTAGTTGAGGCCGATTCATAAACTTGGTATTACGAAATTAAAAATATTGAAATGCTTAAGACTTCTGCCGTAGCAATAGAATAGATCCAATCACATCCTTTTGCGTTCGACACGTGATTTTGTCTAATATCTTCCATAAATACCGGATTACAAACAAAAACACAAAAATATCACGAAAACAAAGAACGGTACACACGTCAAAAAGAAAAAAAATTTTTAGGTTAATAGCTGCAACGTCAAGTTTATGAATAGCGTCAATAGACGTCAAACGGCAAACGTCACCCGCAAATAACAACGGCAAACGAAAAGTCAAGTTTATGAATCGGCTTTTACTGTTTGCTGTTTTCCGTGCAATATTCCGGTCCTGGAATTTAGCTAATATCCGTCGAGTGCTTGATAGTTGTGTACTATACCAAGAAAAAACTTAAAAAATCGAAATAGCTGTGTAAATGATATAGCCAATTAAATTTATTGGTCAATTTCACAAATAAATTGATAAAGAAGAGGAGTTGACACTTTTTAGTAAGCACATGATATCCTCCCTGAGGGACTCTACATATGGTATGTAAAGTTCCTCATAACCCCCCGTATATTCGTATAAAATAATTATAATTGTCCTAGAGTGTCTTGAAGCTCCGAAAAAGTTTTTCATAATTTTTCAGGTCAACAAAACGACTGCCTGTCTCAATTAAGCTCCTTCAACGCCTTAACGACCCTCCAAAACAAAATAAAAATGTTTAGAATCTCTGGAAAAGCAGCAAGTACTTTTGTTGCAAGTCTTTGTGAACAGTATTTGTAAAAATAGCCGTCAGCATTTTGTTTCTCGTCGTTAAACACACGCCGGGTTTTTTCTTTAGTTGTTTTATTTTCGCATTTTCTAGGGTGCAACTGTGTTCATCATGTTCATGGCTGCCAACCCTTAGCGGACAATAATTGATTCAATAAGTGAAAAACACGCTCCGATTTCGTTCCCAACACCAAACATACCGATATCAGTAAACTGAAAATAAGAGTAAATATATTTGTATACAAATTTATGAAAAATATCTCGTGATAAAACCAAAAGTAGAAGTTGAGATTCATTATATTCAAGCACGTAAAATTCTAACTTCAGTTTAGTTTCTTGATTCTTCGTAATAAATGGTCTTGGTTTTACATCTCTTAATGAATAACGTAATTATTTATATAAAATATAAGCTGGTACGTTGAACTTTACACCGGTTGATAGTCAATGAATGTCGTATCACAGATGAGAACTTAAAATATGGCAAGTCGGGATTTAAGAACAAATAGAACAATAAGCAGAATACAAACAATGGACATGAAATAGTCAAGGAGAGTGAATAATACGCAAAAGAGAGAATTTAAAACGAAGCAATAAAAAATAACGAACTAAAATGAACTCATAGCTAGAATAATACCCCATAGCATCCATTCCTATTTCTTTCTTCCTTTTTCCAGTTCTCAATTCCGCTCTTTTATGTCTTTCATCACCTCTGCATACCATGTTTTCCTTGGTTTATCTTTTCTCCTTATTCCTTTTTGTCCATCATATTTTTGGTTACTCTAAAATCTGGCATTCTCTGTGTGGCCCAGTACTCTTATGATAATAGTACAAAAATTAATGAAAAAGTATAAAAATTAAGTATATCAATCTCGTATTAGAAAAACATTACTGAATATAATTATGCATATATAGTTTAGTATGAGAAGTACTAAGTTTAATGAAAATTTTTTAGTCGGTTGGTGTATCTCCGTTGTTGCGTTTTTGGGTATTTGAATTTGTCTATATTTTGATCAAGTCCATCAAATCCTTGAATTCCTGTAATCACACATTTTTTAAGTATATCCCTACACATTTTTCATCAAAAAATAACCTCTGCAATTGTGGTACATTACCACCAATTCAACTTATTTGCCAGTGATTTCAATTTATCTTCCATGTAATTTTCAATTCAAGTCGAGTCAATTGTTTCACTTCTAAATACAAATCACTTTCCATTTCGTTTTAACCCAGTTTATATTGTTCATTAGCGTTTTTATCTTTCATTTACCTACAATATTTTCATTTGAAAAAAAAAAGATATTTTATAATAACGTTAGCAAATTCATCATTTTTTATAATAAGTATGATTATTAAATAAACAAACTGATAAACCATATTGGGCAGACAAGCCCTTCATGGGACCTGAACCCTTGTGTGGTATCAGCTACAGGGCAATGGAAAAAGTATTGGAAAAGAAGGTAGATAGGAGCAAAAACCAATTGATGGGACAAGCTACAAGGGTCGAGACAGGCAAAGACTCTTCTGGGAAACTATAACCAGAGTAGATCTGCAGAATTTATGAGTAAATACAATCTACGAATACTAACAGGAGTTCTATCCGGGCTCTGTCGCCTTAACATACACCTGAAGACGCTAGACCTAGCAGATAATGCGGCGTGCAGATTTGGTCCACAAAGGATGAAGCCTCTATCCACATTTTCTTGAATTTGTCGAAGTGTGAAACACTAAGGAACTTCAGAGCACTGCACCTGGGAGCGTATGAAATAGAAGACGAAGATCTCTGGCTGTAAACACTGGGTTCCCCTATAACGCACCTAGAAAGGGGGACACAATATATCCTTTTGGTAGCTGTTTATACCATACTCCAGCATCCATACATACATCAAACAATCAACTATACTATATATAAATTCTATGAAATAAAAAACGATAATCTAAAAATTAGTTTTCTACTTTTCTTAATATCCGTGGAATCAAGTTAGTTGGGATGTAATTTTACTCCAATTTTTGATTAAAAAACATCGACGTTAACCATATATCACCAGAAGTAAATCATTTCACAGTCAAGTAAGATTCATACTGGACTCGAAAATTAATAGAGGACTTTTCGATATCTATGTTTGAAATAATAAGATACACTGCTCGACCCTTTGACTGTGTTTAACTTTATGATTATTCAAAATTCTTGAACATCGAAGGATAGTAATTATTTTCAGTATTTTGCATATACTGATGTCTTGTTATAATTAAGATATATAACTATTTCAAAACGTTCAAGTTTTATTTCTATCCTCTGAGGTAAATGGTTTATTTAAGGTAAATATTTTCGAGATAATTGAATGTATTTTTATTATTGCTCCACTCTGTAATTCATATAAATAAACTTTCTAATAGTTCTTTACTGACATAATTGTTATTGAAGCCACATTTCTTATGATCCATTTGACAAAACGTTGATAGAAACCAGCTTTCTACCACACCGTAAATCATATTTTACCCAAAATACACCTCAATAAAGTTATTGTAAACCACTGTAACTTTACGATTTGTTTTTATTGCATCGAATATTTGTATTAGAAGAATAACTTCAGAGTAGAATACTCTGTATAGGGTAAATAAAAATGCTGGCCACCGTTTTATGACAGGTTTCACTTCCTAAAAATATAACAGTGACAGCTTTACTTGGGGAATCCATCTTAATTTAAAAATACATTTCGACATTTTTGTTTTGTAAATTTATTGTTGCATCAACTACAAATGTTATTAGCGACATATCAGCTCACAATTTGTGATACAATTGAGTGTCTTTTAGATATTTGATTAAGTTTTTGTTCAATATTTTATATAATTATTTTTTTTATATAATTTTATATAATCTTTCGGATTCAACGTGTGCGCTCGATGCACGTGCACTCCTCGTACCCCACCGATTTTACTAGAACCTCATATAGATTTATCAGACAAATTATAAATTTTGATCTATTAAAGTTAGTACTGACCTTTCTTGTATATATTTCCTGGAAAAACTAATACACTTTGTTTTGTTTTTTGGGTATTTCAATAAGTTGGCGTTAGACCAGTTGCTTAATTTGTCTAGTCCAGTATTTTGCAAACAGTATCAGATCATCCTTTGACTAAGCATTTGCCGAGGATATCAGCGATAGCGTTAAAAAATAGAATGGAGCTTATTATAGACCTTTGTGGAACCCCATTCTTCTATATTTTTTCAACAAATAAGTTTTCATCTATTCTTTCTGGAAATATTTTGTGAAATGTTTCCTCTTAATCCCCATTGATGCAATTTTGAGATTATGCTGCGTCTCTACACAATGCTATATGCCTCAGAGATATCAATAAATACTGCTATGCATTTTTGTTTGTTGTCCAATCTTTCGCTTATTTAGAAATAGTTTTGGAAATAAATGAAATGTACTATTTTATTATTGTAAGAAGAACTTTCACTAATCAAGGAAATAGAGACGCAAATGGCGATAGTGAAGCTGCAGATGAAAATGAGATCAAAACGCAATATTAAACATGATCAGAAAACTTATGAAATGGTAATTGGATGGCTCTAAAACTGCAGACAGAACGGGAGTGGAATAGAAGCGAGCGTGCTCAGAAACAAACTCTCTGAAAGCTTGACCAATACACTAAGGATTTTTCAGGTAGAAATACATGCAATCGAAACATGCAACCAGTTTAATTTGGAAAGGAATTTCAGCAAATAAAATATTATTATCTTGTCCTATAGCCTAGCAGCTATAATAGCTTTGAGTTACAACGTCATCAGATCCAAGCTGCTTTGGAAATGCTTAAAAAAGATAAATGAAATAAGATAAACTGAAGAAAAGGGAAATAAAGTAGCAGATAGACATGTGGCTACTGTAACAATTTACAGAGATTGAGATAATTATTCTCGGATTATCCAATCTCCGAGTTGTTGTTTTACGAACACTAGATTCCCTTTTCCTAGTCCAACAAAGCCTCAAGTTAAAATGGAGAGAATACCGTAGATATAGATGAGGTTCAAAGCTGATATTTTCTTCCGTATCTTGTCATTACCCGAATTTCCTCAAATACCTCGTTTTGTTAATCTTTTTCCTTTATTATATCCACTATTCTCGGATTTTCCAAATAATAAATTCAAAATAAAAAATGCATAATTGAGCGTGGCAAATTAATATAAGGCTTTTCTGAAAAGTTTCCGACCTGATATAGAAACAAGATATTAGAGTCTATATTCTTTTTCATTTACCTAGTCGAATTAAAACAAACATTTAATGACATGGCTCTATGCTAGGTTCTTTTAATTTTCAAAAAATTCTTCACCACGACTCATTTATATGACTATGAAACAGACTTTCATGCCGTCTTCCAATTGAGGATTGGCGACCTTTCTCTCAGCTTTCTTTTGCGACCAATGCGTCTTAGTACTTCGTCGTTGGGGATTCTGTCAGTCCAGGGTGTCTTCAAAATGAGTCTATAGAACCAAATCACAAATGCATCAAGTTCCGTTCAGCAGTACTGACCTCACATAACATTCCATGAATCCTATTCTGACGTGGAGGTTTGCAAACATTGAGGGATACTTGACAAATGCTTTTCGATTCATTTCAATTCTGATTTTGATTTCTTCATCTGGATCCATTTGAGCGTTTATGTCTATTAAATGTACAAAATTGGATAATTTTCCTTCGAAGAAGACAACCAAAACTTCTAGTATTCGCAATTGGTTGTATTTTCGCGATTGTAAGAGATTGAACTTCACCTTCCACCTTCAAACTAATAGAATTATCAGTCCTATTTCGATGTGCAGGTATCAATTTTTCCCAGTTTTCACGTCTCTCGTGTTATTTACATATAGGACAGCTAATGGGTTAACGAAGCTGTGTTTAAGAGAGCTGTGTCATATTTTGGTGTGAGTAACTTTCTATACGTTACCGGTCTTTTTTATATTTGAAGTTAATTTGGCATCTTTTTAGTTAAAACTCGATTACAAGCATATTTTGGAGTAAATTGTACAGTTCTAATCTCTAATCTCCTCATTTCATTTAGAAATCCATAACAACGAATCGTACATCTACTACATCGAAACTTAAATAATACAAAAAGTAAAAAGGATATATAGATGAAATTAGAAATAAACGAACAAAAAAAATTATGGCAATTAAGTTGAGATAATACAACTTAAATACCAGGAGACATCCACAGAACACAATTGAAAAAATTCTATACAAAATTTTTTAATATACACGTTTCCAACCATTCTTTTAGTTTTAGATGCGCTGTCACTACGTTGTTGTATCGCAACTTGAGTTTATTTAAAACTAGTCCTTTTTTTTGAAAAATTTAGGTTACTGGTTCTGCTTTATTAAAATTTATGACCCACATTTTGGGCTACCCGCATGCGGTCTTGAACACTATGCCAATCTAACAACGATTTTCAGGAAATATGCTACTGTTCTAGTATTGTCGCTTCGATTTGACCTATTTCTATTTTGACATGGTGTACCGTAGACAACCGTAGGCATTCTATTTACTTAACAATAATGAATGACTGAGTACTAAAGTCTCACTTTCAGCACAATGTCGACCGTTATTAATGGGTATATTATGTTGGATGAAAATTAAATTTGAAGGGTGGAACTGAAAAGAAACGTTCCATGCGTAGGACGATTTCACCAATTCGTTCCAATTCGTGTGTTTTATTAAAAGAAGTAACTTGCTACTGTACGTTATGGTTTTCTGAAGAAAAGAGAAAGGCGAGTTTTTTTTATATGAATTTTAAATAAACGATGATGCTTCGGAAATTTGTTTGATAATGATCATATGTTAAATCTGATATTATGAAGCAATATTATGAGCATATTTGAAGTAGGTTACGATAAAAAAATCATTCAACATGGTTGTTTTTTCCATCTTTTTTTTTGAAGAAACTTACGAAAGCAGAATAGTACATAATTTTCAGTTTTTGCGGCAACTACCCATACAGGAAACCCCAGAGTTGACAAAGGGGCCAGTCTTGGGGAGCCTAGCTTCGGCGTACCTGTATGGGCCCATGCGTGGGCCAGGCTACTTAACCTAGCTTCGGCCATACCAATGATTACCCAAGCCGCGGCCAAGGTTGGGTATCCCCAAGCTTTGACCAAACTTAGATATTCCAGCATTGGCCATTCGTTGACAACCCAGGCTTGGGCCAAGGTTGGGCCAATCCTGGTTAACCCAGCATTGGCCATTTATTGGGGACCCAAGCTTCGGCTGTTCGGTGACATATGGCGTGGTTCGAGTATTTTCGCTCAACACCCCGTCAGCAGCCATACTTTTTTTTATTACGGGTCTGATCAATCCGATCTCTAGTTTATTCAGTATGTGTGTTTCTCATCACATTTTTTATTATTTATTGCTACTAAAAGTAACTATGTCTGATGCGTATCTTCGACTTCAAAGATGGCGTGCATTGAATAGAAAAAAAAACTCAATTGTGAACGCGTAAAGCTTAAATAATTTAAGTGTGAACATCAGCTCTCTGAGTGAGGTTGAGGATAGTGGTTCAGACTTGTGCAATCTACAAGTGTTTAATATTTTTATTTAACTAATTAACTGATATTTTTATATTGAGTAAGATTAAATATAAAAATTCATGTTTGCATATTTTTAAAATCAAAGAAATTATATTGATTAAAAAATAAATAAAGAAATGAAATAAAGATAAAAAAGTAAAATTTATGTAATGAATAAGTCTTGGTATTTAGTCTTGGCCCAGTCCTGGCAGTTAAGCTCGGTCCAGTCTTAGTGGCCAAGCTTGGCCCATAGTTCTACATGGTTGGGCCAATCCTGTGCTAAGCTTGGGCCCTTGGAACTTTCCTCCATAGGTACTACAACTTGAATCTTCATAATTGCCCCAGGCACACAACAATACTTTTTTTTTGAATTAGAGTGCATTTTCGATATTAAATCAAAATAAAGCAAAAAATACTTCAAATTAAAACTAATTACACTGTGTCTGTGACATAGGAAGGCAAGTTTTTACCAAATTCCGTGAAAAAAACTATTGTTTAAAAATAAAAATTTAAAATTTTCACATAAAATTTGAGGTTATGCGAAAAAATTGTGAATAGAAAAGTTGTACATTCTTTTATGTCCTACAGCTTTGATGTTCAATTTTTTCCTTAGCACTAGTATTTTTGCATTTAAACCTTCTTTTACTCTTTGCTCACCCCTTCCGAATTCCCGATATAAGATCGAACATGAATTATTCCTTTTTTTATTGTTGTTATATTCTCTTTTTTCTCTCTATGGATTCCATCCTATTACTATTATTTCCGGTTTTTACTATTTCTATAAGCTTTAACAATACTGTAATTAGTCAAAGTCCAGTTTCCAAAGAACTTATCCATCTCCTTAACAGTCTATTATGCCCTTATTGAATCGCATCTCCGATATGCCTTTCCCTTCTGGGGTACGTGTGGAGGGACTAAATTTGAGCGCAACTTCAAACTACATAAGAGAGCTATTAGATATTTACTCGGACTGAACAGCAGGGATCACTGGACGATTAAAAATTTTGATTCTTCCTTCCTTATTCATCTTTGATTCCGTTTGCCTAATTCATAAACACGATTCTCTAATGTCAGAAAGATCGCTGTCCACTTAGAAACACGGAGCACGACCTTTACGTACCTACTCCACGTTTAGAATTAGTTAAGGGCTCAATATTTTACAATGCAAAAAAATGCACATACACTTGCCAATTGATATCAAATCTTAATCATCTTTTCTGGCATTCCGCAATTATTTGAGATCATATTAAAACGACTTCTATTCTAATAATAATATTTAATTCAGGATATGCTGCATACTGGATTCATTTTTGCTATGGACTTATATACTAATTATTACCTATTAATTATATCTATAATTTTGTTACTCATTGTGGTCTTCTTCTGTATATTGAAATATTATTTTATTTCTTTTATCTTTATTTTGTTATTTTTATGTTTGTTTGTCAATTTTTATAAGCTTTTATCTACAAATTGTAACAATTTTTTGACAATAAAGCATTTCTCTATCAATCTCTTTCACTTTGACGAGCTTACTTTATACTAGAATATTAGCTTAGTCTTTTAAGAAACTCATGGTATGTGAATTTTGAAGCGGGTCAGGTTATTGTTGACTGAAAATATAAGGGTAATACATATAATCATGCTTTTTTGGTTATTAGATGCAAAATGGGGTCTACAAGGCACAAGTTTCTAGTAAAACGATACATTTTTGAGATATTTTCACTTGATCATAAATAAAAATAAATATATCAAAAAAATTACAGCATTTTTATATAGATTGAATTATATTTTATAGCTTAAAATAAGCATACATAATTAAAACGGAACCATAAATGTGACCTAGTAGATCGACCACTCTCTATTTTTATTAAGAATTATTTTTATTATGTTCTTAGTTGAAATTTAGTTGAACGCTCCAATGTAGAACAGCAGGTCTCAAAGGTTTTTTATTCGTAGTTTAAATGACATCTGCCCTTATTATTTATTGACCGCATTGTTATGCGTGCTCCAAATTTTATGACACGTCATAAATTTTACAGCTAGAACCATTTTGTATTGGTTTTCTCGTCAATCACCATAAAATTGTAGATACGCCGTTACAAACACGGGAAGAAACATCCAGTCTGATTTAATTAGAGAAATTATGTTAAATTATTTCCTGCTGAGCCAACAAAAATTCGTGTAGAAGCCGCTAATTACGAACCGTTTAGCGTGTTGGGAAATTTAATTGTTATATGCTACTGAATTAATACGTTACAAAGGGTTTCAAATTACTCACATTAGTATTTAAAAGTCGAACTAACAAAGATAGCAGATAGCACAATTGAATAAACGGTATTTCATTTAAAAAAATTGATTGAGAAATAATTGAAAATGGATAGATTTTTAAAAAATTTAACACAGCTTAAAGCTAGAGTTAAGTGATACAAAACGGGCTTTATCACAGCAGCGCACTATTTTCAATTACTTATTTATTACTATGAATTCTAACTTCGTTAAGTTTATCATCACTACAAATTGTTTATATTGCATATTTATAGATTGTTAACTTTAAACCCATCAAGGTATCATCTTCAATTATTCATTAACTACAATAATTCATAAATATATTTATCTAATTTTTTAATTATTTTTGTATAAGATGTGAGCTAATGTATAAAAAGAAGTCTCCAAATGAATACGTCGTTCATAGTTTGATATTCGTCTAGTACGCCAAAATTGTAATTTTAATTTTGTTAAGTCAGTTTGCTGATTAAATTGTTTTTAGAAACAAAGTTATCGAGTTGGGTTATTCAATTTTAGTGAACTTAAGAAGCAAATCGATTAAATAAGTAATTGAAAACGGATTTTCATTAATTGATTTTATTGATCAATATATTTCAATCTGGATTATTGTGGATTTTCGGTTGGAATTCAATGAAAGTGAACAGTAGGGCGGGTCGAAAAAGTGCATTTTTCGTTTTGAACTTGAAATAGCAAGAAAAAATATTTGAACGAAATGAAAAAAGAGGCAGGTTAAGTGATTCTATAAGACGGTTATACCTTACTATACTCAGAAAAATAAGACATAGATTCAGACAAAGAAAAAATTATAACATTCATGTTGATACAACCAACGTTGACGGCAAAACATAAACTAACAAAATAAATGCGGATTCACACCAACGGGCACAGTCAGATCAGGTCACGGTCAGAGACAGTCAAGTCAAGATTGCTGCCTTGGAATCTGAATGAGATTGTTCTCACTGGCGGGCACAGTCAGATCAAGACCGTTGGTGTGAATCCGCTTTAATGAAATTAAACAAGAATTATACGAACATTCAAGAGAGTTATCAAAATTATGAGGGTGACTAGAGTGGTAAAGTTATCGGGGAAAGAAATGACAATACTCATGGCTCATAAGTTGTATTAATTATAGATACACATTCTTTCAAAATAACGATATACATTAAACTACATGGATTTCACCAGGAGAAGAAATAAAACATAGATAGATCTCATACTCATGGTTATAAAGTGAAAGAAACTCTAGGTATTTACAGTAAAACTTAGTATAAGGGCCATTTAGAAACCGAAGATCAAATTTAGAAAAATGAATATGGAAAAATTTGTAAACAACTTCTGCATAAACCTTCTTAAACTCAAGTACACGATATATGTAAATCATATTAAGTTATATTGAGAGTAGAATAAAGAAATTGTTAAATTAGTATGATTTTATCTATGTGATCGTTTAATATGATTAAAAATGAAGATAAAGATTGCATTAAATGTTAACCTGCTCAACTAAGAAAAGTAATGGTTCGATTTAATGTATATATTAACTTCGGGTCCTCAGGGTCTCAAACATTTGATTACAAGAGCAGGATAGGTCAACCATGGATAACTACAGAAACAGAGCTCAGAATAACATGAAGAAAATATTTGAAAAATCAACTACTAAACATACGAGATACATAACAGAGCTTCCTAGAGAAATATAGCAGATAAAATAAAGAAGTATCAGACAAGAAGAGGACAAAATGATTCGAAAAGCAAAAGAAGCAGTAATCGCCCAAGACATAAAAACATACAAATTAACCAAAAAAATTGTAATAAAATACAATTAAAAGAAAAATCAGGAAAAGTATGTTCGGGTGAAAGAGACAAAGAACAAAGATGGACAGATTTTTTTTCAAAATTAAATTAACAAGCAAATGTCGATAAAGGTGATCTAGAAAGCAATGGAATTAAAAAAGAAATACTAAATATAATGGAAGAAGTGATTATGATGAAGGAAATAACTTTTGTGAAAAATTCTCTAATAAAAGGAAAAGCAAAAGACGATAACGGTATTTCATCAGAGCTAATTCAAGCATATACATGTCTCTCAATAAAATCTGGAATGATGAGAACATTCCAATGGAACAAAAAAGAAATATCAATTTACAAAAAATGCTTATATTCTAAATGTAATAATCGGCGACTCATCACGTTACTGTGAGACCATGACTAGAGTTAATCTGGAAAGAAGAAAACTATATGAAAACCAAGCTGGATCTAGAAGTAGTTGTTTTTTTTTTGTAATTTGTTATACTGCGTCAGTAAGAATAATACTCTTACAAACAGCGAAGTAATATGGATAATCATAAAATCACAGCATACAGCACGAATGACAATTATCCCAGCAAATCAAAAGGTATTGACATTATGAGTAAAGCAGAGTATGGAAGATGAAGAATCAACTGGTATATATTTAAAAAGCTGAAGGACCTTGGGGGATATATAATATTTCTAAATTTCTTATCAAGACTTTGAAGTATTATATTATGTCCCCATTCCCGTTTTTCATGTCTAAGGGATGCCAAATTTCTTTCAATAAAAAACAGTTTGATTGTAAATTGTTCAACATATCTGTGTAAATGTGGACAAACGGAGATTCGTGTAGCACTATCAAATGAATATATTTTTTGTTTATTTTTATAAATCCAAAATTTGAGTTTCTACGTGATAGATTTCTGCTAACTTAATTGCAAGACGTTTTTTTAATTGACATTGACATGAGAATTTGAATTTACTAGGAGGGTCTAAGAAGAAAAACAAACACTGTTTTTTTCCTTTTTCAAAACAGGTTTGCAATTAATTATGTTTATTGTTTTTTCGTCTTAAGAAATCATTGGTGGATCTAGGAATCATCAATACAAAAAATCCGACTCATTTTGCTAAAACCTAGTCAATAATGCCTGGGAAACGCGGCTCCAAACGGGCGGACAGATTAGGCATGTCTAATTCTTCATTTAGTTTATTACAGATATATTGAGCATATTTTTAACATTTTTTCATGTGAATTAGAAGGAAAAAGTCCTGAAAAAGAATTTTTTACAAATATTACTCTTGTCTTCCCCAAATTACTTTCATATTTATCGTAGATATAAAACTATCTAAATGCGTGTTTTCAACATTTTTTCAAGCGAGCGAATGGTCATTAGCAATATATAAATTATCTTTTGGGAAGATTGTCTAGTGACAATTTCCTTTCACTTAAAAGAATATAGTTTGGTTGAGGACTAACATCTGTCAGGATATTCTTACGGAAAATGACTTGGCTGAGTGAGTGGTTGAGCCAATGCGTTGGGCTGAATTTCAGTGCGTGTGCATACTTCTGAAAGAAGTGAGATATTTCTTTTTTAACCGATTTAATTTGAAGGTCACAAGTATTAAAGTTGTTGGGTACATATCATGGATTCTACACAATTGTGACTGAAATCTTTCTAGAATTCCTACATTTGGGTTGGATGCAGTAACCCATAGTTGAATACCGTCTTGATCAGTATGTGTGTTCTCCAGTTTAGTCGTCGGTTCAGATACATTCCAAGGTATTTTGCACATACCTTTTGCTGTAGACGTAGGTAGTCCTCAGGAAGAGGACGCTAATTTTATGCATAATAATTCAAAGTTCAAATTATTGCCGAGTATCTTGTACTATATATTCGACCTATAATGATAATCTAACTTTAACTTTTAATTACTTATAATACATTCCAGCAAGCAATTAATTAGCAAAGTATGTTAGAAAAAAAATTACTAATAAAAAAAATTTGGAATTATCTCATGTGGTGACCCTAATTTTACGTATATTCAGGTATGAAACTTCAAAACAGTTTCCCAAAACATATAATAAAACTTTATTTTCGCTATTTAATGTATGTATATCGAAAGTATTTTCCAAACATACTTATTCTAAATACATTTCAAGATTATTACTCGAAACCATACTACCGAAATATTTTTTTTAACCCGTATAGATGCTGATAAATATTTAGGTTGGGAATGATCCAAACATTTTGTAAACGTTGATCTAATACGAAAACACATCACTTACAACATATATCCAATTAATAAGATACTCTGTCAGATTAATGTTTACCTAAAACAAATCACGGGAAGTCGGGATTATGGTAGACACGTTACAGAACTCATCTTGTCATTTTTGTATCCAGTTTCGAGTATTCGGGATAACAAAGAATTATATTCATATTTTTCAGTTATTTATAGGAAATAATGGGGGCGACTAGGCTTTGATACAGTGTGATAACAATAACCGAAATACTCAACTTAAAATATTCATTCATTCTAAATTCATGCCACAAAACTCATGAAATTAAGTGGGTCTTTCCTATAACAAAATTTTCTTGGCCCACCACTTGAAAGTGGTAACTTAAATATCGAGGGTGAATATCAAAACGTTTGTTCAAGATTAAGTTTCATAAAATAAAATTATAACTTAAAAATCCTTGTTTTATTTGAAAATATTTTTTCCCAAAACCAATAAAAAAATAAACACCATAATTTATGTTTGTATAAATTCAATGGCAAACAGTAAAGATGTAAAACGTAATACAATTCATAATAAATGTTTAAAAGTAAAAGCTGCTAATTTCACCCCTAGGTCCGACGAGAGAGGGGAGTAAATGGAGCAGATTGCCCAGGACTCAGTCCCAGGGGGGCCTCATAAGAGGCCTAAGACATTTTACTATTTACCACTTCGAATGGGAAGTTTTCTTAATTAATTTTGTGAGAATTCATTGGTACTTGTGCTGTGGGTCACTGTAGATCTAAGAAAAATAAAGTTGACCAATAGAATGGTAAACTTTGTTTTTTGATATCAATTCACAGCATAATCAGCTAAAATTTAATTGAAAATTTGTTGAATTAATTTTAAATTATCAAATAAATACCCCTATTAAGTAATTAATTCTAAACTTTTTTTTCGAAAATTCTTAATTCGTGGTTGAATCTCACTGAAATCTAATTGTCACTTTTTTCGAGATTTATAAACTGGAAGTAATGTAGCTGCGGGGGCTCCACCGGGTCCAGCAATATTTTGAATGTGGAATATGAATCAAAAAAATTTGGGAACATATGCTTTAGTCAGACGTACTGAAAAGTATATGGAAATAAAAAAAGAATATATTTATGCATTTATGACATTTATTTCTATATGAGGCACTACATAAGAAATGCTACGGGAATAATCGAAGAGGTCCTGAATTTTTAAAAGCGATGGCAAGGTAAAAAAATGTACATTCACAGTTTAAGCGTGATTTTTATGGTTCAGCTATTGACATAATACTTTTTTTTGGAAATTTTGAAATAGAAATACGTGTCCAGGTACGGAAAACAAAGATAAACATAATAAATGCATTAAATGGGCGTAGGGTAACAAAAAATCTATTGTATTATGTTTATTCGTTATTTTTAACAAAAATGTGATAAACGCCTCAAGACTCATAAAAAGTTGTACCTCTATTGATAAATGTTTCACCTTTAAAATTACATAGTGAATAAACAACTTTAACAGTTTACGACTGACTCTTTTTGTTACAAAATCAATAAAATTTGTAGGACTAACATAAAGCAATTATTAGACTAATCCATAGACGCATGTGATTGTATTTGAAGAAAGGATTTCATCGAATAATAGTATTGCGCCAGTTCAACGATTGCATACCAAAGTGTAAGACCCTCCTTTAACTTTGATAATGATTTTCCTTTCCTTTCCTTCTTTCTTTACTCATTCCACTGTATCTCTCCATCCCTTTCTGTCCTTTATTCTTTTTCTCCACTCATTTATTACCACTCTTTTCAAATCTGATGTTACTTTTCCTTCTTCCCCCATTTGTGCTGTCCATTTTTTCAGGACTCTTCTGGGTTAGCACCCAAGACTCATACCCGTACATTACAATCGGCCCAATCATTGTTTTTGTTTGGAGAATATTATTCAAGGACCCCATCAGGGTATTCGTAGTTAGCACACCTAGATAGTTGAAGGACTCAACTTTTCCAAAATGATATTTCTCGTTTTTCGTCCTGAAAGGTCTGTTTTCCACCTTATTCTTCCTTTGCCGTTACATTCTATATGTTTGGTATATTCGCCATTCAACCAGAGACCAAATCTTTTTGATTCCTTTACTCCAATCTACTATTGAACTCTTTCCAACTCCTCCAAGGATCTGGCTGGTAATACAATTTCGTTAAAATTTGATGCTTCCCGTGATAGATCGAATTTAGTTTCTCTATTTCCACTTTCCATATGATTACTTCCAATGTGACGTTGAAAAGTAGAATGGATAAAGGATCCGCCTGCTTCAGACCTCTTTTCTCTGAAAACTTTCTGATAGCCTTCCATAAGATAATAATTTGATCTCAATTCTATTGAATGTCAGTTTCACCATTCTGATTAGTTTTCTAGAGAGACCTAAAAACTCCAAAGCTCCATACAACTTTGTCCTCTCTATTGTTTATAGTCAGTGAATATAGCTTTAGATTTTGTTCCTGTTTATGGCTCTATTGTTTTTAGAGTAAAATCTGATCCGTTGTGCTTGCCCCATACCTAAAGCCCCTTTGATATTCATCTACTTCTTGGTTATGAATTGGTTCCAGTTTGTTTTTTATTTGTTTCTTTGTCATAATAACACGTGCACCTCGAGTAGAAGCGAATTTTTGTTGATTCTTTGACATAACGAACTTGTGATAATTCCACGTTTTTGCAATTATCATTAATATCATATTTTTTCTGTGTTAACGTTTATAACAACTGCTTATTGAAATAAACAGTTACAAATTATACTTTTATACTTCGGGGAGTCAAATTATAGCGAAAAACCCTCATAAATTTTGAAAGATATGATTTTATCAGTTTAAATTTTTGAATAATATCCCTTTGAAGTCCCCTATGACATACCATTGTAGTACCATCGAAATTGGATATAAATGTTTATAGCACATGCATCTTTCAGTCAAGGAAGCAAACAACTAGTCAGAATTAATATTTTCCTAACGTTTTTATGTGGAAATACATAAAACACCTAATTAAAATATTTTTAAAAAGAACTTTGTTTATTGCAACTATAAATCCTTTATGAGCATCTACGGTAGTATTGTGTTTTATGTTACTGGTAGAAATAGCCGTTTAAATATAATGAATTAATAGATATTAATAAAGTTGCATGTTCAGGTAACTGTTAATTAAATCCTTGTTATTTAGAGTTGTAACTTATGTCTGCTTGCAGGCTCCGCCAAACAAACACAGATCGTTAGACCGTATTATTGTTGTGTGCCAGGTTTATAATCTAGACTATAATATAAAATTGGATGAATTAATTAATAGTAATCAGGAAATTTACCTACCTTGGTACCATGAGGGCTGGATGAAAAGTTTGCGACCTCAACCTGAAGATGTCACCACATCTCAATATAACGGACGCTTAGTTTCTGTTTGACAATCGTTTGAGTTAATCGTTGGAACAGAACTTGAAGAAATGGTCAAGAGAATATGTAAGGGTGTAGCGATAAAAGAAACTGTACTGTATTTACTTCTATACGCGAATGATCAAGTTATTTCTGCACAAAGACATGGAGTGTATGATAAGAAAGCTGAAAGAAGAATATCTATGATGAATAAACCTGAATATCTATGCATTAGCTGCCTAACTAGTATTTAAGATTAGGAATAGAGATTTGGAATGTGTTAAAGAGACTAGCGACAAAATATAAAAAAGAGAAACCACAGTGACTGTTATGGAATAATACTCGTGGACTGAAAAGCACTAAACAATGAACTGAAAAGGGAGGACCGGCTCCAAAGAAGACAAAAACCGTTCCATCTGCAGGCAAATCATGGCGTCGGTTATTTGGATGCGCGCGGGACAATTTCCATTAACTATGCTGAAAAAGAATTAACCATTAACGGCGATTATTATGCGAACTTTTTGCAATGTTTTAATGAAGAAATCAAGCAAAAACGGCCACATTTGGCTAAGAAGAAAATGTTTTTCCATCCAGATTATGCACCAGCTCACTTTTTTTATTGCAATGGAAAAAATTAATGGATTAAAGTTTGAATTGCTACCTCATGCATCCTATTTGACAGATTTAGCCACCTCGGATTATTTTCTGTTCCCAGAGTTGGTTCGGTGGTCAAAGTTTTTCCAACAATGGCAGGCGATGACGGCAGTTAATGGCGATTTTTGAGAGCTTGACGATTCTTATCATAAAAACGGTATCAAATTTATTGAAAATCGCTGGGAAAAGTGTATGGAGCCAGAAAGAGCTTACATTGAACAATAAATATATTTTTTTCCGACCAAGTACTTCTGGGACTATCCCTGTAGACTGGTTCATAATAAAAAAACTAAGAAGCCGAGCACTGCAACAGTTTAATCACTTTCGAAGAATGCCAAAGTACAGGTGACCAAAATGAATACTGTATTCAGTGCCTCCAAAAACAAGATGTAAGAAGCCACAAACTTTGAGATGGGATGATAGAAAGGGACTGGAATGTAAGGGAATTGTGGAGGACAATATAAATAGTGGAAAGAAAGTAGAAGATGTAAAGGAAGAAGGTACAATCCAAACTCAAGTAATGGAGGCTCAATAATAGCGACAATAATTGCTCAGATAATAGAGGTACTTGAGCTTAGATATGTTGTTTTTCAAATACCGAGTCATATAAACAAATCAATTTTATTAGACAATTTCCAAAAACCTTGAAATAATACAATTTATTGCGTAAAAAATTCGATTCTCGGTATGATAACCCAATGGAAAACCATGGATTTGAGATTTGGTAGACTCAATAATCTGCGGCGAAGGCGTGGGTGGAAATAAAACTATCCCGAGTAGCGGTTAAGAAGATTATTATTGCGAGTGTTAACGATAATGGCATAAGAAGAAAACTTTAGTGATGAATGAAGGACGATTTTTTGAGCTTTGGCAAAGAATTTTTAATTAGATAGACTATATATAAAGGATATACAGGAACTTTTTAAAAAATAGAATGGTAAATACCAACATTTAGATTGATATTTTCAGCAGTCAAACCAAATGAAAGCTTGTGGTGAATTGTTAATAACATCCAGCATTGCATTTGTAGACTCATCATAATATGATAATATCTAATTGGAAATACCGAAAACAGACCAAAGCGCCTCCAGTTAATACCTATAGAGATAAGTAGGAGTCAAAGACAAGAAATTGTAGATACGTCAGAGTCCAAAATTCGTTTAAACGAACTCGTCTATCGCAAAATTTAATGCGAAGGCGCGTTAATTATCTCTGAAATAAATATTTGCTTGTTACATTTCATTCGATGTTGAAAGTATAGTATTTTTGCGTACTATATATTTCTTCGTTGGGTATGTAGATATCTTGTCTATACACGTCCAAACACGTTTCCGTCACTATTATAGTATTTGTGCAGTAGCGGTTTGTGTTTTTTTCTCGTGCCGAAAACCATGTGTACCTAAAAACAACGTATCAATCTCAAATTTCTCGTTAAATCGAAAAAAACTCTGACTGAGTGCTATTAATTGTTGCAAGAGGCCTATGGGGACAATTATCTATCTCGTGCGCATGTTTTTAAGTGGTGTAAGTGCTTTAGTGAGGGCCGAGAGAGCACTGAAGATGACCAGCGCCCAGGTCTCCCTGTGACTGTTTCAACTCCGGAAACAGTGACCAAAATCAACCAAATTGTACGTGCAGATCGTCGAAGCATCCGGATGATTGTCGAGGATGTAAACGCCGATAAGCAACGGTTAGAAACATTTTACACGAGGAATTACACATGACAAAAGTCTGTGCGAAGTTGGTGCCAAAAAATTTGACTCCTGATCAAAAGCTCTTGCGTCAATGGGTCTGATCAAATTTTCTTGGAAGGTTAGAAAGGTTAGAAAAAGATCTGCTTTGAAAGGGATCCGATTTTAGTCTATGGAAGCGGTAGAGCAGAAAATGGCAGAGCTCCTAAGAACGCCCACCAAAGAAGACTTCCAGCACTGCTTTGATCGATGGAAAAAACGTATGGGAAGGTGTGTGGCGGGGGGAGGGGATTATATGTAAGAGGAGCATTCGAAAGTAGAATAATTTTTATAATAATACCCTTTTTCGTAACCAGTTTCGTTATTTATTAGCTAGACCTCGTAGTGCGATTACCAAGCCTACACTTCTTTGCTAGTTACTAAATTCCAAATTTATTTTTTCGAAAATTTAGCGAGTTGGTTGACATGAACATTGTCAAGATTAGAAGTATCTTTCAAAACCAAAAAGATAGAATAGAGAGAATTTTTTATTGAGATTATAAAAAATCATTCCTCCAAATTAAATAAATATTGACTGTTAGTGAACAAAGTTATACGAAAAACAAAATCGATTTACAAATGCGGTGATAAGGTTAAAATATATCCAGTTTTATATAACTAATAGAATCCGTCTTACATGTAATTTTTTTTTCTTTTTCTGTGTATTTTTCCTATTCTGAAGTAATGATATCATATTTATTGAGATCGATGCATCAAAATATTAACAATTCGTCTTAAAATGACTTTTTAATTCTCAACAACAGTGGTTCGACATGTGTTCTGTTAAAAATATTATCCAATTGTCAACTTTACTCAGAATGATAGGTATAAACTCGTGCCAAAGACAGATTAGTAGCTATTGTGAAAATAGGGCATTTCCTGTCCTCTGCTGGTTATTCCAATAATAAAGCAGATGTGATGCAAGTTTTTGTTATTCTGCTGTCTTGTTCAGAACACATGACATTGGTAAACTGTCGCATTGAACTTATTTCTCAAAATTTTTATGTTTTCCAACAAAATATACTTCAAATTCATTCAAAAATGATTCATCAACATTTGCAATAATATTCTTAACAAGATTTCTCAGCTCGGTAGAAAACTATTTCAAAGTCCTACTTATAATAATATAAAGATCTATTTTTATTTTTTTGATGGTTTATTTTACATTTGAACTAGGTAATTCATTTAAAAACGACTAATAAACATACAGCCTGACATTTTTTGTGATTCACAAAATTTATTTGTTGTTATAGGTCTGCATTTTATCTATTTTAAAAATGCATTAAGTATGTTGTATCACCATTAATATTTGATACCCAGTCGACATGGACTGATCACACATTAAACGAATTTGAAACAAGACTTTCAAATTATTAACTCAGAATAAACTTTTTAAAAACTTTATTTTACACGAACTAATTATAAAATGATTACAATTGATTGTAATTGACCACAACTGACTAACTGGAAATGTGTGAGAAAATACTTTTATATAAATATAAAATGCTGATGAGGCCCTCGCACTGTGATTCCGTGGAAACAGCAACTCATCCGTTTCTGTGGGAATGGTCGAGATAATTCAGGTAAAGCTCAAAAACGATCTGTTGATCTGGTATTGGGAAAATATAATTCCAGCATTAGATTTATGATGAAATGATAGAAAGACTAGAGTGAAGTATAAGAAGACCAGTTAAAAACCTTTATTTACCACAGAACACAAAGTTTAAAGGGTACATCAGAGCTAGACTATAGATGATTGCAAATACAGTTGGGTTAGCTCCAGATACACTTGAACCTAAAGGGCATTTTGGTGATGATTATTTTTGGGAAGGAATTCGCTTTGCTTTGCTGTCCGTACAGAACTGCTCCCTATATGAAATTGGTCCACCAATGCTCTATATTAATTGGAGGATATTATTATCGAGCACTTAATGCATTTTGCAAGTTATATTGTTTTTTTCCTTTTTCCAATTTTGATTGATGAAAACTCAAATGCTAAAAATAGACCATCAAAGTGTACTAACTTTAATATATATAAATATCTACAACAAGCCCTAAGAATTTTACAAATTCATTGACGTCGAAGGTGGTGTTATTTAATAAAAAAGATTCGCACCAAGATTTAAGGGTGATTAGTCCAAGAGAAACTAGTGTGGTCAGTAAATACACATATTTTACCACTGATGTCTAGATGTCGTTTATAAACAGAAGGAACAAAATAGAGCCTAGTACTGGGACACTCCACGTTCTATTGGCTTCCAAGATGAAATCGTTCATAAACCCTTACAAGCAGATTTCTGTTGGTAAAGTATGACTTAAATCATGCTAGAAGTATATACCGAGGGATGTTACATGTTACATATCTGCTCTTTTTTAAGACATTGAAAAAACAGAAATCGAAAAAATGAACTTATTCCTCTAATTTTTTTCCAACTTTGGAATAATTGATTAAAAATTCTATTCTATATCTCAAATAACAATTGTTTTGAACGTTTTTACTACTATATCTATATTAACAGACACTGATTAATGACGGAATTAGAGCGTTTGCATTATTACATTAAGTGCTAGGGGATGCTATACATTTATTACGGTAACGTTTTTTGATTAATTAGCTGTTTCACTCGAAAACAATTAGCGTGACTCGTTTTAAATGAAACAAGACGGTCGAACACAATTGAAAGCTTCTGAAGTAAATAGGGGTGTTTTGGGAAATAATAGTTAAAACAAATTTAAATTAATAAACTTAGGGTGTAAAACGGACATGAAAAGGAAGTGTTCAGAGTCATATGAGGATGAGGATGCGGGTGGACTGTAACTTAATAGATTTAACGCACTCGTTTATGATTAACAAACAATGCACAAATATCATGAGAAATGTGAATCTAATGATATTCCACTATTGAAAAACACAATGTCGAGAAGATTGTAGTTACTGGTAGCGTTACATTAAATGTTCCAGTGATTCGCTTTATAATATACAGGATGTCAAACATAAGGTGACCCATATACTTTTTTCCAATCTTGTAAAAACTTCAATCACCAAAGTTATTTGTATTTGAAGAAATTTTTAGATTAATTACTTTTATATTATACAGGGTGTCCCAATTCTTTATTAACTTTGGAATTTTAAATGGAACACCCTGTATATTATACCATTACTAAAACGCGTATTAAAATAAGAATAATTTGATTTCTGCACGACTTTTTCGAGTCATACTTAGTACCTTTTTTATTGTATGAGTTTCAGATTTTGTTAATAACAAAATCACATTTTTTTAAATGGCACACCCTGTATATTATTTCCATAACTAGAACGCGTATAAAAATAAGAATAATTTGATTTCTGCACGACTTTTTCGAGTCATACTTAGTACCTTTTTTATTGTATGAGTTTCAAATTTTGTTAATAACAAAATAACATTTTTTTAAATGGCACACCCTGTATATTATTTCCATAACTAGAACGCGTATTAAAATGAGAATAATTTGATTTCCGCATGGCTTTTTCGAGTCATACTTAGTACCTTTTTTATTGTATGAGTTTCGAATTTTGTAAATATCAAAATCACATTTTTTTTAAATGACACACCCTGTATATTATTTCCATAACTAGAACGCGTATTAAAATGAGAATAATTTGATTTCCGCATGGCTTCTTCGAGTCATATTGAATGCCTTTTTTTATTGTATGAGTTTCGAATTTTGTAAATAACAAAATCACATTTTTTCAAATGGCACACCCTGTATATTATTTCCATAACTACAACGCGTATTAAAATGAGAATAATTTGATTTCCGCATGGCTTCTTCGAGTCATACTGAGTGCCTTTTTTATTGTATGAGTTTCGAATTTTGTAAATAACAAAATCACATTTTTTTTAAATGACACACCCTGTATATTATTTCCATAACTAGAACGCGTATTAAAATGAGAATAATTTGATTTCCGCATGGCTTCTTCGAGTCATATTGAATGCCTTTTTTTATTGTATGAGTTTCAGATTTTGTTAATAACGAAATCACATTTTTTTAAATGGCACACCCTGTATATTATTTCCATAACTAGAACGCGTATAAAAATAAGAATAATTTGATTTCTGCACGACTTTTTCGAGTCATACTTAGTACCTTTTTTATTGTATGAGTTTCAAATTTTGTTAATAACAAAATCACATTTTTTTTAAATGACACACCCTGTATATTATTTCCATAACTAGAACGCGTATTAAAATGAGAATAATTTGATTTCCGCATGGCTTCTTCGAGTCATATTGAATGCCTTTTTTTATTGTATGAGTTTCGAATTTTGTAAATAACAAAATCACATTTTTTCAAATGGCACACCCTGTATATTATTTCCATAACTACAACGCGTATTAAAATGAGAATAATTTGATTTCCGCATGGCTTCTTCGAGTCATACTGAGTGCCTTTTTTATTGTATGAGTTTCGAATTTTGTAAATAACAAAATCACATTTTTTCAAATGGCACACCCTGTATATTATTTCCATAACTAGAACGCGTATTAAAATAAGAATAATTTGATTTCTGCACGACTTTTTCGAGTCATACTTAGTACCTTTTTTATTGTATGAGTTTCGAATTTTGTAAATAACAAAATCACATTTTTTCAAATGGCACACCCTGTATATTATTTCCATAACTAGAACGCGTATTAAAATAAGAATAATTTGATTTCTGCACGACTTTTTCGAGTCATACTTAGTACCTTTTTTATTGTATGAGTTTCGAATTTTGTAAATAACAAAATCACATTTTTTTTAAATGGCACACCCTGTATATTATACCATTACTAAAACGCGTATTAAAATAAGAATAATTTCATATCTACATGTCCTATACCCATATATAATGGTTGTGAAATTATTTAACTTTTTCTTATTTTTTCGCCCATTCTATATTGAAAATAATAAAATGTTTTTCAAAAACAAAAAGATAAAAAAATATCGTACCCTTAATCAAATATTTTTGTTAGGAATAATTCGAAGAAACATTTTTATTTACATCTCGAGACATTTAAAGTTTGATTCTAGACTTGAAAATCACGGAAATTCATTTAGCAAATGATGCCAGCTAGCTAATTTTTATTTTGCGGAATTTTCTGAATAAAATGATTTTTTATCAAAAATTCAAATTACCGCAAATATTTCTTTAAATCAAATAGGTCGATCTCAGGAAAATTTTCTTTGTTTTCACCACTAAATCAAAAAACACAATAAAATATATAGAATTCCATTTAAAATTCCAAAGATGATGTCGATACTGAAGAATTAGGACACCCTGAATAAATTAAAAGACATTCATTTGAAATTTACTTTAAATAGAAAGAACTTTTGTGATTAAAGTTTTTTCAATAATTCTTACAGGTTTTGAGAAAAGTGCATGGGTCACCTTATGTTCGAAATCCTGTACACAAGCAATTTCTGATGGATGACTAATTAAATATTTGTGGGGATTAACACAAAATAATCACATAAAATAGCCTAATGTTACAAAACTTTTCGTTTTATGTTGACCATGAAAAATTAATCTCGACATATAAACAAAGCTGAATGTGAATGTCTTGTTCGAAAATTTTACATAACTACATCGATTCGATGCACAGAAATAATTCAAATTCAAAGTCTTTGTTAATCAAATTTTTTCATGCCATCAAAAACAAAGCTTATAAAAAAACCCATTTCTCGCAACTCTGTTCTTTACCGTAAAAATTTGTGAGATCCATGTAATACCAAGTCGGATTATTTATTCAATCCCTACTTAAGAGACCTTCTGTCTTAAGTTATTATGTAATCTATCAACATCTGATAATGACCACTGTTAAAAATCTTTTATTTTAATCCTCTGACAGATTCATAACCTGAATCGACGCAATTCAACTGAGAGATCAAGTACATTTCTTATTATGGTTCCCTTAACCGAAAAAGAGAGGATAAAAGTTTTAATGACTGTAGGTTAATTGTAGAATAAATTTCATTTAACGAGAACAGGAATGAGCGACAAAGCAAACAGACAACGCAACAGAAATTGCCTTGCAATAAAATATTAGTGGTTTGTAGTAAAGTTTTTGAGAAAATAAAAACTGTACCCATACAAAGTCTTAAGAAAGGAATTTTGTGAAATATTCATTGTGATGAAAATCCAAATTATTTAACTAACGTAGGATTTTAAGACGTTTTTTTCAAGTGGTACAGTAAAACTATACAATTCTCCCTACTGGGCTTGGGAAAACCCCAACTGAATTCGATCAAAACACACCCAGCGCCCTGAAAAAATCATATTTGGGTCGGAAAATGTATTGGTCTATATTTCTTTTATGGGATATTTGGAACAACTTTGTATGACAGTGCTTCTATTGCGTCATTTCCAGATCCAAATAATAAGGAAAACTTTATCTAATTATTTACAAATGATTGGACCATATGGTGGACTGCCAATTGTTCTTGAGTTTTCTGGTGTTAATATTATCATATCGAGTGCAATTCACAAGAAATTGTATTCTCTTATAGTTAATGAAACCGTTTTTCTTAATATCCGTCCTAACTTCTCAGTTTTTCCAAGGATTATCGATCACTACTCAGTACCTCAGCCAGATTGAGTAATCCGACAAATTCCTTATATTCAGTTACCTCTGTGAGCTTTGCATTTCTAACTCTCAGAAAGCGATTGGGAAGATAGCTGGAAGGTCTACTCTCTGTGGTGAAACACAGAAACTTGGTAGACCAAAATATATTCTACTCATTTTATAGATCAAATGTGCTCGACGAAAGGTTAATAAATTAGATTGACTAAGCCATCGCATGAAAACACAATGCCATCAAGAATGAAATGTTATCAAGCGATGGCCCAGTCCATCTATTTCATTTAAACATAAAATATTTTTAATCTTAATTTGGTTACTATAAGATGTTGTTAAATCAACTAACCACGTAACAATTTAAGACAAAAGATCTCTTAAATGGCACAGCTGCTTCCTTGGATGTTAGCCAAGCCTTTCAAAATATTTGGAACATCGGTTTTTACAAGCAATATCTACCAATTATGGGAAAGCCTCGATCCGAAGGGTCGTAGCAGTAATTATCGGTCACTGCACAGTAGGCTCTAGACTCAGGAAATGGGTATCAGAACCGACGATCTCTGTGCAGAATGCTGTGAAGATGAAGAGATAATAGAACACCTGATGTTTCACTGCACAGCATTGGTGTCAAAACGACTACAATGCATGGGGAGTGAAACATTGGAATATCTGGAAGAAGCTTCGGAGCTGGGTGTTAAGGAACTGAATCACTTCATTGCAAAGTGGAAAAGCTTTGGGAGGGGGCAAGGACCTGGCAACGGAGGTAGGGAAGGGGAGTGAAATGGTGCTGACTGAAAAGTCAGCAAGGGCATTAAAATGGGCCTAAGGCCTCCGAGTGGATCTCGGCTGAGAAGTGGAGATCGCCCCGTTAACCTAACCTAACCTAACCATCTACCCATTAACTTTCTCATATATTTAAAATTATTAAGGGCATCTTTGAGCCATAAAGAATTTAGATCAATAAAATTGTTTCGTATATTTTTCCAATAAAATCTGATATCCTGAAACGAGCGTTCTTGAACTGCTACTGTATATGTAGAGCATATAGCAAATTTACCAATTAATAGTGAAACCATCACTGGTAACTTTGCAGATGATATTGTTATTCTTGTAGCACCTAACATTCTTTGGATATAACCAAATGAGATCGAGACATGGTTACACAAGTAGAGAATCCAATTGAACGATTCGAAACATGTCCAAGTTACCTTCACCTTGAGAAAATACCAGTGGCCTCCAGTGTCACTTAACAAGATTTAACTTCCGCTAGTACCAACCATCTAGGAATACATAACGGGTCAAAACTCAACTGGAAAGATCACATACTTGAAAAGCGGAAGGAAATCGATTCAAGAACAAAAAAATGGTAGAAAATTGGAATAGAACCTTGAAAACAAAATCCATAAAACCTGATTAGATGTATAGTATCCAACTCTTGGGATATGCGACATGGCAAATATAATGCAAGGATTCCCATCCAAGATACTACTGATGCTCCCTAGTATGTGTCAAAATCCATGAAGACATAAAAATCCCTTTTGTACAGAATTTAATCACAGAACAAGGTACAAAACATCAAAAAAGACTAGAGTCGCATAGTGACCCGTCCATTATTAGAACCACAAGGCAATAGAAGACTCAAAAGTTGATCTGAGAAATGATTGAAGGGGTGGCATCATTGGAGAAGAACTCATCACGCTGAAGCCAATCAATAAGCTTATAGAACTTCTTGTTTTGATTGCTTACAGATATGTTATAATTAAAAAAATATAACAAAATAAATACCTGCAATAACATTATTGACTTTTTTAACTTTACTAAAGAATATGAGAATATTTATAATTGGATATGGCTTCATGTAATTTGAAAGCATAAACCTCTTTTTTAGGTTCGTGGGCGAACAACTTTTGTTCGGTTTAGCTCCTTTTGAAAGATAGTTGATTTTTGTTTGGTTTCAGATTCATATATATAAATCCATGATTCGTCGCTTGTCACGATCTTATAGAAGCGATTAATTTTTATTCAGCGTTTCTTTGCATCAATCGACACGAGCTTTTTTTGAGCGACTGTCAAATTATGCGGTATCCAAATAAAGACAAATCTTTTTGACGGCCGAATCTTCATGCAATATTGAATGAATGCGGGTGGAAATAACGCCCAAGTATGCCTCAATTCCACGGTATATCAAATGACGATCTTGAAATATTAGTTTACGTACAGCGCACACAATTAAATTTGGAAAACCAGCGGCATCTCATCACCAAAAGTCGAAGCGTATTGATCGGCACATTGCTGTTGGTTTAGCGCTCGTATGAAGAAACTTTCACCATTAAAAATGTCAAACTTTATGATACCAATGTCAGATTTGACATATTCACATAAGTGTTGCCATATTTCAAAAGTCGCACACCTTGTAATATAATGGTACTATTATTTTGGACAGTTATTCCAATGAAATAAATATCTGAGTGTACTAAGAACTTACTTGTTATAGTTATTTGGGTTTAACTACCTTAACAGAAGTTATTGAACGGAAGAATCCGATATTTAATTAGATTTTTTTCAATTCGGAAATTTTAAATTACGTAGAAAATCTTTGTTTTTTTTTTAAATATTAGATCACAAATAAGAATATCTAATCATTATATAACCGCTATATTCGATCCCTTATTTCTAATTCCTGAATATCGCATTGCTAAAAAATTATTCTCAGCATCCACTAGCAAATTGATATCAGTTCCTTAATCCCCGCCGGGAGCGCTACGGGGGTTCCCCTATACATATCTTTTAATTATTTCGTTTTATTTAGATTTGGCTGCGAGCTACAAGGGTAACAAAAGTCGGACGCTTGTTAGGCGACGACTGTCTGTTGTTTACGCCGCGTGTCAACTGTTTTGGGAACGCGATTACGCATACTGTACTTTTTTATCTGCTTTTTCTTTTATGGCACGTTAAGAGGGGTGTTGTGTATTCCATAAACATGTTTTAATGATGTACTTTTTCTATCACTGGTATAACTATTGAGGGGATTAAAGGCAATTATCCTCTCGAAATTTATTTTTTACTCCTTCCTATCTTGTTCCTCCATTATGTACACGCGTTTTGTCCATTATTTCCTTTTACTGACGTTATAATAAGTTTTCGTCTTAATCTATTTTGAACCATTCTCTTGAGTGGCCTTTTATCACCGTTTTCATTGATTTTAATATTTCTATATCTTCCACAGATAGAGATATGCTTTATTGTCAAAAAATTTCACAATTTGTAGACAACAGCTTGTGAAAAATGTCCAAAATTAAATATCATAAGTAGTTTACAGAGTAGAAGGCACTTTCCAGAAAATATGCCCTCAAATTATTGCGGAAAAGATGATACCGATTTCATTTCAATTGGATAATGATTGTGCATTTTTCTCCAATGTAAAATATTGAGCCTTTAACTAATTCTGAACGTGAAGTAGGTAGGTAAAGGTCGTGATCCGCGTTCCGAAAATGGAGATGCGTGCTTATGAATTAGGCAAACGGATTCAAATATGAATGGTCAAAAACTCATGCATACTTGTAAACACATTGCCTTCTGATATCTTTAAGCTATCTCACGCAATTCCAATTTACGTTTAGTTATAACCAATTTCTGGTTTTATAGAGTAACCACATGAATTGGATTACCAGTCATCATCGGTGTCTGTATGACCAGGTTCAAATTCAGCAAAACAATAACAAATGGTTCATTTTGATGCATCAAAGTCAGGAAAACATTTTTAAAGCCACTACTGAGCTTCTAAAGTATTTTTTTTTGTATCAAGAAGCAATTGTCAATTAACTCACAAAATTGTTTTGAATCCATTGTTTTTAAAATAACAAAAGTAGCTTCATTTAAATGGAAGTCATTTTTTTCTGACTAATTAAAATATCATGAAATTTTACAAATAGTCTTTTGAAAGCTGGTCATATTCTTTGAAACGAAGTATTTTGCTTCACTGTATACCCTAGGAAAGGGTATAAAAGGTAGACTTATTTAGTAAGTACAGTTATTTTATTATTTTCTAAAATAAGCCCCTATTTTTAGTTGATGTTTTGACAGATTATATAAATAATAAATAAATGCTGTACCCCAAAGAGGCCTACAATAAATTAATCTCTTCAAATCTTAAGTTCATAATATGTAAATGCCACAAACCAATGTTGACCTGGAAATTCTACAATCAAGGTGGACGGGCAGTCTATGAAAGCTTGACTAGCTAAAATTTTAAGCCTGAAAAACGTTGATATAAGAGAGACATAATATAAAATTGGTATTATTACCGTATTATTGTATTTTTTTCTATATTATTTATGATATTCTGACATAAACATTTATAGAAAGTTACTAGGAAAAGAACTTAACAGGAGAGAGGGTGCTAAGAAAACCTTGTTATCAAAAAATATGGATTTGAAATGTTTTCTTGTGACTATGTAGAATGAAGATCGTTATTTCGAGAATTACCATGATGCATCAAGGATTCTTCTTAGCGGTTTAATGTGGAATATCTGAATTATTTGTGTGTTGCCTTCTCCAACTAGTTACTTCAAAACAGGTCATTCAATTTTAAATTCTGTTACAATTTGCCAACTCTTGATCGTAGTTGTCATGAAGATTAAACAACTCGTGGAAGATTTTGCATTTCAGGATTTTAATTATTAAATGAAATACAATCTAAAATATATATTTAGAGTGTATTCCTGTGAAAAATCTTTTACATTCTAAAAACATAACAAAACGTACTTTGGACAATATTTAAAAGTGCCATCCATGTCAGTTGAACCACCGTCCAGAAAAAATATTCTCCTCGGTCAGTTATAATAAGATCTGTATTATTCATAAAATTGTGAATTTAGGCTAAATAACCTATTCAAACCTAACCTAACCTAAAGGATCTAGAAATTTTCCAACCTCGAAAAGTGGAGTAGGTACTAAAGTCTAGGTAACACTCCTAAGGAATCCATTACTAGTTGTATTAAGTACTCGGACTACCTTTTCGTTTACCTGAAATATCCCCGTCCCGAGCTGGCGCAACCTTATCTCAACGGATTAAAAATCGTCACGAGTTGTAGCACACGTGTGTTAGTTCGAATGTACCAAGATGCAGTAACGATGTTCCTTAACACTTTGTTCTGAAATCTTTGGATTATTTGAGTATTGCTTTCGATGACAAATCCTCTTAATTGAATCCCTTATGTCCATACCGGTTTCTGGATCCGTTTATATACCAGTAAAATAGTATACTTGGACAAAGTGGATTTTTTTCTCAGCAATCAATACATTTTTTTGTATCTAATACCGAGTTTTTCTCGTTTCTTTTCACAGTAACTTCACATCTAACGTTAGGCCCAAATATTTTGATCTGTTACCATATGGTACAGATTCGTCTTCTATTTTTATTGGTGCCTATTGCTCGTTTGCATGTGTGAAACTCTTGGTCCAATGATTAATTTCTATAATTGATGTCTATCTTTTGATTGCCGGTTCTTTACAACGTTTACTATAGTGGTTGATTTCCTCTAAGTCTGAGTAAGCATCTTCTTGCTTTATTCTGAAGATATGTCCTATCCAGACCTTCTTTGTTTCTGTGATTTTTTGCACTGCTCAGTATAATTCAATTTTCCAATTATAAATCCTTGGGACGTAATTAACTACACTCTACGATTATAATTATTGTACTTTTTTCGCTACCACTCACCGATGAATATCAATTTGAAGAATATTCAAAAGAGCAAAAGGAAAAGCGAACAATGATTAGGTAGGTATATATGACAAGAAAAACAACAAGTACATAATCAGATCAAGTTTGTCGTGCTGTTCGCTTAGTATTACAGAATGCCGAAAAAGATTAAGATGTCAGAGCAGCTTATTTGCTGTTTTGTGAAGTCCATGAGCGGTCTACTTGAAAGCGTATCGCAACAAACACCTTCATTTATTTCCTTCCAGTGACATTTTACATTCGCCACGGAGATTACAGTGCCACACGTGACAATTGCCGCGGAGGCTTTTGTCAATTATTACCTTTTTCACTTGCAAACTGTACCACGGTAAAAACCAGTGGCGTCACTAAAATATAAATTTAATCTATTCGAAAGAACGTCTTTAACTTCAAACATATATACATTTGGAATAGATGGTAATATTGTGAAAACTACTAATTCAAAATAGAAACCATAAATTTAATTGAAATAAATTTATGAATATTTTATAACACAAAGAATCATACAAAGCTGGAAGTTTCTTATAAAAAACTCATTTTGCCACGTGGGAATCTCTCATTATATTAAATTGACTTCTTATTACATAAAGTGACTGACGATGTAACTAATCCTATTTGTAATTCATATATTTTAGGTATTATCATCTTCAATATAAAAGGTGGTCCAACTATAATGCACGATGTTAATCGTGAGTCACACCTTAACGTCAAGTTTTTTGCTCCACTTAATTTGACATTTCTTTGTTTCGGTGTTTGACAAATTCAACCATGGAGAAGTACTCAATTGAGCAGCGCGTTAAAATTGTTGAAGCCTTTTACGAAAATGAGCGTTCAGATTAAAATGCATTTCGTGCACTTCGTGATTTTCTGGCTGGTCGGCATAATCGACCAAATGTGTCCACAATCGGGAGAATTGTGCGCAAATTTCAGCAAACCAGATCTGTAGGAAATGTGAAAACAGCTGTGCATGCTCGCCCCGTTTCTTTTGCGGAAAACATTGCTGTTGTTCGCGGTAGTGTGGTAGAAGAGCCGTCAACCTCGACTCGTCGTCTTGCCCAACAATTAAACATCTCACAAACATCACTGATGCAAATTTTGTATAAAGATTTGAATTTACACGCTTACAAGGTTAAATTGACTAAAGAGCTGAAGCCTGCTGGCCATTTCAAGCATCGGCAATTCGCCGAATGGTTGGTTGAACAGACAGAAGTGAATGATGACTTTACAAAGAAAATCATCTTCAGCGACGAGGCACACTTTCACCTCAGAAGATTCGTTAAAAAGCAAAATTGCCGCATTTGAATAAATGAGAATCTACGATTGATTGTTGAAAAGTCGATGCATCCATAAAGATTGACTGGTGCAGTTTGGTGCAGTTTATGGGCTGGCGACGTTATCGTGCCATACTTCTTCGAAAATGAGGTCAGTCCAGTGTTACGCTAATGGTGAATGCTATCGCGAGATGGACTTCTTGTGGCCAGAAACTGAGGATATGGACCTGGTACGATATGTAGTTCCAACAGTATGGTGTCACTTGACACACAGCCAACGAAACAATGGCGTGTTATCTCACGTCGTGGCGTGTTAATTGGCCGCCACGATCAAGTGATTTGACACCGTTGAAATTCTTTCTTTGTGGATATTTGAAAGAAAAAATGTACGTCAATAAGACAAGAACAATTCAAGAGATAAGTGATGAGATAGTTCGGCACATTAACCATATTGAACCTCAATTATGTCTCAGAGTCATTGAAAATATGGACCATCGGATAGAGGTATGCCACCTAGAGCAGTATTTATAAGACCTACTATACTGGCAGACATGGATCATGAACACCGACAGCAGACGCCCAAAATGTCAATTTATTGGGACTCCTGTCTTTGTAAAAGTACAAACCTGTGGGATCAGCTACCAAGGCACGTCTTTTCCGAACACTAAAGCCTACAGAAGATCAAGATCAATATCCACAGGCATCTCCCTACTGCAGGCACCACTCAAACTTCTCGAATCTAATAGGATTCACCCTTTTGTGATTACTTTTTACTTAAAAAAGGCTGAGAAATATGTTAACAGAGAAGGTGAGAGTTGAGAAACTTTGAGAAAGAAACCTTTAGATAAATAAACTACTTGGATTCATTCTTTATATGGTAGAGACACAAGAAAACAATGACTAAGCAGAAATAAAGTGAGTGTGTATTAGAAGAAAGAGATCGAAAAGTTACAAGAATATAATGTATAGGATGCTACAAGCAATGGAAATTAAATAAAGTTATTGAATAAAATATAAAATCAGTGGTATATAGTCTTCAATCGTATGTAGTATAGATTTTTATCTCAATGAATACTGGCATGAGCGTAGATTAAGGGTCTTATTAAAATACAAAGCTGGGGTTTGTTTGCTTTCTACCAAAACCAAATAAAATTTAAATCCAACGGTATGAACATACTGAAAGAGCTTCTTGGAATTTAGCTTCGGAGTTAATCAAGTCGATGATATGGGTACTTATTAAAATTTTCCTGATAGTTCCTTTCAAAGTTCATTTTCATGTATTCAGCAAGTATACCTCTAAGACAACGGCTAGAATTTGGTACCAGCTTTAAATATTACAGCGCCAGCTCTGGTAGTGGTTTCTGAGCTATCTGGAAGCCATTTGACATTTCTTCCGAGGGTTTGCCTCGTGTTGTGTCAAACTATTGCTTCTTATTTGTATATTAAAGTATTTATGGGTTCCAGCACCAGGTCATAGCAGCTAAAATTCATTGTTTCACACTTATAACACGTTTTATTTCAAATAAGTTTGGTGTTATCTGCGGATTTTGTGGGAATGAGTTTATTTTGACGGGTAAATGGAATAATTATAATTTTTCGTGTTAATGTGTACTCCAATGCTATTACCAAGCTCCATTACTCAATAATTCAGAGCCTCCTTGCAATAAATCACACAAACTGCTTTCGAATTTTGTTTTAATATTATATGTCTTTCATTTGAAGATATGACTTCGATCTCACTCAACACTTCCCAACAATTATTTCTTAGAACCTTTTAATGTAGTAGTTGGGTGAGTGTCAATGATATTGAGAGTGTTCTCTACAGAATTTCTACTTTAAGTACATAACTCATTTACCTTGTATACATCTCAAATTTATGGATGCGGCGACCCTGTTCAAATTGATGTTTTCATCGAAAACAAATTGAAGTTGAACAAAGCATCAGTGAACACCTTGCCTTTTTTTAAAATGTACACAATAATACCTTCATTTTAAAGAAATACATAAAATCTAAGCCGAAAAGTCGATTTTAGGAGCACAAAGCGAACTAAATATAGGCTTTTCGCCTTGTCATCATCTCGTCACTACCTAATCTAGAAGTTTTGTTACACTGCATTTGGGATAAGAAGAGCAAATTGATTTTTGACGTTTCAGTTATATGTTTTATATTAAATAAAGGTTTTGTGATATGAGAAGAAAGTTTGTCAATTTTAACACAAATAGGTCTTTCAATCTGGAGGATAATTTGCAGCATTGCAACTAAAATTAAGGAATCCAATGATACTTTAAAATGTAGATTTTCATCAATGTTTGATTAAATTTGTTTTTATATTGTTCTTAGTGCTACAATCTTTCAGATCTTATTCTTCTTCTTCTTATTATTATTTAATTTTGAAGATCTCATGATCTTTTAGTTTTGCAGGTTCCTCTGTATCAGTTCCTGTGAGGTTGACTGCCAGCTGTCCATCCATATCTTAGGTGATCGTCCGGGCTCTCTTTTCCTTATTGGTTTCCCTTCGAGTACGAAGCGTGGCAATCTACTCTCTTCCATTTCTCTTTTTTTTGTCTTTCCCATCTTACGATGTCTTACATATCAACATCTTTTATATCAAAAACCGAAATCGTCTATTTTTATGTACGAGAAAGTGTAAAAACATACTTCCTAATCCAAAACTCTAATGCCCATTTCGCACCAAGCCAGTCCAGTCCATTCGCGTCTCGTCAAGTTTTGTTCAGTCATGTTAGATCAAAATTTGCTTTCGCACTGTAGCTTGTTGAGTCTGAGTCAGTCAGTGTTGTGAAGAATTTGTGACCAGATGGATGCTCTTCTGCAAGCCATAATTTTACTCCGATTATACAGAAGAAGGAAGATGAAGAAAAGACGAAATTTCTGTTGGGTTCATTCCATACATTTAAGAAGACCAATGTTCGGTTCTTTCAATCACCTCTTTCCGTATCTACTCGATGACCGCAAAAAATTTTATAACTATTTTCGCATGAGCCCAGATTTGTTTCTTCAACTAAGAAATTTCATTGCTGAACGTATTCGAAAAGAAAATACCAACTACAGAACTGCAATTTCACCATAAGAAAGACTAGCTGTTTTCCTCAGGTAATCTATACAAAAGAAAAAGGTTGTGACCTGTCGATCAACGAAGAGTCGGAGAGTCGGCGAAGAACACAACCACTAAACCTAAGAACAACAGAAATGCGGCCTCTGATTTCAATAACAGGACATAAGTTACTCGATCGGAAGAAAAATGAAGAAATAAGGGACATGTGCGATATTCAGGATGTAGTAAAATGGGCAAGGAGCCGCAGAAGAGAATGGAGAGACCATGTTGATAGAATGCCAAATGAACGGTTAGCAAAAATTGCAAAGGAAAAGAAACCAGACACCACTCGACCTCCTGGACCTATAAGGTGGTATGAAAGCTGATCCTCAGCATCCCAACTACCCCTGGCAAACCCTTGATGAAAATACAGGACCTAGTCCTAACGTAGTAAGAAGAAGAAGAACGAAGAGTCTCCATTCGTCTGACTTATGTTCATAACCCAGTTTTAACATCAAGCGTTGATTGTCATCACAATACAGAAATCAAAATATTAACTGTGAGGTTTACGGTACACACAGTAAATTTAACTTCAGTCTTAAGCAGATTTCACTGTTTTAGTCAGTCAATGAGCTTACTTCAGATTTTTCTTTGGGCGAATCCAAATCTCTTATAAGATCATTAAGCTACAATTAGTTAACGCGGTGCTTGAAGACTGATAGGAACTGAAAATTCTGTTTCAATATCTTCGTTTGAATATTCCTTCAAGACCATAAACTGAGGAAGGCACTTCTTCCGAATGATGGATTGCTTTTTATGCAGAAGACACCTCCGTATGATTCGGTTGCCTCAAAAAGAGTTTGATTTTAGTGATGCAAAAATAACAGTCGCTTCTGTAATTAGCAGAATCGCATCATTTAACTGATTCACCAAAAGGCATTGGTGAATATTGGCTGTTAAACCAATCAATCAAGAGCAAGTAATGAATTTCAACTACTTGGGCGTAGAAACAACGAGCAGCAGAAACATAACGGACGAGGTAGATAAGCAGATCAAGAAAGCAACTAGAATATCGGGATATTTACGGGACATTATATGGAGAAATAAATATATGGGCATAGAAAGTAAGACGCGAATCTACAAGACCTGTATCAGACCCATACTAACCTATGCCGCAGAAACAAGGGCAGACACAACACAAACAAAGAGAAAAATGAGAACAGCAGAGATGAAGATATTACGAACAATAAAGGGTACCACACTCCACGATAGAATACCCAACACAGATACCTTAAGAGAACTGGGAGTACAAGATGTCGTTAGATGGGTAAGAGCAAGACGCCGACAATGGAGATACCATGTAGAACGAATGGCTCCAGAACGGATTGCCAAATGGGCCAAAACACAGAAACCAGACACAAGACGCCCAATCGGTAGGCCCCCAAAACGCTGGTACGATAGCTGGACATCGGCGTCACAAGTGGGCAGATGACAGACCTGACAGGACCTCGTCTTAATATAAGAAGAAGAATAAGAAGAAAACCAATCAATCAAATTGATACATCACATCAGATGTGTAACACCTAATATTTATTATGATTGCGAATGTCCAGGTTGAAATATGCACGATAGAACTTGTTAATAAAAGGTGAAATACATTTTTTTGGCTTTTAGGTGTATATTCAACGCAAAAATAATAAAATAAATCGGGACGATTAACACATTTCCGTGACATTTTTCACGATTCAGATATCAACTAAGTTCCAATATTGATTTTGCGGAAATATTTGATGATAACTCTTAGCTAGTTATAAAATTTAATGGAAAAATGACAATTACGTAACAAGAGTGCACGCACGAAGTAAAAGAGTGTAAAGGGCTTACAACTCGTGTAAGATATTATACTTTTTCTACGCCGATTCATTTTTTTCCATTGAATAAAAAACATCGCAATTATTTGAACTTTATTATAATAGTTGATAATAACAATTAAACAATTATTGTAAATCGATTGTGCCTTATTATTTAATGGTAATGAACGGTTATATAATTGTAGTACTGCTCGGTATATCAGAAGACGAAGATTGATAATTGGTAGATGCCTCCGATATTCGTAATCCGTTGTCATGTTTATTTTTAACAGATTGATTCACATAGTCTTTCGGTACTGTAGAAGATTGCCTTTGGTTCCGGCAGCTCAAGATTTTCAGCAATTTTACGTGGTTATTACCGAAGGTCTTTATCCCCACAACCCGTTTTATGCATTTTTCATGTCTGTAATTAAGAAATAAAGGATGTAACGTTATGCTTGTGTCGCCAATTCATGAATTTTTGATAGGTAATTTGAGCTTCTTCTAAAATCTCCGGTGGAGCTCTCATTATTCCATCACTTTCACTACTATCAGATAAAGTTGAGAAAATGTTCGGATACAATAATATTTTGTTCAAGAAATTTACAATATAAATGATGTTACATTTATTTTCATAGCATGCTACTTAAGAAAACGTGTCCTATTTTTAAAGAAATTGCATAATATGCTGACTACATTTAGGGGCCTAAATATATCTCGTTATTGCTAAAAGTTTTTATGTTTTTTAATTGACTAAATTTGTGTAAATAAACCTAATAAAATCTTACGTAAATAAAAATTTGATTGTAATTCAATTAAACCATGAAGTTTTCTTCTCAAAACGCACGTGCATATTATGAGATCTCATTACGTGATTGTTATTGTTAAATTTCATTTACAAGGAATGTTGATAGTGCGATTTTTGACGTTTACAGACATAGAAAAAATAATTTAAATGATTTTAGTTTTGGATGACAAAAAGTAGCGTAACTGTATAATTGGATTTGATGCTTCTAATACCTTAAAAAGTATATAGTAGATGAAAATATGTTCAATTAATTGATAGAAATAATAAATATAAAAGCCTATTTTTGTTTATACAGATGGCAACACTACTGAGTGATGTAGTTACATATTGCAACACATGTTAATCCTTCAAAATTTTCATAAACAAATCTGTCTGAAGCTATTAAAAAAATTACAAATGTGCAACTTATATTATACTAGCGGACTCAACAGACGTCCTGCTTGAAATACCAAGCGTTCAGGATATTAAACAAAGTAAGAAAAGACAAATAATATAATAATTTAGTTATTCTTTATTTTGAAATAACATCAATTTTTCTAAAAACTATTCTTTATAATCAATAATGTTTGTTCAATTTTATGTTAATGCGAGTTGATAAACAATATTTTTAGTCAATTCTTGAGGATGTATCTCATGCCAATATTGCTTCCAATGGTTCTGACGGCAAATTCAATGATGGCAACACAACTTTTCCAGAAGCCTTTGTATTTGTGAATGTGACGAATAGTCGATGTCCGATTTAATCGCAAGTCGAAGAAGCGATGCACGTGCCAATGCGCGATACACTTGCAAACGCTGTTATTTCACGTGTTCTGAAAGTGTCGGTGACTTGTTGACGGGTCAGTCTTTGTCTCAATGTATGAGCTCGAAGGCGTTCAATGCGTTGCTCTTTCATTAGCACGCCTAATAGCAACCTAGTTTCTTACATTTTCATTGTGTTCTACCGATCTATTTAACCGACGGCTCTGGAGTAATTGTGAATTCCGAGTTCGTCGACCAATATTTCCTCCACGTCCACGTGGCATTGTTTTATGTACTCGTACATAGTACAGTTAATAATCACTGAAATGCAACATCTGGAATATCAAAAGATACCATAGAAAAATAATAAAATGTCAAAATAACGAAACACATTTAATATAATACACTCAAACTAAAATGCCGCATAATAAACGAAATTCTATGCAAGTAACTATATTTGAATATAACACGCTCAATATTTATGTGGTATAATATCAAAACACAACGTACATTAAATGCATAAAATGCATACACAAAAATTCGATTCTGCAATTTACTTGCAGTATAGAAAAATAACCTAGATACCGACTGCAGCGCCATCTGCCCGGCTTATTTGTGAATCTAACCATCTTCGAATCCACTTGAACACACACAAAAAAAGTCATTCAAATCGGTCCAGCCGTTTAGGAGGAGTTCATTGTCAACACACGTACAGAAGGGTGTTTCGGAATAGCACTTCAATCTCTCGGGAAATGATTCTATAGGTAAATATAAGGAAAAAGTTGAAAAAAAAAAACTTTCGAAAATGCTTCGTAAGCGAGTTATAGTGAGCGATATATTTCACCCGGATTCCTGATCCTGATATTGAATGTCTCGGGTCTGAAATTGTCAACAATTAAAAATATAACTCAAAGTTGAAATATTATTACAATTCATAAAATGAAAACAAATAATTTTCTCAATATTATCCAGAACTTAACATTTGCCTACATCATTTTTGTTTTGATTTTCATTCAGTAAAATAAAAATATTTTAAACTTGTATCCACTTTTCATTGAGGTTGTACACATCATTATCTTCTGAAGTTTTATTTGAAAGTTTAATGCATTAATTGGGCATTTAATGGAGGTATTTTAGTCCAAACGTAAAAAAAGTGTATTTTTGAGTTAAGTTTTTTGTATTTTACGTCAGTTAACGTAAAAACTACCACAGTTACAGATCTGAATTTCATTCAATTTTTCAGGTCAAAATACTTATGGATCAAACAAATATAGAATCATTTCCCTAGAGATTTGAATGCTATTTCGAAACACCCTGTATATATAGAGATATTCAAGTCTATGTTTCTAAATGTTCTTGATTTTAGGTCTCTTCTGTTTCAAAATTAGTTTTTTCAATAATTTTCAGAAGATGGATAAAATTTGACGTTCCGACTTTTCTTCATCAAAATATGATATTGACACAGACAATTTACGTATTTATATTGATCAATAGATCAAATTCATAATGAATATCAAAAGAAGAATTATAAATTCTAATAAAACTAAAAATAATTTAATATTTGAGATGTAAGGACTAACGAAAAATTAATTTTTCTTATTAGAACAAAGTTCTAGTTTGATTTAAGTCTTATTTTGATATTCGTGATTTATATTGATCAATATAAATACGTAAATTGTCAGTGTCAATATCATATTTTGATGAAGAAAAGTCGAAACGTCAACTTTTATCCATCTTCTAAAAATTATGAAAAAAACTAATTCTGAAACAGAAGAGACCTAGAATCAAGAACATTTAGACGCATTGATACATCAAAAGGTCTAAGAAATAAGAAATTAAAGATATTTGAGTCTAAAATTAAATAAAACTTGTCATTGTTCAATCACTGATAAAATAAAAAAACAATTTTAATTTATATCTTATATGTGAAAATATAAGAATATGATTTAATAAAGTTTTCCTTTCGATAAAAAAAACTAATATCAATAATAAAGAACTGTGGAAAAAACCTCATAAAGAGCTACTTATATGTTAGAAGGGAATCAAGTGACAATTAGTTGGTTTGGTAACAGCTGCCAATGGAATCAAAAATCAGTGGTGCACCCTTTGCATTTCTATTAATGTTGAGCGTTAATAAAACCTTAATCTCCACCAGGTTTTTAAAATTTACCATTTTGATTAATTAAACCAATACAATTGAACAGCTAATATAACTTTGAATTGACTGGGATGGATGTTATGGGACGAAGATGTTCAATATTAATGAAGCATTAAGCTGATGAGTCCCATATTATATTACAATAGTGAAGAGTCATTAGGACGAGTCCTCCCCCAAAGACATGGCATTTTAAGCCTTTTCCCCAAAATATAAGTTAATTACGTTGTTTTTGACAGCATATTGAAGAATTTTGCGCCTTTTGTACTTTAAACCTCATCGACTTTGAAACAAAAAACCAAGTTAATTAATCAGGATTTAGGGGGCGCTATGACCCCCTTGACTCTTCCTGGATCCGCGCTTGGTCTAACTATAATTCAGGGTGTCAATTTTGATTGAGCTTTTTGACCATGATTTGTCTGTTTCAGTCAATTCAACAATGAAGAGACTTTTATAGAAAACGAATAATCGATCAAAGATTTCCGCAATTGGAAAAATTGTAGGATAATTATAGCTTTCGTTAATACGCCGAATGATTGGTTCAGCAGTGATTGGTAATTCCACGAAGAAAATCATCTTCAGCAATGTCGCACACATTCATTAATAAAAATCCATGGGTGATTATTGAAAATAAGGTGATTTTGGGACCCTAGCATACAATTTATCCAAAGTGACACGAATTATTTCGTCTCTCAATAATTGCGTAAACCTTTGGTCGATAATGCGTTTTGATTCTACCACCTATTATATAAAAGTCTCCAATTGTTTCAAAGTCAATGAAGAATTAAGGTACAAAGTAAAAATTCATTATGCTGTCAAAAACAACGTAATTAACTTATATTTTGTAGGTAAACGGCTTAAAATGCCTTGTCTTTCGAAGGGGGAATCGTCCTAATATTAATGATCCCCCCTTTTTAACTTTCGTTTTACTAGAAATTTATTTATGGAAATATTCTGATAAATTAGATAAGTTTCGAGATGGATTCCTATGTCAACCTATACTTTTCCTTTTCTGACTACGACCATTTCACTCATTTTTCTTTTTTTCCACGCCGTAAAATTCATTCAATCATATTTATTTCTGATCTGATGATAATATTTTCCGATATTTTCAATTTCTCAGTTTATTTTTTTTCAATTATTCTTTCGGTACCGGTATTGTCTTATTTCCCAACTCTATTAGCTTTATAATCATTTGAAAAGCTCTCGAAATAAAGTATAATACTGATTTTGTTTTATTTAATCTCTATATCAAATTCTGTTTATTCTATATGGAGCAGTAGATTATTTCTAAGGAACTTTTACTAAAGTGATTCCCACCCAAATGATCCGCCTCTGTGAAACCATGAAGCCATGAGGCAGTAAATAAGGGACGATGATGACTAAATCCTTATTCCCAAAGCCCCCAATAACTATAAATATTGCTCAAATTGAAATGTGAATCCGAATAAAAGTTGGGAGTTATGTCTGTAATACGATAAATATCGACAATATCATTCTAATAAGTTTGGATTAATTGAACAAAATTTAAGATAAAAATAAACTAATTCCATTTCGATTGTGAAAATAATAGTTATTTATGCAACAAGTGAGTAAAGTAATCCTTTTTTTCACGATTAGGACGGTTTGACCGCAAGAGCCTTCGGCTCGTGAGAAAAAGTTACTTTACTCACAAGTTTCATTTAAAATTTTTTCTACGTCCGTAGATTTAGAGAAACCTCGGAAAAACTTTCATCAATTTTTATTTTGTGACAGTAATATTAAAAGTACAACTGCGAAAAATTATTAATTTGAAGTGAACAAGATGCTACATTACTATTGGTAATCGAATTTGCAAATTTTAACAAGTTCAAAGAAATAACATCGTCTATAGTTGTATTAGTACTTATTGGATTGTTGGTAGGATCGTGAATCGGAATCCATTTAGTTTTTTATAGAGTCGTTTACGTAACCCTCCGCAACTGTGTTGGATTTCCACCCACCGTGTTTCTTTAGTTTAGAATGATATCACCACCAGAAACCAATAACAGAGATGCCGAAGAGTGTCGAAATGTATGCCCAGTGTAGTTTTTTGAATTAGGTAAATTTAAATATGTTTTTACAACTTGGGTTTTGCATTTTTTATTTCTATACTGAAAAAAGAAATGATGTGTTTTAACATTTTTGGGTCGTTGGTTTTTATATTTTTTATAAATGTTTACCAAGTTTAACAGTAAATCGACGTTGAACATGAATTTTAGTATCAAGTACTGTGATAATTAAAACATTTCCGGTATTATTAATATCGTTATACTTCATTGTATATAATTCCTCTGCTATTCAGATATAACAAAAAATTTTCGAAAAGTATACACCTAATTCTCACTACACAGGGTGTTTCAAAAAAGGTGATCTCGTCTCTAGGATAGATAGTCAACTGAAAAATATTTGGGGTTTGCTCGGTAAAAAATTTTCGTATACAATTTTTTTACGATTTTGCCGTTTTGGAAGGTAATACATCCAATGAATTTGTTTTTATGTCTGACTCTCATAGAGGGCGCTAGTTAAACGGTTCGTATCAAGTACCATTGAACATAACTTTCTCAATATTCGTTGATTTATTAAGCAAAGTTTCGAGTGAACTTAAACATCATTTAATCTTACACCAAAAAAGTACTCTTGATAAAATTCGATGCTGTGTACAGTTTTTGTAATATTTTGATTTGAAAATCATGAAGTAATAACCGATGCTGTTATAAAGTAATGATAAATGTTTTAATTAAACAATAAATGACAAGATGAAAATTTAGAAAAAGGCTAATAACATAAACTAGAATTCAATAAGAGTAAATGTTCAAAATTTCCTCGGTTTTCCTTTTTTTAAAAGAATCCAATAATTTTCTAAGCGTTTGAAGCGACGTTGAATTATGTCTTCCAATTCTTGAGGTGAATTTACCTTTGTAGCACTAACTTTTTCTTTAAGAAACGACCAAACTATGTAATCCAAGGGATTAAAATCGCATGATCGAGGAGGCCAATAAATCGGAGCTTCTGCACCCCTACCAATCCATCGATTCAGTTAATGGATACTCCACCAATTGACCAATTACGACACCTTCTATCAAAGTGCGGCGAAGCTCCATCGTGCATAAAAAATAGTGTGATTTCTTCCTGCGAGGGAAAACCTGCGTTTTTACCCTTCCCGAACTGCAATTGAGGAATAATTGGACACTAATCGCGGATAGCTTGACATGTTTCGTTGGACCTGCTTCTCCGTTGAGAAACCAAAATGCATTGATCAATGGAAATCAATTAGCTGGCAGTATTGAGACTAAAGAAAGAATATCCAACGCTTCATTAGTTTATTATCATTGACATATCTAATTATCATTATTTTGTTGATAAATTATCTTGATTCTAGATCTTTATTAATCAAAAATTTGTCTAAAAGAGCTCTTAGAAGTGAAAAGTTATTATTCATTTAGGCTACGAATTCATTTATAAATCATAACAATTATTTCTTCTTATTATTATTAATCCAGTTTCTCGAGGAACCGAATCCTGTTGTACGATACCCCGGACGGATAGCACAGAAATAACAGCAACAGCGGTTCAGGGTTTTATACTTGGACCGAATCTTCGGTATGTTATACAAACGACGATGCCCAAAGAATCGTTGTTATTAGGTTATCTTAACGATGCAGCGTTACTAATAGCTGCTCGAAATCTGGAGCTAAATCAGGCGATACAGGTGGACAACAGCTGGATGAAGCTGGATGGACTATCGTTGGCTCTGAATAAAATCGAATTTGTGCTTCTTACGGAAAAGCGGATCAATAACATTGTTTATTTTTGAGTGTGAGATAACCAAGTTTAATCAAATTGTACAATCAAGTAATTTGGAAGCAGATTTTTCTTGCAGATGGCAAAGCCGCAAGTGTTGTTGCATTAAGTAAGTTGAAGGCCAACGTCAGTGAAGCGGTGGCGAGTATGAGGCCGACAGTCCAGTCGATTAATAAAATTTGAATGCTGAGAAGCTTGGGGTGCTTTCTAATTACATCTATGGACTTCAAACAACTCTTCTGTCAAAATTTAGTTTGGTTTGGTCATAATTCCAATAATTTTTATTACAGTATTTTCTATTTAATGAAGACATTCAATCCACTACTAAAATTGAGTTATGAAGTAAAAAAAATATGAAAAAAAGCTGTGAATAAATATATTCGTTTCAACTAGTAGTATTTTCAAATTGAAACAAATTCAAGTATATTAACAACTGAAATTTAACATATTGATCAGACACTTTGTATATTCGCATCTAAAAATGTTTAGACATAATAGTTCCAACTAACAGAAACCCATTTTTGTTACTTATGTCTTTGTTCTTAGTGAAGCTTAACAAGTCAGCAGGGACTTTTGAATTAGACCGTCATGGGTGGAGAACTGCCATAAGACACGATTGTGTTCTTTGTCCTTTACACAGAAAAGCCACAGGCAGCGCTCTGTTAGATTTCTATAAACTGTTATTGACTACCTTCTGGTGTCTTTAAAAACATTTGCATTCAAGCAACCTCTCAATCATATTATTTCTTGACAGTTTTTACTTTCTGGTTGTTGTCGATGTTGCCGTCAACAATATGGCCAGAAGATAGATTATAACGATAGTATAATTTTCAAGGGGAAAATATATATAAAAAAAAATAAATAGAAGCTTGAATTTTAACCTGTAGTTGTTCGTTACGAATTCTTAGAATTTGGTTTATTACTAAGACGTTTTAGATTATACCACATATCGATACAAAACGTATATATGGAGTTTGTATACCACGTTAAAAATAATATAAATTGGAGGAGGATATAAGAGCAGTTAACATAGAGGACTGGAGGGCTAAATGACAGAACAGAAAGTAACGGAAAATAATAACAAAAGCAAAAATAATAACAAAACAAACGATAAACTATAAAGAAAACAAAAATAGGAAATCCACCTCAAAAAAGGATTTTAATCCAAAGAATTAATGTGATGATGATCCTTATGGTAAATCTTTGATTGAAATTACAAAATTATATAGTAAAACCGCTAATCAAATATTTTGGTAAATTTTATAAAATGTTGTTGCAATTTTTTCAATATTAATTGAATTATTTTGTTTAGTTAATTTACTAAATTGAGCGTTAACACTTCCTACATATTTTTAGTAAAATTAGGTACTAAAAGAAATTTTTAACAGTGTGCTGTTTCTTACTTAAGATTGAAATTAAGCTCTATTGTGGTGTTTTCGGAAAACTTTGATCGAAACATGATCTCGAGTTTCGTAGAAAGACTTCTTACTTCGATACGTGCCTTAAAGATGATTTAAACAAAGTTTGGTAATTATTTAGAAATGGGGCTCCACCCCAAACAATCTCCAAAAATTTTATCGCGCATATTTTCCGTCATAACAATCATTATCTTATATTAAATGTTAATAATTTTATCGGAATACGCGGTCGTCTAGAGCAGGGCTTCTTAAACTGTGGGTCGCGACCCCCCTGGGGGACGCGAGACTACTGAAAAAGGGTCTCAAAGATCTGTTACTTTTCAATCATTATAAATAAAATTTTAAAATTAGTATACACACTACGTACAAATATAAATACAAATTATAACTATTTTTTGAAAAAAGTGACAATGCAAAACTGTTATGTAGGGCCTATAAATGAAAATATGGAAGTAGCATTTAAAATAATAAATACAACGCGCTCCTCGATTTTCAACTGAACGTTTATATGGAGGAGGGGGTCGTTCAAAATTTCCTAAGCTTGAAGGGGGTCGCTATATGAAAAAGTTTAAGAAGACCGGGTCTAGAGTAATAGCACATGAGGTTAAGTTAGGTTAAGTTAGGTTAGGTTAGGTTAGGTGAGGTTAGGTTAGGCTAGGTTAGGTTAAGTTCCACTCCTAGTGTGAGGTGAAGCTAAGAAACAGCTCAAAAATCCAAAGGATTAAGTGTTGTGCGCTGATGCAAATGGCAATTTGTTGTCCTCCCGGCGTACGACACTCCCGAAAGGTTAGGTTAGGTTAAGTGAGGATAGGTTAGTTTAGGTTACATAAGCTTAGTTTAAATTAGGTTAGGTAAGTCATGGATGATTCCTCCAAATTATAGGTATTCATTGATATTTTCAAGCAAATTCTCTATTTATTAGTATTAATAGATCAACATTTTAAATAATTATAAATAGAATATTGGTATTGTGAAGGAAAATGTACTCAATATAATAAATATCTAGGAAATAAATGTAAATGGTCAAAAATAATTATCTTGCATTGAATTAATATTATCAATTTCAATATTCGACTCAGTTAAATTCCATATAATAACCTTGAAATCAATATCAAATATATTTGATAAATAATAATTCATAATATTTAATGTATATGACCAAGTTTAAATTTCGCACTGAATTTATATCTATTACAATGATATTTGTACAAGGTGTATGTTGATTTTAGATCTCTTTTGATGAGTTAAAATTTCGGTCTTTATTAAAATCTCCCTCTGCTCACTTCCTCAGTCATGAGGGTCGTCCTCTTTTTGGAATGTCTTTATTTCGTTTGTCTTCTACCATATTTCTTCACCCTGATGTAACGATATTTGAAGTGATTGGTTTGATTTCATCAGACCATCTCATATTAGATCTTTTTCCCAGTTTTATTTTTTTATCGTATTGATGAGCTTTTAATCTATTTTCCAAACATTCAGCTGCCCGTCCCATATAAGCAGCGTCACAATCATTGTTATCGTGAAATATTTAATATAAAATCGATACTCAAAAATAAATATCGACTATCGATATTTCAAGATAAAAAAATCGACGATATTTATCGATTATTTTTTGGAAAAGTATCGATAGCTTAATATATCAATAGGTAATTATGTAGAATTGGGGCTCCACCCCAAACACACTCCAAAAATTTTGTCGCGTATATAGGGATGTTTTTTAGTGTTCCGAAAGTACTTCAAGGGTGGACGAGAGACATATTTTCCGTCATATTAAATGTCAATAATTATCCAATCATATCGGAATACGCAATACCACATGTTAGGTTAAGTTGGGTTAGATGAGCTTAGGTTAAATTAGGTTAGGTTAATCGTTGGAAGCTCATCGTGAAATATTTATGTATATCTTCCATTTAATATTACAGATATCGAGGACGTGACAGTTAATCATACTTATAATTTCGTGGATCATATTAAATGTAATTGTTGATTATTTTGTAATTGTTGATGGAATCATGGAGCAGTAAACTGAAATTATGTTGAAAATGTTGAGAGAATATCACCCCCACCTTAACATAACTTATTTTATCCCCTAAAAGGATCTGAAGTGCAACAAAAAATTTCTGGAGTATGTTTCTAAATATTTACCCAAAGTTTATTTTCTTGTAACAAGGAAATAAGGAGCCCATCTTCAATCCTGGCTGTCAATCCTATTTTGAGAAAAATCGACTTCTTGTAGACAAAAAGGGCGAGAGATCGTTTCTGTAGGAATTTCTTTGTACACACAATTTATGTCGTATCAATTGAGTGTGTGCCAATTTTCATCGTGTTACCCTTCTGATTATTTTTCACCTTTACCTACTAGAAAGAATAAACTTACATTAGGTACCGAATGGAACAATCTAAAAGTGGGTAGATACTCGAAATTGTTCCGAAAGAAAATAAATATATCAGTGAAGAATGCGATTTTCTATTTGTATTGTCAAAGAAATCAATACATTAATTTACAATTGGCATTCGAAGGGGGCAGCTGAAGCTTTCCAAAGAATACATCTCAACGAGTACAGAATAGCCCGCATTACATACTAAACAGACACCATGCAGTGTTACCAAATGTTATCGGAAAATTTACAAAACAAACAAGGAAACACCCTAAATGTCAGCAAACAACTTAATACATCAGCTATCCCTACCGAAAACATAGTTAGTAGACACGCCTATGGAAGGCGTGGAACAGACGCTTATTGGTTAGTCGCTATTGGACGCAGCGTTCGGGGTTATTCTTTCTTGTGTGTCCAAAGAGAAGTTATATCAGTCAGTTTATAGTAAACAACGTTGCAGAAAGGTAGTGCGTTCGCAGTTAGTGTTTGAATATGGTGAAAAGAGATGACACAGTGTTAATAATACCTACAATGACTCGTACTCCTTTAAAATCTTCGTTTTCTATTAGTTCTATTCTTCCCGAAACGGCTTTAGAAGCACCAAAAAGTCCAGAACCATCTACGAATATATTAAGAATTTCCGAAACTGAATTAAGTGGATCAGAAAGTGATTTAGATGTAACCGGTGATGACGACGATGATACTTCTAACGTTAATTGTACAAAAATCGACGATAGTAAATCAACGGATGACAAAAAATCCAAGGAAAAACCACCTTATAGTTACAACGCTTTAATTATGATGGCGATTAGGAACAGTCCCGAAAAAAGACTCACCTTGAATGGAATTTATGAATACATCATGTGCAATTTTCCCTATTATCGAGAAAACAAACAAGGATGGCAAAATTCGATAAGGCATAATTTAAGTTTAAATAAATGTTTTGTTAAAGTGCCTAGGCATTACGACGATCCCGGAAAAGGAAATTATTGGATGCTGGATCCTTCCGCAGAGGATGTTTTTATAGGAGGTAAGACAATTTCGAGTTCATTAAACTATAAACCGCATATTCTTCCTTAATTGTCGAAAAATATCAAATTAAACTCAATTTTTTCAGGAACAACGGGTAAACTTCGTCGCAGATCGACCGCAGCGTCTCGCTCCCGTTTGGCGGCGTACAAACGAACGCTCTCCATGTATTCACCTCTTCAACCGATTTATCCAGGATTCTACCCACCTTCTCCTGCTCTTTTAGCAGCAGCTGCTTACCAGCGGTACCATCCTTATATCGCTAGTACAGCTATGCCAACTGTATTAAGACCATCACCAATACAACCTCAAACCGGTCCGCAAACTTTCAATATGGAAAGGTTGCTGGGATCAGCTCCTAGTATGGATTTTTTTAGACAACCTTTAGATTTGTATAGTAACTTCAGGTTACCGCATCCAGCTGGTATGTTACCTCATCCTCAGATAACTCTATCACCTACAGGTAGTTCGAGTTCACCGGAACTAAGGGCTAGTCCGGATATTTTGTATAAACCAGTACCTGTTATGTCCAGACATAGTTGAAGATGTGTAGAATTATGAAAAATCCAGGTATTTATTTGTATATTTGTATTTAGATATTTATTATATTTGAAAGTTATATTTAAATGGGCACAAAATGGAAGGTATACATTATTTTATATTCCGACATATAACATTCTTATAGAAGTCGATTTTATTATCAAAACGTCATAATTTATTATATTGGATCTTGAGCCATACGTTTCTATGGATTGCTACTTATCAGCAGAAGGAAAATGTCAAAATATCTATTAAGACTAACGCATAATGGATTTACCAGCGGGCTGAACGGGCTGTAATCTAGAGCGGTAAATTTTGTTCAAAAATATCTCATTTCGATTAATAAAATTAAAAAAAAATATCGCTCACATATAGAAAACGAGTTTCTACAGAAACTTTAAGTATTCTTTGCCGTTAATTATATATTAAAACATCGAATTTGGATTTTTAAAAACAAAATTACAATTACAAACTATATTTTTTTTAAGCAACGTTAGAACAAACAATGAATTACTGCAGTTCTTCCAAGATCAATTGCAGATTATAAAAACCCTTGGCGACAATTTTGTTTGATCTACCATAGGCGTAGATACCTAATTTTATAAATTTAACGGAATATTAGATGATAAAACGTAAATAGACGAGTAAAATGTACCTACCTGTAAGGGTGTTTGGTTTAAACAGGGTACCAGACGTGAACTGAGACCTTTTTTGTACCTCATTCGTCAATTACAACTTCGGTAGTCTTACCTGACAAATAATTTTGTCGCCATCGAACTAAACTTGACGATTCGGTAATTACCATCCGTTTATTCAGTTTTTTATGTTTAAAACCACATACTGACAAAACTTGACGCAATGTTTCTAAGCCGATATAATTGTATTCTTGATAATTCGCTCCTTTTTGCTGTATTACTAATCGCAATCTTGTTCTCCTTGTCTTTAGTAGCTTTAGTAGCTAATTTCAATTGTCCTTTAAATCCAACCCCTTTCGTAACTACTCGATTGTATTATCAGATTGCTGGATATTTTCCTTTTTTAAACATTCGAATATATTTAAAATAACTTGCTGTGTTTGTATATCTAAATCTTCATTATTAAATTCATACCTGTGGTTATTTTCACTGCACTGTGCAATTTCATTGTCTTGTCATTCGCTCATGATCTAAAGAACGTCATATTTCTATTTATTTAGAGAAATTTGTGAATTAAATAAATCTCACGAAGCCAAGCCACTGCTTATCGCAGACTGTCTGGCAAGAATAATTCCAAGGAATTATGTACATACACCTTTCGACAGCTTCGGCCAATAGATTTGCATTTATGTTTACGATTCGATGTTTTCATTGGTAAACAGTGGAGATGATGGGTCTACGTGGACTGACGGTTTGTTAGATGTTTAACGAATTTTATACGGGGAGTGAACATTATTTTATATTTGTTAATTTGGTATATTTCATATGTAATTCCTACCCTCTAAAATTAGAACATAACGGAGTGGATTTTCTTGAATTATTACTATTAAATCTGGATTTTTGTTATTTCTTAAGGTACAACCTGTTATAAAAGTACTAAGTACAATTTTATCATAATGGTTTATTTGGCACACTTTCACGGCGTTAGCTACGTTATGATTATTATTAATTTTTTGTGCATTACGATTTTTTAATAATTGACTTCCAGAGCTCATTAATGGTTTATTCCTAAATGGTCTCATTCTCGTGAGTTCTTGGACTAAACAGTCAATATTCCTACAATCAACGTAATATTGAATTAAGGCTTCTTTAATGCTATTTCCGCTTCATCTAGAAGTTTTTCTTGAACTGATTGAAATATGTGTTTAGATAATTGTGCATTATTAAATTGCTGTTAATCATTAATGAGGTCTTTACACCTAATTAGTACCTAAATTTTGGATATTCAGTCAATAATTTGTGTTATAAATTTTTTCAAAAAGTTTATCAGTGAAATGAGATACAAGGTTTTTATCTTACTGGAAATGTATTTTTAAAATTTTTTAAATAAATAATAAATTGAAAAAAAAATAGTTCTAATAGTATAATTAAAAAATACACAATTTTCGATCAGTACAAAAGTTTTTTTCGTTTTTCATTTTTAATTCTCTTCAAAAACATTTAAATTTCAATAAATCGGCATAATTCATTTATATTATATTTCAAAACGTAATTTCTATTTAATCAGACTTTAGAATTTTCGATGTTTGAAAGTGGTTTCTTCATTTAACAATACGAGATAATTTTTTCAATAAATACAACTTTGTAATGGCACGATAATACCAATAAACAATTAGTTTCTCCCTTGCTTTCGAATATTAATGAAATAAATTTTTGTTTCGTTACAAAATTTCCCTACACCGATCACAAATTATCAAAAATATCAAAAAAGGCAATCAAACTGGGAAGAAACCTAAACAAGCTACAAGTTAGAAAAAAATTTCAAATCAATTCTTTCCTCATTCGGAAACGAGATGATATGTTATCTTGAAGACACAAATTTAATATCTAAAATTTAATATCTCATGTCTATGTTGTATCTTGCTAACAATTATTCTTAGTAGTTGATGCGGGGTTACTATGTATGTTTAAATAAATAAAAAAAATCTTGTTCACATGATTTATTTATATTAAACTATTCTTAATGAAATCGTCGGAATATAAATTTTTGTATGAGATTGGGATCATGAACCTCGAGAATTTTATCAACATTTTTCAATAGTTATCCACAGTTTTTGTATAAATAACCTGAAAGAATTTGAAGCAATTGTAATCATATTTTTATGATCGAAAAAGAAATTTAGTGTGATTATGTTTTATATTATCCCTGTTTTGTCAAATTTATTTCGAAAATGTCGCAGATATTGTGAAAAATAATTGTAATAATAGGTATAAGTACCTACTGAATATTTGTTGAATTTCGAATGATTATAATGTACAAATTCAAAATCAAATGTAGAAATTATGTTGTTTTGAAAAAACTGTGGCTAATTCAACTTGTAGAATGAAATTCTATACAGAACAGAATTTGACTTTATTTATATGTTTATAAATAAAATTTGAGCTTGTAGTTGGTTTGTTTTTCAAAAATTACCAATCGTGACTAACATTTATGCCTATTTTTATAATGATCTCACTCAACGTCCATGTAAAATGTAAAGTTTCATGTGTATTTACTGTAAATTTGTAAATAGAAAAAAATTCATATTGTGATTTTAGTTTTAAGGAGCATGTACAGTATTGAACTATATGGTTGGAATTATAAAAATTTATGCATTATTTCGTGTTTTATTATTTACTGTCTATTCCCAATTTTCTTTGTAGCTTCCACACAGGGTGTTTCAAAAAAAGGTAGGAAAGATATAAAGCTAGGTTTGGGGTTGGTTCAGTAAAAAAACTAATCTTATACTTTCGACGTCCCCTCGTTTTTTGGCTCTAGAAAATCGAAAAATCATCCCATTTCGAAGAATTTTTTTGAAAATCTTCGTTTTTACGGCGGATTTACAACAAAAATAATGGAAATAAAAAAATGAAAACTTATATTAGTTTCAGGGATTTAAATATTCATGAAAATGCACCCATTCACGTATAATTGTTGATAACTTTTTTCCAAATTATTAAATGAGGTTGTTATATTTTTTTTCATAATCTACACAAACAAATGAACAAATTGATAGAAAAATTTATACAAAAATGCTGATTTACCATGTTTTTATGTTATTTATCATGCTTTTAACAACATATTTGAATCTATGTTGAAAAATTTTTCAGTTTATATAGGGTGTAAATAAAACGTGTTCAAAGTTTAACTTCAGAAATATAAAGTTTTTTTACTTTTTTGAATAGAACCACCCGGTTTTTTCTATTTTAATGCATTCAGGGGTATAAAAAAACTTGTCTACTCTTCTATACCTAAACCTTACCGTTATCCAGATATTAAATATTTTCTGTAAGTTTTTAGAGATGCAGGGGTGGTCTAAATTTTATTTTGCCCGTTGATACAAGCCATTACAGAAAACATTGATTATCTGGATAACGGTAAGGTTTCGGTATAGGGAAGTGTACATGAATTTACCTTATTTTTTACCCCCGAATGCATTAAAATGGAAAAAGTCGAGATTTTCTCTTTAAAACAATGAAGAAATTTGATATTTATTAAGTTAAACTTTGAACACTTTTTATACACCCCCTATATGGAATGAAAAAGTTTTCAACATAGATTCAAATAGATTCAAATACGCCTGACCTTGCTAAAACCAAACTAATAGAAACCATTTTCATATCGTTAAGGGTAACTTGGTAAAAAAATAATTTATAAGGATCAGCAATAGTCAAATTTTTCACAATAAAATTAGTAACTCAAAAATTATGCATTTTCCGATAAAAGTTTTTAGACAAAATTATATTAAAATGTATTAATATACAGGGTGTTCTATTCAAATTAACAAAGTTACAATCGACTTCCGGTAGTACTGGTTAGCCATCTTTGAAAATATTTTTGGTAAAAGATCGTATCCGAAAACTCAAACGTAGAAATTTTCATGATTTTACTTTAAGTATTTTGCCATATATAACTCGTCGTGGGACACCCTGTATATTCACCCTCATTAATATTCTGTGCTCTTCAATTTCCTTACTATTTTTGAAATTTTAATGGTAGACATTTATAAAAATAACAAACATTTTCATATTTATCAAATTTTTTCGTCATTATTTTGAAATTTCTCATTCAATCTCATCTTTACATTTAGATTTTATTTGTGTCTTTATTAAGTATGTAATAAGTTGGAATTTCTGGAACCGTTGGCGATATTCATACTGAACACTGTTTACACTACTACTACACCAACACTCACAATTACACTGTTTACCTTTAGTCTCTGAAGACGATAGCTTAGTTATCGAAACGCGTATCAGACAGTGTAATTGTGAGTGTTCGTGTAGTAGTAGTTCAGAAAAAGCTCAATTTTCGGCAAGCAAAAATTTGTGAAAACTCTCTCTCTCTTTGTATTTATGTAATTTCAAACAACGTATTCATTTTTTTGTTCAAGTTTCCTACTTCTGTGTAACTAGCTACCGTTTAATTTTTTTCAGTTCCATTATAAGATCTCTAAAGTATTTTAACAACTGGTATGCCATCTTACATGAAGCTGGTCATAACATTGAGATTGATAAACATTGTGGAATCTGACCGACCATAGAATTATTGCGGTCGAAACATTACAAGGACGACAACCTCAATTTGTGAAATTTTATAGCTTCTTAAAGTAAAGCTGAATAAAGTCGTAAAGTTTATGACATAATTAAAAAAGGCCGACACTCGGCTAGGTAGGAGTCGATTTTCTATATTTTCTGAAAATATTGAACTTCTGAGAAATGCGTTCAAGCCGCTTTACGACTTCCAATGAGATACCGACACGATTAGTTGGTCATTTTTTAAAAAAATAAATCAATTGCCCCACCTGTTATTATTCTCAATTTATCTCTATGAAGCATTCATAGTTGGATTACTTTTATATTATGAATAAGAACTATGAAGATACATCTAAAGCCCATACAAGGAAGATAATGTTAAAGACTAAAGGCTTGTTCAGACAGTGACATTGATGTCGTGGCATCAAATGTTGGACATTCCACGTTATTACACTAGGTGTTCACACGTACCAAAACTTGTGTTGCGACAGTTGAGGCAAAAATTAAAAAGGCGAGTGTGGGTAAGGAAGTGGATTAGACGTAGGTGCATCAGGAACACTGCTGAGGGAATTGGAGATAATAGGAGACGAATCCTTTCCTTTAAAAGAGTATCTAAGAAACCTTATCCTAGGCGGCCAAACCAGAGTATTACGGAACGTGTTTTTGACTATAGATTGTGTCGAGCAAGAAGAATAAGCGAGAAAGGATTCGGAATTTTAACAAATCGTTTCCGGATATTTTTAAGGGCAATAGATGAACAAGAAAACGTTTTTAAAGTCGTGAAGACGTGCTGTGCTTTACATAATTGGATTAGGGAAACAGCTAAGTTAAATTATGGATGTTGAAGATACAGAAAACGCTAAAATTGTTTTAGGAACATGGAGACCACAGCACTGATAAGTATAGCTTCAAAAAATACTAGAAATTGCAATAATGCTGCGCGTCAAAAGCCTGTACAGTTAGCTGATTACTTTATGGGCGAAGGCGAAGTAGAATGGCAAGGGCTTATAAATTTCATCAACACCAGAACCAGTTGTCATTGATTTTTTCACCTTTCGAAATTCATTGTTGTATGTTCCTCGAATTTATCTAATTTTTGCCCACAATGCTTTCACAATTTCTAATTTAAAAATGTTCAAAAGCGCTACTTCCGCTTGATCCCATTTATTTCTATCCTTAAATGCTGAAATGGACTTATCCCATAGACAAGGGTATTGCTCGTAACATTCCAGAAATGTGAGTATATCAAACGAAGACATGATCGAATGTCAAATGTCACAGTCGCCGATGTTCAAACGATGAAACAAGCGGCATCATGACATCGAGACATTCAACTGTTCAGACAATGCATTATTGCGACTGAACGACCTTAAGAAGTAACGAGACAAAGTAATAATTTGTTTTAACTCTGTTTAAGTTTGATCTGCCCCGGCCCTCCGATCTCGGGGGGCCCCAAATGCATCCGCGTTCCGCTGATGAAATCTTCAACAAGACTTTAAGAATGTGCTCAGTACCATCGAAGTTTCAAAATAAATGGAAGGGCCCACAAGAAGCGCACTTCTGAAGATATAATGTCTTCCTTTTCAGTGGTAGAGCAGTAAAAAGAAACCAAAATTATGCCTTCGTGTTGTTTCCCCTTGGGTAAAAACACAACAAGAGATATTAGTTGTTAAATCTCTAGAGAAATTATGTTCGTCATCTACACAGAGATGGCAATTACTCAAAGAGAAAACTGGAAAAAATTTAAAACGTTTATCGGATACTCGTTGGAGTGCTCATTACGAGTAAGTAAAAGTTATAGAAGAAAACTTGGAGACAGTTGTGAGTAGTTGGGAACATTTTCAAGATCCAACAAAAGCAAATCTAGATAGAAGCTCAGAAGCAGGTCTGCTCCTGAAGGCTGTTTGTGATTTTATCTTTCTAACCTATGGGTGGCCGGAAGATTGACGTCAAAAAAAAATATGTCCCTCGTGTCATGGGGTATTTTCTGCGATTTTTCACGGTTTTCAAGTGAATTTTTTTATGAAGTTTTGAGAATTTTCGACGTGACCATCTTAAAAATAATCTCCAAAAAAAAGTATTAGACTTTTTTTGTTACTAAATCGTCATGAATACTATTATACTATTATACGTAAAATAACCAGCTTCGTAACTTTGATAAAAATTATGGAAATGTTGGACTCAAGAGAAAAATTTACGTATTTTGAAGTATGACCTAAATTTCCAAATTTAAATTAAAAATCCAAACAGGCTACTTCAAAAGTGCGCTCAACACTCAGCTTTCAGAATCATCAATAAAAAATATTACTTAACAGTCGACTTTTGCTAGAATTAGCCTTCAAAGACATCGAAGTGGAAAAAAAATCAAACAATTAGTTTTAAATAAATTCTTGATATTTTGTGATTTTTCTGATTAAGTTATGATAAAAAATGCTGTAAAGTAATAGAAATTAGCTTTAGAGGTTAGTCAGTCAAGAAAAGTTTTAGGTAAGAAAAAGGTATGGCAATAAATCACACATCATAATGTAAATAAAAGAAATTTATTTATGAAATTTAAAGCAAGTTTTCAAAGTGTCCACCTCCAGCCGCAATACACATTCTACACCTTCGTAGAAAATTGTCTTTTAATCGTCTAAAAGCTGGCCTGTTGAGTAATATTTTTATTGATGATTGTGAAAGCTGAGTGTTGAGCGCACTTTTTAAGCTTAAGCCTGTTTAGATTTTTAATTTGAATTTTAAAATTCAGATCATAATTCAAAATACGCAACTTTTTCTCTTTAGACCAACATTTCCATAATTTTTATCAAAGTTATTAAGCTGGTTATTTTACGTAGGTATAATAGTACTATTCATGACGATTTAGTTCAGAAAAGAAAAAATTCAGAAAAGTCTAATACTTTTTTTGTAGATTATTGGAGTTTACTCCTTAAGAATCGATATGCATATATAAGGGGCCCGGTATGAGAAAAATGTGAGGAGTAAAATCTATTGATGAATGACCTCGTTACGTTTTTGGTGCCCACCCTATGATGCGCAACTTTCTAATTTGTCAGTGTCAACATACTTATATTGCTGTCATTGTGAAGTTTTATTATAATTGTGTTCCGCTAAAGTGAACTGAAAGTATTTTCAAATAACTATGGCAGAAAGAGGTGTAGATGATATTGCCGGAACATCTAACAAACACGTGGTTGCAAGGTATGTTATAATTTATGTATGAGCATGTGCAATTTGTATTTAATAAATATTTTAATAATTATCGATGTAGTTCATATAAATATATATTTGAAAACAACACATAAAATTAGATAATCAACCCAATATGAATTATCGAGCGCATCCACATAAAATAGAAAATTTCTAACCTAACCAAAAATTAATTTTTTTGTCGATGTCTATGAATTCTTCCACGTTATTATGATTTATTTTATAAATAATTTTTAAATATTAACAACTGTAGTCAATAATTTGTTAATATTATCAGAAAAATCGACAATATTTTTTCATTATAATAATGTTTTTATATAATTTTCTTTCGAAAAGTTATTTTTTAGCTTATTTAAATAATTTTCATGTACTATTTATTATTGTAAGTAAAAGATTTAGTGACATAATTATCTTTTTATAAACATTTTTGTTAATTATTAAGATAATATTATATTTTAAATAAAAAATTAATTATAATAATTTTAAAAAAATGTTTATAAAAACCTTTTTTTATCAATTTTCTTACAGTCGATTAAAATTTTTATAATTATGCATTTATAAATTTTCTAATTTTTTTTTATATTTTCTAACTAGGAAAAAATCTAAACCTCCAAAAACTCCAGCCGAGAGACAGCGAGCTCACACATTAAAAAAAAAATTAATGAAGGAAGCCCAAAATATTCTGGCAATCAATCAATCTTTTTTAAGTTAAATAAACTCTTTTTGCGTCTAGTTAGACTATCGAACTTAAGGAGTAAACTCCAGTCGTGCGTTGGAGCTGACACACACACACACACACACAATTTTTTTTTTAAATGGTCAAGTCGAAAATTCTCAAGACTTTATAAAAAAATTCATAACTTACTCGTTAACCGTGAAATCGCAGAAAATACATGGGGGTGATTCGAATACCCCATGACACGAGGGACATGTTTTCTTTTGACGTCAATTTTCATTCTGACTTTCTATACTGGAGGAAGTAAATTTAGTTCAACAATACAGTTTCCAAAAATGTCTCCGGATACAGGAATCGCCAATTTAAACGCCTTAAATGAGGATTTAGTTAGCGAACGAACCACGATTGTGTAAACAATGCTGTATCTTTTGGCATAAAAAATGCAGCGACATGGACCTCAACTTCGAGAACGAGGAAGAAGGAAGAAAAAAAGAACGATGCCGGGTGAATCAGCTCATGATACTGGATTATCAATTGAAGAAGAAATACGTCGATCAATGTATGAATCCACAAACCGATTTATACAAGAATTGTCCTCACGATGGGGCCATGAAACAAATCAATAATATTTTCCAAATTATTCAAACAAAGTTTATGCTGGAAGCTTCAGATGACGCTCTGGTTGTAGCAGTTGACAATCTAATACAAATTTATGGGGAATTTGACAAGGAGCAAGTTTTCCAAAAAAGGTACTGCAGACATTCAAAAGCTACCGATACTAGTATGGACGTTGCTGCCAAATGGAGAGCCCAAGAAATCCTTCAATTTATAATAAAATGCGACTTCAATGAATAGTTACCCTGTATATCGCTTATACTTCAATACTTTTTGATCATTTGCATCTCGGTTGCATCAAACGAAACTTAAACTGATTAAAATTTATCTTCGATATAAAATGGATCAAAAACCACTGGCTAATCTAGCCGTCATTTCAATTTCGCAAGAAATCGATTTCAGAAAAGTTATTGAGGAGTTCAGTAAATTAAAGGCACGAAAACACATATAACACGCTACAAAAAAATACAAAACCTATCTTTGATTCATATTATCTAATTATTTTGTCGATCGATTCGTATTTTATTTTCTGCACCCATATCCATTCCATATTGTAGGTATATATGTTTATTTAGCCTAAATAATTTAAGTCGAATTTTAATTTCACTTGCCAGATTGTAACTAAATAAACAGAAACACTTCTACTTCTAAAGAATGAATACGAGGGCTGCTATTTAAGTTTTGAGATATGGCAATACTGATGTGTATATGTCAAATCTGACATTGTCATTATAAAGTTTGACATTTTCAATCGGAACGTGTTGTCATACGAGTGCTTTTTGAGCAGAACTTTCGAGGCAATGTGCCCATCAACTTGTTTTGACTTGATAATGAAGCACTCTCGATCCAAGGTGTTTCAGCGGTTTCCCGAATTCAATCATAACGTACATAACGAGTTTGGAATGTAATACAATTCGCACTAGTTACTGAAAAGTAACGACTGCGAAATACACTTTCCAACGAGTTTTGTACACTATTTTTCCAACGATCAGATAGAAAATTCTCCAAAAAAACGTATTTTTTAAATAAGAAAGTCAATTAAACAATATCACACATATATACACGTGTCCTGAAAAGCCTGGGTGGCCAATGAATGGCCAAGGCTGGGATACCGAGCTTGGGTAATCATTGGTATCACCCACGTATGGGCCAATACAGGTACGCCGAAGCTAGGCTTCCCAGGATTGGCCCCTTTGTCAACTCTGGGGTTTCCTGTATGTGTATCAAGAAAGAAATAATGTAATGAGCACATAAGTCGTATGGATAACAACAGACAGGTAAAGATAGGCGATTGCGTCTAATACACGGAAAAATAAGATAAAAATTGACGTTTCAACCTATTTGGTTATTAAAAGTAAGTAAATAACTGCCGTACAAATCGTTATCTTCTTCAATAAAAATGTATTGAATGTCTGAATAAACGCCTGTTTGGTTTTTTTCGTTTTTCTTAGAAATCCCATATTCGACCAATTTTCACACCCATTACTTATAGGTTAGGCTCGTTTTAGTTAATTGTTTTTGAGGATACCCCATAGTACTATCCAGATGATGTGGGGGTAAACGCAATACACAGTGTTTATGGAATGTGTTTCTGAATTTCTGGATTAAACAACAATAAACGATACAATGCATTGTTACAAAAGATTATGGAGTTAGCAGGTAGATTTGGTATAATTTTTCCTTTGCCGTTATTCCCTAAATTCATTTTAGACCGACAATCTCCTGTTTTGGTACCTGACTCATTTATCAAACAAGCATTAGAAATAAATCCTATTTGACCTCCAGCATAAACTTTTATCAACTATTGTCATTTCTAAATAATAATAAACAAACCTTTCGTAGAATTTTTAGACAAGCTTTCATAAAATGTATGACCGCTTATCTACAAACACAATATTTCATACTTAAAATTTTCAATTTGCCCAATGTGTATTATTCTCGAAGCCCTCAACTCATTTTTTTCAGTTTTTCGAATTTCAATAATTCAACAATCATCATCTCCGTTATATATTGAAGTAATTTATAAAATTACGTACCAAAATTATTAGATGAAAGTACGTATACCAATATATTAAGACACCCACTGTATTTTTCCAATTAGTAATTAAAGAATAAGAGCACGTATATAAAATATTGTAAAGTGGTCAATTGAGACCACCGCCGGTTTGGTGTTGGAATTTATTAGTTAGGGCAGTTAAAAATTAATGCGTGTAGGTAGACGTGTACAATGTATATCAGTCATAGGTCAATATTTATATACAATATGTACCGTGAGAGTGATTCGTACACATTTAGCTGAAAAATTCCTCCAACAACAAGAGAAAAATACTTTTTTTTGTTAATATTTAATATGCCACTAGGACAGGAGCGTTTACAATATACGATTTCATACATCGCTTGTCCAGTTCAAGACTGGTTTATTTCAAAAAAAGCGATTTCTCAGGAGAGCTGATTAAAGTTTATGCTTTTCTCTTCAATTGATATCCGATGATTGCATTATCCGAATTTTTTAAATTTTGCACGAATCATCACAATAAAAATACTCCTCTATAGATTTACAGAGGTTTTCCCCTCTCTCTATACTATTTTTTTTTATGAGTAATTATGAGCAAAGCTCTAAGATGATCCTATCTTGCACCGAAATATTTCAGGTTTTTATAGATAACTCCAGTTATTAATCATTCAAAAGCTGTTTATTTTTTATGAAACAAGTACAAAAATAAGAACAAAAGTGTAAAACATAATAAATATCTTCATGAATTCAAAAATCCTTGAGACTAGTGAGACATTTTTAGTGAAAAAAAGTCATGAGTCTTTATTCTCAGTGGTAACTACGTCTTTCTTCAGATTAGGTAGGCACTCTTATCACAAATTGTAGACAAAAAAACATTTTCATTATTTTAAGATAATCACAGCTTATTACAAAATATGACTTTGTACAATAAATGCATGTAAAACTTTATATCTAGATACTACAAAGAGAGAAAAAAAATACTGTGCCAATTCGTTTCCTACTGAAGGAACTCAACAATACAATTACTTGGAAAAAAATGCATGTAAATACTTTTACAACTAGATACTTAAAAAAAGAGAGAAAAAAATACTGGGCTAATTCGTTTCCTATTGTAGGAAATCAACAATACAATTGCTTTGGAAAAAAATGAAAATAATAATAACAGTATAAAATAACAAGAATTGTAGGAAAACCAAGGAAGCGATTAGTTTGCACCTTTTATAAATTTTTGTAAAACTCTTTGTAACACAGAGGCATGACAGCTACACCATTGGTTTTTTTCTGGAAAAGAGAAAGTAATGCTTCTTTTTTTTTATTAGTGATGCTCGACTTTCATGTATAGGCCTTGGAGAGTGTTACAGTTGGAGTGACACTGAAACTGCAAGAAGCAGATGAACTGCTTCGACGTTTCTTGTTCTGGTTTGCTATGTTGATAGATTTGAAATCTTGCTGAGAAAATGATGTTTTATATCGAAAAAATCCAGGCTCATCTTTGTGGGTCTCAATCACACAGATATCAGCGATTGGTACCTTAACACCGTCTTCATTGAACAAAGCGTCCTTTATTGTCAAGTCAGCTGTCAGCTTTTTCAAATCGATGATTTCGGAGAAATCTATTTGCTTGACAGCGTATGCTGGAGGTGTTTTCTTTGCTTGTGAGATGATAGAAATATAATTTTCTGGAACGTAGATAGGTGAGGCTTTTCTATATTTCTTTATAACCCGTTCTATAACAGAGTGAACGTTGTCGCCCTCGTTTTGAGTGTGTCCAGTTACTAGGAATTTGTGCGCTATAGATCTGAAAGAGGAATCAGTAATCCTTAGTAAATGAACAAATAGAAAAACAGCGACTTAGTTATCGGAGTGTTGAACAAAATAATTCTTCTTAAGGTTCGTATACGCTACATGAAGAGAAAGATATCTCCACTTACCAAGAACAATATTACTAAAAATTTCATTGTTAAAGAGGGCTATCTCAGGTTGCCTCCAATAATTACCGGAAATTTAAAAGCTAAAGAGGGCTATCTCAAGTTAGCTCTTTCTTCTTTCTTCTTTCAGTTTTGTACTAAAGATTGATATGAAAAAGTTATTTACTGTCGGTTTATCACATAATAACCCACTATTGCACAACTCCACTCTCTCTATGTGTGGCAAGGATCAAAACTGAAATGATTCACTCTTGCACAGCCCCCCCTCCACAAATCAAAGATGGCCCACTTACATGCACTCCATCTAGGGGTGATCCACTAAGTTTTTCAAGAAACGGTCTTGCACAGAGTTAGTAGAGGCTATTTGAAGATAATAAATGCAAAAAACTGAAAATCGCTTTATTTTGAGTTAGACCAATCTTGAACTGGACAAGCGACATTAACACAGTAGGAGTATAAATTTGTAAAGCTGCACATATTGAGGAATTAAAATGATTAGGTATTTATACAGGGTTGTCTAGAACGTCTTTGTAATCAAATTTAAGCTGAAACTGTTGTCCTTGGGCTGCATGTTTGTGGTATAGAATTCCGCCATGTATTTCGGGCACTTTACAAATAAACATACGATACACACTACGTTTTCTTTACAATGTAAAATAAAAAAAAGTAAAGAAAATTGCTTATCTGTTAGAAACAGTGAAATTGAAATGGACGTATATTTATAAATAAAAAATCAACAAGTATTTTTATCGAAATAAAAAACGTTACCAATAAAAAAGGGTGCAAAAAACATTGTTGTTATGGAGTATGTAGTAGCGATACACAAAGTGAATCCTTTTTAGAAAAATAATATTTTTTTGTGAGTTTCCCAAAACCTTGTTTGAAATATCGTCAAAAACGTATTAAAAAAACAGTGAAAAATCATTTAAACACTTGTTTCAAGTGTAGTAACTGTGATTTGTGGGTTAAGGGTTGTGGTCGAGGTGATGGTCGGTTCCAAGGGATTGATCTTGTAAATAAAGACTTTCAGAATTTATCATAACCTGGACAGAGTAGCTAGTTTTTGTATGATACGATACTTTTATTTGACTTTTCAAACAATAAAAATTTTGAGACGTGATGGAATCAAAAATATCTGTAACTTGATTACTGTCAACATATAGCTTCCCTCTATTTATAGGTTTTGCTGTACTGTAATCTAAAATGTTTGACTCATTTTCTTCATCGTCATCACAAGAATTATCATTTTCTTTCTCTACTATGTAAAAGGAAATCAGATAGTCCTAGATAGAAACTTCATCAAATAATTTTGGCAAACTTGTTGATGGAAATTTTAGCCATACAATTGAGAAACTCAACAAAGGACTATTATTTACTGCTTGACGATTTCGTTGCTTGTTTTGTTCTAGCTTCAACCACTTTCCTTTGTCTAGACTTGTATCTACTGGGACACGGTTGCGAATTGCCTACTTTACCCTAAAAAATTTACAATTTTTGTGGTCAAAATTTTTTATTAAATATCTACAGGAGAATGCAGTTTTACTTGTCATTAAAATTGTGATTGTAACCTTTCAACTAATTCTCTTAATTGAATACTATTATGAGCTTCTTCCGTTGGATGCACTAAAGATGCACCATCAATTAATTTTCCATTTAATTTTATTGGTGACAAAGGTGATACAACTTGTTCAGAAAAAGTAACCGAAACTTTCATATTTAAAAAGTTAAAAACATAGTTAAAAAGAGCTACAACTAGTCTATATAGGTCTGAAGGAGTTAAATATTAGATCTGATCTGTGTTGAATAGTTGCAGAAATTCAAACTTAATTTTGTATAAGTATAAACCAAAAGTTTGAGTTCTAGACTGGAAAAAATCGTCGTATGTGAAAGTATAAACCAATCGACAAAGTATAACTAATAAATGCAAGACCAAAGCCAAGTTAATCTTGAATTTGTTGTTTTACGAAGTTTTGCTATCAGTTTTTTGATAGTTTTTATAGTGACGTCAATTTTTCAAAGAAAATTGGAAAGTAGTGAATAAAGGCAATGAGATCACTGAAAATAGAATAAAAATGTCCAATACGTCGTTTTCATTAGTTATTTATGTAATTTGATAATCACTTATAGCATTGAAAAAATTCTATACATTGTGCAGTACTCAATACAAATCCCTAAATTGACTTTTCCAAAGCAGGTCCTGTATCATGAGAAAATTTTAAAAATCGAAAGAGCTTTGTAAACACCATAGATATGGTAGAAGTTCCTCATAATTCACCATGTATATGTGTTTGTAGGGTTATTAAACTTTCATCAACGCTCTATAAAGAGGAAAACTTAATTTTATAATTTGATAAAAAGTTTTGACACGGAAGATTCAAGTCCTTTACCAAAAATTTTTTTTGATAGTACTTTTGGTAATTAAAGAATATCAAATAAATTACACAATTTAGGTACCTAGGACAAGACAACGTTTACTGTTGATACTATATTTTAGAGATACAAAACAAACTACTAGTTTGTACTAATGTTTATTTGATTTTATTATTGTTATTAATACATTATTAAATATTCCTGTTCACAAATTTCGACCCTAGTATTGAGAGATTTTTAAGCAAACATTCGGAAGACAGCCAAAGTCTTGGTCTCCATATTGTAGATCTAAAGCTGATGGTGGTCTTGCTTTTTTTGTAAGACGATATACAAAATCGCGCACGTCGCAAATTTCAAAAGATACAAATCTTGTAATTTCATTTTTATTTCCTCAAATACTCGCATTCTATATCAGAATAATGGAATATGATACAATAGCTTGAGTAATTAAACATGATTTATTTATCTCCATGAATGTTATGTGTTTTGTACTTAATCAAATTTAATCCGTTTTGAATCCGTTTGCCTAATTCAATTTCAGAAAGATCGTTACACTGTTGTCCACTTAGGAACGCGGAGCACGATCTTTACCTACCTACTCCACGTTCAGAATTAGTTAAGGGCTCAATATTTTACAATGCAAACAAATGCACAATCATTTGCCAATTGAAATTAAATCGATATCAGCTTTTCCCGCATTTCGTAATAATTTGAGAGTATATTTAGTGGAAAACGCCTTCTACTCTGTAAACGACTTTTCTAATAATAATATTTAATTCTTCAAGTATCAGAAATTATTATAATAGAAAAGAACGAACTCTGCAGCTATATTAGATCCTGAGATATAGATCTTTGAATGTAGAAAAATTGCCAAAAACTTACAAAAATCCATAACTCCACATTGAATGTCCGCGCCTAGCTCCTCTCCAACTCAACCGATTCAAGTGTTCAAAAACTCAAAAGAGAGAAGGTGTTTCAGCGAGTGTTCTTTAACCAAAACGAACTCTGTAGCTATATTAGAACCTGAGATATAGATCTTTGAATGTAGAAAAATTGCCAAAAACTTACAAAAATCCATAACTCCACATTGAATGTCCGCGCCTAGCTCCTCTCCAACTCAACCGATTTAAGTGTTCAAAAACTCAAAAGAAAGAAGGTGTTTCTGCGAGTGTTTTTAAACCAAAACGAAGTCTCTTTCTTGAATAGAACCTGAGATATTGAGGATATAACGTGTGTATGTGAGAAACTCCCATAAGTAATGTACAGGGGGAAATCGCATTTGAGTATAACTTGAGATTGGTGAAAATTAGATGAAATTCGATGGTTGATGGCTGATCTGTACATCAATACCTTTCATTGAAAAAAAAATTAAGCAAATCGGTTGGGTAGAACGCCCGAACGGACTCGGAATGGAAATCATCAATTTTTTTAATATATAAGATTCCGGACATACTGCATATTGGTTTAATTTTTGCTATGGACTTATATACTAATTATTACTAATTACTATTACCTATAATTTTGTTATTCATCGTGGTTTCCTTCTGTATATTGAAATTTTATTGTATTTGTATCTTCATTTAGTTATTTTTATGTTTGTTTTTTAGTTTTTACAAGCTTTTGTCTACAAATTTTTCGACAATAAATCATTTCTCTCTCTCAACTTAACTTTGCGAACTTTGACTTTAATATTACAGTTTGCAATATAATCATATAAGTTGAGTTCCAGTTTCCAGTTCTCCAATGAATTACCTCGAGTGTATGAATACAAGTAGCTATTTTCAAGGTTAAATAAGTTACGAGAATGAAAAAACTCTACATTTATGATTTCCAGTTTTTGGTGTAATTTTTTCAAGAGTATTTAAGTACAGAACTGAATGATACGTCCAAACCTTTTGTAGCCTCAATCAGTTGACAGCAATATACCTGAATTATCTTTGATTAATTTGTTTATGAATGAGTATTGAAAAATAGGTACTAGTATTTTGATATACCAGTGCTGTAGGTGATATAAATCAAAAAAAGAAATTTTAATCAACTATGAAACAAGTAACGACTCTCGTTATTCTATTGTGTTCGTTAATAGGAATGTTTTTCGTTGAATATTATGGTTTTCATTTAGGATGAAATATTTTTTTTAATTGTAGTTCTATAAGAAAAAGTATTTGGGTAATTATATCATGAATAATAACGATAAAACGTTTTTTGTGAACCAATATAACATCAATAACCATGAATAGAAAATTTTTAGCATTCCAAAATGTATTTTAACTGTTATATATTCAATTTCCTAGTCGTTTTAATTAACAAAAATGAAGTAAAAAATTTTTATTTTTATATGTATTATATTAACTTTCGAAAAACGCCAAGAGGAATTGGAGGGTAAAAATGATAGGTAATGGTCACAATCGAATAAGGACTAAGAAAATATACCTACATTAAAAATTCAAAAAAGGCCTGTTCGTGCAACGAAAAAGGAATGAAAAAGGCACCGGACCTAACCTAACCCAACCTGACCGAATCGATAGCATCGACGTATTTCCCGATCCCGAAAGAGCAATAAAAACAATAGAAATAAATGAAAATCAATTTTATTCCACAAAAATTTAGTCACTTCCCTCATCTTCTTCTATTGGAGGTCGATCATTCTTTCCAGGATAAAAAATTTTTATATCTACAATGATTGCATCGAATGGATCAACATTTTTCGCCGGACTAGCCGTCTCCAGAGAAATTTACAAAGATGCAGGTCCAAGTTACTTCTGATTGCCCACCTCGATATTTTTCTTCTCGTGTGCCTCCAGCTGGATGCGATATTTTGGGTGTAGGCCCCTATTTCTGCTCCTATTTACCTGCGCACGAAATGATCGCAATTTTTGACCTGGCGAGGTCGCGGGAATTTCAAAAATATCTTTGGGTTATGATGTCTATGATAGATCTGTCACGATATTGCTTATTTAGAAAGAATAGAAAGATAATTATCCAAAAATAATCCCCCACCCTCGATAGGTGGTGTGGGGAGGGGGTTAATTAAGAAAAATGTACTGAACATAAAAAAATTATTCCAGCCGTCGGTTATCCCTTGTTAAAAAAATATAAATGGTTAAAGAATAAAAATTTGATATTTTTATTCTTTATATTATTTTATTATTTATTATTTTATAATATGTGAAAAATATATGAAATTAATTCAGTGGAATTATGAACAATTATAATTGTTAATTGACGTAACCGTAAGTAATTATTATTTAATTATAGATTAATACGTATGGAAAAATTGAAAATTCAGTAAACTATTCTTTCATGGTAAAATAGGGTCAAAAAAAGGATCTAGGGGTGTGGCGGGGGGAGGGTTGTTACACAGAAAGATGTTGTACAAATAGTGTTCTTGAGTAGAACTTAACCTAACATAAGAACAATGACCGACGGCTAATTCTACCTTCCATATATTGTAATTACCAACCTCTATCACCTTCCACAACCACAAGTCGATAGGGGGCGGGGGATGATTTTTAGATAATTACCGAAATAAAATTGTTTTCGTACTGTACTGTAAAGTCGACTTTTCAATACTAATTTGCTGTTATTTTCAGTGGGTTTGGGTTCTTTGTTGAGAAATGTTGAAGTCCAAAGTTGACGAAATGTTCAGTTTATTGAACAGAGTTTCAAAAGGTACCTTTTGTACACAAATGTACACAAAAATCAGTATCTATGTTTTACAATTTTAATAAGAAAAATATAAAAACAACTTATTTGTGTTTGTTTACAACTCTTGCAATTCTATTGAAGGAAATTAATGAACAAAGTTTTGACATGTCGCGACAAGATTTGAATACAAAAATAAAGCTTAAATTGATACGAAATGAGCATACTTTTTGAATCGTTTTACAATACTTGTTTTGATTAACAAAACTCTTACTAAACAATCGTCGGATTGTTGCTCAATACTTAACAATTCTTGAGATTACAAATCGGAACACGTTTGCCTGTGAACATTCCATTTCGCCTTTTCACTGTCACCTCAACATATCAAAAAGTTCTTATCGCCTGCCAACTTAACTAAATTAAAAATTAACATGAACTTGGTTACCAACTTTGGCTCTATATAAAACAAAATAGTGAGAGGTAAGGATAGGATCAAGGTTGGGATAGGTCGGGTCAGCTGTCAAATTTGATCAATTCTCAAAATACTTTGAGGCACTTTACGGTGCCCTTGTACTTTACAGTACCATCAAATTCTCCCAAACCTGTTTGAAATAATTTGAAATAAAAAATCGGTAATTATACACTTTCGCGGTCACCTGGTTTTTAGGTTCTTAAAAATCGAAAAATGGATGGATTTTGATGATCTTGGTCTCAAAACGTTCCATTTTATGGCGGATTTATAAAAAAAAAATACGAAAATTAAAAATATTTTTTACAGTTTCATGACTTTAAATGCAAAAAAAATGACTTTCTACATATAATCCTTCGTAACTGTTTCTGACGTCGTGGAATCAAGTTCGTATATTTTTTTTCGCAATTTACATAAAAAAATGATTATTTTGAAAAAAAAATTTCAAAAAGTTAATTTCATGAAACTGTAAAAAATATTTATTTTTTTTAATTTTCATTTTTTATTTTTTTTAAATCCGCCGTAAAATGGAACATTTTGAGACCAAGATCATTAAAATCCATCCATTTTTCGATTTTCTAGAGCCAACCTAACCTAACCTAACCAAAAAACCAGGTGACCGCGAAAGTGTATAATTACCATAATTTTTTGTAAAGGATTATTTTGCAAAACTGTTTTTTTTTTACGATTTAAAACAGTAAAACTATGAGAAATTTTTATTCTAGCTACTTCTACTATTTTTTTTATAAATCCGCCGTAAAATGGAACATTTTGAGACCAAGATCATTAAAATCCGTCCATTTTTCGATTTTCTAGAGCCAACCTAACCTAACCTAACCTAAGCTAACCTAACCTAACCTAACCAAAAAACCAGGTGACCGCGAAAGTGTATAATTACCATAATTTTTTGTAAAGGATTATTTTGCAAAACTGTTTTTTTTTACGATTTAAAACAGTAAAACTATGATAAATTTTCATTCCAGCTATTTCTACTAATTTTTGTTATAAATCCGCCGTAAAATGGAACATTTTGAGACCAAGATCATTAAAATCCATCCATTTTTCGATTTTCTAGAGCCAAAAAACCAGGTGACCGTGAAAGTGTATAATTACCAAAAAATCAATTGATATCAATAACTGAATTTTTATGGTGCAACATTTATTGTAGGAGTTACTGGATGTACTTCTTTATTTTCAATAATGCTGGAAGATGTGTGGTTTTTGTTCAACACTTCTACCAATAAAGAATATTTGAAATAATATACAATTTACAAATTTTCCGTGAGGATGCCACTGGTGAACTATGTGAACGTCTAAATCGTCCTTACCATCAATTTGTTGTTACGTTTGTTAGTTTTTATTGATGTAGGTGTACAGTGTTGGTCATGTTGGCCTGCAGGTCAATTAGAAATTAAATAAATGTTGACGTGCTTCTCCGATGCGACATGCCGGTTGAGTCATTTATTGACCGATTCAATTGTTATAGATTAGGAGAAAATCGTTCTGTAATTGAAAAACGGTTTTTTGTTTAGTTTCTTATTAATTTCTATGATAAAACAAAGTAAGAATTGTATTTTTGAAATATGCTCAAATTATTTGATATATAAAGTATATCGCGATTTTTCACATACAATACTAATGAAGAGTAGCCCTAAACACAATAAAATCAGTCTCATTAGTATAAAATATACACCCCACAAAAAATATCGCAGCACTGGTATTTTAGAATATTTTTGAAGTATTTCATAAATTACAACTACACCTAAAATAAAAACCGTGATAATTTTGCATGCGGGTAAAATCAAGTAACTTCAGGGGTGTCGGCATCTAAGCTCCACTGCAGGGCTGGGGTTGTGGTGGTTTCGTTGAGCTGCGTTTGCCTAATTGCTTCTAGGGGAGATTTTTGCCGAAAGAAGACGAGGTGAAGCTTGTAAGCAAAAACGGTTCTTCCCATTTATTTGAGGGGTTTTATTGGTTTTTTGAAATTTTGTGTTTTTTATTTGTTTATAATTTAATTTGGGGAGGGCGTGTACAGCTGCGGCTGCATTATTTCCTATCGTCGGCCATTTGGCTGGAGAACCGGTTCACCAGTGTTGCAGAAAACCTGCAACACTGTCGATTCAAGTATCTGATCCATATAACTTTTATACATCAGGCTCTTCGACTATATCACATCTTCTATTTCCGGCTCAGTCTGTTACTAGGGGAGCGGGGGCTAGTTGTAACAATTTGTCGCTCCTTGGCTATAAAAGCTTACTTGTTTCGTATTTGTGAAATCTAGCAGTACTATTCCAATTAATAACCATTCAACTATCGATCCCAAACAAAATTTTGATCAAACCTCTAATTATTTTTGGTAAAAATGGCTTTCAAAAAAAACTGACGAGTGCTACAACTTACCCCGTGATTGGGGCTAATTGTAACATTAGGAATTGAAAACCATTTTTATATTTTATAAAGATTTATTTGGCATATTTAGCATAAGAAACATTAAAACGCTAAAGCAGGCTTAGACACTTTAAGTCAAATTTTTAATCTAAAAGAAAATATTCAAAAATAAACGAAAAATATGTAACATATTCTTTATTTACTTAAACTATTAGGGCATTTTAAGCTTATAGCCATTTATAATCTTAACTGCTTCAATAATCAAACTTTTGATTTATTTAGCATTATAAACTTTAGGTACGTTATAACAAACTTAGACTTTTAAGTTTTATTCTTAATCTAATAGGAAAATAATCGAATATTTTCATAAGTTTCCCCACAAGCTAAAGAAAATCATTCCTCGGGCTCAGATTCCGAATCAGAATTTAAAACTTTCTTTTTCACTTTTACTATTCCTTGTTTTTTAGCTATTTTTATCTCTTTTCTGTTTTCTCTCGATCTTTTGCCTTTTCCTTCACCCTTCTTAGTCTCTTGTGTTTTCATTGTCTTATTTAACACTTCGTGTTCTTTTTGTAACTCGTTCTTCTCTGGCGTGTCTGAGAACATGGTGAGACCACAGCATTTCCTTTTACGTTGAGGGCGATTAGTGAATGTTCGTGGTGTAGCTTTTAGATGGAGAGAAATCATTTTGCTTTTGAATACCAGAAGGTCCAGGAGTCGGCTCAAAGTTCGATTGACCCCCAGTTAAAGCTGAAGTTTCTGGATTACGATTTTCCATGGACCTTATGATTTCACAGACACTTATATCTAAGGAACAATTATCAAATGAATCTATATAAGGAAGATCTGTTGTCAAGCTGGAGGCAGTAATGTTCATATCTGTTTCAGATTCTTTGCTTGCGGGATTTGGCTTATCCGTAACATAAGATGGAGCAAAATCTGAATCTTTAAAAATATCTGCATTTATTCATTCATTGTTAATGGCAAAGAATTCTTAACGATCCCAGGAATGTCGTATATGGTCATCGTTTTCCCAGGGTTGCATCCACGCTGTCTCTGTTCAGCTTAAGTAATTCTTGAATGATATTGGTATTTCCAATCGTGCTTTTATGTTTGTTGTATCTTTCTTGGCGTTGTAGGAGAAGAAGATAATTCGTTATCACTTTCCATCTGTCGTATACCACACTTTTATACTTATACCTAATTATTTCAATTTTATTAAAGTTGTAAAGTAAAATCAATGTCCACGCAAAAAAAGTTATGATCTGAGAACATCCAGATTCGCATGTCTGTCAGTGAATGACAGTCTTGAAGATTTGACAATGACGGATTCGTTCAGAAGCTCAGCGTGATTTGTTTGTGACTAAATAAAAACAAATTTGTGTGAGCGTCCAAGTATAACACACAATAATGTATTTGCATTTTGATACTGCATTTTTGTTCCACAGTAATAAGTATAATTTAGTGAAAACAGTTTTAAACAGTATAGTTGGCAACTCTATTTGTGTGACAACACGTTCTGAGTACGTTCACCATTAAAAATGTCAAACTTCAATGTCGGATTTGAAGAATTCACAACAGTGTTGCCATATTTCAAAACTTAAATAGCAGCCCTCGTATAACAAATCAAATATTTCAAATTCTTCATTTACTTTTCATTCATCTATCTATAAGCCTTTGAAAAAAAACTAGCAGAGCGGCGTTACAGCCTATTTTAATAATGTGTCGGATTAAAAATATTACTGTGAATGACGGATCTGGAATTGTTATGATGAGACCTATCAAATGTCATATTCCAGCATATCACACACCTGTGTAACTACACTTAAAAGTCTAATTTTAAGCTCCAAATTCGAGAGATAATCTTTTATTGAAATATAAATGCCTTTATTATAACGACATATCAACTGAGAAGATTCCATTCAGTTCACTATAAATATGTGATTAATAAAAAATGTGTTCAAATAAAGATTGTGTCTAGAGGGGTGATAATGTGGTGGAAGACAGGTTATATGCAGTTTTAGTGTACATTTATTGAAGAATTATGGAAATGTACTTTGTGTTATCCATGACTTTGTTGAACATATTAATATTAATAGAGCAATTTGGAACAGCTGTTTTGTACTAAAAACCTATAAGCAGTTTACTTAAGCTTAAGCCTTATCCTTGCATTCGGTCTACCAAAACTAGAGATCCCCAGCTATCAAATTCATGTGAGCAAAATAAAGAATTTTCACAGGAAGTTTGTCGAGTACACCTATGTAGCTCAAATGTGAGAATCTCATACCTCAAAGCCACACGGTTCCAATGTTTTAACCTAAACCATCTTTGTTCGATTGATTATCTAGAATTTTCAGGTCTGTTGAGAATACATGCTATTCGAGTTGTCACCATAGAGTTAATATTGAAGATAGAGAGAGCAAGGTAATGGATCTTGTTTAGTTGGACCCGATCGGTTAATAGAAAGAGAAAGAACATCGGTATATCACGATGTATTTCTCTCTGCTCTATTCTGATTGGATCGCGGATCGCCATGACGTTCGAGTTTTCGAGTGGTAGTAACGACAAAGGCGAAGTATAACAAGCTTTGATTTTATCGGCGACTAGAAGGAGATAGAGAGGGGTAAACCGATGCTCTTTCTTTCTCTTCCAGTAGTACTATTCCATTTATATGTCTCTCTGTTTGTGTAATTAATCACAAACAAGAAGAAGAAGAAGAAAAAGAAAAGAAGAATGTTTTCACTGTTATATAGAATAAGCTAACAAGCTACGGATATTTTTTGCACCACTCTCTTTAACATTGAAAAAGAAATTTTTACCGTTTTTAGTAATTTTATCATTATTCGTATTCGGGAAAGATATCATGAGATTATGTTCAATTATTAAGCTTGCTTTGTACTTATGTACATTATATTATAACATTTCATCTGATAACTAGCTTTTGGAGTTCTAATAACAACTTACCAATAGAATTTATGCCAAGTAGTTGTTAATTTTGTACGTTTTTCTTCAATTTGTCAAGTGTTTTATTTAAAGTCACTTGCTCATTGTTGGCTATTCATTGTGTGGATCTTTTAAAGAAATTTAAGCAATGGAAAATACTTAAGAGCTTCAACTAGAAAACTATATATTATGTGGGCAATTTACATCTTAAAAAAACCCATGACCGGGACAGAAAAAGATCGAAAAGGCAAATTCTATGATGAATGTTATTACGATACATTAACTTTTTCGATTTAATAGAAAGGATTTCTGTCATAACCGTTATTTTTATTTACAGTAAAAAAGCAGTCTTGAAACAACTATATATATATATATATATATATATATATATATATATATATATATATATATATATATATATATATATATATATATATATATACTTTGAACCCTTTGAACTAAAACATATGCCTAGAGGCTGGAAAGTAGCAGTATCATGTTTCCCAAAAAAGGAAAACCAGTAAAGTGAAGTGTGGTTCCACGATGATAAAGTCTAGAGCTTGTGTGCTAAAGAAGTCAAATCAATCCGAAGACGTGGCGACATACAAGGGCCTTTTTTTCAACCTTCGATAGGCTTCAAACGAAAGATGAGTTTACATAAAACAATAATTTGATTACCAAAAGAGATGGAGACATTTGTCATATCTGTGGACAAGATTTTTGATACCCTCTTCAAAGAAAGGTGCCGCCAATGCAGCCTAACCGTTCAGTAACAACAGAGTACAAAACAGACCTTGAAACTGCTTTAACCATTCTGTCAAGTCGTTGAACTAGGTCATCTGAAACGACAGATATGCATCCTTGGCCCTCTTCGACACCATTCACACAAAACATCCTCCTCCTCATGAAGTTTTCCTCCCCATGCACACGACTCATTCTCCGATGGATTTTTGCAGCACTTTGGCCTTCAGCCTGTAGAATACGCAATTTATACTTGGCGGGGGTATCAATAATGGCAGACATGTTTACGTGGCTGTAGCACAACGCCGACTGATGCCTGAATATTAAAAATGGCGGAGTATGTAGTGTAAGAGCTTCGCAGCCGCCTATCCGCGTAATAGCGTTTGCACGGAGCGATGGGAGGTTGAAAAAAAGGGCCCTCGTACTTCATACTAATATATAAATTCTTTAATCTGATTATACTATATAATAGTATAATATTTTGGAAGAGTCTCATATCTCATATATCTTGATATTTTTTGTCCCATTTTACTTATTTTGGTATTAAATTCTTTACAACTATTAGTTAAAGTTTAAGTTTAATAATTGATTGATCTACGTGTTTCTTACTTATAGCGGGAGGTTTAACGGAATGATAACATTTCAATGGAAAAGTTATTTTATTATAAAAAAAAATATTTTAAACATCCCCTTCTAATTTTACGCATTAAAACACCAAATTTCCATTTTTTTTCAAATCATCAAAAAAATTATCTTTTGGAGGTCAAGTTTGAAACAGAAACCGATCAGAAGGAGTTAAATCAGTTAAGTAAGTGACAACAAACAATATAATATTTGCTAGTTATCGTATATTTCTAAATAATCTAAAAGTTTAATTTTGGAATCCCAAGACACTGTAGCCCTGAACATATTGGTTTCAATGCCCTTGACTTTCTTTTTTATCGGTCTTCAACTGATTTCATAATTCTTCCGCAAAAGGTTATGATTCTATAATTTTGCTAAATTGATTCTACCTCTTCATCCAACCACTCTTTCTTGCAGCATCCTCCCCTTCTTCAATTACCTTTTGTGCAAATATATTTCTTAGCATCTTTTTGGTATGCCCCAATCATCTTTGGGCTTTTATGTATCTTGATGGGTATTTATACAAATCCTTCAGTTCTTCGTTAGTTTTTCTTCTCCAAAGTCCTTAACTTCTACAGAAAAACTGCAAAGTAAATCATAACTCATATAAAAAGATTGGTGAATATGGATTTGAACCAACTGATTGACTAACCGTCTGAATGGAATTCATGTAAAAGAGTTTCTATCTTCAATAGATTTCTCATTTTTACGTATTAAGATCATTTTAACCCAGTTTTTTTGTTATTTGATTCTTTGTTGATACTACTTTAAACTTTTATTGTATTTTATTATATTTAAAGGTAAAAACAGATCAAAAATCAATGTATGAAAAAATAATAATCTAAATGAATAGCTTAACGTATGTTCAAATCTATCTATCAAAATATGATTTTGTATAAAAATTACCCAGTAATGACATTGTTTAAATAATATTTTCAGATGGTTTCGAGCTAGAGTCTAGGTTATCAGCAGCAATATGTTAAGAGGACATCACCCGAAGTAATAAAATTTTAAAACAATGCATTATTTGCAATGCAATGCGAAATTTCTAAGTAACCCAGTATATATTATACAGGCGCACAAAATTGTTATTGATTCAATGAGCAATGCATAGAGTTTCTAAGAATTTCCAAGCAATGCGATATAAATGCAGGAAAAAAAATGCCACAGATTCGGTGATCAATGCCTGCCGATTCAAAATTCTTAACCATTGCAATATAAATATTAAGATTCAATGGGGAATCTTTAAGATATTTAGTAGATTTTTTCAAATCACTCAAATATAGAATATCTGAAGAAGTTATCACTTCAAAAATCAGCACCAGACGCTAGTCTTTTGAAATTAATCAATTATTAAGATAAACATATTCTTATGGCGTCCCTTACATAAATCGATCGAAATAATAAATTTTCCAAATTTCATTTGACTTTCTAGAGGCGGTTTCCAGACCAATGACTCCCTTTGCATTCTCCTAAAATGTTCACCACCATGTTTTTCCGTTTCTATGGACCAATTTATCCGTTGCACCATTGACTAGTGTTGCGGTTTAAACGACAATAGGCACTAAATATGATTTATGAAATATTTTATATGGGGCAACGACGATCGGCCACCCCAAAACAACAGAAAACATCGATGTCTGTTTGTAAACACATAGGCGTAGATAAAACAACTTTAAAATAAATGTATGGGTTATCGGTAAATTCTGCAATTTCATAATTATTTTGAAAATCTTATCTCCGAGATTCTTCAGAGTATTTATAAGCATTCATTGAACTCAACTGATTGAAAACATCAGTTGGCAACGGGATCTCATCTCCTTTCGTTTCATTTCATTCTGTAGAATTGTTTGTCACAGTTTTCATTTGTATTCTTTCTATATATGGTTGAAGTTCGTTAGTTTTCTTCACTCTATATTCCCTGTTTTCTGAAACAATTGTTCCCACCGTCCAGCTTTTTGTCATTTTACCTTTAATATATACAGAGTCATTCACGGCATCCACATGTTTTTGAAATGGATTTGGTGGGTGCGTTTCCTTGCTCATAGCATGTACATTTCAGTCATTGAGATGGAGCCGTGGACGCTGGACCAACGCGTATGACAGTTTTGTGCGATATGACGAATCCGAAACTGCTGTCCAGCGAGATTTCCGACGTCAGTTTATAATCCATCGTAATGCAAGTGTGCCATCTTGGAACACAATATTGCGATGGATAAACGACCTTCGAACAAGTGGATTGATATTGAAGAAAAAATCTCCGGGTCTCCAACGAACTGCTAGCACTCAACGAGTAAGGGAAGCCTTTGTCAGAATCTTACGCCGCTCTATTCAGAGGTATTCAGCAGCACTTCAAATGAGCTTAAGTATGGGAAAACGAATTCTGCATATAGATCTAAATTTCCATCCTTAAAAGAAAACCGTCTTGCATCAGTTAAAAGAGCAAGATTCCCAGCAGCGATTACAATTTTGTCGATAAACACTTACCATTTTTGAAGGAAATGAAAATTTTCTTCTGACTGTATTTTGGAGGACCTAAAGATCGCAATACGTCAACACGTCACTCAAATTAATGTAGACATGCTGCAAAGAATTGAGGCTAGTTTACGTCAAATGCTACAACAATGGATTGCCCAAAATGGACATCACTTGCCGGACATAATTTTTCGTGAGTGAGGAAGTGAAAAATACTATGATTTAACGAGTGTTTCTGTACCAATTGAAGTTTTTTAAAGTAAATATTAAATTTTTTATGTTTATTTCAAAAACATCCGGTTCCCAAGAATGACCCTGTATATCTCTACCGCCAAAAAGGAGTACATACATGCACACAATGCTAAGATTTTCCAAAGGATATTTAGTTGAAGAGATAATCATCTTCATAAATGATTTCAATTTCGAGATCTTCACCCTACAGAAATGAAATTGCTATCAAAGCTTTCAGATAATAAAATTGAATATGACTGAAACTGGCTAAAATCATAAATCATAAATTTGTTTCTTGCGAACTTATATGAATGAGAGTATATTCAAGAATATGGTAGGAGTACTGAATGCATTGTTTACACCACCACTACACCAACACTCACAATTACACACATTACACTCTGAGGCGCGTTTCGAGAGCCAAGTTATCGTCTTCAGAGACTGAAGGTCAACTAAACGTACGTCAGTCAGTGTAATCGTGGGTGTTGGTGTAGTGGTGGTGTAAACAATGTATTCAGTATGAATATCGCCAACGGTTCCAGAAATTCCTTCCAGAAATTCCAACGAAAATTCCAAAGGAGTAGACAGAAAAAATCTGGGTCCAATATTTTTGATAGAATGTAATCAAAAAGTGGAAACTAAGAAAATCTAAAACGCTCAAGTAAGACTAATGACATATGAAATATCTTGTTTGTAGACTAGATACATAATTTCTTATGCCAGAAATATAATTTTTATACATAAAGAAATTGTGAATAATAAGAGTTCCATTAAACAAGGTAGAAGCAAATAAAAATAAAGAGAAAGAAAACAATTAACGAAAGTTAACATCGTGAAAAACATAGACAAGTAACTCAGATCACAAAAAAAACAAGTGAACTACTAAAGGAGTTGAGTAAAACGTTAATGAAACAAAAATACGAGACACAGAGAGTACAAACAATTTGCATTAATACTAATATGGACTTTCCTAATTTGATTATGAGAAAAGTTTCAACGATGAATTTGAAACGAGTCTAAAAAATGATAAACAGGAAAAATGAGAACATAGATATTGAGAAACAAGAAAATATTAGAGAAAATTGATGAGAGCTATGATTCATAATAAAGAAAGAGAACAATAGATGTAAGAGAAAACGTTCAAAAGCAAATACTGAATAAAACAAAAGTAAGCGCAAATCGAGTAATTAAATAAATCATGATTAGATACTGTAGAAGAAGAAAAAAAAATCAGTATCACTAAATTGCTCGCTTTTAAGTCTAGTTCAATTAATCACCAAAAAGTTATTCGATTTATAAGTTACTCGTCAAACTTGAGACGTGAGCGTTAAAACCTCCCTCCTCTGTGCTACGTCAACGAGACATATTCATCGAGTGTTACTTCTAGTAACAGATTTTAGCCGATTTTGGTACTAAACATTATTCTTTTTCAACATGAATTGTCAAAGAACCCTGTTGGAATTCATGATATTGATGATAATAGCTGCAGATGTTTATAAGTTTTGCGATTTCCAATACTTATGTTTCCTTCTATGTTTCACCTGTAGTTTCATAGAACCTCCTGTAGAAATGAGAAGGAATTCTCATCCTAGCAACATCAATTATTTTTGTAGTAGTTAGTTTGTCTCATAGATTGGTTTCCCTGATTTTTTCGAACTATTGTGACAAACAAATGCTGTCGTACCACACAGAATTGACCATTCTACGTTGCTCTAATGGAACGGTGGCGACGTTATTCCAAAGAAACAGGTGATTTCAAATTTCAAACTATATGATGGCAATTTCAGATTTGATATATCCACATCAGTGTTACAATATCTCAAAAATTAAGTAGCAACCCTCGTATTCGCAAAATAATCCTGCTAACTGCGCCAGAAATGTGTGTTGGAATCCAACTTTCCAAACTTACAAATGTATGTTAATGCCGCAACTGTCAATTTAAATTATAAAAAATATTTTATTCAATAATTAGTTTTTGTTAATGAAATATTTGAATGTTTTTAGTTAGTAATTATCATACAAAAATACTGATTGTACGCCTCTGTTGGCTCCCTTTAGATGTGGTGTACGCACCCTTCGGATTGACACGGTTGTGAGAACATACGTACAAACGTAAACCCAACTATATAAACCATAAATCATCGGTAATATCTATATTCCACAATTATAGAGTCGATTTGCATATTTCTGAAATATATTCTACAAGATTAATGGTCCAGTCAACAAGAAAAAATCTGACAAAAAAATTGTCGGTGAGGTTTTAGATGGTCAGTGTCAAATATACAATTTGATATAACAACAGAATTGTGAATAAGATAAAATGATTCACACATGATTAATTCAAAGTTACTCTTAAAGAAGCGTTAAAAATTATAACAAATGGGTCCGTCAGTTCTTGACGCAGAGGAATGGGCTTTGTCAAGTATACACAAGGTCGTAAGTAGCTTTGAGTGGGTTTGAATTATATGTTCATAGTTAATGAAATTCGATTGTTACTTTCCATAGAGTAATCCATCTAAAGTAATACAAAAATATACAAGGAGAGCAATGGAAACATGACATCCTATAGAATCAGTAAAATATCATAGATCTGACGTATATTGTCTGGAAATAAAAAACTGTGACGACAGACTGTATAAATTCGTTGCAGAACATGATATGGTTATAAGAAACCATGATATGGAGACTATATACATAAAACGCCCCAGGGGACAATGCTGGTCACACAATAAGAAACCAAATTGATGATCAAAAAGTTTCGAAACTGTATCACAGAGGTCACCACATATTTAAGGGCTGAAATATGGTCGTACCATACCCCACTAGTCGCCAACATAAAAATGAACCTTAAAAACGTAAACCAAAACAATAATGATAGTAATAAATAGCAATACGGTAAACGAAACATGATAAATACATTATTAAAGTAGTAGAAAACATAGCAAACAACACCGAATCAAAAAAACAACGATAGTTGACTGCAGAGGTTTTGAAATACATGAAAGAAAATGCAAAATAAATAAAGAGCAAACTCAGCACTTTAATATGTATAAAAAGGTTACAGAGGTGGCTGGTCTTTTTAAGAAAAAAAGCCTCCAGTATTTTGGTTGACATCACAGATAAAAATATTAAATATGAAGGAGATATACTCAATGAATGGAGTCAATACATAGATGATCTATTCAAAGACAACCTACTGATCACTATGTCTGTTATAGAATAAAAAAATCTGAAGTCCTATTCAATATAACATTTGAAAACTTTGATTAGAATCCAGACTTGATGACATTTCAGAAGAACTACTTCAAATTATCATCGAGAAAAATATTATATCTTAGTTAAACTTTTTAATAATATACACTAAAAAACAATAAGCCAGAAGGATCACAGATTAATAAGTTTGATGTACCACTCAGTGAAAGTGTTGTTTAATATCATACACACACAAATTAAATCCAAATGATTTAGACGCAGATTGGTTTTAGAAATGCCTTTGGTACCAAGGAAGCAATCTTTGCTTTGAATAGTTTCCTCCAAAAGTGTCGCTACCACCTTAATGATGTTTGCGCGTGCTTTAGTGTTAATGAAAAGGCCTCTGACAGAGTGCAATACGATAATTGAATATTATTATAAGTATGCAAAACATGTATAGCTAATGGCGACAGAAGGCGGTCATTTGAGTCGATGGAAAACATACAGATAAACGTCAAATCCATTTAGGCGTTCGAAAAGTATGTGTTTTGTCTACACTGCTTTTTGTCTTTGACTTTATATTAAAAACAATTCGGGTTCAAAATTAACGGTCAACTAAAATTCAAAATCTCTTAAATTCTATTAATGCAATGGAACAGGAAATGGGATTGCTTATAAATGTTGACAAAGTTTATGATCTTTAGCAGCCAGCAGAACCTCAACGCGACATTACAGATGTCTTCAATTATCCTCTATCACAGAACAACTGGATCTGGATAAGGAAATTAGATGTAGGATTGAATCAGCCTGTAAAACTATCCAAAAAGTGCGATAACTGTTTTCTAATGATGGTTTCAACTTAAAATTGAGACAAAGAATGATTATATATTATAATTGATCTGTATCAACAAAAGAGTTGGTATGTATGCTACGCCGAATCAGAAAACGACCTACAGAGACATCTTCCAGTTCTTCTTGGTAAGCCGCCAACTCAATATGAACATTTCTATCAGCAAAACCAAATGTATAACAATCACGAAGAATCCGCTCAGATGTAAGCTGGTGTTGGAGGACAATCCCTTAGAACAAGTTATGCAATTCAGATATCTAGGTATAGACATATCAAGTACCCACGACCCAGTTAAAGACCTAAGAAGCCAGATTAACAAAGCATCCTCACTATCAGGATGCCTACGAGATATAGTCTGGTCCAACCCGTACATGTGCAAAGATAGCAAAATTACAAGATTTGTATCAGACCCATCATGACGTACGGCACGGAAGTCCGCGAGATTACCAACAAGACGAAACACGAAATGCTAAGGGTGGCCGAGATCAAAACACTGAGTACAATAGTGGTGAAAACAAGAAGAGACAGAGTAAGAAATACAGATGTCAAAGAGCAATGGGGATACAAGACATTGTGAGATGGGGAAGACAGCGTAAGAGGCAGTGGTACAACCATGTAAGACGGATGGACGAGAACAGAGAAGAACAGAGAACATAGTCCTAGAAAACAACCCGCCCGGCTCAAAGTCTCCCGGGAGACCACCTAAAAGTTGGAAAGATAGTTGGCAATCCACCTTTCAGGAAAAGATGCAAAGGCAGCTTCAGAATTAACAAAGCGACAGATCTCCAAAACGTAGAAGAAGATCTGTATTGTTGTCTGGACACTGAAGACCTCAACAATCGACCGTATAGAAGCATTTGAAATGTAGTTAAATAAAAATGCTTAGAATAGAGATCAGCTGGCTATTATGATTGCAAAAATCAAAGGGATCTGACAATTAGAAATCACTAGTATGATTAATTTGTCCAAATTAAATGCTGGAAATGACTTTCGCTTCGCTTCGTACAATAATATGAACAATTTTCAAAAGCTTTTCGAACATTTGTGATTATAGCCAATTTCAGTTGATCTGTGATTAGCTAGATCACCTATCAGCCGATCGTGGATCTAACTAGAACCAGATTTTTACAACAGTTTTCGAACGTGACGATCAATTTTTAGTAGAAATTTCAAACTTGATCTATACAAACCTATGACTTTTTTCATGCGATATTTTTTTTTTATATTGACGAATTACCTACTCTCAGGAATTACTTCTAGTTAAAATCTTGTAGATATGAATTTTTATTAGTGGTGATCAAAGTTGCAATTTTAAAAGAAATTAGAACGATCCAAAATGTTTTTTGTAATATTTTAGTTTACAATCTCTAATCTTTGTTTTATTTTAGCTCCATTACTAAATTCAATTTTTAAATTTGTGCCACTAGAAGATTAGATACAATATGTTGATGTGAACCCTTTTGACGTTAGAAACTGACGATAATTTTTCGAGACAATTCATTTACTTTTCAAGATCACTTCCATTTATTCCTTTTGTTAGACGTCTTCTGTGAACTAATGGATCCTCCGCTAAACTGTTGTTAAAAAGCATTTAGTTCATTGTAGCATTTAATTTCAACAAAAAAAGCAGTCTTTAAAGTATGTCCATTGAGGCAGATCGTTTGCCTTTTTTGTGGGATCACACACGTCAATAATATTAAAGTTTTTCACCAAACAATAAGCAGATACCGCGATTATAACAACATTACTTTAATAAAGTACCGATCAGATAAACAGCCGCGGTTTCAGCTCAACTCTTCAATATCTTAACAATCGGTAAAAAATGTATATCTTAAAACGTCTTTACAAATCGGTGATATTAAAGAGACAGTTCGTCAGATGTTCGTTTGATGGAAGTGATTCATTCAATGTAAGTGAAGTTTCTAAGAAGGCCAACCACACCAGTTGAAAAGAGATTGAATAATGGACTAAATTAAAAGTAAGGCACTTAGATATATTGTACCAGCAGCTAGCAGGTGTAACGAAGAAAACTTACTAAAAAAATAAATTGCCTTATAGATTTATATTTTTGCAAAAAATAACTTACCAGGACTTGATACGAAAAATTCGGGAGTGAGTGGATTTTAAACTTTCGGATTTTGAGATTCCATGCTACTTATGACGTTATTGTCTTCATTAATTTTGACTAGCGAGCTCGAAATTCGAGTTCCAAAATATATTTGAAAGTGCAATTGACCTTCGAACTAATTTTTCGTAAAATTCAACTATTAGTCGTTGAACTACATCCATAAAATTAAGCAAATTATAATGCTTATATGTACAGGGGAAAATCAATTTTTTTCTATCTTTAAATTGTTCCCATAAAAGTTATGGATTGATAACAATTGGGTATGAGCCGCCTCTGGCCTTCATAAATTAGTGTAGAATTATTTATACCTTTAAACACACTACACAAACATACGTAATCATTCATTAAAAATTCATAATGTTCGAATGTATAATTTGGAAAATATATTTTTGATTTTGCAACTAAGAGACCTATAACTCAAAAACGAAAGATCGTATGAGAAATTATTTCACGTCATATACTGACGAGATCCCTGTATATATAAATATTAATTTTTGCTTTATTTGATGGATGTAGCTCAACGACTTATAGTTAAATTTCACAAAAAATCAACTCGAAGGCCAATTGCCTGCATTCGAAATTTCCACACCCGATAGTTTAAAAATAAATAAATAAAGGGACAAATGGATTGGACAAAGACAATAGTGATATAAGAATGAGAGCATGGAATTCTAGAAGTGTCAAGAAAGAGGAAAAAGAACTGGTAGAAAAAATAAAAAGTCATAAAATAGACATATTAGGTATTACAGAAACAAAAACAAAGAAAAAGGATGAAGCAGATTCAAAAAGGATACTAGACGTTTTGGTACGAGTGAAGTTAATGTATTAACGTATGTATTAATGATGTAGAATCAAATTTTGATCTTTTGGAGAGCGTTCTGGAGGAAAAAGAATTGTTTAATAAGCCTTCCAAGATCTTTAATATAAAACTGGTCTCCATCTGGATAATCCTCCTGGAGCAGCTTTATCTAAGAAAGGAAGTTAAACCACAATAACGTCGACGGAAAAGGAAAAAACTGTGACGGTGGCAACCTGCTGCAGTGCCAGTATTTTCCCCTCCTGCTTGCATCATGAGGAGCAAAAATAAAAAATCAGAATATGAAGATGGCATACCTCCAAGTTCCGTCCTCTACATGTCACAAAAATCGGTCTACATAACTGCGGATATCTTTACAAGTTGGCGTAAAAACCATTTTATTTCTCTAAAACCAACGGCTAAGGTCCTACTGATTGTTGATGGGCATGCATCGCATTTTTAGTTTTTGAACTGGCCAAAGCAAATGACATTATTCTTTTTTGTTTGCAGACACATTACTCATTATCTTCAACTCTTAGACAGAAGTCCTTAAAATCGTATTTGTACCCCATCATATTATGGCACTCTTTTGTCAGAATTTTGGGGAACATCTACGTCCATTATGATTAATATCAGACTTCTATGGAGATCAAAATAGAGGACTAATACAACCTAACGTTACTAACGAAAGTCCATTCGGTCATAAATCGGAGTCACCCCAACCAGGAACCTCAAAATCTGTTACAGACACTATCAAAATTCATCAATTTTTTTATGAATTGAGTCCAGTTCCAGAAATTGACAACACTACAAGAAAACGTGCAAAACAAGTAGTAGAAATACTAACTTAAGAAGAAGGTATTAGAGAACAGAATCAACTTTTGATGATGAATGTAAAATAAATTTGGATAGTGAAGATTCAGCTGAAGAATACTACAAATATGATTGTGTGAGGTGTGGTAAAAACTGTCTGCCTGAAAATATTTGGGAAACATGTGGAAAAAAAAGGAATGGTAAAGACTGAAGACAAGGAAAATCAAAGCAAGGTGAAAGTAAAATGGACGAAGATATAATATGACCATCTTTTACTACTTCCTACGGCCATCTAACACGCATGGGTTGGATAAGATGGCCTCTTTTTTAATTTAAAAAAATTTAACTACTAAAATAATAATTGATAAATGGTCACCAAATTTTGTAAAACCGAAGTTGATTGCAAAAAGATTAATAATAAAGTAAAGATTTTCTTTTTGTAACAGTTACATACAATTCTACTTTAAACAAATAATATCCAAGATTTTTCGCAATTTTCCGTACAAAGCATTTGGACATGTCGTCAACTAATCCAACTAATCTGCTGAAATATGAACGTTAAGTATATATCAGTATAATTAATTTTGTTATGAAAAGCAGTTGTTACTTATCTCAACCAAATTTTTTATATAGCCGATTCTTCACTTAACCAATTAAGAAGAGTGGTAAAAGCACAGGAAGTAGGGTCATAATATTTATTTCAACTCGTGCTCGTTCTATTTAAACTTTGAAAATGCCGTTCAATTTAAGAGTCAGAATTAAATAATTTACCAACGACTGACTGCATCATGTCTACGAACCATCTTTCGTTAGCTTTTGTTGTAATAAAACGGAAGAAGTTAACTTTTTTATTTATTAATTGGGCAGCTGGTGAGCTGGCACGAGTGTGACATGAACTTTCACCTCTACCCTCCACTTTTTTGTTTTCTGTTAGCCTTCGGCATAATTACATAATGAGAGATTTCATTGAGTAAATAGTAACAACAGCTGATAATAATAGTACACGTTATTTGTTATAGTCTCCAGAGACATTATGGGAGTTCATGACTTTCCATGAAAAAATATTTTCAATTGGAAAAGTTTATTTCAAATGTATTAATCTAAATTGAAAATTAACATAGACAATATTTATCGACGGATGTAGATTTTATTTATTCCTGTATAATCGCACGATTAAAATAGTGAGTATCATTATACTCTATTTATCGAAGAAAAATAGTAAATCAAAACATATTCACGTATAATGCACGTGATCAAAGTTGGAAACGCCAAAGCCGAGCGTGTAACAGGACCGCACTTATATATTATAGGTAATAGTTATAGGTAATAATTATTATATAAGTCCATAGCAAAAATTAAATCAGAATGCATGTCCGGAATTGAATATTATTATTATAATAAAAGTAGTTTACAGGGTAGAAGGCACTTTTCAGTAAATATGCCGTCAAATTATTGCGGAAAAAGATGATATCAATTTGATTTCAATAGGCAAGTGATTGTGCATTTTTTTACAATGTAAAATATTGAGCCCTTAACTAATTCTGAACGTGGAGTAGGTAGGTAAAGGTCGTGCTCCGCGTTCCTAAGTGGATAGCCGTGCAACGACTGGATTGAAGAAGCGTGCTTATGAATTAGGCAAATAGATTCAAAGAATACTAAGGAAGGAAGAGTCAGAATAATCTTTTTAAGAAGTCCCTACAAAAATATACAATGTAAACGTGAAGTTTGGAATAAATACACATTCATTTAAAAATTTAAAAAATATGTGTATGGAAACATAACATAAAATGATGATAATGACATTGAGTTTCCACTGTCGTCAACAAAGGGCGAAAACTTGCAAATCAATGACAATGTTTATATTCCATATTTTGGTTTCAACCTTTTCCTGTTCACTTTTTCCACTTAACATGTGTAATAGTTTCGTGGGAAATATTTTTAACGTCAGAAAATTTAAATGTTTTATTTTCTGCTGCAACATATTGTGTCACAGATCTCTCCAGATCAATTCAGTGGGGTTGAGTTCACAATGATATTTTCTTTTTTAACAATTCCATCAATAATGTTTGAGTTATACTTATTTTTATGCTCTGATTTAACCATCGTTTCATCAAAATCGATATTTCTAAAAGTAACCCATTCTCGAATGACTCGGTTTTCCATGTTGCCATTGCTGGAACTTTCTCAAGTTTCCTCTTGTCTAATATGACACAATCCTCTTCAAGCTTCGGAGAGTTTTCGAAAAATAATTTTTGAAAGAGACCATCTCCATTTACTCGTGATAGTTTCCGGGTTTTTTCGATTCAAATACCCATAAAGCATCTGGCAGAAAACCATCTTCACTACCGATGTGACAAATTAGTTTCAGACCTCTTCCTAAAATTAAATGTTCTCTTTAAAACCAGGCACGTAAACAACCAAACATAAAATGTGCTATCAGTTGAATATGAAAAATATTCAAGTTAACCCAATAATAAATAATAGTAGAAAAATCTCTTTGGAAACAATCTTTTATTTGAATGAAATTTTAGGGAACTCGCAATATGAAATTAAAAATAGAAGAAAATCGAATAATTTGACATTTAATTTGTGAGTAGAAGAATACAGTTTCTTAGAATGAATGGTTCACTAAAGTTGACTAAATTTGTCTTCTACAAACTCCTGGATTTTTTTACCAAAATAATTTAAATATGTCTATCTATCCAGATCTATGGATCCCTTTACTGACTGTAAAGTTATGTGATATTTTCTATTACTCGATAAGGGTTATAATTATCATATTGATTTTAGTAGAGCTTAAAACTAATAGTGTGGATTTAAGTAAGTCATATTTTATAGCTTACAATTTCTCCAATTACTTGTAATTTTTTAAAATATATAAAACTTTCTCCAAAGGTACTTTTTTCAAATACCCATAGAAAGTTTTATATATTAAGTATAAGTTAACATATTTTTCTATTATTAAAACGTTCTCTAAAATTTAAAACTCAGTAAAAAACAATCATATATTAGAATAATAAATTGTGTATGAGATTTGAAGATGAAGTGTTTTTGTATAGAACACTCTGTTTTCTATTACACCAAAACATTGTGCGACTTAACCAAGTTATCATCTAAGACTGAAGGTGAAAGACTGGAAAATGAACTCTTATATATGATGATTTCAAATATTATAATTCCTTCAACTGTCTTTAAAAATAAAATTTAAGAAAAAAGTGAATTTCAATGTCACTATTAGAAAATATTCTGATGGGTGAATCTTGTTGCTTCCAAAGTATTATTCATCCCAGTGTAGTGTATGGGTTCTCAGATATTTTGACTGGGTTATCCTTGAAGTGAGTTATCATTGTTGGTAAATAAGAAAAATAGAGTTAATGGAAGATATTTCAACACTGTTTTGAATTTTGATCATTTTTTATTCACTTTCTCCACTCCTTTTTCTCCTCTCCAATTTCTTTATTCCATATATCGCTACCTCAGAGCAACAGTGAGATATTTTCGTTTGATTTGATATTTAACAGTGATAATACTGTGTCACAAAATAAAAATAGGTAGGGTTTTGCTATGTATTTACTCGTATTTTGTATTTAAATCATGCAAATTGAAACTATTATAAATAACTAATAGTCGGCCACACAGAAAATGAAGCAGACAATATTCATTTTGGGAATTTTGAAAAGTGAACCCATTTTTATTCCTAGTGAAATATCCATGCTTGTTAAGACCTCCAAGAAGACAGGGGAGCCCTATAATGTAAAAGAAACTTCGGACTTTTATGATTGGAAGAAGTTACGACTTTGGTAAAAAGTTTCTATAAACACAGATGATGAGAAATTCACCTGGAACGATGTAAAGATAGTTGAACTAAGGAAACAAAATGAATATTCTATTTTTTATAAGACATCTTATAAAGATGAATGTTTCAAAGGAATTGGCATAAGAAGAAAAACAAGGAAAAGCACAAAGGAGTTAGCATTACAGAAAATAAAAGATCTAATTTCATTGTATTCAGCAAATCTAATTCCTAAAGCACATCATCATTTCTTTTTTAATTTAGGAAGCTCATAGAAGGTCTTAACAGCTGCCAACAGTGATAATATATTATAATAATACTATTTTATATTCAATTTGTTGAAAATAAGTGTTGTAAATAGAAATAAAAATATTATCATTTTTGTACCAATGACCTCATTATTTTATTTATTTATTACCAGTACACAGTTTGTCCCAAATAAGCTAATAATGTATTTTATTTGCTGAGACTTACTGAGTTAGATTGTTCAGTGTTGCAGTGAGACATCCATGTTGAGCCTTATTATTATTTTTTTATAGCTATAATTAATACTAAAATCGGAAAATATGTCAAAATACTGTTTCAGGAATTATCAGACAGCATATTAGTATTTTTCCCATTTTTAATTAAGGTATAGTCAAGAAGCAATTTGTGATTGAAAGTTATATACATATGTTAAGAAATTTACGAAAAAGTATATTTGTAAAATATAAGAAAAATCGTCTACTGCAATATGTATAGTAGAGTAGGTGTACAGATTTTACTAGTTGAATAATAAATTTAGATTATACTCAAAAATTGCTATTTTTCAATAGTTGACTTATTAAACTTAGTAGATTTCCTTATAATACTCGATTAACAGTGTTAAACTGCATATCTCACCCCTCATTATTAGATGGTTATATTTATTCGTTTTAGGAAATCACCAAAATCATATTCAACAATTTCAAATTTGTTAAATTTGCAATTTGCAGTTGTGTAGTTTTATAGTATCTATAGTTCATAAAATTGTAATAATAATAACAATAAAGATAATTAAATTCTTTTGTATTTTATAATTTAAGCAGATATTAATCAAAATGAACTTCTCAGATTTAATTACACACACACGACTACAGACAGGGAACACTAAATAAAATTTTGCAAAATAGTTTTTTGAAATATTACCTACCTGATGGGTTTTTTAATTCGGTGGAAAATTCATCCAACAATGCGTGCTTTGAGAATTGTATGGATGAGTCCAACTAAACCTTATCCTTAGTTTGTCCAGCGTTTACCCATGTTTCATCCAGGTAGTAAATTTTTTTTCACGAAATTTTGTATATTTTCGTCTCCACAAAATTATTTCTGCTTTTTGTAATATTGAACTGTTCCTTCCTCGTTTTTTGTATTGAAATTACAAAAAATTACTGGTACAAACCAGAATGAACGAAGATGTGTTTGTGGTTAGTAATTACCGGAAGTACATCATTTTTATTTGAATATAAACTAATCTGAGATTACCAAGAAAAAATGAGGGTCGATGTGAGAAATAGCAGGTTTTGAAACACGGATTCCCGCATTGATGAAGCTTTAGTCAATAAAATAGACTTACCACCCTTATCAGAAGAATTTCCATGTCTTTAGGAAAATTTCCGTAAAGTGTAAAAAAAGACGAATGGGAACTTTATTATCGCACGTTTTTAGACGAATATCCTTAATGAGCAGGGTCTTCGGAATAGAATAAAAAGTGGCCGTTTTCCACAATCTGCATTTTGATATTTTTACGTCAATAGTTAAGACATCGATATGAAAAAATAAGCAAACTAAAAGAGGTGTTCAGAAAAATGTGATAGAATTTGGCCAAAGATAAGATGGGAATGAATGTTATATCTAATTTGTTTTCGACCTATCTACTGAATCTTGGAACAAACTCTTCTTGTGAAAATAATGAAAAAATATTAAAAATGAATAAAATTAAATCATGATTTCAGCTTTGGATAATAAATAGAAAGCACTTTCGACAGCAATTGCCAGCTTTATATACCAATTGTTGTAGAATTTTCCTTCAAAATCTCGTTTACTTTTCACCCAAAAAGAATGGAGTTATAGAGGTTATAGTCGGGCGTCATGGCAAGTCTTATAATATTCTGAGTTGTTAACGTTGTATTAAAGAAAGTATTTCTCCAAAAAGACATATTTTGTGCAAATTTTCACGGTCTACAAAGTTTGTTCATATACATTGTATTGAAATTTCCAACCTCTTCCACGTAATTGACAAAATACCAATATTTCGGGGTTTTCCGTAAGATTTTTTCTTAAAATAGTGTTCAAAAACTGTTCGTATACCAAAAAAATATTTCTATTGGTTTCAGTGTCACGTTATAACCATTGGTTCTTGGACTACAACAGATAATCGTGTCTGATCGCGGAATTTCAGGACTGAGTGAAAAATTACTGTTACTTCAACGGAATTCAATAAAAATCAAATCTTATGGAAGCGCATTTCAACAGTCTACCAGATAGAAAAATTATGGAAAATAGTATTCTAGGTGATTGACGAGGATTACACTCTGTTTATCTCTCTCTACATACAGGGATCGGCATAAGTTTGATATGCTTCGTCGGACCTGCTTTTCGGTTGTGAAACGTTGCCGTGAAGGCATTGATTAAGATAAGTATTAATTTGAACACTTTTTTCGAATCCCTTTTGTCATTTCTTATAGTTTTTTTTTCACAAGCAGGGCAGTTGTTTGAGTATAATACAGAATTGTAGGATCTTTCAGAAAGTCATCTCTACGTTTGCTTCAGCCTACCTAGCGGAGCCTGACCTGACCTAGCTATTGTTTCGTCTTCTTCTCAATCAAATTTTTTATTGAGTATTGAGAAGACAGGTGAATAATTTTATTCCCTTTGTGTAGTGTTTTATTACTTTAGTAGGTGGTAAAAAAAATCAAATTTTTTATATGGTTACCGAAGTTTAAATTTTGATGTGCTCGACTAATATAAAACACATCAAACTCATCTCAAACAAAGAAAATTCTTTTATTACGACAGATGTGCCGTTTGGTTTTTAGAGTCCATAAAATTCTAATTCTCATTTCTTGAATTTTAATAAACCACATCACACATATTAAATATTCTTAACATCACTATCTATTTAATCTACTAGATTTAATTCACACAATACGACTCCGACGGCTACGAAACTTTACAATAATTTACCCTAATCGGGATATGAGCTGCTCAATCAAATACCAAAAGCGGCTTCTAACAAATAGAGATGTTAGTGTGACAATTCGCAACAAATCACCCTCCACACCAGTCCCTGAGGCGTTCCACATAAGGGTCAAAATGGTTGTATAGATGCCAGATTAACACGTATGTTTAATAAATAGCCGGATTTGGCAGCTGTACTAAAGTGGAGAGGGGTAGTTAACCCTTGGTAGTAGGGCAATTGTGTACTCTTAAACTTGGCCTTATCGAAACGGTGAATGATTTTGTTGAGAAACTACGCGTCTATTGTTGTGACACAATACCACAAACATTTGTAATAATATCGATGTGCTTTTGAGTTTTGGATAAATATACAAATGCCACAATAAATTTTACGAATATTGTTGCGCTCCAAAGAAACGTGAATTTCTGGTCGCATGATTTTTTGATTTACTTGTTTCGGCTTGAATTTTGGTATCGTTATTAACAAAAGATTTTGTAGAACGAATATTAATAAGAAATATCAAATTTATTTAGTTCTATTTTGACTCTATGAGACTAGCTGCTTGAGATACTATGCTAAAAAGCTCAGTGTTTCACTACGTTGATGGTCTCTAACTCAATGACAATATAAAATATACGAGAGCTGCTTGACATAAGATATAAAGATGGCAAAATTTACTAGTATTGCTTATTTAATCCTTGTTTTAATGTCATTTATCAAAGTGGAAAAGTTTCTTCAATTTCTGATTCTTTAGACCTTTTAACATAATAATGCTTCTAAATGCTCTTGATTTTAGGTCTCTTCTGTTTCAAAATTAGTTTTTTTTTGATAGTTTTTGAAAGAAAGATAAATTTTGACGTTTCAACTTTTCCTTTAGTCTTTATCAAAATATGATATTGCCATTGACAATTTGCTTATTTATATTGATCTATAGATCACCTTAATCATCAAAGTAAGAATAAAATCAGCTTGGAACAGAGTAAGAAATACAGATGTCAAAGAACAATGCGGGATACAAGACATTGTGATATGGGGAAGACAGCGTAAGAGGCAGTGGTACAACCATGTAAGACGGATGGACGAGAACAGACTTCCGAGAATAGTCCTAGAAAACAACCCGCCCGGCTCAAGGCCTCCCGGGAGACCACCTAAAAGGTGGAAATATAGTTGGCAATCCACCTCTCAGGAAAAGATGCAGAGGCAGCTTCAGAATTAACATATCGACAGATCTCCAAGAAGTAGAAGAAGAAGAACTTTGTTCTAATAAGAAAAATTAATTTTTCCTTGGTCCCCACATCTCAAATATATAGCAGTAATCTTCTGTTATAAAATTCGTTTTTTTTTAATAATTTTTAATAATAATTTGTTGTTTCAACTTTTCTTTAAGTTTCTATCAATTAATATGAAGAAAAAATAATTTTTATTTTGAATTATTCTATCGAGCAGCAGGTTTCAGCAACTAGCAAGTACAAATAAACATAACCGATTACTTTAAGTCATAATCTTCACCATATTGTTTTTTTATTCGACGAAATACATTATGTATGTACATTCATACCTACATTAAAATCATAACACCAAAAATACGCATTTTTATTAACGTTTCCACGGAATAACGGTACATTTCGACCTCTGTAAGCGGGGGCCTCTGTAGATGAGACAACTATAATTTTAAACCTGCCTAATTGAAAAACTGGATTATTGGAAACCCTCAATAATTGGTACATATGTCAAGGTCTCTTCAGATCCCAATTAACCTGGTTTTACTGTAGTTTGAAATATTTTGAAATGTAACATACTTTTAATCATTAAATAATTCGACCACACGTTGATTTCTTTTGTTGTTGTGCCAATTTCAAAAGATAAGCCAATAACAGCGTCTCCGAAATAGGACTGCATGTTTTTTCTTCTTCTATTCCACGCATCTTGAATTTTTCGCGATTTATCTGGCTATAATATTTGTGATGCTTCTTTGGCTACTTCTACTAATTCCGGTGGAGTCTAACAACACTGGGAATAAGGCATTTTCTACTACTACTATACTTTATTCCGAAAGAGTGTAGAGTAATAAAACAATCCCTCTCCTGGCCACCATAGCCGTAGCCACATTTAAGAACAATTTATTATTTTATTTTATTAAACATTAGCAAATGAATACAACATTTATTTTCTAAGAAATTTATTGCATCAATTTCAAATTTTCCACTATGTTTACTTATCGGCCAAAACAATTCCTTTGGGGTATTTTAAGAAAGGAATGTTGGTGACAGGTAAATATTTCACGCCCCTCATAGTATGTATCTATACCAGACAGGTTAATTTGTAAAATGTTTTCTGGAAAAAATGATAATTACTTAAATGGTTATTGACAAGTTTCAGTTTAAGAAAAAGTCCTATAAAAGAGAATACCCAATACACAACTGCATTTCTAGCGCAGTGTTTGTCACAGAAACGTTTACAAAGCTTCAGTGAATATTCAATATGTCGACCTATGAAAACTATACTCCAATACATAAAGTGAAGACTCATACACTCTCTGTTAACAAGTATGTGTTCGAAGATGACAGGTCTAGGAAAATCAACGGACTACAAACTTCTTAAGAAAAGAAAAACCCATTGCAACGGCTATGATGGTAAGAGTCTTCTTACTTTTGGGGTGATTCAGAGGTTGGTGTGAAAGTATTAAAATAGAGAGAGAAATAAAGATATCCTTCAATTTTGGAAAGAAAAGGATGGCCATTGGGATTATCTAGGTAACCGCTTACATTTTAGTACGATACATTTTGTGGAAAATATATATCTGTTCAGTTACTTATTTATCATTGGCATATTTGAATATTCCAAATATAGAACGTATAGTACCGTACTAAAAATTTCAGGGTTTTTCATTTATGATGAGCATTTATTATTTTACGCTCTTTCCAAATAGAATATAAACATTAAACACCAATGAAAGAAACAGAGAAAAAATTTGTGAATATTAGTTTTCTACTTTTTGGTATGTGCCTAGTTCCGTAACATTGAGAGCCTTACACGTCACTACCAATAAAAGTATAACGCTACAATAGGAGTTGGACCAATTTTCTAATATTCACTGTATAAAAGCACGAAGACGTGTCATAAAAAATTAAGTAGCAGAACAGAAACTCCAAGTGTTGTCTTCCTTGTATATATACTACGTGTCTATATTAAAGTAGTTGAAGTGCATTATCAGAAATATTTGTGTTTTAAAATTCACGAGAATGAATCAAGATATAATAAACTTGAAGAAATGGTAATTATATAGACAATTATTTTATACAGACATTATTATAAACAAAAATACAATAGTATGTTTAATACCTCAAAATTATTTATAGGTTATGTTTTAGTAAGTATAGTTAACTATAGATATTTGTAATAATATGTAATAATTCTAAATGGACAGTGTGAAAACTGTTCCGACTAAGGAAGACAGAATGACAACGATTTCTCTATCCTCCGAGGTTCCAGCTCGAATCTGCGCATTCTCAATCATGCGCAGTATTAATAAACTGTTTCGAACGAGAGAGAAAATAAATAATGTCGGCACCGTAACTTAGCGACGTTTTTTCCAATACCAATTATCCATATTTGGTATTACTACATAAAGAATATGAGATATATTTTAATATATGATGCATAATAATAATTACCTTGTAGCTTTAAATCCTTTCACCGCAGCCAATGTAAAATCTGGATCAAATATAAAATATGGAGTCATCATGAATACATTTACTTTCGATAGATGATTATTAATATCAGAATTATAAACAAAATTCTAAAACACCCTGTTTGAATATTGATAAATCCAGGACGTGACATTTGACATCACGACCAATTTCCTTATAACAAAATATTCATGTAACTTACGTTGAATTCTATGTGAAATTGTTGTAAATACACCTTCTGAGGTGGTCGGTTACTTAGGTATATTTTAATTCTATAATACACTTTCGAGGTGAACTTGAGCGTAAATTACGAACTACCACATCTAACAAGAGTTTGTCCTTTTGAATTATTATTGCCACATATTTTTGTAACTGAAATTCCATTATGTGGCATAACAAAAACATGAATCATTTTTTATGTGACCTTTTTTCTGAACCCATTTACATGTACAACTTTATATGTTTGTGTATCTACCCCTTTATTAGCACCCTCGGTATATACAGTGCCATTTTGCTAGATATCACGGGTTTCTACACATATGACATTTTATATTAGATTATAGTTTATTTTCACAGGCAGGTCGAAAAAGGGTAACATAGTGCACTGATTATGATGCATTTGTCTACAGCTTCCCTAAGCCCTTCTTGATAAATTATTGTTATAAACGTTTGCGTTAAGGGCTTTAAATTTTTAATCTCACTATTATTTGTTGTGATTTCAAAAGATTAAAGTTAAATTTCGTACCTTTTGTAATATATATTTACATCATGAGAAAGAATAAGAAATATTATAAACAATTAACTGATGTGTCATTTGTCTGACAACATATATACGAATTATATGAATAGATTACACAAAAATATAAATATTTGAATGGAAATATCAGGATATGCATTTATCAACAAGAAACCATTCAGAAACTGATTTCATTCTTTTGCTGTGCTAGAGTTTACACCGTTCTCATACGACACCGAAAAATTTCAAGTCATTGTTTAGCTGTCTTTCATCACTAAACAATTTTTCTGGTGATGTTCAATAAGTTCGATACCCTTTTCATAATAAGAATCGTCAAGCTCCTCAAAATAGCCATTAACTACCAATATCACCTCTTTATTGTTGGAAAATATTTGACCAACGAGCCATTTTTTCCAGTCTGGTAACAGAAAATAATCTGAGGGGGTTAAATCTGGTAAATAGCGTGCATGAGGTAGCAATTCAAACTTTAATTTATTACTGTTGGCCATTGTAATAACGGATGTGTGAGCTGGTACATTGTCATGATGAAACAACACTTTCTTTTTATCCAAATGCCGTTTTTCGCATAATTTATATAATAAGTTCGCATAATACTAGCCGTTGATAGTTTTCCCTGTTTCAAAATAGTCTATGAAAATTAACACAGGCGCATCGCAAAAATCCGACGCCATGACCTTGCCTGTAGATAGAACAGTCTTTGCTTTATATGGAACTAGCTTTCCCTTTTCAGTCCATTGTTTTGATTATTCTTTTTTTTTTTCGGGTGTGAAGTGATAGACCCACCCAAAATTCGTCTTTATTTCTGTAAAACATTGCCCAACACTCGAGGATTTTAGTTCTATTGTAAGCAAACGCGGCACCCACCTTGCACAAAGCTTTCTCATTTCCAAATTTTCTGTTAATATGCAATGTATAGCACTTTTTGAAATGCCTACAATGTCTGCTAGCTCGAGCACTTTCAGTCGACGATCATCCATTACCGCTTTGTGGATTTTTTTCAACATTTCTGGAGTCGTCACTTCATTTGGTCGACAACTGCAATGCTGGTCTTCGTAGGTCGTACGGTCTCGTCTAAACTTTGCTACCCAATATTTTACTGTTTATAACGAAGGAGCAATTTCACCCAGAGTAGAATCTAGCTTTTATATTGATTGGGTTAAGGCTTTTCAAATAAAAGTATTGTATCACATAACGATGACCATTTTTTCCATATTTACTAATTCACTATATATGGCCGCCAAACAGATATTAAACAACGTGGCGTCTTCACACTTAAAAAAACATGTGCTCCGAGTGGATTGTGTGCTTTCTATTTTTCAATCAACTACCGCCATCTCTAGGTAAGGCCAGGTATTTCTGGACCCTCGTGTATGTCTTAGCTTGTTCATTAGAAAATATTGATTAGTTTTTATATATTTAACGTTTTATCGGCCTTGTAAAATGTTTTACCGTTCATTTCAGCATTTCGTCCCTTAGCTTACAACACCGCATAAGTCATGTTTACCAACTTTACAGGAGACGAAAAAAACTGTCTATTTTAAAAAATTGTTCCTTAATACATACTCTAATAAGCGACTAATAAATAATTATTTATACTTATTTTGATGATTTACTTTATTTTAACTCTTATTTTATGATTTGAGCTGTGTTGACTGATATTTTATTAGATTTAAGCGGTGGTTTTTTGCGGAAATGCTAGGAAATAAAGTATTAATAGATGATTTACAAAGAAAAGTTTTTACTGAGAAATATTTCAAGAAAAACTAACAATCGTTATAACATAATCTAAATCTTGAGAATCACATTATTGAGATCAATTGCTTAAAGTTAAATATTTCGGATAATTACAAGGGTTTTATTTTTATATTGAGTTTATACACGTGATGCTCTTGCCATTTAAACCTTTCCAAATAATCATTTTCGTCTTTTTCCTCAGAAAATGCGATAATTTGTTTGTATAAAGAAAATCCCTGTACTGCGATTGAAAATTTGAGGTTAGAAGTCGCTGAAGATCAGATCTGGAGAATCTGGAAGGTGGTCAACCAATTCGAAGTGTATTTCAATTTCATCCTCATCAAATTTTATCTGTAAACTACCACATTTTTTTCTGAATTTCATTCAAAGTTTCGAGACTGTAATTTGCAACATATTTTCCAGCTTTTACTCATTGTTTGTTGTATATAATCTCAAAATATGTATTATAAAGTTAGAATAACACATTTATTTTATCAAAAAGACTCACACCAACCCCTATTACGACTCACGATTGAAAAATATGGTGAATTTCAACGCCATAATGTTTATTATAACAGAACGTAAATAGGGGTGAGAAATCCACGTATTATATTGTTGGTTTTTCTATGGTCGGACCAATGAATAAAAATGTTAACAGTGACAACCCTGAAGGTAGTTTAAATGTTACACAATTTATTACAAGGGGACGAAGGGATTATATATGAATAGCTGAACTTTTGTAATGTTAAATGTTATATCAATCAAAAATGAAGACAATTACACAACTTTGGTCGTACGGTTTAGTTTGTGGGTTTCATTGCACACTGAATAAGCTACAAATCATGTACCAACGTATTGTTTGCATTATTTACGTTAAAAAATGTTGGAACTAATTTTATAGATCACTTTAACAATTTAGTTCCACTCTACTAGTGGACAGTATTTTTAATTTGATAAAATTTAACTTATATTTTAATATATTATTAATTCATCCTTTAAGTGCTAAAAATTTTAATGATCAATATCAAAAAAAGCGGAGGTGTACGTCCGAGAAGTGCCCAAAGTAGTTTGAAACAAAATGATTTGAACAACCCCTCTCAAGGGGCCGAAATCAAAGAAATTTTGTAAAATTGTGATGGAAAGTCGAAACAGAGGAAATTTTTTGAAAACAATATTTTTTCCCGAATGAATCTACGTTTTCGATATATAGGAAACATAGTCCACCTAGCGTAATGCCCGATCTAGAAATGAAGATGATTCTAGTGACATTTATAATGAAATCGAATTAAATACGAAGGCTTTTGACCAGTCCAAACCTTTTCCTATTATTATGTAAAAATTGTGGTTATAAAAGACCAATAAAAGCCCGAAACTTGTATTAGCTCCATAACATTATACAAATTCTAGAAAATATTCATATTATTTTGTAATAACATTGAAAATAATCTTTCTTGTACATAGAAATACCCATATATGATTTTACGATGGGCCTAGTATAGGCCCAGACTTTGATCAAGTATGTACAACTCTGGATATAGCTTGGAAGCCGTTATTGGCCCAGACTTGGTGAGATTCTGGGATGATCACAATGTCCCTGGACCAGGTTTGGTTGCACATATAAAGAAGTGATACTATTTTTAATATTCTATATTTTATTGTCTCTTATGTACAAAAGAATTTTATTATTAGGATATTAGGATGGCCGAGGTCGGGTTACCCAGAGTTCAGCCCGACTTGGGTGACTATAGGATGGCCGAAATCATGCTACCCAGACTTCAACCAGGCTTGGGCCATTATTCCTCTGCCAGGGCCGGGTTTTCTAATATTGGCCCAAACTAAGTCCCGTCGTTCAAGTCTGAGGGCTTCTAAATGGATAGACTATAATTGAGGAACTTGAAACTATCGGTATATAAAAGATTTTTTAACCCATTTTGAAATAAAATAATTTAATCTTCTTTCTTCAAATTATTATCAAGATTTTTTTGTAATTTATTTCTTAGTTATTGTTTACAATTGTCTTTACTTGGAGAGTTTGAAGGAGTAATGACTTTACAGAGATTGACAAGAGTTTTGGTTGACATATTGACAGAAAGATTAATGAAGTGAGTTTTTCTGTTAATAAGCTACATTAGTACATGAGTACATGAAATTTGGATACACTATTATTCACCAGAAACAAAAGCATAGTTCAAACAATGAACATCATATGTTTTGCAAGAAAGTAAAAACCGTTTTTAGGGCCACCAATGTATTGGTCACCTTTATTTTGAAATTCCGTATAATTTCTAATACGCGAATATTAATTTCAGTCCGCGAGGTTGACCCTACAGACAACGAAAGCTTAAACAAACCCCAGCCCAACTTAACCTCACCTAACCTATTTTTATATAAGAACACGTTTGAGCTATACATTATTTGAATGTTATTTAACTAATGTAAGTATTAGTTGTTAGTCTAAGTTTTTTTCTTGGATTTAATGATTTATTCTGAAAAAGCAACAAATTAACATTTTGGGGAAAATTCAATAGATATGGAACGAACAAAATAAAAAAACCTTAAGTCGGCAAGGCTTACTTTGAATTAAGTTGAGGATCACATTCCGGTCGATGTTATCCCATTCCTGCAATCTTCTAAGCTCCTGGGCAGTTCTTGGTGCTGGTGTGTGTCTGCAGATCAGTCGTCCCAGCTTTTCCCAGACATGTTCTATGGGATTCATGTCTGGGCTGCGGGATGGCCAGTCAAACCGCCTGATTTCTACCTGATCCAGATACTCCCTGACAACTCTGGCTGTATGTATTATCTTGCATAAAAATACCACGTTCCCTCATAGTCACCATCAAAGGTCTTCTAGCACCTCCGTATTGTACCTTTGAGAGGTTAGGTAGCCATTTTTTATGAAGACCAACTGTGTACGAGCTTGTGCAGTGATTTTCGCCCAAACCATACCGACCCACCGCCAAATGGAAGACATCCATCTGACCCAGTGAGACAAAAACGCGACTCATCTGAGAACAATACCCAGCTTCATCATTCTAACGAACGTGAATTCTGGCAAATGTCAATCTTGCAGTCCGATACTGGCGTTGCAACGGGGGACCTGTAGTCATTCTTCTGCATGACAGTCCAGCAGCATAAAGTATTCTTCTAACAGTCCATACACTAACGTTGACGTTTCTCACTTCTTCCAACTGATTTCGCAGTGAAACCGCAGTAGTTTTCCTATTGTGGACACCAAAAAACGGTCATCTCGTTGAGTCATCTCTTTTTCGCCCAGAACCTGATCTTCTAGTGATCAGGCCAGTCTCCAAAAAGCGCTGGTACACCCTTCGCACACTACAAAGACTAGCACCAACAATTCTTGCAGTTTCATTTGCCCCCGACCATCTTGTAAAAGCGCAACAATTCTTGCCACAACAATCGGATCTAAAGCCATTATTGGTATGTTAAATCACTTTGCAATCGCTAGGTTTCACACAAATTCGCCAGTGTAGTTAGTAAATCTAATATAATCAGAAGGAACTGATTTGTACGCTTTCTTCACCTGTCTCAATCCGCTGACTTGAGGTCCTACCTCACTCTTGTCAAACATTAATTTTTACTAAATTTCCAACTGTACACGATCTTCGCCACACTGAAATTTTAATTGAAGGTTAGGAAATGGAAGAAGAAGATAATAGTTTTGATACGTTATAATTAATTGCTCCATCAACCATATTTATCCAATATGGCAGCCTCCAATAACTTTTCGGCGAATAATGATTTCAGTCAAATGAGTGGTCATGGAAGAAGCAAACGAGAAACTTCGGAAATGTAATTTTTTTAATCGTTTGAATAGATTATAAACTTGATGTACTAAGTGCGTATAGTAGAATATTGGAAAACTGATTTCTTTCATTTAAAAGTAATTTTTTTTTAATATCACTTTAACATTAAAGCTGAATTTCGTATCCAGCCAAACACCAAGACTTAACAGTCATGCCTTGTACAAGTTTTTCTGGCGATAGTTCTAGACTTTGCTTTCACGCCTGTTTCCTACGTGCTCTAGTCCTGTGTTAGCCAGATTCATCAGGAATTATTCCGCTACAGCTGTTACTACTAAGACGACGTCGTTTGCAAAACCAACTAGGGTAACTCTTTGTGGCATTTCAGTTCTTATCAGAACTTATCATACAATATGATTCCTGGCTAAATGTTTATAGTGGTGTTTACTGGAATCCTCAGCGTTCAATCTCTAAACAGAAGTCTGTAATTCACACAGGCCGATTCACATGTTACATAATTTGATTCACGTATTGGTAATTACGCATATCGTATATATGTGATAGTACCTATAATAAATTCACCTACAATCCTATATATAATTCATATTTAAACCTACGCTACTGTGTAGATTATGATTAAATATCATGTAAATTTCAATTAATTTGTTAATACAATAGACTAGGTAGGCAGGAACGAGTGCAGCGGTCGGCTAGCTTTGATAATTACAGGTTACCTACAACATATCGAGGTTTACAACACCTTCACAATTCATGTCTTTATTTTTCAGCCTGTTTGTCTGTACAACCAACCAACGGTTGTTGTTTGTGGTGAGAATAATAACTATAATGAGGGGCTACATCTCTCGTTTCCTGCAGATCTATGAGCGGCGAATGACTTGCCATTTTTCTTTCGGACTTTGTACAATACAAGCTCAAACAAATTATGGCATTCGGAGTCCTCATTAACAACTATCTGATGCTATTTTCGTATCAAAAAATGTCAGATATAACAATAGCAGTTCATTGTATTATAAAAATAATATGGAAACTATTGTTTCCGGAATTACAGGGAACGATTCGAAGATACCTTATATTATATGTTTTCCATTTTGTACAATACAAAATCAAACTACGTACGATTTAAATAGAATAATCAGAATTCATTTCATTGGTTTTTGGAGTTTACTCCTTAAGAATCGATTTGCATATATAAGGAGCCCGGTGTGAGAAAAATATGAGGAATAAAATCTATTGATGAATGACCTCGTTACGTTTTTGGTGCGCACCCTATGATGCGCAACTTTCTAATTTGTCAGTGTCAACATACTTATATTGCTGTTTTTATTATAAATATCAATAACTATGGCAGAAAGAGGTGTAGATGATATTGCCGGAACATCTAACAAACACGTGGTTGCAAGGTACGTTATAATTCATGTATTATATGTATGAGCATGTGCAATTTGTATTTATAAAATATTTTAATAATTATCGATGTAGTTCATATAAATATATATTTGAAAACAACACATAAAATTAGATAATCAACCCAATATGAATTATCGAGCGCATCCACATAAAATAGAAAATTTCTAACCTAACCAAAAATTAATTTTTTTGTCGATGTCTATAAATTCTTCCACGTCATTATGATTTATTTTATAAATAATTTTTAAATATTAACAACTGTAGTCAATAATTTGTTAATATTATCAGAAAAATCGACAATATTTTTTCATTATAATAATGTTTTTATATAATTTTCTTTCGAAAAGTTATTTTTTAGCTTATTTAAATAATTTTCATGTACTATTTATTATTGTATGTAAAAGATTTAGTGACATAATTATCTTTTTATAACCATTTTTGTTAATTATTAAGATAATGTTATATTTTAAATAAAGAATTAATTATAATAATTTAACAAAAATGTTTATAAAAACCTTTTTTTATCAATTTTCTTAAAGTCGGTTAAAATTTTTATAATTATGCATTTATAAATTTTCTAATTTTTTTTATATTTGTTGACTAGGAAAAAATCTAAACCTCCAAAAACTCCAGCCGAGAGACAGCGAGCTTACAGATTAAAAAAAAATTAATGAAGGAAGCCCAAAATATTCTGGCAATCAATCAATCTTTTTTAAGTTAAATAAACTCTTTTTGCGTTTGGTTAGACTATCGAACATAAGGAGTAATCTCCAGTCGTGCGTCGGAGCTGACACACACACACAATTTTTTTTTGTTAATTTCGTACTTATTTCGTCCTCTTTTAAATTCCTTATACCAGGAAAACATATTTGCTCTTGAAGGATATTCTTTTACAAATGAGCATTACAACCGTTGAATTATTTGTTAACTTGGATAAATCATATTATATACAACTATTTACTCTCAGAAAGCAGCGACTAGAGTGCAGTTAAATCACCTACTGGGGCGCTCACGCCATGTGCCTAAAAATACTTAATACAGATACACATTTCCCCGAACATCTTCCTTCCGATCCTTCCGATCCAGGGAATTCCAAGTTACCAAGTTTCCTGTCTTTTAAAACCTTCTTAATATCCTAATAGCATGCAATCAACTGAATCCTTTCGAGTTTCTTCATAAGTTTTCATTACCTTCTAAATGTCGTACAATAAGATGAACATGGATTTTTATTGCATTCTTAGAGATTATAATAGAGGGAGAAATACTCACTCAAGACTTTAAATTGCATGGATAATTCCAATCATAAATTTTGTGAAACCTCATAAATATAATCAAACACAAAACAGATAACAGAGTAGTTATTTCGATCATGCCTTGACAACAGGACAAAAACAGTAATCGGCCACTCTGTCTTCGAATTACCTTTCGAATTTTTCGCATGAATTTATGAATGTAGAAAAAATATTTTTTCTACGACCCACTTTCCCGCACGCATTTCAGTTTTGAAAGTGTCACTGTAAAATTATGCAAATTTTGTCCTTATTAGATAGTTTTTTACTTCTGAGATTATAACTATTGTTACTGCAGGTAAATAAATATTTACGAAATAGTCCATCAAATAAAATTTAAACCTTTTCTAGCTTTTTGTAGCATTTTAAATATTTTGAAAATATAATATAATACAGATATTTTTTATATAATCATGTAATTGCCACTAAAACGTCAAAGTTGTTCAAAACGTCTTGGAAGTGACCGAATAAGTGCAATCTTCTTCTAAATCAAATCACATTAAACCGAATCCGATACAATAATATTAATGGATTCATCCGACGAAGAACTTCCCGAAGCCATTTTGAAGGCTGTAAATGAAACTAATTCCGAGCTGTTACCTGCCAAATGACTTAAAACCATTGCCGTCACCGTCATCGTCATCTTTATGAGACCGGCAACCGATTCCATCCTCGTCGACGTCAACTATCTTCCAGTTGAAACCAAATAACTCCACTGGACCGGCAATTCTTACTAGTCTACAGAATACAACAAATTGTGTTTCCAATATTAATATTTATAATAATTAGTAGTTTTTAGTTAAAGTTTTGTATTATTATGTTTGTTGGAATAAAATAATTTTAGAAAAACGGGTTGGTATACTCTTTTGTATATACGACCGTAGAAAAAATAATATTCCTAACTCATGCGTAAAGTGTCTTTCCCGTACGCGACTGCAGTTGTCGACGGAGCGGAGCGGAACGGAGTTCGGGCAAGCGGTGAAAGTGAAACTAAATTCAATTAAAAAAAAAAACTACTTTAAAAATTGTATTGAACCATTCAATAAGCAATTAGAAGTAAATAAAAATGATAAAAAAATGTGGAACGCTTCACGATTTTGCGTGTCATCCTTGCGCAGGGGCCATGCTAATCTTCTCTGTATCGTTCCAATTTTAGTATATGTACTGCCGAAGCAAGTACAAGGATAATGCACCGACACCCTTATTTGTAGACAGCAATGCTAAGCATACGTCGGTGACTTATAACACACCATTCATATCTACATTATTTACAGGCGCTCATAATAAGTCTGATATGCGCTTGGCAAGTTAGGTCGATCTTCATTCTTTAGTTTCTCTTTGTTAAAATATATTTTAGATATTTTAGGTCTCAAGGATCATAAGATTTAAAATACAATTCTTCTTTAGCTGCATGTTTAAAAAGGGGGGAGGGGGAAGTACGATTCCCGTGGCGCCGATTAGACTAAAATAAATCGAAAATGAGGTAATAAATTTTTTGATATCTCGCCTTGTTTTCGAGATATCGATACTTAAAGTTATAATCAAACGTTAGTCCGAAATTCGCTTTATTGAACAGATGCCGTTCAATAATTCGTTTCAAATGAATATTTTATCACTTCAAATTCAATATGAATCTTGTAATTCAATAAACAAAAGATTTTTTATTTAATTTCACCACTCTGTGATGAATATAACTTAACATACGATAAGTACATGAAAAATTTGATGTTTTTCATAAATGATTGTCGGTTGTTTTTCATTATTTATAAAATAAAAAAAAATATATAATGATAGTTTGAAGATTTAATTAGTAATTTAATATCCTCTTTGGAGCAAAAAGTACATTCTGAATGCTTTCAAAAGCTTTCGTTTGTTTTATAATTGAAAAGCCAGACTACTTTAGTATTTCACAATTATCCTGAAAAAGTTCTCTTGCAATTATGTTTGCATCATTTAACCTATTTTTAACGACAAAATCAACCGAATAAGAAAAATGACTGTAAAAAAATCGTTCCAAATCTACCCGCTCCGAATTTATCTGCCCCCAATTTCTTGTCTCCAAACCCACCCGTTCCTCGCGGCCTGTGCCTTTTTGGGCGAAGCCCCCCATAAGAAAAAGAATAATAATAAAATAAAACTAAAATAATCCTCACGCGAAGAAAATTTTTTTAGACAATTTTGGCTGTAAAGTATCACGATTTTTGAACTTTTTACACTCAAAGTGCACCACGAGAAGGTTAGGTTAAGTTAGGTTAGGTTAGGTTAGGTTGATATATACAAATATTAGATAAAAACAAATTTTTCCAAATTCAAATATCGATATCTCGTCATTTTCGACTTATTTTGGGTCGATTTACAAATTGGCATAGGCGATGCGTAATTCGTACTTGTGCCAAAAAGGGAAATATAAATTTTATAACATCCTTCTACAAATAATGAAAAAGTAAAATTAAATTTAACGGTTAATTTTTCTAAGAGGTGCAAGGTGCTATACACTATCATGTATTTGGATATTTCAAAGTTTAAATGTTTACATACATCATAAGGGTAATGAGGGTTCTCGTCCTCTATAAAATAAAACCCATAGAAGAAGATATAAATTGAAATAAAATTAACTACAACTGCGTAAGCTTATTACTATCAATCCTCTCCAAAAGATTCAGCGTTTAAGAAATACACTTATTTGAAATCAGTGTGACTGCAGCGCCACAGTGAATATGAACTACGGGAGGCCGTTAGAGCATGTTTTTCAATAGTAAACAGACAAATTTTGGAATAAAAGTTATAAATTAGTCGTCAAAAATAAATGTGACAATTTAATACTTACTACAATTTTATAATTATCTTGAACAAGCCAAAAAGACAAGTAAGTATAATGATAAAATATATAAGAGAATGCAGGTTAAGTTGCTTTAAACTGTTTTTTCAATGGAATGAGTAAATATTTGCTTAATTAATTAATTTTTCCATTATTTTTAGTTAAACCAAAGACATGGATATTATTATAAAAACAGGATCTTAGTCCATCAGCCATCAAATAAAATTTCAACCAAAAACTATGACCAAGGGTAAAAATCTTGTTCCTGCTGACATGTGACAGAAGTTAAGGAACATCGACGAAACTTTGACAGCTTTTTAATAAAGTCTCGCGTTATTCGACAATCCTCAGTCCACGCTACTCCTTATGTCACTTCATTAGATGTAATTCACAACAAGATAATTTATTTCATTATGTACTGTAAATTATGTTGAAGTATTATAATTAATAGGTTTTTCTATTTCGATTTCAAAAAATTTTAACGTGGATTTGTTTATGATTTAGGTTATAATAGCCTCCCGTAATGCTCGAAGTGACCACTGCGAACGCTTCAGTCGATTTAATTTCCCCTACCATGCATTTCCTCACTGCGAATTTAACGATATTGAAAATATACTACAAATTGGTGGTGGTGAAGTATACTTTTTCCCTTCTTTTAACTAAAGTATGTAAATTGCACGAAAAGGAAAATAATTATCTTGGCAAGCTAGTTAAGTCACATGCAAGATCGTTTTTACGCTAAACGTCGCACATAGGGAAAAACGGAAATCATTTGTGCCAAAATCGTAAATCTCAGGATCAGCTTGACTTAGGAATTTGAAATTTTTACAGCAGATAGCTTATGTAATTAGGAATACGAGAAAAATACTCCGATTACACCGAGGTCATGTTTTGACCTTTAAAAAAGTTGACAAAGTTCAACATTTTTTGAGTTATTTACATATTTGGAAAGCTGACGAAATGACGGTTCTAAATGCATACCTACTTCAATTTTTTTTTTTTATTTTTAGATCCTATGCAATAATTGTCCAAACTTCGCTTTGAAAAGTTGTTATATTTTTTGATATTATGAATTTTGTTTAAAATATCATGTAAAACATGATTTCGATGTATTTTTTGCCGCGGAACATGATGGCGCTATCAGTTTTGCCATAGAACATACCTAAAAAGCGCTAAATGTAAAAAAGTACATTTGCATAGGGTTTTTCGGCTCTATTTTTTCTAGGTTCTTTCTATGATAATATCTTACATATATATATTAAAAATTTTATTAAAAATAATATGATAGACGTTTTCTGTGTACTTTTTTATCATAGAATGTACCTAGAAAAAATAGAGCGGAAAAACCCTATGCAAATTTACTTTTTTACATTTAGCACTTTTTAGGTATGTTCTATGGCAAAACTGGTAGCGCCATCATGTTCCGCGGCAAAAAATACATCAACAAACAAAATTTTGCCTCATAATATCAAAAAATATAACAACTTTGCAAAGCCAAGTTTGGACAATTATTGCGTAGGATCTAAAAATTAAAAAAAAAATTGAAGTATGCATTTAGAACCATCATTCCATCAGCTTTCCAAATATGTAAATAACTTAAGGGTTTAGTAACATAATAATCAAATTTCAGGGCAAAAACCAAAAATTTTAAAAAAATGTTGAACTTTAAAAAGTTGTACAAGATGGTAAAGTGTTTTGTGCCAGAAGGTAGTTTTTTGAAAAAATTATCAAAGAAAAAAATCACAAATCACCAAACGATCCTCAACTTTGTTTGGAAAGTGATCCCTGACCTGCGCTAACAAAGGCGGTGTGTGACGTCAACACCCCTGTAGTCTACTATAATCAGCATATAAAATAAGATTCACTATAAGCTACCGACACATACATGGCGTTCATCGGTACAAATATGAGCATTGATATTTGTTTAATGTACTTGCTTCGGCAGTACATATACTAAAATTGGAACGATACAGAGAAGATTAGCATGGCCCCTGCGCAAGGATGACACGCAAAATCGTGAAGCGTTCCACATTTTTTTGATTATTTCATTTCGATAAAACGTGGCTCATACAAGAATTTTTTTTTTTCAATTTCAATAGGTCACTTAATTTTATGAGATTTTTAAAAATTTTTTTTTATTGTAATGAAATCTCGTTTGACAACTTTTTATTAAATTGGTAATTTAGATGGAATGAAGCTACTACCTTATGAAGTTTCTACCTAACAAAGAAAAAATATTTAACACAGCTAAAATGTAATGGAAAAATCGACTTCAACTGATTTCAATTTGAACAGACAGGACCAGATTCTGAGTTCCAGTGTCAGCTTTCTCTGTAAAAATATCTGCCTGGCTCTTTGCTGCATTAAACTCAATTAAATTGCTTCCATAAATTGCCCATAATTTTTTATGCAACTTTCTTGCATATCTCTGCAAATCTCTAAAAGTCTCACACAACATTTTACTCGATAATGCTTTTGTACTGCGTTGATAATTTGAAACGCCGGTCTGTGATGCTATTTCTTCTGTTTTTAGCTGCAGTCACTTAGAATCATTTCATCCACTAATGTAATGTTTTCTGGAGTATTCATCGTCACAGTACCTCTGGTACCAGTGGGTCATCTTCTAATGATCTGTCCACCAGCTTACGAGAATGTATTGATATCTAGTTAGCCTAGACCAGATCCATGCATAAACAAAATATTGCGTTACCATAGCAACGAACAATAACTTATTAGAAGTGTCAGTGTAAAGTTTGACTTCGATAAAGTGAACCAGAGTTACGCAGCAATAAATTAGAAGAAAAAAGATGTCCACCGAGTATCGAGCCATTATCAAGTACCTGTATTTAAAAGGGTTAAGAGGTAAGCAGATTTACGAAGATATGCTTTATACCCTTGGTGATCAATGTCCTTCAAATGCGACCGTGGAAAATTCTACTGCAAGCTTCAAAAGAGGTGAATTTTCCATTGAAGATGATGACCGATTGGGAAGGCCAGTTTCTGTGTCAGACCCCGAAAATATCGATACAGTTCATGACATAATTATATCAGACCGTTGAAGTTGGGCTAAAATGGATCACGTCAATATGGACATGACAAAAATTGCTGCAAAATGAATCCCCAAATGTTTGAATGTTGACCAAAAGCGCGCAAGGGTAGAAGCATAGTGTTCGATCTGTGCTGGATTTGAAAACGATGTAGACTTCTTAAACCGAATTGTAACAAGGAATGGGACATTTCTACGATCCAGAAACAAATCAACAATTGATAGAATGGCGACACTCTTGTTCTCCAAGACCTAAGAAGTTTCGTGTCCAAAAATCTGCAGGAAAAGTTCTTGCTTCAGTTTTTTGGGATTGCCATGGAGTAATCCAGATTAATTTTTTTTTGATAAGGGAAGAACAATAATTAGAGATTACTATTCGACATTACTGACCACTCTACGGGAAAAAATTAAAGAGAAAAAACGCGGAAAGATATCCAAAGGACAACGCCCCTGCAAAAAATTCGTGATTTAAGGTTTGAATTACTAGAACACCCCCTTTATTCACCAGATTTGGCTCCGCCCGACTATTATCTCTTTCCTCAACTGAAAAAAATTTTAAAAGGTTGTAAATTTTCTTCCAACGAGGAGGTAATAAAAGCTGTGGAGGTCTGGTTTGCAGAGCAAGAAGAAACATTTTTTTGAAAGGTCTAGAGACGTTGCAGGTCGCAATATTTGGACATTGAAATTTTGTTTGGCTCTATAGTAGGCTAAGAATTTTTCAATATATCCTCGTAGAAAGTGGTACGCGGCAAATGAAGGAAAAGTGTGCAGAGACCAAAAGCGCGAATGTAAGTATGGTAACAGGTCTAATATCTTTTCTAAATAATTAGTTCTCATCTTGATGGTTAGTAGCGAAATGGTGTCATATATTTAGTTATCTGAAGGTACTTCCCAGTCCTAGTTTATTCATGAAATTCACATTTAAAGTCTACTATGGTTGAATATTATCTTCTTTTTGTCTATATGATGTCTGTTTTATCTCCGTTTCAATCTCTATTATGATTGTTATTTTCTCGAAAGTACTTCAATGTATTTCTTGATTTCCTTCCTGTTACTATTATAGATAAAGATAAATGACCTTGTATCTTCTCAACATCTCAATAAGAACTGGAAGTAATTATAATTTTAGCTTGGTAAATTATCTTGGAAGGTCCGTAACTCACTTCCAAGTAAAGATAATTTTTTCTATTTTAAGAAGTACAACAACACCTGTATAATTTACCCGAAAATCGGCTTCATAAGAACTTCAAAGTCAATTCATCATTGTATTAAATTTACACAAATATATAAAGACTTCAAAGTCTCATTGGTTCGCACCGGCTACCGAAAAGCAAACAGTACCCTTGTGATATGCTATTGCCCACAAAACTTTTTTATATTTCGGCGCTCACTGATTGATTAATGGGTTTCTTTTCAATGAATCGTCGCCATAGAAAAAACACAAAATATTTGCTAAATGCATGACTGACATTTGTGAGGATTCGCCGAAAAATAACAAAAATCTATAATGTACCATGTCGATGTTTGTAATGACCATTAAACTAAATTTTTACATCAATTATAAGAATCAGTATGAATATTTTCAAACTAGAATATCACTACAAAATATTAATTTTTATTTCAGAAGGTTTTATTTAAATATATATCAGATATTTTCACAACGATTATCTAAAAACAATACTGTTCATTATTTGATTGGACACCCTTTTGTCGAAAGTCTGTTATTTTTATCAGATATTTTCTGCACCAGAAAATGATATCTATTTTCTTTTCCATTTCCTCTTTTTCTTTAAATACCTATTTATCTCAAACAAAGTACGGAAACACGTCTTGATATTTTTTTATTGGAGTTTACTCCTTAAGAATCGATTTGCATATATAAGGGGGCCGGTATGAGAAAAATGTGAGGAGTAAAATCTATCGATGAATGACCTCGTTACGTTTTTGGTGCGCACCCTATGATGCGCAACTTTCTAATTTGTCAGTGTCAACATATTTATATTGCTGTCATTGTGAAGTTTTATTATCATTGTGTTCCGCTAAAGTGAACTGAAAGTATTTTAAAATAACTATGGCAGAAAGAGGTGTAGATGATATTGCCGGAACATCTAACAAACTCGTGGTTGCAAGGTAATTCATGTATTATATGTATGAGCATGTGCAATTTGTATTTATTAAATATTTTAATAATTATCGATGTAGTTCATATAAATATATATTTGAAAACAACACATAAAATTAGATAATCAACCCAATATGAATTATCGAGCGCATCCACATAAAATAGAAAATTTCTAACCTAACCAAAAATTAATTTTTTTGTCGATGTCTATAAATTCTTCCCCTTTATTATGATTTGTTTTATAAATAATTTTTAAATATTAACAACTGTAGTCAATAATTCGATAATATTATCAGAAAAATCGACAATATTTTTTCATTATAATAATGTTTATATATAATTTTCTTTGGAAAAGTTATTTTTTAGCTTATTTAAATAATTTTCATGTACTATTTATTATTGTATGTAAAAGATTTAGTGACATAATTATCTTTTTATAACCATTTTTGTTAATTATTAAGATAATATTATATTTTACATAAAGAATTAATTATAATAATTTAACAAAAATCTTTTTTTATCAATTTTTTATAAAGTCGGTTAAAATTTTTATAATTATGCATTTATAAATTTTCTAATTTTTTTTTATATTTTTTGACTAGGAAAAAATCTAAACCTCGAAAAACTCCAGCCGAGAGACAGCGAGCTTACAGATTAAAAAAAATTAATGAAGGAAGCCCAAAATATTCTGGCAATCAACCAATCTCCAGTCGTGCGTCGGAGCTGATACACACAATTTTTTTTATAAGAATGTAAAGAGAAAACAATTTTCTTCACAGTTTACAGTGTTTCAATCAAAAATTCACGTACTTTTCGACCAATAACTTGTTTGATTGTAAGACAATGTTTATCACAAACTCCAAAATTCACGAATCTTGATGATATATAGAAATATTATCGAAATTAGACATAAAAACTCTTTCTATACAAAAAAATATATGTGTATGAATTTGACAAGACTTGAGCAATTGCGTTGTTGCCATTAACGAAGCTTTGATTTGTTTTTGCCTTGATTATTATCAACTTAAGAGTAAATATGTTATTTACAGCAATGCCAGTACCTTCATATTGTATATAATATGATAATTTGAAGACAAACAAGTCAAACTCACGAAGACCTGTTCAATATTAGACACTTTTCATGGGATACCGTTAATTTTGATAGAACGCGAGATTTGTTTATTGTTCGATGACATGCGTCATAGTCTCAAAACAGAAACGATGTTGGATTTTCCAAAACATTTTTTTATTGCATTTTAACATGTATTTTTATGAAATTATTCATATTTATAACAGTTGACGTTAATAAGACATTAATCGCTAGTCTTCTTAATATGTTCCTTCAAAAAAGTCAAACAGTACTTTAGCTGCTAATCATTGAGCCCTAAGCTCAAGTCATTCTCAATCTCCACGAAGAGCAAGACGTTTTTTACAGTCCATTTCCAGTGAATATATCGTCGGCACCATGCTAAAATAACGAATGTGACTGAACAAAATTTTTGTCAAAAGTTATTTTCATGACATTGATTTTGATGTTTTGATCCGAAAACGAAAACGAGGCAAAAATTCGTTACTCCCAATGATAGCCTTCCTGAACCTTTTATGCCATACGATGGTCAGATTCGTATATCGGAGGTGACAAAAAAATATTTATTGCAACTATGCTATCAAGGGCTAGTTCCCAGGACAAAAAGAATTCTGGATTGGGGACCCAGAACAGACAGGACGAAATCCAGGAAGATCCCCTACGAGATGGACTGACGATATTAAAAGAATTGGGTAGCAACCGCTCAGAGCAGAGAAAACTAGAAGCATTTGGAGGAGGCCTATGACCAGCAGTGGACGAGATAAGGCTGATTGATGATGATGATGATGATGTGTTTTCGATTAATCGTTTCTAAAATGTAACTAAATTACTTACCTGATTATTTACTTTCCATTATTTATATTATATTTCTAAGGATTTAGTGCCTTATCTTGTGTTGAATAAAAGTTTGTTTTAGTAAAAAAAACGTTTTTTTTTTATCTTTTCATCCATTATTATTAATTTTAATAGCAACTTTGTGGATGTAGATGTAAAGTATCGAAAATGAATGCCATGAAACTCCATTGCAAACTATCGATTATTCTTTAAAATTTCATATTCATTACTTTACCGTCGATCCAGTGACTTTCGACCTAAAAAGGCTAAAGTAGCGAATATTTTTAAACATTGATAATTTTACAAATAATTAAAATGATACCTTCGAACGATAGTTTTACAGTTGAAGATATCTATAAAAATTTAAAAACCGAAAATAACCAAACGCGTCAGGTGGGAAAAAATTATATTCAGTGTTTTGGCTCTCCTGAAAAGTGCCAATTTTCACATTCGTAATTTTAGCATGGTGCCGAAGATATAGAATTATCGCTTCAAAGGAACCGAAAATCCATTAAGAGCCGTAACGTCTACTCAAAGTTACTATATGATGTTTTATTTAGGAGGAATTATCATTTTTTTTTAAATAAAACGGAGCCCAAAGTTTTACTCGGTGAACGCAACTTCTACAGAGTCATTGTTAATGACTTTCACCTACTTCAACTTCCCGAAAGAACAGTGATGTAAATGAGCAGTTTTATAGCAGGTTTGAAAAATGATTTGCAGTTAAGAACATGTAGAATTCTTGTTATAGGCGGTAAAAATTGATTTCTGTTGGTTCTTTCAGGGATTTTATGAAATTTTTTTCGCAGTTTAAATAAAAATAAAGAAGAAAAAAACTTTGAAAACTATTTTATGTGCCGTTGTTTCAGTAAACGAAGACAACTACAGCGGATATTTCGACCCAAGCATCCTACTGCGCTCATGAATGGTACTACAGATATGTCTTTGTTCCTCTTTGTATGGGAAGTATTTCCTATACTATTTGCGGTCTTGCCTCATCCGGAACAGCGATATGGTTCCAATAGAATGTAGCAATAGTACCTTTATACTACAAGATCTACAACCAAAATTTGGTGACCTTCCGATTTGTATAATATCTAGTTTACGGTCGATTAGCCGATTTAGACTTGTGGCAATCTTTGTAGTCCATAGTATATGATGTGCCAACAAGTTACAGACTCTTGTTCTCAAACAGAACAAACGTAAATCCATCAGAAATGGGGCAAACTGCCCGAAGTTGTGGCAAGAGTGATTAAAAATGTCATACCCATTTTCAATTATTAAAAAAATTGAGCTAGAATATCGGGTCATAACTTTTGTGTCCATTTATGAAACTTAAATTATACAAAAAATTAGTCAACATCCCATCTAGACCGATTTTTTTCTGGTGTTTTTGTTTTTTTGTCAATTCGTACAATTTTATTCCCGCAGTTTCAATACTGTAAAAACACGAAACGAATTGAATCGAATACATATTTGTGCGAAACCGAAAAATAACATCATACACGATTGAATTTACAAAAAGTAATCTACTTGTTAAAACTCAAAAGTGCCGCTTTCTTTAGTAATAATACTATTAGCTTAAGCACACTTAGTACCCTTGTCGGTAATATAGAAATCTTTATCAGAAGACCGGAAGGAGTTGTTTATCCTTTTGGAAATTCCGTTCGTTGGCGGGCTGTGTTTATCTAAATAACATTATTTTGAAATATTCACAATGGGAAAGTTTATGCTTATGCACATTTTAAATGCATTTTGAAATTTTGAGTAGTTTTTATTTGTATTAAATATGACCAGATGCTCAGTTTTGGCAGACAATAACCGCTGTTGCAATATTTACTTTCCTGTTTGGTGATCATTGTGAAGAGTTCTGTGAAATACAGAACAGATTTTAAGCTAGAACATACGATTCTATTTAACGGTTATTCCGTTATATTAGTCATTGTAGCGCTGTTAATTTCGTTAATGTAGGATGATTTTATTCAATTATTCTCAACCGCATATACACATTTTGTTTAGAAAATAATGTACGCATTCTCCTTGTAGCACTTTTCCCAGGGATGTTTAATAAGTTCGATAACCTCTTTATAATAAAAATCGTCAAGTTCCTCCAAATAGCTGTTTTCACCTCTTCATTTTTGGAAAATCATTTACCACCGAGCCATTTTTTCAAGTCTGGGAACAGAACATAATCCGAGGGGGATGAATAGGGTGCATGAGATAGCAATTCAAAACTTAACACAATAATTTTTATCACTGCAATAACGGATATTTAAGCTGGTGCATTGTCTTGATGAAATAGCACTTTCTTCTCAGCCAAAAGTGGCCATTTTGGCTTGATTTCTTCGCTCAAACGTTACAATTCGGTCGTTTGAGGACGTCCAAACAACTATGACGGAATTACTGTCGGATATTACGGTTTAAATCTTTTAAAATTGCTACAATGCTTGGAAAAATCACTGGATTCAGTATATTGTTGTAACAAATAATATTATGGTGAATAATTTTTATAACATTATTACTTTATTTTCAGTTCTCGTAGATTAAAATAAGTAATTATCAAATTCTTCATTTACAGTTAACGAATCAACCGCTTCTTCAGGTGTAGAAAAACATTGCGGGAATAAGACTATTGGGTCTCAAACATTGACTGACGAGTGATAGTTCTCATTATCGTGGTGGAAAATGATTCGTCTTCTGCGATTGGTTTCCCCGATTTTTCGAATACCACTGGCAAAGAAATGCTGTTGTACCATTCATAATTGACCATTCTATAACGGTCAATTGCTATAATGGAACAGTTATTCCAAAAAAATAGGCGGTCTTTTGCAAAAATCCACGCGAGTTTTCTTCGAACGGTATCGAAAGCGAACTTTTTGTCAGCCAAATCTTCATGCGATATTGAATGTATGTGAGTGGATCTAATGCTCAAGAATGTCTCAATCCCACTGTATATCACATGACGATATTGCAATATCTGCTTACTCACAGCATCGATGTTTTCAGGCAGAACAGCTGATTTTGGACGAACACAAAATTCATCCTGTAACGACGTGTGATCACGATTAAATTCAGAAAACCTACGATACACGGTGGATCGAGTTGGTGCTTCATCACCAAAGTCGCAACGAGTTAATGGGCACATTTATGTTGGTTCAATCCCCGTCAAAAGTCGTAGAAAAGCATCGCTCTTGACCAAGATGAATGTTTCAAATATCAAATATCTTAAAACTTAGGTAGCAACCCTCGTGGAAAAGTTTTATATGTAATGAAAAAGAAATTATCTCGTTTTTTTCTTCGATATACATCATAAATCAATCACCCAGGGTTAATGTGGAAATTGGTCCTTGATGTATTTCCTTTGATACTAGAAAATAATTTGAAGAGGATAAAATCTGTACAGGTTCTTGTAGCGTGGGGTGTCGTTGTGAAAGAAGGGTGATACGATGTTTCCCGCTGCGATTGCTTTTGTCTGGTCACGTTCATGTATCTTTTTGAGATTTAGCAAAACAACGGGCACGTGTCACATTTTAAATACTGTCTGTATACTTCAACATATCTTTGAATCATAGTAACATATTGTTATAAATTCTAAATTATCTAATGCTTTTAATTCATACAACGTACTTAATAGTCAAGTAAATATAGAAAACCTTTAAGAACCTTGAAGGGATTATCGAAATTAGTTTTGTGACCGACATCATCGACATTTTGTTGATCCATTGGAATATATTGAACAAATGATAGGATGAGTCTAACTAAATGAGAAAATTATAAAAAACATCTGCAACACATGAAATTTCTATCAAATATTCATTTGAAAAAATATGTTATTTTTAACATGCTTTGTAAAAAAAGCAAACTTGCCGTTAAATTGATTTATTAAAACCTGTGACCCATTTGATTCCATACAATAATACAAAGCTATTTCTAACATTTTGTAGCATATCAGGTGTTATGTTTCTGCACTCCGTTGTAATCCGTTGGCGAAGATCTTCTATTGTCTCGGACTTCGTGGCAAAACATTTATTTTTTAAGTGTTCCCAAAGAAAAAAGTCTAAAGACCATAAATCCGGTGACCTGGCAGGCTATTCAATTAGGCCCCTCGTTCCAATCCACCGTCCAGGAAAACGGTCATCTAAGAACTGTCTTACAGGAGCCACATATTGCGGAGGTGCTTCATCTTGCTGAAAATGAAGCCGATCAGCAGTATGATTTTGGTTATCTTCAATTATTTGTGTTATTAAAGGATCAATTGTATCTTCAAGCATGTTTAGGTAGACTTCACCAGTTAAATTTCCAGGAATAAAATGTGGTCCTATAATATGATATTGGAGGATATTGGGTATGAACCTCACGGGTTACTATCATCTCAGTAACGGCAATTGTGCCTATTTACAGCTCCATTCCCATAAAATGTGCATTCGTCGGAAAAACAAATGTTAAATAATAATTGTGGATCTTCAATTAAACGCTGCCTCATTGCTTCACAAAATTGCAGCCTTCTATCAGGATCATCCTCATTTAGTTTCTGTACTAGTTTGAATTTGTACAGATGAAATTTGTACGTTTTTAAAATTCGTATTATGGACGAACGGCTTCAGCTAGTTGACGAGTACTTTGAGTATGATCCAATTCAACATGCCCTAACACAGCGACTCCCACAGCTTCATTTTTGATCGGTTTCCGCGGCTGATGTTTCACATTACAGACAGATCCGGTATCTACAAACTTTTTAACTAACTTGCCAACTTACACATCATTCACATTTTTATGGGGATGACTCTCATTAAATAAGCGAGCCATAAGTCTAGCACAACTATTATTTTGAAAATAAACTATTTACTCGTTCTGGAATGGAATAAATCATTTTGTACCGTGAAATTAAAATAACTTGAGAAGCAACCAAACTGAATCAATAAAGAGACTAAAATAAACTGTAAATTCTTTTCCTACACGTATCTGCAGTTTTTGTTTCAACAAAAAAGCGCGAACGATTAGTAAGGAATTTAGTTCTGATAAATAATATCGTGTTTTTGAAATCCCATTTTCCTTTAAATTGAATAGTTTAAAAATTGTTTGTAGCTGTTTTCACTCGTAATAATTAAAACTTATTTGTGTTTTTCGTTAATACCAAAATTATCGGTTTAATGTTTTTAAAGCCTTTTTCTCATTAACTGTTTTAGTAAAATTAAATAAATAGGGTATCACTAGGAAGACAATTTTGTGTCCTTTCAAATAAAATATTAATCGACTCCTCTTTCTATTCAAAATTTTAGGGTTGTTACTACTTAAAGGCACAGATCGAATAATATGTTTAAAATGTACCAAAATCAAAATCGACGTGTCCGAGCATTTTTTAATTTTATTAGAAAAAAAGGAGAAAAGCTAGGTGCAAACTTTTCGTTGGACTACCCTGTTTATCTTTCCTTTTTACAAATCAGCAGTAATCATTGATAATGGCTGGATCCCATCACCCATGGTACAAAATTTTCATTATGATTTATTGAATTTTATCGAATTCTGGATTACAATCAACAGCCAAGTGATTTATAGGAATTTTGAGTTCATTAACTTACTGTTTGTAGTTTAGAGCCGTACTTAAGTCAAAAAATCCCCTAACTACACTTAAGAAACAGTTCCAAGCTCTAAGTTTTTGTAGGGCAGGTTTTTTAAAAAGTAATATCGCCCTGCAAATTTCTAATTTTCGGCCTAAAAAAATACCAATCTTTAACTTTGTGACATAACTAGGGTAAGACTTGTTTGAAATATTTGAATCCTCCATTCACTTTATTCATAGCTTTCAAAAAGTATTATTACTTCCGGTTCAATGTGAAGAGAAGAATATTTTGTGATCCCAGTAGAAATACCAATCGTTCCAGCCAAATTTGTCTAAAATATAGTCCATTCATTCTATGACTGTTACACAAATAAAGAAAACTGCAATGTTTCTCAAACCATCCTTGAAGTCAACCCATGGACTTCAGTAAAGGCACGTAACGAATCTCCAATATTGTAAAATGTGGAAAATGCAGCATATCTTTTTCTAAAGATTGTAATTTTCCATTCTGTGGCAACTAGCTTCACTCCTTAAAACGGCAATCAAGAAGTTTTGACTGTTGCTTTTAGAACTGAAGATCATTATTAAATCATTAAACACTGAGTGTCTTGATATCGGATTACAACATCGAAATATTTGAAGATCAAATGTTCATGCAATATTGAGTGTATGCGAATGGAATTAATGCCTAAATTTACCTCAATCTCACAAGACGATATTACAATATCAGTTTACGCACAGCATTGCTGTTGGTTTAATCCAGGTAGAAAGTTATAGAAAAGCATCGTACGAAAATGTTCACGATTTAATTCCATTTTTTATCAAGATAAATGTTTCAAATATCTGTAAACAAATATTAACTTTTATGACAACATGTTCTGAGTACGTGTGGATCGAGTTGTTGCTTCATCAACAAAAGTGAGTTGATTGACACTCTGCTGTTGGTTTAATCCAGGTATAAAGTTATAGAAAAGCATCGTACGAAAATGTTCACGATTTAATTCCATTTCTTATCTGTAAACAAATCAAATTTTATGACAACATGTTCAGAGTACGTTTACCATTCAAATGTCAAATTTTATGATGGGAATGTCAGATTTGACATATTCACATCAATGTTGCCATATCTATACTTCAATAGCAGCCCTCGTATCATAATAAAAAACATCGCAGCAGTTTCCGATGATTCCTGATGGTCTGTTTTATAAATTTATTGACGTTACCGATGTGGAGCATTAGAGAAATGATTAACCTCAAAAATTCACCACTAACTACACTACTAACTATTATTCTAAAGTGCAGTAGGATCCAATGCAACAGTTTTAATCAGTTATTGAGGTGATTAGAGATTTTACATTCGTATTAGTACTCTTTTGAAAATTTTTCCTAAACTGCATAAATAAATCCAATCTCCAATCATGTTCATTATGATACGTGACAACGAACAGATTAACCCTGAGAGTTTATCTAAAGAACTCCTGTTTTCATTATAACGCTTCTATTTTATTTAACGTCGCGACGCTAAGAGATGTACAAGAGGCAGCACGCGTCATCCCCGTTATCGTCGTTATCAACTAACGACGTTCCATTGTGTAGTCACGTGGCTGGTGTTTCGTTACTCATTTGTTTCGTATTTTCAACAGAAAATGTGTGACCGAGCAAACATTTAAAGTTTTCTGTCAACCGAGTGAGTTTACTCGAGTTGATGATGAGCTTTGTCCTTGTTATGTCTTTATTTTTACATGTAAGCACGTGTGATTATGTCCCCAACGGAATAATAGAAATTTTGTTTTGATAGACTAAAAAATTATTTTTTATCTTCATTAAAACTGAGTCTGTTTTATACTTTTTTCAAATCAATTCTTTTATTTTGTATATACACAAGTCGACCGTCTCCCAATTTTACATTTTACAATGAAATTAATTCAAATTAATAGTTCAATATTGAATTTCGTCTGCATCTTTATTTTATACAGCCTACTAAATTTCCTCATTTCACGTGGGGGTTGTTTAAGGTTTTGGGAGAGCTATGCAACAAGGCACCTTTTCTTGTGACTTCAGGAGACGCGTGCTGATAACGTATGTTTTGGTGTTTACATACCGGAACTTTTATTTGAAAAATCAGTTGAAAATACCCCAAATTAGTGTTCACGTTGGAGAGAAGATTGGGCGCCATACCATTTTGACTTTGTGATTGGTCTATAAAATAACAGTCCATGGAATGGATGCACAAAAGTTTCAAAGAAATGTTTGTGCTAGAGTTGTCTGAAAAGCTACTGACGTCCTTAATATATCAGCACTTTTCAGTATAAGTTAGAAAATATATTTGTGACTGTATTGGGAAATTTTCTGCTATTTTGAATACTTCTATTTGACAGAATCACAAAAGAGTCATTGTGAAAAGTTTTCCGAAAATAGAAAAAATAAAAAAATAGTATTGAACTGCCAAAAAAAAATTTGTTCTTGAAAGGCAATACGCCAGTTTACGATCGTAAAATTTTGAATTAATGAGGCCGTATCAGATTGAGCGTTTGGGGCGGCCAAAAACAGCGATATCATCGGAAAATAGTAGAAGCTATCGGCATATAAAAAATAATTGTTCGCGTTGGGTGCGTTCTTTAGACCAAAACTGACTGACGCGACAAAATGAGTCAGATTTTTGCATCGATTCATAACTGTGAATAAAACCTGCTCTTACCACTACTCTCGTGGAATGGAAAAGGAAGTAATTTGCAAAGGTAGAACCTGTTACGAGAGAGGCAAAGATGTTTTCATCTACTGGAAAAGAGACTATCTTTAAAAAACAATTACAGAGTATCAAAGCTACCGAATTTGAGGAAATTAAGTCCCTTTATACTTAGTTGAAACATTCACAAATTGCACTTGATTGAACACTTACCGTATTCACCAGATATGGTCCCCAATGAAATTTTGCTGTTTCCTAATTCTTAACTTTCACTTATATGAGAGATATTTTTAGACTAGGAGGTTATTGTATAAGCAAAAGTCTATTTTGAGGAGAAAAATTTATTTCAGAAAGGTATAGAGTAATAAAGCCTCATTAGGTATGCACAGGGACCACAGAGTGACCCAACGAATATTTAAACCACTCATAGTTTGGCATTGATTTCATTGTAAAATTATTTCTTTGTAGGTAGAACGGCAGCTTTGTCTTTTTTGTACTCCTTAAGGACTTTGGTGTTCATTTATTCCATTTTTTATTGGGAGTCTAGCATTACATCATATTTAATCTAATAGAAGGTTAAACGGTACATGTTAAACACAATATTTCGATATTGACACTTCAGGCCATTAAACATACTTTTCCTAATTTTCTTACGCAATTACTCGAAATTTTAATATTACAAACACTACTATTTCCGAGCCAAACTGGACGGAATTCCCCATTTTATTAATCTATACCTTTCTGAAATAGACTATAGTATTTGGAAGGGTTACAAAAGTTAGAGAGTCTCTGTAAAAAGTGTAGGGACTTAAAAGGAGACTTTGCTGAAAAAAAGATATGGTTATGGAAAAAATAGTTTTGTTTCCTGTCCTGTCAAATAGACGAAAGAAAAAATTTGAATACCTAGTTGAAAAACATAAACTATATAGAGTCTATTATCTGAACAGTTTTGATGATAGGTAATTTTGAATTAACTTTACATGGCATTCCATTTAACAGGAAAAACAAAATTTAATGGCGCTTCAATTGATGTGTGGATTATGCATACAATCAAGTACTATTGATTCAAGTCCCAATGAAATCACAGAAGGATTTAGAGTATTGGAAAGTACAACATTACATTTCAGTTTTCTGCGTTTTACCTTTTCTAGAAATATTTCATTTTAATTTCAGAGTCTTAACCTAAATTCATAAAATAACAAACTTTTTTGGAGAAAATCAGTTTCTTTGAAATGAAAAGAGTAAATTTTCATATAATTGGATACCCTTTTATCAATTTTTGTTATCTATCCATTTACTACCCCCCAATTTCCATAAGAACTTTAAAATTTTTTGCTACTGGAAAAGTTTAGTTAGGACACTTTTGTCCAGAAAGAGCAATGAGAAAGAAGCACAACATTCAAGTTACCCAAAACATAATAATGTATATTAATTTAGTTACACAAATTAGAAGAAATAGTGGATTTCTCTCGAATTCTGAGTCCAAATTGCGTTTAACAAAATATCTTTTAGGTTTGGAAATAGACAAATGATGAATAAATCTATTCAGGGTGTTCCAGGGCTTGATGCAAAAAATTCGGAATGGAGTGGAGGACTTGAAAATAATGCATTGATATGATAACTAGTTTCTGAGTTATAGAATGTGTTTGACGGAATAGTTAATTCTACACTACACTTGTACAATCTAAGGATATCAAAAATGATTTTTTCAATCAATCTTTATTAACTCGAAAGTATTTATGGGTTAGGACGTTCGCCACAAAGAGACATTCTAAAGAAAATTGTCATAAATTGTAATTATTTATTAAAAATATATCAATAGATCAATACAAGGAACAGAATGATCGACAGAATGAGGTAAAAACTTTGGAATAATCATCCAAATTCAAAGAAATATCCTTCGTAGACTCCGAAAGTATGTACAAGTGCAAGGAATAGTTTTTTTTTTTGTTTTTATTTGATAATTTTCTACATTTTAATTTTTTCCTTATATAAGTAAGTAGTTGTTTGACAGTATGCGGTACAATTTGAAATGTTTTATTGTATTTTCATACCTCCTGTAAGTATTTTCAATAAATAATCACAATTTATGATAATTTGTCTCTTTGGGAGAACGGTTTCCGTGGCATTTACAATGATCTAAAAATCTACATATCTCCTAAACCATAAATTTTATCCTGTTAAACAAACAGTACGTTTTTGTTAAAAAATCGATTGAAAAATGAATTTTTCTATCTTAAGATACACACTACATCGAATTACGTAATCATCCATTAAAAATGCATAATTTGAAATGTATAATTTAGAAAATGTATTTAAATATAAGTGATTTCGCAACTTTCAATGCCTATAACTCAGAAACAAGTTGTATGAGAAAATTGTTTATCACAGCATTTTTTTCATATCATCTATTCACTCTCGAATCTTTCGCATCCGGAATATTCTGTAGATCGACATAGAAAAATACATGCTCATTTAAAAATTATAAATTAGCTTCAGATTGGTGTTGAATTTCTTTTTGGAGAGAGTTATATATCACAAATAACAAGTTTTTTTCTCGCATTTCTCATAGTTTTCAACCAAAGTTCAATAACAACTACCCTTTTCCTCAAGATTCGATACCTGACGACGGTAGAACTGAAATTTCCGTTAGATTAGCCAAGAAGAATGTTTAGCAAACAGATAAGCAATATCATTGTTTACGTGTAGTAAGTAGCCCACAATCAAGTTCGGATCCCTTATAAATAAGTCCGTCTAGAACAACAATTCGACCCTCTATATATGCAGTTGCAATAAAATATCGAATTACACGAAAAACATGGTTGTAGATCGAACTGATTGTTCATGTTTCTGCCACTCATTGTGTAACTGTATAAGATTGTTGTTGCCCCCTAACGTGAGGCCAGTTTTCAAACAATATAGATTTTTTTTTGATGAAATAGAGCGGACAAATTATAAATTTGCTATTGTATTTTTTTAAATATAGCAACTACTTCAACTTTACTCTGATCTCAAATTATATGATTGAGCATTATAATATTTAAGGTTTCGGAAAAAATCATCGAAATGAAAATTTTTTACGCGTTTCACTATCAATTTACGAAAATAAGTGAAATAGAAGCAGATATAAGGTAAGATACTTAGTTGATCAACCATACTGTCAAGATGTGGAAGGCATAAAAGAAAGCACATATTTTAACAAGTGGTACGAGTATCCTCAGTTTCTGTATAACCAAAATTCTTCTATTCTCAATGAAAGAACATATTAAGTCGATATCAGCTTCCTTTGATCATTCAAACTATTTTATTGTTGGACTAACGAAAAAACATATATGCTATGGAAAAACAAGCAAAAAAAGGGAATACCCTATGGAGATGTCTGTGGATATTGATCTTGAACTATTGGTTATAGTGTTCGGGAAAAACGTGCCTCGGTCGCTGATTTCACAGGATTGCACTTCTTCAAAGAAAGGAGTCCAAAAAAAGTGACGTTCTGGGCGTCTGTAGGTGAACTTGATATCCACGAACCACGTTTGCTTGTCGACTAGTTCTTGCTATAACTGCTCTAGGTGGAATTATGTTCGACAGATCAGAAGAGTATTTGCTCTGGTAGTATCGGTAAGACTGGACCTTTCTTCTATGCTCTAAACTGTTTCTGATCAACTATGAATCACCTATAAATCGAGTTGCTCTCTTCTGTATTGAGATGTATACTCAGCTTTGTAAAGGAGAAGAAGCTGTTGTGGAAAGTATAGCTTTCTAGTCTTATAGAGGGTTCCTAGCGTTTTTGAGGATCCCTTAGGAAATCCTGCCACGTGGCTATGCCACTACATATTGCTCCCGACCTCAACACCCAACAAAAGAATTTGCAATGCTGTTGTTATTTTATGTTCGGGCAGGATCAAATCCTGAGCCTCGGTGCCACAGTAAACAGTCTGGATATTTGTTGTATCAAACTCAATAATATTGATTGTATATTTTCAAGATTGGTATTAATGATAATGATGATGTTGCTGTTGCTATCTACGGATTTGGGTGTTAGTTAACTTTATTGGAGCGGCTGATCTGAACGAGACGACGCCAGTGTGGTATCCTCGGCGAAGCTATAGGGCGAGTAGATCGTTAAGTTACAGGAGAAAGAGACTACTTGACAAAATGAGTCCCTGGAACTCACAAGCGTTAAACTCCAACCTTTCTAAGGTCCATCGATAGCGACCTGGATTGATTGTTTGAGAAAGCTATTAAGCCAGTTAAAAAGTGAAGACGACAAACCGTACGATCTCAATTTATTTAGAAGGTTGACATGCCAAAATGTCAAACAACTGTTTTGTTTATCTTCTGTAGGAGCTTAGACAATTTCAGTCTTTCCTAAGTAGTTTCATTAATCATTGATTCGTATGCTGTTAACTAAAAGCAATATAAGCCTCTCAAGATACCAGTTAGACTGCTCTAACCTAGAATAGTTCTGGATCAGCCTCGTGAGTCTCTTTCACGGAGTTGTTCGATACTCATTAACTATTCCTGTTCAGAACCAGAAAGCCCAATCCGCATGAGATTCAGAAAATCATTAAATTATATTTGTTTCTTCAAATACAAACGATGTTCATTCAACACTCCCTATTATTTTCAATCAACTATGAGTTTTTTCAACGGAGCTAATTTGAACTTTAATCAGTTTTTTATTGACATTCTGTTTTATATCGTTTGAGTTAGATCAGCAAACTCTGAAGAGAGGCTTCTGGAATATTTGAAACTCTTCACTAGTTCCATCTGTGTTTCATCTATTTCGATTTTGAGGCTTTCCCTACTACTATTATTGTATTCTCCACGTTGATAATCAAATTCCTTGATTTAATACATTTTGTTTCATTTATTGCGAACAATAGTAAATGGTCGGCAAAAACATATTCAGAGATTACAACTATTTGCGTATTTCTATATTATATCCATAACCGTTTCTCATTTATTTCCTATTTATTTTTCTTAATCTTTGTTTTGTCGTGAAAATTTACGATTGGTCCTTATTTTTCTTCATCTCTTTCTTCGTTTTTTCCTATAAAGATTTGATATTATTTCGCAATTTGATCGTTGTTGTAAACTCTTCCATATTTTATTTCTTCGGACGGTGTCAAGTGTTTTGTGAATGTGTATAAAACCGAGGTACACTTTTTGATTTGTTTCCAGTCTTTTGTCACTTCGCCTAAATCGAAAGACATCACGATTTATCTAATTTTGTTTTATATTTTCATCAATATTTTTTCCAAAATCCTCTCGTGGAACACGATTAGCAATGCCTCTATAATTATTGTAGTCTTTTTTTTTCAAAAGACTTATAGCTTCTTAATATATATAAAAATATTTCTCGCACTTAAGAATAACTTCGTCCTCGAAGTCTTGGTTGCTTCTTCAAGAAAATCTTGTAAAATTCTTACTTGAGTGGGTTGCAGCGTTGGTCCAAAAAGCAATCTGAAAATTCTTTTCCCTTTTTTATAAGAATAGTTAATAAAATTGTTGAAACGGACATTTTTAATAAAAATGCAGAGATGTTGAAGCCGTACTTCTGTTTCTTCTATTGTCGTATTTTTGCATGGGTTTCGGGAATTTTGAGCTTTTATATTTCTAATTTGTGCTAGGGCATTAACTTCATGGGTACGATGTCTAGAAGTGATATTTCGTGAACAGTTTTTTTACCATACAGGCTTCCATCTGTAACTATTGGTTCAACTGACATCAAAAGGCTGCTGGTATTGACAATTTCTTCTTGTATTTTTGTGGAGTTGACGATACCCAATAAAATTACTATAAAAATTTACAGTTACAGTTGTTTTCGTACAGCTTTGAATGCATTCTTGATACCATTTGTTATTGGCATAGAAAGATGTGGGTGACTACTTGTTCGTTATTAGGAATAGGATAAATTTCATGGGCTAGAAAAGTGTCAAAAATATATAAGATTCCACTAACTCGTAAGGGTATTCATTCATTAAGAGCTTTTCTCGAATAAATTTTGATTCATTTAAAGTGAATAATTCAATATTTGAAAGATTTAAATAAGGTGAAGTGATTGTTCTTACAAGTTTCAAATCAGCTGATAATTTATTGATAGCCAAGGAATCATTAATTTATTGAATTTCGTATCGAAAAACAGACCGAAAGATATTTGATTGTTGAATTTTGTTTTGTTCTAATTATAAAGCGGTTATATGTGTTTTAAGTAAGTCTAGGTCAGTGTCGTCTGGATTATATGTTACATACTTTATCGTAGTACTTACCGTAAAAGTTGAATAAACCTTTCTTCTATTTACGTGTGATTTTATGTAAATTATCTTTAGTCAAGTAAATAAGTAAACTGGGAATAAAAGGATGTATAATGTTTCTTCTAATTTGTCTAAGTCAATGTGCAGTACGTGTCTATGATAGTTAGAAATGTCTCTTGAATTTTCAATTTCTTCAGCATAATATGCGTTATTTGGAAACTCATAGATTTTAAGAGGATGTCCCGGGGATAGATATTCTTTGCATGCCAATTTCCTCTAGAAGGGTTCGATGAATCTCAAGCAACTGAAGTTGACCAGAAAACTTAGATGGTTCTGTACGAATAATCCTATTCGCAGCGCCAGAAATATTTTACACACTTAAGAATAACTTTATTTTCTACACAATGACTTAACAAATGGAAATGTCTTACATTTATTGTTAATAATATGTACATCTTTACGTACAATGACAATTTGCACGAGAATTTATAATTTCATATTCTATATGAAGATGCTGAAGTGATGTAGTGATTCAACATTATTCTGAAATGTCAATTTATTCAAGTGCCGTTTATCGTTAATTGACATAACATATACAATGTAATTCTTAAGAATAATTATTCGCGTTTGGGAAAGGACTACAACGAATATATGTCGTAAGTGATCAGCAACAACGAACTTGTACGTTTTATTTTTATAACATGTTTCTTTCGAACAAACGTATAAAACACTGCTGGATAGAAATATCTCAGTAATGTCCCACCAGCGGTTCTCAAAAGACACACTCCCCTCACTGAATATCTTGAATGAATACTTTATTTGTTAAACTGTCCGCATATACCTTCATCAAGGTTTTAATCATTTCAAATAACACAGCTTCATGTAATTAGCAGCTTAGAAGATGATGCATCGATAGACAATGAATGATTATTCACGAACTTGTTTTATTACTAATACTAATTATATTACTACATAATGAAAGTCGCGTGTAAAAATAATTGAACTCTGTAAAAAACAACTTATCGTGATTTTGTTAGTTCAAACAGTTGTTTCTTCATGCTTTATCTTATTTCTCAATTTACTTTTAATTACTATATCACTTTTAATGATACTTGACGTGATTGAGTACCACTGGTTTTATTCATCAGGTGGATGTGATAGCAGCGGGTGGGTGCAATGTAAAGATATGTTAAACACCATATTAATACGCTCCAAACACGAACCACTCACATATCTAACTCAACACAACATTGCCGAGATGGGATGCGGTTCTTGAGGTATTATTTGTAACCTTCGATTATTCCACCTGGTTGTTGAATTTTTCGATCTTTCTCTCTCACAGAGCTTCCTTTCAACACCTACACTATGTACACGACATCATCATTAGGCATTCAGCCTTCAACTACCCCCTACATATCACTTATATGCATAGGTGTAGTTATCTTAAAGAAATAATCCTTTCAAAAATTGTTATTTTCGATAAATTTGCAAAATATACAGCAAGTAACAAAGAGCTGGCTCGATTAATTATAAGTACCTAATGCACCCAAAAAATGCCTTTACTAGGTTATTGTTCAATTCATAATTCGGAATCCAGGACCTGTCTATGAGGCTTCATGAAACATTTTGGAATGTGGTTTTCACACTTAATAGTTATTAGTCAAAAAAATATTTCACACTTACGTAATTTTTTACTGATTAAAAATTTTTTGGAATATTCATTCATTTTCTATGAAAAACTCAACTTTCTCCATTTCAAGCTATATTCGCAGCCATACAGGTAACAGAAGATAGAGGGGCGTTGTTTTTTAAAGATATTGTGGACAGAAATTAGATCAGTGATCATTTTATATGCAATCGAAACCAAGTGCTTGTCAGAAAAAAAAAAGAAAATCTTCGAATATATCGAATACCTAAGAAGATTAATGAATCACGAAGAAGAGATCCGAAAGACCTAATATGGAAGGTAACAGAGGAGAATATAGCAAAAGCAATGAAATTTGGTTCCCCATGAACTCAAGCCGAGAGACGTCGAAAGGAGGTTTTTCATATCCATAATGCTGCTGGAACGCCACAGTAGGAAGTTATTTTTGCATCGGATAGTGACTGGTGATGAAAAATGGATCCATTACGACAATTCCAAGCACAAAAAATCATATGTGAAATCCGGCCAACCAGCCAATTCAACGGCAAAACCGTATATCCATTGCGCGAAGGTAATGCTGTCTATTTGGTGGGATGAGAAAGGTGTGCTGTATTATGAGCTGCTAAATCCGGGTGGAACCATCAATAGTGAATGCTACCGAACACAATTATACCGTTTGAAGAGAGCAGTAGACGAAAAACGCTCGGAATATGCGACCAGACACGAGGCAATAATATTCCATCATGACAACTTTCGGCCCCACGCTGCTGTTCAGAAGTATTTGGAAAACAGTTGATTGGAAGTTTTACATCACCCGCTTTATAGCCCAGACCTTGCTCCTTCTGAGTACCATTTGTTTTGGTCGATGCAGAACACCCTCACTGGAAAACGGTTTATATCAGAGCAAGATATCAAAAATTGATTTGATTCATTCTTGTCTGCCAAGCCGACGCAGTTCTTTTGGGATGGGATCCACAAATTGCCAGAAAGATGGGAAAATGTCATAGTTTCAGATGGGTGATACTTTGAATAATACTATTGTATATGTTTTTCTTAAATAAACGTTCAAATTAAAAAAAACCGCACGAATTAAGCTATAGACCACAATACAAAAATATTTTCAATAAATATTTCCAAAAAAAAAATGATTTTAGCAACTTTTCCATAAGTCTGTTGATAACAAGTTTTTTGTAGCTCTCGTTATTCACAGGATAAATGCGAAAATTTAGAGGCCTGTAGTACCTTGCCGGCTCGAGTTACGTCTTGGCCGCATGGACACTGTTGTAGAGCATTAAATTCTGAAAAAACACTTCCATGGTGGAAGCTATGTTATGAAATGCTACTGAGCTATGGAAATTTAAAAATAAAAAATCATAGTTTCTGTGTTTTCTTGAGGGGCAATCTTTACACCCCTCGGACGAATACTTAATGATAATATTAAATTCCCAAATTTTCAGGGAAATTTTTTTTGAGTACACATTAGTTCAGAAAAAAAAACAAAAGTTGAGAAAAAGCACTCTAGTATAGTATAGCATACAGTTGAAGATTAAAAATGAGACGATGAGACGCCTCTGAATTTTCACACATCGAACACACCATCAGTTGAAGATCTGCCCCCTGCAAGGTAAAGAATTTACTACTTCTTTATATTGCGGATTAAATTAACAAACATATCTCATTTGTACGGACAGACATATCACACGTTGGGAGAAGGTCGCCGCCGATTTCAGATATCCCGATCAATTTACATATCTCATCACCATTAATGTCCAATACCTTATTTTCTTTGATTTTATTTATATTATTTAATGCAATCATGTGTAGCTGCAAATTTTCATCGGGGAATTGCATATACCTGCATTGGTTAATTAAAGTGTTTTATATTATATCTTTTATTGTTAATATTACCTTTTAATTTTTTAATTGGTACAACTTTATGATAGTATGTGATAACGAAAATTTGACGTCTACTGAGTACCGTCACTTTAGAGTTTCAACTAGAGTTTCATTAATTCAATCACAACCAACCATTAAGTACACTTCTATTCATTGAAATAGCATACAATTTTTTAGCTGTGAAAAATCACCTGTTGCCATGTTTACTAATATTACGTTATCAGGTATATATCTACAAAAAAATTTCATTTTACCATAATTATTAAACGTTTAAGTCCAACCGACTCGGGTAAATCCTTATAATTCAAACCCATTCCTTCGTATGGTATGCTTCAGAATTACAGAGAAGTATCTTTTTTTTCTGAAGACTACTAAAGCTGAAAAAGTCCATCATTTACTAATAATAAAATATATTTTTTGCTGTTGTAACTCCATATTTCGGACTCGACCAAGAAGAGCTTGAGTTGATATGGACTTGGTCGAAAACTTCGTTTCTTTGGCATCAGGGAAAATAATCAAATTTATCCACAATCAAAGAAGGTAAAACGATGAGGTCTTCTGATGTGATTACTAAACAGAGCTACAGAATGAAAAAATTGAAACAAATCGTATTGGTTCATACTAGAACAGCGAATTCGGTTGCTTTTCGGTCTGATTATGCACTTTCAAATAAACTACAGAAAATCAACTTTTCTATCAATTGTTTCTCATATCTTTATGTCGGTATACATCTTTAATCTAATTTTTGTAACCGACACCCTTGATATGCTTTCAAACTCCATTAAAAATTATCCATCCAAATCATCTTCATATTTATGACAAACATTCACAGCAGAAATTTTTGATGTTACACTAAAAAAACCTGATAAGTGTTGATACTACAAAGTAAAACATTTTTTTTTATTTGGGAAAAAGTGAAAAAGTGGACCACCCACGAGTAAAGTCGCATTCACATTCCATACATTTTGCGTAGTTAACATGTGATCTAGTATCACTTAAAAAGTACACAAGGCACAGACCCAGTTTTGAGATTAGAATATTACGTCGTATAATTAATGTGCTTCACAGGACCGTAATATATATATTTCGTAAAAATTCGAAATTTCATTTTTGAACTAATTTGAGGATTTTTCATTTAGTAGCAGTGGAACAGTTATTTTGATATGTATTTAGATAGGCAACAGAATTTATAATCAATAGAGTTTTTGAAAGTGATAAAATGGTTATTCATTATATAGGGAAAAATAATCTAGATTTCTGCTGACCCGGCAGAATTCGTACTGCCTCAATCGATAAATGAAAGACCTAAACTTAAAATAAACAAAAGGAATCCTTTTTTTAGTAAAGCAAATAAAAAAACGCTCGATGTGAATGAAGTTTTATCATTATTTTTGAATAATTATACATTACTTACCTACTTTTTCTGGAATACTGGCTATTTATAAGGTTTCAATTTGATAGTGACAGATACACACAATTATAATACAATCTATTAATCAATTTAAAGCTTTCTGATAAACTATAATTTTTGTTTTATGGTGCGTAAATAAACAAAGATGACGATTTTCAGACAGGACTTATAATTGTCCATGCGGGAAACATGGAAACTCCAAGTTGATTCCGCAAACTTTCAACGACTGGCCTTGCGATTTATTTATAGTTATCTTAAAGGCCAGACGTATCGAATGGTTAATAAAGTTAAAGTCACCTGAATAAATTTATTTAGTCTAGTCAACAAGTTCAAAAACGTGGAAAACAGAAATAGTGCTAAAAATATTAGCGATAGCTTATTCGATTTGTTATCACCTCTAGAAAAATGTTTTTGAGTTATTTTGATGTAGGTAGAAAATTGCAATTGTTATTAACAAAATAAGATGAAAAAATGGTATTTAGTTTTTCGACAATAATTCGAAAAATATTAATATTGAGTCAATTTTAGAAAATGCTGGTTAAAGGAGGAGGAAATCTAGCATCTTCTTAACACTTCAAAGAATGGAGCGAAAGTTTTTCAAAAAGTTATTCAATTGTTGAAAAATTTTCTCCTATTCTCCGTTGGCATAGGTATAATTTTGTTTCAATTAATATTTATTAATAATATCAATATTATTAGACCACGAAATGTTTACATTTGGTTGAGATATGGATGCTAGTTGCTTCAAAAATTTTTTACAAAATTTCATTCCAAAGAACATACACATACTGTATTTTCTAAGCTCTGCATGTGAGAAAATATAATTTTTTTCTTGATTTCCATCGAAATGGATGAATTGGAATTTAATATAAGCCCACACCAATGGAAGTACTATAATATAATACCTTTTCAAGTACTATAAGTATAGCAGGATATCTAGACGAGAGTTCTTTAATGTTTTGACACGGCAGCCATGTGTTCTCTATAACAAACTGCCGCAGTTCTTTTCATCTTACCGAAACTCACGACACTCATATCTAAAACGAACTGTCATGTATACAAAGAAACTTATAAAATATGTAGAGATGGAAATTAATTTCTGTTACTTGAACTTAACATTAAATAAAATACATCGTTTAAAAAATAATCGACCAAAACAGAAGAAACTTTGTGAAAATCCAAACTTATTCGAGGTTCAAATAAACTTTGGTCATCTATCTCATTTTCTTTAACGACATTGTCCTGTTAAGGAGCTACAACTAGGCCTCATCCTTAGGATGGTGAAGTCAGTTGTCTCTAAAGTTCTTCTTCAATATCAATTGCAGATTATAAAAACACTTGCCGACAATTTTGTTTGATCTACCATAGGCGTAGATATCTCAATCTATGAATTTATTATTTTTATAAATACTTTTGAAAATATGTACATCTTATGCGAGAAAATATTCGTTAAACGTTATAAATTGGACGGCGTTATACGACGTTATTTAGACAGATTCACTTAATTGTAGTTCTACTTGGAACTTAATCATTATTATACCTCGTTGACTTGCTACAACTAAATATTAAATTAGAAAACGTAAATAGACGAGTAAAATGTATCTGCCTGTGAGGGAGTTTGGTTTAAGCAGGGTACCAGACGTTAACTGAGTCCTTTTTGTACCTCATTCGTTTTTGTTCTGGAAAACGAAATTTCCAAGAAAAAACAACGAAAAAAAAAATAAATGCTTTGCAAAAGAAACAAAACAAAAAACATTTCAATTCCAAAGTATAATAATGGTAGTCAGAATCGTCATCATTTGATTGAATAATGAAGGGTTGTAAAGAGGATGATACCACATACTTATCTTGATCTTTGATAACATGTTCAACACAGTTTTTCCAAAGCTTTTGGAGATATGCAATAGTCCAGAGGTAGCCCGAAAAGAGTGTGACTCTGTTCTTTGCACAGCTTATCAATATAATAAATTTTCTTTAGCTTTAGATCTTTAATAACAGTAAGCAATTCTTTCTTTGTTGAGCCTTTTTTACGATCGCTGACAGGAATATTGTTTTCAGACTTAAATGCTAAAATTTCACCTTTGTTACTACTACTATTTGGTATCTTAAGGAGTTGCCGCGAGTGGTAGGATACGTTGTCCATAACCATTACTGATTGTGCTTGAATGTTAAGGTAAAAGCTGTTCATTAAACCACTTTTCAAATAATACTTCTGTCATAACTTCATGATAAGCTGCACAGTTTTTAATTTTTTTAGCAGATATTAATAAAGCATTTGACTCGAAACCGTCTTTGCTTCCAGCGTGTAATATAATGCGTTTCCCTTTAAAACATGGTCCATTCAAACAGCAATTTTTCAATTGTCAACCCAACCGAAATTCACTACATCATCACTATCAAACCATGTTTTATCTAGATAAATAATGTGTCTATTAGAATTTCGTTAATCTTTTATCTGACGCAAATAATCTTGTCGCGATTGAACGATCCTCGACGATAAACTATAAATTGTTCAACGTATAAAATCTTGAGTAGCTTTGTCAACTTATTTCAATTGTCCTTTAAATGTTTTTCGTTTTTGTGAATGATCCACAGCCATCCCTCTCGTGACTACTGAATAAATGGAAAATTTATTTACTCTTGTTAACTCAGCATGATTGCTGAATGTTTTCTTGTTTTGGACATTCGAAAATATTCATATATGGTCTTTGTTCCCACTACACTGTGCAATTTCATTGTTTTCATTCAACCGTGGTCCAATCAACGCCACATTTCTATTGATTTAAAGAAATTTACGAATCTAATTAATATCACCAAGCCACGCCAATGCTTATCGCAGACTGTCTTTGGCTTGAATATTTCGAAGAAATTGTGTACATACGCCTTCCGACAGCTTCGGCCAATAGAAATGAATTTATGTTTACGATTCGATGTTTTCATTGATAAACATTAGAGATGATGAGTCCACGTGGACTGACGGAATTTTTTACTGAAAGCAAACAATATTTTCATTTCTTAATTTGGTATGAGTGTCGAGCGTATTGTATTGTAATTGATATTGGAAAAACTATCTCTTTAGTGGTTTGCCAGTGATTGATAGAAATTATTATAGAAGTTGATCATGATGAGACCCATTTCCACCTTGGTGGTTACGTCAATAAACAAAATTGTCGAATCTGGGGCTCGGAAAACCCAAGAGTTATTGTTGAAATTCCTCTCCATCCTATTGATTTGGTTAACGTTTACTACGGCGCTACGTGCCACACAAGCAACGAAACCATCGATCTTTTACGGGAAAAAATTCCGGGCCGTGTTATCTCTCGAAGAGGTGATACAATTGGCCACCGAGATCTTGTGATTTAACACCTTGCGACTTTTTCCTTTGGGGCCACGTGAAAGATAAGGTCTACGCCAACAGTCCAGCATCGATTCAACACCTCAAAGATGGAATTCGTGAGGCTATCGAGGACATAAGGCAGCCGCTTTGCAATTTGGTTACGGAAAATTTCATGAAAAGGATATGGTCCTGTAAGCGCAGTCGTGGCGGCCATTTGGCTGATGTTGTGTTCCATTATTAACGGCATACCTTCCTCTTTATAATGAAATAAACATCCGATCATTTATCTCAAAAAATGGCATTTTTCTTTGAATATCAAAATAACACCTCTTATTGGAAACCCCGCTATATGATGTAGTCAAAAATATAAATTTGACTGAAAATCTGAGTCAGAAAATATTTCTAAATTACCCACGATATATATGGGATGAAATTTTTTGTGCCTGTTGGAGGTGGGTGTTTTTATTGCCACCTGAGAAGTGTACCATTTAAAAATTTGTCAATGGGACGAAGCATTATCAGGATAGTATCAACATAATTTTTGCTTGGTTTGTTAAATCGGTTTTTCCCATAAAAAATAATATTCAATTAATGCTAAATTTCTTTAAACTCGTATATGAATTGCGTCCCAACGACCTTCTAAGAAATTTGGTATTAAATACTTCTGCAAACTAATTATATTTCCCAGGATTATCCATATCTGAATATTGGAATTTTGGTTAACCATTTAAAAGAGAGAGAGAGATTCGTTGGGTAAAGTTTGGAGGGGTTAGGTGGATTTTTTTGGGGGAATTTAGATAAATTTGATTCGTCCCTGATATAGGAATTTTTTCCTCTGCAGGGCTGGGGTTATTAACCATTATCTTACCTGGAGCTTCAGTAAAATACATATTACCAATCACCCCCAGTCATATTGAGATAACTATCATGGATGGGAATAAATTAGTTGAAATTTTATGACAAAAACTATTTTCACAAACCTCATTCCCAAAATTTTAGTATCCTATTTAATTTTAATTGTATTGTTAAGAAATGTAGTCAAAGTCCGTCGCTCTGGATGTGTCTTAAGTGCTAAGTGAAAAAGTCTTGTATATTGTAGACGGTTTTATATTTAAATTTCAAAAATTTTTAAGTGGTCAATTGCAACGATGGACATGTACAAAATCAACGTGTAAAGCTTATATTAAAAAAACAAAATGAAGTAATTGTGGACACAGTAATCTTACCCTAATCAACTCAGACACAACTAGTATAGACTATTTATAGACCTTTACATGTCCAGTTGACCGCGGGATGAAACTAGTGTGCAGCGTGTCAGATTTATATAAAATTTATACAGATGTGTTTAAGCACAAAATCTAAATTAAGACGTATTCCAAATGTCAAATGTGTCACCTGTTAATATCGTCAGTTCGAAAAGAGTTTTTTGAAAATCTCTCATAAACTCAAAGAATATTCTAGAGGATTATATAAAAAACATACCGAAGAAAGTGTTTTTAACCTCAGAAAAGTCAATTTTCTGTAAAACCGTCTTCGTTCTGATCTATGACGGATAGGTATATTTATTGAAACACCAAGTAAAAAGTTATTTATACAAAAAAAAGATTTTATTTTAACGCTCTATATATTTAACACATTCAATTATATTTAAATCGATTCCATCTCTAAGGGGCAATCTAATTTATCATCGTATAACCAGATCCTACCATTTTAGATAGACCTCTTGTTCTAGCTAAGTCGGATGGATCATAAACATGAAAAAGGTGGTTTATTCCGTGTGTGGCCCTTTCCAACGAAAAGAATTTCTATTTTTATGACATAAACCAAACGAATTGTTTGAGTGTGTGCGATACCATGTAATTTGATGAATGTCTATATAGTTCGGTTTGTTGAAATAGATATATTTGTTAAGAAGACTAAAAAAGAAAAGCTATCTTGTAAAATTTTACATATGTGTATCCGTGCGTCTGTAAATCTTTAGAGCGGAGTTCCTTGATTAGTATAATAAATGTTTATTTATTACTATTAACACATGTAACACATTCTATCAAAATATTCTCGAGTATTTTTATTATTTATAACATAAAGAATGTTTTCAATGGTATTGTGTTCATTTTCAATTAAACAACAAAGTTTAGCTCTGTTGCTTATATATATGGTTAATAATATAATTTATTTATATAAAACAATAATATATTTGAACCATCTGAAAATCAGTGGCGGCTACAGCAGCAAACTTGAAGGGGGCGTTTTATGAGATCTCTTCATAACCAGCAAGGATCTGTCAATTAGTTAATTTTTGTGTATTTTATCTACGTATGGCTATACACCCCTTGTGGGGTTGAGTGGGGATAAACTTTTTACATCCTTTTTGCGGGGTGTATCAAATCATCCAGGTAACTAGAGCGTAGTACTCTCCCCAATATATTTCCATCTGGAAACGTACATGTGCAAAATGAAGATATACAAAGATATACGAAGATTACAAAAATCGTTTAAAAAGGAAGATATAGGGCCCGAGAGACCTAATTATAATCAAGAGTTATATATATAAACATTACATAAACTGCGATGAGTAGGCTATATACTTATAAGTATTTGAACAAAAGAACTAAGTTCACGGACTGAACCGCGTTGGAATTTCAAGAATCTTCGACGTTTCGGCTCCCATTTTGTAACCATTATCAAGAGAAGGATGGGAATAGAGTGGTTACTCGTTCATTGGTAAGAAAATCAGATTCCGTGGTCTCAATCTGCCTTCTCCACACAACGAATCACCCATTTTTCCTGGTTGATTCTAAGGCCTCAATCTACCCACCACTTGTAATTTTACCGAGGAAATAAAAAGCTGAAACAAAAAAATATAAAAGAATCAAAATAGAAAATAAAGATAATATGCTTACCACTAACCTAGATTAGGTTGCATCCCTCCGATTTCGTTAAAATTTTAGTATGTTATAAAGAAAATCACGCTGAAATAGAATTAAATAATTGTAATTATTTTTCAGTGAATGTAATATTTAAATTATTCGTTGAAACCTAACCTAACCTATTCAAACCTAACCTACATATTTCTCTACAAAATGAAATCCAATCACAAGCAGGGTTGCTGTTATCGACTTCTTAATTTTATTTATTGTCGACCATCAAGAAAAAATCAGGGAAGAGTTTTCGACAACAGCAACTCCTGCTTGTGATTGGATTCCATTTTGTAGAGAAGTATGTAGGTTAGGTAAGGTTAGGTTTCAACGATTAATTTAAATATTACAATCACTGAAAAATCATTACAATTGTTTAATTCTTTAAACGCAAAAAAGTACCTGAAGGGATGATTTCTGCGCCCTATAGATTTTTTTTATAACATACTAAAATTTTAACGAATTCGGAGGGGTATAACGTAATCTAGATAATTATTATTATATCTGTTTGTACGTACTCCAATCAAATTAGAAGACCTCGGAAGAAGTTGTAGAAGACGCAATTAGTTTTCTAAAGATACGTAACTGGAGGAGAGCAGCTCTAGACAGGAAAGTAAAATAACTGATGAAGTAGAGTTACGGAAAGAAATAGAACCAAAAATTTCACGACGATTTTTTTACCGTAATAACATTTCTTACTTCTTGGGATGTAATAATTTATCCGAATGTGTATGTACTTTTGAAAACATTGTCTTTGGTGAACGCTCTTTTTTCTCTTCGCGGCGAGTAAAATCAAGACTACGAACAATTGTTTTTGTCTACGTTCTTTGTTTGCAATTCTTACAGTCAACTTGGAATGAAACCATAGTCTAAAATCCCACCGCTTGATCTTGCAGGTATCTGTTTTGTTGATGAAATTAATTTTAAAGGAATCTTGAGGATGTTTGGAATGGCTTAGGGATAGGTTGCCTTGTAAAAATTAGCCGCAATTACCTGTAATTAATTTTAATTTCATTAATAAATTAATATGACTTACAGCTATATCTTGTTTCAGTCAAGCTTGCCAGCTCTCAGTCGGCCGCAGCATTAGTGTTGCCAGGTGTATTACTGCTAATTAACTGCATTCACCGGTTTTTTGCAAAATTAAAGTTTATATACATTGCACAATTATCGCAAACAGAGGATGCCATGATTTTTGTGAGCGACTCTCGGTCCAGGTAAGTGGAAACGCAAGGAAGAAGATGCACGCATTGTTACGTGCGATGAATAAGAACAAAGCATGGTAGCTTAGACACTTATAAAGTTTATGTGCAGTTTAGGCATTTCGTAGTTTACAAAAGGTGAGCACGCCACTTTGTCTCGTTTCCGAAAGGTGAACACTTCGTTTTTAATTTATTAAAGATTGTTTAGTGTTTATATTTGTGCTTGCTGAAAATGAAGACGTGTTTTTTGTGCCACGAATGTGGAAAATTAACCGATTTTAATAGTGAATCCAACACTAATGAATGTCGAATACATCTTGTTAGCATCGCAAGAATTAGCTTTAGGCGATCACCAACAAGATATAAAAGAAAGTATAGAAATAAACAATAGCTCTTATGATTCCGATGATGTTGATAGTGACACAGACGATGAAGAAGAAAACTAAAAGATGTATTCAATTATAAGATTTGCATTTAGAATAAATCTAATGTCCGACAAATAACGAAATGGATTTTTACTTTTTCAATAACAAATAATAATAAAAGCAAATGTAGTTCTTGATAAAATGAAATCAAAAATCTAAGTATCCATGAACATAGAAAAAACAAACAGAAAAACTTCAATTTTCTCTAAAGATTGTGTAGAAAACTTTTTCGATGAAAAATAGGTCTTTAACGAAACGATGAAAATTGTCATTATGCCCAAAAATTTATGTTTAATAAATAATAAGTGAAAAAATTATTAATTTTCACAACTTTATACTATTGTTAACAACACGTAACAATGCGTGCATCTTCTCTCTTGCGCTTCCACTTGCCTGGAACGAGAGTCTTTCGCAAAAATCATGGCAACTTCAGTTTGCGGCCATTGTGCAACTGGAAATCTTGGATTTTCTTGTCATCATTTTCTTTTAAATGCTGTAAGTTTGACTGAAAAAACATATACAGTGAAACCTGGTTAATTGGGATCTCAAGGGACCAAGACATATGTACCAATTATTGAGGGTTTCCAATAATCCAGTTTTCCAAAATGTGGGTTAAAAATTATAGTTGTCTCATTTACAGAGGTCGAAATGTGCCGTTATTCCATTTTTAAAGGTAGAAATGTTGATAAAAATGCGAATTTTTGGTGTTATGAATTTAATGTAGGTATGATGTACATCCATAATGTATTGCATCGAAAAAAAAAACAATACGGTGAAGTTTATGACTTAAAATTTGTTTGTACTTGAAGAATACATAGCAACTATGTCATCATCATCGCGCGACTTTCCACAATCATAATCTGATAAACGTTATAAGTTTTCAGATACTGATAAAGTTTTATATTCACGTTTGGACATATTTGACTTTTATTTCCTTTATCTTAGGTCAAAGCCTGAGATAGTACTGACAAACAAAGCATACGCGAAAGACGACGCGAAATATATGTAAACAAACATGTCAAAATGTGTTAAAACCTGATTAATTTGTCTCACTTATACAGGTAATTGACCTACAGAGTCTTAATTATAGATGTTAGTTAACATCAAAAAAGTCTTAGAATTCAGATCTCATTTAACAAGGTTCAAAAAGTCCCATTACCAGAGGTAATTTAATGAAAATGAACCGGGACCTCATTGCAACTCTCAATAATAGAGGTTTCTCAATTATCCAGGTCCCACTAAACCAGGTTTCACTGTAGCTGCAAGTCATATTAGTACATTAATGACATTAAAATTAATTACAGTTAATTGAGGCTAATTTTTACAAGGCAATCCTTAATCCATTCCATACATCCTCAAGATTCCTTTAAAATTAATTTCATCAAAAAAACAGATATTTGCAAGATCGAGCGGTGGGATCTTAGACTACAACTTTTCTCATATCCTGTTGTTTTTTATGGCTCCTTATAACAACTGATTCTATAATTAATGGAAATGAAAATACAATAATATTGTTAATATTTACTAATTCACCGATAATAGCTTTAAATTTCATTATTAATATAATTGAGATGTGTGTACATATTGCTACGCATTAATGGCATATTATATAAAATGAACAGGATGTGTTGTGTTGATTCATAATACGAATAGTCAACAGTAATCACCATAATACCTAAGTCCAATTTGTAGACTTGAGACATCATCGTAGTCATGCCCCATTACGATTACGATTCTAATGTCACATCCTGACACAACCAGTTGGTACTGCAAACAATTGAACGTTGTAACAACAACAAACATATTTATCTCATTTAGTTTTCATTCCATTGTGACTGAATTTCTTAATCCTACAGTTATTTTTCTATTGAGGTGATCTATTAATGAAAACAACAATTTCATTTCACATACACAAAATGACACAATTTGTCTCTTGTAAGTTTGAGTATATGAAATAATTATTCATTTTATACTTCCTAAAACTTTTTCCAATGAGAATGTTTCAAATTCAAAATTAAAAAGGTCATACAAATTTTACATTAATTAGAACGTAAAAACATTATATTAGCAAATTCCGTTCCAAAATTAATAAATATTTTTACATGCAAATTAGTATCTATAAGTAATACAAAAATAATGAATAAATCTACCAGTAACAGAATCTAAATATAAAATATACAAACTAAAAATCGTATGGCATATACGAGGGCTACTACCTAGGTAGAGATACACCAAGAAAAACAAATATTTATAATTGCATATGGATTCATGGTTTTTCAAATATTTTCCTTAAGGTCAATAAACTTTTACCTCCAGAACATGTGATTCGAATGCATTAACTGCTTTTTCAAGTGTAGAAAAACGTTGACCTCGCAATTTATTTGTGATCTGTGGGAATAAGAAGAAATCATTGGGTGCTAAACAAGGATCATCAGTTCGATGTTTAAAAACGTTTTGAACTGATGTGTGAGAGCTCGCATTGTCATGGTGGAAAATGATTCGTCTTCTACGATTAGTTTCCTTGATTTTTTCGAACATTTCTGGCAAACAAATGCATTCATAATTGATCGTTCTACGTTGCTCCAATGGAAGGTAGCACCAAGTCCACTCGTTCCGAAAAAACAGGCAACCATTTGCTTCGAAGTGCTTCGTGCGTGAATAACTTTTGTTGGATTTGACTCTTCTTAAACGACCCGTTCCTGCTATTCCTCCGTATCCACACAAGGATATTCAGAAAGTTAGAAGAACTAAGTGGAGTGACCCAGCGGGTACACGCCAAGCAGTTTTCTGCCTAAATACCCTTGTTCAAAACTGTATTGACCAACGAAAGGACATTTACATCACATTCATCGACTACGAGAAGGCATTTGATACCGTCAAGCACAACACTATGAAAAAACGCTGCAAAGCGCCAACATCGACAGCAGAGATATAAGAATTATTTAAAACCTCTTTTGGAACCAGAAAGCACAGGTTAGGTTGCATCATCACGCAAAACTTCAAAGTTTTAAGAGGGATACGCCAGGGCTAACGCTCTTGAGGGTTTTGATTATGGAGTTAAAGTTAATGGATACCCGCTGAATAATATTCGCTATGTGGACGATACAGCAATACTTACAGACAACGTATTCGAGATGCAAAATAAATAATATTTGGAAACCATATGGCTTAAAAATAATTGCAACAAAAACCAAGTGCATGGTAATAAGTAGAAATGCAACTGCATATAGATCACGCCTATCGAGCAAGTGAAGACGTTTAAATATCTAGGGATAACTATAAATGAGAAATGGGACCCTCAGTAGGAAATTAAATGCCGCTATGAACACTCAAGAGAGGCATTCATTAAATTTAAACCGATTTTTGTGTAACCGTAATCTCTCTCTCTTTTGACCTTCGGTATAGAATGGTCAAATGATCGTCCATCAATAAACTAGAAGCCTTCGAAATGTGGACCCTTCGAAGAATGTTGCGTATACCATGGACAGACAGAGTGAGGAAGGAGAATGTACTAAGAAGAGCGGGGACAGAGAGAGAGAGTGGTTCAACTTGATCAAGGTGTGAAAGGTTGGAGACTTGGATAACGTTCTTAGAGGAGAAAGATATACAATACCCCAATTGATCATATAAGGAAAGATCGAAGGACAGAGAGGCGTAGTCCGGAAACAAATGTCATGGCTACGCAATACAAAACATTGGACTGGCATACATAACACCGGTGAGTTGTGACATGCCGCTATAAATAGATGTCTGACCATAAGATAATCGCCAAACCACTGTAGGTGCACGGCAGTAGAAGAAGAAGAAACTACCCATACTAGTTTTGATTTCAAATGCAGATCTAATGTTTCAATTTCACTATATGTCAAATGACGATCTTACAATATTAGTATACGCACAACAGCCGACTTTAGACGACCTTCACGAACTTTATCCTGTAGTGAATCACGATCTCTATTGAATTCGAGAAATCACCGAAAAAGACGGTAGCTCGAGATGGTGCTTCATCACGTTTAATCCACGTCGAAAGTTATATAAAAGCTTCACACGAAAATGACCAGAATGAAAGTTTCAATTATCTGCAAACAATTCAAATAGCACTCGTATGATAACATGAGTAAGTTCACCATTGAAAATGTCAAAACTCTTTGATGGCATCGTCAGATTTGACATATTCACATTAGTGTTGCTATATCTCAAAATTTTAGTAGAAACTTTCGTATTTATCACATGTATACATTGTCAAATCAAAATAAATGTAAGTAGAGCGGATAATAAAATTAAATATACGGCAATTCTAAAATATTAAAAATTTTAACATTAAAACGTTAATTAGAACGTAGAATTAAATACTAATATTATTATACAAGTCGCTCACATCGTAGAAAGCAACAGATTTGATTTTAATTAGCAAATGATTGTGCATTTGCTTCGCAGTGTACACTATTGAGCATTTAAGTAAATCTGTATGTGGACTAGGTAAATAAAAGTCGTGCTCCGTGTTCCTAAGTAGAAAGCTGTGCAATGATCTTTCTAAAATAGGAGAAACATGATTATGGATTCTAGTGTTTGTCAAAGTGCGACTCCAGAGCCACATTTGACTTTTTGGCTCGTTAAGTGTGACTCTGGCACAAATATGCACAAAAATCAAATGTTATTTTGAAATACTCTATAAATCGAGAACATGTATAATTTTTTATTTAAATTAGAAGATGGATAGTTAATTAAAATTTTATAATGTTGTCAAAATATGATCAACGAGTTCAATATTACTAATTTTCGTGAACGTAAACACAAACCATGCACAAACTACCAGCTACCTGGAGATTAAGTAATTTTATCTTTTGCTTCATAACCAGGGCCGTATTAAGATTTATAAGGCCCGGGGCTAAAATAATGACGGGGCCCCCTTAAGGAATTCGAAAACCCGGAAAAATTCACAAAATAATATCAATACGTTAGATTTGTGGTATCAACGCATCAAAAAATACAGAATGATTTCCAACTGATGAGGCCCTCTTGGACCTGGGGCCCGGGGTTATAGCCCCCCAAGTCCCTAGCTTAATCCGGCCCTGTTCATAACAAGATACGTTGATTATCAATAGAGAACGTTATTTGAGGTTATTGGGATAGAAAGAAAATATCTGACATGTAACCATAAAAAAAGTACCCAGATGTAATTAGTAGTTTCTAATCTAACGACGAACTGAACGTTTCTTTTCCACCGGTTTATATACAACGAACATATCAAGTCCTTCGTTATTTAATTGAGATCCTCCATTTTGAATAAACCAGTATTCGATATTTTACTATAAAAAATTTATCATTTGTTCATATTCATTCACACATTTTGACGTTAAATAATAATTATTTTCTGTAATGGAATATTTTGTTACACGAATTAATGAATGAACAAATTAACCTTTCAAACTTTTAACGAGATAATCATGGCATGATCTTAATTCAACCATCTGCTTTAAACGTACGCTTCAGCTTAATGCATCCATTCATAAATAGCGAGTTGTGGTGCTACACTATAACATCGACATTGACATTTGACATGTTTTAATTGTGGTTCATTGATTACGCACCGAGCCGGATGTGAATCACATATGCAATCCGTCAAATCCCGTTCGTTTTATGAATGTAATTTTAAGAGCACGAGTCAACTTTTTATTTTGAGAAGTATGAAATCATTGCGTTTGGTTGGGTTCGAGATTACACTATTTTATTTCCTTTTTGTCAAATCAGATTGAGCAAATATTCATTTTCTTTTATTTCACTTACTTATGATATGCTTTATGCCCAAATTATGGATGTAACGTAACTAGATTCTTAATAAATGACATATAATACAGTCTGAGTTGCTTGATAGATTCTCAGCAAATTTGATTTGAAAAGGTTTTGTAATTTGTAATTTGGCCGATATTCTAACATTCTTTTTCAAGAATTTTATTGAACTAACACGAGACTTCGTAACTTTTGTCCAATAATTTCCAAATTCATTGAAAAATTAGCGAAAATATAATTTTTATTATTGAATATAGTTTGCATTAAGGTTAACACATTTTAATCCATCGATGTTCTAATGCATCTCTAAAGATAGACTGTTCAAAGTCCGTTATTTATTTATCACAGTAAGTTATCTGAAGAACCACGTTTACCGCGAATGTCTTCGAATGAGGTGGTAATCGCTGGGATCAAATCTGAAAAAAATATAGCAGAACTGCTTGAGCTACTGATGCCCCGTGACTGGTTGCGTTATCCCGATGCAGGACAACTCATTTGCGTAATTTCCTTGGCGTTCCTATTTCATCACCTCATAATCTTGGAGCTAAATAGGCATGATAAACATTCTAAAATTATTAAAATTGAATCTATTAAAATCACAACTTTGGTATCTCAAAATACGATTATGATTTAGAGTTTGATACCGCCAGTTTCTCGTTACGATCCGTCTTGATACTGAGATATGAATCTACGAAAATTAGATTTCAGTCCAGTAACTTTATACATCACAGCATGCGTCAAATCCGATAGTTCTGATTTTTTATAGACTTGTTGGCCTAATAATCCTCGAGCGCCGAACGCAGGTTTGTCAAAAATCGAAAAAATCGGGTTGCTTACAAAGAACTAGTTTTTGAAAAAACATTTTTGAAGCAGACTAAATTTGTTACAATATTATACTGGAACAGTCTTTGTTTCGAGTCCTAGTTTCCAAGATTAAGCCTTTCATTTTTTTCTTCTTCGCAATTTATTCCAATTCTGTCTTTCGCATTGAATTTCGACTCTGATTATACTAACGAAGCCCTTTATTTTATGATGGGATGTTAAAAAAAGAGAATGAAATTAAAAAATCAAAGAGGAAAGTGAGAAATGTAGAAGAATTGAGAAATTCTTATTTTTGTAATGGTACACTCATGTTTTAAAAATAAAAGTAAGTTTTGCTAGATCTCTGATATCGTTTATTATGTATTAAGCTACTAATAACGAGGTAAATAAGATAAGCACAAAAAAAGTTAATAAGTTAGGTAATATCCAAACTAAAACAATTAAAATAATTTAGCTCTCGTGGAAGGTCCCGGTTCAGGTTTGTCTGTAACTGGATCGACGTATTGGGATGGCTATTTTCATCAGCGGATGGTGGTTCGTCGACGTTTTGCGCCCACAAGCCATCCTCTATTTCAACATCGGACAGATCTTCGACTTCTGGGATATTTACTACTGCAACATTAGATAAATTGTCACAAAAGTCCCCGCTGCAGTCCCACAACCCTTGGTGCAGGCGCAAGAAATCATCTGCTAGAGATGTTGTGGACCTGCATCTCTCGTCATTATTTTGAAGTTGAGGCCTTGTGGCGTGGATAATTGACTTCTCATCGTTGTAACGGTAGCGAATTTTCCACTTATTCCGAAAAAGCGGACGACCATTTGCTTCGAAGTGCTTCGTGCGCGGAAAACTTTTGTTGGATATGGCTCTTCCTGAAAGACTTAAACTAATTTTGGGTTCATGATCTCATAGTCGTCTTTTGAAGCATCGTGCAACACACGCTATTAGAAATTCATTGGCTGGTTTTAGTTTAAGCACCGTTCATTTTTTGTACAATTTGTTTGATATTTTCTATGTTTTTTTAAATCAAACTTTTTGTCCTCTGTAGATTAAACTGATATAAAATAAATGTTGCAAAAAGCGTATCTATCGGTATTTTAATTCGTAATAATAATAAAATTCGAAAAACAGACAACATATTTGAAATATTTAAAAAATAATGAGTGATGCGATAATTTTTGTGGAGTGGTTATTAATCAATAGATCACCTTCATCATGAATATCAAAATAAGAATAAAATCAAACTAGTACTTTATTCTAATAAGAAAAATTGATTTTTCCTTAGAACTTACATCTCAAATATTAAATTAATTTACAAAATTGAGCTATAAATTTGAATTAATTTATTTATAGCTTTTTCATTCTTATAAATGTGAACCATTTTTAAAAATTCTCTTTTTCATGTATTGGATTCCTTTTCAAGAATTTTTGAATCTTTCTTGGTATGTTTTTGTAATAACGCTACTAACAATACAGAAGTTGAAAAAATGTACGTTCCGAATACCAGTACCCGATAAATGAAAACCAATTTAAAGGTACAGCTGGGTTGATAAAAGTTACTATCCATTATTATTCCACCTGCATCCGTAAATACTGTATTACCTTCTTATATTTATTTCCAAACTAACCCATTTTATTGTGTATTGAGGTATAAGTTAAAGAGCTTAAAATTTGAATAGGGAAGTTATCAAAGCCTACATACAGCCAAAACAGCTTTGTGCATTTGTCCAAATTCCATCACACAAGGGCATAAACAGATTAAATGCTGACCATATGTGCACGTTATTCTCAAATTTGCGGTACTTAAGTTGGATAAAAGTAATATAATTGTTAAATCTGGTCAATTTAGACATTCGACGTTACATAAAATCCCATCAACCTGAAAATCGGAAAAATTGTTTAAAATACAATTGAAAATAAAATTTGAATGTTTCCCATAATTTCCGTGTATGGAAAAAATTTTATTCAAGGTCAAAGGTAAAAAAAATGAGTTATTCGCAATTTTTAGCTAAACGGTAAGTTTTATCATGAAAATACTTCAAACAAAAATTATAGATCATAAAATTATCTACAAAAATTATCAACAAATTATCTATATACTTTTTTTCTTACAAGCCACTGTTTCTGAGATATAATAATTCAAAAAGTTGTAAAAGTTGTCGTATTTAATGGTTTCATCAATATATTTTCAGCATTAAACTTTTCTTACAGCATTGAAATGAACCGAGACTATTTGTAAGAAATTTCTGTTGACTGGTTGGAACTGTCATAAGTTCGTTAAATAAATTATCAATTAACGAAGATGTTGCTAAAGTTCGGCGATGTTGTTCTGTAGCTTTCGTATTTCTCGTGCAATTATTATAGCCATTAAATGCGATAGTAAATCTGAAACATTATAACTTTTACAACTTTTTGAATCGTTATATCTCACAAACGATGGTTCGTAGAAAAAAAGTCTTAATAAGTTTTTTGTAGATAATTCTATGATCTACAATTTTTGTTTGAGGTATTTTCATGATTAAACTTACCGTTTTGCTGATAATAGCGAAAATTTTACTGATTTTCAGATTGATGGGAATTTATGTAGCTTCACTCTTATTTTTTTATCTAATTTGTCCGTTCTATTTGAAGGACAATTTTGTTATAAAGTAACTGTTATGAGCAGGTATATGAAGATGTTTCCAACCAATTATAAAAAGTCTTATTCTAGATAACATTAACATTTGCCAAAACAAAAGACGGAATTTTATCTAATATTTTTTCTATACCAACACGTATATGATCACACAAAAAAAATGAATATGTAGACATATCGGTCAGTTTATCAGATTTTCACGAAATATATTAGTAAGAATGAGCGATTGCTCTTATGAATTAATAAATAATAAGCGAAGAAGGTGTATAGTTCATGATTACCCTAATAATCTTAAAATAAATATGAACTAATTTACATGGTATTACATCATAAACGGTAATACGTTCCTCCTCCGTAGTCTATTTTAGCTTGACTTTTAGCATTGACATTTTAAGTCTAAGTAGGACCATAGAAACTAAAATTTTGATCAAAGAATACGTTTACTCCTGGTAGCAGAGCGTCAAGGATTTAGAAAAAGTTAGATATAATTTATACAAATTACGAAATTTCATCATCCATTCAAAAGCAGTTGTTGTCTATGTATGCTTTATTTCTTGGTGGCTAGAAATCATCAGGGGTAGCGGAGATTTGTGCTGTACAGCATTGTTGTTAAAACAATTGCAAAACTAGTGCAAAGAATTATATATTATATTGTTTTTCTGTTTATATCGAGCAAAAATAATAATCTAGAGGACCATCTCCAGGTATTTCCGATAACCATTACAAAGAAAATATCTCCATCCTATGAAGAGAGGTACAAAGCCATTTCTATTATAATTGTCAACAGTATCTTCATATTTATTCAAGTGAGTATCGAGGAAATGTTTTGATAAAAATTGGAGGAATAAAAACTGATGTCAAAAACATGGAATGCAAAGGATAATTCAAACAAATTCTTCCAGTTTCAAACATACTAATGCGTATCGTCAATATCAGGAATTTACTCTTAACAAATAATCTTCAAACAGGTTCAAGGGATGAACAAGTTTTAAACTAAGACGTTTAAGCCCCTGGTTAAGTTTCGTGTTGTAAATTGTATTTTTCAATGGTTTTTATAATTGTAAATAATTCTTCTTTCACCTCACTGACTTGGTGTGGCCTATTGAAAAATAAGAAGATTTTATTTTATTGAATGTCTTTCAGTTTTAATTTTCTTTAATTCAATGTTTACCCCTTCGAAAGAGCTTGACTATTCAAGAGATAAGTATCTTTGTGGGAATTCGAATAAAATTGAACGATTTTTTCTGGGTATTTTTATTATGTTTGTTTGTCATTGCAATAAATATTAACTCCATAGAACTATGAGAAATTCTTCAGTAATCATGTCATTCACTACGTATTTGCAATATTTTCCACGTTTTGTAAACAATTTTTATTTTTATCCATTCTAATTTAAATATTCTTCCATGGATCGTAATTGATTGATAAAAAATTCGCTTAGGCCAATACAAAAGTCATAATTAAAGGATTTATAATTGTAGAATATAAGGATTTAATTTGAATCTATAATAAATGAATAAAATATTATTAAACATTCTCATCATTCGTCATTGGTAGTATATTTTTAATGGAAATAATCGTGATTATCGATTGATCTAAATCAATACCTAATTTTGCTGTTAACGCTGCATAATCTTTCTCTATTTCAATTACTTCATCAATGGTTCCATTTTTTTAGTTTTAGCTTAGTTAGCTTCAGTATTCATAAATTTCAAATAAATAATATGATTCTGGTCACATCATAATCCTCAACGATTTTTCTTTCTGTCAACCATTGTTACAAACTTTGATGCTTTTCGTTCCTTGTGCGCTCTATAAAAGTCCAAAAGCTGTTTAATGTCTTACTGCACACTTTCACCTAAACTGTAAACCAGAATAAACAAATAGTTATAGTTTTCATTCTAGTCTACATTTGTCACTTACCACCGTGTAAATGATCTTGCATTTCTATTTTTTCTTACAATAACTTGAAATTTACGTTTTTATCTTTGTTTTCTGGTATAAAAAATCATCTCTGGTTATATATTTTTTAAGAAATTCCTGGTAATATATTGCATCCAATTAGATTTTATTGTGATGCTTTTATAACAGTAGGAACTGAAGTTGAGAGTTGAGAGAGAGAGTTGAGATCAAGTATTTCATAGTTAGTTCTTTGTTCCTAAATACCCAAAATTATCATTTATATTTGAGGTTATGATAGTAGGACTGCTGTTATTTGATAGATAATGTAGCAACGTGAGATTATCCATTTTAAACGGTACATCGGCATTCATTTGCCAGAAGTGCTCAAAAAAAAATCAAAGAAATCAATCGCAGAAAACGAATCATACTCAATCTCGACACACTCGAGCTCTCACACATCAGTTCAAACAATTTTGAACAGTCTAAACATCGAATTGATAGGTCATACGCTGTATAGTCCTTGTTTAACACCCAATGACTTTTTGCATTTTACCGCAGATCAAAAATAAATTCGATGTCAACGTTTTTTTTACAACTGAAAAAGCGAATGATGCGTTCACATAGTTTAGAGCAGCTTTTCTCTTTCGTAAATCATTTTCAAAATATTTATTGCTAGTTTTAGTTGACAGAATTACACCATATTAACTCTTAAAAAAACCAGATCCTAGCTATGGAAATTGAAGTACACTCCTATTGTAGCTACCCATGGATCTGGGAGTGCACCTGGACCACTTTGGGGATCACTGTTTAGAGCTATCTCAATAGGAATGGAAAAAATTACTGGTTCAAAAGCATGTATTGATATTGGAGAATATTTTGTAAAAGAATAAAGACATATCCAATTATGAGTTTGTTTTTATTTGTCTATCTCAAATCTTAAGTAGCAACTTTGTTTCTTTTTGTCGGATCCAAACATACCTCGTTGCAAAATTTGTATTGCATGCATTAATCTCGAAATAACCTTACCTAAAAACGTTCATTAGAATAATTAAGAGAAATCATTTTAAGTTAAAGCAACTAGACATCTCGATGACAGTATCTGCAGGAATTAAATATATTTACTGGCAGTGCTTGCGACAATAACGACGTCGGCAGTGATATAATTGGTCTCATTTTCCCTATCAGGCGTACTAGGCGTCACGAAGCTTTATATCGTGCGTCGCGTTCTCGTCGTGTGGTTTGCCAACTTTGCAAAACTCGATTCGCTATTGCTGATTCCGTTCAGTTATGTTGAAACAATAATCATACACTGTTCAACTATCTAAACGGTAATGATAATTTTTGTTGTATTTTGTAGCATCAATTATATTTCCTTACAGGTGTTATTGCGGCAAAAAATGTGGACGTTGACGATTTAAATCTGAAGATACAATCGTTTTTACCAGAGAACTTGGTATGATACACTTGGTATCATACAAATCTATTGATACAGCTTCCGATTCCAGCGAAGCTGTAAATTTTCCAACAGAGTTTTGAACTCACTGGATTTGCTAGGCATGCCACCGCATTATTTACAATTGAAGGTTATTTCTCCGATTATTTTGCTTCGTAATTTGAATCCGATACGGCTATGCAACGGTACGCGATTAGTCATTCAAAAATTAATGAAAAATGTTATCGAAGCCAGCATTTTAAATGGCAAGTTCCGAGGTGAAAATATATTAATAGCACGAATCTCTATTATACCTACAGATGTGCCAATTCAATTTAAACGTATTAGATTGGCATTTACAATGACTATGAATAGGTCCCAAGACCAAACGATGTCTGTTTGTGGCTTAGATTTTAGCACACCATGTTTTTCACTCGGAAAATTTTACGTGGCCCGCTCTCGAGTGGGTAAACCATCCAGTTTGTTCGTGTTAGCTAAAGTTGGGCTAACAAAAAATATTGTTCATGCTATAGAATTAAGAAATTGATATTGTTTGTTTGTGTTACTGTCGTAATTAATTGATGATATATATAATTTTAAGGAATAAATTATAATAAATAAAATAAAAAATGCCTCTTTCGCCCATTTACCACGTCCTTACACACTTACAATAAGTTCGTTATTTTTTTTTACACTAATAAGTAATTTATATGGCAAAAAACGTTTGTCGGGTCAGCTAGTAAATATATAACATTCTGAAATACTAAAGTACAATCAATCAAGGGTTGTGAGTGGTTCAAATTGGACGACAACCAAAATAGAATCAGCACCTAGAAGTAGAAGTTAATTGATTCCTTGTAAATGGGCCTATAATTTTAATACCGTTACAGTAGAAATTGATAACAACATAAGATCAACATTTTTTATGTTTACCAATATTATGAACGTAATGTTGGTTTCTATCAACCTTGTCCTCGCGTCGATTCAACTTAGTTGGCTTATTGGCTTTTCATGACCTTCGGGGTAACATCTTCTTCACAAGACCAACTACAAGATAAAGAAACCCTGAAAAAATATAGAATTATCACTTAATTTAATTTTTAATTTATTAAAAATTGCTGAAATGAACCAAAAAGAATATATATTTGTTATTTATGAATTGTTCCCAAAACATAATCTTGAAGCTACGAAATTAATGACATTGAACTTATTTGGGCCCACTGTAAGATCTATTATAATAAGTTTATTGGTAAAGACGGATACGGTGATGAAAAGCTCTTGAGTATGTAGAAAGATGCATTGTAAAATTGTAGTGCAAATGCTATATTTGTTGGAAACACCGAAAAAATAATTGGAGACTGGTTTAGTCAAGAAAGAAATTTGGTGAATACAGATCCAGTGATAATAAATACTGGTAAAGACAACTCAGATTTCCAATTGTATGAACTCTAAAGCAAGGTTTTCTGCTGCAATACCACAGGCTTGGTCAAATATTCTACTCTCAACCCTATTGATGGACTAAATATTACGTCACATCATGGTTTATATTGATTTTGGATTTTGTATCTTCTATATCCAGTATATCGATATTGGATGTAATTCAGTACACAGAGAGATAAATGTATCGATACTTCAAAGGAGACTAAAGAATCGGAAGTACACCACAATGTAGATATGAGATACAAGAAAAGTACCAATAGAACTTGGGTACAAGCAGCTAAAGACAAGAACAAATTTAATAACATTAATGAAGATTACATCCAGAATTGTATGCTAAAAAACTGAGAAAGATGTTGTTATTATATTGTACAAATGAATTTGTATTGAACACATTTGCTGTGTGTGTATTTACATTTTTTTTTAATTTGCTGGGGAGTGAATGAAATTTTCATGATTCAATAGACTACTTGTTTTTGTACTGCAAACAACTGTGTCAGGGTGGTTTTTTTAACCAATGATTTAAACAATATTATAACATAAAACTTTCCATATTAGATATTGGCCTTAAGGAAATCTGATTAAGACGTTTCAAATAATCAAATTAAGTACAATACTATCTAATAAATTCGAAAACGATTTACCTTCCGACATTTTCATCGGTATCAATTAATACGGTAATTTTGAGAATGAGGATTTTCTCTTTACGTTAGATTAATCTCAAATTAATGTTTCGGAATATATCTTTACACAGCTTTGATAAATAATTATAGATAATAACAATTAGATTAATCTTTATTCGCAAATAATTAGATAATTTGAATGCTAAGCGACTTGTGGATAACTAAATATATATGTTTGTAGCTTTATATTTTCAGAAGTTATTTTATGTGCATGAATTTGGAGTTTAGCAATATATGTAATGATAAAGCTTTTATATAAGGCGTGTTTATACGAGATGTGATTCAAGAAAGTAGGACACTAGAAAATGGAGAGATTTACAATAACGAAATATTTAGGCAGGACGAAAAATTCCTAAGGAAATATTTAACGAAATCTTGAACTTTACAAGCAAATCTTGAAAAATACAATATGAAAATAAACATAGATAAAACGATAACAATTATCATAAGCATAGAAACATAGTATCAAAATAAGAAATAGACAAATAAAACAAAAAAGAAAAAAGAAAACTTCAAATACCTGGGCTTAATGATAACGGGAGATGGAAAATTAGAGAAAAAAATAGCAGAAAGAACAGAAAACTATTCAATGCGACGAAAACATCTTTTTTAGGGACAATGAAATACCCAAGTGCAAAAGAGTGACACTAAAACGATACAAACAATGGAAATTAGTTCCTCGGAAAAATTGAAAGAAGCAAAATCTGATCAGACCATTTAAACATACATATGCATATTATAGAGAAATAATAAATACAAAACCTGCAAAATAGCAAATAGAAGAAAAATATCTTAGACGATTCTCGAACGTGTGAAAAAGATTTCTAATGAAATAATATTTGAAGCTAGAAAAATTTAACCAGAGCTAGGAAAAAAAAACAAGGTAGGCCTGGCTGGACGAAAGCCATAAAGCCACTGAGAATAGAGGAAACTACACGAGCTGCTACCACGTACAAAGAATCGAAAGGAATAGAGAAAATTTTGAATAAAAGACTCGATGAAAAAATAGTACCAATTTCCACGTCTTACGCCTGTAAGGGGAAAAAGACATAAGTATGTTTTATACCCCCATGTATGTCACAATTTGTGACAAGTTTGAACCCATTCTGGTGTGAAACGTGGTTCGTGAATAATGCGATAACATAATGTGTTGTTTCAAGCTGAAAACATTTGACAACGGAGCTCAGATAATATTAAATAACCTATGAAGATAATTACTAATATCAAAACCGTTTACGAGTGGTATTAGTAACTTAAAAGTGGAAAAGAGTTAATAGATGAAAATAAACAGTGCAAAAAATGAACAAACATATGATAGGGGGGTATTGGGACTTTTTATTCACGAGTTAGGCCATTAAAAGTCTTCCTGTCTGTTTACAATTCACCTCATTCATCAGATTTCGTATCTTTCGACATTCCCACAAAAAATAGACTAAATGGAATGGTGCGACTCTATGAGATGTGAATCTTATGGGGTCCTGTGGGTTTATTTTACTCATAAATTATACTAATTATAAATCAGTTTTTTCAATTAACATTTCTCCAGAAATTTCCAATCTGGGAATGAATTATAATTATTAGTTTTTTGCCAAAGTTCACAGTTCGACTATTGTTTGAAAGGGTTTATCGTTCTACTGACTGACTATGGATATGTTTGCCATATCTATTTCCGATAGTTTCTACCAAATTGGTACGTAGTTACCTTACACTATCTGTACCTTTTGCCTGGTAGGTGGGTTTCTATTGGTTCTGAGTATTTGATTTCTGGCTTATATCCACGTTTCTCCGTTTTGATTGCAGCGTCAGAGACATCAGTACACCATATCATTGTATGATTTCTTATTGATTTGAGTGTGTCATTTTTCAAATTGTTTTTTTGTCTGTTAACAATATTTAGAACTTTTTCTCGAAATTAACTTTTTTCTGGTAATTCCAGAAAGGAAATTTTTGCTAGTAGATTCTTTCATTCATCTAGGAATATAATTCTCCCCTTTCTTAAATCATCTTGGACAAACTTCGACAAACGGTGCAGTAGAGTTGATACTATGACAATTTTTCCGTCCTTGGACAAGTTTTAATATGCACATTGATCTCTGCACATAGCTCGGATGTCGCTTGACGTTTCTTTTGCAGGCTGTGAGCAATTATTGATCTCATATGTAGGTTCTACATCCCCACCTGTTGTCATTTCTTCTTCTCTACAACTTGATGGCCATCTTGAAGATATTCTTATTTCCATAGAAGTCTAGGGCTATTCAAAAATACTTAGACGTACTAAAACGTATGCTATAACAATTTCTTTTCTTTTCAGCCTTAATTAGAACTCAGGCTAAGGCTTAAACCATAACTGCGTTATGTTGAGTCAATCTTGATGATGATATCGCTCAGAGTATTTTCAAATTTACTATTGGTTTACAATTTCTACAACAGAGAGTATCTGCTTGGGTTAGTTTGCTCAGTAGTTCATGTATTACTAGGCCCTTCAAGAATAATAATGTTACAAGAATATGTGGTATAATTTCGTTGCAGATTATCAACGAAATTTCTTTTGTTTTCGAGTATAGCATGTCCACAATCCAGCGGATTATAGATCTATTCACACCAGGTAGGTTTATATGAACTTATTTTCTACGTTTGCATGGAGTTGCTTATTTAGTTTCTGTTGATCTAACTGCTCTATAAGAATGCCGACTGGTTTGTAGAGAAATATCCTTAAAGTATACATCTTTCATTTGATTGTCCAGTATTTTTCTATTTTTAAAACTAAGAATTTAACGATTATAGGTCTGAATGATTTCAAGTTTGTCCAAGACAGAAACTTGAAATAGTTGTGATTTAAATAACAATAGTAATAGTTTGTTGAGTCAACATCAATCAACATCATAAATAATGTAAAAAGTATTCAAAGTATGACAATATAAAATCAACTACGATCATACATTCCAATCATGATGAAGACATATTCGTAGACAAAAATGCTAATTTCAACAATAGCTGTGACAATCGTTGACCATTTAAAATCGAAAGAGGAGGTATTTTTTCAGGCCCTAACATATTATATGATAATTTCTTTCAACAATGTTTTATTTTTCGAAACGAGGGGTGCGGCATATGCTTTGGTCAGAATATTATCTTGTAAAATCACAAATAAGCAACCTAATACTTTTGTATACGATTCATTGTGCATTTGTTTGTACGCATCAGGTTATCTCATATTCTAATCTCGTTCGAGCCATTCACAGTAGACAGGAAAACAGTTGCACTTTTTACCCACCAAAAAAACCATCTCGTATTACTTAATTGAAATATTAGATCGGAAAAAAAACTGTGAAATCTTTGAAGCACGTAAATCTACTAAGAAATTTACAAAATGGGATTTAAAATGTGGTTAGGATTTAGGTCAAGTTCTAATTCGTACACTATTGTTGGTGATAATATTTACAATTTACTAAAAATTTTTGGTTTAGTTCATCCTATTAGGTTGAATGAAACGGTGGAATCATATTTCTTCAATATTTGATCGCATAACGAGGAAGCGAGCTCGTAATCACGTTAAAATATCAAGTTATAACAATTCTTATAAAAATGGTAAATTAGTAAACTATAAACTTTTGACTTCAACTATATTTTTTTCAAATTATTCATCAGACCAAAAAGAAATGAAAAAGCATCAGCAAGACTTATACGTCGTCCAAGTTATTGCTTTAATCGAAAATGGACTGTTCAGCAAGCTGATGCTAAGCAATTGAATATGACCTGCGCAGCGGTTTAAAGAGTGTACCAGCGTTATGAGAAGACTAGATCCTCTCATAGGCGACCTGCAACAGGCATAAGGCGATTAACAACCGCTTTACGGTGTTAACAACATTAAGAAATCGTCACCTCGATGCCGTTCAAATGCTACGACAGCTCCTTGAGGTACGAGGAGTGATTATTAGTCAGTGGACTGTAAGACAAAGGCTGTAATACAATAATCTGACCCCTAAAACACCTGAGACTTGTACAGGATCATGTGAAATGGACGTTGAAACAATAGAGACGTGTTCTGTAGGAAGGTAGAAGTAGGAAAGTGGTAACAGGATCGCAACCAGTTTGAATAATCGCATCAATGAATTTTGGCCCGAATCACTGCGTAGAGTGAGGATATGCTGTATCACCAAGGAGGCGACGGTTCTATCAGAATCGTTCACCAGTAAAAATGATTATGATTATAGCATATGGCGTCTAGTGTACTTGTTTTTCACTTTATTTCTCATGGTAGAACCATGTCACTTGGGAACGTAAACTTTAGGAAGACTTTAGGAAGACCTCCAAAAAGATGGACATGGACATGGACATCAACATCTCAAGGATGACAAGTTGGAAACTATAGGCAAAGGCCGACAATACTTTGAAGAAGAAGAATGATCACCGCACTACAGACACCTGGTGTGACGTTCGGGATAAATGTGAACAGTGCAACAATACTGCACTAAAATCCAAGACCATATAAAGCAGATTGCGTATTGCAGCTATTTCGACGTTGAGCATCCACCGTACTCTCCCGACATTTCTTCCTGTAACTTTGCCTTCACTACTAAGGTAGCCATCTTTTCCAAAGATAATGGTAACTTCAAGAAAAAAAAACAGTCATCATGACTTATTTCACTACCCTCGTAAATATTTTTATTAACATATATTTGCTGGGGTGCGAGATCTACAGACCTAACCTAACCATCAGCAGCATCTAAGATTTTCCAAAATTAGCAAAATATAATATGAAATATTCAACAAAAACTGATAAAAAAAATTATTTTTTCCAAGAATCAGTGCATTTTTGGTATAAGGTTCATAATGATAGAAAAATTGCGTATTTTGAATTTTTCACAAAAAAGCTTTATAATTTAAGAATATTTAGGTTAAGTAAGGTTAGGTTAGGTTAGGTTAGGTAAGGTTAGGTTAGGTTAGGTTAGGTTAGGTTAGGTTAGGTTAGGTTAGGTTAGATTCTTCTTTATTTACAGTAATAGACATTTCAAGCTAAATACAGGGATAGAAGATACCGTTTTTATACCTGCAAATGTGCGCTCGATGTACCCTTCTATATAATCTGTGCGCTCGAGCCACCGTGCGCTCGACTCATGTGCGCTCGACGCACGCATTCCATATGTTGAATTGTACGTTTACAACCATCGTATAAAGCTACTAATCGAAGAAACAAACTATTAAGTTTAATGCATACATATCAAGACATCCTTTATAGATTTTTTTATTAATTTTATGGTGAATTTTAATTTGTTATTGTTCTACTAAATCCAATCATGAGGCCACCACTGGTTTTTTAATTAGCTTCTCGCACTGCCGGCCTTTTTCTGTGTAAACAAAGATCAAAATTTAGAAAAAAATTAATCGTTTCTTCATGGTGAAGCATTGTGACCACCACTGTTTGGTAATATTTAGATGGTGAAATCATTAATCACGGGTCGGTATTTTTGAAAAAGGATCTTTTTCGTCTCAATGGGCGTGGCGGGCATAAAGTCCCATGATGAATATTTCAAAAAACTGTCGGCAAAATGCCACACAAATAAAACAAACTATCGTTGATGTCTGAATTTCATTGGAATTTTCGGAAACAAACATGTCAATTAGTTATTCTTCTGGAAAAATACAATGTCATGGGCGTAATCACTTTTCAGACGTCTTTAGTATCCAATTTTCATATTTATTTCGAACCAACTTCTTACAAAAATGTGTGTCCGAATTATTATTCGAGAAAATAGAATAGAAAAAAAAATACAAAAATTACGATGACCTCAAAAAATAAATAATCTTCTAGTTGTATATCTTATATAGAATGTCTCAAATTGGAATAGTACATATTATATAAACTGATACTGTAATCTACTTCATATTTTGTTTAACATCTTCATCATCGAAAAGAAGAGAATAATCATGTTATGAATCGATTTAGTTTCTTCTTTATTTAGATGATAATATTCAACAAAATCAATCTTTTCGAATTAGTACATTCTAGTAACAAAAGCAAAGTAGTATAAGTAATCTTGTAAACGTGAATTAGTCTTCATAGTTTGTTATGAAGTTATTCTTACCCATAGAGGAAAGTTCCAAGGGCACAAACTTGGCACATGCTTGGCCCAACTATGTAGAACTCTGGTCCAAGCTTGCAAGGCAGGTTTGGCCCAGTCTTGGTAAAACTCTAAAGTAATAACGATGGGCCAAGTTTGGTCACCAAGACTGGGCCAAGCTTAAATACAAGGGCTGGGCCAAGCTCAAATGTCAGGGCCAACCTTAACTGCCAGAACCGGGCCAATGTTAAATACCAAGACTTATTCATTAAATAACTTTTTCTTCTTTATCTTATTCAGGTATGTATATGCCTATATGAGTAAGCCAGATTACCATGAACTGTTTGATTAGGGGTTTTGACATACAAAAAAGATAGGAAGGCGTTTAGCGTTATTTTGAGTAAATAAAAAATAGTAATGATTTGTTATTTAATGCAACAGATAAAAAAATATGTTTTGCGAATGAAAAGCGTGATCAAGGTTATTATGAAATATTGAATGATTTTGTCGACGAGTGTATTTTCTTGTACTCTTATGTCCACAACAATCGTTTACAATCAGTCAATTCGGCTTCGAAGAGCCCCCCGCTTGCTTTGATCCTTAATACACATAGGTAATAATTCCCAGGGCTTGTTGGATGTTGAAAACTCAGCGGGACAGATACTCGATAAATCGAGGTGTATCGCGAAAAGAAAAGTTAATATTTATGGATTGACTTTTTGATGATATAAGTGCCATTACTTATGGGAAAGTCGTTAGGAATACAAATCATATAAAACGAAGTAAGTACGTAGTATTCAGGATTCAGTTCCCAGAGTTTTTAAAAGTACACAAATTGTACTCCAATTAATACGCTGGTTTCACAGGTAATACTGAGAATAAAATTTTGAACATTAAACACGATTTAACACTGTTGATGTTTAACTGTTGATGAAAAATGTGAGTGAGTTTTATGTATCTAACGCCTCAATTATCTCGGAAACAGCTATAAAGGTCTTGTAATACGGTCGGAATTGAGGTGGTATTTACATTATTGACAGATCATTCCTTTTTCCGGAAAAATAATGAACTTTATTTTTCCAAATGGATCACCCTGTATATTTTTCGCTTTTGGAAATCCTATTTTTCATGTAATATGATCTTTAAAGGTTTGTTGTCATGTTAGAAATAGCTCCACATATGTGAAGTAGAAAAATTACGAATTTTAGAAGATATACAGTAAAAGCGATAACAGCGGATACTCAAAATGTTGTCAACTTACTTCAATACAAAAAGCCATGCGATTTTTGAAACTTTGCAATACATTTTGCAACATCCGTGACTGCTCAACTCCTCTTCTATCTGTGGTAATCCCTGTTTGATATTACTAGCTTTCGATTTAGTTAGTGAAAATACAAAGTAGAGAAGTGTAGAAAATTGGCAACGATCCTTGAGATATGCTGTTGCCCAAATTTTTCGACAGAAAAAATTTGGTCGATTTGTAGTATCAGAAAGGGATATTTAATTTTAGATGAAGAAGAACACAACAGAAGAACGATAGAGAATTCTTTTGGTATTCTGGTTTCTAAGTGGACAATTTTCAAAAATATGTCTGTTAAAAATATTATGTTAGTTGTTTAAGCATCAGTGTGTTTGCATAATTGGCAGATATAACATAAATGTTTTACCTTTCAGTCTTTCGCTATCTCTCGCTTTTTTGCGACACTTTTGTATCCTGCATAGTCTATTATTATTTTTTGTTCATGTTTTCTTTTTCTTCTTCACCTTCTGGAATCTTCCAATCAACTTTTTTCACATTTCATGCTTTCCTGAAGATGACCTATCTCGTACCTTTGGGAAGCTAGCTACTGTAGTCTCTTATATAATTAATACTTCCGTCCTAGGTTAGTTTTTAACTATTTTAAATATCTCTCGTTGCCAAATTTGTGGTTTTTGGTTCAGATTTTGCAACTGCAAATCATTATTCCTAGCTTTTCATTTTTCTGCAATTATCTATCCAGACTTTTTCGAACTTTCCTCTTCGTGAACCCATCTCTTGATCCAATTTGTTAATTTTACGGAAGTCCAAACTCCTTTAATATTTTTAATTATTTCTGTGTGTATCATCTGATGCCATACCTATTCCTTAGATTCAATAACTAATTTCCTTTATATTGTTAATACGGAGATGTAGGATCTGGTATTTTTTCATCATTTCCATGCTATCTTTATAGAAATTACTATTCCTTTTTTGTAATAGTCGTCTTTTGACTTTAATATGACGGCATCGTTTATGGCTTGCAGGTTCCATTTTTCTGATTTTAGCATTTCGAAGCCATTAGGTTTAGCTTTATAATGAGTGTTGTCTATTGTTGTTATTGACATTAACTTTTTTTCCGGTAAAGAAAAAATATCAAACGAAAAGGTATTTTGAACAATGAAAAAGGGTTTTCAATAACATTAAAGAAAATACAAGCTAAAATTCGTCAAAATAATAATTTATTTGTAATTTTAACTTATTTCAATATTGATAATGCATTCGATTAAAAAAAAGAGTTATAAATATACATAGGAATGTGACACATAAGTATATTAATTTATAGTCTTGAATTTTTTTACTAATTTATTTATTAATACAGTTTACTACGGCTTATGTATTAATAAATCTGTTAAAATACCTAGTGACCAAAGGGTATTCGAAAAGAAAACTTTCACTTTCAAATTAAAATGAACTTAAAGTATGAAAAGTATAAAATCTTAGGATTTTGAAAGCAACATTTCGATAATAACTTTTTTTTTCATACTGTACTGTAAAGTCGACTTCACAGTATTAATTTGAGTCCGGAAAATGGCAATTTACGGTATCCTTGTATTTTACAGTATACAAATTCTCCCAAACCCGCTTGAAATAATAATAATTGTTTACAATGTTACCTTTAGTGCCCTCAGATAATTTTGCTTTTTATTTAAAACCGAAAACAGTATGAAAAAAAAAACATATCACGATATACGTCTCTGAAGTTATTATTAATGTACTCGATTACTTATTCTTGACTCGGCTCATCCGTCGCCTCGTCTATAAACATCTATCTCGTACAGTATTAAATCACTGCTTTCTGGAAAACTATAACCCCGATCGATTTTTGAAACTCTCTTAATTAGCATCTTTTCTGTGATATTTAAGCCGAAAGATACTGGGAGTCACAACTATACATCAGGAACCCATAATTGTACCTACATCAAACTTGTGGATAATTCCCCGTTGCAAGGAACCACAAAATTGCATCCAGACGTTCACATGACATCTATGCATCGCCAGAACATCGGCCATAGCATTTAATTGTTAATCTATTAGATGAAATGTAGCTAAGGAATAATAAGAGAAAATAATGATATTTCTAATAAAAATAACTGGTATTGGTTTACGAATTATAATCAACATCAGCCATGTTGCCTTTTCGTAAACTATAACCCCGATCGATTTTTGAAACTCTATTAATCACTAGATTTTTAGGGATATTTCATCCGAAAGATTCTGGGAGTCACAACTATACATCAGGGATCCATAATTGTACCTACATCAAACTTGTGGATAATTCCCCGTTGCAAGGAACCACAAAATTGCATCCAGACGTTCACATGACATCTATGGATCGCCAGAACATCGGCCATCGTATTTATTTTGTTAATCTATTAGATGAAATGTAGCTACAAATTCAGATCACACTAAGCGAACTGTTTACATTATCACTTTACTTTTAACAGTTATCAAACGCGCGTCAGAAAGTGGAGTCGCCGTGGAGATAACTAAAGGTTTCAAAAATTCCAACATTGATCAGATAGGAATTTCATATTACTTCTACTACTCCCACTGTTAGCTATGCTTTGTGTAATATGGCAATCATCATAACCACTACAGAGTGAGTTTGTAGAAAAAATATAAATCACCGTATTAAAGTCACTTAAATTTAATTTGGAACTAATGCTGTAACTAATGAATTAATTAGAAGACTTCTTTCTAAACCACACACATTACCACCTCATGGTCAAACTAATTCTGTAAATACATTAGAATTGATGTTCAAAATGGTCTCCTCAGTAGGTATACGGATCAGCAATACTGAATTCTCTGAAATACTTTTCAATAAATAAATTACAAAATCACACTCTATTGTATTTGTATAAAACGTTGTTAATCAAATGGTTGTCGTTACAACTAACAAGCATTAACATCATAAATTTAAGAGATAATGTCCTTCCTTAGTTTCTTCTGTAACAATGTCATAAAAACATGATTTGAAATTCTTTAAAATAAAGATACTTTTAAAGCGATACTAATCCACCGTAACACAATTGCAAATATGCAACGTTTCCAAATAATAATGGCCCTGTATACTAAATGTTTTGAATTTGAGTTTTATGATCGTTTTGTTGAAGAATCTGTGGGATGCCGGTAGCCGTAGTTAGTGTCACATTAAACCGGAAAGCTGTATAACTCCAGTCGGTAGGTGACAATGATCATTCCAAGATTTTTCTGCTTATTTTTTGGTTTTATTTATGGTTGTTGTGGAGCATTTCTAGTGAAGAGCTAGAAGTATCCTTAGAATGAAGTACACACATGGTCTGGGTTTTGAAAGATTAAATATAATTGAGCTTTTAAACAAAAATTTAAAAGCATAACATAGGAACAAGCAACATAAAATTCTGGGTGCATTCTTTTCTTATTATTTGAGACACATTTGATTTTTATTTCTATTGGTCAATATCCTTGATATTTTCATAAATAATTGAACGTTTTAAACGCTGATTGACAGTTAATTGAATAAAATGTTCAATATTCTTTGTATCGAAATAATATTTTCCTAAAATTTATGAAAAACACAAAGCTCGGGGTTCAATATAAAAATTCTTTCGAACAACACACCCTGACCGGACTAGTACTTAATGGTAATAAGAAGGATATTTCTAACAATTTTCACCGTCCATGTAACTGGAGAATTATTTCCTCGTGCGGAATGGGTCTATATGTAATTTAAAAATGTATTAGTACAGACAAATTAGCCGATTTTGAGCAAAAACCTCAAATTATATTGGGCGGTTTTGATTTTATAGATTCTGGGAGATTTTGGAATAAAGAATAAGTCTAGAAGCTCTTAACAAAATTACAGGTACGGATCTTCGAAATTTGTTCCTAATCTCAAAATATTCACCGTAAAATGGGTTTATACACTCAAAAATATTTTAAATCGCGAGAGCTCGAAAACTACGAGGAATTTGAAAAAAAGTCCTGGAACAAAAAATGTATAGCACAAAATTCTCTACAGATTAGACTCCAAGCTCAAAATTTTCACTGTAAAATTAGTTCATGTACTCAAAATCATTTTAAATTGCGGATAACTCGAAAACTATGCTGGGACAAAAATGTGGAGCGCAACATTCTGTACAAAAAAGATTTCAATTTTTATCTAACCTTAAAATTCCTATTATAAAATGGGTCTGAAAATATTTTGAATCGCGAATAATTCGAGAACTACGTAGAATTCGAAAAAAAGTACCGGAGCCTAACCTAACCAAAACTGTTGAGCACAAAATGAGTATCTACATTTTTGTGAAAGAGAAACTATTCAGAAGTCTGTGAATATTGAAATAATAATTGGGCGGTTTTGATTTTCTAGATTCTGGGAGGTTTCGGGATACTGAATAAGTCTAACCAAAAAAAAATTACTGGCAAGATTTTCGAAATTTTGGGACTTGAAACTCAAAAAAATTCTGATACGCGAATAACTCCAAAACTCTAAGGAGTTTGAAATAACTGCCAAAACAAAAAATGTAGATTATAAAATTCTCCACAAAAAAGTTTGCCAGGTATTTGTTCCTAATCTCAAAATTTTCACCGTTAAATGGGTTTATACATTAAAAAAATTTCTCGAAAACTACGAGAAATTCGATAAAAAGTCCTTGAAAAAATTTTCTGCAGATTGGTCTCTAAGCATGTTTTCCTAACATCAAAATTTTCACTGTAAAATTAGTTCATGTACTCAAAATCATTTTAAATTGCGGATAACTCGAAAACTATGAGGATTTCTACACAAACTGCTGGGACAAAAATGTGGAGCGCAACATTCTGTACAAAAAAGATTTCAATTTTTATCTAACCTTAAAATTCCTATTATAAAATGGGTCTGAAAATATTTTGAATCGCGAATAATTCGAGAACTACGTAGAATTCGAAAAAAAGTACCGGAGCCTAACCTAACCAAAACTGTTGAGCACAAAATGAGTACCCACATTTTTGTGAAAGAGAAACTATTCAGAAGTCTGTGAATATTGAAATAATAATTGGGCGGTTTTGATTTTCTAGATTCTGGGAGGTTTCGGGATACTGAATAAGTCTAGCCAAAAAAAAAATTACTGGCAAGATTTTCGAAATTTTGTGACTTGTAACTCAAAAAAATTCTGATACGCGGATAACTCCAAAACTATAAGGAGTTTGAAATAACTGCCATAACAAAAAATGTAGATTATAAAATTCTCCACAAAAAAGTTTGCCAGGTATTTGTTCCTAATCTCAAAATTTTGAGATTGGGATTGGGCAGATTGGTCTCTAAGCATGTTTTCCTAACATCAAAATTTTCACTGTAAAATTAGTTCATGTACTCAAATTCATTTTAAATTGCGGATAACTCGAGAACTACGAGGATGTCGACACAAACTGCCGGGACAAAAAATGTGGTGTACAACATTCTGTACAACCTCAATTTTTACCTAACCTCAAAATTCCCATTTTTGTGAAAGAGAAAATATTAAGAAGTCTGTGAATATTGAACGAAGGTAGTGTTCATGATTGCGTTTTTTAAAGTTAGTTCATTTTAAACCAAGAAGTAGTTCATATGTGTTATATAATGAAAATATTGATAATAACACGATTGGATTTGCTTGTTTATATGGCGAGTGATGAAATATATCCATTGATTTGCAAGTGCAAGTCGAAAATTATGCTAGCTTATCCGAGTAGAAAATAGAGACCTCAAACATCATGATGCATTTGGATTTTTTGGAAAACGAAGTAATTTTCCAAGAGTTAGAGCAGTTTCCATATGCGCCTGGAACGTAAATTAGCTTGAATTCGCTCAGCGGATGTGAGTATTTATCAATAAAAGGTGGAAAATATATTTGGGCATGTGTTGAAAGATTGTCAATAAAATTTCATCTATTTTGGACATTCAGCTAATTGAAGATAAACAAATAAAATAAAATTTCAATATAAAGAAGAAAACCACAATGAGTAATAGTATCGAATTGTCATTAAATATTTGATATAGAGGGAGATAAGCTTTATTGTTATTAGAACATTTTACAATTTTATGGACAAAGCGACAAAATTTCATATTAGATAATATGAAATAACAATGTGGATTAATAATAATAATTATAATACATATAATAACTTACGTAGTACTAAATTGAATTAGGCCAGTCTATTGAGGACTCTGACCATCATTTCCTAGCGTAAAATTTTGGGCAGCTGAATTCAAACCAATTAGCTTGACTGACGACGAGTGTCAAGACAGCTAAAAACTGCTATAATCATCATCAAAAGTTCACCAAATGAAAAAATAGTCGACATAATGTGTTGCAAAGAGTGAACCTGCTCCAAGAGAGGCGAAGACGGTTTCTTTGGCCGGAAAAGTTATTCGTATGGGACACCTTGATTAAAACTAAAAACATGGTAGTATGGAATAGCTTATATTACATGTATGAACAAGGTAAGTAAATAAACATGAAAAACAATAATAAAATATCGTCCAATTAACCATTAGATTGAAGTCACTAACACTTTAAATAAACTTGAGGAAAATTAGGATGTATCAGTTGCTTATAGTACGTCTGGTATCTGCAATTCTTTGAAAACTGGTAATTTAATGTAAGTCTTAGTATAGAGATAAGGTAGTTTTGAACTTTTTTAAGGGAAACATGTTATTGTCAAAACTATACAGAACCAATTGAAGAATAAGGAAATTCTTTCTATTGGAAGTACCTCTTTATAGGTGTTATTGAAAAATTTGGGTTCTAAATACAAAAAGGAAGAACGAACAAATATTGCTAGCCAAAGAGCGTGTTTCTTAGAAATTATGACTAATATTAATTTTATATTTTGAAACTTTCTTATCCTGTGTATCAATATTTTTATCAAAAGAGTTTCGCAAAAAATGTTGATTTTAACCATGTAAATAAAATACAAACAATACAAAATACAAACATTTCAAAAAGTTTGATTTCTTGTTAAACTACCAATTTGTAAATGTCCGACCGTTGGTTATAATGAAAATATTGGTACTGACGTATTAGTCACGTGTTGGTAGACTTCCACCGATCCGACTTTATGATGTTACGCATAACTGAGATGAACATTCAAATTTCTTTGTATCTCAATTATCATATTGTTACATAAATACATATAGAAAAAAATAGTGTGTAATATAATAATTTTTAAGTTTGCCCTCATATATTTTAACCCATTCGCAGTTAAATCCATCACGAATCCATCTTGATCCATCACTTTATTCTTAAGTATTACAAAAATGCTGAGAACACATAAACTAACCCAACACACCCTGCGGCGAGCAATCTATCTTATTTTGCGATTGTTCTCGCTCTACACAGTCAGTAGCTCTTGTATTTGGACAGATAAGATGATGCGCAAAACAAATTCTTCAAAAGTAAACGGACACTGTATCTGCACCGTACAGATCCGCATCCAAAGTACGAGGCATATTTTTTAAGTAAGTACCGTTTTGGAATTAAAAAAAGAAGTGCCAAGATATCGCAATAATTTTATTTTTACATGAAAGCCTGTACCTTAATCTACTTTTCCGTGAATATTGAGGCACCAGTTTTGATAACCTCCTCATAAAATTCTGCCGCCTGACTTGTTAACCACTGTATCACAACTATTTTGACTTCGTTATCGTCTTGAAGACGCTGACCGCCCGGGTGTTTCTTCAAGTGCAGGAACAAATGGTAGTCACTGGGCGCCAGATCAGGGCTCTAGGAAGGATGATCTAGAGTTTCCCATTGATTTGATGAGATTTTTGGTCATATTAGCCACATGTGGACGGCCATTCTCATGCAGCAAAACGATGCCCTTACTCAACTTGCTACGTCTTCTGTTCTGAATAGCACGACGCAGATTGTTCACAATAAGACGCTGCATTGATTGTCTCATTACGAGGCCAAAACTCCACTAGAAACACTCCTTTTCTGTCCCAAAAAACTGTGCACATGATTTTCCGGGCAGAAATTGTTTGTTAAATTTCACTTTTTGGGTCATGATGAATGCCGCCATTCCATGGATTGTTGTTTCTTCTTCTTCACCGATCTCACGATGAATATCGGTTGGTTTTACGCCTTTAGCACTTAGAAATCGTATAGCACCCCGTACTTCATAATAGGCGAGACTCACGATTGTCGGAGGCATCTTAAACACTCAGTAAACAACGTACACAATGAAAAATCAGACTGTAATGGCGTCAGTGCGTAGACAAGAGATGTAGGTAACCAGCGCGCATGTGCGGAACGCCGACCTTGGGATTGCGGCGGCGGAATCGACTTACTTAAAAAATATGCCTCGCATTTATGAATACTTTTCTGAATTTATCAAATATTAAAGAAATCGTTTTGTACGAGTAATATATGACGATTTCCATATTTCCTTCTGTAATTTGTCAAGCGTACTCCATCTTGTTGCAAAGCTAATAATAAAATGTACCTCCTAGAATATAAGTTTTTCTTCCATTGATTTCAAAATTGAACGTATTTATGTATCTCTCATTTCATTTTTCTCTTCTACTTTTTACTGATCTAGTTCTAAATTCTCTCTTTTACTACTTGTGTTTTTTTTCGCCCATCACCTGGATTGTAATGTTTTGGACGGTTTATTAGAGAATGTTTGTTTTAGAGCACTTTTTGTATAGTTAGAAGATATTCAAGATTGGTAACTGTGAATGACAACCGGTTAAATAAAATTGAAATTGAAGCTATAGTAATACAAAATTTGAAAGTAGTTACCAGAAAATGTTAGTTACGTTCCTGTATTGCATCTATATGTCAAATATATCATGACTAGGTCTACTTGGAATTGTAGAATAAAGGCGCAGTAAGATTCATACTAGAAAGCAGATTGTTCGATAATGGTCCCACTGGGTAGATCGTTCATTAGAGTTTCAGGGGGTACATTGTGACTCGTGGTCCCGAAGAATCTCCACCGTGGCAATTTTTTGGCCATTTTAAGCGTTACGATGCAATTACTGTTTAATGGGCATTCAGTTTGTCAAAACCTACATATAACAAGTACAAAGGAAGTGAAATTACTACGGTAAATTAAGAATAATGTACGTTTTTTATATTGCAATTTATTATGCTTTTAATGACTTTGCTTTCAAAAAAGAAAAATGAATTATGTGTTCTAGGTAAAAGTCAATTTTAATGTGACTTATACATATTCCAAAAATGAAGACATATTTCGGAACTGAATCTTATCATCACTTTCTTCTAACAGAAAAAGAGTTCTGGCTTGTGGTTTTTCGAAAGTGATTTCTAAAAAGTTGCAAATCACTTTAGTATAGATAAAATTAGAATAATAGATTTGATTTTATTTATATAAATAATTTTGCACGAGGCATTTTCTACTGTGATCGTAAAATGATTCGGGTGTCAGTTTTTGTGTCAAACCGGCATAACTGCAGAATTCATATGAATGAAAAAATTTTGATAAGACTGGAATAGATCGAAACGTTGAAACAACTTATCCACAAAATTTAATACAAATATATATTGGGTAAGTTGGTGTAGATGCCATATTTGGGGGCAAAATAAAAATCATTCTTTATGACTTTATATCCTAATCTCACTAGCAGTCTTACACCAACTTACACTAAAAATAAAATTTATGAATAACTTCCCCACATTAAACTACCTTACCACAAGAAAATCGATTAAATATTGTATTCTTATTATAGAAAGTGGTTGGGATTAGTAAGTATTCTGTAATCTCAAAAATACACGCACAATGGATAAATGAACTATTAATATCAATTGAATAAAAAGAATAGAAACTGCTTTAAATATTTATTAAAATATCCTAAGATAATTGGTTCAAACGCATGGAATCTTAATAGAGAATATTTGGAAAAACAATAAACCCATATCCAATTATAAATATTTGATTTTATTTGTCTATCTCAAAACTTAAGTATGTGTGTGTGTTGATCTTTAGCTTCAGGAATCATAGTCCTCAGCCACAAAATTTGTTTGAAAGAAATCAATAATTAGAACCATATTAGCGCTACAAACTATTAGAGAGGGGCTGGCTACAAAAAACAGGGTCGATAAGTTGCGCGCCATTTCAGCTTGTAAACTGGCGGCACCAACTTAGTACATCACCAAAAGCCAGCACAGATCGAATATGAAAATACCAGCCGGTCTTTCCGAACAGGAAATTGGCTGAAAAACCTCATCACATGCGCGCGTGAAACTTTTTCTAATATGGGGTTTAAGCTTCAAATAAGAGCGGTGTAATAGCGCAAGATGTTTTGCAGGCCAGAAAACTCTCATAAGAAGTGATCGAAAATGCCGGAAAACTCATAACATTTTTACAATGATAGAGGCGAGCGCCGAGATTACCATGTTGCCTCGAAGTTCCTCAAAGTTTCTTGGGGTACCTCGAGCCGATACTCAATACTGAGTAACTTTATCAAAAAGTATAACTATTTCCAGAAGTTTTAGAAAAAATTTGAACACAATCAATTGATAATCGGTGCAGTAAATGAATTTACCAAAAAAATTGGAAGCCCGTTTTTTGGCGTTTTGCTATCACGCCGCTCTTAGTTGAAACTGCAGAAACCTAATAAAAATGTTTCGCAAGCGCATGTTATGAGGTTTTTCAGATGAGTTTTCCGGCACTTTCGATCACTTCTTACGAGGATTTTCCGGCTTGCAAAACTTCTTGCGCTCTTACTTGAGGTTTAAACCCCACGTTATAAAAAGATTCACACGGGCACGTTATTAGGTTCTTAAGCCAATTTTTCCGTTCGGCATTTTCATATCCGACCTGTGCTGACCTTAAGAAGTGGCGTTTGGTGATGTACTAAGTTGGGGCCGCCAGTTTACAAGCTGAAATGGCGCGTATCTTATCGACTCTGTTTTTGTAGCTAGCTCTGGGACTATAATTGAATTAATGAGTTTAAAATTCCTTTGTTTTCTTAGCTTAATTAATACGTTAAATTTATAGGAAAATTAATATTGTTATGAGTATGAAATGGTTAATTTATGTGGCATGATTTTACAAGAAAATATTAGATGATTTAGATCAGCAGTAGATGTATTATCACTTGAACACTTAGCACTGTCCAATAAAACTATTTTATTCAGAAAATATACCGTGATTGAGCCTCATTCTGGTAATGGTAGAATATTTTTTTACTGACACTATATTTATTTAACAAAGTGTAGTGTCTAGTTGAACTCAGGATATATTTTTTCCGATGTGTATGCCAGTTATTATTCAGCTCTTTTATAAGAATTGGTAGTATGACTTGGGTGTTGCAAAATTTCTCTTTACTATTTTTTCTTATTGCTTCTTTTGTGAGTTGAGCAGCAATTTCATACCCTTCAATACCAGCATGCCCTTTAGTTCATATAAAAGTAATTTTTATATTTTATTGATTTAACATCCACAAGCAATTCCACAATAGTGTGTTTTTAAAGTTTTTTTACTTTTTGTTGCAAGGAATTATAGTGCTTGACAAACATTTCTGTTGTATATATTGAACATGAATCGTGTAACTTAAATTTCACCTTTACCTGTTTGTCTAAATGCAAAACTTAAATAGCAATTCTAATATCTGTACATAAAACTCTTATCCACCACTAGGAGATGGTTGGTTTGTGACAAATATTTTCTTGTAGATTAGCTCCAGAAAAGTTCAACAATATCGGAATAAAAAATATTATTTCTTCTTGAGTTAAGAAAAAACTGGAGATATGACCTCCAATTTTGGTTCCTAACCTAAAAATTTATTGTGGAAGTTATTACAAGCGAATTATGATTTAGTAAACGCGTTTTTGGTGGAGAAAAATAGATATTTGAAACGTGGGAGAGATCACTTGTTTGTTCGTTTTGTCAAAACAAACCTCGTAGTTTACATTAATCTACAATGAGTTTTTGAGTATTTGTACTCATAAATTCCAAGGTACTTTTAATTAGATCGATTGACTGATTATAACATAACTCAAATTTTAAGTACTTTGTTTGTCTAAATTATCTATAAAATTATGTGTTTCAAGTATTTCAAATACATAATATTTATATTGAGGTATTCGCATTCAATAAGAATTTACCATGTTGCTGACAATAAGTTTAACGTTGTTTCTGTTTGCTTCAATATTTGAAGTTAAATGTGACAATGACGATCTTATAGTTCAGTTAGAAAAAGGGAAAATACGTGGTCATATTTTAAAAAGTGAGAAAGGAAATGATTATTACGCTTTTCAAGAAATTCCCTACGCTATGCCACCAGTTGGTGAGTACAGATTTGAGGTGAGTTCATCATGGTTTTATTCTTCATTTTTTTTTCTCCTTAAAGCAAAAATTATGGTCAAAGAAAATTTGCAATTTAACCTTGTAGGATTTTCCTTCACGTGCACAAATATTTAGTTTTTTGAATATTTATAGGCTTATTTCATTTTCATTCACTCGTGAGTAGAACTGGTTTTGATTTTCACAGAATATTCAGACTACCAAGACCAGGACTAAGACCTATACAACAAAAACCAAGACCAAATATGCAAGTCTTAACAAGGCTATGGACCTTAATGGTCTGCATATATAATTTCTAGATCGCGTTTGGTATTAAATCTAATTTTCAAGATGAGCATGCTGCTCACAGGAGTTTTTCCCTCTTTCCATACCATATCAGGAAACTTAAAAATTTGTGAGTCAGTCTTAGACCCATTATAGAATTTACCTGATAATAAACGAGATTATATAATTGTAGACCAGTATTTGAAGCTTTAGTAAGTCGTCGATGGTTCCAGAGGGCTAGAAGAGAAGAGGTGGACCAAAAAACTGCGGTGGGAAGTAGCGGAAGAAGACCTTAGAAAGAAAAACATACAGAGCTGGAAAGAAAAAACAAGGGACCGAGAGAAGTTCAATTTGTTGGCAGTACATCAGACAAACCAAACCGTTCAAAGTGAAATGTCTACTCCTGGGAAGGAGAAGGATAATTGTCGTATAAGAGCGAGTCCAGAGTACTACAATCAATCAATAAAATAATATTACTTCTTATGGATCTCAATAAGATGGCCTTTATGAAACCCTAAACTATTACAAATTAAATAAATTTTCGTAGCAATCAAACTCGTTTTTAGAAAGTACAATGATCTAATGTATTTGTTATAGGTACCAAGAGAATCTGAGCCGTGGGAAGGAATAATAGATACAACTAAAAATACAAAAATGTGTTATCAACATGATCACAAATATCCTACTTTGATATCGAACGAAGATTGCTTGTATCTAAACGTATACACACCAGTAGTAAGTAATGAATTCAAACAATCAATGTTGTACAGACTAATAGCTTCGAAGCAAGATACTATAGTTGGAGTTTAACAATGAATCAAGTTTGTGAATCCACCATATTATTTTTATTATTAGGTATTATTCCTTATTGCTCAATACCTCACAATTCACGGAGATTTGAAATTTTATTCATTTCCATACACTAATTAGATGAACTAACTACATTTTGATGAAGCGACAAATTTTCACATGCAATTTCAAACTGATTTTCAAAGGAAAGAGACTTAGAATTAGCTTGACATGACTGAACTACCGGAAAATATTGAACTAAACATTACTCTAACGTCTTAACATAAGATCAACATACTAGACTCTAATCCAAGAATATAGGAAAATGCTCTTTGTTAGATTTTCTTAGTGATGTGTAGAATGAGCAGGGCCGGATAGACTGAGATGCTCGGATGACGCGTACGAAATTTTAGCAGAATTTACGGAAACGTTTCTCAACGGAAAGGCAGATCCGGTGAAGCGTATAAAGCTGTCCGTGAAGAATTTCAAATTCTTCTCCAATTGCAGTTTGCAAGAAGAACGTGTGGTCCTCTTGCGATAACGCGGTCCTTGAGAAGGGCATCACATGACCATGCGGGCCAATCAACGAATTGTCGTCTGCCTATCCCTTCTTCAAAATGAAGGTACTTCTGTGCACATCCCGCGTAGTGGGTTTAAGATGCATCTTGCATGAAAAGACGGATGTTGGCGAGTGTTGGATCATTGTCCATTTGCCTACGTAAATATTCGAGTATCTTCAGATAACTTTAACCCAATTCCTCTCCAATGAAAACGTTAGGATTCTTAATTCTTAAAGGTTGCCACCTCAAAATGGAATGCTGGAACTACACCAAAATTCCAATTTGCGATCCGAATAATCCTCGTGAAGTGCGTGGAGGAGATGGATACGGTAAATTCGAAACTGCGCGCGTTTCAGCATTCGTCGTAAAAAACGATCGTATATTTGATGTTCTGCCGATTGGTTCAGCTGTTCAACTAACGCCAGCACCACTGTTTCCATATTTTCGTTAGTTGTTACAGATACCAGAACGTGGCGCGTCACCAACAGAGCCCGTTTCTAGAACCTGAACATTATGTAATAATAACAAAAGATCCACTTTTTCAGAAAATTAAAAATAAAAATACTTTCGCTTTATTTTGAATTTTGATTACGAACAAATGATGATTCAATATACAGAGTGGTTCATAGAAAAAATCACACATCGATATTTCGCAGTGTGCATCGTATTTTAAGAAAATGTGTTATATTGAAGTAAATTTGAATCAACACATTTTATAAAAAACATATTGATTGTAATATGACTAAAATTCATACACAAAGTTCAAACAACATTAAATAACCACATAAAAAGAGTGGATTCTGTATACTCCCTAATTATATATATGAGGTTTAGAAAGTGGAAGGGGGAATAATAAATAACAGATTTATGGCAAAAATATGTCAACCATTGAATCAAAATCGTGTGCTTTAGCATTTACTTGAAATCTAATGGTTACCACAAAAATCACAATTTGTTCAAGAAGTTAAACGTCAGCTCTTTCATATGAGTTAATAATCATATTCTTATGTCAACAAAATGATGTTTTTGTTATGTACAGAAACCTGGTAGTGATGACATCCTTCCAGTTCTATTTGTAATTCATGGTGGGGGTTTGGGTGCCTGGTCCGGTTCAATTGATTATTTCGGACCAAAATATGTGATGGATTATGGAATTGTTGTTGTTACCATCAATTACCGTCTCGGACCATTCGGTAAGAGGTCTATGCAGTTTATCATTCGTATAAATAATGATGGGACTCCTCAAATATTGATATTTTTCCTGTATGATTATTATAGGCTTTGTGGGAACTGATGATGGAGCGATGCCATTAAACCTTGGTTTTAAAGATCAAAGATTTGCGATGGAATGGGTGAACAAAAACATCCGTTTATTTGGTGGGAATCCTAATCAAGTTACAATTGGAGGAGAGAGTGCTGGAGCTATGTCTATAGGTTACCACATGCTTGGTGATTGGCCAGATAATAAAGGTATCATTTTATACATGAATATTTCAAATTGATGTTCAGACTAACATTTCGGGAATATTTATTCAATTTAGCTAACCAATATGGCTAGTAGATTTAAGGCTATTATATTTGAGGCTAAAAAAAGGTAAAAAAATAACTAATTGTTGTCCTGTTAGCCCAAATTCCGGATGATAAAAATGTATACCTATCATAGTAATTTGAATCCACTGTAAATTGAAAATAAAAAAATGTTATCTACAGTCACATACTATGCGCTACACGAGCAAAAATCTAATTGCAGGAAATGAATTAAGGTGAAAAACTCCTTGTTTTTGTATCCTATCACATCTTTATTTCTAATCAAAGACAATTAACTAAACAAAGTTGGAAAGGAAAGGAAAATGAAATGAATCAATTATTTGGATTACTGAAGATAATTATGAAAACGCGTGAAGTTTGAAGTGCGACAATTTGAAAACGATGCACCTAATATATTTCTCCCTTTAGAAAAAATTCAGAAATATCTAGAGCAGCGCCACATTATTGTGAAGTTCGTTTAACCATATTTCTATAAATAGCAAATGGTTTTTATACCTTATGTTTTCTGCTATTAAACATTTCGATAAATTACAGCTACTAAGAACGAAGTCTGGTGATCGTGCTGTACATTCTATTACTCTTTTCAATTATCTATCCATTTAGATTACCTTTAATTTAGCCACTGAAAGAAGTTCCAAGATGTTCCAAATTGGTTGTTATGGAGTTCACCAACTACTTACTTACTTAAATGTACAAAGAACTAACAATATTATTCCCAGTAAAGGTATCTCAAACTTTAACTTTATTTGAAACTGTGTATGACCTAAAAAGACGATGATTATCGCTCCAGTACCGATAATATTAATTTACTTGTGAAATATCGTCCAAGCAAAACCGTACACTCATCAACTATTATGCAAAACATTATAGAATTCATTTATGAAAAAATTCAATTTTTCTGATAAAATAGTTGTAAATAACATGTCGAAGAATTCGCATTTCATAAGGTTGAATAAGATATTATAATCAAGTAAGAAACAAATCAGAAACTGACTAGCAAAACATAAAACATTTTTCCTTTCCGTATGTACAAGGACTTTCCCTACAACTACAGAATTTTTGCAATGAATGTATGATATTAGTATCATAAAATCATAACTAGAATCTAAAACATCCAAAAACAAAAGATGTAATATCATGTGACAAGTTCCTCCTAATGATTGTGAGGCTTACATAGGACAAACATCTCAGTATTTAGAAAATACATTAAAAGTCATCAATACGTTAAAAAATAAAATTGCGTTTTTAAATCATGAAATCATGAAAATAAAAAGGGAATTTTTAGAAATGGTTCACATACAAGAACGAGAAACTTTTCAATAATGAGGAAAAACTAAAAAAATTGAGTGAAATTTATACTTCCGATTAGTAGAGATCGAAAATCAAGACGATGTATTAAGAAAACCAAGTTATACGAAATGAAAGGTTGCTTCGTTTGATATACCTACATCCAGCTTGCGAGTAAGACTCTACATTTAGAGTGACTAAAATTTTTATTTGTACTATTTCATCCGAAACATGGCAATTGTTCCTTTTTATGTCAATAACAGCAGTTTACTTAATTAAGCTATTAATTCCAAGTCATGTTTATAACGCAAAGACGTTAAAGATTGTTGACGATTGTTTTCTCATTAAAGAAAATATTAATGGCAATACACCAAGATGATGTCGTTCAACTTTTGGCAAATTCATATCCTGATCCAGAAAATGCCACTAGTAACAAATAATGCGATAAGGTTCCGATCCCTATATCTTAATCGGTGGTAAGAAGAGAAGGATCGCTAGAATGTACAGTGCGATTACCTCAACTGAAACTAAACCTAATTTACATGATCTAGGCGATCGCCTAATTTGTTAATTAATATAAAAAAGAGAGATTTCATTTCGAATTAGTGTTTTGTAAAAATATGCTCAGTGACTATTTTGAATATTAACTCTATTACCGGGTTTTATAAGAATTTAATAGAAATTCACTTGATCTAAATAGAGCTATGTCATGTCTTATTTCAACAGAACTGTTCCATGCTGTTATAATGCAAAGTGGAAACGCTATATCTGGAGGACTCGTACAAGACAACCCAACCGAAATAGCACTTCAACTTGGTAAAGCTGTAGATAGCAAATTTGGATCAAGTGATACAGCTGAGTTACGGAATTTACTTAAAAAAGCAACAGCTGATGATATTTTGATGGTAAGAAAGTTTATTAGCAATGAGAATATTAATCATTTTAAAGTAAGAACCGATTGCATAACGTGTCCGCGCATTCTGTCGAGTTAGATCAATTCAGATTTGGCCACTTTTCGCTACTCTCAATATGACACCATTACATCTCTTGTATTGTTGTTTTTAAATGCAAAAGAATTCAACACAAACTAAATGACACAATGCACATCCTAAAATAAGGATACGATCTATGATTAAACGACGATTGCGTATAACTCTTCAGAGTTTGCGTCAACGTAGTGAGTGGTTGGATTCAAATCTCCAAAATTCAAACGAGAATCATCAGTCAGGAATATTATACCCACGGTTTTCTTCGAACTGAAAATAGCTCTCCTGCTACAGAATGAAAAGTGCTGTGCTATCCAAAATCGTCGGGCAGGTTGGCTCTCTCTATGGATTTCATCTTGTTTACTGGATAGCAGTTAGCTTCGCCTAGGCATCAAAATTTTTTCATTGGTTTCTTGATGAAAATCGCTTTTCTTCTGAATGAACTTAACTGTCGGGATATCGTTAGATTTCTAAGGAAGGTTACCATAAATAGTAATTATCCCAAAATACACGTTCAAAATAAGTCATTAGTATATTTCTTTAAATAAACTTATGAGAATTGTCATAATATAAACACCTTGGTTACACGTAACATGGATTTCTATAAATATTTACTCCAAAGAATATTAAGGAACTAACTTGTATAATTAGCGTTGTCAGAAGGAGTATAAAAAAAATTAATATGTGCGTGCAATCCCAGGGACTTGCACCCATGTAGTTTCATTCGTTCCTTAAGTTTCCAGATAACATGGAAAATATTCGAATAGATTCACACACCACAGATCAAAAAGACAATTGATCAAAAATTTATGTTTTTAACTTAATCTCCTGCCACTCCATTTCAAAACAGTTCTTACTTAAATAAATGAACTTGTATATAAGATCATAATCAACATGATTCAAATATCGAGCAATGGTATGATGTTCAAGGTGTTCAGAAAGGGTATCGGGTATTTGTAAGTTCAATTAAACAAAAAATATTTATAAGTAATAAAAACTTTTATTGTTTTTTTATACCTTATGAATTAGAAAATCATTTGGAAAAGATGATGTTATCCAAATGATACAACAACGTCACAAAGCTCTTGATATTGCTGCCATTTCTGACCTGATGTTTTCCATCAAATGGGTTAGGTTCATTGGATTATTTTGGCAAACCTTACTTTTAACGTATCCCGATACAAAATAGTCAAGCGGGCTAAGGTCGGGGTTTCTGGGAGGCCAGTTGATGTTACCCCTTCGCGAAATGACTTTATTAGGGAATAATGCATTCACAACTTCAATCAAATCATTCGAGATATGGCAAGTGGCCCCATCATGCTGGAACCACGTTCTTAAGTTGAAACCTGTAAACTCCTGCAACTCTGGGACCAAAAAATTTCGCAACATATCGCAGTAACGGTCACTATTCAAATTGATTGCTCGGCCTCGTTGATCTTCATGAAAATAAGGACCAATAAATCCTTTAGCAGACATAACGGCCCAAACAACGACCTTTGGGCTGTGCAGGGGTCGTTCTTGTTTTCGTCTCGGATTCTCGACTACCCAGTACCGACAATTCTGCTTATTAACATGACCATTCCGGTGAAAATTTGCTACGTCGCTGAACAGTATGTATTCAAAGTTGTTAAATCGCTGCATCATTTCGTTGGGAAAATTCAGTCGACTAGCATAGTCAGTAACCTTCAATTCTTGAACCAATTGAATTTTACAGGCTCTTAAATGCAAATCTTCCTTTAAAATCAAATGTAAGGACGATTTTTTGATGTTTGACGCTTGGCTTCGCTTTCGGATGGATAAAAACGGATTTCGACGAACCGATGCCACAACTTCTTCAGTTGTTTCTTCATCGCGAACTGAACGAGGGCGACCAGAGTTTTGTATTTTAACTGTCGCACCTGTATTCTCGAACATCTTGATCCATTTCCTAATGCTATCGTCACTTGACGTGGCGTGGCGTGGCGTGTACGATATTCCGCACGATACAGACGTTGAGCAGTCACTATTGAATCACCGTTACGATAATACGCTCGTACGCAAAATGCACGATGCGTCTCCGAGTACTGTTCCATCATGACTAAAACTCTACAAAATGGCGGACGCCACGAACCTCTCCCCGCTCCCTTTCGTCGCTCCGTTTCGAATGTGGCGCGAAAACAAATACCCGATACTCTTTTTTGGACACCTTGTATAATAGAATTTAATTATGACTTTTCAGACTAATATAACTGGAGGAATTGCAATAGAAAAAGATGGTCCTTTCTCCTATAGAGCGTATCCATCTTTTTTGAATGGAAATTATAAGAAAGTTCCAGTTTTGATTGGTTTTAACTCGGAAGAAATGTCATTCTTGGGTAACTATTCAAATATACTTTTGAAGCATTAATGAATATTCACTCTATTAATAATTTCTCGTTCTTCATCAATATCATCTTTGTTACCTTTCATACCTTTCTATTTTTTGTTTTTATTCTAGTTTCATTATTTTCTTTTCCCTTTTCCCGCGGTTGTTCTTTCTTTCGTGTTCAAATCTAACAGATTGCTTGAGTCGACCATAATCTTAGTTATTAAAAGTTTAAATTCAAGTATTTTTTACATCCACACCACGTGGATATATTGCCAAAACTGCCAATTTTTCGAAAGTGCAACAGAATATGCAAAGAAGACATACGATAGATCTACCAGGAGAAGATTCAATACAGTTAGAATCAAATCGCCAGAAAGACATACTAATAGTTGTCTAAAGTGAATACCAGCAGACCTACTGATAATTTTAATAAAGTATTAACGATATCACTAAAAAGGGACATGAATAGTTGAAGACCCACTCTACTATTCTAAGAACAATCGGATATCTCAAATGCTGATAAAACAATTTGACTTAGACTAGCAGTGTAAATTCCAAGAATAATATGAAGATAGGAAGGTGCCAACCACCAGAAAACTGAAGAGGATCTCGAATAAAACCAGGTTCAACAAATGAATTCTCTCTTAAAGTTCATAGTGAATGAGAGAAGAATTTTTCACTCCTTGTGTCTGCGAAGTAAACACTCCAAGCGATCAACAAAACAAAAGAAGAAAGTGGCATAGTGCAGATTATTACCTATAAAGAATAAGAAGATAAACTTCCAGTTAAACCAAGAGGGTATAAAGAAGAGTAAGCAGCAAACAAAATTGGTGACTTTATCCGTTGTGATGTGGAGAGGTGGTATAAGTTATTCCTTGGATTCATTGTTCTTTGAAAGATGTAGTCTGGTAGTAATTGTTTTGGACCATTTTTTTTAACAATTATTAATTCGAGACATTCTAAAACTAGATAATAAAATAGACCAGAAAATAAAGAGCCAGAAGCCTTTTTTCTAGAAAAACACTAAAGAAATTAAGGCATTATTCATAATGTTGGATCAGCATTGAAATTTCTTCGCAGCTGTTCGTTGGCGTTAGAGCGTTGTTTTGCTAGCTAGACTTCATTCTCGAGAATAAGTGGAAATCACAAAGTGCAATGTCGGGTATATAGTGTGCTTTAAACTGCTTTCTCAATGTTGGGCAAAGTTTAACAGTAGTCAAAGTTTATTGACAAGAAAATTAGAATCTCTACATGATTATTTCAGGATACCATCGACCTAATCTTAGTGACAACACTACTCAACATTTCTTTATTTTTTAAAGGAAATTGTGAGTTTCGTGGACTGTTTTTTGTCTCAGTTGCGATTTATTTCAATAATGAAACACAATGTATGTTGTTTGGGATCAGAAATGTTAATTCTCTCAATTTTATAGTGGTGGGTGAGGATCTTTGGTATTAATCTCCCTTTTTTTTGACAATTTCATACAATAAAATCGTGAAGCTTAGGGAAATCAAATCGTTATTGGAAAACGGCAGTTTTCAGCAATCTTTTCATCAACTTTAGCAACGAGTCAATCACAATGATTGGCTATATCTTTCATTTTAGTCAGGCCAATTTTTAATCCACGATGCTTTGAAAGATTTTTTATTCCTCCTTATTCTATGAATTGCACTCATATCTTTACATTTTACTGAAAATTATTTAACCTAGAATAAAAACAAAGCAAATGAATTTTCTTTTCCAGCATTATCAAATAATGATGCACAAAGGGAGGCATATGACAAAGATCCTAGTCAACTGATTAATGATTTGTACAACATGTCCCCTGAAAACAAAACAATTGCTGGAACTTTACTTAAGCAAATATACACATTCAACACCAGTTTTCTAGAAGATAAGGGAGGTTATACAAGGGTAAGTAAGTTGATAAAACTATAATCATTTCTTGAATGTGATAAATATACAGGGTGTTCCACGACGAGTTAAAACTATCTGTATATGGCAAAATACTTATAGTGAAATCATGAAAATTTCTACGTTTGTATTTTCGGATACGATCTTTTCAACTAAAATATTATCAAAGATGGCCGACTTCCAGTTCTACCAGAAGTCGACTGTAACTTTGTTATTTTAAATAGACTTGACCTGCATCTACATCTTTAAAAATTTACAGAAAACATTTAATACCTGGATAACGGTAAGGTTTAGGTATAGGAAATCATACTTGAATTTGCCTCATTTTTTACCCCTGAATGCATTAAAATAAAAAAATCCGGGTGGTTCTATTTGAAAAAATGAAGATATTTGATATTTATAACGTTAAATTTTGAACACTTTTTCTACACACCCTGTATAAAATGAAAAATTTTTCAACATAGATTAAAATACGTGTGACCTTGCTAAAAGCAACCGAATAGGAATCATTTTCATATCTTTGAGAGTATCCTCGTAAAAAAATAATTTTTAAGGGTCCGCCAATTAATAACTCAAAAAGTATGCATTTTTCGAAATAATTTTTTTGACAAAAGTATACTACAATTTGACGTAGATTTCAAAAATGTATTAATATACAGGGTCTTCCATTGAAAATAACAAAGTTACAGACGACCGGTAGAAAATATTTTAGTTGAAAAGATCGTATCTGATAAGCCAAACGTAGAAATTTTTGATTCTGCTATTTATAAGATATAGTTTATACTCGTCGTGGGACACCCTGTATAGAGATTCTGAATTCCATATGGTGATCTCAAAAAAATCATTAAATTGACTGAAACATTTACATTAGTATCATTATAATTATTCCATGTATGTGTATGTGAAAAAAAGTTTTTGGATATGTGTTACGTTATGAAATGAAATTAGATTAGGAGGAATTGAATAAATCAGTTAATGATGGTGATTACTTCAACATAATATTAGGTTTTCATATTTGCATATTCAACAATTTACCAAATTGAATTAAAAAACACTGAAAAATTAGATTCCTTTATTATGAATAATGAAGTCAAATGCACTCTTTTTCAGAATAGTTTATATTCTATCTATCTACTCTATTTCTTCAATATTTTGAGATGTAAGGTAGTTGATAGGGATCCAAAAGACTTGGAAAGTTGAGGATTATCCATTTCGCATTGATCTTGCTGATACAACACTTTTATTTGCTCTATCGTTACTGGTCTTATGAAACAAAATTGCCCGTAGTGGTGGTATGAACTGCAAATAGCGATCTGCACTTAATAGTCCTTATTTGTGATAAATTTATATTGGTTTCGCACTCACAATTGATGCTCTTCGATAGAAACACATAATTTTCTAAGACCAGCAATCCGCCATATTACTAGAATCCATGAGAATATTTGGATTCAACAGAATTGATTGATTAAGTGAAACGAGAAGTCCATTCAAAGAACCTTTTTGTATTAACCAACAACAATAATCAAAGTTAAGGACAGATACAAGTCATTTAACTGGAAACGTCTTGTTTTAGACAAAAAGTTTAATCATATATTTTCTGCAGTCACTTTGCTGTGGATACTTTCATTATTTTGGACCAATTTTGTTGTTCATAGATACATTTCTTGATTTATAAGATTCCTTCTCGAGTAATTAATAAATTGTAAAAATACCTTCTCAAAATAAGACTATCTAATTTTTTATCTAATTATTCGTAATACATAGTTATTTATGATAAAAGTGCGTTGAGTGGTACTTTTGAGCACGAGCTGCAAAAATGAAAAACACCAGCCTGGCGTATCGAGTGTATCGCAAAAGAACTTCACTCACAAGTATCATATAATATTTTATCTACGACCATATTAGAAAATATTTTCATGGAATATACTTATTTCTACGTTTAAATGTTTAAATTCAAATTTATCTTAGTTTTTAACAGTGAATAATGGGACCTTAACGTTGATGATTTCCATTGCTATTGGCTCGGCTTTTTGAAGAAATGTTTTCCTTGTAATTTTTCATTTTTTAGTGTTTTACAGATCCTGAAAATCGCATAAATATTTTTTTAACTTTTCCGGAAGCATGTTTTGAGTTACATTGCACGCAATTTCTTCAATTCTTCTTCTATGTTTATTTAGCTTAACAGTCAGTATTTTATCAATAAAAATTTGAAAAATATTTTCAAAAATGATGACAACGTTTCCCGTTTCATAACGATAGTATAAAATAATTACAATTACAGAACCTTTGGTCGTAGATAAAATAAATTATTCGTTTTTTTTTTCATTTATTATAGTACAACAGCGATAAATCATACACTCTTGGAACTTGCAAACAAGTTGAACTGGGTTCCTCTGTTGTGCCTTACTATTTTTATCAATTTTCGTATAAAGGTTACTTAGGAGGAGACATGTCCAACGTAGATAAGTTACCTCCAGGTAAGTTCTATTTTCTAAGAAATAGGACCAAATTGGTAAAGAAGAAAAATTTGTCAGTCATGTATATAAAGTTTGTACGAAATTTCTCGAAAGAAAATGAAAGAAAAGAAATTAAGAAGGTGACGAACTGACAATTTAATTCCATTTTACCCAGAGTTCGTAATATTTATTTGAGTCTTCTTAAGTAGCTCTTTACAAAACCATTAGCTAGAAATTTAAATGGTAGTATAAGTTATTGGTAAACAGCACAACAAGCTTTTAATCGTATCATGAACATATATTTTGTTGTTGTGTTTATATTAATAAAGTATAGGGCGGCGACTGAACGTCAAACACAATTCCTGAGGATCAAGATTAATCACTTCAAAAGGAAGAAACTTGATGCATACCATACAGCTATTGAACCTAAAAACATTACTGGAGAACCAACTGGCCGACAGATCTAAACAAATTAACGGACCTAATGGATTTTGCAGTAACTAAGAGCTTATCAGATATACATTCTGATATAGAAAGCGATTAAGGTTTAGATTCAGATCACACAGCTTTTTAATAACACTAAGTGCAAACGTTATCTGGAGATCACCGCTTCCAAAATTATATAACAAGATAACAAACTGGGAGCAATTTCAACACATAATCAACACCAATGTAAACGTAAACCACAGAATACAGGAGCCTCAAGAAGTCGACGAAGCTGTGGAATACTTGTCAAATGGCAAGCAACCAGGAATTTGCAATTAAATTAAAAAAAGTTTAGGGCGTAATTTGAAATTGTTATTTTATTTAATAAATGAATGTATTCCATTTTTTGGAAAATGTATAATTTTGTTGTTCTTACAGATGTAGGAAAAGTTGGTCATACCGAAGACTTGCGTTATATGTGGGACGATGGTAGTAACAGTGATCTTAGTAAATTTCCCGAGGAAGATCAATTAATGTTACACCGTTATGTAACAATGTGGACTAACTTTGTTAAGTATTTGTAAGTATTTTATAATCAAAAGAAATTTGAGAGAAGAAAATGATTATTTATTGCAGATTTTATGTGTAAAAAAATTGTTCAATTCTTTTAAAAACCAACTACTAATATTTATTAATTTGTTGTTGGTAGTGCAGTTTTTTGGGTTTAGGGATGACGTCAACACGAACGAAGGCGTTGAATTTGCTACCTAAATGTAAAACGTAAATTCATTGATGAAGTTTTATATCTACCTACATTAACTTGAGGGTCCCTTATAAGAATATGGTAGATTAGATTTTGTCCGTCGCCGACCCATCTATAAATCAAACTCATTAATAATCCTCCCGTCAAATTGTGATAACTTACTATGTATTGTCTACAGCAGAAAGCTTAATTCGCATGTCAGTATCAAAATAGATCGTGTTGAACAACATAAACAAACTCAAAAAGATATTTGTAGTTATGGATGTGATATGGAAGGATCAAATGCAAAGTAAAAAGTGGAAACATTGAAGTTCCCCAAAGTCGAAAAAAGTAGTAGAAGTAACTTCTAGCTGAATAAGTCTCGTTAATCATATTTAAGAGCACTGAAAGCGCAATTTTAATAGATAGTTACAATTACAGTTTATTCTTAGGCCAAAATTACGTAATGCGATAAAAGAACAACGCCTGGAGAAGTTAGGCAGAGGTGACCATGTAGAAGCCCCCATACTTGAACGACGGGGCTTAGTTTGGGCCAACGGACTTGGCAAACTGGTTAATGGCCGAAGCCTGGTTAAAGTCTGGGTAACTTAGCCATCCTATAGTCAGTCAGGCTTGGCAGAAACTATATAAAGTTTTGTTCTAATATCTTATCCATAATAGATACCTGAACATCAAAAGTAATACGTAATATTATATGTTTAAGGCCTGATCCCGGCCTGCAAACAAAGCGAGAAATATTGTTATCATCCCGGAGTTCCCACCAAGTCTGCGCCAATAATGGCTTCTAAGCTAGGGCCAGAGTTGTTCATACCTGGACCTATATTGAGCCCATCGTAAAATCCTATACAGGTGGTCCTTTGCTCTAGGAAAACGCGCTCAGCTACAGATCTTTCGTTACAACGGCCGATATAGCTCAAACTGGCCTCTAATAAATTGACCATTCGTTATATTTGGCAGTTTTGGCTCTCAGCGAATACCACATTTTTCTAAAACTGAAAGCGCCCCCAGACTAAAGACGTTTAATCGGCCGATAGTTTGATTGGGATCTTAATCAGTGTGAAGATATATGCTTATTACATTCCCGATGAAAAAGTTTGATAAGCTGCTGCATTGCCTTCAAACTAAATAATCAGCAAACTCACCGATATTTTCAACGACTACTACATGGTATTTGGCTTATTTTTCTCAAAATAGCTCTACCAAGTTGTTCCTAGTCTCTGCTTGAAGAAGCATCAATAGTAAGTCTGATTTGAAATTGCACTTTCAGCTAAGTGAACGTGGCCTATAACTGTATTAAATTTTTCGTTATAACTGGACAAGGCCACGTAATATGATATGGAATCTGAGAAAGATCACTCAGTCACTTACGAATTTGATAGGCTTCTAGTTGTAGACACTTTAGACAATACATTTTGTATATCTGATTTAGGTTGAATCATAATAATCAAATGTTTCTAGTTATTAATAGAGCATACCGTATATTATTTTAATTTTTTCAGCAACCCAACTCCTGAAAATGACCCTTTGTTAGATAATATGATATGGACTACTACCGAACCAAATACCATGAAATATCTCAACATTAATTCTACATTCAAAATGCGTACTCACCCAAGGCAGTACAGTGAGGTCAAACAAGTTATTGAAACATATATGCAGCCACCATACACAGTATTTTAGTGAAACAAAATATTAATGTTTTAAAATACGATAACATTTTGTAATAACGCAAATAAAAATATAGAATCAAAAATTGTTTTTATCATCATTCAAATCCAAGATGTATTTGAGAGACTTATCTTTTTCCAAATATTGTGAGGTTACTAACGGCAAGTTTTGTGGACTAAAATATAGCGAAGAATTTAACAGTTTGATAGTAAAATAGTAAGATAGAGTGGACAGACCAAAGCACGTATTACTTTTGTGGAATAAAAATTGAAATATCATTTTATATTATTGAGAAAAAAAAAACGTTGTTGTTTTTCTTGCTTACAGTCACGTTACTTTAAAAAAACGCTAATCGAAAGGACAAAAATACTCCAGAGAGAAAATATGTCATATCGTAGCTTATTTCTTTGCAGTGCTATTGGTTACCGTCGCCTCAAACCATGGAATCTCTCCAGAATTGGATAGCCCTCGGGCGTCGTCAATGAGATCTTAATAGTTACTGAAGATATGAACCACAGAGATGCAAAGAACCTACAATCGGCGACTGTACGTGTGCTCTTTCATAACCGACTTGCATATGCTTCTTAATTAGTCCGATCGAAGGTTTTTCCTCCCCTATATTTAGCTGCAGCATGAGAGGTTTTTACCACCAATGGAAATTTTGCCTGTCTTCAGCAGACAGAATCCATGTCCTTTTGTCTTTCCCTTTCTGACAGCTCTAGTAGTTTCTCCATTCACGAGTAAGGGATTCCCACTCCAGATTAAAGTCCTGTCAATTGTCGCATGGTCTTTGCCAAGTCAACAGTTATTAAGTCAGTAATAAGACAGCCAGAATAAGCTCTGGTTCTAAAGTCTTATTTTGCAGATTTTGTGGTTTTTATCTTGTGCAGAAAGCTGGTAAGTGTGACTACCATCTCAATCTTCATAGCAGGGGTATGGCTTTCTAGTAGTAAGATTTAGTTATATTTATTTAGACCCCATAGTCAAATGGCCAATCAATAGTTGAAGACAATGTACTTAAATATATGAAAAAAGTAAGTAAGCATAATAGTGGTGGATAATTCCGTTTAAATCTGCTGAATACGAAGAATGAAAATATTATAGAACAAAGAATCAATGATATTGATTCATTCTATATAAAGATGAAAACTTCAGAATTTAAGTTCTAGCAACTGGAAAAGAAAATAGAGAGTAAAACCGAGTGACAACCTGATGAGCATGTATGCTTAAAAGAACTAGCAATTCTGGACAGTCGATTTGTCACAATTAGGTCAAGCAATATGAAGGAAAAGCACATACTTTTAGTCGCTATATATACTTCATAATAGAGGCATATTCTAGTTTTGGAAGAACCATTGCAATAAAAAGTAGAGATTCGATTTTAAATTCGGCGAACTGCCTAGAGCTTCTCAGTGAAGGATGTTTTGGTACACTTCTGAACTAACCATTTTGTTTTTGTAAGTACATCCGCTTAGTATATGTCACCATCTGAAAACTATTGGACCTCAATTTGATTTTTCTTCCTTGCTAGGAAAGTGAACCTTGAATTTCCTATCAGGTAAATAAGTTCGTTGGGTTTTAACGAAGATATCAAGTTTTATATACATGTACATTTTTATATGGTACTGCGCCTTGGAAGCCTATGACTAACTCAATAATCAATTAAATTTGTTGAAATATAATTTTTTGATACCTTCAACTAAGAAAGCAGATTTCGTATGGTAACAAAAGATGAAGCCACTATAACTTCATTAATTATTTTTTGTATTTAAACAAAAATCCTCGATTATCAATGAAATTTTTTTCAGTTGTCGTAGCGAACTTTTGGTGGCCAGGAAACGCGTTTTATTTGCTTATCTATTTACACTTTTCAAAGGAATTAAAATATTTATTGCTAGTAGCTAAATCTTTGATGGTTTCTAGTTCCCGTAAGTGTTTACATCCCATCAAAATAATCTGACTTCGCTTTTGGATCTTTTATATTTATTTATCGAAGATAAAAGACTCAATCGGCTCTTTTAAGTAATCAAACACATCATCTTTCATTCGCGCCTGACGCGGCTTCGGAAGATTTGTTTCTTGTTACTTATTCACAAATCTCGTTCATCTCGAGTAAACTATTGTTGTGGGAATATAAAACATAAATATGTTTCCGTGTATCCGTAGATGTTCTCTTATTTCTCCAATCTTTTGTTAATACTTAAAAAAAACAGTAATGAATCATTATCTTTTATAACTGTAATAGCTTATAAATCATTATGGAAATTCATGAGAATTATATATATTTTGAGGTAATAAAAATTAGAAAACACATATACTTTAATTAGTGGAGGTATTTTTAGATGAATAATACATATTGAAGTCCTAAAAATGGAATTAATCCGCTACATTACCGTTAATAAAAACATAATTCAATCACCAGTGGCGAACGCATCTGAATTTTTTATGACATTCTTGTAGAAATATAATTGTAATTGATTGTGTTGTGTTTTCTTCTACTACGCGTAAAGATATTCAAAGAAAAATATTCCAAGACATTTCTTTTTGTCTCCTAATCGTGTATTTCGAAGGATCAAGAAAATACTTAAAACAGAGGTAACTATTGTAGATCCAAAAAGGTACATGAATATTTCTCAAAAACATAGTACAGTTAAAAGTTTAGGGTAAGATTGCAGAGTACTGAATTTCAAATCGGAGGATAAAAATTATTATAAAAACGTTGCGTCTTGCCATTTTAAATTCTCCGAGGCAAAAAGGTTTATCATAACCAAAAATTCAGCGAATAATATTTTGGTAGGGGGTGAAATCTCTTACAACTCAGACACTGGTGTTTTTAAACAAATTTTAAGGAAAGAGGAAGAGGAAAAAATCTTTCAACTTTGATCCTATGATTATACAAAAAGTGATACCCTTTAAGCTTGAAAAGTTACATCATGTTTAAAAGCTTTTTAACCTAAAAGGTCACATTTTGGACTCCGACTAAGCTCATTGTGTTTAAGATATACAAAATTTTTGTATGCTTTCAAATTCCCAAAAAGGGGGCTACTCAATTTCTTAATCTAAACTAAGAAAGGTAAAGAAATAGGTTGAGGTATCTTTAGGAATAAAGCTACTCGTTAAGACAAAGTACAATGATCTATAATTGAAATTTGAAATTATAAAAAAACCCAGGTTAAAAAAAATTACCCGCACTACTCATGAGTTTGTTGGTTTACAGAAAATAATGAAGTAAATTACCTGACCTTTAACAACACATGAAGGGTTAACTACTTGTCAGGAGAATACAAATAAGACCATATCCGTGGAATGTGGTTAAGAAATAAAGAGGTTCATTCAGTTAGTTGTCCCGGACTAGGTAGTTCCACGAGTCGAGGTGTGACGTTAATTCCAAATTAAAGACGTCTAAGTTTTAAACCCCAATGAAGATCGGTGATCCCCAATAAAAGTTCTATGTCCAAAACTAGGTACCTAGTTAAATTAAAAAATATATATACAAAATGCAATCTGTGAAAATTTTGACCAATTTATAGATTACTAAAAAAAATCATTTATAACTTAAATTTTTATCCTAAATGCAATAAAAAAGGTAGTCTATAATTTGGAGCCTAGCCTAGTTCATCGGGCAACTATTTCTGCTTTTACAAAAAAAGGATATCACCTTCTTTTCTAATGAAGGGAACCTACATTTACTTCTTATTAGAAGTTCTTATTAGAAGAAAATTCTAGAAATCGGTGGAAGGCTCCTTTAGGCCGGCAAAATCCCGCTTTTCAAGAATCTCTGGAGAAATTAATATTCACTCTAGCACGGTCGCTGACCAAAAGAACAATGTAACTATCTCTCCAATTGTCAAATTCTCAGTCGGAAATACCAAAACATCTTGGCGGAGAATGGATCGACAGGGAAAAACTATCGTTTTATAAAAACATTTTGAATTCTAAAGTTGCTGACGAAGACATTTGTCAAGAAAATAACAGTGAAAACAGAGAGCTTACGGCTTAATTATATTTTTTTGTTCATATTGCAATGAAAATGGAACCATGAGTTTAGTTGTAACGTGGACTAAAATGTAGTCAACAATTTACCTGTTTGATAGTAAGTTTGCTACTAGAAGTGGTCGGACTAGGGCACCTTTTACTTTTGTGAGACAAAAATTAAAATATTCTATATTATTGAAAGCAAACGAATATTGTTTTATTAAGATCTACTTTGTTTTTCTTACTTCCAGTTACGTTAATTTGAAAAAAACGCTAATCGAAAGGATAAAAATACTCCAGGGAGAAAGTATGTCATTTCGTCGCTTACTTCTTTGCAGTGCCCTTGGTCACGATTGCATTAAACCATGGAATATCTCCATGACTGGATAACCCTTCGAGCGTCCTAGGTTTTGCAGCTAGATAAAATCGTAAGATTCTTCTTCTTCTTTTGTCTGTTCCCTTTCTGACAGCTCTAGTTGTTTCTCGATTCACGAGTAAGGGATTCCCACTCCAGATTAGAGTCCTGTCAATTGTCGTATTGGCTTGGCCAAGTCAACAGTTATTAAGTCAGTCTAGTACCGTATAAGCAGCCAGAATTAGCTCTGGTTCTAAAGTCTCATTTTGCAGTTCAATTAGTGCCGCTGTACTACCTGTATAAAATCGTGACGTCTTGCCATTTTAAGTTCTCCGAGGCCAAAAACATTTATCATAACCAAAAATTTAGCGAAAAATATTTTGGTAGGGGGTGAAATCTTTTACAACTCAGTTTCTGAACAAATCTTGAAAAGAGGAAAAAATCTTTTAAGCTTGAAAAGTTACATGATGCTCAAGAGCTTTCATCAAAACATTCTGCCGGAGAATGGACCGATAGGGGGAACTATTGTTTTAAAAAAACCTTTTGAATCGTTGCTGACGAAGTAGTTGGTACTTCTGAAGATACTGAAGACTTTTGTCAAGAAAATAACAGTGAAAACGGAGAGCTTACAGCTTATAGCTTATATTTCTTCGCTTATAAATATGTTTATTTACAATGTTTGTTTTCTTGTATTTTGCAAATTTTTCAATGAAAAAAATAATTTATGTTATCTAGGTTGATTAATAATTTGTAAATCCATATAAAAAAGCACAATATCCATAATTAAAATAAAATAAGATAATTGATGAAAGAATAATCTCAAATAACCAAACACAAGATTTGTTAAGTGTTTTTTTTAAGTTATTTAGAAGGAACCGTCAGCAAATTATTAATAATAAGAAAGTAAACGCATTTCTCCTTATTTTCTTAAAATGGATTTATATGTATAGGGCGAGTTTTGATATGGAACGCCTCAAATAAACTGATTGTGTGACATGACTCATATTCAGTGGTTGTAATATTCAATACGGCGTTTACAAAAAAAATGATCGTTATCTACTTTTATAAACTAGCGTAAATATCAATCATACCATTCTACTGGTATTAGGATATTTCAATATAAACGTTATTATGATTACCGGAATAACTACCAATGACAGCTTCATGTATCGATACGACATCGAAAGGAGACTGTTGTTTTTTCGGAAGATGAAATCACGTTCTTAATTGACAGAATTTAAGTTGGCGCTGATGCTATCTTAAAGCAACTGTCTACCTTTCGGATTATAGATATTTCTATATTTATAGATATGCATATGTTAGAAACAATAAGTATTTATTTGGGTTGGGCAGCTGTTTCTAAATAACGAATTATATATTGTGAAAGTTTAAATGTGAGTTATCATTAAGTTATTGTAATGTCAAATATGATTGCAATCTTCTCTTTTTTCAACCAACGCTGGGTATAGCTCTTCCATCTTCTTCCTTGCTGCTTTCCTCTTCGATCTCCTAAAAAATCTATTTGTTGTTGTATTTTAAATTTAATCGTTCACTCAAATTTTAATCTTCAATACGACTCTCTAAATTGACTTTTCCAAAGCCGGTCCTGGAATTTCAGCTTATACCAATCGGATGTTTGATTTTATTCAATTTCAATTTCACGAATAACCCTGTAAATTGAGACAAATGATATTCTCTCTGAGAGACTCTAAAAAGTATATGAAGTTCCTCATGACTTACCCCGCATATATTCATGCAGGCTTTGCCATGCCAAAGAGCTATCTAATATATTAATACTTGAATGGAAATAACTTTTAAATGTATGGATCTCCTAACAATCGAATTTTACATAATTATTCAAATAAATCGGTATCAGTCGGGCAACGGTCATAAGTCCGGCAACGCTGTCAGAAAAGATTAGAACGAGGCATAGTCTTGCTTCAGTTCATTGTGACTGTGTCATAATAACACCTGCTCGTCGAGTAAAAGCGTTTTCGGAATGAATAACTGACACAACTTCACGCGTCAAGAGTTTTTCATTACGTCGTATCTGCGTACGAACGTGGTATGTTTACTGACTTTACAACAATCATTTCCAAATTGGCCGCAACCGAATCGTTCAACAATGTGGACGTATCAAAAATTCTTAAAAAGGGGCTCTGTTACCGACACGCCACATTCTGGACCACCGGTATCTGTAACAACTAACTAAAATATGTAAACTTCGGCTTGGGCGTTATTAGAACAGCCGATCTAATCTGCAGTCATGAGAACTTCAAATATCCAATCGTTCTTTACGACGAATGCTGAAACGCATGCACTATCGGGCTTACCGTCTCCATCTTCACCACGCACTTCACGATTTCAATCCTAAATTGAAATTTTGCGAGTGGTACTTCGGATGCAGTTAGGATGATCCACAGTCCCATCATTCTATTTTGTGGTTGGATGAAGCAACCTTTAAGCTGAAAGACATAACTGCGTGTACTGGAATGACCAGAATCCTCATTGAAGAAGAATTAAACCTGCGAGAGTTGTGTGTGTGGGCAGGTATCAATGCGGCAGGTTTCGTGGTTCCGTACCTTTGGAATATCACGTGACGGGTCAAAGTTATCTGGAAATGGAATGATTTACGTGGGCAACGATCCAACAGTTGCGAACATGAGTCATTTCATGCAAGGATGGAGCTTCATCGCTCAAAAGCGCGTTATCGATTGCTACGATTTCTTCGAGCTCCTAGACTGCAATACTTCTAACGTTAAACCTCTTCATCTTAACAGCGATATCTTCAACCACCTGTCTTACAGTATCTTGAACTCGCTTGGTACTATCACATCATGCCGAAGGTTCATACAGCTCAGCTTCACTTCATTTCAAACTGCAGCAATGCAATGCTGCAGATTGTTGCCCTTTTCCATCTGCTATTCGAATCAGTTGACTAAATGTGCGGCGGTGATATTAAGCCTTGAAGTGACTCCAATATTGGTGGATGACCAGGTGCATTGTCAAGAAGTACTAAAACGTTTGGAGGCAGTCCATTACGATTGCAGTACGCTGTGACATCTGGACAAAAACTGTTTGAATACCAGTTAGAAAAAACTTCTCTTATTACCCAGGCTTTTCGATTGGATCACCAAGCAACTGATAAGGTATCATTATTAGTACCACGCATAGTGCGAGGTGTTTTTGACTGATATAAAAGCAAAGTTTTTGATTTGAAATCTTGAGTAGCATTTACACTCAGAAGAAGAGTTAATCCATCTTCGGCTGCTTTAGAACCACTTGCCTGCCTTTCTTCTTTGTAAATAGAAGTTCGGGATGGCATATTTTTTTCAATAAAGACCGGTGTCATCAACATTGATGACGAGGGAAGTGGGAATTTATTTTCACAGTATATAATTGTATAGATGGGTAGGAAATTCGGCATTTGCTGCTTAGCCAAATGCAAATTCAATCGTCTTTTCAATTTTTCAAACTAGCCATTGCAGACAACGAGCTTTCACCGCCTTCCTGTTTAAGGTTGCCATATGAAGAAATCGTTTTAGCACATACAATATCTGGACTCATTGGAGCATCTTTTTTATTCATTCAATTCATTTCTATACGTACAGAAGACTCTGAGAGGCCAAACGGTCGTTCAACCTCTGTAGCCCTGCCTCTGTTATTCATCTTTTTTAAAATTATTATCTGCAAATTCAAACATAAACTTTTACGTTATTAAATTATGTTTCAGTTCACTGTTCTACAAGTGCAAGAAATCTTATTATGGTAAAGCATCAGAAATTTGACCAAAAAACCGCTATATTTCAAGTATACCCATCGAGAAAAACCTAGAAAATGTAAACATTTTTAAAGATACGAGGTACTAATGGCTATTGCAATAATGCCACATGGGCTAAATAACCAATAAATGCGTTCGCGCAAAGCGATGTCGGTTAGCGCGAATTTCAAAAACCGGATGTTACTGAACATAATGAAATTCCATTAAATGTATTCGTATTTCATTAGTTACCAAATGTGTCCTTACTCAAGGTAATTCAATAAAAAACAATTAACCAGCTTAAATTGGTAAAATAATGAAGTGCTATTTATATTATATTTTCGGCCAATTTTAGCACTGTCTTTCACATAAATATATGTCGTAATGAATTTTGTACTTACTAAACGTCTCAGAAAACCTTGTAAGCCATATTTATCTAATGATTCCAATTAAAACGTACTACTATATTTTTAATCTCACTTTTTAGATCAAAAGATACATTACGTCTAGTGTATATGAGAAAATTTCAGTTAAAAGTCATCTAATGTCGATAAAAATAAAACTATATTATGGTTTCGGTAGTAAAAAAGAACGTTTATTATAGCTGAATAACGTTAACGTCAGGAATTTGTTGGTTGTTTAAAATACGCGTTATGTATATATATTCGAGTTTATTAATTTATATAATATTTTCACACAAAAATTGATACTCTTGTGGTCCTACCAAATTATAATTAAATACGTTGTTTGTTTAAAATTTTGTTGCACAATTCCTTGTAATTGGAGTAATAATATTATGGAAAATAATAACAATAAAGAAAGAAGGAAATAAATAATTATAGACGGTTTACGTAAATGTGTCAAGATCAAGTTGATAATTTAAATTCAGTTTATCGTCTTCAGGGACTGAAGACGATAATTTGATTATTGAAACGCGCGTCAGACAGTGTAATGGTGAGTGTTGATGCAGTGGTAATGTAAACAGTGTGTTCAGTATGAATATCGCCAATGGTTCCAGAAATTCCAACTTAGTCTAGATGGATCTGTGAACATAAGGATATAAATTTCTTTAATTTCTTATAAATGTTCTTGATTTTTAGTTTATTTAGAATTAAAATTAGTTTTATCTATAATTTTTCAGACTCAGATGAAAACTTGGCATTTTCTTTATCAAAATATGATATTGATACTGACAAGTCTCGTATTTATATTAATCAATAGATCACCTTCATCATGAATATCAAAATAAGAATAAAAACAAAATATAAATATGTTTTAACAAGAAAGATCGATTTTTCTTTAGTTTTTACATCTCAAATAAATAAATTATTTGTAGTTCTATTAGAATTTACCAAAAAGAGCTATAAATTTTACTTAAATTATTTATATCTTTTTTATAATTTATAACTTTTTCGTTCTTATGAATGTGAATAAATCGATATCTAATTATAAATATTCGTTTTCATTTATCTATCTCAGATGAATAGCAACCCTCGTATTTTCAACCAACTCAACTTCTCATCCTTTCTATCATAGAGTCAACACATATTTAACCAGTATGGATCTGCAATTTCCAAATATCTATGATATATCATCGATAGATGCTATCTCCCCATGGAAAACAACCCTCCCTACTACAGACCTAGAGCTTGGGCACCTCAATAAATCAGAAACACCAACAAACGTAATAAAACAAAAATTCCTAAGAACCTTAAGTAATGACGACAACTTCGATAAAGTGTACAGAAAATCAAGATGAAATTGGAGTCGCCTTTTATTCCGAAAACCTGTCGAAATCCGTTGGACTTTCTCCTATAACATCTTTTTACTTTGCTGACCTGTTTGCCATTCTAGAGGTACTTAAGGAATTTCATAAAATTATATATAATTTTATTATAATAACAGATTCTTAAAGTTTACTAACGTTAATCTGTCAACAATACACCAACCATACTTTTGTTATTCATATTAAGAAGGATTCCATCCCACACTGGAATAGAGGTAAATGAAAGAGTACATGGATCAGCAAAAAATCCATGTAACAACGAGGAATCAGAATAGAGTAATTATACAGGGTGTCCCACGACAAGTAAAAACTATCTGTATATGGCAAAATACTTTCTACGTTAGGTTCCACCCGAAGTCGACTGTGAACGTTTGTCCAAAAACTTTTTATGAAAAATGCATACTTTTTGAGTTATAATTTTTTTTTGTTGTTGTTGCAGACCCTTATAAATTATTTTTTTAGGAGGATACCCTCAAAGATATGAAAATGGTTTCTGTTTCGTTGCTTTTAGCAAGGTCAGACATATCTGAATCAATGCTGAAAATTTTTTCATTTCATACAGGGTACGTATAAAAAGTGTTCAAACTTCAACTTCATAAATATCAAATTTCTTAATTTTTTAGATAGATCCACCCAGTTTTTTCTGTTTTAATGCATTCAGGGGTAAAATATGAACGAAAAATGAATCAACTACAACTACAACATACATTGGAGAATCTATTTCAATAAGACCCAAAGAAACTTACAAACTACCTGAAAGGCTGCAAACTAAGTAGTAAAATCCAGATTTAACGATCGAATGTATTAAACCTTAATAATTACTCGCTAATAACCTTGCGTTGATGCAAAAAAAAAATAAAAAAAACCACGTATTAACCAAATGACGAGTAGATAATCAAATTTTTGACTGAATTGAGCCCAAGAAAACCAATTTTTAATAAAATCAAACTGAAAATAGCGAGCTTTCAATCGACTTAATCTTGGAGATTCCAGTTTTTCACCAAATTGAATAAAAAAACGTTAAAGTAAACTTAGTTCTGAGAACGGACAAACACCTATAATAAAATATGTAAAAAATAAAACAAAAATGTTAATATGTTGTGTAATATTATCCCCACCCATATTTATATGTAATTGTATATTTGTCACGTCGCTGGATTATCTAATCTACTTTTCATGGAATAAATTCCATTTATGTCGTGCTATTTATTTTATAACCCAAGAATTCATTTGGAATAGCCGAGGGATATGAGCGTGTTTACAAAAAGGCAATCGCGAAACCGACTATTAGCATAATACAGCTGTTAGCAGTTTTAAAGTGAATTTACGCAGCAGATGTTTTGATTGAGACAGTGTAAAGTAATTAAGACTTGGATCGTACAAGAGGTGCATAATATTTATTGACTTATGGACCTAAATACCGTCTCGTTTTATTATTCGAGCGAAATGCTAATTACCAAGTACAAAAGCTGAATTTTATATTATTAATCTAATTGACCAGGATTAAATTCCACCAGTCAATGAGAAAAAGGTCCATAATAACACAATTTGCTTGGAAGCATTTTACATCGAGATATCAACCCTAATATTTATTTCTCTCAGATTTATCTATATAAAAATTTATACTGTTCGTTAGTCTCGTTAAAACTCGAGAACGGCTGGACCGATTTGGCTGGAGAAGGTTTAAAAGGTGAATACATATGAAAATACATTTACAACCAAAGAAACTGGAAATGGGTTCGCGAAGAAGTTGTTAGACATTGGAAATAATAAAGTCGCAATGGACACCTCGACCGAATTCATAACATTTACCCACAGGTTTCTGTCACATTACAGACAAAAAAGAGGAGCTTATTCAGCGTGTTTTCCCAGATATAGCGCATCAGTTCCATAACCATAATTAGCGGCGAAAAATAAAGATATCGAGGATATGAATGCGACCAGAATTTTCTCTTCCAGTTCCAAAAAGCTTTTAATTCACTGGAATTGCCTGGATTACCAGCTCATAATGTGCAGTTAAAAGTAGGTTCAGTTGTCATCATGTTGCGTAACATTAATCAACATGGACTGTGCAATGGAACAAAGTGATGAATGCAACAATCGTAAAGGGAAAATACAACGGAGAGGTTGTCTTGATCTTGCTTATACTAATGATTCCAACGGATTTACCATTCGATTTTAAATGTTTACAATTTCCGATACGTCTGGCCTTTGCGATGACCTTGAATAAATCGCAAGGCCAGTCGGAATCAACTTGGAATTTCTCTGTTCCGCGTATGGACAATTATAAGTCGCGTGTTCGCACGTCGAAAAACCGTTAACTTTGTTTATTTACGCACCATGAAACAAAACAAAAAATCTAGTTTATCAGAAAGCTTTAAGTCCGTTTGTTTGTTATAAGTTTATTTTATAAAAGTTTGAGTCGTTTCCAATATTTCGAAGTAGTTTGTAAGCTTGCATTAGTTTGTGGGTTGATTTAGAAACATTTGATGTATCAGTTCGTTTCGAAATGAAAAAAGTCATGAGCCCTTGAACAGATTTTCTCTTATTTTACAAATTTTGGAATACATCTTAATGAGGCCTGACATAAGTGATAAAAACACTTGAATAATTGATGTAAAAGAGTACAATGGTCAAAATTAATGATAACAGCCGGTGTTTTATAATTTATTAGATTCAACCGAATTAAAAGTGTCAGAATGCGGACCTTTTAGCTCACAATTATGAAGACACCTATTTCAAAAACGGTTTCATTGAAACGTTTTTCGGTGTTATCCACATAATCGGTGCTTTTGAAATATTTATGTGATGAATAATAGTAAATAGCAGGCTTCCCGCATTTGAATCGCCTAATATCATAAGAAAGTGTCGTTTGGTCCATTATTGTTTGCCTTTAATATCGTTTCTTATTCTTCTGATATAGATATTGATTTGAAATATTATTTTCAATAACTCGTTTTTAATACTGAACGACATGGTCAATTAAAAAAAAACCACTTTGAAAAAAGTAATGAGTTTCCATGTCCTATTTTTTGATTATTTATTAAAGTGCACATTCGAAAGTATATTTTCTTATTGTTACTTTTCACTTTAATATATTATGCATTGAATATTGTAGATTTATTCGATAAGGATCAATCGTTGAGAATTAAAAATTAGGCACTGGTTGGTTTCCTTTATACTTATCGAGAACTATAAGCGGAGGTAAAATAGGTAAATCGATAAAAGTCTATCACTTAGCATGGAATTTAATGTATAATGTATAATAAAATTGATGACATTGTAGAAAATAATCGTAGTCTAACAATCTAAAAACGAAAATATTCAGCTACAATATCAGTACAGGAAAACGTTAGAATCCAATTATCAATATCAGTAGCTTGATTGTTAGTTGAAACAAATATTTTGAAAGCTTCATCCAATAAATCTTGTAATAGCATTACCGATTAATATAAACCGATATAGGGCCACAAACAATTAGGACTTCGTCTAGATAGTATGTAAAGTTTCTGGCTAATCGAGATACTTCCAGAGCGTTAAATTTATGTAAAATTACGGCATTAGTGCGATTTTTTACTATTTATGATAGTACATATCCAGGAGAACGTTTTAGATATTCGATTTCATCACTACCTTGGTAGTGTATTTTGAGAAGAAAGATCGTTCCTAATCATCCTGGTTGTGAGACTGAACACTTCGAGCTATGTCCGTCCTGCAACATGTCTGTATCTTTACAATAGTAGCTGAAGCTAACATATTTCCACTTCAACAGTCGACAAGATTAAATGCAACAAAGAATACATACAAAAGCCGCGATAAAATAGTTTAACAAAGGTCATCATATTATTGTGAGCTCAAACCAATAGTTTTTATTGGAGCATAAGCCAATGCGGACGTAACAATCTAATATTGAAAAGTACGTTTGGTAACTTCTGAAAGAGATAAAGCTTATTAGTATGCAAAGAATGCTGAAATTCTTGTACGAAAAAATGAAAACTGCATGTTATCACTAAATTTTGTGATATTTTGTGAAAGTGAATTAAGATATTGACGTTATTCCAGTTGGGATCCATGTTATTAGCAACAACAGGGACACATAGGAGTGACGTATGAATCAAAACAACTAATATTATAATTATATTAGAATCTAGATCCCTCTTGCTCCTCGATCCAAATATTCTCAATTAAATAATATATTTGACACATTTTCTATTATTTTTTCTTCATTTTTTGTGTATGTGAAAGCTAGTCAAAGTTTCTACTTCACGCCATCTTATCAATACAATATCTTTTCATGTTATAGCATTGTCAAACTTTCAAAACGCTAGGGAATTTGTTGGCTCTAGCTCCACCCAAATAATATGTTTTCTTTCCTTAATATGGAAATTTTACTAATGATCTATTTAGTAACTAATGGTGGGTCCACACCACACATACAGACTTTTGTTCGTACAGATATCTGTACAGACTATGAAGTCGGAGTAAAAAATTTTACCCAAACATTTGGATGGAATATCTATACAGTCTTTTTATTACTTTTAGTTCGATAATACACTATAAAAATATAAACTTTCCTATATTCTAAGAATAGATGTTTATCTAATTCCGTGATTCCCAAATTGGTTCAGGTGGACCACCAGGGATCCACGGGAGACTCAACTTGAGTCCATGCTGGGACGTGACAAAAAAATGGGAGACGAGAATCGTAAGCAGGGGTCCATGAAAATTTATTTGATTGGGATAGTGAAGAACTAAAATGTTAGCTGGACTTCTCCTATCAATATACGCAGATAACATTTTGAGAAGCTCACCGATTGTCACTGGCATATTCCATATTCGACATTTGCCATTGCCGTCCCCTCTTGTTAATGTTGTCATCCAGAAGATAGTTGATGAACGTACCCCATGACTATCCCAGAAACCATCACCCGTAGTTTTTCATCCGATAAAGCTTCTTTGCCCTTTCCACTCGACTATGTTAACTGTTTTTCCATTTTAAAAACATAGTTCCATTTGCTTGGAGAAATGATTTGGCCGACACATTCGCACAATCTCAACCCGATAGAGTTGTTGTGGTACAAATTTTTAGCATATCCTGAAAGCAGTTTCAGGGATCTTTCCTTCTATACATACTCTATTAAAAAATTCTAGCAGTAAAAAGATCGCTTTATTTCGTTATCATCTTGGCTGTCATTTTATTTTCTTCCGATGCCTTCCCACTCTTCACTTTTATAGTGCTCTTCACTTTGTTCTTCTGAGTTTTCCATCTTCATCCTCTCTTTGTTTTTCCGTTTAGAGATCTTTTATTTTCCCTATTAAGAAAGTCCTCCTCTTCAGTGCTCCATTATATCTGGCTCATTAATTAGCTGGCTGACTTAATTGATATATTTTCTACCTTTCAGTTGTTTCTAAGATCTTTACATTAAATATTATGGTTTGTTCTACTGTCTTGTTCTAGCTTATATCAAAATTCCTACCATTTTTTCTGTTTGGAGTGCATTACCAATTTTTACTCACTAAATATTGAGTTTAATGTATGTAATGTTAATTTTAGTAAAAAATCGGAAAGCCGCTAATATTTTTATTGGAAATAGGAATAAAATAATAAACATTGATTATGCCTATAATTTTTTGAAAAATATATAAAATTAATATTCAAAATAAGAAAGATGGTATTGGTCACTGTCGCATACTACAGCTTATATAATATCTTTTTTTGGAAAAAAATATTAATCGGCGTGTCTAAGTTCCTAATACGTCCTTATCTATCTAACATAGGGGCTCCAAACCTCTTTACAATTATAAATCAATGCAAAAATCCGACACATTTTGCTTGAACTTAGTCAATAGGACTTGAAAAAGATTCCTGGAGTGAGCTTTTGGTCATCAGTTTTTTTTTACTTCTAATGCGATAATTTTTTTAATTTTTCTCTAAGCGTTATAAAGTTATGATGCTTTCCTGTTGATGTTCTCTTTTAGAAGATAATTGATGAACGCATTTCGTGACTATCCCATACCTTATAACCGTAGCCCTCAGTTTTTCAGCCGATAAAGCTTCTTTGCCCTTTCCATTCCAGTCCAGCTGATACGACAACGTTCAGATCCAGCTTCCTTAAATTTCACGTTTTCGTCCATGGTGTCAAGCTACCCTTCAATTTTCGTAGACCTATCACCTATCAGAAACAGTTCGAAGCCCAATTTTTTAACATTTTCAGGGAAATTTTCACTGCGCTTCATTTAGGAGATTGTCAAACATAAGCGAAGCGTCTAAAATAGCTGACTGTTCTTCAGTTCTTCAGTTTGAGGTCAGTAATTTTCAGACAACTCTTCTATAATTGCAAAATCAAAACCATTATCTTTAAAACGTCTCCCAAATGAATCATATTTCAATTTTATTTATTTCAAAGACATTCCTATTTTCTAAATCAAAATCTCAATTTATTAGACCTACCTATATCTGAAAAATTTTCTAATTAATTTGGAAATTCTTAATCTACACAGTCCAGAAACATATGGAAGACTTCTCAAAACCATTTTGTGAATTTATTGAATGTTTAGATGAATAAATTCAATATATTATAATAATAAAAATCATATTTATATCTCTTTAGATGTGATTCATCTAGATATGAAAATTAGTTTCAGTATCCAAATTTATTTAATAGATATCATGGTACAACTGACACAAAATGTTTAGAGCTGGTGAGAATATCACTATATTTATGTTGATGGTAGACATTTTTCATGCGTTGAGAGATCTCCATTGACCAAATCTGACTGTTCAGTGGCCAAACAAAAGTTACCAGCCTCAAAACTCTTCCGACAAAAATGCCGAAAACATAAATAAGCATTCTAGAACTCGACTCGATGTTATTGTAAATACCGCGTTTTATAATAACACAGATGTTTATGACGACCTGGCTTTCTGATTATAATATTGGACGATGTCTTATTTTCCTGTTTTAAGCCGGCCCATAGCAACTGCCCGAATAAATTTACTAAAGAAAAATTCGTTATACATATAACAGCTTGCTCACTGAATACATATTTCAATTTTATTGGTAAATTTATAAATATAATAATGTAATTCGACTCGTTTTATAAACAAATAATATTTCAATTGCACATTTACGAGTATGTCTACACACTAGACAGTCGATAAAATTTGATAAAAATAACTATAGAGAAGATTATATTATTATTATACAATAGCAATAACAAGTATTAGAAAGAGAGAAATGCTTCAAAAATTGTTACATTTGTAGACAAAAGCTTAAGAAAACTAAAAAACAAACATAAAAATATTTAAGTAAAGATAAAAATACAATAACATTTCAATATACAGAAGGAAACAACAATGACTAACTAAATATGCCCTCAAATTATTACGGAATGCGGTAAAAGATGATATCGATTTAATTTCAGTTGGCAAATGATTGTGCTTTTTTCTGAATTGTAAAATATTGAGCCCGTAACTAATTCTGAACGTGAAGTAGGTAGGTAAAGGTCATGCTCCGCGTTCCTAAGTGGATAGACAAATTGGATAAGCGTGCTTACAAATTAGGCAAGCGGATTCAAATATGAATAAGGAACGAAGTGTCAGAATTTTTAATCTTTTAAAGAAGTCCCTGCAGTGATATCTGCTGTTTAGTTTGAGACAGAAAAGATTAGAACCGCACCATGATTTAAGAGTGATTAGGTCACTAGATATGGTCCTATGAAGTGTCGTGAAATCAGGGTTGCTCCAAGAGAAACTAGTGTCGTCTGCAAATAGACATATTTTACTCCTGATGTCTAGGAGGCACTCCATATTCTATTGGATTGCAATAAGACATCGTTGTATCATCTCTTAGAAGCTGACTTCTGTTGATAAGGTATGACTTGAACCATGCGAGAGGTGTTCCCTTGGAAACCGTAGTACTGCGACTTGTTGATTGAAACGTTAATTAAAGTGGTTAAGGTGATTTAATGTTCAATCGGGCAGACTCGATAATTTTTTCGCTGTAATTCACACAGCATCTTTTCGTGTTAATGTTCTTCAGTTATCAAACTTGTCTGCTAAGTTTTTTCTCCACAATGACTTTCAGCACAGAAGACTTCGCAGTAATTGCATGTAAGACTCTCTTTATTTTCTATTGTATTTTCTTTTTTTCTAGACACTTTACACCCTTCTCTTTTAGTTCAGTTTATTATTTTTTCATCTGTCCCTCTTATTATTATTGCTTCTGTTTGCTATACTTTTACTAGAAATGATTTAAACATCTATTTACATACCGTACATTATGTTTTTCTATATAAATCATTCCAAATTTTTACCAGATGAAAGTTTCTGTCTTGGATCTGTTATCTATTTTTGAGGCTCCTACAGTTGTCCAATTTTTAAGCTAATATGACTATTTCTAAAATCCATACATTTTATTGAAAGATAGCACCAATGCTGTGATGGTTGTATTTGGACGATCTGGTACTGGAAAATCAGTGATTTTTATGGAATAGAACTTTGTAAACTATATTTAAAAATACATTTCCAAATCACCCCGTTTTCTTAATCTCCAGAAACTTATTTCTTACTTTCGTTGGTATTTAGGTTTTCCTTTAGACATTTGGTTTTATATCAATAATATGATTTTGGAAATGACTAACAATAAATTCACTGCACAATCAACAATTTCCCTATATGAATTGGATTGTTGTGGGATTGTGGCTATGAAATACCAAATTACACTCTATTTAATATATATTGCAAGTTTTGGAACGCCTATAGATATATTCATAGTCGGGCAAATGAAATGGAACATTCCGAAGACATTGGGCATGAATATTTACAGAACGAATTAAACAGAAATAATCAGGAAAATCTAGAAACATAAGTTAAAAAATATCCAGAAGAACTTTTTGCAGGAATTGGAATCTGGAGCGAATAACTTCTCTCAGTACCCTTGTAGTAGAGGATTAGTCTTGTTCAATATTATTTTTTTCCATATTAAGAGAAAAAGTCGTACAATTTCTCACACAAATTTCAACAATTTAACGAATATTTCTTGAATTTAAACTATTCTTATTGAATTTTCATCCGTTACGTAGATGCTTTACTAAAGATATTTCTCAATTTCCAAAGTATTGGAATGGAAGAGAGTGCACTCATAAATTTGAAGTGGTTTTGCAGCGTTCCGTTTAAGAATGTATCTTTATAAAAGCATTGCTGTATTGCTGTTGTGTAGTTTCTTTGTCTTTGTTTAAAGACACAGTAAAGTGGGTCGCTTCCACGACAGAGAGTTGGCTCATCATAGCTTTTGTCTCTTATTTTACTTGCAGACGCGAGTTTTATCAAGTGGATTCGGAAACGGGAAACATTGTATTAAAAATTCGATATCTACTACTTGATGTACGTCGTCAAGAGCACGGATTGTAATTTTAACGGAAGTGCACAAAATCGAATATGAGAGGATAAAGAAGAGGAGAACAAAATTTGTTATACAATGTTTTAACACTTTTGCAGTTAATTCAGCATTCGAATAAAGAAGATACCGAGTATACAGTATACAGTATATACGGATAAAATTGTTGATTCCTCATATAAAATTGTGATGCGACCACGCCATGTGCCACTGCATTAAAAAATCTATTTTCATCTTTCGACTGTTTCCCCGAACGACTTCTTTAGTAAAACAATAATCTTTCGACCCGTGACAGACGACACCTGACCCAGGAAATTATATGTTACCTTCTTTTGGGAATACCAATACTTTTTTTATGACCTTTTCGATGTTCTCATAGCATGTAATTAAACTTAGTCCCCCAGATATTTCCAGTAACACGTTTTATAACAAACCAACATATTTACATCACCTTATCTTCGCGAAGCGATCAGATGTCCAGTGCCTAAACCTCAGCGGAGCTACGCTGCTCCTAGAGATTCAGCACACACGAATTAGTTTGATTTTACGTTTGTTTATATATCTATGTATATTGATCTGTTGGTATATATGTCTATACATATATAGTAACACTGATTCATCAACACTTACACGCCTTACTATTCACAAATATTTGATTTATGTAAACACTAAACATCTTATTTATTCAAATACACCGTTTAGCTCACATTTGCATTCAAGTGTCGCTGTCCCGATGACATCAATTTGTTGACTGAGTTACAGCTACTAAACTTTCTGGAACCTTCGACTCCTTTTTTGGTGGAAAGGAAAATATTCAAAAGACATTTCGACTACTGGAATTAATAGGATTTGTAGGGTTTTCAAACACTAAAAACCCACCTCTTTGCTTCTCAACAGACAGTATAACAGAACAACCAGAAGGTATTACTTCATATTAATGCTTGGGCTTATTTTGATCTATTTACTAAGTATCGCTTTATTATTTTTTCTATATTAGATAATTTTCCAGACTTCCTGGCTTTATGAATAATATAATAATATATAAAAATGTTGCAACGGAACGTATTAGTTTAATACATTGTTGATGTGGGGTTTTTGATGTTTGTTGACGTTTAATGCGTGGTTTTTGACGTACAATACTTGGTTTAATAATGAGAGATCACAACTTGAATTAGATCCGTTCATCTTCAAACTCATATTGAGTAGGCGTATAGAATTTGGCCAATTGATCATTTTTCCCCGCTGCATTTATGAATAAATTTCAACAATTCTGAAACAATCAATGGTGCTAAATTCTAGATCCAGTACAATAAAATGCAAAACTATTTATGGAATATAGATATGGAATATAAAATTAACAATATGTACCTTCCTGAGAAGTAGAAAGCCCTGTTAAATAATTTCTCTTACTGTATGATATAAGTGACATAAAAAATAACAAATTCAACTTGTCTTGACACATAAAGCGTCGCGAGTATACACTCACACTAACAAAATAAAGAAATCACGAATGAGTTAAACAGACGCGGTTTAAAATTCAAAGAGGCGCCGCAAACAGTGTATGTATGATGAAAACATCCAGTATAAACAAACACTATAAAATTTCCGAGGATTTTACCAACCCTGAGCATATCTCGTCTGCCATGTACTTCCGATACATAAACCATAAGAAAACGCAGTCTTAGTGCTTCAAAGAAATGTGCGAGTAATATGTCATCGCACAACAGATTTGTTAAAGACTACCGTGTTTATGATGAATTATTATTTATACAACGTTCACTTTGATGTTATCGAAATCAAGTGATATACTAAACGAAGCAATTTTTATTAGAAATGTCGATTCAAGATAAATAAATGTTGTTAAAAAGATCTAAAATTAATATATCTTCAAGTTTTCTTCTATAGTCACAACAACGATCTACCTTGGGATAAAAAGAATATGATTACCTTTTCTCGTCGAGAATTCTTAAGTAGAGCATTGGAAGTGCCAAAAGATAGATTTAAGTAGCTATAAATAGAAAATACTACACTACATTTGTCTGTATTTTAACCAACTCAAGACCAGCTGTAAACTAGCTAAGTTTCATACTGATTAAAATCATTTATCTTTCCAATCAGCCTCATACGTTCAATTTTGAACATAGAACTTCACTTTCTCAATGCTTCTCTATCTTGGCAAAGTGACATCGATTTTGGTGAACTTTTCAAATCGTCTGACCAACGTATTTATGGCCTCTAATCAATTAATTACTTGTTAATATTATTCTTTTTATTTTCAGTTTTATTTCCTCCATTGGCTTTATGAATACCTATACGTATTTGTTCACTACTGATCCAATAAGAACCATTGAATCTTTTTTTTTTCTCTGATTTTTTCTTAGCACAGTTATTATAGATGAATCTTGTATGTAGATCGAGGAATACAAGTACAGTGTTCTATGTTTATTATGTTTAACAAACTAAACTAAACCAAACAAAATCCCATTATATTGAACTGAAAAAGTTGGACTAGAGTTAAACTCTATCCGCTAGAAAAGTTTGCTGAATGTTACTAAACGCTGTGTACATATGAAAAATCTTCTGTCATATACCCGTGTCCAAAATTAATTGAAATAGTAGATGAAAGCTAAAAATTCCAGAAATTAGTCGCAAAGATTTTTAGATTAAATCCTATATTAACAATTTTAGAAAACTGAACATGAAGATAAATACCTAACTTACTGTGATACATGCAGCAAAATCTACAAACGCATACACCTTATAAAAATTATTGAACAAAAAGCAAAGATTCATCAGATTACCTTAATTTACTATAAACCAGCGGCTACCAAAGTGATCCAGGTACATCCCCCGGGTCCCTCCGAGTGTAGTTGAATATCTATAGTTAGTAATAATTATTTTGGTAAAGTGGTTTACGAGAAAAGAAGTTCGGGAACTTCTGCTACAAACGATAGGCTTCAAACTAATCATTTATTTGATATTCCGTGAAAATTATACAGCTACATACTACTACTACTGTGGCCACCCAAATCCAAGTTGCCTCCATAATTTTCTATCTTCAGCCATGTCTTCTCCACTAAGTCTCCTTACATCTTCACCCACTTGGTTATTCCATCTTGCTCTTGATCTTCCCAGTGGGCGCCTCCCTTCTGGTTGACCTCTCCACAATCTTCTTATTGTTGTCTCTTCATCCCTTCTTCTTACATGGCCTAGTCACCTAATTCTTGTACTTCTTATCACAGCCACAATATCTGGTCGTCTGTACCGGTCCCTGAGTTCTCTGTTTTTCAGTATTCTCCAAACTCCTCCTTCAGAAACTGGCCCATATATCCCCCTCAATATTTTATTTTCATATGTTATTACCTTCTTCTGGGTGTATTCTTATTTTCAGATTACTTTTAAGTAATTTCGACAAGCTCCAAAACCATCTATTGGCTGCATTTAACCTCATCTGTATTTCTTCTTCTATTTTATTGTTGATGTTCATAGTAAATAATAGGTACTTAAATTCTTCAGTAATGTTAAACGTCCAGCGTTGAATGACTGGGCTGTGGAACTCTTCCTACTTTCATATATTCAGTCTCTTCTTCATTTACCTTCAATCCTACTTTTCGTGCTTCTTCCAAGAATACTTGTGCCAGTATTTTCCGCACTCAGAGATATTTATTTTCCCTCCGATATTTGCTCTTTTTGGAGTTGCTTGCAAAGTCTTTTCCAGAGCAAGCTTGAACAAAATGGAGACAACCCGTCTCCTTTGTCTTACTCCTGTGGTGATATAGATGGTATCTGTGTATCCAGCTTCTTACAAATAGAATTTGTGAAGCAACATCGAGAAAGAGAATGTTAATATCAAAGGAGATGTATAGTTGCTTAGTGATAAAAGAATAAATAATTGCCACGCAAAGAGGTGGACGTTTGGACTTTCAACAGATAACTAAGTTGGAATTTTTGGAACCGTTGGTGATATTCATATTGAACACACTTTTAACACTCACACACTGACAATTCAAATAGCACTTCTATGACATCACGTTCTGAGTATATTAAAAATCTTTATTTGGGAAACACGTTTTTTACTTAAAAATACTCATCCGGAAGATGATTCTAAAGTTGTTGAAAAATCTACTCATTTACACATAATTCGAATTTGAGGGCACATTTTTTTGTTCTGCTGTACTGTTTCGCTATAAAAACATGAAATTGACGATATGGTTGACTAATTTAATTTTTGGTTTCTAAGAGCGCTTGTAAACGTCCATTTTTTCACCGGACAACGGACCGTGTTTGTTGCCGGATTCGCGGTGGCGTATGATTTATAATGGATGTGTTTACATGCACTGGACATCGGTTCGGCGAACAATAAGTCCGGTGCATGTATACAAATTATAAATCATACACCACCGCGAATCCGGCAACAAACACGGTCCGTTGTCCGGTGAGAAAAACGGACGTCTACAAGCACTCTTAGAAGTTATAATAAATCATCCTCTACTAATTGCCCATTTACTATAAGAAGAGGGATGTGTGTTAAAAGCTTCACACAAAATTATAATACATTTAATGGTCTAGCTACGGAAGTACCTGAATGAATCCGATTGGAATATTACTACTTACTTATCAAAAGTACATATTGAAATCCATCTACTTCACAAAATATCCAACAGTGCTATTTACTTCTCTAAGCTCATTTATTCGCAAATTCTCATCTAAAATATATTCCTTGCGATTTTCCCACATGTACAACTCAATAAATATTCTAGTATACTCGAAAAAATGTTTAAAAAACTATTCGATTTCGGTAAAATCAAGATTCGTGAGAATTACAAATGAACTCCTATTTTAGTGGCAGTTGTGCCAACCTGCTGAGTTTAAAACTGTGCGTATCGGCTGATAACATCGTAGATACCGAACGGTGTTTTGATTTGAACTTTGTGGGGTACCGTGTAATGATTGCGACAATACGGGAGCTCTGTGGGACATCTACAGGGGGCCACATGCGATACTTGACTTTTATAAAGGAATTTGTGTCCTCACCGTTGTGTCGATTGATAATCCATCAATGAAACCATTCTTATTTGAAAAAAATGAATTTTATTACTTAATATTCTAATTACAAAAACTTTATTTAAAGTTTCTTAATTATTGGAACATAGAAATATACCAGTACAACAGAAAATTGATATATGCGTTGAAATACTTTTAAATTTATCGGTTAATTTATATTTACCGCAGCATACGAGGGTGGTTCCAGAAGTACCTGGCCTGACCTAGAGATGACCACAATATCAGAAATTAGACAATCTATACATCATATGCTCCAAATATTAAGACGCCACGTTGTTTGGTATTCATTTGGTAGCCATCAATATTGAACATAAATGTGAATTTGTGTACATGGAACAAATTGGTCATCGTTATGTGATACAATACTTTAATTTGGAAGGCTACCCTACGTGGGACTGCCTCTTCGTTATCATCAGCAAGATATTGGATAGTAGAGTTTAAACAAAGCCGTACGACCAGCATCGCAGAGTTGACGTCTCCAGAAATGTTGAAGAAAATCCACAAAGCGGTACTGGATGATCATAGATGAAAGTGCGTGAGCTAGCAGACTCCTTAGGCATCTCAAAAAGTAGGGTACATCGAATATTAACTGAAAATTTCGATATAAGCAAGCTGTGCGCAAGATTGGTGCCACGTTTGCTCACAGATGGAGATGTTTCCATCAAGTGTTTGGCAATATTTCACAGAAATAGAGCACCTTTTCATAACCATGGATTAAACGTAGGTTCATCATTTCATACCCGAAACAAAAAAACAATCAAAACAATGGAACGGCTCCAAAAAAGGCAAAGATCTTTCCATCTGAAAGCAATGTCATGGCGTGAGTTTTTTCGTATGCGCGACTATCTTGAAAAAGGAAAAACTATCAACGGCCAGTATTATGCGAACTTATCGCGGAGTTTGAGTGTTGATATCGAGCAAAAACGGCAGCATTTTGCTAAGAAGAAAGTATTTTTTGATAGATAATGCACCAGCTCAAATATCCGTTATTGCAATGACCAACATTAATAATTTAAAGTTTGCATTGCTACCTCATGCAACCTATCCGCCAGATTTAGCTCCCTCGAATTATTTTCTGTTACCAGACTTGTTAACATGGCTCTGTGGTAAAAGATTTTCCGACAATGAAGAGTTGAAGTCGACAGTTAATGACTATTTTGAGGAGCTTAACTATTCTTATTATAAAAAAGATATCAAACTTATCTAACATCTCTGGGAAAAGTGTATGAAGCCAAAAGGACATTATGTCCAAAAATAAACAAATTATTTTCCAAAATTAGCTATTGTCCAATTACACGACATGTCATTTGGTCAAGATTCAGGGTTCTTCTTCTACATATTGGGCACCAGTAGTGATATTTTCGGAACGGCTGCAAAGCTTGGGAAGCCTCAAACGAGTGGCGTACGCTTTATTGTATGTCGAAGATAGTATCGGAAGAGCAGGAAATCTTCAATGAAATCCACGATGCACCCTTGCAATCTATAAAGTGTTGTGCAAAGAAAATTTAACAAACATGTGCTCTCTTTGAGTGAATCTAAATTCATTACCTCTTAATTTTTTTTGCGTTTGTTTACTTCAGAAAGGATCCAATAGGGTGAGGCTTCCCTACCGGTTATACCATAAGCATAGAGAGAAAAACAAGTAAAAAAGTAGTCGCACATTTTTTACCGTTAGTAATCAGTAAATAATAATGAAAATCTCAATTTAAATTTGACTCAAAACTATCAACATTATTTTATGATTATATTTCTCAATGTTTTAGAATTTTATGTCAAATTACGTTGAAAATCTAACTAAAAAGGATAAAGAAAATGAAAGAGAGAAATTTTAGCACCACCAGAAATTAGAGAAGCTGCTGAAGTTGCCTCATCAAAAAACTAATACATAATTATGGAGATATTATACGGTTATTTTAATTTTCGATAACTAAGTGTATTATGTATGGAATATATGTTAGACTAAAATAATAGTGGTCCTAATAATTTAACAAAGAATTCCAACAATTAAACTTCTCCCCTTCAGTATACTCTCCCACCCACGCTACACACCTTTACATACGTTTTTTCCATTGATAGAAGTAGTGCTGGAAGTCTTCTTTGGTGAGTGCCTTTAGGAGCTCTTCCGTTTTTTGCTTTACCGCTTCCATCGACGCAAATCGAGTCTCTTTCAAAGCAGATCTTTTTTCTAAGCTATCTAAGCTTTAAGGAGACCTGACCAGAGCTATTGGTCAGATTTTTTAGCACCAACTTCGCACAAACTTTCGTCATGAGTAATTCTTCGTGTAATATATATCTAACCGTTTTTTTATCGGAGTTTAGAGACTCGGCAATCATCCGGATGCTCATTCGACGATATGCACGTACAATTTTATTGATTTTGGTCACTGTTTCCGGAGTTGAAACAGTCACAGAATAACCTGGGCGTTGGTCATCTTCAGTACCCTCTGGGCCCTCAGTAAAGCGCTTACACCACTCAAAAACACGCGCACGAGGTAGAGAATCGTCCCAATAGGTCTCTTGCAACAATTTATAGCAATCGGTCGCAGTTTTTTTCAATTTAACGAGAAATTTGATATACACATGATTTTCGGAATGAGAAAAAAACACGTTCGTTTCAAATCGCTACTGCATAAATACCATAATAGTGACTGGAACGTGTTTTAGGAAGTGCATAGACAAGATATCTAGATACCCAACCCACTACTGATTTTTCATCCCACCCGTCTAGGGCGCCCTCTAGGCTCGCAGTCTCGTTATCTAATAGCCAGACCTCGTATCTTTTAATATAATGGGAGGTAAGTATTTTAACTATCACCCTGTGTATTCTGTGTACCTCAACTGCAATGTATGAAGAAGGAATTAATTCGAGTTTTTACACATTTCCGAAAATAAACATTCAAATCGTGTTGAAGTTAAGTACTTTGGTTACCTGAGCGTAGTAATCCGATTTTTAAAATCATCTCAACCACCTTATGCTATTCTTGCCGATCCTAACAGAATGACAGTTTCACAGAAAAAAATAGACATAATTTAGATCGCTTTGTAGAATAAAAGTCAAAAATCGAGTCATCGGTGCCGTCTGTCCCAAAATAACAATTGAAAATAGCTTATCTGCGTGACCAATGCTGAACGTCAACGAAAATTGAAATAAATGGCCTTATTTGTTGTCAAACACTTTGAAAATGCCGCTAAAACATATCTATTATTGGCTTCCTAAACCCATGTGCTTTGTTAGAATGTAAGAAGTTACTTAAAATTGCCTTGCATATATTTTAATTCGAAAAGTTGGAACAACTGTCTTATGTAGTTGATGGTATATATGTTTATTTTTTTAATACAACAATTAACTTTATAATATTAGAAGTTTTGGAAAATCCATCATTTGTGAAAGTAGTAATTTCAGATACACTATAAATAAATAATGCATATTTTCTTAAATAGACTTATTCAGTTAGCAAATTTCAATATTTCTATGGAATAAGCACGTGGCTAATAAATTGAAACATCTTGAAATCGGATACACTGAAACTACTAGGTATTTACTTGGATACCAATTTAAGTTGGGCACCTCATATCATCTTTGCTCAAAATTAGCGAGTAAAATATTTGTAATTCGGTAGTTAAAATGTTGCATATTAATTTATTGAAACTAATTTATTACTCACTTTTAACAGCAAAACAACATACGGTATTATACTTTAGGATAACTGATAATCAAGAAACAGCATATTTGTATTACAGAAAATAGTTATACTAAGGATCATTTCAATGTGCCCAAAAACACAAATTGTATTGTCACTTTCGTGCTTGTACATTTTAGAAATATTGATATACACACACGAAAACCGATTTGTTATCATGAAAAATGAAAATACTCAAGATTATTCTACTACAAACAGGGCCGGATTAAGCTAGGGTCTTGGGGGCTATAGCCCCGGGCCCCAGGTCCAAGAGGGCTCCATCAGTTGGAAATCATTCTGTATTTTTTGATGTGTTGATACCACAAATCTAACGTATTGATATTATTTTGTGAATTTTTCCGGGTTTCCGAATTCCTTACGAGAGCTCCGTCATTATTTTAGCCCCGGGCCTTATAAATCTTAATCCGGCCCTGACTACAAATATTAAGGACATTATAACTTTGATATCTAGATTGAAAACGACATCAATCTGAATGTCACATTGTATAACACATTTGTTAAACATATCGTGCATCTTGGGTGCTAAGACGAATTTTCAATTTAAAAACTTTGCCAAGTCTTTTTTTCCGAAATACTTCTTTTATACAAAAGATGAATTTTTAAGCTAATATCTTGATCAGTAATATTTCTGCAACTATTTCAATATATCAGAAGATTTAGATGTACGAGTATTAGTTATATATTGTGATTATTGAGCAATTGTATATTACAATTAGAACTATCATAATATTTAGGTACATGTACGATATACCTGGCTGTATTCACTAAACTGACTTTAAATATACTCAATATATAGTTCTTCTAATATCAATTGCAGATTATAAAAACTGGTTCGAAACCATTGCCGAAAATTTTGTTTGATCTACCGTAGGCGTAGATACCTCATTTTATAAATTTATTTTCTTTATAAATACTTTGGACGGCATTATACGTCATTATTTAGACAGTTGTAGTACTATTTAGAACTATTGTAATACTATTTGGAACTTAGAAAAAACTTATTATTATTACACCTCGTTAACTTGCTACAACTGTACAAACGTAAATAAAATGTACCTGCCTGTAAGGGAGTTTGGTTTAAACAGGATACCAGACGTGAACTGAGACCTTTTTGTACCTCATTCGTCTATTAGAACTTCAGTAGTCTTTTTTCTGACGCAAATAGTCTTGTCGCCATCTATCCTTGACGATTCAGTTATTACCATGCGTTTATACAGTTTTTTGTCTTTAAAACCACATGCTGACAAAACTTGACGCAATGTTTCTAAACTCATTGTCTTCATTCGCCCACGGTCTAAAGAACGCCATATTTCTATTTATTTATAGAAATTTGTGAATTAAATAAATCTCACGAAGTCAAGCCACTGCTTATCGCAGACTGTCTAGCAAGAATATTTCGATTGTTTACACGGCTTCGGCCAATAGAAATGCATTTATGTTTACGATTTGATGTTTTCATTGCTAAACAGTGGATATACTTATAGCTATCATTAGTCTTCACATTTTTAAATTATTCAAAATCTTACAGGGTGTTCCAGAATGCAGTGCAGTCTCAAAGTTACATTTTGCATATTTGGAATCAACACAATATTATAAAGTTGTGATTTATAACCAATTTTCCACAGAAATAAAAATTATTTCGTTAATATTTATTGAACCAGATACAGGGTGATTACCATGATTATGTACCCATATCTAATCATTATAATGACGGTTTGTTAGATGTTTGCCGAATTTTATACGGGGAATAAACATTATTTTTCATTTCTTAATTTTGTATGAGTGCCGTACGTATTTATGAAATATTGATTATGAAATATGAAATATAGAATCAAAACTCTTATTATAATGCGGCCACCATGAATTTCACATTCAAATATATATTCTTCTAGATTTTAGTTTAGAGTAGAAGGCACTTTCCAGTGAATATGCCCACAAATTATTGTCGAATGCGGGAGAAGATGATAACTAGATAGGCCTAGTACTGAACCTTGAGGCACTTCACATTCTATTGGCTTGCAAGAAGACATCGTTGTATCAACACTTACAAGTTGACTTCTGTTGGTAAGGTATGACTTAAACCATGCTAGAGGTGTTTCCCTGGAAACTGAAGTAGTGCATTTTGTTAATTAAAATATGATTAATACAATCGAAAGCCTCAGAATATAAATCGCTTATAGACATTCCTTAAAAAAAACAGATAACAAACCTACTTCGTGTAAAAAATGAGGTATGACCATTTTAAACTACTCGCAATAACCGCAATTAGAAACGGAGCAAAAGGACGAAATTTCCTAATTAAAATAGATTTCTGACACGTTTTATATGATTTTTATCACGTTTATACTATTTTCAATCTTGTTTAACTAGGTTACACATATCGATGTTTTAAAAATGATTTCGTAATCACTTTCAACATACATACCTTCATATCTAAATATGAAATCGCCGAATAATATTCAACATATCATTTGATTGTACAATGCACGAATCAAACATATTGTAATAATTTCATTAATTAAAAGCAAGAAAGTGTGTAACGTATTGAATGGAAAATTTTTTTCATGATGTCGTCGATAACTAAAAGCATTAATCTAATACCTTTTACTCATTCAACTTCATAATTTAATTGAAAACCTCAATATCCGTAATAACAACAATCAACTTCGAAACTGACATGCGATAGCGATTATTGTCAGATCAGAGCAAACATACCGAGAAACAGAACCGGTCTAGAATTTAATTAGATATAAGTAAGTTGGTATTTCTAAAACCGTTTGATAGATTATTTACTACTACACAATTACAATGTTTTGGTAACCTAATTGTCATCTTCAGAGACCGAAGATAAGCTGATTACCTTCTACAATAAGGAGTAATTTATATCAGATATTTCAATAATGACTGTATCGGTATGCCTCCAATTTCGTAGCCAATGGGATCGGAAAATTTTCAGGGAGATATCATTTAACCCTCTAAGCACCGATGACGTTGAAAATTTAGTAGGTATGTTGCAGAAGTGATTATGTTAATTAATCATATCTTTACATGTTGAAAATTGAATCAATATACTGATTTCTTTCCAATATTTCTCAGAAACGGTTTACCCAATCAAGACGACATCATTATTTAAGGAATTCCTATGATATATTTTCATATAAATTTGGAGGAAATCATTAGTGACAAAAATGAAGTCAGAATGATTCTACAGAATAAATTGTTCGAGCTTATTAGCAATCAAGATTCAATTATTGATTTTCTAATTGAACATAAAGTCATCAGACATGAGATAATTTGTATAGTGCGTGGTTAGGTTAGGTTAGGTTAGGTTAGGTAAGGTTAGGTTAGGTTAGGTAAGGCTAGGTTAGGTTAGGTTATTAATTGCATTGCGATTTGTGACTAATGGATTGCTCCAGATATTTATGAAAATATATCATAAAAACAGCATATATTCGATGAATGTAAACAAAATTTTGCAGAAATTCCTTAGATAGTGATGTCATATTGAGTGGATAAACCGTTTCTGAAAAATATTGCATGGAATGGATTCAATTTTCAACATAGAAAAATTATGTGAAGATATGGTTTTCACGCCCCATATATGCATATCAAATTAATCATCATGATCACCTCTTCAGCAGTAAATTTTCAAGGTAATCGAACCTGTGAGGGTTAAACAATAGAATTTCCAATTCAAAAAGATTTAACGAAAATAAATACAGGTTAACTTTAGAAGACTAATGGTGTTCATAGGAATACTATTAACAAATTTACAAAGTTTATATGTCCGGAAATATTTTATATCGCCCGAGATGCGCTTCAAATAGGTAACTACGTCATCAGTGCCGATTGTGTAACAGTCCTGTTTGACAAAACGCTGTTGACTAGAGATACTTGTCGCCATTTTGACAACAAAGAGTTGATTTTTTGATGAAAATGGAGCAGTGGTACTTCAGACAACTTTCCCCAAATAGATTTCATTGTAATGGATAATTATTATGCCGAAAATATAATTAATATTTTTTGTAAAATCGTTTCTTCTAATTTTTTGATTATAGAAATCGATATATTATTTTGTAATGACATTGATTGCTCATAATCTGTATAAATAATTAATTACAAGGATAATTGAGATCTGCATTCCCGAGGTGTTGTATGTGACATATTCCAAATTGTATATGAGGGACAAAAAATCCTAGTTTTTTATACTTGTAATTTAACATTCTGATATAATGGGAGAAAATTTTATTTTGAAATTGATTGTGTGCCAAAATGCAGTAACCTGTACGTCTTTATGTTATGAACTTTGTTTTTGGCGACATGAAATTTTACAGAACTCGTTATGAGTTTTTTCCACATATGTTAGTATGGATTAAATATGAACTCCTTCATCTGCTGCTACTTCTACTTCGCTGGAGTAGATATCGATGAGATTTCCAAATTTGAACAACTCCAAACTGGTACTTGCACAATCTTAGTATGGGATCTCTAGCACTCGGATAGGTACTCTATCTGGTGACGAAATTTAACACCAGTTTAATAAGTCGAACCAATAATTCCAATTGCCAGTAAATATTTATGTAGGGTATCTAAAAATTAGAAAATTGTTTTAAAAAGGTAAAGTAGTTTCCAGCGAGAAGAAATAAAAGTAAGTTGTGTTGTTTAGATATTTGATTGTAAAAACAAAGCTTGTCGTAGTGAAAAAAATAAGTTTTTCCATTTTTCGCCTTCCAATGAACATTTTGTTCATAGAATAAGCAAATTTGAGAAAGAAATGATTGATACACGCTTTGATACCAGCGTTCACTTTATTTTATTAAGGATAATTTTTTTCACTAACACGTAAGTATTTTTAACAATTACGTACTTTTTTAGGCACTTATGAATTGGTCACTCAATTAATTTACGTATTTATTATTTTTATGTATTATTGTAAATATTGGTTCAACAAACGAGTGTTCCTACTCAGAATCTTCCTTTAAAATCATCTGAAGAATGTGATTATCCTTTAACGGATTCTCGAGAAGGATACGTAGACGATCAATTGAAAAAAATGGCTTATAATTAATGAAATTGAAGAGTTGAATCTAAATGAGAAACAGAAATTATTATTTCATATGAATATTCTTAGATACCATTCGATACACGTTCGTTTGTAAGCGTACTACGAATTGACCTACTGGCTTAAGTTCATATTTTTTCCACTAGTGGAAGTTTCCTAAGTCACACCTCTGCCAGAGATCCCAATATTCGGTGGGGTGCGAAGAGCGCACGTGCATCGAGCGCACAGGTACGTTTAGAAAACATTTCGTGCATCTAGCGCACACGTCGAAGCCGAAAGATCGTTCGACGAGCGCACAAGAAAATTTGATCTACCGAAGTGAGTCCTTGAAATGGACAATCATACGAGTTTTTCCATAATTATTATCATTAAGACACAACGAAAAACCATCAGCAACATCTAAGATATTCCAAAATGAGCCAATGTTCAATATTATATGAAATATTGAACAAAAATTGATAGAAAAAGATAATTTTTCTAAGAATGAATGCATTTATGGTTAGGTTAGGTTAGGTTAGGTTAGGTTAGGTTCTTCTTTATTAACAGTAATAGACATTTCAAGCTAAATAAAGGGATTGAAGGGATTCTATTATTGAGTTATCATTAAATATGTCAAACTGTTTGGTCCTCTTATATCCAGTCATAGAAACCATCATATAACATCATTATGTAAGGATTTTTTTGTTTTACTTTTCCTATGATTCTTACCAAATCCATAGGAACTTTTGCTTTCGGCCTTTTTTTTATTTCTCCAATTACACAGCCAAAACATTTTTTATTCTGAGCCCTGCAGTTGTTATATCATAGAATTAACTTTCTTTCGCCAATGATAGGTACTTAAAGACACAAAGTACAATTTTGAATGATCCACGTCCTCATACAATCTCAGGTCAAAAATTTGGGCAGCCCCGTACTTCCTCTCTAACTTTATATCTGCTTGTCTTCTCTAATTATCGATAGCAGTTGAATGTTTAATCTGTGTTCAAAATTTTATAGGTAGACAAGTTGTCAACACAAGGAATCTTGAATCTTAAGTTGACATTGGTCAAGGATGTTTGACCAATGCGATATTTTGGGAAAAATACCTTATACATTTGTGAAACATTGAGGTTCGGTGACAGAAAACAGAAAGCACTTTTTTGTTTACTTTAATGGCTAATTTCCGAAGGAACAATGAAGTATGTTCGATAATCTTAGCTTCCATTTCTCCATATTTCCTTGGTGGCCAAAACTATGGACGTGGTGCACAAAATTATGTATTTAAAATTGGCACAAGGCGAGGAGTGATTCCAAAGGTATCGCAAAATGTTTTTTAGCATATTTACACAAATTTCAGGACCTTATAGTATAATGATTGACAATATTGGAAAGTTTGTTGGTCATAGTCACCTAGATCTCGTACCACGAGATATAAAATACCACATCATCAAAAAAGAAAAATGGTTAGAAATAACGAAAGAATTGTAATTAAAATAAAATTATTTCAATAAAAAATATTTGCTCGTCAGCTATGATTAGTCAACTTTTTATTGGTGAGGTTGTCCCAAAGTAGCGATAGTGAATCCTTACAGTTGAAGACGTTAAAATGAAAGAAAATTTCACTGAAAATTTTCGTTGACACAGACAAATCGATTGCTGTTACTGGATAACTGAATGGTTGTGAAAATATGACCTTTGGCAACAATAACGCCCGCATTGACATTTCGTCAACAATTTTTGCTGATGTGAGCTTCAATATAACATTGAAACACTCTTCTCAGTTTTTATGAAATTATAAATTAGCCAGCCCAGCCCAGCCCGCCTCTGTATTGAACACGATTCGTATCAGATCTAAATAAATATAAGAGTGTATATAACAATGGCGGATACCTCCTGTAAACGTGTTTTATAGTATAACCAATTTGTATACTAATAAAAGCTATAATCATTTATACTTACGCCTATGTAGAATCTTTTATGCTTTCCCCAAAACCACACCCATATCGTGTCGGCAAACAAACAGAAACCCCACCTTCTTTCACCTCGCTCTCTACATCGATTGGGTGGAATCCTTACAGAGGCGTCACCGATATCCCCAAAGCTATAGAGAACCAATCTACAGAAAAGAATCATTAGTCGTTTGGAATATGTGAAAGTCGAAACACAAAACAATCGGTAGTTTTATCAGTGATAATGTAAATATGGTTGTGCCTCGAGGTTCTACTACGAAGCCGTGTATTATGGCACATACACCGCTCAAATCGTTTACAATAAACTCTATATTACCCGAAACAGCGCTCGATGTTCGTGAAAGTACACCCGAACCTGAGGATGAGTGCCTTATGAAACAAGAAACATTATCGGAAGTGAGTGATTGTGAATCGGACTTAGATGTTACTGGTACAACACCGCCTTTGGATTGTTCTAATAAATCGGCAGATGAAGAGGATATACAAAAAGATGGTAAGATTTGTGTCTATAAAACTATATTGGAAACATCCATAAATTCTGATTGTTTACCTTTCACATTCTATTGTTAAGAGTTACTTGTTGTTACTAATGATATTGTGGGTTGAGGACACGAAATGAAATTGTTTTAAGAGTTTTCTAAATTGCCAACGTTTTGATGGGCACGAGTATAATTTCCGTGGTGCCATTTTGTAAATCGATCTAAAGTAAGTCGAAAATGAAGAATGAAATTTTTCGATATCTCGTTTCGTTTTCGAGATATCTATACTTGAAGCTGGAAAAATTCATTTTTATTTAATATTTGTATATATTAACCTAACCTAACCTTTTCGTGGTGCACTTTGAGTGCAAAAAATTCAAAAATCGTGAATTTTGTACAGCCAAAATTGCCCAAAAAATTTAGTTTTATTTTATTATTTTTTTTTCTTATAGGGGGCATTTGAAACGAAGTATTGAACGCAATCTTTTCAATAAAGCTAATTTTGAACTAATGTTTGATTATAACTTTAAGTATCGATATCTCGAAAACGAAGCGAGATATGAAAAAATTTTATTCCTCATTTACGATTTATTTTGGCCTAATTAAGCTAAATCAGCGGCACCACGCAAATCGTACTCACCCCTTTCGATGCTGCATCAAATTACTTGTTTATCTGCATAAACTTTTGAGTTATATTTTATTTTGAAAAATATAAAATGAAGAGTCCAAACCGTAGCAATTTAAATTTAAACTTTTTTTATAAATTCTACAACTCTTATTATAAATAATCAGTAATTTTTAAGAGATATAGTTTTGAATTTTGAAAAAATTGATGAAATCTTTATTGGAATCGATAGAACGATCAGTATAATTTAATGTTTGAAGATGATTTCATGCAAATGGTGGTCGCGGATCCGTTTTAGATAGCCGATACGCAAGGCCCAATTTTGGCATACTCTCTCACGCGTGATATGTCAAAAACAGTGTTGCCAAAAAGATACTGCTGAATATTTGGCTTTTTAACTTCTAAGACAGTCGAAAATGCTTAAAATATCTTGTTGGGTTGGTATGTACAAGTGGCAATTTCATTATGTACAGTATATTATACACAATAAGTAAGTAGCCTACTTCAAATAACATTTAGACCTGAGGTGAATACACTCTTTCATACAAAATTGAATGAATAACTTGACGGCACTCTAATAGATTGTTTCTTGACTGACTTTGTGTCAGTTAAGAGACAATCAATTCAAAAAAACGAACACTAGTTTTAGGTGTGTGTCATAACCCACAACACCATCCGTTATTTGGTACTAGAAAGATTTATGATATCAAGAATATTACTTGCGATTTTCCACAATAGATTTTGTTTTCTATATAGATTAAGTTTTTATAAATCTTTGTGTACTTTGGTCTCGTGATACGGTCGGTATTATAGTGGTATTTACATGGTTGTCAGATCGTTTGTCATCGGAAAAATAATGAACTTTGTTATTTCAAATGGATCACCCTGTATATTTTACGCTTTTTGAAATCCTTAAGAAATACTTATTATTCATAACTAAAAATTTCAATTTTGTAAGCACCTACTTTTGCAGACTCCATTGATTGTTGTGTTTGTGTTTGTTGTAGCTTGTCTTAACCATCGGAAGACTAAACTCTATTTTTGGTTTCATGTTGTACCAAAGTTGGATAAAAAGTGCCACCAACTATTTAGTATGTACTACCGCTTTTTATAGATTGTATGAAGTGGTAAAATATTATGTATAAATAACAAAAACGTCGAATGAAAAATATGTATTGAGAGAGAAATACAATTAAAAAAAATAATTACACATTCAATGATAAATACATACTTCTAAACAAAATGAAGAAAATTTCAATTACAATTTTTTACGAATTACTGTAGCAGGACTTTTGGGAATGAGTCCCACAAAAAAAACATTTGCATTTGCTACAAATTATTGTAGTTATTGAATTTTTTATTTGGGCGATTTCTGCAACAGCAAATATGACATCGACCTGTTGTTCCTGCCTCTGGAGCTGCATTCGATTGTTGTTCGAACTTTTTACCAAGTATTGCCTCCATTCCCAGTATTATGTACGTATGAATTCCATTTATATTTTCTGATCTTTGCTCAACTAATTGTTTTACAAGTCCTACTTCTTGTAAGTAGATACAATAATCAATGTGTAGGCATTCAATGCCGCAATATCAATTAGAGTGAAAATACGGACATGGGCCATCTTCTTGTTGATCTTTTTGTAGAGTGTTTTCTGATCATCTGGTTCACTGTATCGACTCCTCCCTTAGTTGAGGTTTAAAATAAGTTCACTCCAGTCTTATTTTTCAGCTTAGCATTGATTTTTGCGTCGGAATGTTGAGTAGATAAAAAAAATAGGCACCTTTTTTGGTTTTTTACGAGGGATGTATGATACTAATGTAACGGGTGGTTCCTTGATGTAGGATCAGTAAACGTTTGTTAATTTTAAGGATTCTTTTTCGGTTTGTGTGCATAGTGCCTACAAGCGTAATGCCAAAATTTTGGTACAAGTCTCCTGCTAATTCGACAAAAGTATAAAACCTGTCAGTGGTCAAGTTACGTCCTGTATTTTATAGTGGTTCTACTAATCTCTTCATAATCACTGTTGGACCTTTTGATGCAGGTGTAGTGTCTTCCAATTTCTATATATCGATTTTCACAATTTGCCAACATTCTAATGAGAATTCCGTTTTTGCCTGGCTTCTCTTTCATGAAAACTTTGAACGGGCATCGTCTTCGAAAAAGTGACAGCATCTCGTCTATAACAACATTTGCTCCCGGAACAATATAATCGAAAAGCAATGCGTTTAATTTTTCGAAAAACGTTACGAATTGGAGCCAATTTGTCGGTTTTTCTGCGCGTGTATTATCATCAAATCATAAGTCGTACAAATCGTTTATGGGACATTGTACTAAAATAGACGCACCTTCTAAATATTAGAATCAAAATTCCAATAAAAGCGCACATCTCGGTAGTACTCGTAAGAAGAATTGCCTCTTCGTCAGTGTGCATGACGATAACACTCATAATTTCGTTCGTAAAAAACATTTCAAATGATTCTAATATAGTTTGTACTTTTCCGTTTCGCCGTAAACTTGTTTTTTCACGCAATATATTCTGTAGAGAACGAAGTGAAATTCGAGGTACATCTTTTATATATACCTTACAATTTTTTGCAACAAATCGTGTTGTCTGACGATAAATGTGGAGCCGCTTCTTCTTCACTAGACCTTCACCTACTTCACTAACATAATCTTCCTCATCACTATCAATCGAGGATTCGTTGCACTCCATAAAGTCCGAAATATTTTCCATTTCTTCTTCAAGTTTGCTCTGAGAGAGATATCCACTCATAATTGCACTTGTTTGAAGAATTGTATGAAAAACAAACTATTATTAAGTATTATTATTTGCAAATTTGCTACCCAAAACTGAGTTAGCAACGCGCACAGGCGGATTTCAAGTTGAAAACTGTACAGAACTGTGCGAAAATAAAGGAATTAGCTGACGATTTTGCGAGGGACCGTGTTGGACCAAGGCATGTAACTTTTTATTGAGTTTAATTTAAAAAGTACAAAGTTGTACTACGCAGTTTATGTTCACGTGGTAGAAACAATGTAGAATTTTTTCTGGAAAATTTTAAAAAGATACAAAAAAATGTGTCAAGGTGTCAAACGTATTTTTTGTTTATTTCGATAAATGATAATTTCCGAGATATGTACACTTTTATAAATCGTTGTAATGTCAGGAAACCGTTCGCCATAAAGAGACATTCTGAGAAAGATTATCATAAATTGTAATTATTTATTGAAAATAGTTACAGGAGGTAAAGTGAAATAATAAATTTTTCTACATTTCAATTTGTTTCTTATGTAAGTAACACGATGTTTGACAGTATGCAGTTCAATTAGAAATGTTTTAATACCTTCGTAAGTTATTTCAATAAATAATTACAATTTATGATAATTTAGTTCAGAATGTTTCTTTATGGCGAACGATTTCCTTGGCAAATTCAACGAACTAAAAATCTCTGTATCGCCTAAACCAAGAATTTGATCAAGTTAAGCAAATAGAACCTTTACGCATGTAAGTAGTAGTAAGTGGGAAAAAAATTCTCCACATGTCAACTTTATTTTCATGTCGATTTTTTTTACATCAAGTCCCTTTAGATGTCCATATAATTGATAGATACACTACTGGCTAATATTTATCAAATAAGCGCAATTCTTCAATGATCGTAGAAAAAACAGTTTACACAACTTTATAAATAGTAACATTTTTACCCAGGTTATTTTAGTAATTGTATCTCGGTATGTAACGCAATATCTCGATGTAACTTGTTGGTTTTATTGTTTTTTATTGTAAAGAATCAATCATAATTTCATTCAGTATCTATTTATTTGGACCATCTGCTCTGTAGACTTGACGATTGCTTGTTAATCTTTTTTGAGTTACCCCTCGCTGCATTTCATTTTATTGTTGATCGTTATACTTTCAACTGTCACCTTTTTCAACCTTTAAGCTCAATATTATATATTCATGTGTTATTAAACTAAAAATAACATCACATAAAACATCAGGTAATTAGCATGCAATTTCGTACAAATTAATCACGAATTCTAAATGGAATTTATCAGTCGCTTCGTTATTGATTGTCCCGGTTTTTCATAAAAACATACGGTGTCCCGAAAAATTATCCAGGGACGCATAAAAGTCCCGGATTTCAATTTTCAAAATTATAAATGTTTTCAATAGAATTTGCTTGGTTACTTTTGACTCACATCTGCAGTTGATTGGTTGTGGTGCTATAATAACTACACCTGTTGGCAATCATGTGAACTAACAACGTCCACTAACCTAGTATTTAGCGAATGGTCCGCTTGTCGCGCCACCGATCACTATTATAGCTGTTACAGCCAAAATAATAGTGTCTGACGTTACGACTGACAACGTTGTTCAACAGTGATTGAGGTTATGCCAGTGCAGTCAAGTGTTTTTCTTGTTTATTAATAGTGATTCATCGCAATGCCAAAACGTGCGTGCAAATCCAGTGACAATTATTCTAAGGAGTGGAACTTTATTAAGAGAGGTCGTTTCGATTATGAGTGTTCTGTGTGTAACTATTTTATTAGTATTCGTCATGGTGGGCGTTCGGACATAGTTGATCACATCAAGTCAAAAAACATATCAACAGATTTAGTGTTCCGAGCAGCAGTGAGACGTTACAAAATTATTTTGTTGTACCACAGTCAAGTGAAGACATCCAAGTTCGAGCAGCCGAGCTTACATTAACCTACCACACGGTAAAACATCACCAAAGTTTCAGATCTAGTGATTGTACTAATAAGCTTAATAGCGTCATGTTTGATTATTCATCTATGACAAAAAAGTTTAGTTCGGCAAGAACTAAAGTAACAGATTTAGTAAATGGAGTTATGGGTCCCCAGAGTTTGAAGGAAAGTCTTGATAGTATCGAAAAGTCTGCTTTTTACGGAATTTCCACTGATGCCAGCAACCATAAAGCTGCAAAAATATTTCCGTTCCTTGTTCAGTTTTTTGATATTACTGAAGGAATTCAGTCCAAACTGTTGAGGGTGAGTTCCCTAACAAATGAAACTTCAGCATTTTGTCTAAGTACTATGGAAAGATTAGCTCTTGAAAAAAACCAAATGTGTCGCATTTTGTAGAGACAATACAAACACCAATTTCGGTGGTCTAGAAAGAAAAGGCAAAAGTAACGTATTTACTAAATTAAAGGCGGCATTGCAACAAAATATTGAGGGAATAGGCTGCCCTGCACATCTTTTACACAATTGCGTGCATGCAGCTGCTGATACTATGAGTTGTGATGTTGAAACTATAATAATTTTCAAAATATTCTCGTATTTTTCTATATACACCGTTAGAAGTGAAAGGCTTAAGGACTTTTGTGAGTACCTAGAAACTGATTATATGACAATGACGCTGGTTATCTGTATTTCTAGCAGTTGAACGAGTCATCAAGCTGTTTGAAACACTAAAAGAATTTTTCCTAAATGAGAAAAAATGCCCCAAACATATCGGTTCAATTTTTTAGCAATCCTATCAGTGAAGCTCATTTATGATTTATTCTCAGCCAACTTAGCACATTCCAGCATGGAATAAGGAAAATTGAAGGGAGCACGAAAAGTGTAATAGAGATAGTGTGGAGGTCCTGAAAAATGTTCTTGAAACTGTTACCAGGAGAGAAGAGAAGAATTTCATCTCTTTTAATGTTACATGAGTTCTTGAAAAAGCAGAAGTATCACAATCAGTTGAACAAAGTTTTAAAGAGGAAGTTTTATGGCACCTGTATGGAATATTTAAGCAAGTGGAACATTTCATTTTCACTATTCTTAGTTTTCGATTGGATGTTATTAAAAAAAGTGCCAAAATTAAAATACGGTTGCTTTTTTGAAAGAGAAGCAAATAGATAGTCGTGAGGAAAATGACGGAGAGTTTGAAAACGGATGTCAAAATCTTAATGTTATTCTGAATACATATTTCAATACTTTCCACAATATACATTGAACATTAATTTGTCATGCGATGCTAACTACAAAAGAGATACTACTGGGTATTTACCTAGAAATACAATTGATAAACAACATTTTCAGAGATTAAGGGATTTAGTTACCATATTATTTGCCTATGAAATCGTTTCTTCTGGCAATTACTTCACAAAAGTCAGAAAAAGATTCACTATTTGGGGTATATGGAACTAATACTTACTTATGGTTAAAAAATTTCTGATAATAATTAAATAAACAATGATGGTAATGTCTAGACACTCCACTGGAATTAACATAGTTAAAAAAATCTGTGTTATTGTAAGGTAAAGAACGTAAAAATGCCTAAATTTTATTTTCTTTATGTTGAAATTATAGATTAATTGTGACTTTCTTCCTCGATGTTATTGTGAGGCATTCCTGTCTTCACTTTTTCTTCAGCATCTAAGTCTTCAAACCTCCAAAATTGTCTTCTATTTATTCCCGCTAGATTGAAGCATATTGACACTATTCAGTGTAGAAACTCGTGATTGTTTGATGAAGAAGTGTATCATTGAGTCCCACAGATTTTTCTCTGAGAAAATGTGCAGCATATAAACTACTGTAAAGTTTGCACTCGATATCGTTTTCATAGGAATCACTAGATGGTAACAAACACATTGAAAGTAGCCACGAGCTAATTATTTACCACCTTTCACGATAAATCATTATCATATTATGTAATAAGTACAAAACGAAGGAAAATACTGCATGGTCATTAAAGTCTAATTAACAAATCCCAGAATCTCTCTAGAGCCACCGTTTCTGAGATATAACGATTCAAAAAGTTGTAAAAGTTATAATGTTTCAGATTTACCGTCGTATTCAATGGCTATAATAATTGCACGAGAAATAACAAAGCTGCAGAACAACATCGCCGAAGTTTAGCAACATCTTCGTCAATTGATAAATTTATTTGATGAACTTACGACAGTTTCAACTAAACAGAAATTTCTTACAAATACTCACAACAAGTCTCGGTTCATTTCAATGCTGTAAGAAAAGTTTACTGTTGAAAATATATTGATGAAACCATTAAATACGACAATTTTTTGAATCATTATATCTCAGAAACAGTGGCATGTAGGAAAAAAAGTATTAATACGTTTTTTGTAGATAATTTTATGATCTATAATTTTTGTTCGAAGTACTTTTATGATAAAACTCACCGTTTTGCTGAAAATTGCGAAAAAATCATTTTTTTGATCTTTGACCTTGAATAAAAGTTCAATTTTATCTTAAACAATTTTACTTATTTTCAGAATGGTGGGAATTTATGTAACTTCGAATGTCTACTAATTTCATAATAATATCCAATACTTAGAAGCGTGTGGGGAATCAAAGTATCAGTACTACATTCATTTTGCTATTAAGAGAATCCATATTTAGGTACAGAATAGACATTCAGAATAAGTATCATTATGTACGGTTTAAGATTATTTTCTACCTGATTTGTGCTGGAAATGATCGAAATATCTGATATTTCCTTCTGTTTTTTCCAGGTAAAGAAAAGAAACTAAATGAAAAACCCCCCTATAGTTACAATGCTCTCATCATGATGGCTATTAGAAACAGTCCGGAAAAGCGCCTAACGCTCAATGGCATATACGAATATATAATGAAAAATTTCCCTTATTACAAAGACAATAAACAAGGATGGCAAAATTCTATAAGGCATAACCTTAGTTTGAATAAATGTTTTGTGAAGGTTCCGAGGCATTACGACGATCCAGGAAAAGGCAACTATTGGATGTTGGATCCGTCTGCTGAGGATGTATTTATCGGTAATTATTATTTATTTAGTTTTTGGTCAACAAAATAAACCATACATTGTTGATATATTTAAGAGGAATCAAGAAAATATTGCTATTCTAATTCATTTTCTATTTATTCTATTAATATTTTCTGAAATTTGCGTTTAATTGATTCCAAATCTTCTTATCCTGGCTTGGATGTTTAATCATTCAATTCTTCCAGCTTATTTGACGTCTTTCATCTTCGTAATGGTCCGTACCTTAATCAATTCACTCAACTGTTATTTTTTTCAATCTATTTTCAAAATATTCAGCAACATAGAAACAATTTGTATAAAATCCTTCTTCTAGAATTGAAACATAAATTTCACTCTTTAAATACGAGGGCTGATCCCTTTGCTCCATCCCTGATCTATTTATAGATAAAAACAATTGATTATCAGCACGTCATTGCAGCTTATTATTTATATATTCACTCTTAAAACCGAACATGTTGAAACGTACCTACAGTAGAAGACATTCACATTTAATTATCAAGACGGATCGCGTCGAGAAACGCGTGGTGATCAAATAGGGAGTTCAAAGAATTGACCCCAAGTAAATACAGATATGAGATAAATATAAGAGGCATCTACAGTACTAGGATAGTCCCAGAAGTAACTGACCTAGAGATGGCGGTAGTTGCTTGAAAAATACCACTGTATTAGAAAGTACACAATCTATACAGCATATATTCCAAGTTTGAAGACATTTACCAATAATTTTACCTCAATTTTACGGTTTACCGCTTTACAAAGTAATTTTTTGACACTGCTAAACATTCTAGGCCAATTTTTTCATTGTTTCCATCAGTGTCCTAATAGCTCCTTCTTCATACGTACTTCTCGAATTCTATGTTCCTATTTTTATTCCTATCTCTCTCACCCATATGGCTCATTATCATTTTTTACTTCATTCATTATTTTGTTGTTTTTATTAATTTCTTTTTCGTTTCTTGCAAACCGTCCACGTCCACACCTAGTTTCTAGAGCTATGTTGCTAGTCATCGCATTTCCATAGCTTTCCATTCACAAGTACGTCCTCCACCTATCTTTATACCTACCTACTTTCATTATTTTATCATTTTTTCCTCTGGTCCAGACGTTCAACATCATCCGGGTTCGTATGGGCACTGTTTAAAGCAGAGACCCCTTGGCACGATGTAATTTCTGAATAATATTTACTAACTTGTTCTTGGTTCCCTCAATTGGTTTTTCTCGTAAAAATAATGTCTAATTAACACTGGAAACTTGTTTTCCTTATATTTACTCAACAACAAAAACTGTTTGGTTTATATGAGTATTCAAACCGATTCATCTGTCAGATTTGTATAAAATTTTAACGAATTACTTTACAAACTTGGGTGTCGTCAAGCTTTGAAAAACCCTTTCTGCCAAATCACCCTTGTAGATATCTTCTTAACTCTAGTTTTGTGGCAACTTAAAAAATATTAATTATAAAGATATCAACCTCCCCACTTCCTTATATAATAATATAGTTATTTAAATATGTTGTTACAGGTGGCACAACAGGTAAATTAAGAAGAAGATCCACAGCTGCATCCAGATCTCGTCTAGCCGCCTTTAAACGAACTCTTTCTCTATATTCCCCCCTCCAATCCTGTTACCCAGGTTTCTACCCACCATCCCCTGCACTTTTAGCTGCAGCTTACTCCCGATATAACCCTTATCTACACGCACCAACACCAACAAACTTCCTGGCTCGACCTACTCCCATTCAACCCCAAAACTTATCAGTTAACCCTCCGTCGATGGAATTGAATAGTTCTCCGATATTCCGACCGCCCCATTCGCTTTTCGAAATGTACAACAATTTACGATTAGCTGTACCGTTACAGTATCCCCTGCAAATTCCTGGTTTAGCTGCAGCCAACGGTCTGAATGGTTTGAATATACCTTCGTCGAGTTGCTCGAGTCCACAAGAAACAAGACCTTCCGGCGAAGGCCTACTCAAGCCAGTAACGATTATTACTAGGAACAATTAATGTTTAGTGATTCTGTGATTAGTTTTATCTAAAAGGCTAGGTATTCCATTTTTGATTCCAAGAAATTGAAAATTGGCCCACATTTTATTAAGTTAGTATAAATTCTACAGGTTATTAGAAATAACTGAAATAACCTCACATTTAAGTGTAATATTGACCAGCCCCACGGATTCACTACCGTAAATTTCGAATTTTCTCTTTCTTCTGTTTTGGAATCAACTTTTCATTTTTTGTTAAAATATTTTCAGTGTTTAATAAGACAACAGCAAGCCGCTTACTGCGTTTTCTTTTAGATCGAACAGAGGACGAAATGGGTGCATTCGACAAGCTTGGTTGAGGTGTTGTCGAGCGTTATCTGATATTGAAGTCAATTGCAGTCTTTGTAGAGGTTTTGCACGTACCAAAAGCGGTTGTGCTTGTTCTTCTGTAAGATAAGCGTAGTGAGGAATGATTGAGGGATTGAATGGAACTACACCCCTTGCTTTGGAAGAAGACACCGCGTTTTTCATAGTAGCAGATTTCTCTCATGAAGAAGCCAGTAGATGTCTGAATTGTAATCTATTAATTCATCGTTGGCGATTGGCAGAAATGGCTTCGTAATAGAATGAAGAAACATCTGTTTAATGTCTGCAAGTTAAGTGGTACGTGGTCGGTAAACAGAATAAAATAATTTGATTTCCAGACGTATATTCCGGCATTTCCACCTTCCTCCAATGGGATTAAAGCCCATCCAAAAGTAATGGGACTTTTCCTGTGGATTTTATAGACACAAATTGTTATTTGAGTCCTTTGAAGATTTCTTTATATATAGATCCTGGAAGAATTCTATTTTCTTATTCGGGTTTTTTAGTTTTTCTCTTTAGCATGCACCTCGACAGAATGAAGAATTTCGATAATCTAAAGCGTTTCTCCTTTCTCTTATGACGCAACATTTTTTGAGTTTTTGACGGCAACAACATGCTCATGGCGGTTGTTCAATTGCAAGCCCGCTCTTCGTCGATATTACAAATGTGCCCAGCCTTGTTCATTGAGTCGTTTTCAATCAATGTACGTTCCAAAAGTGAGAAATATGTGGAAGCAATCTGTGGAAAAATGTAGCAGAAACTCCTTCAGATTTTCGTATGATGACCACGGATAACCGGTATTAGAACGTACAAAGGATTGCGTTGATGCAAACCCATGTTGTAACTTTTTCAGTCACCATTTTAAGCTCATTTTGAACTTCTAATGTAGAAGAAGCTTTTACTGTGAAGGTCTCCGCATCTCTTTCGCCGGCAAATTGTGCTCTGGAATACCAACATGGCGACCTTCTTCACAAATATTCATATCTTCGTTGTCAACTGCAGAAATAACTTCAGATAACTATTCTAGTGTCCAATTACCTTTCTTGGTGTTCCGCATTCTTTCGTATTTCGTTGGCATTGATAGAGCACATGATATCTGTTAATTGACTATATGATACAAAATACTAAATATTTCATTAGATGTGTCAGCTCATTTTACTCTATGACGAGAGACGGTGCATTCTGTTAATACAAACCTATTGGCGTATTTGCATTAAAGTGAGGCTAGACACACTCAATTATAAACATGTGATCGTGTCATAGTGTGATTGATAATAACCTGCACTCAATCGGACTCTAGACCGTCCAAAAATTTCAACGATAGCTGTAAGATCTTCTGAATAATATTGTCAATAAACAAGACTAAATTTAACAGTGCAGCGACTTAAATGATTGACACAGTGCTGTCAGGTTTGAGTCTCACCTCATACGCCAACTCTTTTCGATTCTAGTCCCAGAGTACAAGAAACTGGGTCGATAAGTTGCGCGCCATTTTAGCTTGTAAACTGGCGGCCCCAACTTAGCCACTTCTTAAGGTCAGCAGAGATATGAAAATGCCGAACGGAAAAATCGGCTCAAAAACCTTGAGTATAAGTAGTTGCTTTGAGATTACTGAAATCAAATGGAGCAAACATTTGGTGCAAATTAACATCGTGTCAAAATTAATGTTTCAATTGCTCTATAATGAAATAATCGAATTCATAAACTTGGATATTGTGCATGATAATTGAATTAATATACAAATGCATATCAGAATTTCAAATGGAATGCCTTTTTTAAGCCGATTTGTCAAATATGTATATAATGAATGTATAAATTAGTTAGTAGAATCTTGTATATTTTTGCAAATGAATTAATTGTGTATCAGATAGATACTTAGCGTTCACTGTCAATTGGAGAGCACAAGTTGTGTAATAAATTTTATTATTCATTCAGTGAATGGAATTTTATTTTACACCCTATTATGTGTTATGGTTTCTATGGAATTTATATAAACCCATTTCTAGAAAATATACATGAAAGACCGATTTTCGTTAAAAATAATTTTTATTCTAAACGTTTTTGCTTCGAAAATCTTATATAGATGACACCAAAATTAAGCGTGAAGTTCCAAAAAATTATGAAGGATTTTCTAATAATGTTCCAGTTAAATCAGTCGTTTCAGAATATAAATTATGGATTGCGAAGTGACAAAGAAGAGCCGTAGAAACACATGGAACAGATTTTTCTCATTGTCTCTTCAATAGAATAGAAGAATATGACAAAAATATATAGCAGAAATTAACATTTTACTTCGTATCTTTGCCACTTTATCAGTAAGCTTCGCTTCAACTTTAAGGCGAATAAAATATTATCTTCGAGCATCCATAGAAGAGGAACGCCTCATGGGACTCGCCATAGAGATATTAATGTTGATATTGAAGAAATAAACTAATAGAAGATTTCCAAAATATTCAAAAAGAAGATTTGAATTTTAATTATAATGACGAAAAAGCCTGTTTAATAAATGATTTGTATGAATTAGTATATTACATTTGTTTTATTTCTTTATATGTATTGGCTGCTTTTCAGTCAAGAAAATTTACCCGTAGAAACTTCTGATCTTCTCTTTCTATTTTTATTTTAATTTCCCCAAACTGAGAAGATGACACCGCGCCTGATTCGGTCGGCCAAAAACTACGACAATCGGCGATACTATCAAAATAGTTGGTTTTCATCGACCAGAAAAGTGATAGCGACCATTTTTTTCTATAATCATGGTAAAAAAGGTAAGACAATAACAGAAAATTACTATGCACCATTAACTGGAAAGATGTAGAGAATAATGGCAAGAAAGAGACCTAATTTGAAGTGCTATTGCATCAGGACAACGCACCTTCTCACAATATGTGATCACTATGGTTAAAATTAATGACTTGGACTTAGAATTGGTTAACCACATACCATTTTTCCTAGACATTACTCTCAACGAATTTTTCCTGCTTTTATAGCCTTAAAAATCACTTGCAGGAGAGAGATTTTCATCAAATTACGACATCATCGGAAGACGGAAAATATTGTTTGGACAAGGTTAAAGCTGGAAAAAATTATATAGACATGAAGTGGGTAGTAACAGAAGGGGTTTAGTTTTATTAAGTATAACCTGTATTACCTATTTCTGTGCTAATATGTATGTTCTATTAAGAATTGAAGGATATGGAATACTCCTCAAGTCAAACGAGATTATTTTTTCCAAAGCATGGTTTAATAGGACGAAACTTTTATCAATATTTGCGTTAAGCTCCTGAAATATTTCATGAACAGCAAGGAGTTTTCTAAAGATAGATTAAAAGCAAAGACAGTTAATCGTTAAGAAAGGGTTTTTCATTTAAATACAGGTAAGTTTACACACAATAGTATTTTGACTGAAAAGAGACTTTTCAGAGATTGAATTTCACATAAATAAAATAAAAAGATTAATTTCAATATTCATGAAATAATTTTCTTTGTTGGGTAAATATGCGTTTAGAAGAATTTTGGGAGTGTTCCGCACTTCGCAATAACTTCTACTTGGAAGGATAACTTCGAAAACTTTTCGAAAAACAATTTTTTGGGCTTCCAGTCCAGGGCTACTGGCGCCTGTATGCAAAAATGAATTTTAGCGCCTTATAAGGCATTTTGAAGTATCTTTTTTTTATAGTAGGTAGGTGCTTGAAATAAAGCAAAGTACTGAACTTTAAAAGTCATATTTATTCGTCGACTAAAATATCAAAATGAAATAATAATAATAAATTCTTGTTCACACTTATTTTAAAGCTTTTACTCGACTAATGGGGTACAAACACGTTGTTCATAAATACTAGAAAATAACCCAAAACTAAAAATCACATTTTTTTAGGAACAAATAACAAAAATATTGCCTTATGTCTACATATACAACGTGTTAATGAGAAACCGCAAAACCTGAAATTAGTTTGTTCAGAATCGTTACTAGAATCGATTCCACTAATAAAAAATAGGGGTCAAATTTGAATCAAAATAATGATCGTAATTCTTTTATAATAAAAATAAGTTGGATTGTCTGAGGATTTGGGCTTTTTCATTAACACGGGTATAAGTACTACTTTCTACTTATACTACAATATTTTAAAAAATATGCAGATACTTCTAATAAAAAAAAATCTAGATAACTTCGTTATAAAATAAAAAAAAATATCTAGGTACAACAGAAAACTAGCTGTTGTAGTAGCGACTGTAGCGATATTTTCGGAGACTTTTCTCTTGCAAATTCGTTAATTACATCGCTAAAATTTATACCATCAAAAATTTCTTATTCAATTGCTAATATTGCTAGCACAGACAATCTTTCTTAAAGCATCGCCAGAAGCTACAAATACAAGCAATGTCAGAAGAATTCTTAGTGAAATGCTTACGTTTGGAAGGGTGGAAGTTAAATTGTTTTCAAATATATATTGAAAACAACTTTAACGCTTCCATTTCATTAACCAAATCATTGGAGTCTGTACCTTTATTATCCTGATCTGTCAGTCGTTCTTCAAGAACAGAACAACGTTTTAAATAACGGTTGTACCGTTGAAATTGCAGCCACAAGGTATTCAGCACTCACTTTTTAATAAAAATGTAGTTAACAAAATTTTGTATTATACAACAAAACCTGACAGAATCTCGCAAGTTTCGCAACCTACGAATCAACAGTAACTAGATGATATACTAATAAAATGTCGTGTGTGTAGTTATACTGAATCCTTTCAATTTCTCTACTTTTATTTTAAAATTATTTTAGTTTCTTTTTTGGGCCCTTGGATTTGGCGCCCCTAAAGGATTGCACATATGGTAGCGGCAGCCCTGTTCCAGTCATTAGTAAAATGTTATGTGACGTAACATTTTTCGATTTAGAAATGATACTTTAAGAGTCTGAGATGAAAAGAGGTCGACATTTTTCAATAAAAACCTGGAGATTCAAACTTTAGACTAAATATTATCAAAGAAAAATATTTTTATTTTGTAATTTTTTGATAAGAATGAATTTGTTTTATTCAACAGTGAAACTGGAACCTAATTTTAAAATTTCTATAAAAAAACCTTCTAGTGTATCAAGTTTTAAGAATTCTTCATTTTTGTATTGAAAAATTCATATTCGTTTCTTTTTTCAACTCCAATACATGCAGAAACCTTTTTCATCGATTTTTGATAATTTTAAGTACCCCAATTTTAATTTTACGTCGGGAGTTTGCCAAACAACACTATAGCTAAACATTTGTGAAGCTAAAATAAAACGATATTAGTCAAAAACAAAAATTTCCTGGGTAAAGTTTACTTTTGTATAATAAGTTATATATAGTTTATATATAATTAAATTCTCTCCATTAAACTATGGTTGCCATTATGTCAACCAAGGAAAATTAAATAATCTCTTTATTTATGATTTTTAATCTGCATAATTCTGAAAAATCACGAATAACGGAATCGGTGACGTTGTTATGCATTAATATATTTTATGAATTCTTCAAATGAACTGCTTGAGAATATTTTCCAGTTTTCATTCCTAATGAACCATTTAAAAAAATTAAACTATAAAAAAGTTTTTATTTCTTCAATATCAACCTACCACTACCTAAAATTTATTTTTATACCTTCCAAACTTAATTGTATGCAGATATCTTGAGTCGAATACAGCTTAAGATCAATAATATTCAAAATAACGTTGTAACTTTATCTAAAACATACACATGACTTTATTAAGCTCGATTATTTGATGTTGGCCGCTACAAAACATTCCAAATATAAAAAATTGAACGTGTCGGCGTTGAAAAACCAGAACTTCGCAGTTGGAATCATGTCCACATTCTCAATTTGAAATCGTATCACAATACGATGTAATTTCGAATCGAAAGTTATGGTCCAATACGAAAATAAACATATTAAAGTTATTAATTGCGGGTAAATTCACACCTAATAAATTTTGTGGTTAATGTGCATAAATTTTATTTTTAGATATAAATTTTTCGATCCCTGGGGAAAACGAAGTGACTGGCTGCCTACTGTTAACGTCAATGTTTGATTTATTGCGCATATATTTTAATGATTAGTAATTGCTAGTTACTTTTTAGTTTTATACGAAAACGATTATTTGTAATAAATAATCGAAAATTGAGATTTATTTATATTCCGTCGGTTTTTATAGTGCAACACTATAAAGTAAAATAAGATGGAATGAAACGTGAAATGCGTATAAAGAAATATAACAGTTTAGAGCCTTGCTCAGTAATGACAAATCTGTCACAGATATATCAGTACAGTCAGTGAAGCTAAAAATCAGCTGTAACATCCTAATTTTTTGAAACTGATTGGATTTGCATGAAAATTTAGAATTTAGAAGTTTCGTCTTAGGCTCAATATCAAAAGTTACATAAGTCCGATGGACGATTTTTATTTTTTAGGGCTGCATGTGTCCAGAAATTTCGAAAATGTGGAATAATTAAAAAATGGTGGACTTTGGGCATACGATATAAAGTTATACTAAAATTTCGCGCAGATTCCAAAAATCTACCGGAAATTTCAGAAAACTGAAATTATTTTAGCTGATACGAATATTTCGGAAAACCCATGCAAGCAAATTTTCCCCATATACATATCGATTCAGCTCGTCGTGAAGGACTCTGTATACTTTTGCTAATGGATTAACGTAGTTTCATTGAAAGCCAGACTACAAACTGCCCTTTTAAAAAATAATTATTAAGACGTGACTCCACATATTTCTGAATTTTTTATTGGAATCAAAATTAAGAGGGTCGTCCCTGTTTATTATTGCAAAATTATTTTTACGTATTATCTTCATTCATACAAAATGGTCACAACGCTATTTAAATTTTGTAGAATTTTATAATTTTGCTATTTTTATGACAATAACAACAATATTGTTATTAATTAAGTGATATGTGGATGAATTCTCAAATATATTGTTTTTTTTTTCAATTTAATTGAATATAAATACTGTAATGTGTACTATATAAAACTACCGTGTCAAATCACAATATAACAAATTAATGACGACGTACTACATTCTAAACAAAAGAATGTACAGTTTTATTTTATAGTCGGAAACAGTTTACATAACACGTATATATAAGAATCTGTATCTGCATTCTATCAACTTTTCTGCTAGTAGCTTTTGATCGATGGGATTCAACAGCGAAGACGTGGTGTCGGCTATATACCCCAGCGTTTAAATTCCACAATGGTATGACGGTAAAATGCTATGAAGGATGGCGGTTCTTGATAACAAGAGATGGATGAGACACTACAACTACTTACTTTAGATCGTTGGACGGGATGGAAATATCTCGATAAAATAATTCCGATCGAATTGAAGGTATCATTAATCAACATGTCCGAGTAAGTTTTGAAAGGGTTCGATTCATTTTTCGTGTTTAAAACGATAAACATAAAGTAATACAGAAAATTACTGAAGCGACTAAGTTTTGATGTTCGATGATCCTAAATAACTAGATTTATTTGCAACTGGTAAAAGAGAACGTGTGTTAAATACCTTTGATAATACGAGGCTAATTAAAATTATCTTTTTCAATGATCGGTTTCTGATTTGTTCCTATGAGGTTTTCGCTTTTCATTACCGTACCTGATCAAAAATGTTTTACATTGTTCCAAATATTTCTGCTTAACAAATTAACCAAGTAGCACAAATTGCTATGCTTTCTATATCTTATTTTTGATACAATTCTTTAAGATATTGGACCCAAGCTTCCTATGTTATGTGGTTTGAGCTTGCCTCTTTTCTCTGAGTACTGATGAATCTCCACATCTGTTTTTGGAGGCCATAAAAATCGTTTAATGCTTCCCAATAATGTTTTTTTTTGCCTCACTAGTATATTGGTATCGTTTTATATCCTCTTATGGTCATCGTGGTCCTTCGGCGTTTTTGTTGTCATGTGATTTAGATAAGCTTTCCTTTTTTTGATTCATTCTTTGACCTTGTTGCAGAACCATGGGGTTTTTTTGGGACCGTGTTTTATATTTCGGGTGTAAAGGGCTTCTGTTGCAGCTTCTATTATGTTTTAGTTTTTCCCAGCTTTCATTCACTTCCTCTGCTCCGCTTATCGGGTTCTTGTCAACTTTCTCCTGTAATCGTTTTTGCTACAGTTCTTCACTCTAGTGTATTCTTAAATTCGTGGAGTACTATTTCATGAGTAGGAACCTTCTTATTCTTACTGGTGGGCCGCCACCTGTTCTCTTCCCTTCTTATTTTTTAAAAGCTGCTGTCTTTTTGGCTTTTTTTACCTTATGAAAAGCTCGCACTTCGCGGCTTCCTTTTCTTTTAGTTAAATAGACACACGGCGTAAATTTTTCAGTTCAGTTTTGAACAATTGATATAAGAGAGAAAAAAGGTTTACAAAAACCAACTTATTTATAGATCTGTGCAATCGTCAAGAAGATAAGCCCTTCTTAAATAATTAGGCCGGCTTACAAAAGCTTCGACCATGTGTTAATCTCTGCAAATGGCCCTTATAAACTCGCAGAAAATGATTTTTGATAATATATTATTCGAATAAAAAAAATATATATTTTCTAAATTTACCAGATAAATTGACCGAGAGGACCAAACGGGCGTATAGGTACAATATACGGTCTATGTATATATAAACATCAGGCTGTATAGCGCGAGAAAGAAGGCGATATGGCGGGTTGGAAAAAAGCGGCTCGTATTTAGATAGATCTTTTAACAATTGAGTGACAGTCAAAGGTGCCGCCCGTTGTTCGCTAAGAGCAAGCTTGACACTGACAACCGATTTCTCATGCTGAAATTTTTAGTAATGATTTAATTTTAATCCAGCATCCGTTGAATGCCAGAAGAGACCATCAAAAGCGTATCTATAAGGCTGGCCAAGAGGATTACCATCAACAGATTTATCTCTAATATATATTTTGATTAGAGATAACAATAGGCTGAATTATTTTTTTCAAAAAAAAACCTAAAATAACCAAAAATCTATTTGTCAAGAAGGAAAAAATATGGAGGTTGAAGGTAAAGGAATAGAAATTAGTTAAATACGTCAACTAGGTACATGAGATGGAAATTTGAAATTTCACGACGTTTCAACTATATCTACATTATCAACAAATAAGTTAAAGTGGTTATCCCTTCATTAATTTAAGAAGTGATCAAACTTCAGTGGGCTCTAAGCCTAGTAGTGAAAATGTTAGTATTTTCGGTGATATATATAGTTGCCTCACGCAAGCCTTTTAGGTCCATAGCATGGAAGTGATTCCCTTCCAGTGTTTCCTATTTTTTGCTTTCGTTCCTAAATTCCTCTCTCTCTCTCTCTTAGGTCTTCCATCACCTCTGCGTACCATATTTTCCTTCGACTTCCTTTTTTTCTTGTTCCTCCTTGTTTTATGTCCATTTTTTTGTTCCTCTATAATCTGACATTCTCTGTATGTAACCCAGCCACTCTATTTGGATCTTATTATTTTGTTTAGTTCTGCTTCTCCAAATAGATTTCTTATTTCATTATTTATTCTCTTTAGCCGTAAATCTCTCTCCTTTTTACCACCTATTATACTTCTAAGGATTTTTCTTTGCCGTATATCTAACTTCTCTTCTTCTGCTTTGTTAAGAATCCACGTTTCGCCTCAGTAGCTCACTGTTGGTCTTATTATTAATGTGTATAGATTTAGTTTCCGGTGATAAGAAAAGAAAGTAGAAATTTTGTTAATTCTATGCAATCGTCAACATTTAGCAGATCTTACCTCAGTTATTCTCAAATATAATTTTATCTTTCATTTATGCAAATTAATTTTTTTTTGAGTTCTTGGGGCAAGGATAAATAGTTGAGAAACGTAAAAAAGAACCAGAAAACTTAACAAACATACAATTATAAGTCAATCTAGTATTCTTGGAAAGCACAAATACCAGATTCAGTATTTATACCATGAGCCATGATTTGCAGAGAAAGAAAACTTTTTGTAATTCGTGTTATTCACCAAAGAATCTACTTTCCACAATAATGGTCCAGTGAATAGTCATAACTTTCACTTTAACTGAAAATAAGAACTTTTTCCCCACTGTGGACCGTCAGAATCAATGGAGAATAATTGTGTTAGGCGGGATTGTGGAAATTAAACTGGAATTTCTGGAACAGTTTCTGGAACGAAACTGGTTACGAAAAAGGGTTTTCTTATGAAAAGTATTCTTCATTCGAATGCCCCTTTTCAATATACTCCCTCCCCTCGCCACACACCTTTCCATACGTTTTTTCCATTGATCGAAGCAGTGCTGAAAGTCTTCTTTGGTGAGTGCCTTTAGGAGCTCTGCCGTTTTTCACTTTATCGCTTCCATTGACTCAAATCGGGTTACTTTCAAAGCAGATTTTATCTTCGGAAACAAAAAAAGGCGCACGGGGCTAAATCTGAGTGAGTACGGCGGGTGTTCAAGCACTGGCCAAATACTGCTTCACAGATAGCGCGTTATGAGCAGGTGTGTTGTTCTGATGCAAAATCGGGCCGTATTTTACGAACTCGATCTTGCAATGTTGCCAGACCTGACAAATAGTAAGTCTGGTTGACAGTGTGAGTCTGATTTGCTCTCTCGGACCTCACTAAAACGCTTACACCACTCAAAAACACGCGCACAGGTTAGAGAATTGTCCCTATAGGCATCTTGCAGCAATTTAAGCACACAGTCGGAGCTTTTTTCAATTTAAAGAAAAATTTGAGATTGATTCGTTTTTATACACACATGGTTTTCGGCACGAGAAAAAAACAAAAACTGGTACGGCACAAATACTATAATAGTGACGGAAACGTGTTTTGGGACGTGCATGGACATAGATATCTAGATACCCAACGCACTGTTTTTTACCCTACCCGTCTAGGGCGCCCTCTAGGAGTGCAGTTTCGTTATTTAATAGCAAGACCTCGTATTACACTGTCTGACGCGCGTTTCGATAATGAGTTTATCGTCTTCAGAGACTGAAGGTAAATAGTGTAATTGTGAGTGTTGGTTTAGTGGTAGTGTAAACAGAGTGTTCAGTATGGGATTGTGGAGTATTATGTATTAGGTCCCCATTTTTTCAATGGTTACATGAATTAATGAATATTTCTCTGAATATTTACAACAACGCTTTGATAGATCTTGGAAGATATTCTTCTTAATATCAGAGCGAAGATGTAGCGTATTTTCGATGATATATGAAAAATTATTAATAGATGCACATCTTTTAAGAGATGTTACAATATCATTTGAAAATAGAGTTGCACTTTGTATTACAGAAAATGGTGTTCACTTTGAACAATTATCGAAATTTACTTGTAATTCGTTTAATTGGTTTAATATTTCAAAAAATGATAAGTTGAATGATCATTTTCTTTGTTCTCTCAGAAGATATAAATCGTGATAGATAACACCAGATTTCTCACTGAACATACTATTCACACTATCACTATACTCAACACTGTCTGACGCGCGTTTTGAAGACCAGGTTACCGTCTTTAGGGACGTTTGATTTAATGGTAGTCTGGGATAAGTGCAGCGTTTCTCAGACTGGAACGAAAACAGCGTCGTGAAGATGTTTCCATTCAGTGTTTGGCAATGTTTTATAACGTTTTACAACGATGTATTAAATGTGGGTCCATCACTTCACACCCGATACAAAAGAGCAACCAAAACAATGAATTGAAAAAGGAGAACTGACTCCAAAGAAGGCAAAGACCGTTCCATCTGCAGGTAAGGACATGTGTTCGGTTTTTTATGATGCTCTTGGGATAATTTTTAATAACTATCTTGAAAAAGTGAAAAATATCAGCAAAGAGTAGATGGAACTTATCGGAACGTTTGAGCGTTTGAAAAAATCAAGCAAAACGTTCGTATTTGTCTAAAAAGAAAGTGTTGTTCCATCAAATCAATGCACCGGCTGACACATCCGTTATTGCAATGGCCAAAATTAATGTATTCTAGTTTGAATTGCTATCTCATCCACCAGATTTAGTCCCCTCGGATTATTTTATTTTACGACAATGGAGAGGGGATGTTGGCAGTTAATTGCTATTTTGAGGAGTTTGTCGAATCTTATTTTAAAAATGGTATCGAACTCTTTGAACATCACTGCGAAAAATGTATTGAGCTGAGAGGAGATTACGTTAAACAATAAATATATTTTTTTTTAAATTTTCATATTTTCTAGTACAAGAGAAGATTCTTTTCGAAGATTTATACGATCAGCTTTCAATACTGCTTTATAATTAAAGTAATTTAATTTGGTTGTATTTGAATCACTTTGGATTAAGAACAGAACAAAGTCCCAATAATTATTCAATACTCCTCAAATCATTCACCAAATATTTAAATAATTTTATTGAAAATTCCGAAACCTGTCGTGTAATGTATCGAACATTAATCTCAATTAAGTTATCTGTTGTTAGTTGCGGGGCTTCTGTTCTTGATTGTTAGTACCCTGTGGCGATACTTTAGATCCTTTGGAGGGTTTCTCTCGTCAAAACAATAGTCTTAATTAGCCGCTTCACTATAAACAACTCGAAGCCATTCATTATACCAATTTATCAATTCGTCGTTTGTGACACAAACGGACAAATGAGACAGGAAACAATATAAGAATTGATATATAAATAAAATTGTGCAACAGCTTATATAAAAGATTTTTATGAGTTAGAATTAAATATTCTTCTCCAATCAATTTTTATGTAAGGTGTAAGATCATTCTATAATCTTTTCTGTATTTAACTTTGTTTCACGAAGTTTCGAATCTTTATAATCAAATAAATTTTTCCTACTTTTCATTATAGCAGTGACGACTCGTGCTTAATCATTTAAAGTATTCGGTTTTCAAAGAAACTTATCTTGTGGAAAGTTTGTTGTCTTTGACAAATTCTCATTGAACTTATCGGCTTCAGTCCTGAATTGTTGGAAAGGTTACCACGCAGGACAAATATGAATCGCCAAACACAATTTCACGTCTTTACCAACGACTATATTATACTTAATGGAAAAGGTACAAATTGTCAAAAATATAACGGAAAACTTAAGCAGATTCAAAATATTCTACGGAATTCAGTACAGACCCTTCGTTGCGATGCTACGATTATGGTCCCAGAAGAACCTGGCATGGCCTAGAGATGGCGTCAATTTGTTTAGTATTTGATTGGCAGCCACCAACAGTGGACGTTTTCAGTGAATTTGTAAATATCGAAAAAATATGGTCATCGCTGTTTGATACAATACATTTATTGAAAGGCTTTAACCCAACCAATATAAAACCTGAATTAGATTCTACTCTGGGTGCGACTGCTCTTTTGTTAACAACTGTTGGAGCAGAGTTTAAACGAGTCCGTACGACCTGCGAAGTCCAGAAGACCAAATGAGGTGACGACTCCAGAAATGTTGAAGAAATCCACAAAGCGGTATTGGATAATCGTCGACTGACATAGTAGGCATTTCAAAAAGTGAGGTACATCGCTTATTTACTAAAAATTTGGACATAACCGTGCGTAAAATGGATACCACGTTTGCTCACAATATGGAACAAGAACAGCGGTGAAGATGTTTCTTTCGAGTGTTTGGTAATTTTTCACGGAAAGAAAGCCGAATTTTTCTGTCGTTTCATAGCCATGGAGGAAGCGTGGATCCATAACTTCACACCCGAAACAAAAGAATAATCAAAACAATGGACTGAAAAGGGAGGCAGGCAAGATTATGGCGTCGGCTTTTTGGAATATGCGTGGGATAATTTCCATTGACTATTTTGGAAAGGGAAAAACTATTAACGGCGACATTATTGCAGCGTTTTAGCGAATGAATCAAGCAAAAACAGCCGAATTTGGCTAATGAGAAAGTGTAGTTTAATCAAGGCAATACATCAACTCCTACATCCGTTATTGCAATTGCCAAAACTAATGAAATGAATTGTGAATTACTACCTCATGCACGCTATTCGCCAAATTTATCCCCTCGGATTATTTTCTGTTTCCAGACTTGAAAAAATGGTTCGCTGATGAAAGATTTCCCAACAATAAAGAGGTGATGTCGGAAGTTAATGACTATTTTGAAAAACTTATTGATCATCGCTTTGATCTGTGTTGGGCCAGGTACTTCTAGGAACATTCTCGCATATGAAGCAATCCATCATCTTTTGGAGATAACTCCAAAAGATGAACGACTTCTAAGTTGCTGAAGCTTACACAAGTTATGCATTTATGTAGGTTACGATTATTTTGAATATAAATAGAAACATTAAATTCAAAATATAGCTGCTATATTTGCCGAAATACTTAAATATCACATTTATCAATAGATTGGAAAGAGAATTAGTCATAAGAAGAGCAAATAAAATTCTCCTTGGAAAATTCTAGAACTAAATAGCTTCATTTACTTCTATACTACTATTGTGAATTAATGTGTCATATGTAGTAAAGTCTGTCGGTTTTTTATTGTTAGGTACGGCGTTTTCCAATTATTTTAGTGGGCTTATCATCTTTTTGGTTCTACTTTTATTATCAATATGCTCTACAGACCATGTAGGCCTATGGCAAGAATGGCAATATTACATAGTTTTATATATAAAAGTCCTTTATTTTGCATTTTCCACACAATATTTCTCCATTCCTTCCTGTTCACAGTTTTTTCTCTCCAATTCTGAACATTATTATTTTCCAGGTCTTCCATTACATAGTCATCTCTTCCTTGGTCGCCCCTTTCTCTTTTTCCCTATAGGTCTTCTTCTTTGCAGTACTAATTTTGGCATCCGTTTTCTATGTAGTCTTTAAACATGTCCCAACCATCTCACTCTCTGTCCCTTAATAAACTAGCTTATTGTAGCTTCTCCATAAAGTTCCTCCAATTCTTTATTAGTTCTTCTCCTTCAGCCCTCTTCGTGTGTACTCCTTCCTAGATTCCTCTTAGTATCTTCCTCTTCTAGTACTACTTTTAAGGGTCTTCCCAAAATTGATACTCTACTCAAATTTTTCTACTTTCCTTTTTCATCATGACAGTTTCCAAAGAAGCTATCTAAAAATATCAAACAAAAACAAAAGCAGCATTCAGCAGAAAAGTCAAAGCATTGGGAAAGAATAGAAACAAACAGAGACTAGAGATAGATCTGAAAAAAATGAAGATAATTTCCGGATGAAGAAATCTCGTACAAGACAATAGTTACATCAATTGAACTGTCTTTTAGACAGAAAAATAGCTTATGTTTTTATCTATTCTAACTACTTCTCACTTTCTCTAGATTACAGTAGTTCAAATAAATAATACAAAAAAGTCAGAAGTAACTTGAACTGTGAGAAACAAATACCAAATCACATAATACTAGGCAGAAATCACGAACTGTATCTTTGATGGACAACAGACCTAGAATAAGATGGAGAGATGTTCCAAATGAAGGGTCATCATCGTCATCGACAACAATAATCGTAGTTGTTCAAATGAACAATACAAAAAGATGTCAGAAGTATCATGAATGATTAGAAACACACATAAAATCACATAATAAAACTAAGATAACCAAAAGACACAGAATGAGGTAGAGAAGCCTTCCAAATGAAGAATTGTTAGCCACAACGATAATATAAGGAATTAAACAAAAAAAAATTCATTACAACCATGAAAAAACCGGGACTTCGAAATAGTAATTGTTCAATTGAACAATACAGAATAAGATTTAGATAGCCAACAGACCAACAATAAAGTGGAAACGCCTTTCAACCATTAATCTCTTCGTAAAAGAAAATTTTTGACATCATTCTAATAGGTAATTATAACATACACTCATTATTTTTCTTATATATTTGTCCTACTTGTAACCTGTCTAAATATAAGCTACTTATAACTATATTTGTTTTAAATACTACCCTGTATGTTTTTATACCTGTACTTATAATCATAATGTTAATTTATGTTGAAGTATAATGATTATGATAAGTTGATGTTGATCGAAGGCGGCTAGTTCTTTGTGGCATCAGTTAAAAGAGAGGTTATGTGTCGAGTTAGTTCCAAAGCGACTTTTGCAGGTATACTTATCTCGCTTTGTCATTAACCATACTGATTTGGTTTGTCTTTGTCTATCTACAAGCCGGTTTCCCAAGATATAGTTGGTATAACCAGATAATTGTAATTTATCGAGTTTGTGGCTCCTACAAAGCCATCCTCACTGTCGGTTTGTCGGTTCGATGGTATGTACGCATCACCAACTAAATGACTTTATCATATCTGATGGCACTAATGTGGGATTTTGGTGGTACAAACTAGCTGGGACTAGGAGATTTAATGGGAATTATTATGGTTTGTAATCGTTCAAAAATATATTATTCAAATAAGTTGTTGGGCTGAGAAAATTAATTGCCTCACGATCATATTCCAAAATATTCTTTGCGATATCAAATTCTCGACATGGGTTAATAAATTGAAGGATTAAATTAATAAGTTATCCTGCTGATGCCAATGCTGATGATTGTCATTAGCTCATTGCAACACTAAAAGCGTCTGTGAAAAATCTATGTAGACTAATAATAGTCTTAACTTAAATCTCATATTCTTTATATTATATTCATTTTTCTCATAGATTTCTTCTCGCTAAATTCAGATGTTGTGTGAGACAGTTCATTGAAAATTCATCAAAATTGTCATCTAAAAATATTTCTTCTTTTTCTGATTTGTCTTTGTCTTCAGTGTTTGTTCACTCGATTTCTTACATAGCATGTATATTTTCTCTTTCTTTCTATATCTTTCCTCAAGCGAAGACCTGGTTCAGGAAGAAGCAGGTCTACAACAGCTAGAGATGACCGCTTTCTAGTACTTTGAGAAACCGAACGGTCACTGCAGCTTCCCTTAGAAATCATCTGGAAGAAGTGAGAAACGTACACACAAATGAGTTAAGGAATGACTTCATGCTGCTGGATTATTTTCTGGAACTAGAGCTTTCTCGTGAACACCGGATTGCAATATTGAATTTTGCACAACAGCAACTTTTTTGGACGATAGCGGATTATTTTCCGATGGATCACGAGTCTTTCTTACGGTCTGAGATACACGTGTAAGATTGTTGCGACGACAAGGTTCAAAAGTGTATTGCCGAACGACTTGATGCTCGCACGTAGTTACAAAAGTACTAGAAGACCATGTGGTACCATTCATGGTTATTCTTAGAGACGACCACCTTTATGCATGGTAATATTCGGCCCCACACTGCTCAGATAGTTACCGAATTTCTTCAAATCACGCAATTTGTTTGGTTTGCTCGTAGTCTTAATTCTATTCCCATTGAACACATTTAGGATGAGATGGAGAGACGTTTACGGAGACATGTGCCAGCCTCCAGAAATTCTAGAGAGTTTAGCGATATGCTGATATAATCTAAAATTAAATTTTGTGTATGGAAAAAGCAGTTTTGTTTTTTTAATATCGCTATCGTTTTTCTCGCATGGGTTATTAACTTGTGATCAGTGCAACTCCGAGACTTACGATGGGTAAGGTGCTTACCTAGCCCATCAACCCTCTTCTGGGCCTTGGGACTGGCAACATAACCACTGGGCTACTCAATCCACCCAGAGGTCATGCAGGCGCCGTCACAATAGTAGAATGACAATCGAAAGACTAGTGCGTATCCAAGGGATAAATTGCCAACAGGCAGAAGATGTATTGGTCGATCGAGAAAAAGATGGTGTGAGATTCTGGATCCAGGAGGGTGAAACTGAAGAAGAAACAGGTTTTAAACCTACCATAGAAGGAGGAATAAGAAAAAAAAAGTTTCACACAAAATTTTCGCAATAGTCAATATTCACTTTATTCAATGATTGCAATGTTGATCGCACGATTCAAATCATCCTTGATAATGGTCTGCAGTTAATCAATTGAAAACAACAGTCACAGCTTCTTTGACCTCCCTTATGCCACCATGTCAAATGTGTCACTGGAGGAATAAAAAATAAAGAGACAATATCGGTACTACACCGTGGATGCAGCGTATTTTTTACCAAAAACTCTTTTAGAATCGACAAGGAATGGTTCGGTGCTTTATTGAGGTGTGAGATGTAGATTGTTTTGTCAAGCTCTGGCCGCACATGGAAATCATGCGTCATAAATTGTGCCAGATCTAAGACATGTTCATTATTGTTGGATGCTCCATACCCATTTCTTCCATATTCAAATATCCATTCTCATACCCAGTGAAAACCTGTCTCTTCCAGCTTCTGCCGATGTTCTAAATATAGCCCAACAAATCATTGCAGATCGCTATTATTTTTGTTCATAAGTTAGAAATATTTGCACTATATTTGTGCAAATATATCGCATGTTTATATCCTAGTGTAATAGTTTGCGGATGGTTTCTTTGTTTGTATGCAACCTATCAGATAAGGAGAAGGTAACGATTCACGCTCCTCTTCAATCCACGATTTGTTATGGACATAAATTTGCCCTTATAATTTAAAAAGGATTTTTCTTTAGATTTCAAGTTGTCGACAAATAACCATTCCATAGGAACCTGGATACTCATGTCCACGGAAATGAAAGCGCAGACGGACTAGGGAAAAGTACCTTCACGAATATGCTACCGGTCTCCCCAATTCCTGTACTCGATGGTTCCATTACGGACTGAAAAACTGGAAAATTTTTATCCGATAGTAGAAAACCACCGGCATGTTACACAGTATAGTCCTCTCTAAAGAAGTTATCGAAGGTATAGAAAAATAGTTTTGTTCAATTGAAAGAAACCCGCTTGATTTCTGGTCACTATTATAAGGCAAAGTACCTAAGTATTAAGCTCTTCTCTACGAGCTTATCCTGCAAAGAAGCGCGGAGGAACACGAAGAAATCGAAGAGACAGATATATATAAGCTTTCCCGTTTCGCAAATAAATGAGATCCCCATATTCTGTACTCATGAATTGTCACTCAGAATCCAATTCTGGTTTTCCCGTCACATATTGCAACAAGTATCAAATGAGCTCCTGCTGGTGCAACATATAAATAGAAACGTTTCTTTTCCCATCTCTAACAATGTTTTATGCACGAATTTCAGTTTTATTCCTCAATCCTATATTTTGAAAGCTTTGTAGTGAACTATTCATGATATTTTTCTCAAAATTATTGATGATTAATTCAAAATCGAAGAAATATTTTCTCCGACAACTAATCAAATATCCTCAATAATTCGCCGATCAAAGAGAATATTGCAACGTAGAATTTATCCAAACCTTCTCTTTTTCCAACAAAAACAAATATTAAAGTAGATAAAAATGTTCCAAGAACAAAAACAGCAATTGATATAATAACACCGTATCGTTTATTGAAGAGGTCTCCTCTTAAACGGGAATGAAAGCTGCATGAATAATAAAACAATTCAATTATTAATTTAAACCACGATCATGTTGTATTAGTTGTTACACAGTTGTTGCGGTCAAAGGCCAGTAATCAAACCGTGTAATTTTCGTGACGGAGATGCTACTACACGTTATAGACCTTCTGCTTTTGTCGTCTAACATCTGGATCACTCCCACGGTCCTACACATATATACAAACACCCAATATTTCAATATCAACTTTCAAATTACTAGCTTAGAAATTGGACTAGTATTCAATTATAATGAATCAATATTAGATAAACTCTGCATTTTCTTATTATAAAAATTTAATGATAAAAATTATTTAAATATACTTTTCTTTGGTACAATTTTTTATGCTACACTTAGTGTGTTTTTTCTAATTTTTTTTATACCAAAGAAACCTAAAATCAAGACGATTTAGAAACATAAACATATTCAAAAGGTCTAAGAAAAAAGATATTAAAGAAATTTATTTGTATATTGGTGATTGATTAGTGTGATGAAGTTCACTGCTTCCTTTGTCATTTGAGATATCAATTTGAGGGTGTTCCAGAATGCTGTGCCACATCAAAGTTATAGTTTTTTAATATAACACCCTATATTTCATCAATTTTCTATAAAAATCTTAACAAGTTTAATACCCTGTACAATGTAAGAGAAATTCAAGAATGAGAATCTTCTGGGAAAAGTATACGAATAGTATTAAAAATACTGATATTGAATATTTCGTTGATATCCAATGGAACCGATACAGGGTGAATCAAAATACTAATAAATTATTTTTTCAAATAAATTACCTTGCATTTTATGTGAGTATCGAAAAGTACTTCAACATACTTCATTTCTAATTAAGCAATTCCTATATATCTAAAATATATACATAACTTTGGAGATATTTTGAATTTTCTGTGCAAAACAGTGATATCTAATTATTTAACAATCAATTGTGAGTTGGCTATGATTTATTTGTTAAAAACTGATTTTTGAGGCAAAATAAATAGTGATGGAATGATTGATATAATCGAGATATTGGACGAATGCAATAAAAATCAACCACCCTATATTTCATTACATATATGGAATCAGCTTGACATTTCCATTATAATAATATATGGTTATGATGTGTTCTAAAGGATATTCGAAAAGTTATAACTGATTTCTCATAAAAATCGTAACAAGTTCAACGCCTTGTACAATTTATGGGAAATTCAAGAATAAAGATCTGTTGCAGCCAAATACTACCCGAATAGTAGTGAGAATTCTGGAAAATTATTTATTTGGTCAATACTCATTCAATTTGATATTGGGGGTTCAAAATACTAATACATTATTTTTTCGTTTTTGTTTTCAAGCATTACATGTACCTAAAATTTTTCTGTCTAATCCATCAACTAATCGAGTTGGATATGATTTATTTGTCGAAAACTGATATTTGAAAATGACATGACATGAGAATAGGTACATTATTGAATTGAAATTAGGGTAAAAATGAATTTTACTAATGACGAAATAGTTGGTATGATCTGGATAAAGAATGCGTTACTATCTGCAAGAATATACCATGAACGTTTTTCTGGAAACATCAACCTCAAAAAGCAAGCTTGGAGATATTGCGATCAATAGCACTGGTACAGTTAATTATGGAAAAGAAAAAAATGAAACTAATATTTTGCTAACAGTTACTGAAAATCCACACACACACACCTAGTAGAAGTATTTCCACCGAACAAGAACTGAGCTACTACGGTGTGCAAAGAATCCTTCACAAAAACAAACTGCACCCTAACCAGCAAAGATAGAATGTAATTTTTTCGACAAATAAATCATTGTTTTGCAAAGAAAAATCAAAATATCTCAAGAACTAATAATTTCAGGTTTATTAAATACTAGATAACCACCCCTTATCAGATTCAATTAATATCAAGGAAAGAGATAAATTTTCACTACTTTTCGAATGCTTTGGCCATAACAGATCTTCATTCTTGAATTTTTCTTACATTGTACAGGGTATTGAACTTGTTATGATCCCTATGGAAAATTAGCTATAACTTTTTAAATATCCCGTAAGCCACATCACAACCCTGTATTATCATAACGGAAAAATGAAGTTGAACTTTATCACACTAATCATATCATATCAATTTGAATAATAATTCAACACAATAGTTCAACATTCAACTTTCCGTTTCTCATCATCAACATTATTATATTGGTTGTGAATTATGAAACTATTTCCAAAATTTCTTATATCTTGGCAAATATTATCTTCGACGGAAGACTAAAAGACGCGTTGGTTACACGTGCAGGAATAGTGTAGAATCGCCGCGCTGTAAAATTTCTTATGCTTGTTGTACATAATAAATAAAATATTTACCGCATAAAGTGACGAAATATTTCTTAATCCATCCAAGATCACGCTATTGGAGGTACATTGTGATAAAAATGTTGTGGCACCAACTGATATCAGCAAAAGCACCATAAAATGTATTACATAGCAAGCCAGAAATTTTGAAACAAATTCCCCATTCAGTTTACAACATATCAAAGATAAAATCTGTTGTAAATGAGATCGGTGGGACAGAATTGTACAGTGTGTTCGATAGTGATATCCTCACCGATTCCAAAAATTCCAACTTACTTTAGGTACATCCATACATCACATATGCTCGCTCATATAGTACCATTCGATGTTTTTTCGAGTGATCGAACCGTTTCATCTTTTTGTAACCCCTTGGAATTGATCTTCCAATCAGCATCTATTTACGTTTCGCGATATTTTAACCAAATTTTCTTTCGTGGCGATTATTATCATCGTTGCTTCACGTAACTGCATTGATCTTCTCAATTTTTGATTAATTATTAATAGATCCGTTGGCAATATTTTATTTTTTTATGTGTTTAATTATACCAATATTATATTGAGATTCCATTTCATAGGAACCCCTTCGTCAAAATCTAATATTATCTATCCAGACACTCTTTATCTTCCTTTGGTTATCGCATATTCGAAAGGTCGAATTATATTTCATTCTAAAAGTTATTGTTCTCTTTCATACAAAGTCACATTGTTATGGTACTATTTTTTACTTAAAAGTTTGATAAAGTCTAGTTTAAAATTTCTGTCAGATAAAACAAGTTACACTCAATAATAAAAACAAGCAGACATATTTTCAATGAAAATTCTGTCGAATTACATGATTGTAGCTGGCCTAAATGACGGCGGACCTATTGAAATTGCAGATCTAATAGACCTGAGAGGTACCGCCGTGTCTTGGAGATATCAGATAACCTGTCCTGGCTTTTAACAATTAATAGAATTCGATCGGGAGTTCGATAAAGTGTTCATTTGATACTCGCACTTTTATAATCGATAATCCCTTTGGTAATCTTAAGGAATATATTGTCGTTTGAATGTTGTTATAGAAAGCGGTGTCTTTTTTGATAAACTCTTTTCTATTCATCAATAAAACGGGTATTAGTTGAGTAACAGTGTAATATTGAAAGGATTGTTTGCTGAAAAATTTATAACAATACACGTGTACTATATTGTCAAATTTTAGGAAACAATATTTTAATGGATTTCTTTTATAATCATCAATTTTCCTAAATTGCTTATCTAATTTTTATTAGCCATTTTTTCTTTCATATATTACCATGAGTTGAGCTATCGAGTTGTACACTTTTGTTTTTATGTCTTTTTCCTTCTTTTCCGACAATAGTTTTATTAAGACCATAATAAAGTTGTTTTGCTCTGTTCCCTATCTCTAAATCTATTTTTCCGTCACCTGTGAAAATTATTCAAGAGTTGTTACTCTATCTATTCGTTGCTCTTCCTTTATTAAATCATCCCCACGTTCTTTTTTTCTATTTACTACCATCCTTTTACATTTCTTCACATTTACTTTCATTCTCAGTTCTTCTACTGCCTGTATTCATATGTTTACTTTTTTTAAACGAATTTTCTACGATTAATATATCGTCTGCATATACTGATCATCTATACAACTATTTTTACTGTCTGACAAGTATAAATGCACGAGGACTAAGAATTTCTCCTTATTTTACTCCACTATCCATTCTTAGCTACGTCGATCTTCATCCGTCAGTTAAAACTTTCCTTCTTACGTTTCCATATATTCCATTTGTTATCTTGGTTATTTTTTTAGTGATTCCTATTTTCTTCTTACTTTTCCATACCATTTGTCTATCAATTTCAGCTTTCAAATTGATAAATGTAATACCTAATTCTTCTCCCTGTTCTATTTTCCTTTATATTGAGCTTCTTCATGTTTGTTATCTTTAATTTGCTTCTCTTTCCTACATGCACTTTGCTCCTCCTCCATCGGGTTGAGGTCGGGCGACTGTGATGGCCAAATCATTACTTTCACTACTAATCTTTGCAAAGCTTCGAGTAATGCTTGAGTTTGTTGTAATGCTGATGGAAAAATTTTCTAACGATCAAACGCTGGCTAGAAAGTACTATATTTTCCTCTAATATTCTCTATAGCCTTCTGTATTCAAAATTTCTTCAATTTTTACCAGTCGCCCTTCCTCTAGAACATTTGCAAACTATCAACGCCTCCGCCGGGTCTTACAATGATTACACATTCTAACATCCGTTCTTCTTTTGATCTGCACACAAATACTCTTCTTTTGAACCCAAAAACCTTAAACTTTAATTCATCACTCTATAAAAAGGTCAGCTCTAAATCTGCTTTCCGCTACAAAAGTACTCAACGGCAGACCCCTAGAATTGTTGATCTGAGATGAGATCTCTGGAGCCGTGAGTCATCGATCAAATTTACTGATCAATACAATACATTTATCTTCAGCGGTTGCGGCCGCTCTGAACGTTTTCTATCGTCAAAGCTCCTAGTGGTTTTTTCATGTTATAGCACACGGTACGTCGAGGTATTCTTAATTCGGCGACAATGGTATAGTTATTTTTCCTAGTCTGAAAAGAATTGCGATCAGTTTCAACCGATAGCTCCTTGGTTTTATCCATTTTGAAACTTTCAAGTCTGAATTTGCGAGAAAGATACCAATTCGTATACGAACTTCACAAAAAATGTCTTTCTGACTAAACTACAATCATAAACACCAAAGAAATAAATCATAGTTAAATAATAATAAATTCAGCAGTTCGTATAAAGTAAACAAATAAGAGACACTATTATTTTTAGTTTATAAGCCATCGTGTCGATCTTCGCTTGACAATTGAAAGAGAAATTTGTTGAAGTGTATTCTTTTGAAATTTAATAAATACATTATGGGGTGGGCAGAAGCTTTTAACCGGTAGTGTATATACAGGGTGTTTCTAAATTCATGCGATAAAATTCAGGTTATAATCGTATGAAATTAAGATGGTCCTTTCTTATAACAAAATTTTATTTTTTTTTTCAATTTCTTAAAGCTAGAAACTTGAAATTCTGTAAATTTCGTGTACTAGCAAAGGACTAAGTTGGTGATTTCCAGCATTTATTATGAATCGTGTGACTGTTTTCCGCTTAATTTATTAAAAAAGTTTTTTTTCTGCAACTATTGGCTTTGGTAAAAATGTACAATGAAAAATATTCCTAAATAAAACAAGGAATTTAAGTTATTATTTTATTTCATAACACTTCATCTTGAAAAAAGTTTTTATATGAAATAAAGTAAGGGCTGCTAGTTCCACCCCCATATAATGTAACAGAAATATTGAAGAGATACCCTAGTTAGTATTTTACGATTGCACAAAAATTACAGAATTTTTAGTTTCTAGAATTACTAAAATTTAATAAAAATATAAAAACTCAATTTTAGTCATCAGCTTTTAAGAGTGATATCTTAGAAAGGGGTGGGTTTGAAACACACTGTATATTGGACGTGATATAAGGTTAAAATGTATGAATCCAAAACAAAATATTATTAACCATAAGGTCCAAGAAAGCTGCCTAGCTACTACTGGGCCGGTTTAAAGAAAAATAATTTATGCATAAGAATTGTCAAAATAAAACTATTATTTGAAATATACTGAAAAAACGGACAAAAACGAAACAAATCTTTCTTTGAAATATTTATTTCAGTGATGAGGTAAGTTTGTTAGAGACATTTTTTAAGAAAATTCTTATTTGGTTAAATATTCTAATCTTGATATAATTAGCTGTAAGTTGACATAAAATTTCTTTCTTTCAAAGCAAAAAAGTCATACATTTTCATTATAAAGTTTTGACATTTCATGACAACAATTATGAATTAAAATTAAATCGATCATACTAATTTAATGAGTTAAATTATGGTTGAGTCATAGTATTGTTTGATGATCGAGTTCTCCATCAGGGGGGGTCTTGGTCGTAGCAGCAGGTCACAGCGATCTATTACCGCCTTAACACTATATTAATAACGTTTATACACGAAAGCTGAATTATGAATTTCAATTTTTTCCTGTATATTAAAAGTATTTCATATATTGTGATTTTAAATTCATTAGTTTTTTACAGAATTATACTAATTTAGAAAGTTACTTAATGTACTAGTTATATAATTATGTATTTACTCATTCGTATTGGTTATTCCTGGTTGTGAGTGAACCTGCGATAACTGTTGATATATTTTTTAGATTGTAATAATTTTAATAAAGAAGACACAAAAATTTTGGAAAAAAAATATTCATTCTCCAATGTAATCTCCTTTTAGCACCATACACTTTTCCCAGCGATGTTCCATAAGTTCGTTACCGTTTTTATAATAAAAATCGTCAAGCTTCTCAAAATAGTCGACATCACCTTTTCATTGATGGAAAATCTTTGAACAACGAGCCATTTTTTCAAGCCTCGGGGCAGGAAATAATCCCTGGGGCTAAATCTGGCGAATAGGGTACATAAGGTAGCCATTCAAACTTTAATTCAATAATTTTGGCCATTGAATGGGTGAGCTAGTACGTTGTCTGATGAAACAACACCATTTTCTAGATAGTCAATGAAAATTATCTCACTCTCATCCCAGAAATCCGACGTCATGACCTTGCCTGCAGATGGAATGGTCTTTGTCTTCTTTGGAGCCGATTCTCCCTTTTCAGTCCATTGCTTTGATTGTTCTTTTGTTTCGGAAATGAAGTAATGAACCCACGCTTCATCCATAGTTATAAAATGGCGTAAAAATTCAGTTTTATTTCTGTGAAATATCGACGGAAACATCTTCACGCCGCTGTTTTTGTTCCATTGTTAGCAAACGCGGCACCCATCTTGCACATAGCTTTTGTATGTCGACGATCATCTAGTACCTCTTTGTGGATTTCTTCAACATTTCTGGAGTCGTCACCTCATTTAGTCCATCGCTGCGATTCCGGTATTTGCAGGTCATACGGCCTCGTTTAAGCTCGGTTACCCAAATTATCCGATATTGAGTAAAGGAGAAATAATGTAAATCAAGCATTTCCAGTCTTTCTGGCTTCATAAATAAAGCTTTTCTGACGAGTTTTTTTGAAGATTAAGAAGATTGTATGGAATGTAGTGAATATTATTATGGTACCAAGTACAACGTCGATTTGATCCAATATTCGAAGTGTAGCGGTTAGTATGAGACTTGTAAGAGACATTTAACCAAATGAAGTGACAGTTCTAATACAAAATCACAAAAAAATAGGAATGGTACGTTTTCAATTACTTTCAAGACAAATCCCCGCATTATTTTTGAATAACTCATATTTTTCGAAACTGTTCCAGTTTCTTTAACAAATGTTCGTCATAATTTAATACAATGTTTAGTTCTTATGTCTATGAAAAAGTAATTAACATTATTTTTATGTTTTTGATATGATGAACTATTTACTAAAAGGAAGGGGTTGCTACTTAATTTTTGGAATAGACAAATAAAATCAAATATAATTGGATACAGCAGTATATCCTTCATTAAAACCAATTTTCCATGCGTTTGAACCAATTTTTTCCATTCCAATTGAAGTACTTCCAAAACATGTGAATTAACACATCAACCGCTTCTTTAGGTGTAGGAAAAGTTTGATCTCGCAATTTATTTTTGATCTGCGCAATTTATTTTTGATCTGCGCGAATAAGAACAAACCAATGGTTGCTGAACAAGGACAATACCTCGGATGACCCATTACTTCGATGTTTTGACTGTTCAGGAACGTTTTTGTTTGAACTGATGTGTGATAGCTCACATTGTCGTAACATAGAATGATTTGTATTGGTTTCCCTGATTTTTTCTTTTGGCAAACAAATTTTGGTGTGCCATTTAAAATTGACCGTACTACGATTAATACTTCAAGTCTCTGGAAACAATTCAATTAAACTTGTATGACAGCACGTTCTGAGTATGTTCACCATTAAAAGTGTCAAAGTTTATAATGGTATTGTAAGATTTGACCTCGCCATCAGTGTTGCCATATCTCAAATCTTAAGTAGCCACGCTCGTATTTCACTGGTTTACTATAAAGGAATATTTCTTGTATTCTGATATCGGAATGGGTCAGTTCGTGAAGGCAACAAAATAATAATTGGATAAAAAGAGGAATATTCAACTGATATCTGTCAAATTATAATTTACTATACAGTATTTCATTATAAACATGTTTGTGATTGGGAAAATATTACTGTGTGTTCGAGTTTCTAAGTCTCTGTTTATATGATCATATGTTTGACAAATAGACTTTGTATTTAAAGGACGATTCTATCTAATTCGCCTTACTAAAAATTTTTGTGGAAAAAGATAGTTTTCCCCCTTTTCTGATCGTTATTGTCTGCCTGAGATTCTATTTTTGTATTAATGTTGCTTAAAATTGATAAGGCTACAGAAATTTCTAGTTTTTATTCACTTCTTGTTATTGAACAATATAAAATTCAACGTATCTGCACAAATTAAGAGAATACACTAACTATTATATCGAAAGCAAATTCTCTAATCAGGTTTCATACATAAAATATCTTTTATTATTACCACCTTGTTTCATAAAATATACAAGCCAACATACAAGTACTCCCGCATTTATTACAATTTATATCAAAAATTTAACCATCCGATAGCAAGTCTCGATCAAACGATCGCAATCTATATCGAGTGACCCTTGCTTCGGCAGCTTCATTGGACTGATTTAGGTATGCTCCAGCTGTTTTGGAACTGCTGTTCACTGAGATTGAAATGTCAGTTTCACGTGGAGTTTTATACGAATGTTTGAAATAAAAGCAAACATTGGCATTGCCGAGAATCCACTAGCCGATATCATCGGCATTGACTGATGAATTAACAGTGCCGTACAGTCTATGTATACAATTATTTCGCAAGACTTCTTCATCAATTTATAACAGTTTCTTTTTTCTTTACAAGAGATCAAAATAAAAATTCATTAGATATTCATCATAACAATTAATTTTGTCTTGTGTTTTCTTCCTCCATTTAGCTTGTTATTAACTTTTTTATGAAGTTTTCTTTTCATTTCGTTTTTATTCTTCATCTCACATCTGTTCTCACAATTTTTAACCTCTTATTTCAATTCATTCTCATTGTGTGACTTATTTTAATCTTTTACATGCAGTTCTTGAAATTTTTCACCATTCTTTCGACACCTATTGTTTCTGAAAAGAGAGTAGTTACCATTTTCAGACAGGATATATTACAGCCCAAAATTCGGATCAATTTTTGCAAATGAAAGGGAAGTAGATTTACTAAACTATATGAGTATCAACTCGACAAGAGTCCCTCATGAAATCATCAGTGATTTCATCTAAAACAGAAATATCTTTTGAAATTTGTGTAAAACAAAAAGGTCAGCAAGTTGCCATATTTTTATTTCTAATAAAACCAGAAGATTGTTTTTTGTTATACTCAGGCCTTCGATGGTGTCCAATTAACTGCTACCATAATTCAATTAAACAAAAGAAGGAGAATTCATTGAAATTTAATTTAAATACCTGGAACTACACGTATGAAAGAGCAGCCAATAGATAAACTTAAGGCAGGAAATATAGTCTAATACCAATCCTGTTTAGCACAATAACAGATAAATTGATAAACGAATTGAAGCAGAATAAGAGATGTATGACTTGCTGTCGATCATATCTGAGAAGAAGATAACTTGCCAAGGCAACAAATGGCAAACCTGTATAATGTGGCACTATCAGCAGTATGTAGAGAACAAGGAAAATTATTAAAGTGCAGAACAAATTACGTTATTCAAAAGTCTATTAGTAACAAATATAACAAGCTCTAAGAATTCAATGGAGAAAATGGAAGCTCAAACAATAAGGACATAATGGACATCAGCAAACTTAAATAATATAATTTGCAGTCAAAATTTTAGGCGTTTCTAGGAAAGTAACATGTGAACCACCGATGAAATGGTATTTTTTTTTTGTTATGTATGTAAATATAGGAAAATAACTTATGGGGTAGAGCCCTGTTGCTTTCTTATCTCATTATCTAGTTTATGCAACTAATTTTAGAGTCAGTATCACTAAATATATATGACAATGATTAAAATAAGGTGTATCAAAATTGTCGAAGTTAGTTAAGAGATAACATCGAACATAAACATTATATAGTTAACACTTCTAGTTAATTTAAAATAAAATATGTTGAAACTTTATAGTAAACACAGAAACATTACTTAATTAAGTCTTCTAATCCGTAGAAAATAGGTTAAAATCTGTGCAATATCATAAGAGGTAAATTTTTTCAGTTTACGTTGGATAATAAGTTCTGGCACTGAATAAGATGGTGTAAAAGCGCTGCTCTCGATTATCCCGAATCATCATCATCAATCAAATCATTTTTGGAATTTTTATTTTTTTGCTAATGTGAATTACGCAATAAGCACTTATATTATAATGAAGTCATGGAGTAAAAGCTGCTTGGAGTATTGCAGATATAGGCACAGCTGGAGCCTACCGAATTCAAAAATACCCGCTTGATTTTCGTAATACAGGGACACTTTCCACCTTTGAATATTGAATAAAGATAGATTGAATGTGTTGCACGTCCAAACTAGTGTGGCTGTGTAAACAGACAGTCTTGCTAACTAAGAGGCAACGGCTCCATACCTAGGACCAGAGTCCTGCTGTGGCCTCATGAGATGAATAGATAACTGAAGAATCAGATGAAGTATTACGGCCCGAGGTAATTCAAAAGATTCAGTAACCTATCAACGTAGAAGTCTGGAAAGCTTTTCGTGATGGCCAGAAACGTCATCAAACTGGTATTTGGTATTCTGAGAGGTCACTGCTTCGTCAAACGTTATCTTAAGAAGATAGGCATGTTAAAGGACGAAAACTGCTGATTCTGAGAGTAAGCCATGGAATAAGCAGAGCAGCTAATCTCCGAATTTTCTGCCCATTTCGTTAAAAGGCGTATTACTAACACTTTGGGAAGTAGAACACAAAATGGTTTTCTCTGGTGATAGTATTTTGGAAGCAGAACAATGAGATGTGGAGTCTTAATATACAAAATATATTCTACGTAGAGGAGCAGAGCGGATGTAATACCAAGAAAAAATCCCAAACAATCCACAATCATTGTTTATGTATTACGTTCCTCATGGTGATTTAAAACTGTGACTAAGTTCATTTGCATTGATAATATTAATTTACTAAACCATTATAATTAAAGATACGATACCAGTCGTTGTAAAATTTGAAAGAATTGAAAGGTAATTTATTATTAATTTTCTTTAACTAATATTTGTCAGCGTTGATTATTTGGAAAGAAATTTATCTTGCAACAGCTTTCTCAAGAATTGGTTAGTTTGAAGCTACAATCAAATATTTTTTGATGATGTCTTCATTCAATAAAAATTCATACTGGTGGTAGATTTCTCTTTTTATGTAATACAGAATTCTCATGAGTGGAAACGGATTCTTATTATTTTCAGCGAAATATTCTGGTACGGCAATGGTGATATAGACAGTGGCGAGAAAGCCAATACGAAATTCAAATAAATCCGATATCTAATTAAGGTTATTGCTTTTGATACAATAAATTTAATGGGGATTGAAAATGGCCATTGTGGTCTATAAAGTTAACTAATGTCATATAAATTATGGACAAGCATCTAAAGGCAACTGAAAAGAACGGTGTCGGTGAAAATTGTTCATTATAATGAATATATTATGTATTCAATGACTTGATAGAATTATTATCTATTGAGTAATCACGTGTTACAAAATAATCTTCACTATTACAGGTAAAAAATTATTGGAAGTGACAAATATAAAACTATTCAACCAGCGACTAGCAGAGAGAATATTGAAGATAATATGACCAGAAGATCTCTTACAATAGATGTAAATACTCTCAGAGTTTCGTGATTCTTAACTCAATTTAGAGACTTAGAAAATAGACTTCGTCGTCTAAATTTCATGAAAATGAGATATGTATAAAAAATACTTCAATAAATATTGTGATTTATAGATAATAATAATTACATACAGAATAAACATTCAAAGTTATCGTTTTTAGTGACTGAAGGTAAACCAAAATCTAACGACTTAATTTACCTGTTTTATACTAAATTTTCCCACCAATAAACCTTCATAATTTATGCCAGCGGGAGAAAAGAATTGTAAAGAAGTTAGTCAATCTTCGTAGGTTTAGGAAATATCAATGCGAAACCACTTTTTTCCAAACCCTGAGTGAAAAACAAGAAAAATTTGCTCTGATATATTTCTATCCTCTTCATACAAAAGGACTGAAAGGAATATTTAGAAGAGTGGATTTTAAATTGGTTTATAAATCTAATAATACATTAAAACTATTTTTGGGCAAGAATAAAATACCAAATTTGGAAAAGTGTGGAATATATGAAATTAGCTGTGGTGATTGTGACCGAAAGTATATTGGGCAGACTAAGAGATCCGTTATTGTTCGGTTTAAAGAGCACATAGCTCATTTGAAATATGGACGGTCCGGAAAATCGGAATGTATTTGAAAGCATTGAAATTGCTAGATGTAAGAGTAGCTTAAATAGGGACAAAGGGCCAATTCCTTACAGCCTACTCTATCGTTCAATAGTCAAGGAATGAATGTGAAGATTCCCGCCAAGAAGTATTTTCCCGCTGGAATTAATTTTCGTGGGAGAAGGTTTATAGCGGGGAAAATTTATTATAAAACAGGTCAAGTCATTAGATTTTCGTTTATCTTCAGTCTCTGTAGACGAAAACTTGGTTATTGAAACACGCGTCAAACAATGTAATTGTGAGTATTGGTGTAAACAGGGTATCGCCTACGGTTCCAGAAATTCCAACTTAACGTAGGTAGATAATAATTTCAATATTTTTTTTGATCTGAGTCAATAATAAAATCATTTTTGGTTTTACATAAAATAAAAATACTCAAAATCTTATTACTTTTATTACTTATTACTTACTTATTACTTATTATAAGTAGGTAGTCATAATTGTAGTCAGTTAAATTAGACAGTCAAATCAAAAATGAATTTTACTTTTATTATAGTTTACGAAAACAGATCGTAATAATTACCAAAAAGTTCTGATGTCAATTGCAGTAGGCCACATAATGATGCAAATTTTGGTTCCAGGGTTCAAAAGCCATATACCACATAATTTCGGAAATTCTGATTCATGAGTGATAATTATTGAAAAACTTGACAAAATAAATAAATAAACTCATATACTCAAATTTCAGCTTCTTATCATTGAAAATAATTGAACTAAAAACCAAAAACTTTAAGTTTTATTTTTAACAATCTTTCGCATCGATTACGTTACGATGTGGTTTACATCTATTAAGGCCGCTTGACATGGTGCAAGAAATTGCATGCAAATTATTGCAAAGATGAATATTGTCATCATCCAAGTCTCTTGCCATAGCATCATGGCTGCCACTAACTAATAATTATATCTATTGCTGCCTTGGAAGTGAAGCCTGATGGACAGGTTGCTTGTTAAGCCAAAAGTAACTAGATGTCTTCCTAGAATTGCAGCCGGCATCAAACTAATGATCTGGCAAGTGCGAGATCTTTCATGAAACTGAACGTCGAGCAGCCTTTATCGATTTGGTGCAATTTCTATTTTGTGTAAGTTGCAATTTTAGGGAGAAGTCTAGTTACTTTTGGTGTACCAACCAATCTGTCAATCAGACTCCAGAGCGAAGCATCATCAGACATAATTATTGTTACTTTTTCACTCACCACGTTTTTCTTGTTCATTTTCTTGTTACTTAGATTCGTTATTTTAATTTTGAAAATTTTTATACCAGTCCAAAAATATGGAAAATGTTTACTTTTACTTATAGAATTTTTGTTACTGACAGCCATTATGAGGTTGCATAATGTCAAGCGACGTATAAAAATATTCTATGAAATATTTTGACTTTGCAATTTCTTGCACCATGTCCAGCTGCCTTTACTTTCCAATACGATGATTTACTCATTAATCTGCTTATGGAGTAGATTGTGAAAGTGATGTGTAATAATTAAAAATGTTACGAATATTGTGTTTGTCGTATCGAACGACAAAATTATTAAAGAAATATTATTCAAAATGTTCCTAATAAACGTTGTAATTCTTCATGCGCCGTAAATTAAAGTCGCTAATCATGGATATTTATCATCTTCCCATCCTGTTTTTTTTTTCAACAAATACCAAGAATTTCCTACATACCACACTGTGAAAACTTGAGGTAGGTTAATCGGATTAAATATCCCTAAACTAAACGATTCACATAATATAGATCGAATTGGTATACATTCCAAACGGTTGAACTGATAAGTGTCACTTTCTGTGCAGACATCGGTCCTACTTAATTTGCGTAAAGAAAATTGTTCAGTCGGAAAAAATACGAGATCTCTCACTTAGGGAGTCACTCGAGTGAAGCTCTTTTTGGAGCGAACTTCTTTATAATAATCCCCAATTCCACATGTCAGATTTACTCTCAATATAAGTAATGTTGTGCAGTCGTCGATACATAGAAAAATAAAAATTTGAAAAGGCATTGTTACAAATCGAAATGCGTTTGACACTTCTAGTGAAAATTATTATATTATTATGTCAATTTGGTCGAAATCCCGATTTTAAATTGTAATTTAACTTTCTGGTTTTTGAGATGATTACAGTTATTAAAAAAAGTACCGCATTTGGCAGCTGCAAATCATAAAAATCATAATTACCCTGTCATCTTCAAAAACCGATATACGATGAGGTTCAAAAGCTGGTGCATCGACTTGACAAATATTTATGTGTTAAAAAGTGAAAAAAATTGATAAACTGCGATTTGTAATCACCTGTACTTTCTCCTACTATATGAAGGAAGGTTCCTCAATCTCTGGAGCTTGGTTATCGAAATGCACGTCATTCAATGTAATTGTGAGTGTTAGTATAGTGAATAATTATGTTGAGTGTGCATATCACCAACTATTCCAGAAATTCCAGCAAAACATTTTAAACAAAGCTGAAATAAGTTTAGAAAACGTTAATTTGATAAATTTGAAGTTACGTTATTTGTTAATTAACAATCTGTCTAGTGACGTTAATTCAAAGCCATTATCTGTCAGTATTTCACTATGCCGCCATCATATTTTATGTCTCCTTCCATTAATAATTACGCCAAACACGAAGTTAGCTCAGTTATTCAGTTTTTAAATATGAAAAAGTTGAAATTAATCGACAGCTGTTGAATTTAATGGTGGAAGTTTAATAAAGGGAAATATGCGTATATGATACATGTCCTTCAATGGAAAAAGTACAAATATTAATGCTGTATAATGATCTAGTGTTGAAGAATCCCAACTCTACAGCAGTTATTTTGGTAGCTGTTAGCGGAAACTAGGGTTTTTCATTATGAATGGTTGGCGGTCCTGCTAATGACATTTTTAAGTGCTGTCATCTTGACTTTTATTTTTAGTTTGCTTGTAATTTGAATTTATTTAGTAATAATTAGAACATGAAAATAACATCAGGTGATGGGCCCAGTTTAAATTTGATGTAGGCATGTAGCTCCATTATCAATCCACCACAGGTAATTTGTGGTAGCCATGTTGACGTCTCTGATAATCGAGACTAGAGCAGCACAGGAAAACTGTCAAAATACCTTGTGAGCCCTTTCGATCACTCCCGATAGAGTTCACTGTTGTAGCGCTAGTTCCTCCTGCTGTTGCTGGATATTTGGGCTTCCCATTTTGAACATTGATTAATCCAATGGTCTTTAGAACTACAGTACTTGCATTTGAAACGGTGAGTTTTCTTTTTCTGCTGTCCGCCCGTGTTTGTAGCATTTAGAATTTCACCAGATTTCGAATGTGGTGCAACATTACGTTCATGTAAAATCAATGCAGACGAAAAATCTTCTTCCTACTTATTTTTGCTTGCTTTCATCATTCATAACCCCATAGGTAAAATGAGCAGTACCTTGGAGACGTACAATAGCTCACGAAAACCATCGATGGTTTCTATATTGCATGCTTCCTTAGTTGACAGCCTACCTGGCATTCGCTGGTGAAGTCGCTAACGCACCGAGAAATTATTTTAGCTTGAACTGCAGACTTGTACGCGTCGAGTTCTGCCTTTTCAGCTTTACTTGGCTAAGTTAGAATTTCTGGAACCGTTGATGATATTCATACGAATACACTGTCATCACCACTACACCAACAATTACGATTACACTTGCTGAAGCGCGTTTCAATAATCAAGTTATCGTCTTCAGAGACTGAAGACAGTTTACTTCAGTCTCTGAACACGTGTATTCAGAAGCCTCACTTGGCGGACTTAAATGGTCGACTTGCAGCTCAATGATATGTGTAGATAAACTAACTGCTAACGGGCAGAGAAAGCTTTTGATTTTCCAATTCGATCTGGTGCTGGGGCTCTAGTTTACTTGTTTTAACATTGTGTGTGTGTCCTGTCAAGTCGACTGGAGAATCCTACAGATGTCATCAGAAGCAAGAGATTTATTCGTTACCTGACGGGCACGGTCGACTCCAAGTTGGTGTACATCTGTAACCCTAATAATCGTCTACTCGAGGGCTACAGTAACGCCGATTTTGCTATGATCGTAAAATTTGCAGGTGCACCTATTACTTGGCTAAGCCGTCGTCAAGAATTGTTTGCTGATTTTACCTATGTAGCAGAAACTGTCGCAGCAATTGCTGGTTCAAGAGGCCGTTTGGATTTCTCAGCTGTTCAACGAGTCGATAGGACTTTCTTATATTATGTTATACTCAAAATTGACTATTAATCTACCAGAAATTTCACTGAAAACCCAAGGATTACCTTTGGATTCGAGATCGAATCAAGAAAGAGATACTAGCTATGGAGGACATTGGAACCGGGTACCAACTCACAGACATTCTTACGAAGCTCATACCTCGTCCACGATTTCATGCTCTACGAGAAAGTTTGGGCCTAATATATACAGTTTGTCGAGGAAATCCGATACTGGAACATAGTTATGAACGATAACGTCAAGTCATCAAGGTATTTGAACATGAAAGAGTATCTAAGAAGCACACTTACTGAATTACGACGATTATTGGCGACAAACCACTAGCTAGTAGAAAAGTGCATGGAAATGAAGAAATGAATTTCTAATCGTGAATACAACTACGAATTTTTCAAAAGTACTCTGTATTATGTCAAAATGCTCAATCAGAATGATCCATGCTAGCTTAGTTGGCATTCGCTGCACTGGTGAAGATCGTCGCAGACGCTCTGAGAAATTATTTTAGCTTGAACTGCAGACTTATACGAGTTCAGAACTCAGATAATGTTTAGATATGAACATTCTTTTTATGAGGGCGAAGCGGATGTTTGCTGGTTATATTAACATTGAGATAAATCACTTTTGGGTATACACTACTAATTTTTCATTGATTTTTACAATACAAAAATAATTGTGCCATTGAAAATGCAGCGAACACATCTTTTTTGATAACTAAAAAACTATTGAGTTTCCAACAAAATAAAACATCTTCTAAATTAATAAATAAAAAAACAAGTTCGTATCTATTGTGTTAGACATAAAATATCCTTTGAGAGGTTTCTACCGCCGTCTATATACGCAAACTAAACTCCTCCGTACCTTGAAGATTCAATTGTAAATATAGAAGGCGTAGAAAAGAGTTGAATGCTTGGAAACCCGAGCTCCGTCTGTTTTTTAAACAAATGCGGAGGCACAATGCGCGCACAGCACCCTCTAATCAAATCACGCACCGCCCCAATTACCACTTACATTGTGTGATTCTTACTCTCCCACAATGGTTTTCGGTACACGGGATATTAGCTACCGGTACCCATTTATTGTGATACTGACGAATAATTTTATAATATCAGAGATTAAAACATTTGGAACGGTTATGGTAAAGTATATTATAAATGTGAATATACTCACATTTTCCAAATTCAAAACTTCATTTTCACATACTATATATTTGTACAAGCTCAAGAGTTTCTCGAAAGTTTTGTAACATCTATGTTATCTAATATCTGGCGTGATGCAAGATTAATGTCAAATCGGGTATAACACATTTCTGTCCATACACATTTTTTTTAGCTTTCCCTGTATCAATTTTTCCTTATACTTTAATTGTTAAATTGTTTCTCATATTTTTCTTAGTAGATTTAGCTACTTTTTCGCCATGAATTGATCTGTTTCAAGTTTATATTATCTTTTTCTTTCTCTTCCTTTTCATATTCATTGCTGTTATAACTTCTTCTTTCAATTCTCATTTCCATTTTTTATTATTCCAATGTTTCATCAATGTCTCTCTTATCAACTAGAAAAAAATTAGATATTTGATATCAGAATTTTCACTAAATTTAGATATAAGCACGTGAAACATAAAATCACTTAGATATAAAAAAATAGTGAACTTTAAGTACCCATTAGTTTTTATAACTAATATACGAAAGTTGCTATTTAAGTTTTGAGATATGGCAACACTGATGTGAATATGTCAAATCTGACATATTGAGCTGTTTGCGGGAATTTGAAACAATTATCTTAGTAAAAAATGGAATTAAATCGCGAGCATTTTCGTGCAAAGATTTTCTATATTTCGTTAGTTTTCCGAATTCAATCGTGGTTGTACTTCGCTAAAGGATGAATTTGGTGGAAGGTCGTCCAAAATCGGCTGTTGTGTGAGAAAAGATACTTGGAGAATAGAGAAAATGCTTCGACAGACGAGAATCCCCATGAAATTATAGACCATTATTTTGGTATTTTAGGAGGTATTGGGCCACATTTTTTACCATAGCCATCAAATGGAATTTAATTTTCTGAAAAATGATCGCCCTGAACTAATAGACTAGTTGACAACATTTGGAAATTAGTTCAAAACTGTAGCTTAGCATCTAATTCACCCCAAAAATATATTATTTTAAGAAAAATAGTTTTTTTACGTTAGTATTTTGAGTTTTTAAAAATGAACTTGAAATTGACCCCGAAAAAGGCCAAAACTACCATGGCGTCTTGAATGACGTCACACCTCACGAAACAGCTGTTTGTTTATGGCAGACAATTGTGTTTTTTAATAAATAATGAATTCCTCGTATTATAAATGCTGTACAGTGCCCCAATGTGAAAGTACAACGATAAAAACGCCAGACAAATTATTCATATACGTTCCAAACAATAAAGAAATACGAAAAAAGTGGTTAAAAATGGCAAGGGCAAGATGCTCTTACTTTATCAACTAATTCCACAAATTATTTCTGTGAAGATCATTTTGATGTAAGTATCGAACAAAATTTGATGTATCTATTTATAAATCTATAGTAAAAGGAACGAATTTTGCAAAATCTACCATAATATACCACGCATAACATATAAAATGTTATGACTTAATTACGTTAAACTTATTGAAACTTTGTATTCCCTAGCCTTAAAATCAGTTAAGAATTTTCATTCCTCAGTGGGTAAATACGACTCTCTGACTGGTAATTGCAAATTAAATAAGACTTGTTTGTTCTTCACATAATACTTACATATAAGTTCTAACACTGCGGACTTTCGATGTTAAAAGTAGGTGTCCATTGCAAAACATTCGTCGAGCACAACGGCGTCAATTTTGGGCAAATTACTGCAGTTTGCCTTGTTAAATCCTGATTCCATGGCAAATTATAGCTGCCTTTCAACTGAATTGGACTGAAAACGAGCTTTATCAATTTAACAATAATTGCTGAAAACTCGAAAATCACTTTATACGAAAATGACAACTACAACATAGTGTTTCGCGAGGTGTGACGTCACGCTTTTCTGATTGGAGTTTAATGTCACGTGATTAAACGCCACATTTTGTCGATTTTATCTTTCCAAAAATATTGTTAATCTTTGATTATTTTTGTAGGAAAGTTGTTTTTGTATTTACTAATTATCATAGTTAGTCCTTACAAACTCAAAGCCAAAAAATTTGGTTCCTGCACGATGGTGCTCCACTACATATGCAACATATCCCAACCGTTGGATTAGTCGAGGAGAGCCCCAACATTAGCCTGCTCGATGTTCGGAGTTAATTCCCTGTGATTTCTGTTTTTGGGGTTGCCTTGAGTCATTATTCCACTCGATACCCATAGTTGATATCAACGGTTTGGAAAATCGTTTTCAATGAATGAATGTTCGTGAATTTTGGCTAGACATGGTTAATTCCATTCAGTTTATTAGAAAGTTTATTAATAATGGTGTTTATTTTTTCTCTGCAGCTATTAGTTTAAAGAGAAAAATTTCAGAAATATTTTCAAATAGAACAAGGATTTTGAGACATAATTTAATACACACCACGTTCTAAAATTGATATCTCAGAAAGGGGAGGGCTGAGACAATTTTGTTATAGAAAAAACCCATCTTAATTAATTACTACTTTCTGAATTTTGTCACATGAATTTAGAAGCATCCTGTATTTTTCACAACTGTGGCATTCTCCAGTACAACTTTTTTAATTTGCTTCCCGAATTTTCCATTTTCTATTTTCTGATATCCTTATTTGTTGAAAAGATTATTAACCTGATATAATTTTTATCCTTCACTGTAGTTTTCGGAAATATGTGAATATTATCTAAGAATCAAGTGTGGTACCTAATTAGAACTAAAGTTAAAAATCGGAAAAAATAAAGAAGCAAATGCTTAATTATACTGAAGTATTGAACAAAACAATTCTTGAAAGAAAGGGAAGCAGTTTTCCACTTTTATATTCACGTCTGATTTGTTTAAAGGTGACAGCCGAACAAAGTGTTAGTCGAGTGTAGGACCGGAAAGGCTTCCATGTTAATGGCAAAGAAGGTTTTGTTGAATACATTTACATGTCAAGACGGCCATCATGCCACACCTTTTGATCCCCTTCCACTTTAATAACCAACTACCTTCTTTTACTACGAAATGAAATATCTTTCTGGTTTAATTCAAAATGTGATATGTGGAATATTTCAGAGTTTATTACTTTTGCAAAAATCGTCAAATATTCATCGTAATTTTTATATATTATTCTGATATCATTAATGACGATATTCTTTAAATCTTTACATGTTAAATACATTTTTTTTTGAAAATCAATAATTTTCCACTTTCCACTTACTAATATTAGATGTAATAGACATTATTGTTTTGTATTCTCATTAATATCTTAGTCGATTGTCAAGTGTATTTATAGAAAAAAAAAGTTGTCATCGAGTCATTATTTTTTGTGCTTTAAACTCTTACAACCGCATACCATGAAAATTGAGATAATTTCCATTTCTCAGCTATTTTGATTTAGCTGAACTGTTTTCCTTGAGCTTTTATTGTCTGTTCTTGATTGAATTGATTTGGATAGTTTCTGATTCATTTATAATTGCAAATCCTAGCCCAGAATGATATTTAGATCTTAGCTTCCGAATTTTGAGTTCAATTTTCGATAGAAGTTTTGAGATATGGCAACAAATAAGAAAGCTATTTGAGTTGTTTATAGATAATACAAACATTCATCTTTGTGAAAAAATAGAATTAAATCTGAGGCATAATTGGGCATTAGTTCTACTCACATACATTCAATATTGTGGGAACATTTGGCTGTAAAAAACATTTTTTCTCATTGGATATCACATAATTAACAATGACTTTAAAAAAAATATCGTGTTGATTGGTGCGATGTTCCAAAATACGTCTGTAAGATCATGATAGACGGAGAATCATGGATTTATGCACGTGAATCCAAAACTAAACAAAAATCGACTACATGTGTTTTTCTGGACGAGCCAAACCCAACAAAAGTTGTTCGCGCAGGAAGCACTTGGTCGCCTATTGTTTCGGAATAACTGTACATGTCGCCACGATTTTATTAGAGCAACGTAGAACGGTGAAGTCTGAATCTTACAGCAGTATTTGTTTGCCAGAAGTGCTCGAAAAAATTAGGGAAACCAACCGCAGAAGACGAATCATCATCCACCACGACAATGCGAGATCTGTCACATCATTTCAAACAAAAACTTTCTTAAACACTCACAACATCGAATTGATGAGTCATTCGCCGCAGTCCTGTCTTGGCACCTAAATATTTCTTCTTATTGTCGTAGATCAAAGAAATTGCGAGTTCAACGTTTTCTACGCCTTAAGAACTGGTTCATGCGTTTTGGAATGAAAAATTGGTTCAAACTAATACAAAAGAGTATTGATCATAATAGAGAATATTTTGAAAAACAATAAAGCTTTATCCAATTATAAATATTTGTTTTTTTGTGTCTATTTCAAGTAGCATCCCTCGCAGGATCGGTAACCTGTATTCCCAAATCGAGATATTCACTAGAAGATGATTCTGATTGCATAATGATGATATTGCTTGGTTTATTTCATTGTCTTATTTAATTCAAATGATGTCAGATTAATGTATTCTTTTTTCTGACGGATTCAATTTTATTTTATTCAATCTTTCTGTGTTTTTGTTTCTTCAATACCTATATACACAAAACTGTTTGTGTCTCACTAAGTATTAACAGTCTTAAAGTTTCAGTTTCAATTCTTCTTAGAGTGCCTAACCGTTTCAGATGTTTGCTTCAACACACAATTACACTGCCAGATTTGTAGTGATGGATTAAAGATATTATGTTTGCCACTAGAACAACTGCTTGGGACATTACGATCGAGTATCAAAAGCAAATCAAATATTTTGAAACGAAAATTTTCTGCTTAAGGTTAGAGTCAAAAATTTGTTATCCACGTCGCCTCGGAGAAAGACGAGGGAGGATTTTATATTCAAACGAGATAAGTCTGCGTGTCATACCACAGAAACCCCATTAAAATTATTTGAAGAGAAAAAAATTGTTGGGTGGCAAGTAGCCCTGATCTATAGCCTATAGAGACCCTATGGCATAAAATGAAAAGAATTCGCGCGCTTCTTCTGCGAGATTTGAAACTCGGGTATGTCATTGGTTCACAGTACAGGATTGTCAAGATATGTATGAAAAAATGTATAATTATTATTAATTCTCATCCGAAATGAGTTGTGAACTCTGTAGCGGGATTTCTGCTTTCCCAATGTTACCAAACATTTAGGACTTGTGGCAAATGAAACAGGACGAGGCTCGTATATTAGGAAATTATTCGATAGAGCCTTAATTCATTTGATTACCTAATTTTGGTCAATATTACCAATACAAGTTACATATCACATAATATTAACTTTACCCTATCAAATATACAAATTTTCAATATCACAGAACTCTCTATGAAAGATTCAGTTACTCTAGTAGACTGTTTGGCGAAATATATCATTATGTTCTATATAACATGCAAACAGAATAATTTTAGATCGTGGAAAAATCACCAGATGTACAAGTATTACTTGTTAATTATTTAAAATCAAATTGATCAGATCGCTGAGCTCGAATAAAAAGACTATTTTTTTATTTGTAGTTGTTATCGAAAAGAATGTTTATAATGATTATTTTTTGTTCTAAATTTGTTCAGTTATAATACAAAGTATGCTGAAATATTGAAAATACAACGAATGTCAATGTCAATTGACATGAGTAATACGAGGTCCACACTAAAACTAGAGGAGGTTAAAATAGCAAAGTTCTGTCGAGAAAATTTTAGTTTACTTTCATAATATAGAATTAGTGGAAGCAATGAAGCTTGAGATGTTTACACAAATAAGTACACCACAAAATGTCTACTGCAATTCTTCAGTTAATAAATATTCAAATATTGCATCACAATAATGCATAGACACACATTTCACAGCGAACACTTAATTTTTCACGTGAACATAATGTAACAGGCATTGAATATCCACTATATTAATCAGATTTGGTTATGTGTGTTCTCATCTCTTCATTTAACCTGAAGAAACATTTATGTTCCATGATATAGATGGAGCAACGTATTTTTTCAAAGCGTTTCATAATAAGAATGACCTCAAGTTGTGGAAACTTCGAATACAAAAGTGTATTGATGTACGTGATGATTACTTCGAATATAAATGAAATAATTCTCCACAAATGTCTCAAATATATCTCAAAATAGAGAAATATAAGTAACTATAAAGGTGTCTCTCAGTTGAGCCCCTTTTCAAACGATTCGTTGATTAGAGAACACGAACCGTTAATCATCACTTCTGGAAAATTTAAAAATAACTTATTTTGAATGCTGATTATGGTTTGCTCTATCTCAAATCTATCTACATGTCTAAGGAAGAAACTGATTTTAGAGCTAATATTCTTACTAACGTTCATACATAGCGTCACCCTCCTACATGTTTCCAACTTTGAGTTGATGATGTTAGAGAATATTTCTGGGTTATACAGTCAACAAATTTTCAGGATAAATGAATTGAGTCATTGATTCAATAGAACAATAATGAACAATCTTTTTCAAGCAACTGCGATGTATTTAAGAAAATATCTTAGCGATTTTTTTCTTGTTCTGATGAATAAGGATGTATTTTTGGATTAACCTCGCGACAGTTTGATTAATTATTCTTTGTTTGGATCGATGTCTTCAAGAAAACCTCTGCATAGTATAAATGGATAACAATAAAAATTGATTATGGGTTTGGTAAATCAAGATTATTATTTACTGATACAGTGCAGACTCGATAATCCGAACATTCGATAATCCGAATTCTTCAGAAGTCCGAACAAGCATTTTAAATACATTGGATACTCTCTAATCCGAATTTCATAGTACTTGATAATCCGAACCTGTACTTCTAGGCCTATTTCCTATAGAAATTATGATTAGATGTTCAAGGATTCCCCCAATTATCCTTTTGTTTATATCTGGGACTCACATTAAACAGGTGTGCAGCATTTTCACTGCTTTTGTACGCTTTTGAGCAGTGATATTTACATACTTTGCTGGGATGTTTGTAATGCCATTTTAGGTGATATAAGTGGGTTTTTATTTTAATATTTGCTTAAATAAAAATGCCCCCTAAAAGAAAACACAAGACATTGTCCATAAAACAAAAAAGTAAAATTAATGAAAGACTTAACAAGGGAGAAAGTGGAAAAGTGTTGGCCACTTAGTATGGGGTTGGAAGATCTATAATCTGTGACATAAAACAGAAAAAGTCTAAAATCGACAAGTAGGATTAATTTTAAAATAATTTTAGTGCTTTTCTTTGTACAACTGGTTCCTAAAAATTTGCATCAAAATTTAAATCAATTTTATGTCAGATTGACAAGAATAGTCATTAATATAACACTCTATGGCCACTAAATTATCATCTGACCAATATTTTATTATAAAATATAATAATACTAAGATATTAGTGGCCCTAAAATACATTGCTCAAAGATGTGTAAAGCAAGCGAAAATTACAAATTGATTAATTAGAAATTAATACATACCATATTCTTACTTTTTTATACACATATTTTTCAGTGTTACTTATTTCTTACTTACTGCTTTTTTGCGTTTCATAATAAAGATTTTGATAAAAAAAAACTGCTTCGGTAATCCGCATTGTTTGTTAATCCGAATCGCCTTGATTTTTAGTAGTTCGGATTATCGAGTCTGCATAGTATTAATGCCTTTTATTTTTATATTTTTTCTGTTATAATATGAACAACAATTAAAAAACTAATAAGATTTTAATCACTTTTGAAGATAATGTTAACAAATAATTTGATAATAATGCATCGCACTTGGATTTGTCTGTGCCCTAGATATAAATTATTGGTTTCGTGAAATAATTTTCTAATAAGAAATCAAAATGTTAACCATTCGTCTTAGTAAGTTGTCAAAATACAAGTTGGTCTTAAAAACCACACGTAGACGTAAACGTATTTCATAAACAAGCTCAAACAAAGCGAAAATATTGATTTTAACTGTTGATTTTTCCTAGTTAGGAACCAAAGCACTTTACACTTTACTTTACACAGTTTCACTTGGAGCAGAAATGATGATCTACTGAAGAACGATGGGGGACTGGTGCCCTACGCAGATGTGGTAATTTATTTCTCCAAAATTACCAAATAGGTCATTCTGACTTTTTGGTCAGTAATTATATATCCAAACGTACCTGATTTTCATACATCTCATCCCAGACGAAGATTTATATATTCAAAAATGAGGAATGTGGTTGATGTTTGCAAAGTGTTTTAATGATTCAGCTTTTGTAACTGTTATCTATCTTGAACAATCACAATGCTTCACATTATAGAAGGAAGCTAGAGCCATTGTCCATATAAAGGGTTGATAAAAGTATCTCCAACAGTTTGAAGATGGAATAACTAGACAGTACAACACTTTATGCTCAGAAACAAATAAAAATCGCGGGGGATGTATTAATATTGAGTTGTTGAGTTACGTTGTCAAGATTAACCCCTTACCAGAATGAACTGAATCTTAATCGGAAAAAAAAACTTCATCTCTGACTTTATAAAAAATAACGATAATTTGGGATCTAGACAACTGATTAACGTTACTGATAACGAAGTAGTAGCAATATTTTTTAAACTTACACTTCCCAATAAAATTCAGTTTCATTTATGAGCGGATCCTTGAATTTGCGATTGATAAGGGGACCCCGTAGATCTTTTGCATTCAGAACCGAATGTGAGCTTAAAGTGGCACCAGAAAATAATAACAAAAGCAGCAAAACACGACAAACTATAAAGGAAACAAAAATTAGAAAACGATGGATAATCCAACTCAAAAAAAGGATTTAAAACGCCAAAAGCGATAGCAGTAATCCATAATGATCATCATCCTTAATAGATTCATTTACTTTGATGCAAATTTATCGTTTCCTGTGTATCAATAATCATGGGATGATTCATAATAAATGGATGAATACTACCTAGTCATTGTTGATGTGAGTGCTGTGATTTCTTTTCTCAATCTGCCACCATACACAACTTGCTATGTCTGCATGACACAATGTGTAGTCATGTAGTCAAAGTCCAAGTAATGCAGATACACGTTAGTTCTTATACCTTGATCAAATGTTTTCTAGTTGACCGTTGCGTGCGTATTATACATTGTCGCTTCTATTCTTTTACACACTATGCTAGCTGTTGTGATAATTTATTTAAAATAAACTGATTCTCATTTATAACACGTTTTGTGACATATTAGAACAACTTTGAATACTTTTTTTATCACTAAACTTGCAAATGTGCGTGAATGATAGTTGTTGTGTTAAAACTATTAATAACTTATTCCCATGAGATTTGACCAATTCTATTTCGTAATTCTGAATTCAATAAAATACCAGTCCATTCATAAATAATATCTAATTTCTCGTAATTATAACACACTCAAAATTTCATAATATACGAATATCCATTCCTCAATAATTAAGATGCAACTTTCTGTTATGCTGCTTATTTAAGACGTATTATCATGAAACTTAACAAGCACAACATTTGATTTTAGCGCCGTGTAGATAGTCAAAGATCCCAAAGATAATGCCTCGTCATCGGATTGAACTAACAACAACCGATTATCTTCAGCTACTTCTTCATTAATTTACCGCAAAAAGTGTTTACCGGTATATAATTAAGTTTTATATTCTTCGATACCGACAACAGTAAAAATTACAGATGTTAATATTCTAGGTCATCAATGTACGTCTTTGATCAAATTATTATTATTAATATGTCCAATTATATGAAAATATGTACAAAAGTAACAAATAAATTTGTACCGATAATAGTGAAATGCCGAATAATGAATTTCAAGAATTTTTTAAATTTTGATTAACTTTTAGCATAAATATCATTGAACTATGAAAAAATCATACCATTTGATTTGACTTTAGTCATAGATATTGTCAATAAACGGAATCAATTATAACATTTTAAATTTCCTTTAGACTCGTGAAGTTCCCCAACTAGTTTGTGTCTGCTAATCTGAATAGTTTGAGATCAACATCAAATTCGGGCCCAATCAAGTTTTTAATAAGTTGCTCTAACCAAGGCCTGATTAAGCTAGGGGCTTGGGGGGCTATAGCCCCGGGCCCCAGGTCCAAGAGGGCCCCATCATTTGGAAATCAATCTGTATTTTTTGTGTTGATACCACAAATCTAACGTATTGATATTATTTTGTGAATTTTTTGAGTTTTCGAATTCCTTAAGGGGCCCCGTCATTATTTTAGCCCCGGGCCTTATAAATCTTAATCCGGCCCTAGCTCTAACGTAAATCTGGATTTGGAAATAGTCCATAACAATTGGTTGGCCTTTGATCGTGAATATAAATGTATAAATATAAGTGCTTTTCATATTTCTTTAAGATGTTTCGAATATATATTCATACTTGGCAGTTTCACAAAATAGGTAATTTGAAGAAAATTATTTCTACAAAAGTCAGGGAAGTGACCTCAGTAAATCCTGGGAATTCCTCACGCGCCGAACTGTTTTTATTTTGAATAAATATGAACCACACGATTTTTGAATGATAAAAGAAATAATAAAATTACTAAACTTTGTGAGACAATAATCACTAAGAGTTTATTTACACAAAAATTCATAAATTGTATGAATAATATGATGAGGTATTATGTATTTACCTGCTGCAGTATCTGGTTTTTATACTTTTTTTTAAATCAATCGACGTTATATATATAAAAGTAATAATTTATAGATTGAAGCTGATGTTTTTCGAAATCTTTTAAAACCTCTACAGAAACCAAACTGTTGACTAAACTCCATCTATTCTGGGCTGCTAATAAAATGATTTCGGGTTAGTTTCACAAGAGGTAACCAATATAATGATATATCTAAAGATGTAGAAGGATTTTTAATAAATATATGACATTTTTGGTCAGTATTTTAACTTATAATTGTCTCAATACACGAAGCAAATAGCATTTATAAATTATTTCTAAAACGTAACTATTCATATAGTTCAACAAGATTACTATCAAAAACCAGAAATATCGAAAAAAATTACGCAGGTAAATCTCTTTGTACGAAAAATTCCTTCTATTAAACTCTTGTTCTTAATCTATTCAAGAGCTTTTTTGAGTGTTTGATGCTTAAAGCCACATATTTTATTTAAAAAATAAGTACATATATACATGAAGGAGCATAGTTTTCAAGATTGATTCGAGTCCTCAAAACATGACGATAAAACTAACCAACACACGTCATCTTGTAGCGATTGTACGGCTGATGGATCGTCATTTATGAATACCATCATAAGGTCCCATGTCTGGTCTCCCAGTGTGACACGTTGTCACGAAAAGGAAATGTCCCAGCTACGAAATCTTTTTAAGCCTTTTCTTTTCAAGTTCACTGATGTATGTGGCTGAATTAAAAATCATTGTTACATTGTTACATCCAGATGTAACGGATTAGATATTATTACTATTATTAAAGTTTGTTTTGTAGTGTAGTGCGATTATGATTTCTTGGGATTTTTTTGCTTTGTTACTAAACCGCTAAACAGACCGTGAATCGATGCGATATTTTATTTATTGTGTTTTTTGTGTTACATTTCCCTTTTGTCTATGGAAAGATTCTATTGTTGAAATAATTTGTGAACGAAACGTTTAGAAGATTATCAATTTAAAGTAATTGGTGTACTTGAATTATAAAGTCGAATTCAGTCTCATTATTTCAACACTAAATAGAACCGTTTTTCAAAAGGTTAATTCTGTAAAGCGTTCATCAAATTATTATTCAGATTCGAGTCAGGAAATAGCACTTCATTTTCGACACAATTACCATTCCATATAATCTCATATCGAGAAAGAAACATTGAATAAATATGTTTCTAATTGATCAAACTTCCTAGCACTTAACAGATGTCCAGATCCAAAAATTGCTTCTCTTCGGATTTTGGAAATAATGGAAACATCAATTGCTTGGATCGATCGAGTAGATTATTTTGGAAAATTAAGTAGAAAGAAATGATAATCAAGAGAAAATTATTTATAGAGAAGAAACTTGAACGAACGATCATTTAAAAAATTCAGATGAGGAGGTAAATAGTCCAATAGAGATGGTTTCCCAATTTTATATTAAATTAGCTAGTTTCATTCAAAAATTACATCAGTTAGTTAACTTGCATAAAACTATGATGATTCTGTGTTTTTCAACTTTATTTTTCACACATACAAATATACAGAGGACTTGAGGACCATAAATGTAGAGGTCCTGGCTTTATCCAATAATAATTGCCTTCAGAAGAGATGGAAGCTCATTTTTCATAGTTGTAGAAAAACTTTTTTCATAAGAAACCAGAAAGTTTCAAAATTTTATAGGAACAGTGATTTTTTATAATAAATATTAAAAATAATTCTGTATAATTTATAAGTTATAATTTAATCCTTGTTGGGGTAAGTATGTAAAATATATATTAATGCTTTTCATCCCCCAAAATATTCTCGAAAGCAAGCATGAACTACGACTGTCGTTTTTCCACTATGTGCACCAAAACAACGACTTATACACCATCATAATTTCCTGGACATAATCAATTATCTTTGAATACTCAGCTGTTGGAAGTGTTCTATGAGAACCTAGTTTTATGGAATATAAAATCTGTTGTCGTTCAAAAAGGCAAAGTTTTTAGTATCAGTGTGTACTTAAATATGCATCAATTATCTAGAGAACTTGGTGGTCCTCGTTAGCATTTTCCCCAATCATATGTCAACCGTTACTTTATTTTTTCCATTCTGTTTTCCTTGATTCTGTCTTATAATTCTACATGACTGTTGTTAAAATCTATTTATTCTAACTCGAAAGACTAAATTATATAGAACAGCGAAATAAGTCAGTCCATAGTTTGGACGTTTGGAAGGTTATTTTGAATATATTCGAATACATGGCGTTAAGTGAGGGATACTTAAAAGCGAAGGAAAGTTAACCGAAAACTAATAAAAGTTTATGAGGCAACCAACAATGTTAATCGACAATTAGTAGATAACATATCTGAAGCTAATTTAGTAGACATGACTCGGATATTTCCATTGTTTTTAAAATGAAAAAACTTGACAATACAATGGTTATTATGAAAACATATATCGTCAAGCTTCGACAAGAATATTTGAGACTCACTATTATAGTTTTTTTGAAAAAACCATGACGAAACGTAATTAAATATGAGTGGATTGATGATTCGTAAAATTTTGCTTGAGAATTTGGAGTAGCTTCAAATTTTAAAAAGTTTTGTTTTGTTATCAATACTTTTCCTCATTATTATTGTTTAATTCTACATAAATAAACTACCTTAACCCCATTACCGTAAACTTCAGTAGCTTCCTAATTAGTATCTGATTCGACATATTTGTGTCCAATTGTAGACATTTTTCATCGTTTTAAGTTGTATTATTTAAAAATAATTTTTTCGCAAGTTGGTTCAGGTAGAAAAGGTCTAAATGTAAGAAAATGTTGTGGAAAATGTGGAGATGCTGAATGAAGAAGGCAATTTCTCACCGGATGAAAATGTACCCCTGTCTATATTATGTGAATCGATTCGTGAATTCGTGAATTCGTGAATGCGAGGCTGCGAGCGAATGATTTTCTTGGTAAAACTACTAGTACGGAAAGCGTAGAAAAGACGCATTTTTATTTTTACACACAATTTTTGGGCTATCGAGGATCAATTTACGATTTATCTAAGTCACCAGCTTGCTAGGTCTTGGATAGAACGTAGACTATATGTCGAAAACTTACGCCGCAATCTTCACCATACCATAGAGGAAATCATAAACGTGAAATGAAAACATTGTGGTATTCTGGGGTTAAGCAAATCTACGCAGATATAATCGTTGATCTACTTTAAGTGCGGTAGAGATTTGATATATACGTCAAGTTATATCAGAATTTGATGAAAATGTATGCAAAACTTGTGTTGAATGCGGAATAAAGAAATACCACTTGTCAATAATAATTAATCTCGACGATGTAAGCTTCTTAGAGTGTTGCTTTTCAGATTAATACCTTGTATTTAGTACAGATTTGTATGATAAACTATTTTGTAGAGAAGAAATTACACATTCGAAGCTAATACGTGATGAGTAATGAACGCCTGCGAGGTGGATTTAAAGCAATAAACTGATAATCAACACTTGATTACATGGATATAATGTCCCCAATAAAATGCGAATAATCCAAATTTTCTTCCTACCTAAGGTTGGTGATGACTGAAAAACATTTAGGTTATTATCTGAACTCGTTATTCAATTAGAACCCGATTTGTAGTATGAAAAATATTTTGTTATAAATTTAGAAGAAATGTTTGGAAACCTTTGATAACTAACATAGAATTCCAATCTGAAATTTCCTTATAATATTTCCTATCTTCCATTATAATACAACGCTGAAGACGAGAGAATTCATTGGTTATTCGTCACTTTTATCAAATTATTTGCTTTTAACTAAAAATGAATCTACAATAATTATTGAAAAACACTCACAGAAATTTTTATTTTATATGTTATTCTTCTAATAGTACGGCAGCTAGGAGGGGATCATTCATACTCCCCTCAGTTTTCCTATGTTTTTTTAATATGTAGAATTGATTTTTCGAGGGTGCCGAGGTCATATCTGGTTGAGTAATTTGTTATAAAAAATTTAATTGTTTATAAAACTATCTCTTAGATATCTCAAAGAAGATGTGAAAAAAAGTTTCAAATAAAAAAGATTGGTTTCAAAAAGATCTAGTTTTTTGCAAAAAATTATTATTCAAAAAGTTATCGTTGATATAATCCAAAATTGACGTTTTTTTACTCAATATTCAAAAAATTATCGTCAATATAATGCAAAATTGTCGTTTTTTTTACACTTTATCGTAGAAAGATTGAAAGCAGCTCAATTGAAACGTTAAAGTTTCAGCTTCAAAATGGAATGTGATAGATCTTTTAAATATTAACTGTTTATAAGTTACAGAAGTTTGAACGCACAAATTTCCATTAAAAAGCACCGTAATTTGTTTATAAGTGTTTTAAGGGTATATAAATTACAAACTTGCGATCTAAGGCGCGCCCGCGATAACTTCTTCCAGTAACTTAATTGAAGTTAAGTTTTTATGGTCTCAAAACTAAATTAATATTAAAGTATATGTATCGTTTCATTGTTTTTCATTTTCTAAAACTTGTTTCGACGAAAATTACGGCAAACATTTAAGTACCAATATGTATTTTCAATCTATTTTCGTACCATATACGTTTATCTTTGTTACATTTAAAAAAAGAAAGCCACGGTAATTTCGACTGTACAAGTGCAGTAATTTGTATTACATTTCATGCAATTATAATTCGGTTGCATATGATGAGCTGGTGGGTACAGAGGAGCTACTTTTTTTGGAACTAAAATAGTTTCATCTATCTCAAAACCTAAATCTTTTGGTATCAATTTGTTACATTGTGATTTTAAAATGTTAATTTGCTCGTAAATAGCATAAAATGCTTTTAAAATTTGGTATCTGATAGAATTTGACGTTGGTGGTAATTTCATATAGTTATGAAGTTTTGTACGTACATATAAATAATAATTGGAAATATTTAACATTTTGTCCAGAATGGAAGTTAATATATTCCATAACTTTACAACTATTGCTCGAAAACATAATTGAAAGTGGTCAAAATGTTCGTATTGATTAGCACTTTAAGCTTCTATAAGGTGTATCTCGTTTTTTTGAGATTTATATATCTCTAAAACAAATTACGGTGCATTTTGTAATGAAAATTTGTACATTCAAACTACTGTAACTTTTTCACAGATAATAGTTAAAAGGTCTACCACATCTCGTTTTAAGCTTGAACTTTAACGTTTGAAAAGAGCTGCTTTGAATCTTTATACGTCATACAGGAACCAAATAATGATTGATATAGTCTGAAAAAACATCAATTTTGCAATAATTTTGCATTATATTGACGATAATTTTTTAAATATTGATTTTTTTGCAATAAACTGCGGAAACCTTTTTTGTAGATCTTTTTAAAACAAATCTTTTTTATTTGAAACCTAGCTGCTGTACTATAATACTTATAAAACATTTCCATAATTTTTACATTGGGCATGCTTCATCAGCTTTCTGCTATAATTTTTCGAATCAATGAAGAAGTTAACTGTTATTGTCAAATTGAATCAGTCCTTAAATTTTTCAGCTTGGTTTCTACAGAAATTCTAGATCTTATTCTGAAAATCTCTTAGAATGAAAAGTGAATATGATGACTCTAAAATTATTATAGGGTATATCAACTAAAAAAAGGGAAAAGTAATCCCCATTGTCCACTTTATTTATTTTGACACGCCATACCACCCTGTTAAAAATATTTTTGTCCCCGTAATCAGTTAAGTCTTAGAATTCCAGACCACACATTTCACTTCTTTAAGCCTCTTGCATCTTTATCAGTCGGCGTCGACAAAACGTAAGTAAACGAAAACTTGAAAACTCCTTAATACGCAAACTACATCGGATAATCGCCTTAGTACTTTAGTATTTTGAAATATCCATTATAATTAATCCGTAGTCAAAGAGAAAACGGTTGAATATCTACTTTAGAATTCCCGAAGACTTGGTCCAACTACAACTATATATTTATGTTTTTGTAAATATGCCAGAACCGTTAGTTTTAGACCACCTGAATTGCAATAGTAAACGTGGTTAATCCATATTATTATTTCAAAATTATTTTTAGGAGAAGTGGTCATACAAATGTTTAAATTTCTTTAATTTCTTAGACCTTTTGATATATATACATCTAAATGTTCTTGATTTTAGGTCTCTTCTGTGCTAAAATTAGTTTTTAATCATTTTTGGAAGATAAAATTTGACGTTTCGACTTTTCCTTTAAGTCTTTATCAAAATATGGAACGTCAAATTTTATCATCCAAAAATTATTTAAAAAAACTGATTTTAAAATATGAGAGAAGTCCAGAACATTTAGATGCATTAATACAAATGTTTAATTTATATGAATTTTCTAATTTCTGTAAAATTTGTATCCGATGGATTTAATATTGGGATTGAAAATTTTTTAGAAAGGTGTCTCGTGATACTAAAGTTATACCAAGAAAAGAAATGTCGATAATTTCTTACCTTTTGTTAAAATCTGTTATTTCGTTTGGTTTCTTAACATCAACTTAAATATAACGATTTACCAATTTTAAATGTTTTCATAATTTTATAATTTCTTCTGAAGTTTGCCTCTTGCTAGGCTGTTTATTAGAATTCTTCGACGGCATGCTACTCGTGGAGCTTTTTTCTGGCGATGCCACACAGGTGTTAATGCATGGCGATCCCACTTGACTGTCGCTATTTTCCAATTGGACTGATACAAAAATTAAAATAAGTTAATTCCCACCAAGGCTTCTTTTTTTCTGTGGCCCCCATCCCGTACTTACAATTTGTTGCTAGTAACTTTTCCTCTCGTCTATGTTGCACTAGAAGAGTTTCAATCTTTCTTTTAATCTCGGCGACATTATTAACACCAAAATCTTTTGTAATGTCATCTAATGCATCTCTACTCTCGATTTTGTTTTTATAATCATCATTACTAGGATCCCACAATAAACTTTTACCTTCGTAAACGTTAATTAACCTTATCAAATTCTCCTGGCTCCAAAACTCTTTACTCATTTTGCGGAAAAACCACACTTTTCCACTGAATATTTTCAATAAAAAAATACGAATAGCAATGTTTATATCCACAAATTACGCCAGAAAACCACTTCAAAATACATTAAAACAGGTGGTAGGGGAAGTCACTGATAAACAATGTTCGATCTGGGATCGGAACATTCTAGACAAACAAAAATGTTGGAATAGCGTCCACGCCAAAAACACCGGCCAACGTTGTTTGTCAAACATAAAAGTTGTCGAAATTTTCGACAAATATTTGGCAAACAATGTTTGTCCAGTGGGGACGCGGCTTAAGTTGTACACAAATGTTTGGAACCGAAGGTGTACAAGAGACACTGTATACGAAATCAAAGTTCAGTATAATTGAAATTTTGTCTTTTGGGTATACTTTACAATTTCTTAAACTCTTTATCAGTCGTAGATTTTTTTCCTCTATTCCATTTAAAATAAGCAGTAAAAATTTAATATCGAATGTTTTTATTTTCACAGTGACCTTCATTCTGTAAATTTTATAAGGCGTTCTCATTTTATAACCCACTCCAATTGATAATGATCTTTAAATTCATTGTGTCACATCATGCCACAAAAATTTGGAAATTCCAAAATTTAGTTTTATAAATTCCTTACGCATATTACCGTGAGGTGTATGGCTGCTTCAATATAGGTTATAATATATACATTTTACTCCATGCTTTTGTATTTTCAATTAGCTTTTTTTCTTCCCATTTTATTCCCTTTGTTCCAACTGATTCTTCCAGATTTTCAATCAATGTTTTTCTTGGTCTTCCTCTATAATTTTCACCAGCTATTTTCAAATCCAAAGATTTTTCTGGTATTCTGTTCACTGCCATTCGACAAATGTGTCCATACCATCTCAATTGTGCTTCATATATCTTATTTCTAATCGGTTTTATCTTTAGTATTTCCCATTTTTTATTCCAGCTTTTCACATTTCATTTTCTATTTTCCCGTACCACTTCATTTGTACGGACTATTTGATTTAACTTTGATTCAATGCCCATGTCTCACGGCTACTACTTGGTACTACTTTTTTCCAAGGAATGATTATTTCATAGCATTAAATGATTTACCAACTTTTCCTAGCTATCCTTTTATTTCCTACTCTAGTTTGCTACAACTTCACTTAAATATATATGGTTATTATCTTTACCTACTACCAATATGTAATATCAAACATACGATACTAATATGAGTTTCGTAATGAGATACTTTACCGCACTAGTGGAATGAACTCATGAATAAAAAATTAAACCTCATTTATTATAATAATTAAACACAACACCTGTACAATTAGTGACGTTTATTCCAGCTGACGTGGAGGCAATTGAAAAATTGTAGTTTTGAATTTTCAATTGAATTTTTTGTAGTAGTTTTTTTGTTTTTTCATTATTTTAGTAGCTATATTTTTTTTTGTTTTCTAAGGATGTTTCTACAAAATCCTTCAGCGACACTACTGGATTTTCATCCACCATGTCTCTTCAAAATGTGCATATCAACACCAGCGTCAGCAAGTAGGGATGCTGTATATTGTGGTGGATTTGGTAGCTCCAGAAACGTTGCTATTTCTTTTGGAATGCGCCAAAAGTATTGAGAATTGGTTGAGAAAAACATTTTCCATTTCTATATAAAATTAAAAACCGGCCGTGGACTATATTTTGAAGTCGAAGTCTAACATATTTTCGGACGTTATTCAAGCAGTCAAAACTAGCGATGTTTCCTCTAGTAATAGCAAATTATTTTTGAATTTTAGTTTTAGTATTTGTCGGTATTTTGATCATTATTAACGTTACTACATCACCAATTTGCAACTTCATCAATTCTTCTCTTCGGCAGGCGCCAAACACACCCACGATTAAGGAAACCTATAAAAATAATATGCTACATGGAAATGTCACCATATTTGTGTATAATCTTGACCTTCACGTTTCCGCCTCAAAAAATCCAATAGCTGTGAATATTTACTTATGTCCACATTTTTCTTCACAGATATCATTGTTCTCAGCATACTATATTGTGTCCATATTGATGATGCCTTTTCTTTTCCAGCTTTCCCAGCAAAATAAGCTAATAAAATTTTCTCCGATATATCACGGACTTTTTTTGAACTGCACCAGTCTTCCAATCGCATATATTCTTTTTCGTATCTATTGCGGGATTTAACGGGTACTAGGGTTTGTATGTATTGCGTTAGGTGCAGCAAGTTCTATATCAGAATCCATAGTTGGAACTCATGTCGATACCAATATACCAATTATACCAAACTGAAGTGAACGCGTCAAAATTGCTTGCTTCTTACATGATTCTAATATCACTAATTTTTAGTAAATAATTAGTATTATTGATAGTAGGTAAAAAAATGTACTATATTCGTATCGTAAATTTATATTACGATATTCAATGGGTTATTCAATTCCCCATCTCATTTCGTAATATGAATCTTTACGATACTTATATCGTAAATATCTATTTTACTAGTTCAAATGGTTTTTCCATTATTTGATTATTAACTACTTCATCTTGTCTTTCGATTGTCATGCTGTTAGTTTTATTTGTATTTAATTTTATATTCATTTCCGTATTTAATATTTCCGATTATGTTGTGTTTTTGCTTGCGCTTTCGTTAATAATACTAAATCATCTGCGAATATCATTTCTGTTAAATATGTTAGTTCCATCCACAAATTCCTTATATTGAATTTTTCCCTCTGACTCTTTTCTTGTTTCATCGATTATTAAGTAGGAAAGAAGTGGTCTTTGTTTCACACCTATCTTTGTTGTAAATTTCTTAGATACTTCGTTTTTTGCTCGTTTTTTTCAGTTTTGTACATTGCTTCTATCATTGTTATTGTCTTTTGTTCTATATTATGATTTTCAAGAATTTTTGAATATACCTGCTTATCTTATTTGGTCAAAGGTTTTCTTCACATGTATAAAATCTCTGTAATCCATAGAAGATCAATATTTCAATTCTTTATTAAATATAAGATTAATAAGTGATTAATAAGGCCACTTCACAAACAATGAATGTCTAATTCGTCATTTTATTGTGACATTTAAATGTCTGATAAAAGTATTGAGACTTGACATTGCTAATTGGATTTTTCAAATAATTGATAAAGAATAATTTGGCATTTGGCAAGTTAGAGAAAAAATAATGTGTGATATAAGGAATTCGAAATAATACTCAGATTGTAGAATTTACGTCAATCAATGCACTTCAATAAAGTAAAACTTTGATTCGTATTTGAACCTCACTTTTTTTGCTTGCACCCTATTCCGATTAAAGAATAAAATACTTTACAATTATACTAGATACCACCATCTACCAAATACTTACCGTAGATTGAACAGATTTCTACTCGATTTAGAATCGTACATGGTATTTCTAATAGATGGCGATTTAAATTTCATGGAATCATCCCTCACTCTCAATATTTTATACATTATCAACGTTAAGGAACCATTCAAAAATCATTATTGAAGATGATTTCATCTATAAAAATATGTAGAATTGGCGTAAGATCAAATAAATAATGCGTTGTTAATAAATATCAGTTAAATCCATGTTACGTAAAGGAGTAAATTTCTACCTGTCTCAAAAAATTAATTCGTACTATCTATAGTAGATGGCAACCATTTCACAATTTCTTTCGGCATTTAAGACTCAAAAAATATTTAAAACTTCATCTTGTGGATACAAATATTGAAAATAGTTTCGTGATTATAATCCCTAAATTTTCAAAAATTAATTCATATAATATCAAAGTGAATTTTTTAATATTTGAAATTTCTCTATTCATTATTGTACTTAATTCAGGACGTTACCACTACAATGAATATTAAGAACTACTCTTTGAATCGTTATGTGGAGTTTGGTTGAAGAAAATTTATCCAATAGATTATAATTACCTTTGAACATTGAAACTCAGTCAAGAACTTTTTATTTTTGTGAGCTTCCTAAACTTCGAAATTGTGTAAAAGTTGATACCCAAATCAAGAATCTTTGCGAGATTTTCTTTGGGGGTATTATTAGTATAGGGATAATTTTTTAAGAAGTTTAGTTTGGACGAATCCCATCCTAGCCTCTCCTCGTTGTTTTGCTCAATGTCGGATTCGAAACCTCCAGTTAAAGAACATGACAAGACGTGACATGGTAATCTACAACTAACTCTCTCCGGCATGCTCAATTTTATGTTGACTGCTATACAGAAACGACGCATTTTGTTATCATGGCGGTTGCGATGGAATCAGTGATTTGGAATCCATAAAATCTTTATCAAAAGGATAAAAATTGAGTGATTAATGCATTGGATCAGATACGTAAAGTATTGAATATAGGTTCTGTTGGGCACCTTCTCCGTCTTGACTTTCTGTTTTAGTTAGGTGATATGAACGCAAGACATTATTATATTGCTAAGCTTACTTACTTGAATCACTACCTATTTGTGGTAGACGTAGCAACTGAAAAAATTGAGAGTGTGAATGACTAGCACTCTCATCTCTTGTACTCGCCAAAACTCGCTCCGATAATTTGGGATGGAATAGTCTAGGAGGTGTTTCGCGAGAGACTGGAGAGGGCAATATATCTAACGAAACAGTGGAATATTTTCTAAATTTGGAAAGATTCTACGACGGTTAAGTGAGGTTGGTTTTTTATTATTGTTAATATGTGATTTAATTTGAATTCATAATATTTTTATCGGATATTATTTCAAGAGTTAGACTCATTGCTAATTGGTAAATACGGCCATTAATACCAATATGGCCATAGAAAATTTAACAAAGTATGAAATACAATAAATTATTTTTAAAGAACCTATTTCTCTATTTATTTGTTTACTTTTTATAATCAAACTATACGAGAAATTTTTTTTGTAAGAATACTTGTTAATGAGCGAGGGGTAAGTATATAATTTGTTGTCATGCCGACCACATCGGGATAGACAAACGATGTATCTAAATAAATTGATATGATAAAAATTAGGTAAGTGTATAGTTTAGTAAATAATTGAAAGTTAAAGTGATTAGATCGAAATAGTAAAAACAGAAAAGTGTTCAAATAAATTAACTAAGTAAGAAACGGTGTGTATAAATTCACCCCACCGTTAGAAATATTTTATATACGAAGAAATCATAACATTATATTAGATTATTTAAATCGACTTACTGCACTGAATGCATGATTCTTTGTACATGGTCGAATTGCTCTACGAAATGCAATGTATTCTTTATTTCAAGCCGACGCGCTGGAATAAATACGAAAATATCAATTTGCGCTCTTCTAGGTACTATAAAATAATTACCCTTTGGTCTATTTAGAGTTTTCTATAGTAGAATTCAATGCAAAAATCTGTATTTACAAAATTTATTGAGACAATCAAATTCATACATAAAATTTGTGAAAATTTATATTTTAACTAGATGAACACAACGATTATTTTATATAAAAAAAATAAGTACTCCTACAATGATACAACAAATAACTTTAATAAATTTAACAGTAGGTACCTAAAAAACTAAAAAGAAATAACGATTTCCTCGACCTATTCCCCTACTAACAATTTACTATGTCTAAAAATAATAAATATTTATATACAATATATTATGAAGTAGTTACATAATTTTTTATAAGGATTGTAGCTATTTTCAACTCCATATTTTTTTGATTACGTCATGTCAAATTATCACGATTTTTGCAGCTAAATATTCAATTCATATTTGATATACATCATAAGATATTTATTATATCTTATTTCAGAAATGAATTCTAGTTGACTCACAGAGCTTTTTTTGTGAGTACAGTGTATTCCAACATTGTTATTCTGTTCCTCTGTCATAACTGTACGAGGGTTGCTACCATGGTTGCTATTCAAGTTTTGAGATATGCCATTGATGTCATCGTAAAGTTCGACATTATTATTTGTGAACGTACTCAGAACGTGTTGTCATACGAGTGCTGTTTGAGTCTTTTACAAATACTTGAAGTATTTGCCATTATGTTCTATGATTTCAACGTGGATTAAACCAACAGCACAGAGCCGATCAACTCGCTTCGACTTTTGGTGATGAAGCACCATACCCAGCCATCGTGTTTCGCTAGTTTATCGAATTCAATCGTGGTCGCTCTCCGCAACAGAACGAATTTCGTGAAATCTTCCAAAATGACTGTTTTTCTATGCTAATGAGCCCAAAACTGAAGAACAATCCCCTGTGTGGGCCTTTCAAGATGAGCCAAATCCAACAAACGTTGTTCGCGCATGAAAAACTTCGAAGCCAATGGTCGCCTATTTTTTTCTGAATGTCGCCACTATTCCATACGAGCAATGTGGAAAGGTCAATTCTAAATGGTACACCAGCATTTGTTTGCCAGAAGTTTTCGAAAAAATCAGGGAAATCAATCGCAGAGAATCATTCTTCACCACCAGCTCTCACACATCAGTTCAAACTAAAAACGTATTCGAACAGTCAAAAGATCGATTTGATAAATCATCCACTGTACAGTTCTCGTTCAACACCCAATGCAGATTAAAAATAAATTGTGAGGTCAACGTTTTTCTACAACTGAAGAAGCAGTTGATGCGTTCAAATTGCTTTGGAGGTACCTCAATCGGAATAGTAAAAAAGCTTCGATAATTGGGTCAAACGCATGCAAAAGTGTTGTGATCTTAATGGAGAATATGTTGAAGAAGAATAAAGCCACATCAAATTACAAATATTTGTTTTTTTGTGTCTATTTCAAGTAGCATCCCTCGTAGGATCGGTAACCTGTATTCCCAAATCGAGATATTCACTAGAAGATGATTCTGATTGCATAATGATGATATTGCTTGGTTTATTTCATTGTCTTATTTAATTCAAATGATGTCAGATTAATGTATTCTTTTTTCTGACGGATTCAATTTTATTTTATTCAATCTTTCTGTGTTTTTGTTTCTTCAATACCTATATACACAAAACTGTTTGTGTCTCACTAAGTATTAACAGTCTTAAAGTTTCAGTTTCAATTCTTCTTAGAGTGCCTAACCGTTTCAGATGTTTGCTTCAACACACAATTACACTGCCAGATTTGTAGTGATGGATTAAAGATATTATGTTTGCCACTAGAACAACTGCTTGGGACATTACGATCGAGTATCAAAAGCAAATCAAATATTTTGAAACGAAAATTTTCTGCTTAAGGTTAGAGTCAAAAATTTGTTATCCATATATTTATGATAAGATAGACACTATCTAATTATAGATGGTGTGTAGATAAAAATATTTATTACCACTGCCAGTTATCTTGATTAATTTCCTTATTTAAGTTTTGTATAATATTTTCTGTGTAAATTCGCATTCTCTATTTATTTGGGAAACAGAACGATTAGAATAGAACAGATTCCTGTTAGTTATATTTAAAAAAATATATAAATTCAGTTTTTTATATATTGGAGAATAAGCTCCTTTTTATTTAAATCTGTTCTACCTACTCGTTCCAGTAATTTCAATTTGGGTTCCCGTTCCCTTCTTCATTGTACGTTATTTCATAGTCAAGAAAACTGCACCTTGATCGATTCATGTCAGAGAGACACCCACGTGCTAGGTTTGTTGCATCCTATTCATTTCATATAAAGAAGTTCACAACAATTACAGATTTTTGTGAGAGTTTTCCAATGCCACTTTATTATCTCTCTCACTCTACCGGACCTCATACGAGCTATCTGGCTGGTAGTAGTGGCTGCGTTCATCTTGTCAAGATCATCTTTGTTTAAATCTGGATTATTTTTTTCAAAAATATTTATAAAATCAGCGAGTTGTTTCTCAAAAATTTTAATCCGATTAGGTTATAAGTCTGCGGTAACGTCTTGCAATTGTCTTAATCCACAAACATCAAGAACATGGGAGATCAAAGCAGCCCTAATACTATGACTTTTTGTCCAGCGTTGACATGCAGCTATCGAATTTGTAAAATGTGCAATACCGCTGAGACGTTTAGCTGCATCTGCATTTATAGTCTGTTCCAACGTACAGATCGTTCAACATAGCTTTGCCTCTGAGATACGCAAACGATTATCAGCGAGAGATAAACTAGGACGGGAACATTCTAGACAAACAAAAATAGCGGCCCCTTTTCCTTCCATACATGAAATGTTTGTTGGAATAGCGTCCACATCAAAAACACCGCGAATATTGTTTGTCAAACAAAAAAGTTTGTCCAAATTTTCGACAAATGTTTGACAAACAATGTTTGTGCAGTGGGGACGCGGCTTTATATGGAAGGTATTGAGCATATGAATAGTGAGACATTTTATACAAGGATGTTGAATTTATATTAAAACTCTCATAAGTTATTTTTTATCATGTCTAAAAACAAATGTAACCGATTCACAAAATCTTTTTGAAACTACAAATCGCAAATCGTCATTTTTATTAGCTCACTTGTTATATCAAAATAAGTGATCAACCCTGTACATTTCATGTGGAAAAATGGTCATTATTTCCTTCATAATAACAGTTATGTTCCACTCGCTTTGATAGAATTAAGTGTCTTCGCTATATGCCTTAATGTATTCTGAGGTACTGCCTCTAATAAGCTTTTCTGGAATTGTGAGTGGCCTATTAAATGAGAAAACATTTCTTTTCCGTGACTTCTTGCCTCTAAACTTCCATCTGTTAAGGAGTTAGCACCTGCTACAATAATTTTATCCCTGATTTCTTTATTCATTTGAAAAATCTTATCCGCTCCATGCCTCTTGACTAGGTCGGTCATCAGTCTTATTGCTGCTGCACGTACAATGCTATTTTGGTGGTTACAGCCCCTCGATATTATAACCGTTATTGTACGATTAATTGGAAGATTCTTGCACATCACGTCGAGTGCTGCATTCGCATCGGCTCTAAGGAATTTATTGGTGTCAGCTGTTCTATGAAGTAAGGGCCCCGCTATTTCCTCCAGCTCCTTAAATAAACAAGAATTAATCAACTATAGATTCACTTAAGTAAGTTGATTTATTTGTATCTGTCGAATATTTTTCCAATATTCCAAAATTAAAGAAAAACTACGGAAAGGAAATATTGTAAGTGTGATTCATTAAAAACTTTCATATGAGTTTGGGGTAATACAGAGAAAGCATGAATCAAAAATTAGGTGGTAATTATATTGTTCAAGGATAATAGTAGAAAAATATAACGAGGCAGAATAAGGAACGAGCATTCAAGTGAAATGATGGGAAAATTAATAATAATGAGAAAGAAACAGTTAAATCAACATTAAAAATATTATAAGGGAAAGAATGGAGTTGAATAAACCTACAAAAAAGCTTTTCACTTGCAAGGAATATCAATAATAGTACAATAGAGGAAATAGGACAGAAAGTTATGGAGAGTCGCTCAGGAAGGCTATTAAAAAGTGCCAATTCCTCTTCTTTATTAATTTACATAGTGATTCGTGAAATTGTCTATAAATTTTAATTAGTTATAGTTTTTACGCAGCTCATTTGATTATTTAAATTGTTTCAATCTATTCATGGATTCGTATTTATTCAATTTTTAGTCAGAAACTCTATTCAAAAAATTTTTGGTCGACGATTTTATCTACATGTTCGCTCCGAATCCATTTGCTATGCAAAAATTGTAGAGGACGACATCAATTTTTATATGGAAATTGACGATCTCAAAAGTTTTATTGGCATATTGTTATTATCGGAGTACCATTCTTCGCCCTCTGAGAAATTATATTGATTTATTGATGAAGATCTAGGCTTACCAATTGTACAAAAAACAATATAAGAAATACCTACACGAAAATGAAATCAGTGTTACATTTTGCCAACAACGATCAGGTACGCTCTGTAGATAAATATTTCCAAGTGCATCTTCTAATTCAAAAGATCATCAAAGCTTTTCAACAGTGGGAAATTTTTTCCACAAATCTCTCCATTTAGTAAACCGATTAGATTTGGTTTGGTTTTGCTATAAATTTTCAGTATTTACTGGAAAGAGTATAACAAATGACATCGTTGGACTAAACTTAGGATCCAAAATTGTCATCAATCTCTTAGAATGTGTCTTAGTACCCCAGGATCACGTGGTATACTTTGATAACTTAACTAATCGAAACCTGTTAATACGTTTAAAAAATTTGAGCCATTGGGAAGAGCTAGTCATTGGAGCAGTGCCAAAAAAGAAAATATAAATGTTCCTCAACCAAATCTGCATATGAGAGGAGTTGATCATCAAGATTAGTTAGTGGGAAAAAACTTTGGTTGAAGTACATGAGTTGATTGGACTTCAGAAGAGCAATTGCTGTGCCGTATTTGAAACTCAATTGCAATAGTACGAAACGGAAAACGCATGCTGCAGGGGTAGTTCCCGACGTTAAGTACGACGAAAAAAATCAGTGAATTCAACGCAGAAACAATCAGAGAAGGTGCCAATGTACAGGATGCCAGTAAAAGACTTTGACATTTTGCTCTAAATGTGATGTTACGTTCTGCGTAGAATGTTTCGAATTGTATCACACAAAATTATTTTCTGTATTATACATTTCGTGTTTCCGGTGTCCTGCCCTATAAGATACTCAAAATAAATAAATTTTGATGAATTTGCTTGCCAACGCGAAAGGATACATTTTAAGCATGATGGAGCATCCTCCACTTTCTACTGGCACCGAGAAAACTGTTTAAATTAAATTAATACCTCATTATGGTTGCTCTATGTTGCTCTATGATAGTTCATTGAAAATTTAATAAAACTGCGACAACTTGGTCGCATATGTCGTTTGTCTTTGATAAAATAAAACGTTTGTTTCAATTTTCAAGTATGAAAAGTGGCTTTCCAGCAAAAACTTATCTAAAATAATTCACTTACCATATCCAAATTCCTTTTACATGATCCAAATAATTCAGCAGCTGTATGACAAGCAGCTCTTGCAACTTGTGATCTTAGATTCTTTATATGCTTTGCCAAATTGACGCACACGGTATGCATCTGCCCCTCAATTACTTCTGGATAATATTTGGCAATATGTGTTAAACTTTTGAGTCCTTGAATCATCACTTCCCATTCAGGATTATTCAATTGATTCAATGAAAGTTGCAGGGTGGTGTCTTTAGATTTGTTACCGCGGGATCTTGAGGAGTTGGGAGAATCATTTCTTGGAGTCGATTTTATAGATCTCCTACTTTGAGTTCTTGATAATCTTCTACTAAGTTTTCTGGTGATTGTTATTTCTTTTGGAGGGGACTCGGTATTCTGGTTCGCGTCACCTTGAATAGTACTTATTGGAATTACGGTATGTATCTCTTCATAAGTAGATATCACTATATTGCCATTGGAGATAATATCTTCCTTGAGCAATGGAGCTGAGTTAATGTTTTTCCTACTGGGTGATATCTCTGGAAGGAAACTCGGTAAGTCAATTACTGATTTACTTTTAACTTTTTTCCCTGCAATCGGCGATGTTTTTTCTATGAATGAAGGTTCGTTGGAGTGAGAGATACTAAACCGGCGAACTACTGGATCTTCTTTTACGAAAATTTCTGTTGCTGAAGGTGAAGAATCCGCATTTCGTTGTATTGATTCTTCAATCACTTGAGTTGTTTCTGTGCGGCTGGGAGACACATTAATCTAGAAAATATGGTGCAATATTTATTATTTACGTAGCAACATGGAAATCCGAAAAATATATACATGTTTATCAGTTTTTCAAGTATTTAAAGTTGAAAACTCCATTCTATTCAATTAACCGTTGTCTAATAAGAATTGACAAATGAATATCATGCCTAGAAAGCGAGGAAATGTAGAGGTCTTCCAGAAAAATTTCTGGTTAAATAAATAAGAGTGTGGAGTATAAGACCTCTATTTTCTATTAATAAATTAACAACAAATAGGTTTATTTCATTGATTCATATCTAAAAATATTTTTAAAAGAAGGAGAACGGATTTTGAATTTGAAGTAGCTGAACATTGGTTATAATGGAGAATATGGAGCAGGTTTTGAGTCTTCTATCACCAATTTTTCGATATAATTTTGTGCCGATATGATTTTTGGGGTACACGATCTGTTGCCTACGAAAAATGGTTCCAACGCAATTATCGTAATTCTCTTTATTCGGATTATGCACTTCCAAAAACAGCATGGTTAGAAAATAACAATAATTAAAAACAAAGCGACATGAAAAATGTTTCTAACCTGAACATCATATCATAGAATTAACTATCTATCTTACCGTTGATATTTCTTGTGTGGAATCGACATCATCTTTAGATTCTTGAATAGTATTGTTAGTATCATTTTCATCATCTTCTCTTCCAGATTCAGATGTTTTGTCAACGCTATCCAACTTAACAAAAGCTTTGTTCGATTCGGGAGGAGGAGTATCATATCCTGAAGATTCAGAGCCAGATGATAAAGGAGGAGGTTGTACAACTTGTATAGTGTTTTGTTTTTCGGGGGATTCTCTTGGAGATGAGCGAGCAATAATTGGTGTATCTGGGACACTGCCTAAAGCAGACCTGTAATAATATATCGTTCATTAATTTAGGTTATGAAATTTTTTATGAAAATGAGTCAAATTTTATTGTTCATGTGTAAGAAAATCTCATCTATTTCTGTAACATAAATATCTTTCCGGGACTTGAATCCTCCCGACTTCATGCAATCTATTATTATATCGAATTATCATTAAACAATCAATTTGAACAATTTATTTTTGGTTTTGAATGATACTTAGTAAGCAAAATATAAAGCCATTCCTGGCGAATAGAATATCATTCTTTATGTGCAACTACCAGCAAAAAAACACAGAATATGATTAATTATGGTTGATTTCAATCCTTCTAATTTTCTCACAGCTGTGTTTCAGACACATACCAATTGATTTGACCTTTTGTTGGTGTATTCACCACTAGACCAATGAACTCAACCTGTATAAAACCCTTATGGAATATTCTGAAATTTCACTTTTTATGACTTACTTTAAATTGAAGAAATTTGGTGCTTCTTTTAGAAATTGTTTAGTGTCTTCTAAGTGAAAGTCATGGATTTTGATGGATGTCTTTCGGACTGGCATTTTAGTCACGTAAACTTTTAAGCATCGAATAGTGAGGACAATGTGTATTTCTTATTCAACCCAGCAAACTCCACGACTAACACATTTTCAGAAAAAGGAGTGCTTTTTGCATTCTTGTATGAAACAATATACTTCCCCTATCATTTTGTAACAAGTAAATTATCCAGTGTACTTGCGGTCAACTTTGTCATGTTAGGGGGCGTACTGGTACTAATTTTGACTTTATCAAAAGCATTCATTTTAGTAAAACGTCTTGTACGCCAAACAAATCGAAATCATGATAGAAAATCATTGAATGGAACAAAGTTACTATGGGCCGTACTCGTTTAAAATTTTACTTATTTATTGCTAGTTAGATATTGATTTTAGGGTTCTTTTTTTACACTCAGAATAACATTAACTGTCAGTTTAATTGAATTTCCTTAAATTCCGGGTCATTGCAGATAAAATATGAGAAATTCAGTCAGGGTAGGTTTCATTAAGCCAATCGGAGGCTTCTTGAAACGGTTTCTCCTTTTTCCAAAACCAACAATCTTCAATAAAATAACTCTTCAAAATTCACTTAGTTCCGAAATGATTAATCTCATATATTAATCTTATATATAAAAAAATTGATGATTTGCTTAAATTATTTTTCAATGAAAGGTATTGATGCACAGATCAGCCATCAGCCATTTGATTTCATCTAATTTTTACCATCAAGTTATACGCAAATGCGATTTCCCCCTGTACATTACTTATTGGAGTTTTTCACATACACACGTTCTATCCTCAATATCTCACGTTCTATTCAAGATAGAGACTTCGTTTTGGTTTAAGAACACTCGCTGAAATACCCTCTTTCTTTTGAGTTTTTGAACACTTAAATCGGTTGAGTTGGAGAGGAGCTAGGCGCGGACATTCAACGTGGAGTTATGGATTTTTATAGGTTTTTGGCAATTTTTCTACATTCAAAGATCTATATCTCAGGTTCTAATATAGCTACAGAGTTCGTTTTGGTTTAAGAACACTCGCTGAAATACCCTCTTTCTTTTGAGTTTTTGAACACTTAAATCGGTTGAGTTGGAGAGGAGCTAGGCGCGGACATTCAACGTGGAGTTATGGATTTTTGTAGGTTTTTGGCAATTTTTCTACATTCAAAGATCTATATCTCAGGTTCTAATATAGCTACAGAGTTCGTTCTTTTCTATTATAATGATTTCTGATACTTATTTAATGGATTCGATGCGAGCGAAGCCGCGGGTAAAAGCTAGTAATATATTAATATCAAATATCTAGTAAAATAAAATCTGATAAAACAACTAGAGCATGAATGAACATTTTAAGGATTACAAATTAGAAATGAATGTGATTTGATGAAAACTGGGATAGTTACTAATATATATTAATTAATATTAGTATATACTTACAATTTGAATTTGATGTTTATAAACCGTAATCAGTGATTGAAAGCCGCAAAAATTCATATCAGTCCTTTTCGAATTATCATTTCTACTCCAAAAAATTATAAATACAAAGCGATGCATTCAAAATATTAAATAAAAATAGTAAAACACTAATACATAATATACTGAATACACAGAAAAATTTCATTAAAGTAAATTTTTCATAAAAATCATAATTAAACTACAAATAGGTACTCTATCTATTTTATTTGATCCTGTTTATGTTATAATTTTTCATTGGAAGTATAAAAACATAAATATAAACCATCTCTCATTACTGTAATTGATACAATTGATAAAAATATCGATCAGTTTTGAGAAATATTTGCTCGGAGGACATAAGTTTCCGAAAACTCTCTTAAAGTAATCATTAGTAACAATTCCAAAGGATAACTACACTCCTCCAAAGTATTGGCGTGCTGAAAACTTTTCAACCCCGATGACGAAGCGTTATTTGGGAATCAATTGCTGTCAATTATTTAGTAAATATACACGCATTGAAGTCCCAAAACAAATAGCGCATTGGAAAAATTCAAACGTAGTACCCCTCATTAAGTAGATTATTATATAAGTTGCTCAATATTTTCTGTTATTTCCTACCTTCAAAATATTTGAAATAATTTCTTCAACAACGGTTTTTGCATATAAATTTCCTCTATGAAATATTTTCTCTAAGTAAAGTAGTAAGTAAAGTAAACATTCGTGTTGAAACAAAATCTCAGCAAATATCATGCTTTGTTCCTATACCTGTTACAAAGGATGAATAATTATTTTTGTTTAACAGCTCCGTTCAAACAACCTAAGCAATTCGTTTACTTAAAAGTCAATTAACTAATCAATAGACTAGCCGTGACCTTTATATTATTAATACGACGTATCTACTTCAAGGAAATGAGGAGCTTCTAGAATATCGAAGCTTGTTAATAGAAACACAATGATGGATTGATAATGAAACTATTACACAGAAAATTTGATATTTCATAGGCCGAAAACTCTTGGACCAAATGGATATTTTTTAAGATAAAACTAAACACAATTTTCTTTCTCATAAAGTAATTCTTTTGCGATGGTAGATAGTTTCTTTATATGTAAAATAATTGTAGAGATATAAGCTTGAGAAATCTTTTAGAAAAATCCTCCATTGCCCGATTGTGCCCCATTGTTAGAGGATACTCGGACATGTGCTGGTCAATTGTAGACAAAGGTTTGATCTAATTATGTATTTAAATTTAAATAATATTTCTAAAGTCCTATGTTACGGTGTAAATATATAATAACCTAGCGAACCCGACAGACTTTGTCCTGCACGATATACCAAGCGATTCTTCTTCTTACGACGACGTCCCCTACGTAGGTTGGCGATCCAAGTCTTTCAGCCATGAATTTTGTCTACGGCCTATCCACCGACCGACCGTTTTCCTCCAATCTTCTCTTCGGAGAATCTCATATCGCTTGCCACTCATTATATGTCCCAGGTAACTTTCTCTCCTTGATTGTCGTGAGAAGTTACCCATTTGCTGTAGGACCTCTATGTTTGTCTTATGTTTCGTTCAAGATATTCGCAGCACTCACCTGTAGGCATATATTTCGAACGTATCAATTTTCTTCTCTGTGGCCGCATCCATTGTCCAAATTTCGCATCTGTATAGAAGGACAGAAAAAATGTAACAGCGAAGCATTCTGGTCCGGAGTTCCAGGCTGAGGATGTGGTTTGCCAGAAGTGTCCTCATGTTGTTGAGAGTTTTCCTCGCTTGCTCAAATCTTGATCTGATTTCGAGTTTTGGGTCGCATTGCTGGTTGACGAGCGTGCCCCTGGATCTTAGAAATGTTCGATGAACTCTCAATAGAGTCTTAGGGTGGCGTTTCTTCGTATTTTTGAGAATACCAATAGTTTGGTCTTGGACGTATTCATATAAAGGCAAAGACTCTGTATATTCGGTTGAATATTATGGTAATAAGATTTAGACCAGCTCCGTCCTCCGCATCTGCGAGTTTGAAGGTTTCCGCGTACACATTGTCAGTACCAACAGCTCTTCAGGGCCTATTAATAGGTGTCATCTGGATCTGGAGGTAAGTCTGGTCTCATGTCATTAAAACTATTTTCCGTGTATTCTTTCCACCGTTTCAGTTTCTCATCCACTCCTATGAGTATTTCGTTGTTGGAACCTTTTAATACTCCATAGTGATCCCTTTGCTGCCAACCTATAAGCTCCTTGATATTCTTGTGAAAGTTAAAAAGATCGTTTTACTTCTGAAGGGTTTCTATTTTCGTGCATTTATCCGCCAGCTGTGTTTCTTTGGCTTCCCTGCATTTCACAGGAATAAGCCTGTTAATTTCGGCATATTTAACTGTATTTTTTGTTTCTGTTCTCTTCCTTCATTCATTGATGTTATAATTTAATCAGTCATCCACTCCTGTTTTTTGGTGGTATTTGCAAATCCACTGTCAGACTATTGGGTCATAATTAACGTATCCTTCATGAAGACTCGGTGCCTTTGTTTGGCTGAGTGTTTTTAGAGTTATCTAATTCCTTTAAACTGTTTTCAAGTATTTGGCTGATTTTCGTTCTTTCTACAGGACTCTGGAGTTTCCTTATGTCAATGCGTTTTTTCGTGAGACCGGTTTGTATTCGACAAAGCGGCGTATTTTAATGTCCATCACAACTGGATTGTGGTTGCTTTTGATGTCTGCTCCAGGATAGATTTTAACTGCTTTAATGAATTTTTTATATTCGTGTCTAGTGAGAATGAAATCTATTTGATTTCTTACAATATGTCCGTCGCGATCACCAGATGAACACCAAGTGTATAAATGTCGCATGTGGAATTTGAAAAAAGTATTGGCAATGTTTAGTCGTTGTTCGGTCGCCTCACCAAGCGATTAGGTTATTCATTCAAATCGGATAACCTAGATACCGACTGCAGTACCATCTGCCGAGCTTATGTGTGAATCTGAATCATCCTCGAATTCATTCAAATCGGTCCAGCCGTTTAGGAAGAGTTCACTGTTAACACTCGTACAGAAGAATTATATATATAGAGATAAACAATGTGAATAAAAGCCGAAACAGAGAAAAACCCGAGAGACTTTCAGTTATTTGTATTTTACTTTTATCCAGTATTCTTAGAAATGTTACCATCTCAATCTTTGTGTGAGGTTGTCGTAGTATCCAAAAATAGAAGTCGGGTTATTACTTATTCATTCTGGGTTTATCATTTTTAATTTCCCTGAGTATACCTTGAATATACAATCATAGAGGCAAAACAAAAGTTTGATACGAGTTTTTTACTTTCTTACAGAAATAATATATGTTCTGATATACGAATTAAAAATATCGTGGCGGTTGTATGATGGTAAATATGAGAATAATTGACGAAAGTTACTTCTACTGAATTTACTAACTAAACTAATTAAATATGGCAATTGTAGGATTTAGTGGTGTTACGTTTTAACCCATAATATGAATAATGAGGTACATTTACATTATTATTTTTGTATAAACTCATGAATAATAAATATTACCATACTAATAAAAGCATGGTTGGTTATCTTGATTTTACACGTTGAAAAAAATTATATTTTCATGATTTTGCGTGTCATTAAAAATAGTCAAAAACATAATCATATATGAATTAGAAATTTCTTATTATTTTTTCCATATAAATAAGTTTTAAGTTCAATGCACTAGATATTAATATTAAACATCAACCTACACAATAAATGTGTGGGGTATTTTAAGCAGTATTTTATTCAAAAAAAAATGCAGAAGAATTTGAAATCAACAATACTTCCCTCCTAACAAATGTAGTAAAAATTTTGCTGTTTTTATTTAATAAGTTTTTCTGGAACTGCTAGTGAAATCCATCCTGAACACAATTTTACTGGTACCATTAAATCAATAATTACAATTACACTATATAACGCATATTGTAAACCTTCGGTTTCTGAAGATGATAACTTAGTTATCGAAACGCGCGCCAGACAGCGTGATTGTGGGTATTGGTGCAGTCGTAGCGTAAACAGAACGTTCAGTATTCTTTGTTTACGTTTATTTCTCGATTTCAGCCGCTTTTTCTTTCAAATTCCAAATATGAAATGAAACGTCTTTAGTACAAAATTTGTTGACCATCCTACATAGTCAAAAATAGAGAATTGTAAATAATTTTGACCTTTTTTAATTTTGAAATATAGTAAATGGGTCGGATAAATAACCAAATAAGTGAAAAAATGCAAGTTAAAACAGGAGTTCCGCAAGGAACTATTTTAGGACCTTTGTTTTTCATAATATATATAAATAACTTATTAACTATAGAAATAAAATCTTGAGTTTTGCTGACGATACCGTCGTCTTGTACCATGATAAAACATGGGCAGATCTAAAGTCAAAAGTTGAAAAAGACATGGATAACGTTAAATATTTTTCTAACCATATGGCATTAACAATTAAATTCGATGAAACTTATTCTATTCCCTTTTCAGTAGATAAACAAAACATTCCATGTATTAAAAATGAAAACAAACCAGATAGTAACTGAAATCTAAAATCCAATATGGCATCTTGGGCATACTATACAAATCTAAGACAACTTGTTGTTTTCAAAAAAAATTATTGAAAATTATGTACAATAAACCCAACTTATATTCATCTAATATATTATTTAAAGAAGCAAACAAGACTCCTTGTCAACATGCGGCTGGTCGAGATGATGTTTACCATGTAGTGCCTTTCGTGACCACTGTTCCAGCTTCTCGGTATCCAATACTGTATTCAAGTTAGAGTCTGGTGATGCGAGGTTGAGGTTTCTAATTTCCCACGAAAGAATTCACGTAGTCTCATTACCTGCTGAGAGAGCAGGTTAAGAAGGTGGATCAAGCCTTTCCTACCCTCTTTTCTAGGTAATGTTATTCTAATAGTGGATGACTACGGGTGGTAGTTGTTGTTCTTCGTCATCATTGTTCGTGTCCACCTCTGAATACACTTTAGCTCTGTAGAATACGTTAAAACAGGCGCCTGCATTTAATTCGGACTTCAGAAGTGACTTCACTCTTTTCGTGTATTGATTCTGGATTCTAGCTTTTGCCTGCTTGTGGTCCAGTAACTTAGCCTGCTGAAACCCTAGGTATTTATAGGTTTCTCCGTTTTCCATCATCTCCATTGGAAAGTTGCACATGAACATGTGTTCTCACAAAGCAAATTTTTCTTTCATCCAATAATTGTTCATGCTAACTTATTTCTTATCACGAACTTTCTGGTCCCCGGATGGCATTGTGTTGTGAAAAAATAAATATATAAATATAGAGAAAAATCAAACACAAACACGTAACAAGTAAACCTTCGCTTGGTACTTTGATTCCATGAAGTGGAAGGAAATCCAAAAACAGATGGGCCTGCTTGGTATATATTGATAAAGGAATCGTGATTTATCGTCAAATAGAAGTCATTGCATAATATTCAGAGCAATTTGGTCGAGTATCAATCAATGAATATAAAACGGAAAAAATAATAAATATTCCTGAGAAGATCTATCCAGGATAATCATCGGATATTTTACTGTTGGCAAAGATTCCAGGATAGGGAGTAACAACGGACAACTATTGCAAAGAGTGGACCAGAAAAGAAGAGATAATCTTGAATCTAGCAACAAATGTCGAGTAAATTTACACAGCTAAGAAATTGTTAAAATCTGTTTCAAGAGTTGTATGCTATTTCAATGAACAGAAGTGTACATTTTACAAGCAATTTTAACCGACGGTCAAATAACAATATAATTGTGAAATAGACAGCTCTGTATACTCACAGATGGTTGTTAACAAACCAAAACTAGTTACCGCTGATTCCAAACCATGAACCAGTCTGCAGCTTGGGTTATTTTAATGTCTCATACATGATGAAAGGTGATATATTCCATATAAAATGAACAGGCTCATGATTTGTCTAAAGTAATGTATCTGTATCAGCTCTTACTAGTTCGATGTTTTCTTTGACATATTAGTTCTTAGTTCCATTAACAAATAATCACCATTCAAGTCAGAATAGTATTTACATATAACACAAAAATGATGAAATATTTATTTCGAGAAATGTTACTCATTCCCGCCTACACAAGAAAGATTGAATTTACTGATAGGTCTATTCTATAAATAACTGACTACAGTTTGGTTAAGATTATAGATGGTGAATATTGATCCAAAGGTCAGTTCTTGAAAAAAAAATGGTAATTCTTCTAGGCCTCAACTTCTATTTAGGTCAACTTAAGTAGGTATACGTATAAGTTAGTAGAAACCTATTTGCATATCGATTATCGAGTTATTTTTTATTTCGTTAGTAAGTAAATAATAAATTTTTTCATTCCATTCGGATTCAATATGAAGAAAAACAAGTGATTACATATTGATTATCATTTACTTCAACAGATATTTTGAAGTGGATATTTTCTACTACATGTATATACAGTATGATTCAAAAAAGGTCCACGTCTCTAAGAAATAATTGGAGTTTGCACATTTTTTTGCTATAAACTACATTGTAACTGAATTTTATGCAAATATATTTTGGAAAATTATGCATCCCATGAATGTTTTTTTACATTTGATTCTCATGGAGGGTTCTATTTACACAGTTCGTACTAAGGAACATTGAATATAACTTGGTGCTGGTATAAAATATTGATAACAATAAATCACAAAAAGAAAATTGAAATAGAAAACACAAAATAAAATTCAATTGGAATAAGTGTTCAAAATATACTCCGTTTTGACGAAGATTCGAGTCTATCCTTTTTTCTTAAAAATCCATTAACCTTCTAAACGGTTGGGAATTAGTTATGAGAAGTGACGTTGAATTCTGATTTCCAGTTTTTTATATGAATTTACTTTTTTTAGGTTAGTTAAAATCGCATAACCACGGAGGACAATGAATCGGAGCTTATTATTTGGAAAAACTAGGTACACATGACCATTCAAATTTCCAGATAGAAAGTGGTAATCTAAGAATTTGTTACCTCAAGTTGCTGTGATACCTTTTAGACTTGTGGAATCTCATCACACTGGTAGTATGCATTATGGGAGCTGAACTTTATACTATACATTTTAAGAAATTTGAATTGATAGTCCTTCATTATAATGTTTCACGCAAATCCATTTTAACCCATATATCATTTGGCAAGAACTCTTGAACTTGTCTGTAATGTAAAATATGCTGCTGCCGCTCTTTAACCCATCAGTGTCCAACGTCCTCTTTCAGGACAGTATTCTAAGAATTTTTTCGACCACTTGGCAGTAATATAATCATTCACCCTTCCCACCATAGAATAGAGATGAGTCAGTTATTCCGTGTGCATACTGTGAATTCTTTCTTATTGCTAAATCGTAGAGTGTGTCAGCTGTTAGATTTTAGACTGATGGACATTTATTTTATGATGTAAGTGTTTTTTCTTTTGGTTTTAGTAACGATAATAAATGTATGTTTATATACATGACAAAAATTTTGTCAAAAGTCTATTCAAATTTTTGCGAAGTTCCTTTAAATCGTGATGTCCTCAATCGAGGACACTAGTCGTTGAAGATTTTCCAAATTAATTTGTTCTGTAAATTTTTAATTGATAAATTTTTGATAACGTCGTTTCGGTGCTACACCAAAGTTTGCTATAGAGACCTAAGAAAACATCGAGACAAAATGAACTTTTGTGAAAAGTTACATGGAAGGAAAGCCATCAATCCTGATTTTTCAACATGTATCGAGTTTTGCCAAGAGTACCTTTTTTGTTGTTAACTTAAATGATGTTCGAATTAACTGAAACATTGATTGATTAATTTAAACTGAAGTATACTTATTCATAGCACCAGAATGAAGCTTACATATCAGCCAATAAATTATTTGGTTTTGTATTTGATAAATCCATTCAATTCTGATAAATTAGAAGAATCCTTCAAAACCGTAGAAAATATCTGCAGCAAATCGATGGTCTGGAAAAGACAATCGTAGACTGTTGCATTCGATGAGATGTTTTTGCAAGCTCTCTTTTCTCTAACAAGAAATGTAAGTACGTGTTCTAGAAGAGTAGCGATCGAGGAATATATATTATCTGGCTACACCGATGACTATTTATTTGTGTATGTGAATGGAGGCGATGTACAACAGCTATAACATCGATTCAATGGCAATCGCAAATGAAGACATACATGACAATATCAAGAACTCTATTGAAGTACCAATTGGAAGTAGGCAAAAAGGCAAAATAATCCTGGACATAAAGAGATTTAAATATTTGGACATAGAGATCTCAGGTTGTAATTTTGTTGAGGGGGAGGTGAGCAAATACACCACGAAGGTAGTAAAAAACGAGATGTTTATGGGGAAACTATATAAAAATCAAAAACTTGGAAAGAAAGCCAAATGAATATTGTACAAGGTAGAAAAAGTATAAACGACGACAACAGGATAGTTAAAATTGCACGCGACAGAACTCTAACAGGCTAAAAGAAGAATGGAAACTGAAGTAGAATGATCTAAATCGAAAATAAAGAGAACGGTGGCAAGATAAAATTTATGTGTATAGTTACACAGGAATGCATAAAGTTAAGTAAAAATATTATGATTTTAAAATAGATTGGATCCATTGGGTAGATAGTTAACACATTATTCACTACTACCACCAAACCAGAGTTGGTATAACAGCAGAAGTGTTAATAGTGTGCATGGTATTCAACCCTCCAATTTCTACCAAAAAAATTTCAACTATTTGAAACGGAGATACCAGTAATTGCAATTTTTATAGTGACATTATGTGATTAAGATTGGATATACAAATATTTGATAAGCTATGGACAGATAATCTTTCGAAAAGGACAGGACAGGACTAGTATCATTCAAGAAATTCATTCAGTGTTCATTCCTTTTATAATTCATACTGTGTGCCTCGACTAAATTTTTTTACGGCTGCATCTGTTGACAGAACTTTTCCAATAAATACATTATTTTAAAATTGTTTAATACCAATAACCACGAGCAATCATAGTCTTCTATACTTAAGAATATGAACAATATGGATAAATAAAAACTCATCAAATATCATGATTCGTACTTTATATGGATGGGATGAAGATTCGGACTACAATATTTTAAAACGTGAGTTTAATTAATAGTATATGAAAAAGTGATAAAGAAAATTATATCTGGTTCTTAAAAGGATGTGTTTTATCACGTTTAATGCTTAAATCGACATTTGCAATATGCATAATATAATATGGATTAATTGATTAAAAAATTCAACGGGAAATTACATAACCTTGACGTATAATTAAGCTTCAGAATGAATTAAACTCTAAAAATATTTATAGGATAGAAAGTCACTTAAAAATTAATTAACATACAATCTTAATGTGAACATTTATTTTTATTAATAATTGAAGGCACTAGTGAATTGAGTTATCGTTCTCTAAATCCAAATTAGAACAATTTGTGCCTCTAAAAATGTTAAATATCAATCATCGTAATACTTTTAATTAAATAGATTAATTTTTTCAGTAATTTTACTAAAAAATAGGAGCGCAATAATATATTAAATCCACTTTACTCCAATTTATAAATTACATATATACTTTTACTAAACTACTCAGAGTACTTTTGAGTTTTCGTGCATTACATAATCTGCTATTTCTGCTGTTTGAACTGTTATTTCTGATTTCAATATCGCAAATTTCGAAATTATTTTTGTGCAGTACCTAAAATGAGCTTCAAATAAATTTTTGAGACAATGCAATGGTGGAAAGAGTCAACATCTTGCTCCTTTTAAGGTAAATTGAATTCATCACATATTTTTATTCTTTCCAATGCGTTTAGATCATTTCTTCAATAAATACAGAACATCTGCACAAACATTTTCGTGGGGCTCTTGTTATACAAAAGTAAGAATTCAATACGATCTATTATAACTGTTGTTTTATAATTCTTTAATTTGAAGACATTTGGTGTATTCGGAAAGTCTGGAATCATTGGTGCACGCGTACCTTTTTGACTATATATGACTATATAAGAGAATCAGTAAAATTGTTATTTCTAGAAGAATGACATTCGCTTCTCGCATTTATACATCACCTTATAAAAAATCATCAGACCATTACCAGCAGAGAACATACCTATAAAACGATAAAGAACTTCCTTTTAATCGTATATGAAAACACAAGCTTTGGAATCTTCATTACTTCAGATAAATTTGAATGCTTTCTAAGTAAACAAACTGGACAAACTGCATATTTCCTGATATTTCCCTCCACAAACTCAATAAGGAAGAAACCAGTGTATGTATTTTACTCTCAGCTCTTGAATTGCTGTAGATGGAATTGGATATCCTGTAAAGTCATCAAAAAAACACTATTTGCAATATTACAAGCGGTTAAATATGCGCAACAGTATACATATTCACGTATAGCGACATGCATAGATTCCATATCTGTATAAATTTCATCAAACATGCATAAACCAGACATCTTTCAGTCCAAGATATATATGACTAATATGAACTGTTGAGAAAAAAAAATACAGGACCTCTTTAATCCAAACATAGCTTCGAGATCAACGATAAAGAAACACATTGTCCTGACTATTTCTGAGATTTGCGAAATTTTGGAAAAAACGCCCAAAAATTAACAACTTTCCGATGCATTGTTTACATAGAACACCTACGAAAAAACGTTCCTTCATCAGGTGATATTTTGAGTTTCCTGCTAGTAAAATTTGGTAGAAAAAATTTAAAAAGAGACACGAAAGACGTCCACTCAAAATAACCGGCGAGAAGTTGTCAAACAACGAAGACGCCGTAAAAGAAATCCAGGAGCAAATCTATAATGCGGATTAATCTGGTTTGTATTGAAAAATGATATCAAACAAAACGCTGGCATCTGACTAAGAAGTTAGACCTTTGTTGGGCAAAGTACAAAAGCCACGTGCAAGATAAAAAACATGTACGAGCTCAACGAAGACGATCTTGATCGTTAATTCGATGGTGGAAAAATTGCTTTAGATTTCATCTTAAAATGTACGGATCCACCGAGGTGTTTCTGAATAAGCTGATTAGAAAAAGAGTAAGCGGCGGAATCGTGTTATTAGATTTTTTATAGAATATCACGAATAGTTTAAGTATACAAGGGATTCAAAAAATTATGTGCCAATGTTTATAATATGTTTCAAAATTAAAATAATGAACCTACACACAAGAAAGTTGTTGTAAAGTTAATTAAAAGGAAATGATAAGCCTCTTTTTAGTATGTTCCGTAAAAAATAATTATCATATATCTATTTATTACAAGGTTTTCTTCACTTTCCTTCGTTTTTTGTTAGTAAATCCGCAACTTTGGTTTTATTAACCATCTAAAATTCTTTTCAAAATTAAAAAGTGACATAAAATGCATGTTTTTTGTTCCTAGTATAGTTATTTGATTTAAAAACTTCACTTTAAACACAATAATTCATTAAAATAAGCACTATTATCTATATGTGATAAATTTTTTTAAAGAAATATATTTTTGTCCTTGATATTAAAGCTTTTACATTTGACTCTTGATATAAAGCACATGTTTATATTTGAGTTTACTTTCAGGTGAATTCGAAAGAAAAGAATGTTCAAAACTAATTTTTATACGTTGTTATTTATATTAAACATTTGTTTCTAAATAAACTTTCTGTTCTTAATATATACAGACACATTTTATATGACAATGCCCTGATGACACGTCCTCGACCCGATAACAGACAGTTGTGTTTGTATTTACTTTATAACCTGCACGTATTTGATAATAAAACCACTTACTTTTCACTTAAAGATTTGGGTGGTAGGGTGATAGTCAACACCGGCGTCGAAACTTCTTTTGCGCCGCTCACATGTATATCCGAAATTTTCGTAAAAAAACATGGGCAGCACTTGGCGATTACTTTACCTAATGGGGGACTCTCGCGAAGACCCCACGGGTTCGTCAACACGTTGTTATTGCACATTTTTATTTCAACATTATACTCGATGAGTAGCAACGTGTGAATGATTGATAAATTTTAAAGAGTTGGGGCATTGATTGGGAAATGACCGGCGCACTGACCCTTTCGGGGTAGTGGGAGCTTATGGCGTCGTATATTAGCGGACTCTACAAGTAATCGTGTAGGACAGAACACAATTATCTCGTAAGAATAAAAAATGGAGAAAGAAAAGGTGAGTATTCAGGAAAATATTGGTATAATTGAGACTTGCCAACAATGCAGAATGAAGAAATTGTTAATGCTTGTGCCTCAATTCATTTGTTGAAATAATAATAATTCTTTCAAAACAAATAAATTATAGTTAGACCATATATTGAGCGTAAAGCTTAGGGATATATTTTCACTCAATTAGGAGTGTCTCAATTATACACAAAATAATTTTTACATCTGTTGATTTGTTTTTGTAATATGGTCGATATTAGGGTGATATTAATAGTGTTGTGAAATTTTAAAAATATATTATTATTTCAACTGGATCTCTATATATTTTGTCTAAAATCATAATTGCACTATCCTCGCCGATGTCAAAATCATAACATGTGGTCAAATTTTACCCAGACTAAAAGAAAAACAATATTTTCACGTAGTTTAATTCAATACTTTGATATGGCCTTCAGAATAGACTCTTTTGTAGCCAACACAAGCATAACAATGTTTAATTCCATTTTCCATAGACTTGTTATAAGCCTCGGCTGAGATAGCTTCCAGTACTTTGAGTGAATTATTCATTACGGGTTCAATAGGCTCATATTGCATTGTTTGAAGCGGATTTTTGAGTTTGGAAAGCAAAAAAAACACAGGGATTCAAATCTGGTTAATACGGTGGCTGAGCGAATGCTTTGGTTTCTTATTGTGGTGAAATAGTTATTTATGCAACAAGCGAGTAAAGTAAATGTTGCTTGAAGTCGAACCAATTGTTTCCGTTAAAATTTTCACTGCGGAATCAATTTTGTTTTTTATTGAGTCGTCTTCGTAACCCTCCGAAACTGTGTTGGATTTCCACCAACCGTGCTTCTTTAGTTGAATTATATGACCATCGGAATCCACTAATAGAGAAGCCGAAGAACGACGAAATGTATGCCCAGTGTAGTTTTTTGGATTGGGTAAATTCAAATATGTTGCGACAAGTCAGGGGAATTTTTAAACAGGTATTGATACCTATAGCTTGGGTTTTGCATTTTCATTTCTATACTGCAAAAAGAAATGATGTGTTTTGACATTTTTTGGTCGTTGGTTTTTATATTTTCTATGAACCGAGTTTAACCTACTCAGATATTTCACCCATAACAATAAATCAACGTTGAACATGAGTTTTTGTATCAGGTACTGTGATAATTAAAACATTTCCGATATTATTAATATCGTTAGACTCCTGCGATTCCGAATATTAAAGCAACCTGAATAATGTTACAAATAATATCTAAGTTTAGATTCAAATTTTTTGCTGTCATACCTAATGCAACTTATTAATTTCTTCACGGGCAAATGTTTTAGATTTTTTAGATCTCAGCCAACTGATTCATTTTTCAAAAATGCAATGAGGTGCCTTTCATTTTTGAATAAGTAGTGTTTAAGACTTCCACATTTTGGATTTAGTTTCAAAGTAATCTAGTAACACTCTTTCTGTGAAGCTGTTCATGCTTTTCATGAAATAATTATATTCCTTCAAATACTGTTCCCTGGATTTCTCATTGAGAAGATTCATAGTCGCTGCATTTGCCGATTCAACAACGCAAAGCGTGAAAAGATGAACCGCTACGCGCTTTTTGACCGATCAGATCAGAAATTACATTCTTTATGAATGCAAATAAATGAAGAAAAACGTGGAAATTATAACGGACGTCGAAGAAATATATTAATATTTGCCCACAAATGCGTTTACGTCAAATTACTCCACGTAGCCAGTCTTTATCGACCCTTTAGAACGAATTCATAGTGACTCACCCGACGACAAAAGAAGGAAACGATAAGCATCACACTGATTTTCCATCGAGTTCGTGGTTTTGTCGGTTTCGGCTCTTGATTCGTTGATTAATGTAGAGCTCTACGTTGTTAAGTTATTTTGATCCACGTTTTTTTCATGTCTAGCATCAGTATGGTTCATACCCAAAATACGTTGAGTCCATCTATATGAGATGAGAGACAACTCTGCTATGTCTAGGATGCCAAAACGAGCTCCATTTCATCAACTTTACAGATGTGAATGAGCGGCTCGCTTGATGCAAGTTTCCGACTACTTTGTACTGATCGTTCACATATGGTAATTATATTGGAAACACAAAATTTCCAGCAAAGTCGCTGCTCAACTTTTTTCTGCATCTTTTGCATCGCTTGATAACATTTTCCTATCGTAATCGTGAACAAACATATGAGTTGTACCAATTTAGGAAAAAGAAATGTTATGGATCCAATTAACCTTGATCAGACTATGAGTGAAAAAATTTGACATTTTAATTCACTAGTTATATTGGTGTTTATGGAAATAGCTATAAAATATAGGCAAAATATTTCATGGAAAATGTAGCGAGCCTATTGGTATGTCACATAATAATAAATTCCATCCGTACAAAGTATGATTGGTTCAAAATTTATCAGACTGAAAAATGGAAGATTAAGAGATTCTAAACAGTTTACTGACATCAGAAGTTGAAATTTATTCCAACAATACGGAAAAATTTAAATATAATTAAAGTAGTCCAAGAAAAGATGTACAAGTATTTCCAAATAATTATTAAATTATAACCATAACTATAAAATTAGAATAAGTCGGAAATAACTACAGTAAAACTAAAATACCAAAAAACAGATGAACTGGCAACTATAAAAAATATGATTCGTTAATAGAGATCTGTATTATAACCGAAGAGAGACAGTGAATATGGAACCTGTAGTTTTCTTTTACTCAATAGATCAACAAAAATAGTATTGTAACCATTCTACTGCGAAAATATTTGGTGTTATGATCCTATGCTAATTCCCGTGATAACGACAAAATTAAATATAACATATTATTACGAACTCGTCCACGACATGAACCGTGAAGCTGGTGCTGTTCGGTTATAATGTAAGTCTAAAATTTGACGAATACACCTAATGCGGCGGCGTCTTTGATATGTTTTAATCACAGCGGAGAGTTGTTTATAATATTTCTTTGGAACGAATTTCTAGAAAGGTATTTTTATTTATCTTTTTGTTTATTTTCTAAAATTCTTAAGAAATTCATTTTGGAAATAAACTAGTTTGTTCAGCAGGGTGAATTAGTTTATAATAAAAAGATAGAAATAGTAAAGTAAGAGATGAATCTAAATAAATTAGAAAAGTTATTATATAAGTAGTAATAAGTTAATTATTATATAAGTTGGTTGAATCTAGTGTAAGTGTTTAAATAAATTAGGTAAGTGAAAGTGTATATAAATGTACCCCACAGTTGAAAAACCAGTTTAAATCAATTAGGGAATAAGACTAACATTACAGTTTTGTGGAAATAATCCACGAGAACATTCCAAGTATTTCAAACTACTTGAAGTTGATGATTTGCTGATCTTCATTAAATCTTTTGCTACGAATATGTAAGTAGAATTAAAATAAATAATCATTTTAGTTACTATTCCTATATTACAAATATAAGAACCAATTTTAGTTAAATCAATCAATTTTCTTTTTCATTACGTAATTGTTGGAAATGTAGGCAAAATGAGCCAGTTACATTTAGTAATATTCTAGTTGCAATGGAAACAATTTCTTCTATACCTTTTCAAGATGAAATCTATTATTTTGTAATTTAGAACATGCCTTACAATCTGGATAGATTATAAAAGTTCAGCGTATACATTTAATTGACGTACTCGAAATTTATTTTATGTAACAAGAGAATTTTCAATTTATTATAGATTAATTGTCGATTTTAATGGTTCTAAATAATGACGTGTAACATACTTAAATAACAAGTAGATCGTGAGTGTACGATATTTTCTGTTCTACTTTTTGATAGACAATATCTATAATTAATTTTGGGTAGGTAGTTGAACTATAAAGTGTTTCCAATATTTTATTAAATCGGGCAATCGATTCTCAACACACTATTGTATACGTAGGAATTAGGTAAACTCAATAAATTCATATGAATAAGTTCATAAGAAATCAATTGTTTCTAATCTAATCACACAGAACTTTTACTCAGTAAATCTATATTCTTATTTGATGTAATTAATGAAACCACATCAACATATGCAATGTTAATTTGATGTAAAACAAGTTAAAAAATTTGAGTTTTAGAACATATGACATTTGTAATGGAATCAAAAAAATTTTCGTCAATCTAAAACTGTTGTGAACAAATACTAAAACAATATACTGAAAGACGGGATCATATGGAAATATTTATAAATTTGAAATATTCAAGGGGTTAGGTGGGTCTTAAAAACTCAAATTGATTGATTGTTATTACAATATATTCAAAATATTCTCCTGAAATTTCAAATTGAGCCGAGAAAAATTCTGGAAGTTAGATCCTTTGGAAGTTCTTCCAAAGCGATTCGTAGGCATGTTATAAAGTACATGAGTGCGTACATTAGTGCATCACTTCGCGGCCTAAAGGTGACACATTATGGAACTTTCGTCTGCGGGACTACAATGGTCCCGTTTGATAATGCGAGCTGCGTGAACTTCGTGGAAATTCGAGAAAATAAAAAAATAAGGTACACAAAAGATTCTTTTCTCTTAACGTTATTTGAGTTATAAGTATCAGCGTCAAACCATTGGCAGAGGCAAGTCTCCGGCAGCCGCGAAAAAAGTGATCTGAAAACTCACCTGAAAACTTAGATAAGGTACACGCGAGATTCTTTTTTCTATTTCTTTCTTAGGTTATCAACAGCAGCGGGAAATCCATGGCAGACGTTTTCTCTGTAGCCGAGTCGTCGGCAGACGTGAAAATGGGACGTCGGTACACTCACCTCACAAATATCATGACTTACACGCGAAATATTTTTTGAATCTCATCAGCAGGTAAAAATGACCGATATTTTTTGGCTTCCAAAGTCCCTGGTTGTCGAAAAAGAAAATTGCTTTCATCGACCCGTTAGTTCTTACTATTTGATATTTACACTTATATGCTCATAATGCGCATTTCGGCGAATTATCCCAAATTAAAAAAAAATATATCGCAATAGGATGAAGAGACGAGTAGAAAATGCTTATTTGACATTTAACATTAAACTGTAAGAACTAACCAAGTACACTAACTGAGCGACGAAAGCAATTTTCTTTTTCGACAACCAGGGACTTTGGGAGCGGGAAAACGTCTGTCAGTTTTACCTGCTAGTTATGACCTACAGATGAGATAAGATAAAGAATTTCGCCTGTAGGATTTTTCCTTATGGCATTTTTGAGGTGAGTTTTCCGGCGACCCATTTTCGACTCGACTACAGAGAAAACGTCTGCCATAGCTTTCCCGTTGCTGTTGATGAACTAAGAAATAAATAGAAAAAAGTATCTCGCGTGTACCTTATCTAATTTTTCAGGTGAGTTTTCAGATCACTTTTTCGCGGCTGCCGGAAACTTGAGGGCAGAAAAAACGTCTGCCAATGATTTGACGCTGATACTTACGACTGAAATAACGTTAAGTGAAAAGAATTTTGTATGTACCCCATTTTTTTATTTCCTCGAATTTCCACCAAGCTCACGCGGCTCGCATTTTCTAACGGGGCCGATCTGGTCCAGCAGACGAAAAGTTCCATAATGTGTCACCAGTTATGCACTAACCTTTCATATACTTTATACAATGCTTTTTTTGTAGGTAGCTCTTGGACTAATAGCTACTGTTGTTCGGCCTGTTGCACTTTCTTTTACAATTCACGGGCAACTCTGATTAGTTTTTGGAGTTTACTCCTTAAGAATCGATTTGCATATATAAGGGGCCCGGTATGAGAAAAATGTGAGGAGTAAAATCTATGGATAAATGACCTCGTTACGTTTTTGGTGCGCACCCTATGATGCGCAACTTTCTAATTTGTCAGTGTCGACATACTTATATTGCTGTTTTTATTATAAATATCAATAATTAATATTGTTATTGTGAAGTTTTAATTTTTATCATTGTGTTCCGCTAAAGTTAACTGAAAGTATTTTCAAATAACTATGGCAGAAAGAGGTGTAGCTGATATTGCCGGAACATCTAACAAACACGTGGTTGCAAGGTACGTTATAATTCATGTATTATATGTATGAGCATGTGCAATTTGTATTTATTAAATATTTTAATAATTATCGATGTAGTCCATATAAATATATATTTGAAAACAACTCATAAAATTAGATAATCAACCCAATATGAATTATCGAGCGCATCCACATAAAATAGAAAATTTCTAACCTAACCAAAAATTAATTTTTTTGTCGATGTCTATAAATTCTTCCACGTTATTATGATTTGTTTTATAAATAATTTTTAAATATTAACAACTGTAGTCAATAATTCGATAATATTATCAGAAAAATCGACAATATTTTTTCATTATAATAATGTTTTTATATAATTTTTTTTTTCGAAAAGTTATTTTTTAGCTTATTTAAATAATTTTCATGTACTATTTATTATTGTATGTAAAAGATTTAGTAACATAATTATCTTTTTATAACCATTTTTGTTAATTATTACGATAATATTATATTTAAAATAAAAAATTAATTATAATAATTTAAAAGAAATGTTTATAAAAACCTTTTTTTATCAATTTTCTTAAAGTCGGTTAAAATTTTTATAATTATGCATTTATAAATTTTCAAATTTTTTTTTATACTTTTTGACTAGGAAAAAATCTAAATCTCCAAAAACTCCAGCCGAGAGACAGCGAGCTTACAGATTAAAAAAAAATTAATGAAGGAAGCCCAAAATATTCTGGCAATCAACCAATCTTTTTTAAGTTAAATAAACTCTTTTTGCGTCTGGTTAGACTATCGAACTTAAGGAGTAAACTCCAGTCGTGCGTCGGAGCTGACACACACACACACACACAATTTTTTTTTAATATTTTAGTTGATCGTTGCTTCTTGAGTCAATAGGTTAATTTGAGGTTCATAGTAAATTTTTACTATAAGTGTTTATTAATTTTTTATTCATAAAATGTTAGAAAAGTTACAAGATCCGATCAAAAAACTGTCGAGAGAGAGAGAAATGCTTTATTGCGAAAAAATTGTTACAATTAGTAGACAAAAGCTTGTAAAAACTAAAAAACGAACATAAAATAACTAAATAAAGAAAAGATAAAAATAGTCGTAGTGAACAGACCGAAATAAAAAGTAATCGAAGAATTTGAATAAATTATTTGATTTAGTTAAGTGATAGTGATAAGTGAATTATATTATAAGATTAAATAAATTAAGAACAGTGTTTATGAATTAACCCCACGATTACAATTCGTATAAATAAATAAGAAAAACATTATAATAATGAAGTGAAGTAGCAAGTTGAAATTTCACGTGAAGCTTTTTGAGACTGATATATCCATGAATATTTTACGAACGCGCTCTATTTACTTTATGAGGTGAGGAAATCATGGAATGCCCTACGTACATCTAGATATTCTTCAGAATCATCTGCATTTATTTAATGCTTCAGTTCTGAACACGAAAAGAAAGGAGCATGAACTCGATTAGAAAGCTTATCAAAAATTAATTTTGCGTGTGAATGTTTATAAACAACCGTCTACTCTTATAATGTGCCAATCAATGGAATGAGAGATGAGATAAAAAAAGTTTCCAATAGTATGAAAACGTTGAGGTACGGAGCAAATTATGTTGTAATAAAGAAGATTGTGGTAGAATAGGAAATATCAGTTTATATTTCCAGGTACGCAGCTTGTCGTTGCACCATTTTTAAAATACCTATTTTAGATAATTTCAGTTATCGATGGAATTATTGACATTCGGCACGCTAAAACTCTAACATTATTTTTTTATCAGGTGCGGGTACAGAAATAAATTACTTACCTACGGGCTACAACGGGACCTGTGACATTGTTAGACGATGCATTAGTTCGTAGCCTGAATTTCGTTTCCGATGTGATCGGTACTGGAATTCCTGACCTCATTTCTTTATGCCAGATACCACTTTTCGTGGAGGAACCTGAAGCAAAAGTAAAAAAATATACGTAATACTGTATATTACAAAAACGTGAAACAAATACGTAAAATTTTGATGTTATATTGTAACGTTATTAACCAAACCATAAGAAACAGAATATTTTTCCGTAATTATACAAAAATACATATGGAAAAAGTTTGATTCTGGAATAGTAAAAAAATATGTGGGCACGATTAAGGTACCAAATGATCCTTCAAACTTTTGAACCAACGTTCGCGTTCCACCGTTGGCTGATAGCTGGAAAGAAGGCTGGATGCAATGCTGGAGAGGAATACATAGTAAGTGCGAGCTGCCGATATTGGTGTCGCGTTTGAAAGTTTCCATAAACTCGATCGTTTACCAGAATAGAACAGCTAAAGAGAAAAATGGATGTTAGAACAATCGCCGTTGCCGCAACTTTAGTTGTACTATCTTATACTAAATTATTATCACGTGCACAGAAACCAAAAAAGAGACCTGTAAAGAGATGATGGATGTTATCGTTCAACTAAAGCAGACAACGATAAGGTCAAGTTTACAGATTAGAAAATATGACAACTCTATTGTAGATTTCTCGCAGTGTATTTACATACATTTCCATTTGCTACATGCAATGACCCAGACATTCTTCGTGATCTGAAGAATGAACCAAACTCAAAAGAGCGGTTAACAGTTACTGTCAGTCACTCATAACTAGTGGTGATTCCTTTACTAGCCTTATAAGCCTCATAGTACCCAATGTTAGTGAGGCTCTTATAAATACGCTGAAACAGGAAATACATATAATTATGTTAAAAATTCACCGTTCTTTCAAAGAGATTGGGTAGCAAATAATCAGTGTTAAATCCCCATTAAGCGAAAGAGCTTGTCAATTTTATTTGCCTTTCAACAAGCTAATTCAAATAGTTTTAGCTCCCCTTAAATTAAGATAATGAAGTCGTGAGAAAATAATGGATGGAAGGCTTTTTTTAATAAGAATAGGGATTTGTACATAAGTAAATCCGAGGCAACTTCAAATGCATGTATTACGGGGTTTTGCAGAAGTGGCATAATTCTTAAATTTCTTAATCGAAAGTATTGATAAGTATAAACTTACAGCAGGTGGAATATACAATGTGAATTGAACGGAAATTACAGTAAATCCCAACGGTTCTTCGAGAATTATAGTTGAAATCATCAATACTAAAATTAAAAAAATACTAAAAACTAAAAAACTACATCAGGCTAATTTAAATGAAATAATTTCAAGTGGAAGTGTTGGATTGAGTGATAGTGGAGTGATAGATATGGATCTGTTTTTTTCTTTTAGTTTAGGAAGTTTATCCGAAGTTCCAGGAGTCCAAAACATTCAACGGTTTTACTTTTGTAAGTAAGATGTGATCAATTTTGCAGGAGATAATGGTCTGATACTGTTATATTTAAAAAACTTGTGAGTATATAAAACCTCTGAGTGCATATTAGGAAGATGAGGTGAGGAAATTACTCCTAACAAATTCTGGTCATGAGGTAAGAATGCAGCAAATTACTCCTGTATTTAATGGGCAGTTTAAAAAATCACTATCCTTTAACCCGATATATAAGATGTCACGAATGGGTTCATAATTTATGTGCAGGTGCTGGAAACAAAGATGATAAAGCAGTAATTATGTGTAAGAACTGCAAGTAATATTTTCCCTATAACTACAACACCTTATTTGCGTGGGGCCAAAGTTGATAAATTACATATTTATATTTAATGTTTGGTTTATCTGTTATGTATACCTTTTCATAAGTGATAATAAAAGGTGGTCCAACTATAATGCACGATGTTAATTGTGAGTCGCACCTTAACGTCAAGTTTTTTGACCAACTTAATTTGACATTTCTTTGTTTCAGTTGTTTGACAAATTCAACCATGGAGAGGTTGAATTTGAACAAGATTGTTGAAACCTTTTACGGAAATAGGCGTTCAGATTAAAATGCATTTCGTGATTTTTTTGGTCAGCATAATCGACTGAATGTGTCCACAATCGGGTGAATTGTGCGCAAATTTCAGCAAACCGGGTCTGTAGGAAATGTGAAAACACCTGTGAATGCTCGCCCCGTTCATTCTGCGGAAAACTTTGCTGTTGTTCGCGATAGTGTGGCAGAAGAGCCGTCAACCTTGACTCGTCGTCTTGCCCAACAATTAAACATCTCACTGATGCGAATTTTGAATAAAGATTTGAATTTACATGCTTACAAGGATCAATTGACTGAAGCGTCGTCAATACGCCGAATGGTTGATTAAACAGACAGAAGTGAATAGTGACTTTACAAAGAAAATCATCTTCAGCAACGAGGCACACTTTCACCTCAGTGGATTCGTTATCAAGCAGAATTGCCTCATTTGGGCATATGAGAATCCACGAGTGTTTGCTGAAAAGTCGATGCATCCACAAAGAGTGACTGTTTGGTGCGGTTTACGGACTGGCGGCGTCATCGAGCCGTACTTCTTCGAAAATGAGGTCGGCCAAGCATTTACCGTGAATGGTGTTCGCTATCGCGAGATGATAACGGACTTCTTGTGGCCAGAAACTGAGGTTATGGATCTGGACGATATGTGGTTCCGTTGCCACACAGCCAACGAAACAATGGCATGTTGTCTCACGTCGTGGCGATGTTAATTGGCCGCCACGATCATGTGATTTGACACCGTTGGAGTTCTTTCTTGGTGGATAATTGAAAGAAAAAGTGTACGTCAATAAGCGAAGAACAATTCAAGAGCTAAAGGATGAGATAATTCAGTACATTGTGACATTGAACCTCAATTATGTCTCAGAATCGTTGAAAATATGAACCATCGGATAGAGGTATGTTAGCGAAGCCGTGGCGAGCAATTGGCCGATATTTTCTTCCACATATAATTCTCATAGATCCTTCTATCGTTATAGAAAATATTAAAATAATTCTCTGAAAACTTTTTGTTTTATTTACAATTAACATCGGGCATTTTAGTTGGACCACCCTTGTTAATAAAATAATTGATAAAAAGTTATTACTTTTATGATACTTTAATTCTATAATCGAAGCTGTAAACGTTTAATTTTTTCTTTAACCTTAGATCCACCATTTTGCACGGCTGTACTATACTTAACTCATATAGTGCTGATAAATTAATAAAATATTATATTCACATTCTTTTATCAATTTACTAATAATAATTAGTATATATACATCAAATTAGTTCGAATTATTTTCGTTATTGTGCGTTTACTCAAGTTATATTTGAAGAATTTTATTTGGGCTTTCCACTTTTACAATTTTTATTATAAGTTTAAAATCATTTATCATATATTTTGATGTAACCGCTTTTATATTCATTTAGTATTATTCATTTAATAAGTTTGATATTTTTATTTCAAATTCAAGTTCTTTATTCACTAAAAGCACTTCACCAGAAAAAGTTGATAACCACAGTATTTAATCAATAGAACAAATAAAAATTATTCGATAAAATAATCGTCTCAATCAGCCTAAGTGCTCAACACATACAAAAGACAGAAAAATTTTTCGTTTGTGTACTCAGAAGAACCGAATAATAACAGTGTACTGGAACTCCAAATTATAATAACAATCCAATCTATTAAACCGTGTTTATACTTTCATTCAATGAACCTTCATATAAAACTGTCGTCTATTTACTAACCTGTTGAAGTCGACGAAGACCTACTCGATAGAGAATAAGAATAGGGCTCATGATTTTCCCTCTCCCTAACGAATAATTGTTCGGATGAGAAGCTTTTCCTGACACCCTCTCGGTAACTAAAATTATTTTGGGAGGGAACAATATTTTGTAGTGTTGTGGATGCTGGAACAGGATGCGCAGCTTGTTTTTGATTCGGTTTCGGTGGCGAGAAGGATCTGCCTCTATCGTATCGACGATAGCCACGAACATTCTCAGTTACCGCCTCCGGTTGAAGTATGTATACAGGTCGTAATATGGACGAATTTCCTGAAATTCATTTAATAATTCAAAAGTCAAAAATTTTTATATATACCGTATGTTATATAATATAAATTTTCCGGAAAAATTCCATCTCTTCAATTTAATTCAAAATAACTTAGAATCTCGTTGTTATAGAGAACAAAGATTTTATAACGTTTCAATTTTAATATGCCATTTCAATTTTCGTAAAATTTTAACTTAGTTATGGCGTATTAAATATTATTAGAATATCGTTTACAGAGTAGAAGGCACTTTCCAGTAAGTACGCCCTCAAATTATTGCGGAATGCGGAAAAAGTTGATATCGATTTAATTTCAATTGGCAAGTGATTGTGCATTTTTTTGCATTGTAAAATATTGAGCCCTGAACTAACTCTGAACGTGGAGTAGGTAGGTAAAGGTCGTGTTCCGCGTTGGATAGCTCTGCAACGATCTTCCTGAAATTGTAAATGTAAATAAGAGAGACCACGTTTAAACCTTCCAAAAAATGCTTACAGCTTTGACGAATACCCAGTCAAATAGATTGGAGGAATGTGGAAAAGACTGGTTGGCTCACCGATTTTGAGTTTCCCACGTGACCATCAGTCGAGCACTAACGAAAAAAAAGAGTTAAACATGGGAAACGGAAGAAATGTCCAAAATATAGTGACGATCAGTTGCGCAAAAAACCTGATATGCATTAAGAAGATGCCACTTCCAGAGAACAGAATTGTGATCTTAGATGACGAAATGATGGATTTTACACGGTGACATAAAAAATTGTCCCAATGACGTTAAATATGAATCCAAAAAGTTTTGGTTTGGTGTACCATATCCGAAGCAGGTATTTCACGTCCTTTGTAGAGAGATATAGAGATATACATCATGCCAATAATATTTCAACCGGATCTAGCCCCTTGTTCCTACGGCAGTTTAACCAGAGATTTGTGAAGCATTGTACTGAAATAAGTTAATCCCCTAAATGCCTAAATCCCTATGCTCGCCGCATTGAAGAATTTCGGACGATATTAAGTAGAAAAGTATGTGATTAGAATTGGGAAGCCAAGAATGAGCTGCAGGAACTTCTCAAAATTTTGATCATATCGTCTATCAAACTACAAATCTTACTCTGTCGATTGCACTCAATTCAAAATTGATAATACCAGTAACCAACAACCCTATAATGGCTTCATTCGCTGATGATGTAGCCGTCTTAGCTACAAACGACGGCGCACTAACAGCTACTTGAAGATTTATAAAATCGCAACGACCTGCTTAATGAGTGGTACATCAAATGGCGAACCAAGATTAACCCAACAAAATCTGTACCTTCACCTTCACCATGCGTCATAATATATGCCCTCCAGTAACTATGAACAACTTACGAATACCCGTAGCTACTGAAACCAAATACCTCTGCCTTCATCTAGATCAGCGACTTAGCTGAAAAAAAACACATTTAGGATGAAAGAAGACAAGGCTCGTCAAATGTACTGTCTCCTCGGACGAAAATCAAAATTGTGAATCACCAACAATTTGCTAATATACAATCAATCTTAAAGTCGATTTGGCTGTACGGGATTTAACTCTGCTAAACCTACTGCGTTCAATATAATACAAAGGTTTCAATCCAAAACACTAAGAAACCTGACGGATGCTGCGTGGTATGTCAGTAATCATACCGTCCACACTGATTTCTATGTCTACGTCAAAAATGAGATTCAGCGTATGGCCGTAACATACAATCAACAGATGGAAAACTATGACGACTAGATAATAGAAGAACTATCCACTAACGGTCCATGCACTAGGTGGGTACGTAGAACTTGGCCCCAAGACCTAATACAATTTTGAAAAATAGTATATAGTATGTTTCTGAAGAAACCAGCCATAGGACTTCCCATATTACCATGTTAACTTCGGGTCGCCTACCATCCCGCTCCGGGGGGGCGGTCGACCACCGACCTTTTCGGGTCAGTCTTTCTACCTGTATTTTATTGTTGATATATTATATAATAATTTTTTCGTTCATCATTTTTATCTTCTTAATGTTATTTCATTAAACGCTATGATATTACATTTATTTTGGTTTTTGAATGAAAAAATCTTTAACAAATGACAGGTCTGATTATTAGCTGTTTTTTGTTGTTGTTTAAAAATCGTTCTTGGGTACCTAGCGCCCTAAGAATTTTTTTTTTATTTAAAGTGTCCTGGTCCTCTTAACCAAAAATTATGTTTAAAATTGTTATCGAAAAGCTTTGATTTCAAAAATTATTATTTATTTTAATGTTCTTCATTTGGTGTTTAATAAAAATTTTGTCATAAAATACTATTAGTAAATTAGTTCATTTACAATCCCTTAAAATAATGAATACCACTTATCTCTCTGATCGAATATTAAAATAAATTGTTGTTATAAAATTATAAAGTTTAAATTAGATAAAGCAAAAAAACATAAAAAATTAACAAAATGAAAATTCAGTCAAGTAGCGTCAAACAGTTTCAAGCTATTAATCAGACCAGTTAAAGTTTTTCGATTTTTTTCTTTCAAAAATCAAAATAAATTTAATTTCATAGCGTTTAATAAATAGCATTGAGAAGATAAAAAATTATGGACAAAAAAAATTATTATTTAATGTACCAACAATAAAATTCAGGTAGAAAGACTGACCCGTAAAGGTCGGCGATCGAAAATCTAAACACAATGATTTTGTAGATACTTCAAGATAAATTTTGATAGTATCTAACTATCAATAAAAAAAAATTGTGCTCGAAAAGTTTTGTTTAAATTATGCGCTTCAAAAAATTAATGCTAACATCCAAAAATTTGTATAAAAATATTAATTGAAACATATTGTTTTATTTTTACTCCTTTTCCAATAATACGATGTTTTTCTTATTAATAACTCAAATATTATTCAAAATAACACCCAATAATTTTCATTTTCATGTTTCCGTTTTCCGTTTAATGACTCACATGATAAGTGAAATTTGATTATTAGAATGTCGTCATAACTTAATTATTATATAGTCTTAGATATAACGAACTATTCTACTTTGTTAAATATACGTATTCTGTTGGCTTAAAAAATTGAAAAACATGCATCAAAATAGAGGAAATTGATGAATTGTATTTGATTTGTACTCTTTTTTATATTAGTTTAATTTATGTATGTGCGTATAAAGAATTTACCTTTTGTGATATTATCTTTGACTCGTCCATTTCTGGGGAAGACTGAAGAATCAACTGCCCAGATTTGTTGATTTCCATTGGCACTTTCATCCTGCAATATTAAGTCACAATTTAATAACAGTTTTGTTAAAAATGACCTCTTAAACCCGATTTCATATTCGTGATTGACATACACATAATATAGCCCTATGACAATTTTCAATTAGAAAAAAAAAATACGCACCACCACAAAATTATTTAAAGAAACCGGCCTTAGTGCAAATAATCTGCAAAGCAGCATGTCAAAATGAGAATACGAAGCCGGCGTGAACCTCATGTAGTTGTATACACATTTTAGTTGAAAGAAAATTTATCTGATATTTTCACGTAGTGGGTTTTGATGGATCGATACATCAAGTTGCCAAGCGTCCTTTCGATGACATTGCATGATCAACAGTTTGTGACGTCAGGTCTAGTTTTACCGTTACTTCTTTTAATACGCACTAAAATAAGTACGCATGGTGTGAAACAGCAGCGGAATAATGGTATACTAGGTTTTCTTCAAGGTTAGTTTATGGAGATTTTTGCAGTATTAAAATAATTAATAGCACAGACATTCCACTATACAGTCAACAGAGTTTCGTAGAAATTAATTTAAAAAATTTTAAAAATAATTACTTGACACATAGTTTTAATAAAGATATTGCTACGAACTCGTTCACAACATGAACCGTGAAGCCGATCCTGTTCGATTATGTTAATGGAATCTAAAATATGGTGATCGCGCCGCTTACAAATTTCCAAGAACGGCAATATTTGAATTGCTATTACAACTTAATTACAATATGTTATTGCAATTTTCACAGATTCAATTTCTAGGAACGCTTTTTTGTTCACATTCTAGAACCGAATTATGGAGTAATCCGTTTTTTATATACGTGCGCTTTTTTATCAAGGAGTAAGTAAGTAAATGTGTGTTTGAATAAATGAATATGTCAAGAATTATATAAGTGTTTAGTAATAAATCTTAATGTATAATTTAGTGAATAATAAATATATTAGTGTACCTAAGGGAAGCGTATAAATTAACTAAGTAATTTAGTAATAAACGTTGTTTGAACAAAATCACCCCACCGGTAAAAACAGTTAGAATAAATGAGCAAAACATGACAATAATAAAAATAACAGTATAGATACAAAAAAATTATTTCATCCAAATGTCTTCCATCCAATTGTACGCACTGTTTGAAACAGAGTTTCGCGCTGCACTCTTCAGTAGTCCATAATAGATCACGAATTCTTTCTTTGAGGTAGCCCCATGAGAAAATCCATGAGAATTCAGTAGGGTGAGATTGCTGGTCACAAGATGTCACCAAAGACACTAATAAAAACACAAGTAAAAAGTTTCTTAAGCAAATTTACCGAAGCTCTTGCCTTGCATGGGATGCATCCTGTTGGAACCACCTATATGATCAGAAATATGGATGAGCTCGCAGGTTCGGCAAAAAGAAAGAAAAAAGGTCTCACTATTGACGACATTCGTCGCCTGGTTCTGCGCGTTTTCAAAAGAAATGTCCAATAATACAATTCGTGGATTAAGTGAACTAAATAGTTAATTTGGGGCGATGCATTGACTTTTGGTGTTTCAATCGAGAATTTCGGGATCTTTGATACTAGTGGCGGTAATGTTGCTTATAACATGGTCGTTTAAATGGAAATGACCTCCGTCGCTCCAAAAATAGAATAAACAGTGCAAAAACACTCTAATATCGTTTAAAAAAATGTTGATGTTGACGTAGACCAGAGTCATTTTATTCAAACTTTTCTTTTTACAAAATTTCAAAATCAGGCCTAAAGTCCCAATGAGGCTAGCTTTTTTCGTATCAAAAGTGTGAAAAGTATTTTCACATAAACTCTTTTCTACCAGCTCAATATTCTATGGGGTCCTTGCAGATCGACTAGGCCCTAACTGAGTAATGTACTGACCCCAATGGCAGCTATTTCTCCCCGCACCATAAAAGACTTTTCAAAACAATCGTATTTAAAAATATAAATCTGCCGCCATTTATCATGATAAAAGAGTAATTTTTCCTTTGCCAAACGGAGCGCCTCTTCTTATTTGCTTTTTCCAATCGGCTCAATAATTCATCATGGTATAGCTCTATAATCGTTTTGCTCTTCTCCAGGTATCCTTTATAGGTCATAACTAGTGATTACCAGAAAATGGGAATCATCACCTTTCTGGCCGATAAGACAATCTTCGCTTTCCTTGGAATACGTTGGGTAGTGAAATCCTTTGTTTCCAGTGTTCAATGTCTCGCGGTTGCGCTAGTTGTCGGGAGTGAGCAAACGTGGCACCCGTCGCGCTTACAGCTTCTAATGCCCAAATTTTCATACTGAACACGGAATCTTTCAAAATTCCTACTGCTTAAGGTACCTCGCGTACTTCAATCAGTGGTCTTCCAATGTGATATCGTAGATTTTCATCAAGTTATATTCCGTGGTAATCATTTTCGGGTCCGTGACTCATCAAAAACGTTGAAACTCAAAATTTTTGACATCATTTAAACGCTCTTTGATTGCTATTCCAGAAACAAGTCTCGAAGTATCGACCATTTTTCTAAAATCTGTGATAATCCCTGTTTCCATACGCGTTTCAATCCAGTTTTGAAATTACGACAGTAGTCGTCTATGAGAATGTACCAACCGATAATTATTTTCTCTTGAGATACTGATGTCATGGGTCGGTGAGGCTAAGTAATCATCAGACTCCTCTCGTGTATATTGAGTTCAGCTAGAACTGTTACATTGTCCAATTTCCATCAACTCTCGACGTCACTACCCACCAGTTTTACTAATTCTCGTGCTCTGCAATTTTTCACTATTTAGGGCACATTTTTTGAAAGCTTTTTTATAAATATAGTTTTACCATCCATGTAACGAAACGCTCATATAAAAAACTACTACCTTAATATATGAGGAAAATGTTGAAAAACTGTCCTAGTACAGAAATTCAATTCATTATCACTTAATAATCAATTGCTTTGTTGATTTCTCAATGGATTAATTTATTGTCATAAAAAATAAGCACGTGTGTGACCTTTCAAGTCAATAGATTAATTGGAAGTTGTTTCAATATTGATTGTTAAGTTACTTGAGACAAGAAGCGTGAGTGAAGAAGAGCTATGGGACAAATCCCGTAATTAATAAGGTAACCATATTGGTTGGAGAATTTTTAAGATGAAAAACATAAATCATAAAGTGAATAAAACCCAAAAAGGTAGGTAATAATAAGCTCCTTACCTTAATTGATGACTGAGCCGATCCGATTCTTTTTTCATCTACATCGTGTCGAGAGTTACGTCTCCAATAATTTACTGAATTATTTGATGAGGATGCTGAAGATGATACAGAATGATTATCGTTCGAAATACTACCAGATAACCATTCTACTTCACTGGGGTCTTTAGGAGTGGAATAACGAACAGTACCATTTAGTTCAACTGTTGGTAACTGGCGACGGGACAATCTAAAAAATTTTCAACACATTTTTTATTAGGAGTTATTAGATATTTTTGTGGTGGAACCTCCTATAAATACTGCTCTAATTTTTCTTTCAAAAACCCGACCGTTAATAATTAAATGAAACTAGAAATAACGAATCATTTTCTGTTACTTTTCGTGGCTTTTCCGCTGGGTCCTACCTACAAATTTTGTTACCAACATATATCGCCGCATTTTTAATAAAAAATAATATTCACAGCTAAAGCGCAGTTCCAGAATACCAACACCAGCTAATAGACGCTGGAATAATCATTCTCGTAGAAAATCAACATCCTATCCCATGATGTGAATCAATTAGTAATTAAATTAAGGTCTCTCTAAATCTCTCAAAAACTCAGTTGGTGAGGATATTCTCTGAACAGAACTCCACCAAAGTGCTTCATTAAAGCATTTCTTCTTCACCCTTGTTAAACTAATCATTATAAATTATGGACTACGAAAGGAAGAGTTCACAAACAATTCCCTCATACTCAATTATATCAATAACTATGAATTATTGTATCGGAAAACTATCAAAAATATTACAACAATCTCATTTCTAGAGCTAAAAATTCCTCGAAAGAAACTGTCTGTTATCAATGATTTGAGGACCAAAACACGTTCATCAAGCACGAGTGATCTCGACCCAGACGAACTTAACAATTATTTCGTGAAAGTTAGTAAGAATATTAGCTCCAAAATATCTCCAAATCGTGATGCTTTTTCTTTCCTCAACTGAGAGACCCATCTTCAATGATAAAAAATTATTCCATCAGCTACCTTCAGAATTAAAAGTTCAAAGATTGACAAAAGCATTTCTGGTTGGAAAACCTTATTATTATGTAGCAAAATTCTTCTATAAATTGCCATAATTCAATTAAGTGTGTCGCTTTGTCCTTAAAATTGAAAAAATTTCTGACAATAAAGCTTATCTCTCTCTACTGTAGTAATGGTACAAAATTTTGAATGATGAATCATATAAATACTAGTAAATAAAAAACTAGAAACAATTGAACGACTGTTCATTCTCACTTTGCTCCAAAATTTTTTTAATACAAAATCTACTAAAAATGCTTTTGATTTATTTTTAGTTATCGTATTTTCCAATAATTTTGGCACAAAATATTTAGAAATCTTCAAAGAAACTCTTCTTATTTGCCATAATCAACGGTTTAGTAACTAAAAATTTCTTAGACCACTCATCATGTCAAAGATATGTCCCTCGGGCCACTTCCGGCCCCTGAGCCGTAACAATAAGGCCCGCGATCGCAATTTGTCAAAGAAAACAGAATCAAGTTCTTTAGAGCTTTTAGACTTCATTCGATTCCTCTACGGATGTTTTAAATACTCGTACTCTCAAGTCTACGAATATTTATAAATAATTTCAATGGCAATTCTATTATTTTTGTTTGTATTTTATACAGATATTTAAAGAGTTTGGGTAATTACCTGGATTTAAAAAAGCAAGTAGCACGTATGTTTGGTAGCATCTATTTATGTAAGCAGATGTTTTTCGTCATGATAATAAATAAGAACAAACATCGCACAAGCCTTACGATGAGCATCTCCAATCAATTCTTAGAATAATTACAACGAATATCATACCTGACATCAATGAGCTTGTCAAAAATAAGAGAAGTCAGTTATCTGGATCCTCGAGCTCAACATAATTACCCACCATCTTTTATAACTTTGATATTATTGCTAACAACCGTATATTATATACTTATATAATTTAATAAATAAAATGTTATGATCATTCAGTTCAATGTCAATCTGGCCAACCTACGAATTCAAAATTTACAATGTATGGCCGCCTGGCTTAGACTGAATGGAGGGGCGATCTTCCATTAAGTCTTGGGCAACTTGAACATCTATTTCGGGTATTTTTCTATAAATTCTACCCGGAAATATCATAAACTAAACGAGATATTGTACAAAATATACAAATGAAATGTTTTTTTTGATGTACCCAAATTTGAGTTGCCTTTGCATATTGGAAGGAAAAAATTGCGGTTAAAAAAATTATATCGTCTCCAACATGATTTGGTGAGGCGGTGTTGCTGATACGAGGCTTGCTACAACAAGTTTTGAGATAGACAAATAAAAACGAATATTTATAATTGGATATTGCTTTATTATTTTTCAGAATATTCTCCATTAATATCACAACGCTTTAGCATGCGTTTGAACCTCCAAAACATGTGATTTGCACCATCAACCTCTTCTTGAAGTGTAGAAGAACGTTCTACGTTGTTTTTATATGACTGAGGCGACGCCTTCTGCAGGACTGTTATTGACTTTTTTCAGCGGTTCTTTGCATCCAACGCGAACAATTTTTTTGACAACCAAATATTTATGCAATATTAAATGTATGCAAGTGGAACTTATTCCCACCAATGCATCAATCTCACGTTATGTCACATGACGATCAAAATCATCTTACGCACAACATCGATATATCTGGCAAAACAAATTATTTTACACGATTTTCACGAAATTCCTACTGTAGCGAACCCCAAATTGTTACATGAAAAGTATATGTAAACAACTCAAATAGCATTCGTATGATCACCATCAAACATTATTATGGTAATATCAGATTTGTCCTATTCACATTAGTATTTCCATATTTTAGAACTTAAGTAATCACCTTTCTTTAAATATGAAGTGTACGGACTGCGGTCCTTGTAAAGTGATCATAGTAGTAAACGACAAGTTGAATTGGGTTCAAACTTATTTCTACTTGTTTTAACACATAGATTAAGAGATATACTGGATGCAGCTTGTTGATGGTTATTATAAACATTCTATGAATCGAAATTCACAACGATAATTGAGATACTTTGTAATATCAAACGTGATATTTTCCGTTCCATTGTCGAAAAAATTACTTCGCGAATTTACAATTGATCCGTGATACTGGATACCAAAATTAAAATGTAATTCATTCTTTTGTGGTACATCTCCACTACTTTACCAAATTTACCTTGTTCGAACAACTCTAAGTAGATATTGATGATCCGGGACAGCTTTGGTAACCCTCTCTACCACACCCAACACTTCTCCGTTCGAACTAAGTTGAGCCAAGGTAGCTAAAGTTTCCAAAGCAGCGTGTCTAACTTTTCGTCTTTTATCTCTTAGAGTAGCAGCAGCAAATTCAGCCATTTTGATAATTTCTAAGTCGGTGCGAGGAAGTAGTCTAGACGAAGCCATTAGCACCTGCAAAGCACCTTCTCTAGTTTTATGAGCAAAACATCTATCCATAATTTCTTGTAGAAATCTTTTTGGAGAACATTTATTCATTATCATCAGAGCTAAATAGACACCAGAAGGAGCTCCTATTTTACATATTTCTAGACTCACTCTTCCCAAGCATCGCTCCAAGATTTCAGCTCGAATATTTTTTATCATTAAACCAAGAGCGGCCTAAAAAATAGATAAATATGGTATAATTATGAGAATATTGATCATTCAGTTCTTTAAACTAGTATGGAGGGTGATTATTCTTTGAAGAATATAACGAGAGCTTCAACTGAGTTTACGATTTTTTACTACTCATAAGTAATGTCGGTTTTCACATGCGAAAATTCGTACGCCTCAATTTAAACATGCAATTTGTTAAGACTAGTCTCTAATTCTTTGAAAAGTACAATCGCTTCACTTCCTTGTAATCATTCTCACTCTGTTTATTTATTATATTTATAAGGAGTAGTATGAAGTGCGATAAATATGAAATTCGTGTATTATTGAGACATTATTGCAAGCAAAAGTTCAAAGCAGCCGTGGCAGCAAGAGAAGTATGTAAACTTGAAATGGAAGACACAGTTAATGAGCGAACGGTACTGCGTTGGTTTAATGGTTTTAATTCGTTCGTTGACGCTGAGGTCGTTCAACTCCATGAGATATTGAAGTTACAAAGGAAGTAGTTGAAAATCAACCAGTTACCAGCTTCTAAAGATACTATATATCGATATTTGAAATCATTAGGAAGATATATGAAAGTTGTCGAATAGTGCCATTGAAATTCAAACTAAACATCGAATTGAGGTGTGGAAATAGCTCCCTACCATGCCGAATATTGATAGTTTTATTAAACGCATTGTTATTTGCAATGGAAATGGATTTTTATAAACAACCCAAACATGAAAAATCAATGGTTAGGTAGAGGATAATTAACAGAGCCTTAGGCAAAGAGAGGTTGATTCTAGTCTCTCTGGTGGAATAGTGAAAGTTAAGTGGACTTCGAAATTCATGCGAGATGGTCGAGCTATCAATGACGAGATATAAAGTGGACAGCAAAAGTATGGGAAAAATATCCAGATTTAGTTAACAAGACAATGTTAAACTACATACTCCGAAAGATACGCGGAATAAGATCGAAGAACTTCGTGATATTGAACTTCTACAAAATCCAGCATTCAGTCCAAACATTGCGCCGTTAGATTACTATTTATTCAGATTCATGAGTGGAATAAAGATTAAATTCAAACGAAATTTTGAAAATATAGTACGACAATTTTGTATGATCCTTCAATAAATAAAGTGTTTATTGTAAAACCGGCATCACTTATAAGACAGCCTGTATAACTTGACCATCCTAGCTGGACACTTTTCATATTTTCGAAAAAAAAATATATCGTCTCTGAGCTCTTACTGTCTTTAGATGCAGCACGAAGCATTTAAAAATTTTCCATGTCAAGCACCAAGATAGTCAAATTTTACTTGAATTGTGATTTATCCGCAACTATTCGGAAGTCGATTTAAACAATGTATTTTCAAATTTTAAGCTTATATATGAATATTTCAGTATACTAGAGCGTTTTGACGGAAGAGAAACTTCTCAATGTAGTAAAAAACTTTTTAATTTTTCAACATAAACTGCTTCCAATTCAACACACTTAACAAGCTTTCCTAAGCTTCCGAAGCGTGTCAGCTTATCAACATGATATTGGTGAGCTACCGTGCCACCATTTTTTAAATATTTAATGAATATCACACCTTTAGAACCTCAAAAAATGGCCATGACGTTATTGAATGAAAACAATGTTTTTGCTACCTTTGGAGCACATTCCTATCTTTGTTTCTTCTTTATTTCATTTACAGAGATATATTTATGGTTTAATTCACTCGGAATATATTTGAATATTCATTTAATTTTTTAATTTTCAATGCAAACAAACTTTTCAATAGCGTTCACCAATCGAGATAGTCGCCTCGCAGATAGTTTTGTTATATGTAACGTTTCATGCAAAAAATTGCAATCCATTGAGTCGATACATTTACTTCTTTAGCTATTTTGCATACTTTTATTTGACGATCGCTAAGAACTGATTTTATTAACAATATCTGGAGTAGTTACAGTAAATGACGGTTTCAGCGTGCAGTCTCATATGTATCATACTTGTAAAAGTAGACAATCACTTACAAACCATTTCATGGGACGGATCATTTTCAGAATAATACTAATCTGATTTTTCCTCGATTCCTTAAATTATTTTTCATTATTTATCCAACAACGGGTTTAGTTCATAACTATTAACAGCAGACATTGACATGTTTTTGTAAACTGAACACACTGTTTACGCTAACAGTACACCAATACTGACAATTATACAGTCACATGACCTGCGTTTCGATAACCAAGTTATCGTCTTCAGAGACTGAAGATGAACTTAGTAAAGTTACTCGTCCGTCAAACTACCCTTACATTTGTACGAAGACTTAAAGTTTTCTACTCACATCTGCAAGAAAATGAAGTTTATCAAGATACTGGCAAGCGAATAGTGCTTCAAAAAGTAGAGCTGCAGGTCCAGCTTCTAGACTCTCACAAGTTCCTGGTTGCTTTAACATCTTAACTAGATTATCCAGTGCCTCAGATTTATTCCCAAAGCTATCCTGTAAAAAAAGAACTGTTAGTATTATCAGAAATATTTGAATGAAGTAGAATTTCTGTGTCTTTGATATAATTTGTATAATTAATGTAGATAACAAATAGATTCAGCATTATGCCTCCATTGATGATCATTAATACATTTTGTATATGAATGAAAAACAATGGACATAAAGACAAAGCAACGACATCGATTCCAATAAATAATCGATATAATTCAATGTTCTAAATCAGTTTTCATCCACGGTTTATCATTTTACTTCTCCGCCAAGTTTCCACCATTTTTTCACATTTCTTGTTTTCTTTTTCCGCCATGTAACTCTTGCCCTTCCATGCCTTTTTCTCCTCCGGTTTCTTTCATATCCTTTAACACTATTTAAGGTCCTTGCATCCACATATATTTCTGCCCTTTGATCCTGTATGTTTTAAATCTTTCATTACATTTTCTACATTCCTTTCCTTCAATATTTTTTGAATCGTTCTTCGACGGTACATTTACTTTTCGATGTTTATTGGACCCGTAATTGATCCCATTATTTGTCGTTCGTTTACCCTTCTCTCCTTTTCCTTCTTTCGAAACTTTCCCTTTGAGTGACAAATCATACCCGTTGGTGGTTAGCTCATTAACTCGATCTTCTGGCTGGTAGAATTTGTTTGGGCAGCGATGGGAAAACTTACATTGTCAAAATAATAATTTCATTTCTCTTTAATATTTTTAGCATGTTTCAAATGCTTCTGGTCAGTGCCCAAGAGTATAAATCAGAGGCAAGATCACTTTCGATGATTTGTTGTTAGGTTAAAAACTCGATGTCTTCAATTCCTACTACCTACACATTTAATTTGGTGATTGCCATTCTTACTAGAGGATGCCTGCTGAGGTAGACTACACGGCTGTAGGTATATGAGTAATATACATTCACATTTGAAAATTTAACTATTGAAAAGTAATTTTGCGGATTAAAATCTTAAATTTTGATTGTACAATAGAATAAAAAATAGATTCAAATGTTGCTGACATATGAATAAAATGTGATATTTTTAGGTTATATTGGAAAGCTTCGGAGCTAGTTGGTTTTAAGTTGCTTGGACATAATAATTTCCCATTTAAAATTATTTAAATTTGAAAATATTGCACAAATGTAATCCAGGCAGAGATACAATCTCTTGTATGTAATTTAACTCAACTCTGGTACGAACCATTGAGATTTGCTAGTCATTTAGTTTAAGGATAACATAACGTTCCTTATTTTTACACTCCTCTCGGATTACCAGATGTCTATCTTATATTAATGTGATTGTAAAGAATCATACATTTAGCTACTTGAATTTAAGTGTATTGATTAAAATTTATGGTGCACGATCTTAATAGGGACCCACATAATAGATGATTGATTCCGGGTGGGTCTTGGACAATTGAGTTCCATTGAGATATCAAATTACATACTTTATTTATATCGATGTGACTCGACCACGTCTAACTACTTATTTTATTATTTAATAAATAGTTTTGATGTCCCGATAGGAGATACATTACGAGGGTTTTCCACAACATAATATCAATATACAGTTACTTGTATTTTTGTATAATATATTTTCAGATTCTACTAGAAACGTGAAGTATTTTATTGACAATCGAAAATTGACATTTTCTGCTTGAAAGCTTGAAATAAAATGTGAATACTTTGATGTTCCACTCAAACCAAAATGATTGATAGTAAATGATTCATTAACCAAGATAAGAAAATTGCCTTGAAGGAGATAACATTGATATTGTATTAAAGAAATACAAATATTTGATCTATTTTCAGTTCGAAATACATTGTCATCAATATTAGGCGGTATGCGACATGAACATTTGCAAAAGTACCATTAAAATAAAAGAATTGAATGCTACTTTTTCTGAAGCATAAAAGTGTTGGCTCTACATAATTTTTCTGCACTAGAGTTATAAATTTTGACCTGAGCCTGGACCTAAATGTATATGAGTCTGACCTACTTCAGGTCAAAAAAGGATTGTGTTAACTATCTTTACGTTGCTGTCCCGCCTTGTTCCCGCATAATCACCAATTCCAAATAAATACATTTATTTTTCTTTGATGTGCTCCTACCGCAAATAACTATTTGCTTAAATTGACTCATCTTAAAGTTCTCACCAAGTTAAAAGGTGCTGCTTCAAGCAGTTGATTTTTCCCACATTTTGATGCAACAGTCGACACGTGCAATATTTTTGTTGATGCTAGTCTCCTACTCATGCCCGAGATGAAGATCTCACGGTATATTACCAAACGAACTATTCTTTTCAACCAAAAATCGATGTTTTCAGACATAACGACATTGTGAACATCGGTCATGATTTAATTCATAGTTTCATATAGTGATACAGTCGAGGCTATATAAGATATAAACCCTTGTATACCAAAGTTGAATAGGCAGTTGACACATCCAAACTTAATTCTTTAGTGCAAATATATACTTAAACATATATTTTCTGGAATTATATGTTTATATTTTTTGCCATAAAATACACGCTCAATATCTACACGACTACTATTCCATTATATTTTGTCAATATACGGACTAATTTGAGCTATTCGTGCATTCACCCTGAGATATCATGTCAGTCACTTCCATATAAGTACTGAAAATGTAATGATATTTACGTTTGAATTTATGGGCAGGTTAATAACCCTCCCAATTCATTCAATTCAATTGAAGAAGGACAAAATGCAGTAATGAATATTGAAAAAAATCATATAATGGACATCCTTATGTTTCTCTGGAACCTTTGCAGCTTAAGATGAAGCTTCCCCTTGAAGACTTGAACGAGTCTTCAATTTTGGCAATTGCAATAACAGATGTGTGAGCTGGAGTTGTCTTGATGAAACAACATTTCATTATGTGCCAAATGCAGCCGTTTTGGCTTGATTTTTTCGCTAAAACTTTGCAGTAAGTTCGCCGTTGATAGTTTTGCCTTTTCAAGGTATTCATTGAAAATTATCCCACGCTTATTCCAAAAAATCGACGCTATAACCTTGCCTGTAGATGAAAGGGTCTTTGCCTTCTTTGGAGCCGGTTGTCCCTTGTCAGTCTATTGCTTTGAATGATCTTTTATTTCGGATGTGGAGTAATGGACCTACGTTTCATCCATCGTTATGAAACGGTGCAGAAATTCTGCTTTATTTCTGAGAAACATTACCAATCACTCGAGGAAAACATCTTCGCGACGTTGTTTTTGTTCCACGGCACCCACTTTGCACAAAGCTTTCTCATGTCCAAATTTTCAGTTACTATGCCATTACCGCACTTTTTGAAATGCCTACTACGTCTGCTAGCTCGCGTACTTCCAGTCGATGATCATCCAGTGGATTTTCTTCAAATTTCTTAAGTCGTCGACCACTGCGGTGCTGATTTTCGCAGGTCGTACGGACTCATTTAAACTCTGCTACCCAATTATTGACTATTGATAACGAAGGAGCTGTCTCACCTAGACTAGAACCTAGTTCAGCTTTATATTGGTTAGTCTAAAGCCTAACAAGCCTTTCACATAACGATGATCAATTTTTTTCGTGTTTACATATCCGTTTCAATCTTAAAAGATATTCTGTATAGATTGTTTACTTCCTGGTGTTTTTGGGAACTTCTGGGATCATCCTCGTAGATTGATTGTTAAATTTGAAAAGCTTAATTTCAAGTGTAATATTTAATTTTGAGGAAAAAATTAAATTATGGCTAAAGTAAGTTCAAACCGAATATTAAGATGAAAAGAATACATTGATTTTGAGAAAGCTGGAAATCAATTTGAGCTGCCAAGTACCTCAAAATTGAAACCTAAATTACGTCGCGAAATTGCAGGTTCAGTCACAAACAAACATCGAAGAAAAATGGAAAGAATAATGTGAAAGTTAGGGAAATATAAACGCCGCAAATTTCTAGCACAGTGTATTTCGAAATGATTTATCACTAGATATTTTTAGACGATTTCCAAATTAAATTTATGCCATTAAAGTATTTTTAAACACGTCTTTTGAATTAGTATCAAGGTATTATTTGCAAGTATAATAAAATACCCTAAAAATAATTATTACTTTAATTTAATTTTAGGGTTGTTAGTATGAATAATTATTATTTTCAAACGTTTCTCAGCTTATTACCCATGTTTTTATCATTGTTGCAATTTACGGCCAAATAAAATACGAAAAAGATCAATTTTCTTATTGTTTTCACATGCGGTCCGTCATTTTATTAAATAAGTCACGTGAAATGCAAATATTGAGTAGAACATTTCAGGTCACGGGAGGAAACCAGAGTAGTATTTTACGTTGGTGTGAAAGTGGAAAATATAAAACAAAAAGCATTGAATAAAGAAAAGTAATCAAGGGAGAGATGTCAATGACGAAATAACTGAAGCTATGAAAACAATTTATGAAAAGAGCATAAACGCAATGGGAAACATTTGAGACCACAGATTGACTACAACTATAACGAAGCTTAACCCCAACTTTATTAACTTTTTTAATGGATGAAATTATAAAGGAAGTTACTAGAACAAGCAAACAATTGTAAGTAGCCACAAGAACTTAAAACAGAGTAGAAATAACAGAAGTATTTGATAATTGTTTGCTGTTTATTGTTTCAGTTATTTTTATAGAGAATTATAAAAGTCGGGCGTCGAATTTCTATGCTGTTGTTTTTCTTTGTAAACACTAGAAACGCCCCTGGAATTCCCAATTCAAGGTGTATATCACTCTCACTTCGTGATACCTATATTCATATTAGGTTGCTTGACCTACTTTTTCCGTGACATAGAGTAACCAAATCAAGACATGCCATTTACATCGACCAGAGAACGACCCTTGTAAACTGCCCACGATATATGTGTTCCATATTTGAACGGTTCATTAGAATCTATTAAATTTATTTTTGTTGTTTTTTCTGATTGGCGTTTCTAAAAACCTGTTCAGGTGTATGACTCATAAAAATGAGTCGAAAGTTTAGAGTATCGCTAATGCAAACTGAAATTAAGTGATAAATCAAGATCGACGTTCTTTTGCTTGAAAATAAATTATATTGGTATTAGAATAACCGCATTCAAGTTCTAAATTATGCTTTTAGGCCAGGGCACTTACGAAAAAAAAAAGGCTTTTGGAGACAAAATTAATAAAAAACAACGCCATCGTCTTCTAGGGGTTGAATAAAAGTTATGTGCATAAAATTCAACATTTTTTGTCCATGCGTTATTTTTTTAAACAATAAAAACACCAAAAAATCGGTAAAAATTTTGTTTTTGCGTTTTTCGCTGAACCTATGCAAGACTTGTCTTTGTTACTCCAAACAATATTGTAGAGAATTGAAAAATCTAAATTTCGATAATTTGTTGCTTAGATAATTTAACTGAAAAGAGAAAATTTTTAATTTTTTAAATTGTTTATAATTTGTTTAATTTTAAATATGAAGGTTTCTTATTTACTAAAAACCGAGATCTCGATGTACTTAATCAATGCTCTAAAGATGGGCCCTGTGGCCACAATAGTTTTTGCAAAATGGCAATTTAACCATAGGAGGCCTTTTTTTCAAAGGGCCATTCCTCCTCACCGGATTGTCCTATCATCATTTGGAAAGTCGCGTTGGAAAGAAGAAGAGTTGAACTAAAAATCCCTAGTCTCAGATTTTTAATTTTTTTCACCTCAACAAAGTGTTCAAAAAAGGTGTAAAAAAATTATGAACAATTTTTTTAAACATTTTATAAAAATATCGTGATACCAATGTCATATTTGGAAAGCTGGCAGTTTTACCTACATTAAAAAAAACCTATATTGGTCAATTTGGAACGAAGCTGTCATATTAGTTTTTTGCTAAAATTCATAACTTTCCCAGAATTTTCCACTCTATGAATTTTGTAATTTTCTGTATGACTTAATTATTAACTAAATAAACAGTAATTTTAACTGAAGGAGTTAGCCCGGCTTAAAAAAAAATCAAAATCGGCCCAATAGTCTTGCGTAGCATTTTTGAGCGCTCCGACTTTGCTTCTTTTCATTATCCCCACTATTCCGCTGTCGCGTCGTTGAAACTTTTATTGATAAAAATTTTAAGCTTCACCTACAAAATGACGCAAAAACAAAGCCGCAGTGGATTTAAAAAAAATGTCTAGCTTCGCCCCAAATTAAACTGCCAGCTTTCTGAATATGACATTGGTATTACGATATTTTTATAAAAAGTTTATAAATTTTTTTTAACCCTTTTTTGAATTTTTGAATACTTTTTGAGGTCAAAAAAAATTCAAAAAACTGAGATGGGGGATTTTTAATTCAACTCTTCTTCTTTCCAACGCGACTTTCTAAATGATGATCTGGTGAGCAAGAAAGGTCCTTTGAAAAAAAAGGCTTACTATGGTTTAATTGCTATTTTGCAAAAACTATTGGGGCCACAGGGCCCATCTTTAAAGCATTGATTAAGTACACCAAGATCTCGGTTTTCAGTGAATAAGAAACCTTCATATTTTAAATTAAACAAATTAAAAATTTTTTCTTTTCGGTTAAATTATCTAGGCAACAAATTATCTTATTTTCAATATTTTTCAGCTCTCTACAATATTGCCTTTATTAACAAAGACGAGTCTTGCATAGGTTCAGCGCCAAACGCAAAAAACAAAATTTGTACCGATTTTTTGGTGTTTTTATTGTTTAAAAAAATAACGCATAGACAAAAAATGTTGAATTTTATGCACATAACTTTTATTCAACCCCTAGAACACGATGGCGTTATTTTTTATTCTACTATTAATTTTGTCATGGAATTTCGTAAATGCCCTGGCCTATTTGTAAATTCATGCAATATTGAATATAATGAATTATATTCAACAATTTTGTGGAATAAAAGTAGTAAAATGTATAGTAAAGTGGATTTTGTTGGTAAATTTTGTTGAAAGAAAGATCTTTACCATTTCATGATTAATAATATTTATTTTACAGACGCCGTGGTGCATATAATCGAGAAAAAATGTCACAGTTCTCGACTTTTATATTATTCACCTAACATACAACTAATTTAGATTATTTTGCTTCTTTGTACAAAATATGATAATTTAAAATTACTCACCTCTGAACTTAAAGATGACAATTTCCACTGCCTATTGAAATCCAAATTTTCATTTACATCTTGTGGCATTATTTCTTCTGGGACAGTTTTCTTCTTCTCGTGGTTCAAATTGTGAGGATACACTGTAAAACTATTATAACCTTTGTCTGGAGAAATATATTCCAACGCTCGAACGCTATTATATCCCAAAGGCTGTGTTCCATCAACAATGTCTTGACTCGAACTTTTATCAGAAGAATATGTACTTGTAGATAAGCTATTAGCGTTGAAAAGACTGATTCTCAAATCTTCGGGTGGTTGTTCTTCAGATATTGGACATATTTTGAAACTGTCATAATTTTTTTCTGATTCTGTAGTGGTATCACAAGAAACCTCACCTGACGACATCGGACATATTTTGAAACTATTGAAACTCGTGTTAGCTTCTGTAGATGTAACGGAAACGTCTACAGTACTAGGGCGTCGTTTCTTGGCTGGACTTCTTGTTAAGTTGTGTAAAACTTCGATTTCCTTATGCGGCGGAAGAGGACTGACATTATTGATAGTCCTAACTGACGAGATAGGTATAACAGTTTTGGAAATGTCTAAGTTATCTGACGATCTGCTTTTTAATTTCATTTGCGGTTTATCTGAAAATAAATAATTCCATATTTAGCTTCTTTGAGGTAATATTCTAATGGAAAATTCTAGACCGATTTATTCAATTATTGGCATTCGAAGTATATTGAAATTTGTGTCGTCGCCTACATAAATAATTGCATCAGTTTACATGGTTTAATATCCCAACTGAAAACTATTGATCATATTGTTTTTTTAGGTAATAATCAGAAAGAACAACGAAAAGCCTGTGTCGTTTGGTTAACTTAGTATAAACAATAAAAGAATAATTAATAGTAACAAATTTTGGACTTCTTTTTATGGTTTTTTTTGGGTCAGTTTCTTTTATCATATACAACCAGTACAACCCTAAGATATTTGCATCCCGAAATCCCTGATGAAGTTCTTCAAAAATCTATAAATGCTGTTGTCAGGGAAGATATTCGAATGTGAGTACAGGAAAATAATCTTCAAGGACATATTCATTCCTATCTGTTGAAAATAAGTCCGCTACAACATATTCATAATACTCACTTTTGTTTCTTAAACTTTTTGAATGACTTCCAAGCAGCTTTTACATTGACAGATAAGATAATTTCAAACTGAGGATCTGTGGTTCAATAAATATTCCTTCTTTCAGTTTTCCTTCTTTCTTCTTTCCTATCACTAAACTATTCACTAACACTTATTATCTAATTTATTTAAATACACTGTGCTTCACTTCTCACTCTGTCTGGCTACTAGAAATTTATTTTATACCTATCATCTCACTCTAATCTCTAGTTTGTCTTAAAAAACAAAAAAGCCTTTCTAGAAATGGTGCTTATAAGAAAGGACGCAAGATAAACAGGTCACAAAAAAGGTGAACTAAAGATTAACTTAATATAAAAAGTACCCTGCGCATCCGCCAAATATTAGCTTCGATTAACGTACTGAAGCAGGACCCTTTTCACGGTCTAAATGTTTAAATCGGCAACTCTACTCATTTCTGCACTTTCCAGTCTTATGAAAATAACAAGATGTCGCCTTTATTCCTTCATTAGGTACTCATTAGAGGCTTTGAAGCGCTTCCCACACATCACAGATCTATCTTGAAATTCATTTTTGGTTACCAGCGAATTGTGTTTGAGCCTTAGTATTGTCCGGAGGCTGAAATCTGATCTAGAAGTTTTTCTAACTGTGAATTTTGTGTAACATAAATTTCTCTTTATTTTATAATGATATGTTAAAACCAGAAGAAAAACTGAAAGAGGAAATATTTATTGAACCAAAGATCCGTAAAGATCCTCAGTTTGAAATGATCCATATCTGTCAATGTAAAAGCTGCTTGGAAGTCATTTAAAAAGTTTGAGAAACAAAAAGAAAGTGTTATTAATTTCTTGAAATTTTAGTTTTACATAACTTTTCATAAAACAATGTAATCTGTACATTTTGTTGTATGTTGACCTTTCACAGGATTAGCTCAAGGACTTCAGAATCTAGTTCAGAACTGTAAAATCCATAGAAATGAATTGTTGCTTAAGCCACTCATTAAACATTTGCATATCAAAGCAAGTTTACGCTATTTCTTGTTATCTCTGAATTGAGTGAATTCGGAACAGATATATACATTTTGATATTGTAATTATTGAATCCATTAATTTGTTTTTAAGAAAACATTCTCGATGTTTTTTACTTATGTTTGAATTTTGTACATTGATCAATTACGATATTTATTATTTTGTATTTATGTTGGTGATGTTTATATTCTGGAAAATTTAAAATTCTTTACCAACTTTAAGTCTGTAGCAAAAAAAATTGAAAAGTAAACGCTTAATATGCTCTGAGACACTGGAATAGTTTCACTCTAGTAAACATGAGAGCCAGATTTTTATTGTTCATTTGATTCACAAAGCAGAGCAAGAAAACACAATTATGTGAGAAAATTTGAGTCACATAATTATCAATAGTCTAACCAAAAAACTAGAGAAAGCTATAGAGTATGAAAAGGTAGCACTATGTGCCTTTATAGATATTGAAGTTGCCTTCTTCAGCTCCCCAAGACATTCCATCCATGATGCAGTGGTAAGACGCCGATAAAGAAATGGTTGGAAAAATTTTAGACGAAAAATTACACATGACAAAAGTCTGTGCAAGGCAGGTGTCAAAATATGACTCCTGACCAAAAGCTCTTGCGTCAACGGCTCTGCTCAGATTTCCTTGAAAGGTTAGAAAAAGATCTGCTTTGGAAAGGACCCGATTTGGGTCGATGGAAGCAATAAAGCAAAAAACGGCAGAGCTCCTTAAGACGCTCACCAAAGAAGACTTCCAGCACTGCTTCGATCAATGGAAAAAACGTATGTAATGGTGTGTAGCGTGGGTGGTAGAGTATATCGGAGGGGAAAATTCGAATGTAGAATAATTTTTATAGGAAAACGCTTTTTCGTAACCAGTATCATAATTCAATAGCCAGACCTCGTATGAGTCGATCACTGTCACATTCTCCAGTGAACTGACAGCATGACCAATAGAAATGTCCATCTATATATACGTTCATTAGCTACTCAAATATTATTTTACAAGTAATCACCTCAAAACTTTACTTACCTTTTAAAATTTTCTGTGGAATATTGAACTTTTCCTTCAAGTTAGATTCTCGACTAAAAGGTATTCTGGATGTTTCAAAGTTTCTGCTTAAATTCGGAGCCGACTGATGTAATCTATTTTTTGTAATATTCTGTGATCTTTTTAGAGGTGTTGTCGGTAGAGAAGTTATTCGAATTGGAATGAGACTCTTCTTAGTAGTTATAGCTACAGCATCTGTTACAGTTATACGTAAAGTATTCTTCGGTTCGTCTTGATTACTGCTATCGCTTTCAGGAGTGCGTAACTTCACATGTTCTCCGCCGAAACGTACTTTTCTAGGCGTTCTTCTTGCTGCTTCTTCATAATCACTTCCACTATCATCATTCAGTACCTTTATAACACCAAACTTTGATTTAACTTCTATCTCTCCAGGATTACCCACTCCACTATTGGGTCTACTTTCCTCGTGAATTTTCATAGTAATCGCCGGTCCTGTCTTGAGCGTTATTTCAGTTTCTAGAATGACTTTATCTTCTAGAGCTTCGTCATGGCTCCAGTTATCGTTTTCGCTGATCATTATGTCTGTGTCGCTATAATCTATAGGAAGACCATAAATTTCACAGATTTCTTGAAGTTTTCGATACCTCTCCAATCCGATTAGATATTTGAACCTCTCATCACCAAGATTGTATCTGAAAAGTAATATATTCAAGATCTATCATAAAAATAATGTAAACTCTATGTCGTAAAGTAGCTGCACTGGATGTTAGACTGGTCTGTTACGTAGCGTAGCGAACAGCCGGGACCGCGTAAATCAGAGGATGAATGCCTTTCCTAGTCTCAAGTGTATGGAAGTTGTTCCTTTTTCTGGAAAGGCCGCAATCGCGGCGGTCATCTTGGAAGGCGGACGCAGTACTCTAAGCGATATGGCTGAAGAATCGAACAAATAATTCTTGAACGGCTCGGTTACCGCAAAATTAATAAAGTTTGCACGCGATTCTGCGAATTGGCTTTAGAAACACCCACCTTACACTCCCGATTTGTCGCTATGCGGGTATTGTTCAATTATTTCATTGAAAGAGCCCTTCGACGGAATGCAATTCGAAAGCAATGAGGAGGCAACACCTTAATGAGCTAAATATCAAGCTTCAAGGTGAAGATAATATGATCAATAACATGTTTTTGACAGTAAACTCATTTGATGATAAACTTGGTTTATGGCAGTCACAACTAAACACCGGTCTAACAATGAATAATCTTGCTGAACGTTTGGAATCCAATGATGTTGGGGCTAAATAAACTTCTCTTGTGTGGATTCCTCAAAATGAGTTGAAGCAATAATTTCAAGATGTGAGAAAATATGAGAACTTCCTTGACGTGTACCATTCACTACTGATGTTATGACAGTGCCCATTGATTTTCCCATGGAAATAATTGACTTCAGGGTCCAGTTTCTATCTTAGACTTTTAGAAAAATTATTGGGCGAAGGAAACGGAATTGCTCAAGAATAATGCTATAAAAACGGCAACATTGTGTGCAAGGACATACTTGTGCGAACAAACATCGAATGAAAGTGTCGTAAGTACCCGTCTTTCTGAAAAACATGCGCATTGTTATGTTGAACATGTACCGGATATTGACAAACTTATCAAAAACAAATATTGGCCAATAGGCCCTTTTTCCATATTTAAACTGTTCTCACATTAAAATATCTCAATATTTTCAAATGCATCCAACATTTTATTATTGTTCTGGTACCTTTCGAAAGATCGTAAATAATATTTAACAGAGTAGGTTTTAAATTGGTTTATATATCCAGCCATACATTGAAACAATTATTGGGTTATCCTATAAATAAAATACCAAATTTAGAAAAGAATGGTATATATTGTGACAGGAAGTATCTCGGACAGACTAAGAGATCCGTTAAAGTCCGGTTTAAAAAGCACTTAGCTCATTTAAAATATAGAAAGACCTTAAAATCGTGTATTGCCGATCACGTTGCCGGTCATAATCATAAAATAAATATAAATAATGTGAAACTGTTAAAAAATGTAACGAATAATAAATATTTGGATACATTTGAAAGCATTGAAATTGTTAAATGTAAGAACAGTTTAAATAGGGACAAAGAATCGATTCCTTACATCCCACTCTACTGTTTGATAGTTAAGAAACGAATGTAGAATTTCTCGCAGAAGAAATTATCTCACTGGAATTTTTTTTGGCTGGAGGAAGTTTATTGACGAGAAAATTTAGTTCTTTAACCTTTGAAGACGATAACTTGGTTATCGAAACGCGCGTCAAACCGATTGCTATTGCCGGAGATTCAAAGTGGGTACTTCATGTTAACCTGAAGAGACAGCTCAAAGAAATTCTAATATCAACCAACCAAATCATTACAAACGAAGTTATACTGATATTTTATCGTTTACTGAATTAATTTATTCAATTCAAATAAAATACACCATATATTTAGATTATGTAGTACCTTAATCTGGCTAATGATTTAGCAGGAATCTCCTGGTTGATATTTGATCTTTCCAAATCCTTCCACAATTGCTCAAGAACTAAACTCACAGTTTTATCATCAGTTTCGGAATTTATTAAAAACGGAGTTGCGCTCATTAAATAATCCGGCGAGTCTATCAAGTCCCTCATAATCTCATAATAATTTCCACTTAATTTCAAATATTTCTTAAGAAAGTCCAACGCAGTTTTTCTTAGGGAAGGTGAAGAATGGCCCAAAATTTTTATAATATCTGGAACCAATTCTTGCATTCGTTTATCTAGATTCGATGACTGGGTTACTTGAATAAGATCCATAAGCACTCTAAGAACATGTTGGCGAACTTCTTTTTCTGGATCGCGTAGTTTGTCACGAATTGATTCGTATAATAAAGCTTCGCTCACTCCATCTGTAATAAAACAACATCTTAAGTTTTGTGGTATTAATGTAGGAAGAATGAGACAGATGGTGACAATAGGAACGTGGTTTCTGAGGAAAAAATTAATGTAAAAATATTAAAAATATCAAAATTTTGGACACCTGCATTCAAACTTGGCCGTATCAGCTTGACTGACGACGAGCGTTCAGCGAAATTGCGACTACCAGTGAGACCATAGGGAAAGTTCCTCCAGTTCCTTCAGTCGCATTTGATCAGTTTGATCCAAAAGCGCATTCGATTGATTGATTCTGAGGCCTCATTGAAGCGATTTGAACAAAGCAAGTCGGATTTTTTCGCACCGTTGATAACTCTAAGTATGGGATTGTTTCTATTGACTATTTCCAAAAAGGTGAAGCAATAGAAGATTACTACGCTGTACTGTTTCATTGAAGTAACGCAGCTTCTTACACTTCAGTGATCATCAAGAAGAAACATTCACGAATTGAGCTTTGAATTGATTGATCAGCCACAGTCTTCACCAGATTTAGCCCGTCGCATCTTTCTTTTGATTAATAACCTCAAAAGTTTCACATGCAAGAGAGAGATGCATATCGCATACGTAAATGCTTATTTTGAGGATTTAGAGCATCACCGGAAGAAAACGAAAACTTTCTATACCACCCCAATTCCCAGTTTTTCACTTTTCCATACTACGTCTAATGACATCAGCTCTAGCTTTAATTTCATACGCTTATGGAATACTGTGAATTCGATTGAGTTTTACAGCTCAATTATTATCTTTTATTGTTATATAAGGACACACTATATAAATAAAATAACCCAAACCAACAGTATGCTGAACAAAAAAAAACTTGAATTGAGATTTAATAATCAATGAACATGTCACATGAATGATTAAACCGATGCCCTATTTATGTTTAATGGAATTTGTAAAGGGCAAATTATAAATAAATAACCAGCTCCAGTCTGTAAAATCATGAGTATCTGATAAGAATCGTCCTAGAATATTAACTAATGGCCCAAAAACTCTCTAAAGGTTACTTTTGATAATACCACGATTAAAACGAGAATTGCGAAAAATCAAAGCTGTTACCTTGAATTTAGCATGAGTTTTTATGTGTCCTTAAACTGGAAGAACAGATCTGAAATTATGAAGTCCCGAAATTGGCTGTTTCGTATATTGTTTGACTTCGTATTATTCATAATTTTGAGTTTCTTTTTATATATTCAATTGATTCTAATGATTAATAAACTTACTTTGGAGACATAGAATCGTTAAATAAATCAAAGCATTATAAAAACTTTCAGTTTTTCTGGAACACATTTATTCGTTTTTCTTACCTGGGAGTCGTTTAGTTCGGACAATAATTTCCCAAATTTTAGTTAATGATGGTTTGGCTTCTTCTTGGGAGCTGAGATTTGTACTCCGATTAGAGAAATCTTCGTTTGTTTGTGTAGATTGATACTCTAGCATGTTTTGAGTACAAATTATAAACGAAAATGATGCTGGTAATCTTATTCGTATATGAAAAAAATGTTAATACAGTACCTACGAGGATTGCTATTTAAATTTTGATATAGACAAATAAAAATAAATATATATATAACTTGGATATGGCTTTATGGTTTTTCACAATATTCTCTATTTATATCGATAGATACACTTTTGCATTGAACGAATTGTCGAAGCATTTTTTCCACCCAGATACCTCCAAAACATGTGATTTGAACGCAACAACCGCTTAATCAAGTGTTGAAAAACGTTGACCTCCCAATTTATTTTTGATCTGAGGGAATAAAAAGAAATAATTGGTTGTTAAACAAGGACTGTATGACGAAAGACCCGTCACTTCGACGTTTTTGTTTGAACTAATGTGTGTTGACGTGGTGGAGAATGGTTCATCTTCTGCAATAGGTTTTCCTAAGTTTTTTTAACACTTCTGGCATAAAAATGCTGATGTACCATTCAAAGAGGACCGTTCTACGCTGCTCTGATGAAACAGTGGCAACAGTTATTTAGAAAAAAAAACAAGCGACTATTTGCTCCGAAGACACAAGTTTTTTTTGGAGCGATTGTTAAATTATGCGGTATCCAATGCGATTTTTGGAAGCCAAATGTTCATGCAACAGTGAATGTATACGAATAAAATTATTGCCAAAGTATGTATCAACCTTACGGAATGTCACAAGATGATCATTTCACGCAGAGCATCGAGATGGTGCTTCATCATCAAGAGTTGATCGGCACTGTGATGTTGGTTTCATCCACATCCACTAGTCATAGAAAATCATTCCACTTCTTAACCAGTATCTGTAAACAACTCAAATAGCACCTTCACCAGTAAAAATATTAAACTTTATGATGGCAATATCAGATTTGACATATGCCTCAATGGATAATAAATCTCTACAATACCATGGAAAAAGTGATAATGCAAGAAGAGTTCATCACCATCAGATTAAGTAACTCAACCAAGGTCATCAGAAGGTCTGATCGCAATATTGCCTAATATTATCAATCATTGCGAGGTATTGTTAGAAAACCTCTTGTCGCTTTTACATCATCATATCATGTCGAGAATGACAAACTTTTTATAACAAAGAAGCTGTTTGGAAATCAACGAACGTCGTGATTTAAATCTGTAGGCCAATATTGAAACAGATTCAGCCAGATAGAAGGAAAGTCACCAAGTGCATCCATCACATGATTTTACTTTTTGTCAAAAAAACTTACATACATAAGTATTTTCACGTAAATTGTATTCATTAATTGTTAATTACGCAATTATCGAATTTAACGACTAATTGCAGAATTTTCCAGAGAAAATGAGATTTATTGTTTCCAAAGTAATTTGGCTGCGGGATTCTGAATTATCAGTTGATTTAGGTAAATCCAAATGATTTGGAAGTTCTTGGTTTAATCGAAGTGCAAAGATCTACTAATCATGAAAAAACTTTGTTATTGTTAGGCACTATTACAAATTTCAAACAAATATTGACATTAATCAGGAAACTACATTGAAAAAAATATTAGTCTTTCATATGACAAAGATCCAAACATTTATTTACTTTTAGATGAAGTTCAAAAAAGAATAATTTAACTTCACCACAGTTTAAAAACTCATAAAGCCGTAAAACTGAATTAAAAAAAATATCAATAATACAAACCCTACTCCTTGTTTTTTAAAATTAATTCATGAAAGATAAGATTTATACAGATTAAGATTAAACAAGTATGTATTGGTCACGTTATTATACCGCACAAGCACCACCAAAAAGGAACACGACGGATTGCCCGAAGTTTTGCGTGTAACTGGCGATTGTTTTTCTAATAACCCGGAGTTTTCATGAGAATTTCATGCATTGTGGCGCATGCTACAGGGATTAACTTATCCGCATTTCAAATTCGTATTTAAAGTTTAGACAGTTTCCGAAATCAATTTATAATAATAAAATAAGTATGGAAGTAAAACTAGAATTGTACGGATCTTGGTCTTTTGGTTTCAAGATTACCGGAAGGGAATCAATCACTTTTGGATATTGTTTGTTATACTGAACACACTATTTACTACGACCATTACACAAATACTCACAATTACAGTAAGAGCGAGCGTTACTGTTGTGGTAGCAGTATACAGTGTGTTCAGTAGAAGTATCTCGAATTTCCAGTTTAGTAGAATTTGTTATTCCATGATTTTCTTCTTCTCTATCTTCTCTAGTATTATTATACCTACACTGGTGTACCGGTGTTTTAACCAAACACGGTCATCTAAGTCGCCATCTGCACACCATGGGCGTTACAGAAGATCCGGAGTGCTACTGGTGCATGGAAGAGGATGAAACTTTATCTGTGAGTTCCCAGAACTCACGCGAACGCGGTTCGAACACTTTGGTAAGCGTCACAGCTTCCCTAATGACATCAAAGGGTTCAAGCAAAAGCTTCTGACAGGACATCGCCCTTTAGTTACGTCAAGTGGGGCACGACGGGCCTATCTGAAGGTTTATGTGCTCAACGACCTCTTGGGTGCCCACAATGCTACTATGAACTATACCTACACTTTGCTTTGTGACATTTATTCTATAAGCTTGTGGTGGATTGTAGAATTCTACCACGGAATAATAAAGTCTTTCAAGAAGAAATGACGTTGTCAATCTCCAGAACTTATTAAATGTGTTTGCCACTTTCAATTCTGAGGTAGCTAAATGAATATTTTTTAGGCATTGAAGATGATGGGATTTTTCAGCAGATCGGTACTGGGTATTGTTGAGTAGATGCCCAATTTTTTTCTACTAGTGGGGTTAATGCAAATTGGTCTCTCAGATGAGTCATGAAAGTGTTTGCGAACCAAATAAATGAATTCTAAAATAAAAAAAGTGGGAAGAGTTGAAATTATGTATTTTTCAAAATATAATTCGCAATGCGTTCTACTACTTAAACCATGAATGTAACGAATAGCTCTTTTTAGTCATTTGAAGATAGATTCTAAGAGGTGTAAACTACAAGAAAGGCAAATCATAACGAATATGCGAGTAGTAAGTTGTTAGAGCAGTATGAGAAACTATATCTAGGGAAAAGCCCTTTTTCAAAGGATTCGTTGATTAGAGAACATAGAGCGTTAATCATCACTTCTTGAAAATTTAAAAATAACTTAGCTGATAACCCATAGATGCCGCAGGAAGCATTATTTTGAATGCTGAATAAGGTTTGGTCCTGCTCAAATCTATCTATAGATCTAAAGAGACTATCAGTGATTCTTTTGGAAAAAACGAGGAAAAAAAGTATTTGATTAACGCGTTTTGTTTCTTAAATCATTGATAACAGATCCCGCTTCTTTCGAGGAATTTTTAGATCTAGAGATGTGATTGTTGTGATAGTCTAGAATTCTTTTTGTTATTGTGAGTAAAAAATCTGTAAAATTTGGAATAAAAAATAGGTTCCAAAATAAAAAAACAGTTATTTGTTAGAGCTTAAAGTATTTTTTTGCTGCTTGAGAGCGGTTATTTTACTTTACGCACGAGAAACACAAGTTTTTTTCTACAGTTGTACTTTTAATAATTAAAACAGTTTTCTAAATTACTTTAGGTTTATAATAGGAGTTAATTATGTATAATACTCTGACATATTATGAATTTGTGTTTAATATGCAGGTACAATTGTTACAATTATTTATAATAATTTCAATTCAGAGGAAATTTCTTCCATAACTGAAGATTAGAAAGTTTGTTAAACTGCCGATGTAGATGGACACGATGAACCCAGCATATAAATCTCTTTCATTATTGTAAATTGGAAATTCGGTTGAACAAACGGTGTAGATGGACACGATCAAACCAAAATCTTTTGGCCTACCTCAATTTTGTTATTAATAACGTCTTCTGTACATCCACATTCGACAATTGAGTTTTCCTACCCTCCATATCTTTTAAATTGGATCAAATTGGCGCCCGAATAGCTGATGTTCACCTGAAGTAGTGCCCAGTGTATAATAATTATACACAAACTAAATGAATAGATTGAGTTTATTCTAAATTCATACCGTCTCCACTATCACTTGAATTATTTCCAGTGATATTATCTAAATCTTCTGTTTCATTATCCTTTAAGCTCTGGTTCCCAGTATTCAAATTGCCCACTCCGATTACTAGGTAGAATTGCATGTTTACTGGAGGTAATTATTTTAACAGCTAGGCAATATCTAAAATTCATTTTGGGGTTGAAAGTAATAGAATTATCGTACTTTTGTTCCAGATCTCTTGAGGCCATTAAAAGGATAAACGACATACTTATTTTTGTTATTATAATGCGAAGCACCTCTCGCTGTTTCACTATTTAAATAACTTTGCATTCTGGCACTATCGGCCAATTCAAAATTACACAGGCGCGGTTTCAAGAGAGGATCACGGGGGTCAAAACCACCCCCAAATTGTCTTATTTTCAGAAAACTTCAAAACTTCGTATAGTTTGAACAAAATGCCGAAATTAAAGGAATACAACTGAATAGTCGCCTATTGAATTTCCGAGTACAGTTTTCTTTTGTCTTTTCTTTCTTTCTTTTTTTTATTTCAATTCGTGACCACCTTCCCTCTCCCCCAAACTGAAAAGCTGAAACCGCGCCTGAATTACAACTGCTGAATGTCTGAATAATAATATTTTCGTTTCAACTCGCATTTATCTGGTTCGGAAAAATTGAAATAGAGGCGGCTATCCTCTTATTGTCCAGAAAAAGACAGATATTTTTTGGGGGATGAAGAAATTTTGGTATTATAGCGCTATCTATTATCCTATAGCGTTTTGATAAAACTAGTTCAACAAAAATCGATTGCGGAAACGTTCTTCCACATATTTAAAAAAATGACGTGAGGTGGCTTTAAATTGCAATATTTTTTGTTGTGGAATCTGAAATTTTCAAAATAATTATCCTAAATATCAACTACAGTCATTTTTAGCAGTTCGTCTCGTCGGAGACCCCAGCAATTCCGAGAATTAGAACATTTTTTTTGCAACAGATACAAGGGCTGCTCAAGTTTTGAGATATGACAACACTAATGTGAATATGTCAAATAAGACATTGCCATCAGGAAGTTTGACATACGAGTGCTATATGAGTTATTTCCGGATACTTTGAACATTCATCTTGGCCAACAAATGGAATTGAATCGATAAACTTCCTTCGACTTTTGGTGGTGAGTCACAATCTCGAGCCACCGCATTTCGCTGGATTTCCGAATTCAATCGTGGTGGAACTTCGCTACAGTTTGAATTTTGTGAAGCCAAAATCGGCTGTTATGCCAGAGAACATCGATGCTAGACGTAAACTGATACAGCAACATCGTCGTGTGACATAACATGAGATTGAGGCATAGGCAATAATTCAATTCGCATACATTTAATATTGCATGAACATTTGGCTTTCAAAAAAATTTTATCACGCTGGATATCGCATAATTTGAAAAGCTTGTGTCGATTGGTGCAAAGAATGCTGAAAAAATTCAATCGCGGTATCGCCGTGATCATGGATCTACTATCCAAAACTAAACAACAAAAGACAGTATGAATAGCATTTGTATGCCAGAAGTGTTCGAAAAAATCATCGAATTGATAGATTATCCGCCGTACAGTCCTTGTTTGGCACCCAATGATTTCTTATTATTGTCTCAGATCAAAAATTTATTGCGAGGTCTACGTTTTTCTATATCTGAGGAAGCGGCTGATGTGTTCAAATCCCATGTTTTGGAGATATCTTAGTCGGAATGGAGAAAATGCTTCGACAATTGATTCAACACACACAAAAATGTATTGGATCATAATGAAGAATATATTGAAAAACAATAAAGCCATACCAAATTATATATATTTGGTTTTATTTGTCCATATCAATACTTAAGTAGCAACCCTCGTAATACTCATCAGGTTCTTCAAGATATTGCTTATGTCAATTGTATTTATGATTTTTTTGTTAGAAGCTTTGTATTTGCCGCGTTATATATTAGTTTTATTTGCCGAGATCGTTCTTACTACCAGTTTCCAATCTAGCTTAAATTTGGGTGTATAAACTTGGTTGGGAAATTTTAATGCATCCAATCGTCGGTATCGCAGGTTTTCTGCGGTTTTCTTGCAACCTGGTGAACCGATTTTCCACCCAAATGGCCGACGATAGGAAATAAAGCAGCCGCAGCTGTACCCGCTCCCTTTTAAATTTAAAATTACCCCAAAAAAAACGAAAAATCTTACAAAAAACAAAACGAAAAGGACCGTTTTTACTTGCAAGCATTCTTTTCGATTTCTTCTAATCAAAAATCCTAAATCTTTGTTTTTCCTCCTCCAGAAAAGTTCGTAAATACAACCCCACGCAACCACCACAACCCCGGCCCTGCAGAGAGAAAATTCCTATATCATAGCCCACTCCAACAAACCCTCCTACTATTAAAATATTCATTATTGTAACAAACTCTATCCAACTCTCTTTTTATTTTAACGCATCTATCAAATAGCACGGTTATTGCACTTTGGTTTTTCCAAAACTTTTCTGATGAAAAAAATTGGACAGTAAAGATTAGGAAATATCGCCAAGTTTTTTGCCACTAAACCACAGAAGGGTTGACGGAATTATAAAACTATCCGAAAAATAGCAAAAGGTTCAAAATAATAGTAGTCTCGTATGTATTTGAATAAAATCATATCTCAGAAGTAAAATTCCATTCAAAAATTAAGTAAGATTTGGAAAATCCTTTTAAGACGAACCTTTATTTTACTTTATATGAGGTTCAACTCAACGGTGCATAATATGTTGCCTGTTTTCTACTTTTAATAAACCAAATAAAGTTTAAAAAATTCAACACATGGTAAAATGTCATTCCAACGAGTTTATATCTTAGATAACCTTTACGTATGGGTATATTAAATGAGGCTATCAAATGTTATGTTATAAACATGAACTTTACTATCTATTGTATTAATAAAGTTGTGCTAACATTTTGTAACTCGAAGATATAGTAGTGATCTAACAAAGTAGTTTGAAAAGACGAATTGTGCAGTGTATCTCTGTGTTGTTAAAAAAAATGAAAGAACAAAGTGGCATTTTAAGGTTATATAGAAAACCTGGATGTACAACAACCAAAACAATTGAAATTCTTCGGAAGTTGCAACAAACATGTGGTAAATTGAAAGATATTGAAACGGAAGTATGTTTCCATATTGAAACTACTTCTGCTCTAGAAGAAAAGGAAATAAATATTTTGAAATGGATACTTCGAGATCCTCTTGCTCCTAAAAACTTGACTGAAAAAGAAAACTTGAAAACAACAAATAACAGTATCTTAATTGAAGTAGGACCAAGATTTAATTTTTCTACCTCAAGTTCTACAAATGCAGTGTCAATTTGTCAAAATCTGGGATTGATGAAAGTTACACGTTTAGAAATTTCACGTCGCTATTTATTAATTTTTAATGATCTCAAAGTTTCTTCGGAAGTAGAAAATAGTCTAGCATCTCAATTATATGATCGTATGACAGAATGTAGGTATACCCCAGAAAATATCCCAAAATTAAGTTTTAATGAGAAACTTATCAAAAAAGAAGATATAAAAGAAGTAGATATACTAAAAAAAGGTGCAGACGCATTAAAAGCAATTGATAGTGAACTAGGCCTAGCATTTGATGAAGCAGATATCTTATATTACACAAATTTATTCAGAAATGTTCTAAAAAGGAATCCCACTAATGTAGAATGTTTTGATTTGGCTCAATCCAATAGTGAGCATAGTCGTCATTGGTTTTTCAAAGGAAAGATGGTAATTGATGGAGTAGAACAGAAACAATCACTTATAGATATGATTATTGAAACTCAAAAACACACAAATCAAAATAATGTTATAAAATTCAGTGATAACAGCAGGTAATTTTCATTTTCTTTTATTTTAAGGTAAAAAACTGGAAAAAGACAAAAGAACATAAAATTCATGTTTTTGTTGCTTCAGCTGAATCATTTCATTCTAATTTTATCAATTCTGACTTTATCCTTCTTCATTCATGTTCAACATCGACTTATTTATGTTCTCAGACTCATATTACTCCATGGAAGGTATTTTCAATTATATGGTGGTCGTGAAACTAAATCAGCTCATTTTTGGAGGAACATTATGTTTTGTTGTTCAGATTAACATACTTAAAAAGTCCCCACCCATTCGAGGGTGCAAACAATCCCAAAAATATTCTAATTGCAAACATATTTTTATTTTTTTCCAATTATCTTATTTATGGCTTTTTTGAAAAAAATGGTGGATTTGTAAATGTAGAATAATAAAATTACCTATGACTTCTGTTCTGAAATTAGTTTTTTTTCATAATTTTCGAAAGAGATTAACATTTTTGATATTTCTACTACTTTCAGCCTGATAATGGCTCGAAAGCGAGAGCCAAAACGTCGAGAATTTTCAAAATTTCACTGTGGTCAACAATAATTCAAAGTCAGCATTAATTTTTTAGTGTAATAATTATGTTCCATGGAATGCAAATAGCATTGTATTACTGTTGTTAGTCAATGTAAATTAATATAAAGAAAAATGAGTATAAAATCTTGCTCCAATATCATATTTTCTAAAGAGACCATGATGACCATCAACCTAGCTCAATTTTTATCAAATAAAAACAACAAGATATTTTGTATTGCACAACTATGTCAAACAGTTGGGTATTTCAAACCCAAAGTAATGCAAATAGACTGTTTGTTGATAAATTGTTTCAATTAAATAAAACAGAAAATTTGGTCAAATTGGTTGGAAAAGATGCTAATTCAATCGTATTACTATTATTCAAAGCAAACATGGACAATATTTTTATGATAAGACCAGGAAGTGCTGCAAAAGCCAACAAAACAACAACTATAATTTTATTTTATCATGCCATTTCTGGATGTGGTACTTCTGCAATTTATCAAAAAGGAAAATTGTCCACATCAAAACTTCTAGAAAAGCGCCAAGATTCACAGACCGAGACTATTAAAATATTGATCTGAACTGCAAGTCACAATGTTCCTCTAAAAATAAATTTTAGGGAATTTTGTTCCATGAGTAGCCCTAAATGAACTGGAGTATATGGTAACTCTCTTCATCTGCTTTGTTCTACATTTTGTTTCCTTATTTTTTTTAGTACCATTGTTCTAGTTCATTATTTACTTATATTTAGTTCCTTTTATATTTTCACTTTTTTAGTGCTATCAAAGGATTTCATCATAGAAGCTTGAGACCAGTAACAGCAGGATCAGTTAGTGAGTTGAAACAGATACCAACCGAATCCCATCTTATATTTACAGCTGAAACTCATAATTTCCCAACTGGTGTCGCTCCTTTCAGTGGAGCTACAACTGGAACTGGAGGAAGAATACGAGACGTGCAATCTGTTGGTCGAGGAGGATATTGCATTGCCGGTACTGCCGGTTATTCAGTGGGCAATCTTCAAATGCTCGGTAAGTATATTTGCTCAATTTATTAATTTTTGGAATTTGAATTCATTGAATGAATAATAATTATTGATATAATTTTCTTTTTACTTCTTAGACCTTAGACTAATTTTCTTTGAAAAGAGATCTAAAATCAAGGCAAATAATCACAAAAAAATTATTGCGATATATACCAATTATTGGTAAATGGAATAACATTTGACTACAGTTTTGGATTGAAATCACAAATTTTGGTTAATTTTTTTTAATTCTATATAAATATTGCTTTTGAGATATATATATATATATATATATATATATATATATATATATATATATATATATATATATATATATATATATATATATATATATATATCATTGGATAATATTTCTTTCAAAATCAAAAAAATGTCTCCACTTATATATATCAACACACTGGATGTTTCTAAATTATTTATTAACAGAACTCAAGAAGGTTAATGGAAATTGAGGTTTATAACTTTATATCTAATATTTTGATTTTTTACCTTTAACATGTGCTGCTTTTATAATCAAATTGATTTTTTTAATATGTTCATTCAGAACATTTAGGAATATTCGATGGCTGCATAATTATAAAGGTAAAGAGCAAGTTATAGGAAGGAAAGAAGAATGATCTCATTATATTATCTTCAGTGGTTATGAAGGGATTATGATTCATGATGTTTTGGTATTTTAGGACCTATCAAAATCATAGTTGTAGCATGGACTATCATCCATTTGATACAAAAAATGCATAAATAATATAAAATTGTCTTTTCTCTTGTAAAAACCATTTCTGGTGAGGTATAGATACTTGTCTATTAGTGGTTGTTATGTCCAAGTAATATTTTTTAAAAAAATTATATCTTGAATTTTAAAAACACCCACTCAACCTACCTAAGTAACGATTTCTTTCAAATCCAAGACAGATTGAACTAAATGTGGATGGCATTTAAGTTTAGTATACAAATTTTCTTTCAGCTTAATGTAAAAAAATGAGGGAATAATATCGAAATGGTAATATTGTTATATTATTTATCGACAAATTGTTCAGCTAATAATGTACATGTTTGACTGATTAAATTAATAATTAACGAAGTTAAAAAATATTCATTAATATGAACCAATCTTGTTACTAAAAATTAAAACAATTTAACAAACATGTACTCTGATAGTGGGATTTTTATGTTTATTAGTAGATTTACAAAATTTCCAAAATGGTATGTAAACATAATATTCTCCAACATAAAAATTAAGGCATAATTTTGATTTTCTAATTTTGAAAAAAATTGAATGGATGTTAGAAAAAAAAAAATTCTACATGGATTTGGATAGGATACTTTACAAATATACATTTAATTAAAGTTTTCCAGAGACGGCAAAAAATTAATAGTATACAGGAGACTAATCGGTAAATCTGATGCTAGTTGCCAGAAATCTGGGGATCACATGGAAATCTCTTTGTTTGTTGATAGCACTACAAAATCTTATCAAGCTAAAGCAGAAGCTTCTCTTCACTTCCCTGACCTAGTATTTGGCATTAAGTTGGAATTTCTGGAACTGTTAGTGACGTTTATGCTGAACACACTGTTTACACTACCACTACACAAAACTTGTTTTGATAACGAAGTTATCGTCTTCAGAGAGTCTCTGAAGATAATAACTGGGTTATCGAAACGCGCGTCAGACAGTGTAATGGGAAGCTTTCTTTGATCAATGTATTAGCTGTAGCACGTTCTTCAAGGGGTAAGGTTTGACGAGAGTTAGTGTTCATGTAAGTTATAATCAAGTTACTGACCTAGATAACCTACAAGGACCAAATGATTTCAAATTTCTTGCATTGAAAATGTATTATTCTAGAATAATATATAAGAGGTGCTTTAATAATAATATGCACTCGTCATGACAAAAAACTTAATCTACCAAATATCTAGGTTATTCTAGAAAGCCTTGTATAAACGAAAGCCTGGATCACATTAATACTGAATTGTGAAGTGATAAAATTTTTACAAATATACGAAATTAGATTATACTTTTATGTAGTGGAAGTTTTAATCAATTTCTTGGACATTATCAAGGTTGTTACTAATGTCCTTTGGGGGCATTTTGAAATCACTTGTTTTTGTATTATTGAGCCATACTTTTAGTTAATTTCATCAATGTTTACTGACGTAACATCACTGAATACTGTAATAAAATAGTTTATATTTCAATGCAATATTATTGATAAATTTGACGTGATTGATTGTTTTTTTCTAATTTATTGACGTCTATTTTTAAAATAAAATAAATTTGTATACTACATTCTCCAGCAAAATCACAGCATATTCTGTTGTTCTTCAAGTTTTTTTTACTCATTCAATTTTATTTCCGCCCAATTTCTCTGCCTTTAATAATAGTTATTTATGTAACTAGCGTGTAAAGTATTTTTTTTCGACGAATGTGAATATTACTAATCGAAAAAAGCCTTTACCCACGAATTACATACTATACTTTTTCTACTAGCGAAAATTTGATCAAAATACATACGTGTAATGTAAAGTTTCTCCACGCACTAGTGCTTAAAGTTTGTATAATGCAGTAAATGGTTTAGTTTAAAATAAGTAAACAACCTAGTTCTGTAGCTTTATTGAACTTAAAACTAAATCAACCCCAACGTTCGCCAAATTCATAATCTCACCCCCTAATTTTATGCTGCAACTATTATGATGATTGGAGAAGGCCTCTCTCAATTATTATAAATCAATCAAATTTCATGTAGAACCATCGTCGAATTGGCAACGATCTAATCTATTGATTCAATTTTTGTCAAAATATAGGGATAAGGAGATATTTCTTGATTTTGAATACTAAGCCTAAGTGCCAAACCTCGTCAAAGGCTTGGCTAAAATCTAAGAAGACAGCTGTGCAGTACTGCTTGTTTTCCATTCCAATGTTTATGTTGTGTACAATTCTATGAACCTGCTGGATAGTACAGTGTTCTTTTCGAAAACCAAATTGGTGGTGTGGTATCCATTCCTCTGTTTCAGGGTCTTAGTTAATTCTTTGGAATAGCAGTCTTTCAAATCTTTTGGATGCGAATATACGGGCCTATATGAGGAGAACTTCCAAATAGATTATAAAAATACCATACTTCGTGGTATTAATAGATTCAAGAACTTATCAAACTTTCTGTAAGTTTAATTATAAAACTTAAATTGTAGATTATGATTTACCATGGGAAGATAAAAATTTTTCATATCCATCAAATTTCGCTCCTCCATTACAAATTTTAATAGAAGCCAGTGATGGAGCTTCAGACTATGGTAACAAGTTTGGAGAACCTCTAATTTCTGGTTTTGTCAGATCTTTTGGACTTATAGATGGATCGGGAGAACGTAAAGAGTGGATAAAACCCATTATGTTTAGTGGAGGTAAGTGAAAATATGCAGTCTTGTTTTTACTATTCACAGCCTAGAACACTTAGCAACGTTTGCAGATGATATAGCAGTGATTTCATCAAACACAAATTCAACTGAAGCATGAGAAAATCTTTAAAAGCTATTGACATTTTTGAAATTCTGTCTCAAAAAATGGAAAATACAAGTAAACACAAATAAATCGAACCAAATTACATTTACCACTAAAGACAACAACTGTCCCTAAATTTCAATTGAAAATAGGATTATTTTAGTGAAAAATGAAGTGAAGTATCTAGCCCTCTGTCTTATCTGAAGGCTTACATGGAATGCATACATCAAGGATTAAAGAAAACAACTAGACATAAAAATCAAAAATATGTATGGTCTGATAAATAGAACCAGCTAACAATAGAAAATAAAATTCTAATATACAAAATCATATTTACCTGGAAAAGAATAACATTGTTGTTATTTTTTATTGTATAATAAAAGAAAAATTTTTATTGTTTATAACTAATTGTTTATTTAATAAACAATAAAAATTTGAATAAAAACGAATTTTTTTAGCTATCCAAGATCAAAATTAATTATGATTTAAAAATAAATTGGAGCCTTGATATTAAATATAAATTGTCGACAAAATTTGTTAATTGAAAAATCCTTTTTTCAGCAACAAAAAAAGTTTTTCAAGGAATGTTTTTTTAAATCATAATTTGTATTGGTTATTATGATTCAAAAAATAATATTTCAATTATCTTATAAATAGTCCATTTGTTTATAACAATTTTTTTACTGTTAACAGCAATCAGAAATACATTTTCTATGAGCTATTCTGTTGACTATGGACCTATAGGTTGCTCTTGGAAGATTTCTCCAGTGAGAATGTCTCTTGCACTTTATTTGAGATCAATTGGCCAGCTTCGTTTCAGCCTTCTGTTGTTTAGTTCTTGGGTTAGTGGTAGTAGTAGATTAGGATGGCTATCCAGCTTTAAGTAGTGGTTACGGCTTCTTTCTTGAACTGTCTCTTGTATTGTTGTAATACGGAGGTGCATTGACTAGTGATCGAAGGATTTTAGATTGTCCTCGTTGTATGAGAGCAATACTAGATTTGCTGGCACATCCCCATATTTCTTTTTCGTAGGTCCTGATGGATATGATAACTACCTTAAATAATAAGATTTTATTTTGTAGTGAGACTGACGATCTTCTTCCGAGTAGCCAATATAGTTCTCAGAAGTTGAGAGTCTAAGTGTAATCCCAGATATTTGATACAAGAAATTTAGTGTATCACTATGTTGTTAATAGTAACTGGAGGACATTGGCTTTTTCTTAGGGTAAATGTTATGTGCTGGGATTTGTTTTCATTAATTTTCATTCTCCACCTTTCGAGCCATTCTTCGATCAGGAATAAGTGGTCTTGGAGATTGGCAGAAGCTATTATTGGATCCTCATGTATAGCCAGTATAACTGTGTCATCAGCAAACGTGCCTGTAGTTTGTGGTTGGAATGTCAGAAGTATATATCAGGTACCGGACTGGCCTTGTGGAACTCCAGCTTTAATAGGTTCAAATTCTGAGGTCTTATCACTTTTGTTCTGATCTGTTTGACAGATATGACTGAAGCAGAGCCTAGTATCAATTGGGTACAAAGAGTTTGATATTATGTAACACACCTACAAGCCAGACTTTATTGAAAGCCTAGTTAACATCCAGGAAGGCTGCCGAGCAGTATTTTTTTTCCTCTATACCTGTATTGATGGCATGCACTACTTGATGTCACTCTTGAACTGTGAAATGTTTGTAGCAAAATCCTAATTGGTGATCTGGAATCACATTAAGGATAAGGTCTATACTCTGTAATAACAACTTTTCTAAGACCTTAGATAATGTTGTTGGACGGCTGATTGGTCTGTATGATGTGACGTCCTGTAGCTACTTCCTGGTTTTGGAATGAGGATAATTTCAGATTTTTTTAGTTCCTTGGGCTAATAGTGTAATCTGAATATGGCATTAAATATATATGTGTTAACATCACTGAAGCTTTAGTGGGTAGTTGTTTTAGCATTACAGGAGTTATCATATCTATTCCAGTGCCTTTTTATTTTTTGAGGATATCACTTTCGGGTTTGTGAGTTTTATTGATGTTTGGCTCTCGTCTGGATAGTTGAGTGGAGTATTAATAAGATTGTTATGTATAGGGAAGTCATTTTTTAAACAATAAAATATAAAAACTATATAAATTCATTTTTAGAAAGCTTTAGGTTAGGCTAGATTAGGTTAAGTTTGGTTAGGTTAATAAAAAACGAATTGATGCTAGTATTACAAAAAAAATTTTCGTCATTTTCGTCAGCGACGTAAATTGTTAATAACAATGAGAAAATTAACAATTTTTTTTATTCTATTGACGACAATCTGTTCCAAAGACTTCAAAGAGTGTTAATTGCTAGTATTTACCATGTTAAATAATATTTTTTGTTGAAATATTCGAAAGGGGCGTAGTTTTCGCTAACCGAGTACCCATTTTTGGATGTATTTTCATCCCACTATAAAAATTATAAATATTTTCTCCTAGTTCCGAGAGTTAGGACTTATTTTAGAAAATTTCCTCCGCTTTTCGAATATTTTCTCATTTTCAGAATATCTCACTAAGTTCTTTTTTTAGTTAATTGTTTATAACTTTTTATAATTTTTGCGAACGCATCTTCAATGTTTTCAAAAATTTTCTAAGCGATTGCGAATCAAATGACCCCTCAACCATTGTTTTAGGAGCCGGTGAAAAAGTTTTGGCCTAAAAAGCACTCGTTGACTAGACTATAAGATGGAAATGAGCTTTATCAGAAAATGAGATGTTTGTAAAGGTTGGAAAGCAGTACAAAGCAATACATGAACTTTTTTTTTAGACACCTTGTATATTTTGATTGTATTATTCACTGTCACTTGTCGATTTCTTTGGTCCAATTGTTTTCATTGTTTCTTTAGTTCTTACAACTATTGCTAGTATCGTTTATAATGTTCCTATTTGTACATTGCATCCTGTCTCATGTTATTGCATCATTCTACTATTATCTCCATTGTCAGTAATACATACACATTCATATGTAGTTACCTATGGCCTTTATTCTGCATTTATCATTCCTTTTATATTTATTTTTTAATTCTAAATATTTTCTTATTTCTTTTTCCGCTTCTATTTATAACATGACGAATCATCTTTTTTGCTTCTCCTCAATCACTTTTTCATCAATACCCTCATTGATTGCAGCTGGGTTTTCATCTTATTTATTGATTTAAATATGAAAAATTACTTATAGGTATTGGTAGTATGGAAGCAGACATGACTGAAAAATTAGAACCTAAAATTGGTCATCAAATTATAAAAATTGGAGGACCTGTTTATAGAATTGGAGTTGGTGGAGGATCTGCGAGTTCTGTTGAAGTACAAGGAGATAATAAGGAAGAATTAGATTTTAATGCTGTACAAAGAGGTAATTTGTTATTTTATTATTTCACTATAATAATAAAAATAACAAGATTTTATTTTCCAATTTTAACTGTCCGGAAAGAACTTGTAAGTGCTAACTTTTTTAAAGATCTTTTCATTTGATTTATTCTTTATTTTAATTTCCAGGTGATGCTGAAATGGAAAACAAACTGAATAGAGTGGTACGTGCCTGCTTGGAATTAGGCTCCAAAAATCCTATTATTAGTATTCATGATCAAGGAGCTGGAGGTAACGGAAATGTCCTGAAAGAACTCGTTGAACCCGTTGGAGGAATCATTTATGCCAATAGATTTGAGCTCGGTGATCCTACAATCAATGTTCTAGAATTATGGGGAGCTGAATATCAAGAAAACAATGCTCTGTTGTGCAAAAAGGAAGATCTGAAACTTTTGAAAAGTATTTGCGATAGGGAAAGGTGTCCAATTAATATTGTCGGAGAAGTTACTGGTACTGGTAGGGTTGTGCTTGCTTTAGACGAGACACAAAAAGTTACTCCATTCAATTTGGAATTAGAACATGTGTTAGGTAAGTAATTTACTTATACAATTCCCCTGTAAGAAAATGAACAAGCACAATTCTATTGAATTAAGTGAGAGTTGATGCTCTTGCTTGCATTCCTCTTCTACTTTTTAAGCCACATTTTTTGCTTCCATCGGTACCTTTACTTGTTACAAAATGACAAATAGTCTTAGATAATGATTGCATATGTACTATTTCAGAGAAGTTTCGCTGATTTTTAATAATAAAAGAAGTGTTTTCATTCTCTTTTTTCAAAGGTTTTTACTTTTAAATCTATCCACTGATAGGCATTGGTCCAAATTATTCATTGTAGTTTCATAATAAAATTTCACATCGTCATAAATCCCAATTAACCCATTAATATCCAGAATATAAATATAGAATTTTATGAGTTATAGTTTTTTTATTTTGAGAGTGGGTCGCTAGTGACCCCTTAGGAACTTAAGAAAATTAATAGAAAAAGTCCAATGTGTTTATTTCAACAAAATAAAAGAAATACATTATTAAAATTTTTACATGTTATGTACTTCATTGATACACTTGTCATGTTGAACTTGACAACTTTTTTATGCTTTAGTTTTATTTTTATCGTCCTTCCAAAGAAGTACAACACACAGAAGCTCTTTTGGGTCTAGGTATTTTATACTTAGTTCCATATTTTTTTAAAAGGTACTGTGATATCTCTCTCCTAAACTGGAGATTGTCTTTGTCGTATCCATAAGCGCGTGCCAATCGATTGGCATTAGCTACACACAGGTCGATCATCCAATGCAATATTGGTGTGTACCATTTTTTGCCTCTTATTTGGTCTACACTTTCCATGTACTTGCTGTACATTTTGATTACATGAGGTTGCTGTACATCTACTTTCATTTGTTTTTCACAGAAAATCTTCGGTATCTTTGGATGGGTTCTACATCATACTCATTCGACAACACAGTTACGACATTATTGTCCTTCCATCTAATACCTATAACACCAACGTTCTTACCTACCGCACTATCCATAGTTCTCCTTTAAGAAATGATCAAAATAAAATGAAAAATACAAACCAGGTAATTCTTTTTGTAAAACGTCAGCTAAGTTTAACACTACTGGTTAACCAAGACCTAGACTAGTTGTATTGGCAACTTCTGTGGTTTTTCGTCCCTGATACATTTCAAATGGCAAGCAATAACCTGGCTTAGTGCTGATAACCCAAGCTTTATAGCCAAATCGTATGGGCTTACCACGTATGAATTGCTTGCAGCCACGTTTCCCATAATAGAGAATCATTGATTCATATATGGATAGATTATGCTGTAAATGTGCATATTGCAAAAATTTCTTATTTAAAACATCAATAATTGGTCGAAATTTAGCCATTTTGTCCCCTTGAACTAGAACTGTGTTATACGCCTTATGAAAAAACTTTGGTGGGTAAATTTAGTATAAAACATGTAAGTCAAGTTATTAAGTTTTAGTTCACCATTAGTCTCTGAAGACCATAACTTGGTTATCGAATCGCTCGTCAGTCAGTGTAATTGTAAGTGTTGGTGTAGTGGTAATATAAACAGTGTGTTAACTAAGGAAAAATCTATCTAGACTTGTTGCAATATTTATTTTCTACACTTTGTTTTCCCACGTGAATGGCCTAGATTTTGTTACTAATTTCCATGCATAATTAGGAAACCACACTTAATCATATAAAATTAAAGAGGGTGTTTGTATTCGTAGATCTTTGACAATAATTTCTAGTTTCCTTTTACTTTTCTTCACCCAAAGTCTAGGTTTACCCAGCAATATACATCTAGCTCTTTTTACTGTAATGATGATTTTTATTTTTCAGGTAAAATGCCACAGAAAGTGTTCAACTTACAAAGAAAACCAGTCATAAGCAAACCAGTTGAATTGCCAAAAGCATTATCAATCTACCAGTCACTTCAAAGAGTGTTAAGGTTACCATCTGTAGGGAGTAAAAGATATTTAACTAATAAAGTGGATCGTTGTGTTACGGGTTTGATAGCTCAACAACAATGTGTAGGTCCTTTGCACACACCATTGGCAGATGTTGCCGTTACTGCAATCTCTCATTTTGGATACGTAAGTGTATATTATTTACTATTGATGGTACTGGCGATAACTTTATAGCATATGTCGTTTTCACAGGTTATTTATGTAGTTTGAAAAACACTCATTGCATTTAAAAAAAATATTATACTATTTAATACGAATCCCTAAATTGATTTTTCCAAAGCTGTTCCAAAAATTTCTAAGTTTAGTTAATACCAGTGGAAAGTTTGATAATAAATTTAGAAAATCAAATGTGTGTAAACACTTTAGTCGATTAAAAGTTATGGTAAATTTTTAGTATCCACGTTATATCCTTCCTGAGGGACTCTACATATGGTAGAAATATGTTTAGTTCCTCATAACTCATCCTGTGTAAAGAATGGAAAACAAAAATTTATTATATATTCAAAAAGATCTACCTAGATCATTTATATATCAATGTTTGATTAGTAATATTATATTTCAAGTTTCTTATAGTACCACATATACAGAGTGTCTATTAATCCAATATTTAAACGTAGGATACATGACATTGTTGCCATGCTCATCCTGCTTGTTCCTAATGAACCCCTTCCTTTGGTACAAACCAGACCTTTGATGTTGTCTTGGGAACCTTAGTTTCATTTGTTTTCAAAGAATAGAAAAGCTGTACATGTATTTTTGATCTTTCTACTGCAACTGCCTATGCTAACAAATCTATTTTTTCATTGCCTTCAATACCTACATACTTGTGTCTTCAGGCTCAGTATGATGCACATTATTTCTAAATTCTGAGCTTTTGAAGAATCTTATTAATATTCTTCACCTTTCTATGAATCTACATAACTTTTTTGAATTTGTCTATTGCGAGAAAATTTAGTAACACTGCTATTTTTTTGTTACTATAGTTTAATGTTGTAGCTGCAAACAACTGTTCTCTTGAAATTGGACCATAAAATCTGCACACCTTAATATCTCCACATCACCTTCCATGTGAAACAATTTGTCCTCATTTTGTAGTACCTTTTCTGGGCTTACAGTGTTATTATGGCTTCTACAAAGACTCAAATTTCTGAAAATAAAGAGACTCAGATAATAATAATCATAAATTTTTAAGTCAGTAAGAAAACTGAAGCCACATTAAGAAAAAATGCTGGATCAGGACCTAACCCACCTTCAACTACATAGTAAAGACCTATCCCTTGGATAAACCTAGTAAAAGGGGACCAATCCACATATTTCCAACAAATTAGATTTTAAAGAAAAATTCACTCAAATTTATCACAACAATATCTTTCTTGTTTGATATTTTCTGAAAATACGAAAACTGATAACTTTAAAGAACAAATATATGTGTTAACAAGGTTGCAAAAACTGAAATGGAATATTACTGGATTATTCAAAACTTGACGAGGATTAAGACATTCTAATCATTTTGTGGTTTTCAAAAACTGATAACTACCAATACATTTTACTAAATGGTTGGTTCTCAAACTGGATAGCATTTAAAAAAAGATATGTGTAAACAAGGTAACTTTAACGTAACTGAATTTTCCGATTGCAAGTCTTGTAACCAAAAAATCACATTTTTGAACTTCTTTATTGTGTTACTTTGATGATACCCCCTTGAGTATTAGTCTGTTCAATGTAACTTGATATTTTGACAAAAAAGTCCAATGACCTCAATAAAAATTATAAATGTAATTAGAAGATCCTGAATATTCTTATATATTTGGATTCTTCGGCTTCAAATACATTTGTTAATGTTAATCTGACTCCTCGAATGATGTTTGAGCTATAGAAAATTGACATAAAATTACTCCTAAAATACTAACTTTTTCCAAAATATTCGTGGAGCTTATTGAATACCGAATTTTAAAATATCAGTTTCTAAACCAAAACTTCTGGAAATGGATATAATGGTTGGGCCTGTATAGTAAATATCTCCAATAAATTACTTTAGATTAATGCATAAATTAGTTACAACATTTTCTGAAGCAATATAATTGAATGTGTAATTTCCAATTGTCTTATATATAATCAGATAGTTTGATTCTGAAACTAATATTTTAATTTTGAAATATACCTACAAAGCTAAATTTAAATAAATTGATTTACAGGCTACAAACTTAGCCATATTTTAATAACGGCATCTTGAGTACTTATCTTGTAAAAAGTCAAAAAAGTAAACTGTTTGATTCTTATTATTATTTAATTACCCAAATATCGCCATGTATCCAAATTTCACATCTCATTTTATATTGTTTAAACATTATTACACGATTGTCTTTCAGGAAGGTATAGCTTCCTCTATTGGTGAGCAACCCATCAAAGGTTTAGTGAACACTGCGGCTGGAGCTAGAATGACGGTAGTCGAAGCATTGAGCAACTTGGTCTTTGCCGGTATTTCTAATTTACGTGATGTAAAATGCAGCGGTAATTGGATGTGGGCAGCTAAATTACCAGGAGAAGGAGCTGCTTTATTTGATGCTTGTAAAGCTATGTGCGATTTAATGAGTGAATTGGGTATTGCAATTGATGGAGGTAAAGATTCCTTGAGTATGGCTGCTAGAGTCGGAAAAGAAACGGTCAAAGCACCAGGAACTCTCGTTGTTTCTACCTATGCACCTTGTCCTGATGTTAGGAAAGTTGTTACTCCAGGTAAAATGTTTTTTTCGTGTAGTTTATTAACAATTATCATCTCTACAAATTCTTCAATTTGAAATATTCATTTCATTTCTAGATTTCAAAGCGCCTTCTATGGGGAAAACAGGAAACATTCTTTTTGTAGATCTGTCTGGAGGAGATAGTAGACTTGGAGGAAGTGCTCTTGCTCAAGTATTCGGTCAACTTGGACAAGAAGCACCAGATCTTCATAGTGCTAAAGATTTAATAAACGCTTTTAATGCCACGCAACAATTGATTAAGGACGGTAAGTAACACTTTGCTAATCTTGATAATATTTTTAATATTTCAACATAAACTTCATTTATTTCAAATTTGAACGTATTTCCGGAACTAATACTAATATATTCCAATAATCTTAAATGGGTAATTCTCATTCTTCCATATTAGCAGTCTTTGGTGTCTCCCTTTTTGTGCATTGGCAATATCAAGTTCATTTTCCAATCTTCAGGGATCTTTTCTTCTATCCATGCTCTATTGAAAATTTAACCTAACCATAATTTAAATTAATAAAATTAATCAATAGATATATTTTAGGTTCAATTTTGGCTGGACATGATGTCAGTGATGGCGGTGTGATTGTTTGTTTGTTAGAAATGTGTTTTGCTGGAATGTGCGGTATGGAAGTGGATGTTCAACATAGACAAGGAAAACCACTTAATATTTTGTTTGCTGAAGAAGTGGGTTGGGTTTTAGAGGTATTGGACGGGGACGTTTCACATTGTTTCGATGTTTTCAGAGTAAGTTAATTACTTATATTTTTTTATTTAAAAAAACTTTGAATAAACCTAATTTGTAAAAAATTCAAAATTCAATCCTACAAATAACTTGTAATCTAGAAAACTATATGTTAATTTCAAATATATTTTAGAGTAACAATGTACCAGTTTACCAAATAGGTAAAACCGTTGGATATGGTATTAAATCTAAATTTGGAATTATATGCAATAATGCTTGTCTAGAAAGCACAATACTTCCTATAATGCAATTATGGGAACAAACTAGTTATAGGTATGTACGACTAAAACTTTTTTTCCAGAATAAAAATATTTTATCCCTCTCCTAAGTCTAGCTTGCCTTTCGTTTTTCCAAACCATTGGATTTCAAAATTTCGCTCTAATATTGTGATAATTGCTGAAATTTTACTTGCCCTTTCATGACTCTTGGTTCAAAATGTTTTTATTCATTTATTAATTTACCAGATTAAGAGTACATTACATTACAAAGTAATCCGGAAAACGAGTTTCCTGTTATTACTTATAGGACACACAAACATATAGAATGATATTAAAGTATAAGAAAAGAGAATAAATCTATTGGTAGATAGAAAGTGAAACCTATTATCCTAGAAGCAACTGGGTTAATATCCAAAGTTACTTCTAACACCATCAAAGAAGTCCTGGGAAAAAACAACTTCCTCCAAATGCAGAAAGCTGTGACACTTAGTATGGCACATATAGTATGATAAGGGCTGTGAAAATACAAAATACTCTTCAAATCAAGTAACACCCTAGGTGCACGGTGTGTACTCTGATCACAAAAAGCACTCAACGGTTGACAAATAACAGACTTGACATCGTGGTGGTGTAGCAGCATGGAGCATTTGGACATAAATTGCACTTACGATCAACCTTCTTTTTGGATTCCCTTAGTACCATTACATTGGGTATATGTCCAGTCTTATCAACTCAACAAGTTTTTCATCTACCATATTGAATTCAATTGTGCCAGCTTTTCATTTGTTATTGAGCTTTTGTTTCTTTTGGTATCAGTTGATGGCTGTCTAGCCAGTTAGATCATATTTAGTTGTAATATTGAGTCCGGTATTCCCTTGCTATTTCTAGATTTCATTATATTGACTGTTTTCAGAACGATTTCCTTTTATGACTTGTATTGTAGGCTTTTACTGCTTTGATGGGGATGTCATTCATCACTCTTCTCCGTAGACTGCCAAGAGACGCTAAGGAGTATCCTTGTCCTACTCTACTTGCAATCATACTTCTTCTATGATGATTACGCTCTGTTTTCCCTCTACAAAACCGAACTCATATCCCACCAGCCCCTCACATTTTTTTCTCTTCAGTCTTATGAAGATGAGCACTTTTTATTAACTTTCATTAACTTCTGTAGGATAATTCCGGGCCTGGGTGTCTTGTTATCTTATAATTCATCATATTCTAAATAACTCATCCAGGTTGAACTTTAAGGGAACCGAGAATAAGTGATTAACCATTAATATAGGCTTTTATTGTCTTAGTCAAGCTACTTATTTTAATCAGATTAACTTAAAGTTATCAAAATTATTTTCAACAAACTTTGTAGTGTTTAAATCACCAAGTTTCATATAATTCATTATTCAAGTGCATCAAAAAAGTCTTTAAATACATCAAAGTCTACAAAAATTTTTATTTTTCAATTCTAAGCTTATATAAATTTCTCTTGAATTAATTACTGGGTTATCTACATATTTTCCAGAATCGAATTACTTCAAACTATAAAATCTTGTGCCGATGCAGAGTTTCACTCACTTTCTAACCGTACCGGTCCCAAATATGTACTTACCTTCGATCCAGATGAAGATAAAATCGTGAAAGATGAAATTATTTCTGTTGCTGTGATAAGAGAAGAAGGTACCAATGGAGACAGGGAAATGGCAGCCGCACTGATTCGTGCCGGATTTAAAGTGTGGGATTTAACCATGCAAGATTTATTGGAGGGTGTAGCAAATTTAGATCAGTTTAGAGGTGTTATTTTCCCTGGTGGATTCAGTTATGCTGGTAAGTAGATATTCAGTTATCATCATTTTTAAAAACCTTAGACTGATTTACGAGGTTTCCTTCTACTTTTGTCTGTCCTGATATCTACTTATCATAAGTGATTTCTTGTCTAAAACATTTGTTTTCTGTCTTTGGTACTCCTCTGTATCTACATAGTGATCAATTAGCCTCGTTCATGCTTGATGAGCTAAAAACTTATTTGACACTAAATGGTGCTGCAACATTTCCTACTTCACACTATAATTCGAGAGGAAGTGAACGATTCAACTTGCTCTAAAATCAAAAAAAATTGAATATCAAGAAATGGCAGCAAGTTTTGATTGAATCACTCCATTTAATCAGGTCACTATTATGTACTGTAATAAACTGCAGGCCACATGAACTTGTGTGACATGATTTCAAAGATCAGCAAATGGTTCTCCAATTCCTTCTTGGCTAACTACTCCTGGTTCAGTTTTCTTAAAAAAACAAGTGAGGCAAGGCAAATATGAAACACTTTCAGACGAGGTTGTGCTTCTAGAAGCTAATTCTAACTACGGTAACGAGGCTACTGTTTCACCACGGCATCTAGCTCCTGATAAGTGACAATGGAACAAAAAATATCAACAAGGCTCGGAAGAGAAATAGCAAGGTGTTTTTATCAGATCCATATCACAAGCTGGTGCCAGTTCCTTCCAACGGTAATGATCAGTTAGTGCAAAAGTTTCCAGTCGACCTTAGTCCCATGCAGATCATGAAGATAACAGTAATGGGCTAATGGATAGTGCTCCGGACCGACGACTCTCACTCCGCTATCACGGTCATTTAGGATTCTCTTCGCACTCACAACGGCCCCAACGTGAAAGGAGACCTCCTGTTTACTTAAGAGACTACTAAAGCTAATGGGAAAAAAAGAAAAGAAAATGACCGGGGATGAATATCCTAGATTTATTTGTTGTTACCTTATATTATGATTTTATGTCATTATCAAGTATATCTTTTATCGCATTATTTAGTTTTCAGTTTATTAAAGCTTTTATTCCCGAAGTTGTTCATTACATTACAATTTTTTCATTAATATTTAACTTCAACAGCCTAATGTTACTTAAATATTTGTTAGACGTTTTGGGTTCGGCGAAAGGTTGGGCAGCCAGCATTCTTTTCAACGAAAAAGTACGAGAGCAGTTCAATAAATTTTACACTAGAAGAGATACTTTTAGTTTGGGAGTTTGTAATGGTTGTCAACTGATGGCGTTGATAGGTTGGGTAGGTACTCCCGTTACCGAAGGATCCAAACCAGATATAATGTTGAGACACAATCAATCCGAAAGGTTCGAGTGTAGGTGGAGTACTGTGAGAATTGAAAAATCAAATTCTATTATGTTGAACAATATGGAAGGATCGTCGTTTGGAGTTTGGGTAAGTATCCTTTATCGTTATATACGGTGCAATTTGAAAGTACCTTCTCTATTATCTTATTTATGCTATGTTTATGTTTATCTTATGTTATTACATATAAACCAGTGAATTTGAACTCAATATTGAATGTTGTAAAGTTCCCTTCCAGTGATGACAGATGACGTATTAGTAAAAAGTTGTTGTCACATTGTGACAAATATATTTTTAGAAACCATCTACACCATTGAGAGAAAGAGAGAGGTTAGTTGGGCTCTTCGTGGTTTGGATGAAGACATTATTCTCGGGGGGAAGGAATTTATTAGGTTAAGCCCTGATATAGGAATGATTCCTCTGTAGAGCTGTTGTGATGGATTGTGATGTACATTGCGATAGAATAAGACAACAGAAAGATAAAATGAAAAAGAAACGCCTTACAAACAAGCAACTCTACAGAATGTGGCTAGGCAGGTGGCCGGTACAGCTGCAGCTGTATTCTTCCCTATTGTCGGTCATTTGGCTCGTGAACTGGTTTTTCAGGTTAAAGGAAAACCGTAGAAAAAAATTGGAACACCGACGATAGACTCTATTCAAGAAATTTATTCAATGATACTAATCTTATTAGTAGCAGTTTTGGCAACTGACTTTGAGAAAGAGCGAAGCTGTGATTAATTAAATCAGTGAATACTGAAATTTAAAATGCATGTCTTATCTCTGGAAAGTTGTGAAAAAATTGACGTTTTGACAAATATAATTTGACAATTTGTTATGGTTCAAATTATTTAATATTCTATAATTTAAACTATCAAATTCTAAAAAGTGCGAAAAGTTACAAAAATAGAACAAATTCAATAACTTAAATTGCATCTATCTGTGAAGTCAGTCAAAGTACAGAGCATGGGGTTAGAAAAAAATGCACTCATGCAAATAAAAATGATTTATCAACTCTCATAACTTAATAGTGCAAATTTGATACAAATGACTATCTGCCAGAACCAAACTTTCTTGGGAGGAAAAGTTGATACACTGTCAGAAGTAATAGTAAATCCTACTTCTTAGATAACTCAAATTGCATCTATCTGAGAAGTCAGTCAAAGTACAGAGCATAAGGTTAAAAAATAAAAAGGCACCCATACAAATAAAAATAATTCATCAACTTGCAGAAGGTGACCATAACTGAAGACTGTATTTTTGTGAAAAAATGGACACAAAAGATAACCAACTGCCAGACCAAGTAAAACTTGTTACTTGTTAATATTCTACGTATTGTATTATAGTTACCAACCACCTAATTGTCTACTCACCCTTCTCCCTTAATAAAAGCACAATAGATATGGAACTTTCATGAATTAAGTTCAGAAAGAAACCAGAAAACCATCAATAAACAAATAATTCTATAACATCTTCTACAACTAGCAAGAGATGGAAAAACAGGTCCAAATGATAATTTGCTTATAACACGAGTTGAAGTTATTGTGCCTTGTTTGCCAAAACAACATGTGACGAAAATTATATTCTTTCTCAGTTGCAACAGTTAAGCAAAATCAGTTGCCTCATACATAAACTCATTGCTCTTTTATTTTTTAGGTTGCGCATGGTGAGGGTAGATTCACATTCAAATCGGACAGTATTTACGATACTTTGAAAAAATCAAACCTAGTTCCTCTAAGGTACGTCGACGATAAAGGCGAACCAACAGAAATCTACCCTATGAATCCGAACGGTAGTATAGAAGGTGTAGCCGGAGTGTGCTCTGAAGATGGAAGACATTTAGCAATGATGCCTCATCCCGAAAGATGTGTCCAACCATTCCAATGGGCTTATATGCCTACAAGTTGGGTTCACTTCGAGAGAAGTCCATGGGAGAAAATGTTTACAAATGCTTATGAATGGTGTAGACAAAACAAATATCACAATGTTTATTATTAAAGATAGTCTGTTTGGTACTGATAGAATATATCGATGGAGTTACGACAAAAGGGCGTAAGCGTCATTCAAATAACATGTTTTAGATATATATACCATTTTTTTCTATATTAGTGATTTTGATCAATCTCGTGCTAATAATTTATAGTAAACATTTTAACATTTTTGTTACTTAGGTATTTCAAAAATATCTTAGTTCTAAAAAAATTGTACATCCTACTTTTTCTCCACTTGCGCCCTTTCTGTTTTGTAACAATAGGAGGTAAGTGGCAGTTGAAATCTAAAACTACTCAGTATCATATCTATCGCTCATGCCACTTGCTTACAACTTATTTAAAAAATAGGTTAAAGACCTCATATGAAAAATTAAAATGATAAAGAAATCAAGTTATAATATTGTAATGTTTTTGTTATTTATTTATATGATTTATATTTATGGGGTTAATTAATAAACACTGTTTCTTACGTTCTTAATTTATTTAAATACTTCACACTACACTAACTTTTAATATAATTCACTTATCACTTAACTATTTATTTTTATTATAAACTGAACTAACTGCGTTGCACTAACTCCTAATATATATCCCAAAAGAATTTTCAAAAGCTCTAGAAAGAAACAAAACAAATAAATAAATAGATCTTCCTAGAAATTATTCAAAAGAAACAATGTAAATAAAGCGCATGTTATTATAAAAACTTACTTAGAACGGATTCCAGATATTTCCAAAGTACAAACTAATACAAACTCCTCATATATATCCTAAAAGAATTTTCAAATGTTATAGAAAGAAATAAAACAAATAAATAAATCTTTCTATTCTTAGAAATTATACATATAGTAGATTTCTGATCTCGGCAGTCTGATGCTCTCACCAACTCTCCAATAGAAATTGGAACTCGACTTCAATTTAGACACGATTTGACGCTAGACTTCGTAAGTATGTAGTGAGAAGTCGCATAAATGCTAATTGGGGAATTGCACTGTCCACGCCATCTGTATGATGCTCATTGTTATTGATTTTTTATTTATTTAAACAGATATGTAATAAAAATAAGCGTTCATCTCAAAATAGCATTCAAGGACTCCATAATCTTGCCAGTTGACGCTATGGTCTCTTTTGCCGATTGAATTTTACTCTTTTAAAATAAAAAAAATGCATAATTGGTTCGAGAGTCATTGTGTCTTTTAAGCATAAGATGTTTGTTCTCTCTTTCAGATTCTATAATTTGATGAGAAAGCGATTCAAGTTAGTTTTTACAGGAATGTTAAAAATCCTGATTTTATACACCTAAAAGTTCATAAAAAACTTTTTCATTCTTATAATATTCCAAAATCTTTTCAAATATCAAAGTTCTCTAATTTATTACTTTAAATGCTCGGGAAGTGAATATTAGCTTTCACTTTTAAATTTTTTTTTCAATTCATTCATATTCTTCAGACACTTAACCACTCCTCGCCTTTCACTAGTTGTAGACCAAAAACTAAAATTGGACATCGTCGTGTGTCGGTCCCCGTGCCCAACAGGTGAAATTCACCTGTCCGTGTCCGGTTAGTTTTTTTTTAATCACCTGGTGCTACGAGAAAATAGATTACTGGTTTGCCGATGGGTCGAAATGTAATGTTTTATATTTAGTTATAACGAAATTAGGGGAGAAAAATCTCATTCACCTTCGTTTTTATGTTTATTTCATTTTTAGAGTTGCCAATATTCACGAAAACGGTTATTTTTATATGAAAAATATTTTTATCGTGTTTTTTTTAAAGATATAAACTTATAATAGTACAAATTATGAAATTGATTTTTGATTTAATTGATCATAGTTGTTGATTTTTGAATACAAATAAAAGGAGAATTATTCATTGTGAATTAATAAACAAATTACTGTGTTATTGCAAAATTTTTTTAATCTCTCACAAATTTCTAAACACCTATGTTGTTCGAAAGTTATCGAGGAGATTGATAGTTCAAGGTTAACGTGAATTTGACTTCATGGATGTACATGATTTTTCTCTAAAAGTAGATCCACTCTTCCGTCGCAGATTGAAGCAACGTTATTGGCAACAACGCTATTGATCAGTTGATTTCTATCTGTGGATATACGGATTTAATAAAGCAGAGACCGGGTTTGCTTGTAATAACATATAAAACAAAAGTTTTTGGAAAAAATTTGTTCCCTTCAATTCTAAACTTAGAATCTGGTTGTTGCAAAAAACACAGATTGTATAATGTTTCAATTTTCATAGATGTGTCATTTGAATTTTTGTCAAATTATAACTTAATTGTGGCGTGGAATACCATGTTTAAACCTTCTAAAAAGTGAGCCTTTTTGAAGCTTTCACCCAGTCAAATAAATTGGTGGAAGGTGCAAAAGACGAGTTACGAACACCAACTGGAATGTTGGCTCGCCGATTTTGAGTTTCCCACATGACCATCAGTCGAGAATTAAAGAGAAAGAGAGAAAAGGTCTAAAAATGCCTAAAGATCAGTTGGGTAAAAAACCTGATATGCTGTCGTGCATTGAGACGTCACTTCACAGAGAAAAGAGCTGTGATTATGGATTAGGAAAAATATTTCACCCATCATATTCAGAAATTGAAGGCAATTATGGATTTTACACAGATGACATAGAAAATTGTACCAATGACGTTAAATATAAATCCAAAAAGAAATTTGAAGATAAGTTATGCTCTTGCGTACCATATCCGCATATCCAAAGCGCATTTCACATCCTCATTTTGGGCATGTGAAAGGTGAGTCGCTGGATGCACATATTTTTACGGGTAGATGTCTTCCAAAATTGATAGATTTTATTAATACACATCATCCCAAGGACGAAATTATATTTTGGCCGAAACTTGACTGTTTTCATTACACCACAATAACTAGTGATTGGTTAAAGACTCACGTTGAACTATTTGTACTGAAATGTTCCCCACGCTTGTCCTATTGAAGGAATTTGGAAGTTATGGTGTAAAAAAGTGAAGGATAATGGTTGGGAAGCCTAAAATAAGCAACAGCTTCGACGTAGAATATTTTAAAATTGACGCGAAATTGACAATTACACCGCCCAGCATACGATGCAACGCGTTAATCAAAAATTACGCGCAAGGGAAATAAATAATCTTCAAGTGTAATATAAATTATGTTTCTTGTTAACTATATCTTATGAAAAAAGTTCTGAATAAATGAATTGCATTTGTATTTTTTACGAAAACTTTTGTTACATAAGGCGCTTTGACGTTTACATTTTGTAAATAGTTTGGTTTCAATCCATTTTGGTAATAAAAATAAATATGAGGGAAAATAGTAATAGTGAACAGGATATCAAAACGAAACGATACAATTTAATACCAGAAGCAAAAACCATGTACTACGAGTGATGATGTAGCTACATAATGTAGTACTTTAAAGCTAGCGTGTACAAAATAATTATAATAAAGGAGTGAACAACCGATATTAATAGAACTGAACCGTTTTTCGTATTTATTTACACTCTTTTTATTCGTGGGGTGAATTAACAAACACTGTTTCTTACATTCTTAATTTATTTATACACTATACAAAACACTTCACTCTTAATAATTTACTTATAAATATCACTTAAATAATTTCTGCGATTACTTTCACCAATTCGTTCTGTTCACTGCGACTGTATATTTAAAACTTACTAACTGCGCTACATTATGTACTTATATACCTATCCCAGAAGAATTATCTAGATTTTGAACAAAATGTAACAAAACAAATAAATACATAGACTTTCCTTTAAATTATTTACAAGAAATACGGTAAACAAACCGCCTTCTGTAATAAAAAGTTCATTATTAAAAACCGGATGAAAGGCGCTGCGCGACTTCTTCGAATTTTAAAATTCTATTGTAGCTGGACAGGACCGGCCTAAGAGCCCATTTTGCCAACTTGTACGTAACAGTATTAAAGATAGCAGGGAGTATCCTTGTTGAAAAAGAGGAAATTATTTTACGATGCAGATACGTCAAAGTAAAACCAAAATATCTTCTGTGGCGATAATAGAATATTTGGTGGTGCGTTCCAAGAATGCTTCAAAAGTGCTTATAATATCCCATACCTGATCAAATAATAAGATATATTCTCATGGTTACAATCTGTGTTGCTTGAGATTTAGAAACTTCGCTAATTCTTGCAACGCTCAATTCGGCCCACCGCTTAAAAAGGGTCGTCGTGAAAATTAGTCTTGACGACATGAGTGACGTATAACAGTTAGCTCAAGACCAACAGTTATTGTTCTTGATGGTAAGCATATCGATTTTAATTTTCTATTTTAATTAACGTATAACCACCCTATCCCCAACCCTCTTGATAATGGCTCCAAAGTGTGGGCCGAAAAGTCGATAATTTTTAAAACTTCAACGCGGTTCAACACGTAAATTTATTTTGTTCATAATCCAGACCGCGGAAACGTTTCCGAGCATGTGCGACTACGATGTAATTGGTTGGACACGTTATAAGGAACATCACTTGACGAAAAGAACTGATGATTGAATTAACAGAAATCATAAATGCAACATCGAATAACTATCTGGAAACTCAATAAAGTTCTGTTAGTTGTTCTTAAGCTGATAAATTCTGCAGATCTTCTTCGATTATTGTTTCCCAAGAGAGTATTTGCCTGTCTTAGTTCCTGTAGATTGTCCCAGTGATTGGTTTCATCCCTGTCTTCTTGTTTTCCCAATGTTTTGTAGCTAAAACTACGGAAAGGTTTAGATCCTTTTATGAATTTGTCTGCCTCTAGTTTAGCAAGTTTGTCTGCTATTTCGTTTCCTTTCACTCCGGTGTGTTCCGGAATCCACTGCAGAGTAACTTTATTTTTTTTGCGTGACTTGCGTGATACAGATCTGGTTCAAAAAGAATTACGTAAATAACCGTTATAAAGGACGACTATTTGTTTCTAGTGTTTTGAGAATCGAACGCTCTAGACTCAGTTTTTCTCCAAAAGAAGCAGCAAAAAGTGCATTAATATGTGAGACCTAAGTTTGTACATAGCTCCATTCATGATTGCTCTTTGGAACGCCATAATCTCTTTGTTACGCAGATTTAAATAAAAATTGTTTACGGATACGTCTTTGGGTTCTTAAAGAGCTTCGCCACATTGTGACAAAGAAAAACTTCCCCAATATATGAATGAAACTCGGATCTTAATTTTACTCTATTATGTAAAAACTGTTATTTCTAAAACCCGTTACTAAGTTTCCCAGGTTATATTCGAAATATGTGTGAACTGAAGCTGTTCGATTTGATTACATTAAATATCAAATGATCGTTGTTTTTTAATGCACATATTTTGTGAATTCTCTTCTTCCATCTCTATTCAATACCATCACCTTCACAATATCAGAATCGATTTGCCATTGTAGAATCAAGAATTCGCTACCTTTTCATAAATTATGGGTTATTTGCCCGTGATAATGATGTAAACTTTTGCCTGGGTTGATTAAATGACATTTTTTAAATATATTTCTGCAGAAGAGGCACTTAATTTTAAAGTAGAAAGGTATTATAGCAACCCGGAAATAGTAATATTTTATTTTGGCAGGTTATTATATAAGAGACCTTTGAAGTTAGAATTTAATTCAAAGCCTTTTGTAAATTTCTAAGAATTATTTTGTTTATAATACTCTACAATTTGTCGATGTCTGTGATTCGTGAATTGTTTTTTTTTTATTTATATCGAGAAATAGAAGATATAGATTTCCAGTAACATCAAATTAACTAATAAATTGATATAAATCACAGGTTGTATTGATTAATATTATGAAATTTATTGTTATTTTGTGTGATTCTGATCGAAATATTTCTTGTGAAATAGTGGAACAATCAAAGGTTAATGAATATTTGTGTGGATATGAGCTTCCAATAGAAACTTTATTTGCACTTCGAAAAATACCGTGCTTCTACTCAGACATATTAAAAAAAATTCAATTTTCAATTTTCTCATGTAGTTTAGTCTGCTTATCAAACTGCTCTTTCGTAATTTTTTTTTTCTACAAACGCATATTCCACCAAGTACTCCATTAGAAAATTAACACGTAACTGACGACACTACAATTATATTAGCTTTCCCTGTCTCGTTTTTCTCAACCTTCTAAAATGCAGGATGCTACTGGACTTGATAAAAAAATTCGATAGTAACTAGATGACGTGAAAATAATGCTGTAACATGAAAAAAATTTTCTCATACGATCCTTCGTTTAAAGTTCAGAGCTTATATTTGGGTATATTTTCTAAATTATACATTCGGATATGAATTTTTAATTGATGATTACGTATGTCCACGTGTATGATGGAATGAATAATTCTATACAACTATTTTAAAGCCAGGATTATGCTAAATGGTAAACAATCTGTAACTTTCACAGGGACCACCTATACAATCTAAAGATAGCAAAAATAAATTTTGCAATTGATTTTTTAACAAAAATTCTACATATCAAGAAAACAGTTCGCCATAAAGAGACATTCTGAATAAAATTATCATAAAGTGTCATTATTTATTGAAAATACTCACAGGATGTATTGAAACGCAATGAAACATTTCTAATTGAACTGTATACAGTCGAACATCGTGCTACTTACATAAGAAAACAATTGAAATGTAGACAAATTTAGATAGTTAGCCGACAACTTATCAAATAAAAACAAAAAAAACTACACACCTCTGGAGTCTACGGAGGTAGAGCTTTCCAAGTACAGAAGAGGTCGGCCGCTCTCCTACACAATCGGCGCCGATGACGTAGTACCTATTTGGAACGGGTCTCTGGCGGTATATATTATCTCCAGACTTCTAAAATTTGTAAGTTTGTTAATACTAATCCTATCGACATGAAATAAACACACGTTATTCTTATAAAATTACATTTCAAATAATATAATTTTTTTTAATTTTCCAAACCAATTGTGTGTTATTGTAAGTGGTAGTGTACTACTGTACATATTGCTACCGTCAGAGTTAATAAGCATTTTAAAATAAAAAAATCATGTCGCCAAGTCGTTTTCCAACCAACGAGTCAAATTTAGCAACTTGAAATCTAATAGTTTACATTTGAAAGTTAATTATGGCCTCCTCACCTTATGTAGACTTGTAAGCTTTCGAGTAATTCCATAAGATGCAATGACTTGGAAGGTTTTACGATTGTCTGATAGATGTCGTTATAACCAATTTAAGAGTTAGAAGCTTTGAAGGTTGTTAAATAAGGATATCTTACATCTATTTGTATCAAAACCTGATAAATCGGATTTAGGAAGTTTTGGAAGTAAGCCGACGATATACTCCAGCTCACTTATATATACTTCTGTATCTTTTGAATGTTTTTGAAGTACTTTTTCTATACTCAGAAACTTTTATCTTTCTTACTGAAGGTTAATGATTTAGCATCGAACATAAAATGTAGTGTTTTCCTTTGTCTGTCTGAAATGTTTCAATTCCGAAAAGGAGTTGTTGGTATTTCTGATATGTTGTTTCTATCAGTTTCTTTAAGACTTTAATTAATTGCAATTTGTAGTCTCTTCAGTGTTTTTATTGATTTTTATGTACTAGTTTATTATAGTCTAGTTTTCCTCTATTTGCTCTAGTTATGTACTTAATCTTCTGATGTCGTCAATTATTTTGAAGTAATTTCTCTTTTTTTTTAATTCGATTAAAAATAGTATAGCGATGAATTAAACTACAAATACATGAAAACTAGAAAAAAAGGAAGGAAGGGTAAAGAGAACGAAGTGGAAATAGGAGATCTTATCTGTTGATTATAAATAATCTACATGATATAACATTGATAAAATCTTCTGTTCATTACACATCTGTGTGTAGCAAACTTCGATTCGCGTGGCTGAAAAAACACAAAAATCTAATACTAGTAATTTTTGAAGTACGAAACATGGCGCTATTATGTTCAAAACATCTAATTTCGAATTTAACGTTAATAAGTAATCTCGACTTGAACCCACTCCGTGACCAGGTACCTAATTTTAAGAATCCCTTTCTTGTAGGTTTTTTTAGTGAAATTTAATTTAACGTAATAATTCCGAATATGAAATTTTGTATTAGATGGGTTTCGAAAAAGAATGAAGATACTTTTTTAATTTCAGTTTGCGATGAGAGACTGGTTATTAGCTTCCTGTTAATAACAAGGGTTATAAAAATAATTTGTTCAGCAATAGGTTGAAATCACAGCAGATAATTAGAGAAGTGTATTTAATGTGTAAGGCCCAAAAATTTTCAGAATAAAACTAGGTGTAGAGTTATGTGTGTATTTGACTTGGGATTACTACTTGGTATATATTTTCTCATTGTTAACTATTTTAATCTACGGAAATTTGGATTATACGTTTAGGAAGCATGGTATGAATTTAGTTTTACCTATTTATTTAGTTTAATTTCCATCCTACCATGAGTTTGAGTACGATTCACAGAAAAACTAGTAGTAGTAATTTTGAAAAAAAATTGCCTCGATAATCGTATTTTTCTATTCACGATTGGTTATTCTACCGACGAGAATTGAATTGAACATCTTCATCAAAACCAGTGATTCCAATAGAAAATGCTTGTTGACTTGATAATATGACATTAGCTTGAAATACATCTGGTTTTTGAGCCTATTCTGGTTTTCCACATCAAACCGCGACAAAATAAAAATACATAAAGTAGTCTGGCTGAAACGGATGATTTTTTGTTTCCACGGGGTCCAAATACGAAGAACAAAATGAAAATAAGATGTGAATACCATATCAAGAATATGATAGATCAGCATTTATTAACTATAAATTCTCAAGAGAAATTATGTTAGCGAAAGGAACCAATAACTTCTTATTTTTCAATTAAAGTTCAGAGCCCCAGATTGTTGTGGCGGCATTAGAAGATATCAAATTGGCGCAAATTGATACAAAACTGGATAATTTAACGTTGGTATATATTGTACAGTGTCTTAATGATTATTATTATTGAATTGTGCTCATGGTTTTGTGTTGTTTTGATGACTTTCAATAAATGTTGTCTATAACACTGCGAACCTATTAATGTATTGTATCTATTTCCAAATCCTCATAAAAACGTATTAAGAGATTGCTGCTGGCTATAAACAATACTAAATTAACTGCAAGGGATTTACTATCAAGTTTAAGTAATAAAATTTATCAAAATTAGGTCTAATTACTTGATTATTAATATTTTGATCAACTATTTTTGCATGCTATTAAGAAAAACACTCACTTAGTGAGGATTTTCTCTAAATAAAACTCTAAATTTTCGGACCTATGCAACTATCGAGTACTTCATTACAGCATTTCTTCTTCACCGTAAAACTAATCATCACAAATCATGGTCTACGAAAAGAACACATCCTTCATCCAAGAATATGAGATCACTCAATAAAAATTCACAGACAATCCTCACTTACTCATTTGTATCAATAACTATGAATTATTGTATTGGAAAACTATTAAAACTATTGAACAAAACTATTACAACAATAGAATCTCTTTGAGGAACAAAACGTGTTCATCAAACACTATTGACCTTGACCTATACGAACTTAACAAATATTTCGTAAACATTAGTAAGAATATTAGCTCTAAAATATCTCCAAGTCGTTATGCTCTTTGTTTCTTTGTTCTTTCTTGAAGAATTCTGACAGTATCTTCCAAAGACCTTAGATAGATTTGACCCAGAGCAAACCGTACTTGGCATTAAAAAACAGTACTTCCTGCGGCATCGATGGGTTATCCGCTAAGTCATTTTAAAATTTTCCAGAAGAGAGAATTAACATTTTATGTTCTCTAATCAACAAATCCTTTGAAAAGGAGCTTCTTTCTAGCTGTTTAAATACATTTAGAATTGTTCTCCTGCACAAGGGTGGCGAGAAAAATAACACTAGTAATTATTCTATCCTATTGTATTATTAACAATGTTATCGAAGATAATTGACTAATGTCTTTGATTTTAAACATAAAATCTTAAAAGTTCAACAATTCACCTAATAAATGCACTAATGACGCTATGTTTTCTGTTTTTAATGAAATATATAGATACTCAATAAATTTTATACGGCTTCGGTTTTCTGTGATTTCGATAAAGCCTTCGATTGTGTTAATAATGAAATTCTGACAAACTAGAGTATTATGGCAACCAACGTGTTCCCCTGAAATGATTTGTATCTTACCTTGCGTCTGAAAACACCTGGTACCAGCTAATGGTAAAGTTTCGAGAAATATACCAGTTGGCAGTTATGTACTTCAGTACTCAGTTTTAGATCAACTTCTTTTTTTGGTATTCATTAAAGCTGTCAAAGACTTGCGAATTAATACTAAATTCACTTTATTTGCGGATGACACTAGTGTACCTGGTGCTCTATTTAATACGATTTTCAAATTCGATCATGTTTCTTGGTCTACATATTGCCGGTGCCCTTCAATGGTCTGTACATCTCCAAGTTTCGTTCAGATTATTATTACAATAGAATGATTCTAATATTAGTGGTCTTACAATAACTTTATTACTTTCATCCTAATAAAATTACAATTAATCCAAATTGATTTTTTTCCATTATAGTTCCCAAATTTCATCTTTTGTGATATTCTATCTTAGAAGTAATTTTGAGAAATATTATAAACAAAAACATAAAATAGAGATCAAAAAATTATTTAAAGTTTTCTGTGTGATATCGTCCCAAACTTCTTGAATTCCAAACTGGCTACAGTATAACTTATTTGATCAATAGTCCCAGAAGATATGTTGATGCAAAGGGTTCTAGAAGATTAAGAATGTAATCAGCTACATTGACTATGGCGACAGTTAAGATTGAGGGTGATTAACCACCATGACATTTTGCTTATTAATTACTTTTTGTGTTGAAGGCTTCTACATTTGCTACGAGAAATGAATCAACAAGAATCCATTCTTGAAACAAATTCGATCAAAGGAACAGTATTAACATAACGTTTTAGACATCATCCAGATACAAGCAGATACCAATCATTTGTAATTACATGATTGTTGAAAATGTGTTTTTTATGATCAAACATCTTCACGATCTGTGAACTTTTGGAGAGATCATGATCCAAGAAGACGTTGTTGAATGTCTTCAGACTATCCAGATCTGCATATTAGTACACGTGGCAAGTGTACGAACACGTTCAAAATAAAAATCAAAATTTATGCAAATATTGATGTTCATGTGCGATGGTCACCTTTTTAGCCGACAGCTTCGCTAGGTGAAGTCTACTTTTTATTGGTCACTAGTGCGTACCAGTGGATCTATATTTCGTCGAATTTAACAAAACGATGCAAATACTACTTTGCTTTACTTCCGCCCACAATTTTCTAAGGCCCAAAAAAGGACTCCCGACCTCTGCCCTAAAACGCACATTTCCCAACGGAGTTCTGCTAATATGAGTTGGATTTTTGTAACTTTATCCTCAGTGGTAGCCATTTCGAGAGACTTGGATGTGGCTAATTAAAAATTGACGAGCGACCACGTTAAAGCTCGCTAACCAATTCCTGACTCTCGCTATCAAAGGAGAAGAGTCATTATACATAATATCCAAACACGCTTTAATTTCCCTGCCTTTCAAAAACAAGAGTCGCATCACTGTCCGACATTCATTACTCTTCATTCATCCGATCCGGCGCGGCGGATAAAATTTCGTTAGTATACCAGCATTTACTTTACCATAGTAAATTGTTCTTTAGATACTGGGTGTGAAGCCTGTTCTTGTAGTTAACTTGTGGTAAACAGTAAACTCCCCTTTCAATTTAAGATTTTAGAAGTGTTGTTTGCCCTTGCCTTGCCTGTAATTTAATATAATACCAGCCTCCAATCAAACTACCCCTATTGAACCTAAGTATGACTTACCATATACTTAATTATAATAATTTACTTAAAGGACAAAAATGCAGAGCAAATTGTTGCGTTTCACGTTTTCATTTTCCATTCGGAAGTGACTGAATTATGCAACGTGTATGATGTTGAGAAGTACTTAGAATTCGATAGTGTCGTTAATCTGGTGACGGTACGAATAATTTAAAATGATGGCGTTGGTTTGGAATTGGAAAACTAACTAATTCATGTTCATAGCATAGTATCCAAACTTTATTGTGTAATGTACTTTTTACATGTATTTTAAATAAATATTTGATCATATGATATGGATCAATTTAGTCACGACAGTTTAAAAAAAATGGAATATCGCTTGTAACACGGATTCTTATAGCGAGATTTCAAAATGATCAATACTACATTTGTTTTGAAACTATACTACGATCTCTGTGCCCTATTAGGAGTTGTTCCTTGTAGTTTTTACAATTCAAAATTCTATTTCCAGTTTCCTCTGATAATATTTTTGTTCGGCATGGGATTATATATAACTGTTATGAAGATACGTCTCAAGCAGATATCAGCTTTGTTACAAATAATCGATGTAACACTTTTAGAAATATTCCTTGCAGTGAATGTATTTCAATTGATTCGTCGAAGGCGTATTTGGAAGCGTTTATTTCTATTACTTTCAGAATTGGATGATTCAATCGGAAATGTTGATGTATCAAAATTAACAATATTTACAATGTTGTTTGGTACTATTATGTTACTTGCTACGTCTGCCTATACTGCATTTATTGCCAACAAGATGATTGGATTAGATACTTTAAATCTAGTATATCGTATTATAATTAATTATCAAATAATTGCCATGACAGTATTCATTTCGGAGATTTGTAAAGTTGTAACAATAAGGCAAGAGAAATTTTGCGAATATCTGGAAAATCTGTTCAAATTTCAAGTCCATCAGAAGACTACACGGATTATTAGTTTGAAGAAACTTGATAATATTTATACAACTATTCATATCTTGAATGAATACTTGAACGTTTTATTCGGAAAAATTATTTTAGCAATTTTGCTAGTTTCTAGCTTCAAGATTATTATATTATCACAGTTTACGATGAAATTTATGTCGACACAGGCTGTTTCAAATGTGTATATCATTGCCAATTGTTCATATGTCGGCACTTTCATAGTAAGTAAATGTGTTGATCTATTTTATGGAATCTGTTACATAATCAGTGCCAGAAATTCAATAAATGAAAATGCCATTATTTCGTTGCAATTTGCTTAATACATTTCACACTTTTCTATCCCATAATTTCTGTATGTTATAGTTATGCAATCAGAAAAAAAATGTATACAGTATATAAATTTTCTGAAATGTTTTATCTATCAACTTGTCACTAAAATGTATAAAATGGTATATAATCAAATCTTTATTCAAAAATATTCAACAGAACCATGAGCACAACGATTCCTCTGTTTAATGAGTCGAAGGATTTCCTCTATTCAGGATTCTTGTGGTTATAACAAGCATCAGTTTTGTACTGTGTCCTTCAATCGTATTTCGTGTTCAAAGGCTGCTCTGTATAATGGTGTTTTATCGTAACAGTAACAGTACACTGGAGTCCTGTGGATATATAATATCCTTGACCACTTCCTGTATGAGTAACTCTTGTTATTTTTTCTTTGATTAACTTTAGTTGGCTACTTAATGCCTCCCTCCCGCACTCGTTAGTATTAATGGCGTTCCGTGCCCAAAATTTCTAGGGGAACCATGCTCGAAGTGATGGACCAGCTTTCGTCAGCGATGACAATTCACTTCAGCAAGACGGGTTTTTGACGATACGGGAGCAGGTGTTGTAGTCTTTGGCTACCACGGAATTCTTTTTGCGTTTTTTTAAATTTCTGTAGACATACCTCCAGTAAGCCAACCTGTCATGCGTTATTGTCGATAATGCTCCAATGCTGAATCCTACTTTATATATAAATTTCTTTAATTTTTTATTTCTTAGACCTTTTAATATAATAATGCTTCTAAATGTTCTTGATTTTAGGTCTCTTGTGTTTTAAAGTTAGTTTTTTCTAATAATTTTTGAGATTGATCCAAAATTGACGAAGTCTTTAAGAAAATATTAAATGGCACTGACAATTTGCGTATTTATATTTATCAATAGATACGAGAACCTACATCATGAACATCAAAATAGAAATTTGTTCTACGAGCCTCAAGGGCGAGTGCCGCAAACAAACGATCACTTTTCCCACATATTGCACATTATACTTTTTCTACAACTGCACAAATTGAAAGAATAAAAGTGGAACTTAATTTTTATTTTTATTATTAGTAAAACCAAAATAATACTTAAGTATCTTCCTAACTGTAAAATATTATTCAAAATTGTAATTGTTTGTGAAATTTTTACAATTTTGTATAGTTAAACCCGGAACGTCATTTCTTTTTATTTAATTTTCTTTTATGTTAATCTTAGATGTTAAGGGCTGATCTTTCATATACGGTGTATTTTCTGTCTTCATTTCTGTAAAAGGTTCGAGTGGTTTTTAATAGATGGGGCTTTTCTAATTTTAAAAAAATTGCAATTCTCTTAGCCATATTACCGAATTTGTTAATTCCAGCTACCTGTCTAGTACATTTTCCATGTTGAAAATTAAAAAAAAAACGTTTTTCTGGCAAATCAATCGTTCGAAAAGCAGCATATTTTTTATACATCTCATAAAAATCTCCCGTTACCGTCCATGTCCGTTGTTTTTTGTTTTTGTGTTATATAACTTCCACAACTCCTATCTACGATATGCCCTTGCTACGCTAATAAAATATTTAATGATTATTTAATTCTTTTTATCTGCTGAAAAACCCAATAATTAGAAAAATCTATGTTAATTCATAGAAACAAAAAAAATTATATATAAATTTACCTTTATTAGAAAATATTCCTTGTCTGGAACTTCCTTTAAAAATCTCTGCAATTGTTCTGCTGTCAATATTATAGATTTTTGGGGGACGTAATTGTCGGACTTTCTTTTTTTCAAAAATGAACGTAATTTCTGATACTTGGATAAATCAATGTTATTTTTTATACTGATAGTACTTCGCAACATTGAAAATTGTGACTAAAGAGTAGTCGCCTTTAAAGTTTTCGACGACTCTTCAAAGTATACCAAAACTACAGTTTCCGAAAAAGATTTTGCTTTTGTATTTCTTCTCCATTCCATGAATTTCTCGTGAGCTAATTGATATATATTTTTTTTAAATTTCCGGTAACAAATCTAAAGTTACTTTTGTTGCTATTTTCGATATCTCTGGCGGAGTATTATCAAAATCGTCACTACTGTCTGTATCCATATTATTTATCATAAATTGGTATAACTATGTCCTACTAAAATAATATTTGATGGAAATTGCGATTTTTATCAAACCACGAATGAAAACTACCTTAAGACTTTAAAAAACTCCTATAATCTGACAGTTTTGTGAAATTTTCGTCGATTTTTACTGATCCTCTATATAAATGTATGTGTTGTGAGCAAAGTGCCATGAGAAATAATATTTCTCACAATGTGTGCAATATATGTTTTTAAAATTAAGTTAGCTACGAGAAATACGTCATTTTTCATAGTAGTTGGAGAAAAATTAATTTTTCCTCAGTCTTTACATCTCAAATATACATAAGTACTTATTCAATGAAATTATTTGTAGTTTTATTTAATATTACAAAATAGAGCCATAAATTATTTAGGTCTTTTTTATCATTTATAGATTTTTCGTTCTTAAGCATTTGAGCCATTTCTAAAAATTCTCTTTTTCGTGTAGTAGATTCCGTTCCAAGAATTTTTGAATCTTTATAATTGAATTTATGTTTTTTTGATATTTCCAGGTTTGTTAATGTAGTGCGTGGTGGGACAATTAAATAACTAAAAACTACAATTAAATAAATGAAATCAATTAAGTAGTCATTGCTAAAATTATTGTTACAAATCAGAAATGGAACAAAAAAGTTAATTATAAAATAAATTAATATACATCATGGTGTGTCGATTAATTCTTGCTCTATTGTTTTTATATCATATTGTGAATTGTTTTATAATGTAGTCTCCAAGTAGGAACAACTTCTCTGGCCATGTTCATGTTCATAATGGGTGTAACTTACTTTTGTTTATGTCTTGTCCTTATAGTCATGTACTTTACCCTGTAATTTAACTCTGTTTACCAGTGATGATTGTTCAGTAATTGAAACTTGTATAGCATTACAGTGTGTTTTTGAAATACCTTTCCAGTCTATGATTCCTTAACTTAAATCTGATTCCACTATTAATTCTTTATTTTCTATTCAAGTATCCGACAATTATTTTAAAACTTTTTAGAAAGCTCCTTAATTTTTTTGTTAAGTAGTCCTCATGAGTTTTCCATCTGAATGAACGATCTAACAGCATTCACAATTATCTAATTTATTCTCTGGTTTTATTGTGAAAAAAATTTGTATGATGATATCAAATTTTTGAAGAATTGTGCCGAGGCTACCGATTGTTTTTTGAAACTTAAACTGTACCAGTCTGTTCTCTTATAGACGTATTTCTTTCCTTTATCTATTGCGAATGCTCATCATTACAAATTACAGACAATTCCAAAAAACAATTAAAAACGAATTTACTCGTGATTGGAGCTATAGATGCGAAGCATGAATGAACTCGTGCTAGACATACGCTTACAAAAAGACTGGGCAGATATAGAGTTAACTATCCATCCTGTATTTATAAACGCATAGAATATGTGATTATCATAATTTTAATTACTATATCGTGTAAGGTTGGTATAAACATTATCACATATTTTTCTTTCTCTAGTCACGATAGTGATCGAACATTGTTCTATAGGTTTATTCCCCTTGGGTAGTTTATAGAATAAAAATATACACTACATTCAGTACTATCATTTTAGTGCAGGGAGTCGTTAGTTTCAGTTTAAAGAAAATACTGTTTCTTAAGATGATTTGTTTGTGACACGGAAATGGCTTTTTGTTTTAACGATACATTCCAGTAAGTCAATTGGAAAGATGTCGAAATTAACTATATTCGGAAATTAGTTTTGGTATTATATTTTAAGTTAGAAATATACTCAAGTGAAACCATATAACATGGAAAAAATATATTATTTATTTAGATAACTGAATTATTCAATCTAAATGGAGGAACCATCTGTATGTTCACTGTGATCACTTATCAAATCTCTGACGAATATGTTCTTAATATGTGTTGCTTGTATTTGATGGACCGATTTGTTAAAACGATTAGGACTGTATTTAATTCATATTTTGTTTATTGATGCTTAGCTTAGAGATACTTCCTACATCTAAAGGTCGGATATGCAATTTCTACTAGTTATATATTACAAGAATTTTGTACAGGGTCCTGAATCGATATGTACGAGGATGTATTGATATCTAGTTAGCCTAGACCAGTTCCATACGTAAACAAAATATTGCGTTACCATAGCAACGAACAATAACTTACTAGAAGTGTCAGTGTAAAGTTTGACGTCAAAAAAGTAAACCAGAGCTACGCAATAAATTAAAAGAAAAAAGATGTCCACCGAAATTGTGAAAAACGAAAAATTGGAGAATCGAGCCATCATCAAGTACCTATATTTAAAAGGGGTGAGAGGTAAACAGATTTACGAAGGTATGCTTAATACCCTTGGTGATCAATGTCTTTCGTATGCGACCGTGAAAAATTGGACTGCAAGCAAGTAGATTTTCCATTACTATTCGACATTACTGACCACTCTACGGGAAAAACCTAGAGAGAAAAGACGCGGAGAGACATCCAAAGGTGTTTTATTTTTGCAGGACAACTCCCCTGCACACAAATCTCATGTTGCCATGCAAAAAATTCGTGCTTTAGGGTTTAAATTACTAGAACATTCCCCTTATTCACCAGATTTGGCTCCGTCCGACTATCATCTCTTTCCTCAACTGAAAAAAGTTGATAAGGTCGTAAATTTTCTTCCAACGAGGAGGTAATAAAAGCTGTGGAGGTCTGGCTTGCATAGCAAGAAGAAACATTTTTTTTGAAAGATCTAGAGACGTTGCAGGTTCACTGTAATAAATATATCCAATTAAGAGGTGAATATGTTGAGTAATAAAATATTTTGACATTGAAATTTTGTTTGGTTCTATAGTAGGCTAAGAATTTTTCAATATATCCTCGTATATGGGAAATTACTGCGACTAGTATTCTGAAAAATTGCTTGTATGGGTTTTCCGAAATGCTCGCTTCAGCTGAAATAATTTTTGTTTTCTGAAATTTCCGGTTATACCGGAAGTGGACCCAAACTTCGTTATTTTAAACGTTATGCTATGGTTTTTATTAAATTTTTGAAATTTACGCAAAATTTCAATATAACTTTATATAAGGCATAATATACCTAAAGTTAAACATATTCTAATTATTTCATATTTTCAAAATTTTTGGACACATGAAGCTCTCCACTAAAAAAATTATATTTCTAAGTTTAAGTGAATCAGGTCCAATATTTTTGGGATTTGGACAAATAACACTTAGAGCTGTCAAAATCTGTGAAAACCTTGACAAAAACTTATATAGGGTGTTCAAAAAATGGTGCTGAATTTCGCTATCTAAGAACTTCGAAAACTAGATTTTTTTAAATGGCAACCTCCATTTTTCTCTTTACGCTTCAAATTAAGGGGCATTTGTTAGTAAATTCATATATCTCAAATTAACGATTTTTGTAGAAACTTGAAAAAAAAATGAAATGGTGGTCTGGAGCGGTAAAAATAAAAACAAAAGCTAATATATCAACAAACTATGAAAACAGCTTAACATCTAAGCGTTGCAAAAGTGTTAATGATGTCCTGTTTATGATTTATTAATTAAAATTATTTCAATTTACTGGTAATATACGGGGCATGCGATAGGGTAATCCGAAGCAAATTTTCAAAACGCTAGTCGCAGTACTTTCCCATATAAATATCGATTCAGTTCGTTGTGAAGGACCTTGTACATGCTGCCCCCCTTTGAAGTTTATATATTGCAATTGATTAATAAATAAAACAAATAAAATGTCTAGTACCTACAAACAATACAAGAAATAAAGTATGTGATGAACAAAATTCATAGATTCAAAACAAATTGCGATATGACTAATGGAATTATTCAAAATTGAAGCGTAAATGCTGTGTTCTTTGTTTAATTATCACTGGTGGTAGGTATGGATGTTCTCTGGAGCATCAGATGATTTTGGACGACCTTCTCGGGAACTTTTCATCACCAAAATTTGAAGCTAATTGACCGGCATACGCAAATATTTGTAATTTTATGCCAGTTTTCGACAAAGATGAATGTTTCAAGTATCTGTGAATAACTCGAATACCACAAGAATGACAATACGTTTTACCTTCAAGGTCTGCAAACGTTGAACGTCAACAATGACCAGTGCTCTTTTCGGGGTTGTTTAAATTCAAAAGACTTCGCAATATGAAAAGGAATCTTCTAAAATGTGTTTTTCAAAAAGATTGTACAATACGGCCATCTTGTCTGTAGGTTCAAAATAGTCTTTTTATGAATAGCTGTGGCTGCAAAGAAATATAACCTCTTATAAGCTTCAAATTAGCCATTTATTAACATATTCGTTTTGTGTCAATTTGGGCTCCTGGTAGCGTTCCAACAAAAATATATCGTTTCATAAACATATTCACAAGTTTTTGCTATCGATTTCCACTATATATACCAAATCATAATACAGCCTTGTTCATTTGAAATGTTTTATTTCGTGTCCCATGAATAAATTTTAGGCGAAATTTTCTCCAGTTAACGCATTGGATTTTTTGTATTGGTGCCTTTTTGACCACGGTCTAAATAATCACATCTGTGAAGATTACAAGTATTTATAATTTTATTTGCCATTGAATCCTTCTTGATAATACCATATCACAGAGAGACCTTTTCAATTTTGTCGGAAATTTGCAAATCTTGTTTTTGATGATTGACTTATTGACATTTTAGTATCTATCTCTTTAGCAACAAAAATGCGGAAAATAACAATATCATAATATTCATAATTCGTAACGAACTGGTATGACATTAAAGTATGGTCGACGGGTACTAATAAAAGGATTCCTTGGATTTATAAGACTTTCCCCGTCAGGGATTAATCATCTATTTACTACCTTGAATACATAAATAACTAAAATAATCGCTCTTTTCTACTCAGGGCTGACCTAAATCTGCAAATTTTTCGTTACATGAATCAATTTTAAAATATCGTTCCGAAAACATTTATTTTTCGAAAAAAATTTGGATTCTTGAAGTTTTGTCAACTGTTAGTTTTTCATTGAAAGCATTTACCTACGTATAATCAACATAAATTGAAGAACTTGTTTTATAGGATCTGAAAGAGTCTTAATTGTCCTCGTATGAATATTACTGGACTCATTTTCAACATGTCAACATTATAATTTGCAGTAAATAAGCAAATTAAAGTTTATTATTTCGGTTCCAGATATTGGTTGTTATGCTGGTGTTAGCAGGGGACAAAATTGAAAGCTGTGGAATCAAAACAGTTAGATTATTTTATATGTTACAAACGCATCTGCAGGTTCCACTGATTGAAAATGAAATTCAAAGTTTTACGATTTTTTTAGAGAAACTCCGACCAGTTCTAACAGTAGCAGGATTTATAAATCTCAATAGGAGTTTATTTCCACTTTTATTATCTAACATTACTACATATGTTATAATTTTAATTCAATTGAATATTGCAAATTGAATAATTTATCCAATTTAATGAGTGGTGTACCAGCCATAGAGTTAATACTGAAGATAGAGGTAGCGAGATATAGAAGCTTGTTCAAGTGGATTCAAGCTATTGTTAGAGAGAGCAAAAACATTGATTTACCACTATATATCTCCCTCTACTCAATTTATATTGGATCGCCATGACGTCGAAAGTTCAGATTTCTATAGCTAGTAGAGAGATAGAGAGTGGTAAGCCGATACTCTGTTTCTCTCTTCCAATTTTACAATTCCACTCACATGATGCTCTTTCTATCTTTAATATTAAATCAATGGTGTCAATTCATATATAAATTATTCTACAGTAAGCACAATATTGTTTTTTGTTTTTGAATAAATGCGAGTAACCATTGTTTTCTCAATAAAGCAAGCAAAGGAGAAATATTCTTAGTTTTGTTGAAAAATGTAAATGTGACGAAAATAACGTAGTCGATTTCAAGTACAAACAAACGTACTGTAATATTCTTATTTATTTAAACAGAATTTAAGTTCATACACACGGTTTGTACCTTAGTTACGTAATTTTTTCATAACCTAACACTGAAGACACTAAAGTTTCACTATTCACTAACACTTATTACTAAACTATTCACAAACAAAATAAAACACGATTCTCCAAATTGATAATGATAATGATAATCCCCTTCTAATTAGAGGAAGGGTTAAAGGGTAGCAGGTATGTAGCATCCAGAATGGGACTCGTCGACGGTTATGGGATAAATTTAAATATAACACAAAAATATTTTTCTAATGAGCCATCTTTTACGTATCAGTATGTTTTTCAGATAAGCAGCATATGATTGTCTAATTTTTGAGGATAATGTCTAAAATAAAAAAGCTTTTTAATATCATGGTTTTTTTGTACAAGATTCCAAATATCATAATTTCTCGATTAAAAATAATAGTTTTTCGAAAAATCTAGTTTCCATTTTGTTGTTGTCCGTAATATTTTACCCAAAATAATTTTTTCCAAGCAGCCTATATTTTTTTATCCATTTCCAAATACCTCTGTGTATAATATTTCATATGAAGCAAAATTTTCTTCCATTTTCAGTCTTAACTGATGAAATCGAGCAAAAAAGTTCAAATTTTATTATAAACACTTGTAGGTCGATTTTCATGACCTTTTTATTAAAGCTAAAGTTTGACAAATTTTTTACATTATGAATTACTACAAAAATTTCAACTTCAGCTTTTGATGGGACAGAAAAAATCACACATCAGTCAACCATAGCCGTTCCGTTTTATATTTTAGAGCATTTTAAATAAATATTTTTGTAAAGACTGTTTAGGTATCGAAATAATCGTGTGAAATCATTATGCTCAGATATTCAATCTAATTTCCTTTCTAATGATGTGCCAGACATATTCCTATACACTTATTAACAAACATGTATTACAATTGAAATGCACCCTTATTCATCTATAAAGGAGCTAGTATTAGTCGTAATTAACTGTAATTATGCTTCAATGTCATATGGACGAGCTCAAATGATTGATTCAAAAATTCGAATTTTTACTTGAAAAAATTAAGTAACTTACATGTTTGATGTTCACAACAAAAAAGTTAGGCAACTACTATCAAATCCATATTTCTAAATCCTACATTTACTTTGAATCACCTGAAAAACTACCTTCCAAAAACTCGTAAGTATTTTGGTGACACCTATACCAATATCAAGACTGAACCCTTCAAGTACAAAACCAAGATCACTTATTTCGCTGAAAGACTAAGACCACATTTGGGAGAAGAAGACCAAAACTAATCTGGTCTTGGTTTTGCATTAAGCTATCAATAATAATAATGATTGAAGATCAAATTATACATTTTTTGAAATGAAAATGAAAAAGCTACAACTGTCTATAGTAGAAGCCTAATGAACCTGAACCTAATATTTCATTGGTTATAGACCAAAAGCGGCAATTTTGATTGATATGGAATGGAATTGGATAATTTCGTTCCATAGTTTTTTTATGACATGTTAATTTCTTTCCTAAAACCAAGGAATAAACAACGATACAGTGAAGCTTTTTAGAGGTCCTTTTGGATTTAACAACAACAATTTGAATGTTTTTAGGTCTCCTTTATTTTTGTACTGTTTAAACTAGGAATCACTAAGCTTAACTATGATTAATAACCAAATCTAGCACTTCAACCCCAAATGAGAGAGTCAAAAATTGGACTTGGCATAACACATAAATCACAACTTTCTCTATATTCATTGTTTACGTCCCCTACGTATTTTGACATACTTAATGTATATAATTGGGCCAATATACCATTTTTATTATGATAAATGTCTCAATCAAAGTATCATTATCATTTTTTTTTCTATGAAACTTTTTCTAAATAATTATGAAAACGTTATGACGACGTCAAATCCTGTCTACAGGAATCACACCATCGATTCATGTACACTTGATTGGTAAAAATTCGTCGCCCTCTGGTGTATTTTATTCCTTCTAATAAGTTTCCAATAAAGGCTTTTTCTGTAGTATTTCACTTTATATGTACAGAGTATCTTGAATGAACAACACACTCTTCGCAAGAAAATAATTTTTCAACAATTTCTAATAGTGATTGAAAGAAGATTTTTGTTTTTAACTTTCGCGGAATGGAATATAATTCGTATTAAATAAAAATGGTTAGAGCGTGTTATCAATATGGCTTACAGGGAAACTACATATACGTGACCAATTATAAGCACACTATATAATATTTTTTCACTAAATATTTCAATAGTTACCACACATTTAAATTTACTGCCACGAAAAAAAAAAAATTGGAACACTAATTAAATGCATAATGATTAACGAGACTCTTATTTTGAAAATATACTACAATATTTGTGCTATATTAGGTGTAGTTCCTCATGGTAGTCCGAGAGTGAATTTATTTTTCGAGTATCCTTTGATGACCTTCCTAGTTGCATTGGGATTCTACGTAATTTATTCCAAGATTATAGATTTTGACGGTTATGATGCGCTTTTGCTATGTATGGATGTGCTATATTTATGTTTTAGTGCGACGCATCTTTATGAATTATATTATAACAAATATCTATGGAATAAATTGTGTGTGTTACTTTTATACTTAGATACAACATTTGGTAGAATTTATGTATCTAAATTGTTGATATTTAAGCATTTCTCATGTGCTGCGGCTTTGTCTTGTGTGGTAATTGCTGAGGCGATTACTTTTCATTCGATGCTATCTTTACCATGTACTTTATATCGTTTTATAATCGATACACAGATCATTGCTGTAACTATTTTAATTTTCGAAGTTTGTAAACGTATAACAAAGGAACTGGAAACGTTTTGTGTACTGCTTGAGAACTTTGGTACAACTGAACTACTCTATAGAAACGAAACTATTAATACTTTGAAAAAGTTTGGACGTGCTTATGTGAATATTTATCTTATAAATGGATACGTAAATGATATATTTGGTAAAACTATATTAATAATAATATTAATTTTATGTTTAAAACTGGTTCCTGCAATATGTTTCTACACAACCATTTTTTTTGTGAATTTTCCTGTAAATAATATTTTCGTCGTTGATACCTCTTATTTGGGAATTTATATAGTAAGTATAATGTCGAAATTTATAATCAACCAATCGTAGTAAATTTTCCTAGCAGTAATAGACGATATTTATTATAAAGGGTGTTCCAAAAAAATTCATAACTTCGAAAATAAACAAGATTTTTATATTCTATCTTTTGCATATATTACTGCAACTAATAAAGTATTTTTAGTAGACTTCAACGTGCCCTTAGCACTTCCCGTCTGTAATCAATTCCAAGCCAGGTACGCTGTAACATGTCGCTAATGATTGTACTAAAATGTCATAAATGGTCCTTTAAATAACCCCACAAAAAGAAGTCGAGGGGTGTTATGTTCGGAGACCTTGGTGGTCATGGAATTGGGCCATTCCGTCCAATCCATCGGTTGGGAAAAGTTTCCTTGAGGTGTTCCCGAACTGCCGTCAACCAGTGTGGTGGTGCACCATCCTGAAGGAAGTAAACAATCGGCTGTAATTGTTCCAACTGAGTAGGAGCAAAGTTATGAAGCATTTCCAGGTACACGCAGCCATAACTGTGGTTTCTATGAATAAGAAAGGACCAATGATTTTGTTGTGCATAAGTCAACACCACACATCAACCTTTGGGCTGTCTCGTTGAAGCTCTACTACTGCATGTGGGGTTTTAGGACCCCAAATTCATACGTTGTGGCGGTTTATTGTACCAGACACATGGAACGTGGCCTCATCACTGAAACACACCTTTTTCAAGAAATCTTCATCTTGCTCAATGCGTTGTAACATGTTTACGGCAAATTCCACACGTTTTGGTCGATCTGTTGATAACAGTGCCTGCAGCAACTTTACCTTATAGGTATACAGACGCAACTGTTTATGAAGAACCCTGTGGATTGTGGTTGTAGGCATTTGGAGTCGCCTTGAAGCCTGACGAATTGAAGTTTTCGACTGGAATGTTTGCCAAATTCGCTCCACATTTTCTGGACATGTGCTGGGTCGTCCAGCTCCACTTTTATGCAATACTAATCCGGTGCTCATGAAGCGTGTGTGCCATGCATGGATGGAGGGTCTGAATGATGGGTCTCTTTGGAATTTTTTTCCTGAAGTTCCGTTGAACCTGTGTATCTGAACCTTTCTGTTGTAGTGTCCACATTTTTACTTATAACTGTTCAGCCTATTGAAAAAAACTTGATTAGTTGCAGTAATACATGCAAAAGACAGAATATAAATATCTTGTTTATGTTCGAAATTATGAATTTTTGAAGTTGGAACACCCTGTATGTTGAGTAAGATTATTTATTGCGAAGAATTGCAATCCGAGCAAAACAGATAATGAAGCCTTTTTTGTTTCGATCGAAAACATAATTAGTGCTGTATGTAACAAAAGGCATTGTTTATTTGTTTATATATTCTTCTTGTACGCGTACTGATTAGTTATTATAGATTTATTTACTGCTGTGCGAACTATGAACGAAGATTTTTCAACCACGATGTTGTACGCTAACCTTTTAGTCGCCTACCCATTATTTTGTCTTGCATTACCAAGTGAAGCAGATCGTACTTCACAGTTTTGCCAATCACATGACCAAAGTATTCTAATTTATGTCGCTTTATAGTGTTGACTACTTCTAAATTCATTGTTCATGTTCTCAAGAACCAATGATGTGCTAAATGGGAAACCGATGAAAAACCAACTTCAAGGAGACCTCCTGGCCGAGCTCTTAAGGGATGTCACGAAAGCTGGACATCTACTTCTCAAAAGACTGAATAGTAGAATAAACAAGACTGAGTCTTAAGAAGTCTTGTTCACGCATTGAAATGTGAGACTAACTGGATTTTACAAAATAAATGTATTCTATTTCCCACGGTATGTTATCTGCCGTGCTCAAGTAAAACTAAAATTAGAACTTTGGGTTATGTTACAAAGTATACATTCCAGAGCTTAAATATTAGTATTAGTATATTGGAATTATGTATTTAGGAAAATTTATCATTCTATTTTAGATACTTGTGGTTTTGCTGGTTATAGCAGGAGACAGAATTGAAAACTGTGGTAAAAGAACAATTAGATTATTTCACGTACTACAAGCGCATTTACAAGATCCATTAACTGACAATGAAATTGAAGATTTTACAGTTTTGCTGGAAAAACTTCGACCAGTTCTAACAGCTGCAGGATTTATTAATGTCAATAGAAGATTATTTCCAATTTTGTTATCCAATATCACCACTTATATTATAATAATGATACAATTAAATTTATATACAATTAGTTCATAAAAAATGAAAATAACTTGTGGTAACCTCCATTCGTCAGAATGAAGACTTATTGACCGACGTATTGTTAGGGAAAGTTACTAAAACGTATAGACAGCGACAGTATGTGACATATGTAACAATTTTCCCAAAACTTTTTATGTGCGCTAGAAGGTTATCGATTCCTCTTGTATTTAATGTACCAATTTTTCCTATGCTATGTCAATCTCTTCATTCAAATCATGGTTTGTTTTTTCTTATCCACAATTCTCTTTATATAATCTATTCACTTTCTTCTCAATACACCTTGATATCACTTTTTACTTCCATCACTTTTCTTTTTAGTCTATACAATTTTAAGGATATGTCCGTACTAATTTAGTTGTTCAAACTGCATTGTTTTTTATTAGCCCTTGTTTTGTTATTTGTCTTATTTATAAATTTTGTCTTCTTAGAAGTGTCATTTCAGTTGGTTAACAATGGCTTCGTATTTCTTTTTTCAATTTCAAATTTTAAATGTTACTATTGGTATCGTTATTGTTTGTTGTTCATCTCCATATTCCCATCCTCTGTCAATATAGTTCCTAGGTATTAATATGTCGTTACACTTTTCAGTAACTTGTCTTTGCATTTCATTCTATTTGAATTTTGATCCTGTCTATAATTTATGACTGATTTATAAGTTATATATGTCTAGTTTACTGTCTTATAATCCTATTTGGTTCCAAACTTTGGCATATCTCTCCACCGCTTGGAAGTGACAGGGGAATCTGAACCATTTTCTTAGTCTCATCAGTCAAACGTTGTATAATTGGAGATTCAGTGTGTTTGTAATTATTTTAATTTAACAAATTTGTATATTCGGATGCATCAAAATTAAAAGGTCTTCAAAGCACTCAATACTTTCATTAGATCTCGATCTATCCTAATATGTTTCTTGGAATCAGTGACCATTATTAGAAGAATATTTTCTTTTTTTAGAGGTACCTAGTATATTTGACGATTTTCCACATCTTTGCAAGTTGGTTTCACTTTGATATTTAACGATATACGATATAAAACTTTAGGTATTACAAGTTTGGCAAGAGCTTGAAGATTTCGAAAAACATAGTTAACCTGTGGGAATGAGCAGCTTTTCCTGACTTTAACTAACTCTTCGGATAATACTTCGGTTGCTACTGCTTGACAAATTTCGAATAAGTACATCTGGTCAGCACTCCCCAATTCAATTCAATTTTTTTACAATTTGCAGTTGGTTCTTCAAGTTATTTGCCTATTGTAGCAGAAAATCCTCTAGGACTGTAGTCTTTCAATCAAGATATTGAAAGAAGTTGATTTGCATATAGTAGAGAACTTTGCAATTGTAAAAGTTCTCTTAGCCTAGTTTTTTATATTTTTATGACTCCAGATTCACCCTTCATAGTATACCCGCACTACTCCCATAAAACAAACAACATGAGAATTAAACACTATAATACTCGGTAATTTATATTTGAATTAAGTTATTTTCGGTAATTAAGGGCTTTGCGACTCTTTATATTTCATTTTATAATGAAAACAAAAATATTTTCTTTATGCATTATATTTTAAAGCAATATTCGAGGTTTCGTTTTTAAGTTCCACGCTAGTATTTATCTCAACATAGTATATTTTGAAAAACAATAAAGCTCTATCCAATTATAAATATTTGTTTTTATTTGTCTATATAATGTATATCTTAAATGAACAAAAGGTTCTGTATGGAAATTATTCCTCATAATTTGTATTAGTGTTAAAAACTTTTCATAATTTTTCTCTTTTCGGGAAATGGATATAATTTGACTTTGTATTAAAAAAAAATGATTAGAGCATGTTACCAATATGACATTCATGAAAAATACATATACGTGAGCAATTATAAGCACACAACTACTATACTTTATTACTAAATATTTCAATAAATATTGCACATTCAGATTTGGTCAGTCACGAAAAAATTTCCCACTGAAACCTCGATTCAAATGAGAATGATAAACGAGACTCTCATTTTGAAAATATATTACAATATTTGTGCTATAATAGGTGTAGTTTCTCATGATAATCCCAGAGTAATCTCATTGTTTCAATTTCCTTTGATGATTTCTTTATTTTTCCTGGGGTTTTATGTAACAAGTTTCAAATTTAAACATTTTTTCGAGTATGACGCTTATTCGCACTGTATGGATGTGATATATTTCTGTTTTAGTGCGACACACCTTTATGAATTATATTATAAAAAATATCTATGGAAGAAATTGTGTGTGTTACTTTTACATTTAGATACAACATTCAGCGAAGTCCGCATTTCTAAATTGTTCATCTTCAAGCACATTTTAAGTGCCGCTGTATTATTGTTAGCGGTAATTTCTGAGGCAATCGCTTTTCGTTCGATGACAACTTCGTTATCTGCTTTATATCGTTTTATAATTGATGTACAGATTATTTTTATAACAATTCTAATTTGCGAGGTTTCTAAACGTATATCGGAGGAACTAGAAACGTTTTGTGTGCAGCTTGAAATATTCGGTAAAACTGAACCACTTTATAGAAACGAACGTATAAGTAATTCAAGAAAGCTTGGACGTGCTTACATGAATGTTTATCTCATAAATGAATACGCAAACGTTATATTTGGAAATACAATATTAGTAATTCTATTAATTGTTTGCTTCAAAATGGTTCCTGCAATACACTTTTACTTAACCATTGATTTTGCTAAGTTTTCTGTACCGGCGACGTTCGTTATTGATTGTTGCCATGTAGGCAGTTATATAGTAAGTATATAATTTTACAATAATGTCAAAAATTTAAATCTTAAAAAATTATATCAAAGAAATAAGATAAGAATATTAATTGATAGCTTTGATCAAAGTCCGAGATCAAGAAATTTGGGATATGTTAATAGTGTGATTTTTTTGAGATTAATTCGCCTATAGTTACAAAATAAATAAATTTAATAAACACGAATAGATAAGAGGGTCATTTAAAAGAAAACTGTAAAAGCAGGGAAATTTACATGCGCTGTAGGCGACTACGAAGCTCTCGCACTACACACTCCGCTATTATTGACATTCAGGCGTCAGTCGGCGTTGTGCTACCGACTGAAGGCCACAGTGCTACAGAAATCCATCGGAGAATGAATCTTGTGTATGGGAAAAACTTCACGAGTGATGGTATTGTGCGTGAATGGTGTCGAGAATTTAAAGATGACAGCAATGTGCACGATGAAGGAAGCCAAGGACGCAAATCTGTCGTTTCAGATGACCTGGTTCAACGAGTTGACAGAATGGTTAAAGAAAACGGCACATTTACCATTACTGCTTTGTCTACGGAATTTCCAGACGTAGCTTAGTGGGAAGCGATTACTTGAATTCATTCGATTATGACAAGAGTGGGGGTGATGAAGAAACTTGATTAACATTAATTAAATTAAAAATAGCTATGAACACTTTTCGATAGGTAAGTTGTCATAGGAATATTTGTTTTTAAATTGTTTTTGATAAAAAATATGTCTCATCGAGCTTGATATCCCCACCGACTTTTAGATTATAAGCTGTCACTTGTTGATACTTCAAAGGGCAATGCATCAAAGCTGTCGGTGCCGTAAAGCAACTACAAATGTCACATAGTGACTAGTCTCTGCAATAACTTTTCCTTATATATGTATTTTTTTTTGTCCTAGGTCGCATCGGCCAAATCCCGTGACTTGTAATGGTCGACATGTTCTTTGCTTGGTTCAATTTCCACTCAACTTGGCATTTGCCGTTTCTATATTATGAATATTCGAGTTTTTTTGCAATCCATTGTTTACATTTTATTAATACGTTCATGTTTACAGGGTGTTATATAATTTAGTTACATAATAAATTATTTTGTAAATTCCTGTTTTGTGAACTCGCTTCTAAATTACCTTCTTATCTATCCGAATTTACTGCACAGTTCATAGTATGGAACTCTGGTCTTGATTTGTATTTTTAAAATGGAACAATTCTGATGCAGTACAGTTTTGAATCTCTGGATTATTTGGGTGATATTTTCAATGGTATATTCCCATAGCTAAATCCCGTAGGTCCTTACCGGCCAAGTTTCAGAATTTATTTATAAACAAGTAATTTATCTCATATTGTTTCTTGTTCCGCTTTGAATTGAGATTTAGTACGAATCTAGTGCTGTCTCTAGATATTTTGTATTTGATTGTAGTCTATTTTGATTTGTACAACAGTCTCGAAGTAATTCTGGTGTCAAAAAGATTTGAAACTGTGTCTGATATTATCTATACTTAATAGGGGAGCTTAATAGGTTGAACTACCACTTACTCGAACATAACTATAGAATAACTATGAGAAGTTCTATAATACTACTCCTTTTAGCGAATGCGGAAACGTCCAAATATTTTGAAAAATCTAAAACAACAAAAAATCTCACGAAAATGATTGAAAGCGTCAATTATTGATAGTTTATGTTTTCCAACGTATATCTGATAACAAATAACTGATAGAGATCTAATTGTTTTAGTATTTTAGAATTGTCTATTCACCAATTTGTTTCAGATAGTGGTTGTTTTGCTGATCATAGCAGGAGACAAAATTGAAAGCTCTGGTATAAAGGCAGTTAGATTGTTCCATGTGCTACAAACGGATTCACAAGATACTTATAATGTCAATGAAATTGAAGACTTCACGGTTCTGTTGGAGAAATTTCGACCAGTTTTGACAGTGGCAGGATTTATTAATCTAAATAGGAGACTATTTCCAATTTTGTTATCCAACGTTACTACTTACATTATAATCCTAATTCAATTGAATACTGCCAATTAGGCAATGCTACTGTAAAAAAGCCTAGAAACGTCTATATTATTTTTTATTCAAAAATATTAAAATAGTTATTGTTTAAATTTTCCTACGCATGCTGTCCTTTGATAGTTATCCAAAATTACTCTTTGTGGGCTCAAATTTAGACTGAGTTGTGGTGAGGTTTGTAACTATTTAATTATAAATATCATGACAGATCTACTATGTATTCAACTCAGAGTAAAGGTAATGTCGAAAATATTTCGAGTCCAACAGACCAGCCGTAACACCAATCCCTGAAGATGCTTGGGAGAATTTTCAACAAAACGTCTACCTGAGTTTAAGAAAGATGACTTTTATCTCAGACAAGAATTTTGCGAAGTATCGATGAATCGATGTTACAATGATCCGAAATTCTTCGGAAGTGCTAAAATAATAATTCAACTTATAGGCGTAATTATAAGTAGTTGGTACTAAAAAACTTCTACTGGACGGTAGAAAAGCAGATTCAGCATTCAGTAATTTGATAGTTTGATTTTTATTTGATCGTATTTATTTGGTTTTCCTAGTAGATTGCTGGTTATTTTCGCCAATCCGTTCTGTTGTTTACTAATGTTTCTATTATAGTATCACTCAGTTTAAAATGGTTATTTTTATGATTGTTTTACTAAAAATAATCCGAATGAAAGTATACACAAATCACAATCCTGTATTAATATGTTCCAGGCAAAAATTATCACTTCGACATTGGAATCTATTAAAAATGCATGTTTCATTGAATAGATTTTCCCTAGAGGGAAATAAATAATTCAAGTTCGCCACTGCGTTCGACTATCTGTGATTTGACATATGATTATGATTATGATACGTGATTATAAAAAGTATATATTCAATAAAACAAACATTCTGCTATGATTTATTACGCAAAGTCATGATATTCTATTGCCGTTGGTTGTTAGATCGTCATGAAGTTGAAATATCAATTAAAAATTGAGGATATAATTATTTTGCAAGTGTACTATAAATTATGTACTTATATTGGAATATTTCCAATGAGACATGCAAGATGGTCATTCTCTATACAAGTGTTGACTTTGATCATTATCAACATATGTTTGATAGCATTCTGTTTTTCTCAGATAATCTTCTCCGAACAATCAGAATCTACTTCGATTTTGACACATTTTTTGAAAATAATTCAATCATTGCTTTATATTGTCGTCAGCTTAACGTATTTTCATCAATTAATACTACAAAGGAAAAAGTGGACATCAATTTTTCGTTCTTTCCATAATTTGAACAGTATTTTAGGTAGTTCAAATGCCCCAGTAGTAACTATTCTCATTAATATGGTATTTTGGTTGGTACTATTAGGAACTGTATCTTATACTTTTATAGGATATTACACGGAATGGAAAATTCTGGATATCTTTTATGTATCATTCTATTTGACCATCAATATTCAATGTGTGTTATTGACTATTTTTATTGTTGAAGTATCAACAGCAGTTAACAGTCGACAAAAACAATTTTATAAAATATTGAAACGTTTTTGTTACACTGAATATAATAAAAATAGAAATGTTTTCTCGAGAAATTTGACAATGATGGAAAATATTCACAAAACTATTTATCTCTTGGTAGAAGATTTGAACGCAGCAGTTGGTATTAATGTTCTTCTATTTATAATACTAGTTTTTTTGGAATCAATAACTGAAATAAATTTGTGTTTTACTGAATCTTCGGACTCTGTAAATGAAGTCGTTTGCAATTTATGCTACCTGCTTATATTGTATGTAAGTATTACACTCATAATAGCTTGAATAAAAAATATTGAAGTAATTTCGATTGGTTATACCAAGTTGGTAGCACCAAAAAATGCTTTTTCGTCCATTCTTTTGTGTCGGCTTTTTTCCTGAGCACAAAATATTATTGCATTTTGCAAGTTGCAAAAAATTTTCATTTATTATAAAAGCCACAGTGATGAATGTTGTTTAATTATTTAATAACAATCTTTCAATCACATAAAAACCCATTAAACCCTTTGAGGTCGAGAGCCGTATTATTACGGATGAGGATATGTATTTAAAAAAATATATAAAAAATATAATAAAGATAAAATTAAATAAAAAGATAACACTAATTATTTTGGGAAAATATAACCACGTGATCCACCGTTGAAAACTACATAAACATCATGAGTCGCAAGTTGCAAGGAAAAAAAATGCCCAATAATAAATTTTTGGGGCTTGAAAATTGTAAAATATTTTCGACACGTGCTTGATATCATGCATTTTCTTGAAATTTGTAAATTGTACTCTGTGATAAATTAATTAAGGTGAGTTTACAAGTGAAAATTTTGATTTATTTAATAAATTTCCCCTATATATATATATATATATATATATATATATATATATTTTTTAATAATAAAAACATCTGATATTAACCCTGCGATAGAATGGAATCGGAAAATTTATGATTTTACAAAAACAGTATCCAGGTCCTGGAGCCTCATTTTGGTTTCTAGTAACCAGGGCTGAAATGGTTAAATGCATCCCAGATAGCTCGTGAAGTTCTGCTGGTGTTTGTCAAGAGTTGGTAAACTACTAGCGCAGCATATCTTGCATCATCATTATACAGTATTCGTTTGAAAGGTAGTTCTATGAGTGATAGTAGGTAACTGATGATAACGTGGCGGTCGTTGAAGAATATGGAACCTGGAACCTGGAACATTGAGGTCGAATACTTAAACTCATTCTGGACCAAGGATTGACGCTAAAGCACCACGTCGATTACTTAGAGGACAAGACGAAGAAGCCCATAATACCTCATTTTTCTGTCTAAAACTTTTCCTTCCATTTTTTTATTTACTTGTCGGTTTAACGTAGGTTCATCCATATTGAAAAAGAACAAAACTTACGACTCTGCCAAAGTTAGTCCTATCGCGTATAAGAACTAGTTTAGCCTAGGCAAAACTAGTTTGTCCTGAAGTCGGGTTTTGCCGGTAACATATAGACGAATAGATAAATCAACATTGTTTTTATCAAAAATCAAGACAAAGAGGACTAATATTGATTAGTGTACTTACATGGGAATGATAAGTAAAAGTTGAACCAATTTTAGAAAGACATTCGAACTAGATTACATTTCAGCAGGGTGATTGAACGGGTTTCTGCCATTTTGACAGCCTAGGATCACATAATGAGATTTCCTCAAATAACCAAACTTACCTGATTGGATGGGTTATTTTTATGAAACACCTCAAAATAATGTTCCTTCCTTTCAAATGTCGATAATAATATACGAATTTTTATTTTTCAAGGTTTTGGTTCTTTGCTTGACTGTATCTGGTGACAAAATTGGTCGCACAAACTGCAAGATTATTCAACTGTTCCACACGCTGGAACCAAACATGAACTACGCTATAATGGTTCAAGATCAAATTATAGACTTTTCGTATTTATTGAAAGTGTTGCAACCATCTCTAACAGTAGCAGGATATATAAACTTGAACAGAAAATTACTTCCAATTTTATTGTTTTCAATAAGTACTTATGTAGTTATTCTTATTCAACTTATAGATATTGCTTAGATATCTTGAGATTATCTGCTGTAGAATAAATAATATTGAATATAGAATAAATAATATTGTGCTACTACCATGTTGAAAGCTATAGCACAATTTATCAACTAATCACGGTTTTGGTACATTACGCTATAATACAAAAACTTTAGAAGAACTGTCAAAAGTATGTCTATAAAAACATTGCGTTCTATTTTGTGATGATTAAAAATATTCCAATGTTCACTGCATATTTTATTAAGTTCCTTTTTTTCGTTTTTAAAACTTAAGCTGGATTACAAATTATGCAACATTTTTGAAAAAATAACCAAAAATACAAAAACAAACCGTAAATTATTTGAATTATTAAGTTTAGTTTCAAGAAAACCTCATTTTTATAACCTTGTAATCTTATATATGCACTAGAAATAAGTGCCGAAATTACTAATTCTGAGGAACTTTTATGAAGTTTTTTATGAAGGCCAATACGCGAGTGAAATTGTCGTTTTTGTGTAAAAAACCGAGTTCGAATCGGTTTTTTGCGGGGGGAAAATTATAGCTTATAAAAAACGTTTATTTATAATATTTGCAGAAACAAGATAAATGGAATTATTGCTTGTTGAAAACTGTTTGCTATTTTCAAACACCAAAGTAGAAAGTTTCCAGGCACAATAACGGAAAATAAACTTATTTGGAATCTTTTCATTTCTATGCAATTCCTATTTTTTCGAAGGAAAAATATTTTCCTATCTGCAACTCCATTTTAAAAAATAGTTTCCACTTCACAATTCATTTCCTCATCTACTCATAATACATTTTGAGTATACTTGGACATTTAAGATTTGGATGAGTACTTTCTCAAACTCTTATGTCTCCCAAAGAAGTAGATTCAGATTTCCCCAGCGAAACACTGTGGTTTTAACAGGATATCGCTACACCGCTTTTTGGTATTATTTTTTGAAAATATCTCGATAAAATAATTGCAAGAAACTTTCTTACAGATTTTTTATGCTAGACCAATCTAATATCTAGTGCAGCCACTTTTAAAACTTTAAATTTTTCGTGCGTTTATTAAAAAATTCTGGTTTATATTTGAACCACCCTCACAATATAAGTCAAAACGTACTTCAAAACCAACAGTCTGCTTAAGATATTAACTTATTTTGTTCTTATCATCATTCATTAAAAAATAATCTCCAAAAAAATAAAAAACGTCATTTCTATTCTACTATGAATACTTCATATAAATTTTATATTTTCGATATCAATATTTCAACATTTATTTATATAAAAGGATAGTACTATGACTTAAACAACAAACAAACATTATTTTATCCTTTAATCTTATAGAAATTATGTGTCCAAAATTATTCGAATTAATAGAAAGTTTGAATTTGTGATATTATATATAAACTTCCATGTTAGTAGGAGAAATCTGAACTATAATAAGTTGATCTGGATCAGTACTATCGTATAAGTAGCAACAGTGGAGAGCAGAATCGGTACCAAATTTCGATTCAAAGGTATGTATTCAGCAATTGTTAATAACGGTCGAAGATTTTCTAAAAAGAGAGCAAAAATCCTGAGTTGTCCTTGGATAATGACATCCTGTCTAAAGTGATTATCTTTATTTACGAGATACGCTACTTTGACTATCTTGAGACCTTGTTGTTCGATTCGATCTCCAACAAACACAAGCGTCAGTACTAATATCTGTAAACAGAATAAGAAATCGTTAATCATAATAATAAATTATTGTTAGTTTTAAATTGTTGCCTCCTCATTAGATAATAATTGCGGTTGGAGAGAGTTTTTGCGGAGTTCTCTCTTCAAGGAAGAAAAATTCATTATAAATAAGACTATAAGCATGATCAAAGTATCAAAGAAGTATCAGGTTATGTTATGAACATCGCTTATTGTGATTCACTATATGCACTTGCAGCAGTTTATGATTATATTAAATATTTCAATTTCAACTTGGAAGAGGAATTGAATAATGAAGAAATTCAAGTAGAGGATTGATATTATACCAAAGGAAAAGGGAGCTGCCTTAATGAACATCTCGGAAGTGAAACAAGTATAAGTAATCATATAAATGAAAGCTGAACTAAAATAGAACAACAATATACCAAATTGACTAGGTAAGAGTATCAGGTTCACCAAAGAGAGTTAGTACCAAACAATTAATGAAGTTAACAACAGTAATTTTGCAAATAGAAAAAAAGAAATGAAAATAAACAACCAATAACTGGTTATAACCCAAAACAAGTAAAATGAAGTTATTTACAAATAGAAATTGTACATGGGGTCTTTCACCTAAGATCCTATACCTCAATGGTCAAAAGCCTTCTCACATATGAGGCCATCGTATGGTAACGTGGAAACTATAGTGTCATTATACATAGTCCAGAGTCTCGCGTGTCTTAGCGAGTCATATGTATGGCCCCATCTAAGATTCTTGGAGTTCCACTGTGTCTTTCATCTTTGGAAGTAACGGTACAATTCGAAGTAATAAGAACAGCATACAAGCTGTATTTCCTCAAAGAATTGCCTGGTGGATCAACTGGTCATGCGAAAACCTGGATGCAAGCCGTAGTGGACTGGTGAATTGAAATACATGGACGGAATAGGCTTCTGTGGAGAACACTCCGAAATGAGTGGATTTTTCTCGATTTGGGTAAATGCTACAGTCTTCCTATCCGGAATATTAGCTGTGATGAAATATTAACGTGGGATATTCATTCCATTGATGCCTTGAAACCATGTTAATGTTAATCTGTTCAGACTACACAGCTATCAAAACGCCTAACGGTGCGATCTAGGCTTGTTACAAATTGATGAGTGATACTGCAGGGTTCCGCTTATTTGGGTGTTTAGTAACTTGTGCTATAAAGGTGACGACAAAGCTAACCCGCTCGATAGATTGGGATCTGCATATCTACCAATTGGCACAGACACCCATTTTTGATATAGCCCAAAGTTTTGCTATCACAACGTCGCTCAAAAGTCTAGACGTTTGGCAGACACTCAAGACTAGTGTTAATATTGAAATTTGTGAATTATCGTATTTCACACGTAAGTAATGTTTTTTAAGCAATTATATACCGGGAAAGATAAAGTTTAATCATTTGATTGCTTTTCTAGAGTGTTTGAACAGACTGTTCATATAATAATAGAAGTCAGTTTTGTGAAGTATGAATTGAATACTTTTTATCACTTCGGAATATCAAGTTTTGCTTTCTTTCACTGATATGTGAGGTTATAAATTGCTTTAGAAATGTTGTCATCACACTCCTGACGCTCTTTAGCTACGAAAAATACTTGATTTGGGAAAATGCAGATACTTTGTAAAAAAATTTTTCTTTCTGGTTATTTTTGATCCAAATTTCAGATACGTAGCTCCGTTTCCTCTCGTATCATATTTCAAAGTGTAATAAAATCTCTACTCATTAGATAAAAATGTAAAAAACATACTTACAGACTCAGTAATAACCATTGCAAAATTGCTGATAATAACGGCATAATCATGATTATTATCATTGAAAACTAATCTTATATTCAACTGTACTGTAAAAATTGAATGAAGAAATAGAAGAATCGTGAGTACTAATATTGATCTTCCAAAAGTTTTATTCAACAGTTCCGTTGCAAGAAATATATCTCTATAAGTAACCTTCATCAATCTTAGTTCTTCGAAAAAGTTGACTCTTTCATAACAGTGATTTCTATAAAGAACTCCAAGCTTTCTACAAAATATTTTCTGTTTGTTGGATATAATAGTTGCTACTTGTACAGCAAAATTCGATACCACCCAAATATGAGTTACTGTTAGGAAACCATCTAAAAAGAACAAAATGTCGTGCAAAGATAAACTATTGGTATGAAAAATTACTATGGACAGCATGCTAACATATTCAGCGATGTAAAATAAACATTTTCCACAAATCATTTTTTTGGTTATATAATTGTATCCCATAGTTTTCTCCAAGCTGTGAACTAATCCATATAATTCTTTCCATGAATGTTTGCATTTTATTATCGTGTAAAAATTCATAATGTTGAAAAAAAATGATGCCACGCTTATTAAAATACCTGATAGTTTGGCTGATGATGACATTGATACTATATACAACCGACTACAACCTGTTATTATCAATATTACGAAACATATTATTGGAATTATGATGTTGTTAGCATTAATATTCCAAGGGAAAACTCCTGCTACTGCACCAAATCTATAAAACAAATTCATCAAAACAATGTCTGTAAAACAATTTGTATTGGGTTTTTGAATCCCCATAGGAATTATTTTGTGGCAACTATCGATATGTGAATCGGAATACGTTCGAAATTTCATGACTAACATTGAAATGGATTTCAGTAGTTATCGTTATCGGTATTATTATTATCGATAAATTACATCGGCAGTTTTGAATTTAATGTCATAGTATTATATAAATGATACAGAGAGTAACACAAATTAAGTCATCAACTTTATTCATCGGACACTTATATTCTAAGAAGCCTTCTTGAAAAGATTTTTTTTATTTTTGTAACTAACCTCTCTTAGTTTTTTACTTTGAGTACAACTATCGTATAAATCAGGAAGTTCGGTTGAATTTTTGATTGTAATAAGTAGTTGCATTTTATCTTTGATATAAAAATCTAGTCAATGCATTCCATAATTATTTAGTATTGAATAAAAGTGTGGAGAAGAATATTATAATTTATCCACGACTACTGAGTATTCTTATTTCAGTTTTTTTTCTATTACATTATTGGAAATACTATTATTTTATTCTAACAAATATTTCCACCTCCAAAGAATCAATCTCAATGTAATTGTTTCTGAAAACCTCGTTTAGAATCTTATTTATATTTGGACGGGACAATGTTGGAGATAATGTTGTATAAATTTTGAAAAACACTCTTATTTTTGCAGCAAATAGTCGACCAGTATCCTAAGTTTTAAGTTTTGAATATGCTAATTAAGATAATACCTAATTTACTCGAAATGATTTTCACTACAAAACCTATTACTTGTACGTGGTAAAACAGTACTCATTCTACTGTCCCTTCTCATTGCATCACACCATTAACTCTGTAATTTGTCTCATTTAAAGATTTTTAAAAATACTTCAATTAGTGCAGTAACAGATGTGTAGGTTCATTTTGATACAATGAAATATTTATAACAAATTCTTAATCGATCCAGACTTCGACATCCTAATAAAAAATACCATTAATATGATACAATGCAATAGGATAGTAAATCAAAACAAAACTCGATCGGCGCTAGTGACGTAAGCAAGCGATTGGCGCGTTGCAAGAAGAAATGAGAGCAGAGTAAAAATATTCCACTTTAAGAATTCATGTCAGCGCTATGATAAGGGCTAGAGACGTGCCATAAATTGCAAAGCTTCTGTTCCGACGTGCCCTATTATTTGAAGATATAAATAGGACGTCGTTTTAAGACTCATTTCGATACTTTCTATCAACGAACGGTGGAGCTCCATCGTGCATCAAAAAAAAAATCGGGAATTGCCTTTTCTTGAAGTGTACGACAAAAATCTGCTCTAACCTGTAAATAGTCTGGTATGATATCTTGGACTTGTCAGTAATGATAAGGATGCAGCTACGGCTCTTTAAATATGCTCCAAGTACTTAAAAAAGAGTTATTTCTTTGTCTCGACATACCCTTCAAGGGTCTTACTCAATTTAAAAGTCAACAATACAATGGCTGTAAATGTATTTTTATTTGGTAAGTTTTTTCTAGAAAACATTTCTACGTAATGCAATAGAGTTTCTTAAAAAGTCTTGTACGGTCAGTATACTCGTAGATATACAGGATCTGAGTACGTTTTTATGAACAATATCTAATTTTATAAATGCCAATGTTTTTAAAAATCTCATTATTGTAATGACTATAAAAAAATGACAGTTTTTATTGCTAACTTAGAGAATGTACTGATCTATGAATTTTTGTGGTTCGTTGAAAGAAAGTACAGCCCTCAATCCCATTTTTAATGAGGTTTCTTTGAACTCACATAATGCTTACTAATTAATAATGATAATAATTATTGATACCTTTTCAATTACTTTATATCAGCATAAGTTATTACTTCATCATTCTCAAATCAAAATATTTTTAAAACTATAGGGTACAAGGAGTACTTTTTTGGCGTGAAATTGATTGATTTTTAAGCTAGATTTCAAATTTTTATTTCTAAATCTAACTTAATAAAAGTATATTGAACACTATTTGGTACGAACTAAGTAACTAGCGCTCTCTATGTGTACAGGAGATTCCTGATTGCTTTATTTTTTAGTTCATTAGTAATGGTAAATAAAACACTAAATTTTCTACTTATTTACCTTTACTACATCAGGAAAATATAAACAAATAAGTAGTATTTACTGTATTTACTATTTAACTAAATTGTACTTTGAAACCAAAACATTTATACACTCTTGCTAATTAACATCAACCAAAATACATAATATATAATAAGATAATAGCGCGATAATAATCACACGCACACGACAAAGACCAAAAGGCAAGTCTTACATTCCTTTTCCTATTTATCTCTCGGCCCAGCGCTAGACGACGGGCTACATGCAAAAAACAGGTCTAAAAATAGAAATACCGCCTGAGGCCACGGTAACAAAATTCAGCATATTCGGTGGACCGATTAATAGCAAGAGGGAAATATACATATATACGAGGTGCGTTCACAACACTATGATAAACAGATATAAAAACATTCATGGGATGTGTCAGCTTTCAAAAACATATTCGTATATAATTTCATCACAAAGTTGCCAATAGTTTCGGTACTTACCAAACGCCAATTATTTTCCAATTTTCCACCCATTTTACAAACGTCATTTTTCTATAACACATTGTTTACACAACGGGAGTAACTATATGTTTATAATCCTGGGAAACTTATTTTCTCTATTTTCCTTCAGGATCTAAGATCATAGTAACTTTCTCAATATGTAATTATCTATGTTTCATCCAATTTACCTCAATTATAATGCTTAAGACGAATATCGAATTTGAAGAAAGTTGATTTAGAGGGAGAAACAGTCACTCAATTAAAAAATATATAATTAAATTATGCTCTGGCTATCAATTGTGAATAATAATTGTTTCAAGTGTAAACGGGAGAAATTCAAAATATAGAAGAGAAGTATTCATTTAAATGGTTAGTCTATGTTACAGTACTATTTTTAGTTAGAAAATAACATGCTCTTTCATTTTTTTTTGTAATCCTACCCTTTAATTAACTCCTTTTGACTACGTATTATTATCACTAATCTAATAATAGAGTCTCTTAAACTTAATCTTACGTTAGTCACCAACTTTAATGAGGCACTTTTAATAAGATACTATTAAAATTCTCAGTAAAGATGCATTTGGAATTGCTTTTAAATAAATTTTACTAGATTAGTTTGAATATGGATTTATTTTTTTATAGAATGGCACTAAACAAAATTTGTAGAAAATGGAAGCTCTGCTTGATAATTCTTCATATACTTGTATCATTAAGATTTTACGCTACCGATTGGAGGTCTCTCCATAATATAATTTGCAACTTTTATTAGTTCTATTGAACTCCTTATTTATCAAAACTTTTTAATGACTCACTTGTATGGAAATCATAATATTCCCGTTGATCTAATCACTTCTTGAGGATGCTTTAGATAAACATTGAAGATAAGCATCAGAAGATTTGCAGGATAAATCAACAATAATTTTAGAAAATATACAGTTTCATATAGTACTGAAACTGATTTCGGTAAGATTACAAAACCTCGTATACTTTGAATATAATATTATAATGTCGATTGAAACAATTATTTTTAAAAATCGTCAAAATATCTTTTTCTGAAATGGGAAGTAAATGTGGTAACACATGAATTTATGTATGTATTGCTTATAAGTATAATCTTGAAGGGCTGAAACCGTCAGATCTGATAGTATTATAGATACAGGTGGATGTGTCGGCTTCATACAGGTGCATTTCAAGGTCGCACCCCATAATATAATTTTTTACCGATCCAAAAGTCACTTGATTGCCAGTCTGACCACTAACTTGTTTTTATATATACAGGAAGGGGTCGATACGGATACACGATTAATTTTTGTTGTTTGTTGAATAAAAATATTCAATCCTTAATTGCTAGCGTAATTATTACTAGCGTAAGCGATGAGATACATTCTGTGAGATTGCTATATATATAAAAATAAGAATTTTTTCAGCATAAACCAGTTAAGAAATGTGGTATTTTGGATGAATAATATATAAAATAATAGACGGGAAGAATACCTTGCACACTAAGTATAAGGCTACTTATATTTATAAATTATAGTTTGTATTACGTGGATTGCTTGAGAAGATTCCGAACTAACAAAGAAACAAGGCAAAGTTTTCCATAATCATTTCTATTTTTTATCATGGTCTCCTCTTAAGTATATACAGCGAAGCGCTAACCTTTTAAGAACCCTTGCAAATCATAGTATTTTGAGGTTAGGCAACTGGCAAAAGTCGCTGGGCACCAGATATGGGAAACATGGTGGATGATCAACATTTCGAAATACAATTCGTGAGATTAGCCACAACGAACAACAAAGTGTAAGGAGGTCCGTTTTCCAGATGAAATAGCACTTCATTCTTTGAATGCGGTCGTTTTTCTGCTATTTCTTATCAAGCAATCATGCGATATACACTTCTGTTCCCTTTTCAAAGCAGATTTGCCCTGTGCAACAATACCCCGACTTTTTTTCGTTTCAGGATTATACAGGTATATCTTGGTTTCATCTTTTTTTTTTAAAAGCTAGCAATAAAACCCAGGAAATGTTAAATCGAATGCCCTTCTGGTCTAAAGTAAGAAAACGCCGATCGCATAGATACCTCACACAAATAATTCTTTGGTTAGTATATGGCTTATGCTCTACCGACTAAAAGTTTAAGCCAACATTGAAACAACATAATTATCTATCAATTTTTATGAAATCTCATAAAATAAACTTGTATATTCTATTGTTTTTATCAAATATCTAAAGAAATCGTTCATTCATTCACTTCCAAGTAAATACAATAAACATGTATTGTTTTCAAACACCGACAAACACTGCGTTAGAGGCAGGCGGTAGATTTTTATGATGTACTAATAACTGATTGCTTTGTTTTTGTTTCCCATCGATCAATAATCAGGATTATTATTTTTACCTAAGGTTACACGGGTTTGTTCACAATCTCAATTAATCTAAACATGTGGTGTCTGCAGTGAAGACGTCTTAAAATGAGAAAAGCACGCAAAATTAGCAGTGAAGGGCGTTCTGAAATCGTTGTTTCACATAATTGAAGTTATCCAAGACTTGTGTTTATAGCACAATGTCTCGATACATTGAAAACAGTAAAACTTTAACTGGAAGATGCGAAGATAAATGGTCTTGCAGTCGTTCAAAAACCTTTGCTAGGCCACAAAACAAAAAGAAAGACCGAATAAACCAAGTTGGAGCTATTTGGGTCGAAACTAAGAATTTACGTACGACGCTATGCCCAAGAAAAAAATATTAACCTAACCTAACCTAATAAAAAATTATGCCAGACTGTGGTTGGTCAATTATGGTCTGAGGTTGTTTTTATAGCCATAGAACAAAATTATGAGAAAAGCACAGTAAACAAAAAATAGAACAAAGTGCGTTTCCTTCGGGTTTGCGATTAATTAGAAATAGATTATAGGACAATGATCCCAAGTATAGTTCCAAAGTATGCAGAGGATATTTGGAAAAGAAAGAGGCAAAATGGATGTTAATAAACATGGTTTGGCCTCCTGAGAGTCCGAATCTCAATCATATTGAACTTTTGTGCTTAATAAGAACGACGGTAATTGCGATCTTCGCAAGAAGAAATGTGGAAAGTTTTATATAAAAGTTGGAGCCCGTGTGCCTCTTATGAATGATTTGTACCAAAGTGACATTAGGCTAATATTTTCGGTCTGGCTGGGAAACTTAACCCTCCAAGTAGAAAGCTTTTACCAGGATTCAAAAATGGGCATCTTATCTTTAAAAATTATAATTTTACAAAAAAATTCAATAAAATATGCGGAATATAGTATTATGCAGTTTATAAGAGCTTGAGAAGGATATTTTTAGTAATCATTTTCAACTAAAACTATATATTTCACATAAAGTAACAATAATAATTAATGTACTACCCGAAAAGGTGACTAACTATTTTTCAAGCGACCCTAACTTTCGCACGTTTCCTTAGTTATAGATAGATATACTAAATCGATTATAAACTACAGTTTTTATATGTTATAGCATAAGCTCCATTTTATTCAAATCTATTCTACCTACTTGTTCCTTCTTTAGTAATTTCTATCGGTGTAACCTTTTCCTTTTTATTATTGTTTTCTGCAGTTCTATAAAAGCCAGGCTAGGAGTTTAAGCCACACCTAAGGTTCCAACTGGTGCATAATAGGCAATAAATTCAAGAACTATAACATTTGGGAATTCAGTTGAGGGCCGCAACTCTCCCGGATTTCCATAGATAAGTCCCAATCTTTAAGTCCAGTGTAATAATGAATGAGGAACTGAACAATCAGCAATTTATATATCGACTTCTTTCTTGAATTTTTGTTTGGTTCGAGTTAATTTTTGTTTAATTTCTAATAGAAATTAAACAAAATTGTATTCTATTTTGTTCAATAATAATGCTGTAAAAGGTCTGTTCAATATTCTAAAACGTAGACATAGGAATAATTTATTTGTATATTTTTCGAAAACTGATTCCTATTGTATTATTAATCCCTGGACGATAATAGCATTTATCTTTCATGATCGGAAACTTGATAAAATGATAAGAAGTGAATGTAAAAAATCATAACAAAACTTAATTAAAGAGGTCGGTGGTAAAAATTAATATTTATTGGCGCCAAATATGCTACAATAAGAGGTAGAAGGCGTTGTCTTTAAGAATATTAAAATAATCATCGGACTACTATTTAGATGGTGTGAGATAAGACACCTCGGCATAAATCAGATATTTTGAAGGTGTGAACAAGAACATTTGTAGCACAATAGGCATTTTTTATGATTTATGTTACAGTTTTGCATAATAATTTTTAACAAAGTTAGGTAACTCAATATTATGATTGAAAGATAATTCACCAAATATGTTAGCAGTACGAAAAAATTGATACTTGACCCGCCAAATCAACTTAAATATATTTTATTTAACATTTAACATTTGACATTTAACAACGCGACGCGTATTATACTGAACATGGGTATGTAAATATGAACCAATCTCGACCTATCATTGTAAGTTTCTATAGTTCGATGCGATGCATTTCAATAAAATGTTTTATTAAACTTCCCCTTCACATATTGAGTGCCCTACTTATTAGAATCGAAATCTATCAGTTTCCAAGGAGTACTGGGAAAATGTTAAGTCTGCAACTGCAGAAAAAAATCTAGCTTACTGAAAGAACTACAGCTAAATAGCTGTGGGATATAGAATATCTATGTATGTTTGTATGTTTAGATGCAAGAGGAAGGAATAAGTTTTATATTGTCTCTTTATATTTTCTCCTTTTTTGTTTATTATCCCAGAACTTTATTATTGAAAAGGATTCTGTACGTTTTTTCTTATAACAAAAGGACTCAACAATTTTTCTAAATTATTTAACCCAATATAATATGTGATGTCGTTATGGAATAACAGGATTCTGTTTTAATTGTAAACTTTTTAAATTATTATGATAACCTTAACAGTTAGCTTTTCTCATTCATACAAAGCTACATAAGAACTTTTTTTATTGTTTTGAACAGTATTGGAAGTATGCTGCTTCCACTTTTATAGCCCCAAGGTCTCAAATTTTGTTGCTATAAATACATATTTTTCCTTAAGAAACAGATATAAACTACACTGCTCAAGATTCACCAAATGAGGTGTATTGTCTAATACACCTCATTTATGAACTCAGATAGAAACTGGTGTAAAGTCTTTTTGGAGAATCCACGACAGTTCGGGTCAATTTCTTTCTATTCTTTTACCACGTTTAATAGAAACATGAAGGTAGGAATTTTGATAACTTGTTCGGGAATCTAATAAATGTATAAAATAATCATTATGGCTTTGAATTTTGTTTTCCTTATGAGAGCTTTCCTCACTCTTGTGCTCGCGGATTGGTAATCCGTTTGAGAATCATAAGTACAATCGTCATCATTAAAATATCAGTAAAAGCTTTATTCTGTTAAAAAATGATAATTTCACGCAAGAAATTGAACTTTAACTCTCCCTCTGGGGACTATAAGTTATCAAAACGCGATTCAGAAAATGTGATTGAGAATGTTGGTGTAGGAGTTAAATCATCTATTTGTCATTATCGAGATCTATATATTTTCCCCCTTGTTATTCCAATGCAGAAATTCTATTAGGGTTATTAATATATCAGATTCGCTTAAATATGAGGATAATGAGAATTATTGTTACTTGAATCTTTGAAAATATTATTTCTCGTGAAATAATTATAATTTCACTTATGTAAAAAAGAAACGATATTCAATAATTCTAGCCCTAAACTAATTTCCCATATAATCTTTTATTCTTGGATGGTAGATTTTGAGGAAAGGCCACATGAGATTTGTGTGCAGGGGCGTTATCCTACAGAAACAAAACACCTTTGGATACCTTTACCTCTCTTTTCTCTTTAATTTTATCACGTAGAGTGGTCAGTAGTGTCGAATAGTAATCTCCAGTTATTGTTCTACCCTCATTCAAAAATTCAATCATGATTACTCCATGGCAAACCAAAAAAAAACTGAAGCAAGAACTTTTCCTGCAGATTTTTGTACACGAAACTTCTTAGGTCTTGGAGAACCAAAATGTCGCCATTTCATCGATTGTTGCTTTGTTTCTGGATCGTAAAAATGTACCCAAGTCTCATCCATACTGATAATTCGGCTTAAGAAGTCTACATCGTTTTCCAATCGAGCACAGATCGAACACGATGCTTCTATCCTTGCACGCTTTTGGTCAACATTCAAAAATTTGGGGATCCATTTTGCAGTAATTTTTCTCAATGTCCAAATTGACGTGAACTATATGATGAACGCGTGCGTCAGATATCCGTTTTAGCCCAATTCGACGGTCTGATAAAATTATGTCATGAATTGCATCGATATTTTCGGGGACTGACACAGAAACTGGCCTTCCCGATCGGTCATCATCTTCAATGGAAAATTTATCTCTTTTGAAGCTTGCAGTACAATTTTTACGGCCATTTACGAAAGACATTGATCACCAAGGGTATTAGGCATATCTTCGTAAATCTGCTTACTGTTAACCATTTTAAATACAGGTACTTGATGATGGCTCGATACTCCAATTTTTCCATTTTCACAATTTCGGTGGATATCTTTTCCTTTTAATTTATTGCGTAACTCTGGTTCACTTTTTTGACGTCAAACTTTACACTGACACTTCTAATAATTTATTGTTCGTTGCTATGGTAACGCAATATTTTGTTTATGCGTGGAACTGGTCTAGGCTAACTGGTTATCAATACATCCTCGTATTTAGTTGTGAAGAGAATTATCAATGCTGTTATTTGTTATCACAAAGTAACATAATTTTCGTAGCAACAAGGATTTAAATGGAAATATTATGTATAATTTATTGAATTGCGTGAAGCGTAAATGTTTATTCAATATTGTGTGATTTTAAATATTTTTTTGACCAATGTTAGTTTATTCGCAGAATATCTCTGACCACCTATTCATACAGGGTGTCCTTTTTTAACTTTGTTGATAATATCTAATGGCAAAATAAAAAAAAAACATCTGTTTTAAAAATTGAACCAAAACACAACAACAAGTTACTATAACATAAATTCTCAAAATTGTATTGTATTGTAGATTTCAATATTTGTAAGTGACATGTTTCACATATCCACCCAGGAACGGAAATATTTTTTTTTAAATAAATACCAAAAAAATCTATCTTTTTAGATTTATTTGAAATGTTAACACCAGAAACTTACAATATCATGATAAAAGCAACCGCTGAAAAGTTACTCGTAAGTCAAACTATTCTCCTCGTTCCTAATATTATTATTCTTTTGTTTAAATATGCATTTATTTGGAAATTTTCTAGTTTTCTCAACTATTATTTTTAGGTGTGACATGAATTATGAGTGTACCCAGAAAGGCCAACCAGTTTTCAGGGATTACTCGCCAGTACCCGAAAAGCTCGGTTGGTCTTAAAGTGTACTTAATAAAGGGTTGGGTATTAGGTAACTCTGGGAGTTCGTTATAATTTAGTTCATATTCAAAATTCGTCTAAATTTTCAGACTTCAGGATCTTGCTTAATTTTTATAATTTGAGAAAAAAATAGATATACTCTCAAACATATGTAACTCCATGTTATTATTGGTTATAATTTGTGGGCTTAGCTCATAGAAATCTTGGGTACTTGCCAAAACGCAACTTTTTGATATTACTTCTTCAACACAAAGTAGTCAACTGGCAAGTTTCAGATTTATCACAAACGATCTTAATACTATTGATGATAACGGGTACAATCATAAAGATTACATGAATTTATGACTTGAAATTAAGTCAATTGTTTTATTTAAATCATTGCATCTGAATAAAATCATATGTTGGAATGCTAAAAATAACCTGACACCTACCATTATTAACCGAATATTACTTATTCTTTTTTATCTTTTTGAAATTTGTTACTAGGAACAAATTAAAATGTATCATCACTTTTTCGATTCATAGATATTTTCATCAACTTTTCATCCTAGAATCTCTTATATGGATGCGATAATCTTTTACAACTTATTTGTGTCCTTCGTAGTTAAATCCCCTGGTGTAAATCCCTGTACTACAAAGCAATATGGTACATTCTATTATTTATTCTGTCTGTTGAAAGTTACTAGTTTTCAAATTGCTGTTTCAAACGACTATTCCACATTTATTCCAATTATGTGCATGGTACATAAAATATGCATACCCTGGAAACACATTTTTCTTCAAAAATAATTTTTAAAAAACATATAAGCTTGCAGTAACGTTTGGAAACATGTTATTTGTTCACCATTAATCATTCCATAAAACAGAATACTCGATATCGTTATAAGATAATGTACATCAGGAATTTAGAAAACTATGGAAGGTATTATTTGAAATAATGTATGTTTGTCGTAAACTACTGTCTACCACTGTGATAGAACATAAAATTTATTCATAAGCAATGAAGCTCCAATTGGAATAATATTAAAGTAATAATTATGTCTATCAAGTACACCAGCTGCATTTTATTGATATATAGAAATATTCGTCTTTATTTGTTTCATAACTCCGAAAAATATTTCTAGCAAAGACATGTTTATAAGTATATATGCTCAGCAGCAGGTATTTGATAAAGATAAAACAATAATGTTAAGCTAATAAATCAAAATTTCAAAAGAAACAAGATCTGATGGAAAGTCTTAACATTCATTACTTTTTGGTCTAAATTTGAGACTTTGCAGAATAGATTGGAGCTGGAATATATTTCAAAAAATGAAATTTTAGTAGGTGAGAATTATTTTTTTAATCTTACAAAACGAAATTAGACATATGCGTAATCGTGTTGACTTACTTCCTAGCAAGTGATTTTGGAAATGTCTTCTGGAAAATATGGATGAGGTTAGTTTGATCATTGTTCAAATATTGTATGTATTTATTGATATATATTGATACATTAACTTTGAATTTCTATCTACTAAAACTCCTTCTTTTCCGTGAGCAGTGACCGTTATCGATCGTTGACCATCATGTTAACTACGATATTGACTATCACTATTTTATTTACTGCTTCGCGGAATATCAATTTTCCGGATCGATGATGATGTTGTGCATCGATTTATGTTTCTCCTACAGATTTTTTTGACTTGCAATACCAAGTGAAGAAGGTCGAACTCTTTAAGGTTGCGCATCTAATGACCAAAGTATTTTAACTTATATCTTTCTATAGTGTTAACTATTTCCAAATTTTGTTCATGCTCTCAAGAACATCAGTATTTGTATGACATATGCCATACGCAGATTGAATTTTGCGCTCGCATTGGCTATTTTTGGTCGTATCTTCATTCTAGGATCGCATTTATTATTACTTACGGTCCTAGATATGTTAATTTGTCCACTTGATCCACTTGTATATTGTTAACTAGTTTTCCATTAATTAATACGCATTTATCATACTAGAATTCTTTAAAACTTTATTGAATATCTCTTCAGATTAAAATAGGCTTAATGCACCTTTATCTTCCTTCTATTTTGTTTCATTCTCTGGGGAACTTTGGCTATCTACGCTCACGCCGATGGTAAAAGAGATTAGCGATAATCAGTTTATCTTTTATCATTTTTGTTTCAAAATGAAACTAAATATTTATAATTGGATATTACATTATTGTTTTTCAAAATATTATCCATTAGATCAATACATTTCCCATGTGTTTGAATCAATTGTCGAAGCATTTTTTCCATTTCCATAGGTACCTCTAAAACACGTGATTTGAACGCAACAACCGCTTCTTCAAGTATAGAAAAACGTTGATATCGTAATTTATTATTGATCTTCGGGAATAAAAAAATCATTTGGTGCCGAACAAAGACTGTAGTGCCTATCAATACGATGTTTTGACTGTTCAAAAACGTTTGGGTTCGAACTGATGTTTGAGAACTCACATTGTCGTGGTGGAGAATGATTCTTTATCTGCGATTTGGTTCCATGGTTTTTACGAACACTTCTGGCAAACAAATGCGGGTGTGCCATTATGAATTCACCATTGTACGATGCTCTAATACAGGAATGGCCAAATACTTTAAAGCCCAGGCCAAAATGAAATTTTGAAAATGTCTCCCGAGACGGAGGACTATACCATGTACGTCGAACACACGCGAAAGTTTTTTCCTTGCTCAAGACAAGACAATTAAAGCATTTGTGCAGAGAAATTTGGCAGTAAATAAAAGATAATAAACTGTCCACTTTTTCAGTTTATTATTATGTTTTCAAATTAACGAACATTAGTCGCAAAACTATGGGACCTGTCGTCCATCAGGAGTGAGTTCAATTCTATGTAGTCAGCTGACTACCCGCTTTATGAGAGTATGATGTTGTTGTTGGTTTAATCCACGACGAAAGTCATAGAAAATCACCATACTATATTTGATATGCTCCAGCCTAAAAAATTCTCTTTTGGTAAGAAAGAAGATGTATTGTGAGGAAAGTTTCCTTGCAAAAGCAGGACAAAAGCTCCACAAAAACCAATACCGGCAACCTGCAACAAAATCACTTAACACAAAGGTACTTTCGTAATAAAAGAGATCACTCAATACAAGAAATGTGATTTTGTGAAGACCGCAAAATGGCAAAATGGAAGTCTTTTGTAATCAGTTGTAATAGTTGGTCTTGCATTATTTCACTACAGTAATGGCTTAAGAAACTCTTCAATTCAACATAATAAACTGAAAGCAATATTTCAAAGTTGGTTGCTTGACCAATGTACTCCTAGTTCCTCGATTCGTATACAGAGTTGCCTATAATCAGCGTCCCAAATGTACATTTATTTAATGAGTTTTGACTTGTTTTTTAATTAGAAAACGGGGTAAAACACCATTTATCCGCTAATAATGCATAAAAATCAGCTGAACGATGTTCAATTTATTGCCCCAATGGCCAAATTAACCTGATTTGACTACCTATGATTAGTTTCAGCCAAATCGAAATAATGGGAATGGAAACCTGAACTGAGCTAAGTGTATCTTCTTCCCATTCTATCTTCTCATTGAAGGTTGGCGACCACGTTTTTGAATGCGTCTCTGTCCTTCCCAACATGAAACAATTCTCTTACTCTGAGATTTGTCCATTCTCTTATGTTGCGGAGCCAAAATTTCTTCTTCCTGCCAATGCCTTTCTTTACCTCTACCCTTCTTTGCATTATGTTCTGTAGCAGTAGGTATTTGTCATTGCGTAAGATGTGTCCTATTTATAATGTTTTTCTTATCTTAATAATTGTCAACAGCTTCTTTTTCCGACCAATGCGTCTTAGTACTTCGTCGTTGGTGATTCTGTCAGTCCAGGGTATGTTCAGGATGCGTCTATAGAGCCACATCTCAAATGACTCTACTGACCACACATAACATTCCATGAATCCTATTCTGACGTGGAGGTTCAGATTCCTGCTTGCAAATATTGAGTAGCCATTTTCATTCTGATCTTGATTCCTTCGTCTGGATCCATTCCCATTCAATATAAGAATCGGGTTAATATTAATATTTTGGTTTTTACTGATAACCATGAATTTAGATTTTTCAATATTTACAGTGGGTCCTACATTTTCACATTGTCGGTTGATACTCTCTAATATGATTTGAAGATCTTTCTGAAATAAAAACTGAATATAGATTGAATATTTGTGGAGAGAAGTCCTTAACACGCACTACTGCCGTTTTATTGTAATAGATATTTTTTATTAATCGTATATCGCTTGGATCTAAGTTTTTAGGTGCTCAATTCTCTAAAGTTTTTAGAAGATTCAAAAAAAATTATGAAATATGGAATAAATATGAATGAAGAAATAAGGGACACGTGCGATATTCAGGATGTAGTAAGATGGGCAAGGAGCCGCAGAAGAGAATGGAGAGACCATGTTTACAGAATGCCAAATGAACGGTTAGTAAAAATTACAAAGGAAAAGAAACAACTCGACCTCCTGGACGACCACCTATAAGGTGGTATGAAAGCTGGTCCTCAGCATCCCAACTACTCCTGGCGAACCCTTGATGAAAATACAGGACCTAGTCCTAACGTAAGAAGAAGAAGAAGAAGAAATATTTCCCAAAGTAAACTACCATAGATAATAGTGATTCACTTTATATTTCCACTCACTTATCGAAGATTTCAAAGCATTTCGCACCCTAGTTGAGAGAGAAATATTTTATTTTTATAATAGGAAAAAAACGCAGCAATTACTTCCTATTTCAAAACAATGAAGTGATATCAAAATTCTAAATGTCCAAAAATTACTTACTTGGTCATAAATTTTTATGTAACTACATTTAATTCACATGATATACACTTTTTTAATACTTTCACGCGCCACGTATTTTGAAATTACAATTTTTTTGTAATATAATTAATCAAAATACTCGTATTTTTTACAAAATAGTAATTAAAAAGAGAGTAATGTTATGAAATTATTCTGAGGTCGTTTTTAGTTTACTTAAGATACGAGTACTACGCAGTGTGTGGTCGATTCTTGGTGATCAATCATCAAAATTTCATATTATTCACTTGATAATTTTAATGTCAACAGTAAAGAACAATTTGTGTATTGATAATTATTATACGAAGTAATTTACTGTATGGAGGTTTGTTGGGAATACGAGGCTTGAAAATTGATTCACAATAATTATATGAATCATTACACTGTAAAGAGCGAATTTGCATATATAAAGACATTGGAAAATGATGGAAATACTTGGAATACTACATCATTATCAATAAATTAGCACAACATATTAAGAACAAATTATACAACATGGAAAAGTCGAATTCTTTTGGATATATTCATAACAACAAATTATAAATTGATATTTTTCATTGATGTACAATTTCATGGATTATAATTTCTAATAGAGCGCCATCTTAAATTGATGCAGCGTCAAATATTAGAGCTTCAAGCTTCAAAACGCTGAAAAAAACACCAAGATATTCCACCTGTTTCAATAGTCACAAGTGCGTGTTAAATATAAATTGTCTACTATTAAATATTAATGAACGTGTTACATTCTATAAAATAATTTTCTTCAATTTTCTCATTTCTTGAAAAATCGTCATGATTTTAAGTATCTTTCAATAGAAAATCAGTTTGAAACAACAGGTAAAAATTGACGTTTCGACCTATTTCGGTCTCTATCGACATATTCTGATAAAGACCGAGATAGGTCGAGTCGTTAATATTTTTATCTTTTTCAAAGACTAATTTTCAATTAGTCAATTAGAGACCTGAAATCGAAGAGATTTATCATAAAATTCTAAGAAATATTTATCACGTAGTTCATTGCACTTTTCAGAACACTAGTAAGCAGCTGACAATATATTTTAAGGTTTTTTGCTATAATGATCGATCTAAGAAGCTTAACTGTGTTTAGGTTTGACGCTGCATCAATTCAATATGACGTTCTAGTCAAAATTTTACGACGTGACCTCTAAATCAGCGTCGACCATCAACATGAAATTGCACTTGAAGATTTCAACGGTTATTTTTTCCCTAAGTCAATTTCTAGAAATAATTTGTGAATAATAGAATTTTTTATAGAAAAAAAAAAGAGATAGAGAGCTAGAAAATGATATACAAGGTGTTGACTTGATGCAACATATTTTCGAAATCAGAAAATATATTTAAGTATATTTTCTAAATTATACATTCGAAAATCATGAATTTTCAATGGATGAATCTATCTGTCGGCCAAGGGCGGCTCATGCTCAATGTTTAACAACTTTTACAGGGAAAATATGTACAATTTAACGATAGCAAAAATAAATTTTCCAATCGATTTTTCGACAAAAAGGGATTCTTTTTTTAACTTGATAAAATTAGTAGCCAAGGAAACCGTTCGCCAAAAAGAGACATTCTGAAGAAAATTAACATAAATTCTAACTTTTAATTAAAAAAACTTACAGTTGTTGGAAATGAACTGTTTACAGATAGAGCTGGTTTCACACGAGATGGTTTTATTAATTCCCTTAATTCTCATTTATGAGCAGATAAAAGTCCTCACGGTACAATTCAAACAAAGAATTAACATCGATTTTGTGATAATGTGTGGACAGAAATAGTGGGGAATAACTTCGTATGAACAGCGAATTTCTCCAGAAGGATTTTCCACCCAGGTTATTTGATACTTCTCGAAGCATTCATAGAGGAGTGTGGCTCATGCACTTTCTAAATGATCATCTTTATAACATTTTTCCTAATAGACGAATTGGCCGGGGAGGTCCATTTGCATAGCCACTATGTTCCCCTGATTTAAATAAAATGGATTCATTTTTTTTTGGGATATGCTAAAAGTTTGATATATGGAACACCAGTAAATACCAGGAACGAAATTATCGATAGAATAAACTGATTCTGTGAGGCAGAATCTTGGAATGCTCTTTTACGTTCAAAGAAATATCTTCCGTACACTCTGGAAGTGTGTAGAAGTGCACTTCAAACATTTATCATAGTTTTTTATTATTTTTATTCGATAAGTTGAAGGCTCTACTAAATTTTTCTATATTTCAATTTTTCCTTATGTATAAAGTTCAATTAGAAATATTTGATTGTGTTTTAATATCACTCTGGATTCAGATTTGTTCTTGTTCATTTGTATAGAAATATTTAGTTTAGTTTAGTTAGTTTTCATAATGCCAAGAAGAAAATTAACTATTCCTATATAATATACTATAAGAGCCTTCTCGTGGTATTTCGTGACGAACTCAACAAAGACTTTTGCTGTAAACCGACTAAATATATTTCAATGTGTCATTAAGAGGATGCTCAAATAGTTGCAGAAAGCTTGAACTAGAAGTCCCAGAATACTTCCCAGAAGACCTCATAATACTGCTCTCAACAATATGGATACCAATCTCTGATGTTAATTTGAGATCCAGGCGACTCCTAAGGAGATTATTATTGACACCTTCAGATAAGCCATGAAAATTATTGTGTATTTGAACACCACCAACGGTGTAATGAATGTAGAAAAACAATCTTCAGCTACCAGTCTCATTATGGATTATGGACGAGTATGAATATGGATGAATACATTGACATCAAGGAATTCGCCTCTTTCGTGGAGGTACAGTTATGGTCTGAAGAGCAATTTGTTATAATGGCCATAATGAGTTGAATGTGTTAATTAGGAAAGATTACAGAATAGATAGGTATATAAGAATTAAGTGGTGGTCATACTTTATTGCCGATATAGGCTTCTAGTTAATTTTTCTTGTTGATAATGCAAGAACATATTGAGCTTTGGTGGTTTTAGAAGAAATAGAAAATCAAGGTTGTCTTCATCTACTGCTTTCACCAAGGTCGCTTGATTTGAATTCTATAGATCATGCTTGGGATCAATTACAAAGAGTCATTGACGACCACAATCCATGTGCAGCAAATCTTCTTCCACAACTTTGGGTAGAAATCACACAAAATTTATTAGAAAACTTGGTTCAAAATATAACACAAATAACAAAATGTGTAAAATACAATCACAAAGACTATAAATTATTTTCAAACAATTTCCTGGCTACATTATTTTGTTTATTTTCTATATTAGCACTTAATTCAATTTTCAATATTTTAAGATAATAAAAGAGAATTTGACTGGTTTGTGGAATTCAAAAGATAAAAAATATGCACCCTTCCAAGAAATACATTGAAATTTTTTTGATCTAGCTTTAAAATCGAAGTTAATAAAATTCCTCAATCATTAGATAGCTTTTGATGTTTTATATGAATATGATGAGGCTTGTAAACTTCTGCAACAGATTATACAAATTCCCATAAAATAAGTAGTGTTTGCTTAGTAAGTTATGGAAATAAACAAAATATTGTATTATTATTATGACGAATGGGAGTAGAAAAAGTATAGTGTATTACACGAGTTGTAAGACCAAAAGGCACTCACTGCTACGCGGCTTCGTGCTTTAACTCTTTCATTTCGTTCGAAATGGGTTACTTACAACAATACACTATCATAATATAACCCTTTGCATTTTTAATTGATTTAAATAATATATGAAATCTCAGTGATTCATATCTCGTAAGATCAATTGGACGAATAAATTCGTGCAGTATACAGTTTCTGGGGTGCGTTGTCCTCAGTCAGATAAGAATAAAGGAATACTTGATAAGGTGAAGAAACGCTAATTTTATCTCAAAGCATCTACGATCTTCGTTGTCGATTGTTAAGTACATCCTTCATAGTCGTTTTAATTATATTTTTTCCATGTACTTGCCTTATAATTTGTCTTAACGCTGTATTTATCAACAAGCAAAATGTTCTGTCAGTTCCTTTGTAATTCATATATTACATATACGGAGAGTACCAAAGAAACTACAATTTACAGATGATGATGAAAAAAAGTTCATTGTATTATGCAAGTTGTGCTCACTTTATCTTTTGATATCTTCCAAAATGCTGCCATATCAATTGAAGGTATTGAGACTGGTTCCCTAATAACCACGAATTTGTTTGTAGGCCAGATGAACATATACGAGCCCTGTCTTAATGAAGTAGAGCTAGTTTCATGAAGCATGTCAATCATCATTTGATAAAATTTAGTTAGTCAATCTACATCGATTGATATATTATTGAATTATATGATTTTATTATTCCAAGATCAACTTCAAAAGGATCGTGAATACAATGGATTGAAAATATATGAATGGTGCAACCACAGAAAATGTTCCACTAGAAATTGTTATACAGCGATCAAAAAGCTTAGTTTGGAAACTAACAAGTAATCTTTATTTGTTTTTCGTTTAAAGCAGTATTTCATGGACAGTAAAGATATCTATCTATGAACCAATGGTACTTCATCATTTGGAGAGGAGAAGCCACATTTGGAGTATGCGTTAGTAATAGTAGGAGTCGTGTCGTAAGATCTAACGAAGAAGTGTTTTAGAATGTCTGTTTTTAGAGGAAAGTTGCGTTTTCTGCTTCTGTTATGATTTGGAGATCCATATCAACTAATGGATTGAGAAACTTACAGTTCATGGAAGATATTATGAATGATAATTATTACCTTAATGTTCTTTGATATAACAACACCTGAATACATGCGTTCAAATGATCATAAATGTATTTTCCAACAAGATGGTGCCGTTATTCATACGGTTAAAAATGATATAAAGTGGATATCAGAAAACAATATACTAATTTTAAAATGCACAGAGCACGTACGATGAAAAAAAAACTCATACTTAACCACCCAGAATGGTTAACTTCTCATGGTGGCAGTTACACATACTAATGATTTGAATCACCGAGGGTGTCGAGAGAAGGTTACAAGGTATAGCTAGAGAGAGAAACATTTTGGCCGAATATGTCCAAGAATCCAAAAAAAATATTTTTCTGCGAGGTTAAATATTTTGCTCTAGACGTGAGCTTTGGAGGGTTGAATAAAATACACAGTAAACTGTTTACTTTTAGTTTTTGAGGACGATAACTTGTTTATCGAAACGCACGTCAGACAGTTTAATTGTGAGTCTTGGTGTAGTGATGGTGTAAACAGTGTGTTAAGTAATTTGAGACAAAGAAATGGAATCCTACAATTCTCTAAAAATCTTGAAATCTATTATTTCTAATGAAAAAAAATGGGATATTATAGATTACACAAGATTATGGAACCTATACATCAAACAAAGTAACTATTTTCAACTTTATTTGGGACACATGTTACATATTATGTTCTTTATATTCACCTCTTTGTCAGTATCAACTCGGCATCAATTAATAGGGGTTATCTCTCTCTTTGAATCGAAAAAGTTTTATTTTATCAGATTGCTTCATTCTACGATTACTGTCGCTGAGTAAAAATTATTCTCATATTATCACAATAAAAAATGTTTTTTAATTGCTGAGAGAGTACATGAATTGAACATGCACCTCAGAAAATCATGTAGGAATTTGAAATAAGAAAAATAATATCGGAATATTTGAGATGATACAAATTTGTTGAGAATTTCACGCACTAAATATTAGAACTAAAACTGAAATGATCATATGTAAAGATCTTCCATCTCGTGACTTAGTCTACAATTTATCAAACACATATTTTCTACATGGTATCATCTACACAACTCCTCTGGAACAAGCACAAGAAAAAGATACCAGCGAAGTCATGAAAGCTATTATGGTATGCTTAGAAATAAATGTACAACCTGGGCCATGGAACATGCCCAGCGGCTTCAATAGAAGTTATTCTACATCTCCCACCGCTCCATGTACTACAGAAAAGCGGGGTCGAAAAACTCATCTTTAGAGAAGGAGTCATCGGAGATAAGCCAACACTTTTCTCAGACAATTTGCAAATCTGGGACAAGCCTTGGTCGAAAAGCTAAAGACATTTAGCCTTAACAAAAAAATTTGCTTTAAAATTAAGCTGAGAAAGTAATTGGAGTCAAAATATCATATGAGAAATCAACCAAAATATAATCAAATGGTACATAGACAGGTCTAGAACAGCCTAAAGAAATAAAATAGGAAACTACGGTCTCTGAACCAAATACTCTGAATGCAATACACCAAATATTTTCCAAGTGGGAATGTTTGTAATTGAAAAACGTGTACAATTTCCTTTGGATAAGAATTATCGCGGACAGAAGATTATCACCAGCATATATTAGGGCTCCCAGCTTCAATGGGTTCCAGGACGCACTGGAGTAGAGAGAAATTAAATAATTGGCAGGTCTGCTGAAAATTTCATAATATTTCATTATTGTTTCGCATCGGTTGCATTAATAATGGGTTTAATGGAAGAGCTAAGTTGCGCAGACAGTCGGGCAACCATCTACCGGTCTGAGTATCGAATAAAGTAACCAGTAGAGTAGCCAGAGAATCATCCATTGAAACAAAACGAAGAAGGAGGACAATTGCTTATTGAAAAAGGAGGACACTTCATATACATCCAATTCTTGTTTTGAAAACATCAAAAAGTTCATACCTCATACTTTTAATGAACTATCAATTACTTGACAAGTTTTTTGGAGCTGTTAACAACAACTGAGTTATCATCTAACAGAATTCCTTTGTGACGACGGGCGATTGGTTACCCGGTGTAATAAGATCCGCATGCTAAACAGGATCGCATCCCAACCGAGCAGTCAGTGTTTGCCAGTACGGTTGTCGGGCTGGACAAACAGTCGGTAGCCAAAAAGTCGCTTGACCTTCGACATACGTCATCGTCAAACGACATATGAACCAATGTGACGGCGTAAACGACTGGTTGCGCTACTTGGCCGTCTTGTCTAATAAGGACCTTAGTTTAATCGCATGCGGTGATGGAAACGAGCCACGAGCCGTTTTTACAATCAATTATAACAATGAAAACCCTTGTACTAGCCCTAGTGTCATTCATTATGTACAGAATAACTGTTAACCACGCAGAAATTCTATTTTCTTGGGTAATAGCTTGTTGAAACATATACTATAAATATACTATAGTTTCAAAATCTAATTACTTAGTTACTACTTATAATGATGTCTTCAATGCATTACCGAATGGTTTGCATCATCGTATATATCGTGAGAACCCAGTATGTTATGCCATTCGAATTTCATGATATGTTGACAGATCAAGAACTGTAATGATCTGTAAGAAAGAAAGTAATTTATGAGTAATAGCAACCGAAGGCGATAAATGCTATTCATTATTTTTTGAAAAATGTAATTTTCAAATAGTGTTACTGACGTACCGCTTGTGGGCTCACTTAAATCAAAGCTGTTCTGCTTCCAAACAACAAGCAACAAATCATTCAACTAAAAAGGATATTTCACCAGAAGTTTCTTCTTGCTCGATACGCTTTCCATGATTGCTCAGCGTGGGTAGATAATTTTAGCAAGGAATATTGAATTTTACCTTTAACGAGACGTTTTCGATTTGAGAACTGTCATGACTAACAAATATGAAGCTCGTATATTTTCTAAACAATCGCGGTTGGTTTGATTGGCGTATATTGGATATCGAGAGGTCAATTAATGAGAAGTATTCCTGGTACGAAATTCTGCAAATTTTATTCAATGAAAATTGCAATTATATGTATATCATGAACCAAGTTAATAGGTAGATAGTATTTCCGATAAAAAAAAATCCAAAAAAATTATATAAATGGTAGATTTTATTAGGAACTTGGAAATAAGAATTTTTCCGTGCACAGGTGACAAACTGGAAGTCATATTTGTGGATTGTAATGAACGACACTTTATTATGCTTAACTGGACGCGTAAAAGGATAAGAATTAAATTTCGAACATTCTCAAAGTAATAATAATACATGATAAGCCCCTCTCGTTTTTTTAATAAAAGATAAAGTGTGAGGTTATGTCTAGTGTAAATCACTAACGACCAGTATAGATTGGAAACGTATAAAGGAGTTCTCTGCGGCCCCAGAAGGAGCTGTGAGGGCTGCCCCCTTCCAACTTGAAAACAGCTGCGAGGCTTCGTTTATAATGGGTGTATATCAGTGTATTTTTAGATTGTTAACTTCATGATTTGTTGAGGTTTCATATGAAATAATAAATAATAATAATAACCTAACCTAACCTAACCTAACCTTAGCTAACTCAACATAATTTAACCTAACCTAACCTAACTCAACTTAACTTTCTCATTTTTAAGAAGAACAAACAATCGATCGAAAGCGGCACGCCATAGTTATACCTACCCACTCTGTGTAAAATTTTCGGGTTAGACAATGCATTAAAAAGAGGGCAGTTAGTCAAATGTATAAAATAAAAAAGAAAATATCACTGATTTGAATTATAGCATAGTAAACGTATTATTATTCTTTAGAAAATTTCATTAGTCAAGAACTTATCCGACCCTTAAATGATTAAAGACATTGGACACGCCATACATGACACAATACAAAATGGCGTCTCAAACGAGTTACGTTTCGCTTCACATAAAGCGGAAAGACACATTTTCAAAAATTAATTACTCAAAACCTAATCATCATCATCACAATTTAAAATTTGGTATATCAACTATTCACCTCATGGACTATTTGCCTTGAAAATATGAATATCCAATTCGATGATCCATAATCTAAAGTTTAGCCACAATCGGCGTTTTATTGTTGTATTTTCGAGAGATGGAAAAAATCATAAGTCAAGAAATTTTACTTTCACTTGTAAGGGATATACATACGGGTCGTAAAAATAGTAAAAATACGAAGTTCAAAAGATAAGTTGTTGCATACCAAAATCGTAGGTGTTGCGCCCAACATGTTGGATGCCATGCCAACAACACCTGTTGCAAAACACCTGAGACTGAAAAATCCCGAAAAATATACCGGACATACGCTGAGATTTTCTTCTGGAACCATATTTACTCTGAGAAGACACGGAAGATGGCGTTCTTTCAACTTAGCAGAAGGACACATAGAAGAGTCAATACAAAGAAAAATAGAAACTTCACAAAATTTTTTTGGCCGTTCTGGCTTGCGAAATAGAAACTCTGCGACATTCCATCAGAAAAATCAAACATCTCCGAACCGTCTGTTTCAACATTTTTAGTTTTAAATACTGAAACACCGAAGGGACTAAACTTGTGCAATGATACAAATTGTATAATAAGTTTTACTATTAATACTAATAATAATTTACAATGAAAACATCGGAGATATAGAGAAAAATTTCCCGTGAGCTATTCTGAACATGACACTTTTTTGTTATTGTAGAAACAGATGAAAACAATGTTTTCAGACAAGTATAATAAAAGAAGTTCTACGCAAGCAATGATGAAAGCCTACATAGGAACTGATTTTGTAGCTGCCACAAGTTTTTTCTGTATATTCACACAAATTTATCATTTTTTATCGGTTCATTTAGAATTCTACCTCTAATATATACTTAGTTGAAGTATTACTATGGTAGATATAGCTTTCCAACCTAAATAAAATATTCAATTTCACTTTTAGAAACGCCAGTGCTGTATAACTGTTATTGACCCACCGTTTTGAAATATTTCATGTTTATATATGACAGATAGATAGGTACCTTCGTGTGTCAGAGGTGCTGAAGTGTGATCTAAACACTATTATTAGAAAAAAGCGTTTCCGTTTTTTATTACCAGCTCCAACTATAAAAATGCTGAGATTCTTTTTTTGTAACTAAGTGATCCGCCTATAGGTATTAGTATCCGATAGTTATCGCTTCCAAATGAATCAGTTCATTAACATGTCTGGTTACTTCTGTGAAATGGTCCAATATGGTCAAATATAGGATATACGAGGTTCCTCTTAAATGTATGGATATCATCTTCATATCTTCGCATTCTTTAGCAATATGTGAGTGACATCCAAGTATTTATTCAAATCACACTAAATGATGAAGACCTGGTGATCTATTTTAGAAATTCATCTCAATAGATTCATAGTATTAGTCTTTCATTCTTTCAGCGACATTCGCCACTTGGAAAAGAGCTAAAAGCTGCTGGAAGATAAGTCGGGATTGTATGGACATTGGTGAAGCTATACTACTTTGCATATACTTCGATTAATGCTCAAACTTATGATAGCTCAAACTGTTTTCTTCACACTTTTTGATTAATGATTATTATTGATCCTGACACCTCTCGGAGCATTTTCCTTGTACACAAAAATAACTTTGACTTGCTTTGTTTGTTCTTGGGAGTTCATAATACTTCTATTGTGAATATTGTATCTGTTTATTATAGCTTTGTCTAGAGGAATTATGGGATAAATTTCGCACACACAATGGTTTTTGGCAAACTAGTTCGCGTACAGTAACCCCACGAACTCTCCCAGTGGCAAGTCGCACTCGCTGATTATTTTCTAAAGTTATTGAACTTGAAGCTAGACCAGAAATAGAGTCACTTTCAACTATGTACTACATAAGACTAGCACCAATCTTTCTTGCGTTATTAACACCTCTGATTGCCTTAATTCGTAAAATCAATAGTTTTCAGAAATAGTCTACAGTTTACAGCAAAAAAATTTGGATAAACGTTTGCGGTTCCTAGTGAACTAAGACGTCCAGTCGGTATGTGCGCACATCAACGAGTTCGTGAAGATGTCTTGGTACCGCAGAGGTAAATTATTAAAGTATTTCACAGAACTATTCAACCTGACACTGGAAGCAATGACATAACAAACAAGCATTCATAAAAAATGTACAAACAGAAACACAAATATTAGAGACCAGGAAAGTTTACAAAAAGCACCAGTGAATACAAATAAGGAAGAAGAAACTAGAGGTCTAAGTATTAACTGAGATAAACATGTATACTTTAAGTACATGAAGAAAACTGGAACAGTATTCTTTTTAAATGAAAAATATATTTGAATATCCTGTTTCAGAAGTAATGATAACCAAAAAATTGAATAAGTATAAACTATACTAGAAAGATTAGCCATTTTTAAAAAATAGGAATTGCAGTGAATAAAATAGATTTAGAATTGGCAAGATAGTAAAAAGGCCTATGATAACTCATGCAGCTGAGAAATGAGCTTAACATAGAAAGACAAGAAAAAAACAACAATAATTGAGAGAAAAATACTGAGAACGAAAATGAATATAAAACATTATGAACTACGGACTGAGGAGCGAGATTGGAGGAGAACACATAGTAAAGTATGTGAAACTACAGAGACCACGATGATCCTACTATGAATGAAAAGACGACTCGTCCCCATTAAAAAGAATTATAATGACCAATAGGAAACAGACCAAAAGGAAGACCGAAATCCAGTTGAGAAAACCAAATATTCAAAGACCTGAAGGTACTTGTGAGGAAATAATGAGATATAGAAAAGAGTTGTCAATAGTAGCTACTATAAAGTTTATAGCAAGCAATTGGAGGATTGAACTAAATGAAAGGTATCGGTAAAGATATAAAAAAAACGTTTAATAATAGTAAATATGATTTCATATCCCAATATAGTGGGATATATATTAATACAGGAAACATCAATAAAAAAAGAAAGAGGATGAAATGTATAGAAAAATGAAAATAACTGATTGACCGGACCTCTCATACAGCGAAAGCAATAAGAGAAAAATGAGAAGCTTATGTGCATTGTTGTGTTATCCCAATGATCTTAGAAACCTGAATATCTAAGATTGGGATATTTGATCGATAGTGTTCAACTCACTAGCACAGTTGCCGTAGATCCCAATTGTTGATACTATAGAAACATTTCTCATGATATGAGATTCGTTGTTCATGTAGAAAATTGTTTGATGGAAGTATTGCGAATTTGTCTAATCCTTTTGAAAGTCAACTAAATCAATATCACTTTTTTGAAATTACGATGCACTGAAAATTATATTCGTTTTAGTTTCCTTTTCGTGGATGTTCTCTCTTTTCTTCAGTTTCTCCCCAAAACTTCTCTACTTAAGATGTTCTAGAGATTTCCCTCCATATCCATAAATGATTAGTAAGGTTATCATCATTTGAGGAACTCTTCGTTTGATACTTTGAGTTAGTTATATCAATGCGGATATTCAATAACCAGATTCTTTGCTCCTACCACTAGCCCGTTAAAGGTGAGGAAATTGGCCTACTTTGCTCATGCCTTGTGTTCACAGATGATTCTTCTCGAGCTCCATTTATCGTTAGTATAAAGAGGTGTTTTGGAAACTGTTCACCAGAGTCTCATCAGCTTAACAGAGCACATCATGTGCGTGTGGTTTTGTATCCACTTTTCTTAGGGTGAATAAGCAGTTTGATATCTCAAATTTTTATGTGCACTTAGTTTTTAAATGCTAGTGATAAGTAACTATGGGAATTTATGACGTACGATAATTCCAATTCAATAGGTAAAGTATGCTGGATGCGTTGAAGGATATACAAAGACTAGCTTTCATGATATAAAAAAATCTTGTCGTAAACTAGAAATAGCAAATTTACGTTATAAGTAACTCATTTATGAAAATTGCAAGTTTGTAATAAAGTATTCCAAGAAAAAATATTCAAATTGTTATTATTTCCGAGGAATTCTTGAAACAATACACAATCAACAACAATTCATATGAAAAATATAGATTTTCAGTCAGACGTTTATGTGCGTATAAATATTATTGTAAATGCGAAAGTACTAGACGAATTGACCCGTAACCGTCTATCTATAAATTTTATTTCTTTCCGTAAATCTTCATTTGAAAGGAAAAGTCCCCGGTCACTAATAATTTCTGCATCTGCTTAATACATTAGACATAAAAACCCTTTCGTTATACCTGGTGATAGACATCTGTATTTTGCCGATATATATATAGGATTTCTTTCAAAATTTGCGAATGAATCCTCCAATTTCATCAATTTCGAACTACATCTGTCAGTTGTTTACCCTTTTTCAAACCCTTTTTGCTGATAAGAAGTGTGGGTGGTTGACAATAACAACTTGTTTTTTTGTTATAATAACGTTCAATTGACACAGCATGTGCTATTTTAGGAATCAAAAATCGTTGATTTATTTGATTTGGTTTTTTAGAGTCAATATAGAAACTATATGGATAATGAAATGATTGTGTAACCAATGAGAATATAATATTGAATATAAAGAACGACCGATTCTATATTATACTGTGTGAGTTAAGGTATTGATGCATTAACATTACATTTTTCAGATCTATAAGAGCCAAGACAAAAAAAATCGCGTTTAATTAGGACTTAAAGATGTTTTATTGTTTAATAAAGTAATTTATGCCGAAGATCTTTGATATAAACCTATGAATAACATTTATTATTAACAAGTGAATCATTATTAGACTAGATAAAGCTTTTATAACAAAACAAAGCAGTAATTTTGAAAAAAAATGGTTGATATTTCAAGAAAGCAAGATCAAAAGCCACAAATTCATTTTAAAATTGAAATTCAAAACATGCAAATGAACTACTAATTGCTACCTTGTATGATTAGAATAGATGATAGGAAATGAATAATCACTTCCATTTTTGATACATCATAAAAAATATTAAAGCTAACTTACATTTTGAAGTGAACTCCTTCAAAGTACTGCCCTTGGCTAGGAATACGAAGGTTCCTATTTGAATTTTGATATATTTATAATTAGATATGGCTTTATTGTTTTTCAAAGATCAATACACTTTTGCATGCGTCTCAACCAACTCTAGAAGCATTTTTTCTATTCTGATTGTGGCACCTCCAAAATATATGATTTGAATACTTCAACCATTGGGTGCCAAGTAAGGACTTTGACCGATCAATTCGATGTTTTGACCGTTGAAAAACATTTTTGTATAAACTAATGTGTGAGAGCTGGTATTGTCGTGGTGGAGAATGATTCAAATGCTGGCGTTCCATTCAGGATTGATTGACCGTTCTATGTCGCTCTAATGGAACGGTAGCGATATGTCCAGTTATTCCGAAAAAACAGGCAATAATTCAATTGGAAGTGCTTCGAACGCGAAAAACTTTTGTTGGATTTGGCTTTTCTTGAAAGACCCATACTGTCCATTGTTGTTTAGTGTCTTTTCCCGAGCGATTGTCAAATTATGCGGAATGAATGCGAATGGAACTAATGCCCAAGTTTGCCTCAATTGCTCGGTGAGTCACATGACGATCTTACTATATAAGTTTACTCATAGCATCGATGTTTTCTGGCATAACAGCCGGTTGATCGGCACCTTGCTGTTGGTTTAATTAATTTAAAATCAATGTCTCAAGTATCTATGGATAACTCAAATAACACACGTAGGACAACACGTTCACCATTTAAAATTTCAAACTTCATTAAAGCAATGTCAGATTTGACATATTCATATCGGTGTTGCCATATCTCAAAACTTAAGTAGCAGCCCTCTTATATTCATCCCTACCTTGACTCCAATATTAGAAGCATTTTTAGAGAGTTTCTTGGCCGTGACGTTCTCAATATCAGTACTGAGATCGAATCAACACATTTGTTATATTCGAAAAGTCTTGTACGACTAGGAATCAAAAATCGTTGATTTATAAGAATTGGTTTCCAAGAAATCTATAGATAATAAAATTATTCTATATGTGAATATGGTATATAATATGAAGGACGACCTATTATATATTATGAACGTCCCTTTGTGAGTAATAGCTATTGACATTATATTTTTCAAATCCATAAGAGCCAAGACAAAAAATAATCTAGTTTAATGGGGACTTAAGGACGTACTACTGTTTAATAAAGTAATTTTTGTGAAAGTTCTATGATATCAACCTATGAATAACGTTAATTATTAACAATTCATTCATTATTAGACTTCGTGACTTGATACATTGTCACGAGAAACAGACAGCCGTCATCCATTTTTAATGTTTCTTTAATATCAGAACATATCTCAAAAGTTCTTGCAACACGTATCCTCAACTTGCATCTCCGCTAGCAATTTTACCATTTACATTTTTTTTGCAATAGCATCCATATTAAAAGCCAAAACTCACCCTAATTTCCCCATACATTTTTCGAATAGTTAATCGCCTGTATAAAGGAATAGGTCAGCTCACGTTTACCCTTTTTGGAGTTTACTCCTTAAGAATCGATTTGCATATATAAGGGGCCCGGTATGAGAAAAATGTGAGGAGTAAAATCTATCGATGAACGACCTCGTTACGTTTTTGTTGCGCATCCTATGATGCGCAACTTTCTAATTTGTCAGTGTCAACATACTTATATTGCTGTCATTGTGAAGTTTTATTATCATTGTGTTCCGCTAAAGTGAACTGAAAGTATTTTCAAATAACTATGGCAGAAAGAGGTGTAGATGATATTGAACATCTAACAAACACGTGGTTGCAAGGTACGTTATAATTCATGTATTATATGTATGAGCATGTGCAATTTGTATTTATTAAATATTTTAATAATTATCGATGTAGTTCATATAAATATATATTTGAAAACAATACATAAAATTAGATAATCAACCCAATATGAATTATCGAGCGCATCCACATAAAATAGAAAATTTCAACCTAACCAAAAATTAATTTTTTTGTCGATGTCTATAAATTCTTCCACGTTATTATGATTTATTTTATAAATAATTTTTAAATATTAACAACTGTAGTCAATAATTCGATAATATTATCAGAAAAATCGACAATATTTTTTCATTATAATAATGTTTTTATATAATTTCGAAAAGTTATATTTTAGCTTATTTAAATAATTTTCATGTACTATTTGTTATTGTATGTAAAAGATTTAGAGACATAATTATCTTTTTATAACCATTTTTGTTAATTATTAAGATAATATTATATTTTAAATAAAAAATTAATTATAATAATTTGAAAAAATGTTTATAAAAACCTTTTTTTATCAATTTTCTTAAAGTCGGTTAAAATTTTTATAATTATGTATTTATAAATTTTCTAATTTTTTTTTATATTTTTTGACTAGGAAAAAATCTAAACCTTCAAAAACTCCAGCCGAGAGACAGCAAGCTTACAGATTAAAAAAAAAATTAATGAAGGAAGCCCGAAGGACATTCCGACAATTTCTAATACTTAACTGACTCAATTGCAAATTTAAGTCATTCATACCTCGTGAGCGTGAGCGCTTTTGACACATTTTCCACTGCGTTATTCAAGATTTATGTTTCATGAAAGACTGACGATCTTACTGAATAAGACTGACCAGTTGAAATATATTCAAACTAGTCACCGATTCTTTTATCATATTATTTATATATATAAAAGATGAAATACAAGTAGCCTAAGAAATTGCTTGTGTAATACTTCATTCTTTCTATTTTTTTAATCACTCCTCGTACATTTAAGTTAGAAGCTTGATGAATAGAACAATATTCAGATGTTTAATTCTCACACACGATAATTGGTCATAACTCAATCAATATGACCAAATTTTAAAATTAGTGTATCTGAAACCACTAATTTGTTTTGTTCCACATACTTCTAAATTTTACGATGGTATCAACATCGGTATCCCAACCATATATTCATCATTTTAATAAGCATGTAATACATTCGCAGCTGTAAAGTATTAGGTGTAGTCAATAAATGAAAATGTTACATATGAACTGATAATAGGCTTGTTTCGAAAAACTATGGCATTTATTAGTTCGTAAATTTCAGAGGCGTAGGTTACGAGTATAATAAACAAAATTTTCGCAAAAATATACTCAAATGGACATACATTAGAATGGTATATAATAAATAATTGCAAATGCCTGAATTATTTCTCAGGCTCCGCGATATGTGTCTGCTTCGATCAACATTATCATCTTTTTTACACTTTCGACTGTTACAGATTTTAATTCAGTGAAATATTTGGACATATACTAATATATGAATAAGTTATAAATGATTACATACGGCAGACTTCTCATTATTTAGAAAATAGACTAAAATGTCATCAATACAGAAAAAATTCAAACTGCGTTAAGGAACCAAGAAATATCAGAAAAATCAATTATAAACATTCAAAAATTCTTCGAAGGAATTTATTTTTATGGCATAATAAGTTTATTGAATTTTCATCAACAAATGTATGCATTCTTGTGGAACTACGTTAATATTAATCGAAGTAACTCATTCTCGGTCAGCATATCTCAGATCCTCAGTTAGTATGTAAATCAAAAATTAAATTCATCAATAATTTCGCGAAATCAAACTCAAACCTGATGATAATACAAGATATTGAGCAAAGTCATTGGAGAATAATATATCAAATCATATCGTCAATCAGTTTTTCCGTAGGCATTTCGTAGCAAGTAAATAAAGACAACTGAATTGAAATCAAAAGTTTAATACTTAATAATATATAAATGTATAAGCACATAGATAAATCAAAAATTAATCGATTTGGTTAGGTCCGGACTGGCTCTTTGTTCATATAATTAACGACATTATCGATATGAGTGGAAAAGCATATGATTTGGATGGAGAAAATAATTCAAGGAAATAATTTTTCCAACGGATTCGAAAAAAAAAAAAAGATTAAATAATTAACGTCACATCCACACTTACTGAAATATTTGGATATATTCACTTATCACATAGGTAACTGATTTATATATAACAATTTGATTGAGTTTTATGAGTATACTGAATATTAGCCATTGGATTGAAATATATTTGTCTCTCATGCCCAATTTGAGTTGTATTCTAACTATTTTAAAGCAAGTGTTACCATGGAAGGTACAAATACAAACAGACAGTATTGTGATATTTCTTCTCCAGTCTTCAAATTATAACTCACCGTTTAAGATTACTCTTAGTTAATTATAATTTCCTACTTAAGAAAATATTATTTATTTATTACTATTTTCAGTATCGGTTAATAATTTTTCTCTTCTGTTAATAGCTACAATAAATTCCAAATATCGTTGAAACTGTGGACTATCCCTAATTTTTACGAATAATGTTGTTTCCTTGTGTCCAGTCAACTGTATATAGAATATTCATCTACGTGCTCTACGTACACCTTTTCATGATTCTTTTCATTCTTCTTTTTATGTCTTCAATAACGTGACCGTGTCTTACCATTTTTCTGAATTTGCGTCGCCATTCGTCCAAATAATGCCATTTATGATTCAATATTCTAAGGCTGGGTTTCTTCACTTCCTAATAAAGTCCCTACTAACTATTATTTATCGAATAAACAAAAATTCGGTATTTTCACCTTCTAATAAATAAACCTCCGATTAAATCAAGTTATTTGCCAAATAAGTATTGGGCAGATGTAGAAGATTTGTTTGATGAAGAATTGATTGAGGAAATACACCAAATTTCAGAACGAGCTTATTCCGTTCGTCATAAAATTGATCATTACAATTTTTTGTCCGATAATAAATTTTTTTTGACCGTTTTATTTTTCCTTTCCTATCAATTATTTTCAATATAAACTATAATTTTCAGACCAACACATATTTCTCTAACTAGCGACTACTTAACACCTGCAAATATAATTACGCACAGATCGTTGTCACAAACACAAATCAGAGGAAACGTCAATAGAAGAACGTTTTTTTGCTTATTTCTCTCCTTATTCAATACGTGGACGATTGCTATATAGGCATCTTTCATGGTATTACCATCAGTAGACTATTTGTTAAATACATAATAAAGTGCCAAATACTCATTAGTTAGTTCAGATATAAACCAACTAGGGTGAAGAACGGTAAACATTAATTCGACAATTAGAAGTTCCTACTAAAGTTATGTGGCTAATAATTATTTGGCACTTTATTAGAACATGAAGAATCCGGCCCTAACTGTGGTTCGGGTTCTTCTACGTCATTAGTGTTTCTCAAAATCTGCCCCATTCAATTGTTTTTCAAATATTCCTAGTGGCTCCGCCATTTTCTTGTTAATTTGATTGTTATACTTGTTACTGGTGTGACTGTCGTAAATTTTGCGTTTCAAATATGTGTTTCATATTTTCTCAAGTTCTAATGTTCAGTACTCATTTCCAATTTTTTATTCCAAATATACGACACATCCTGAAGTGTTATCATCCATATGTATTCTTGACTTTGGCTTATTGTATGACCACAAATGAGAGCTGAATGATGATTCTCGATTTTCAATTCCTCGCCATCACAAGTTGATATTTTGAATTCAAGGTTAGAGTGAATAGTTTAGTATAGAGGATGTCGGCTTCTATTTTTTTTAGACAGAAATTTAAAGAAAACTTTGTTCTGCTAAACTTAGTCAAATAAAAGCGGTTGATATGGTTATCATAGCCTGATCTGGATAAAATTAAAGTACAATTTCATGATGACCATCGACGCTGCCTTAGAGCGTCAAACGAGGTCACGCGGTACAATTTTGATTAGAGCGTCGTCTTGAATTGATGAAGCGCCAAAACTAAGCTTTTTAAATTATTATAGCACAAAACCTTGACCTATATAATCAGCTGTTTATTAGTGTGCAACGAGCTACGAGCTAAATATTTTATCAATAAATTTAACGATATTAAATATATATTGAACAGTACAATTCAGGCAGTCAAGCTAAGAATTTAATTGAGCAATTATTTGATAAATCATGTATTGACAAAAGTAGTATATGTTCTCAGCTTTTGTAAATTTAACGCTGTATTAATTTGAGATAACGCTCCAGTCGAAATTATACAGCGTGACCTCATTTGAGGTTCTAAGCTTGTCTCGAGCGTCAATATGAAATTGCACTTTTATAAATCTGCAAAGAAATGAAAGTAAAAATGACATTACTCCTGGATAGAAAAAATGAATCTTTGATTAGCACGATAAGAGACTAACGAGATATATTTTAATGTTTGACATAGTTCAGTTACACCAAACCACCAATATTGTTTCCGGTTGAACTATTACCACTATCGACAATCAATATAATTGATTGAATATTTTCTCAGTTCTATGAGTATCTATTTCAGGTCCAATCCTGTAAAACAGGATAAAGGTACTTAACCAGGGGCCAGAACAACACAAGAAACGAGATATTAAAATAACGAGTAACAACAGTGATGTTTGTTTTAACATCTCAGTGTGCGGCGCCTAAAGCGTTGAAGGCGTTGTTACAATAATCAGTTGTTTCGCATACTAAATCATCCGCGACTATACCACAACCGTAGACGATCGAGAAATGAACTTTATATACTCCCACTATTCGTATGGTTCGCCATTGATCTTGAGATAATTTATTATTCTTCCTGTTGGAAACCCTTCCAGTTAAAGTTCCTGATAAGTTAATTGATATATGTTATTTATCGATAATATTTATTATAATTTTATCTTGCATTCATTCTAATGTAATGTAATAAAACAAGTAATTCTAACTTCATACGATCACAATCAAGTTTACAAAAAAACTATATGGAAAATCTATCAATAAAAGCACACATATTGTACGAGTATGATTACCGGGTACAAGAATAAACTCAAAAGTGAATTTCTATTATCTTATTCATTGAAAGGTTTGTATCCACATGGAACGAACCAAATGCGCCGCGCGCGCTGTACCAAAATCGTCGAGTCACTACATTGCGCCGAACAGAACTCGCTCAAAGAGAATCTATTCGTTCGACGATGTTCAGTGGAATGTACGCTGCGTTTACAAGAGTTTACAAGGCACCCTATTTTATCCTCAAGCTCTTATATAAGTGCGTTGCAGGTTTCAATAACTATAACGCCAAATCATTATTCCGAAATTTCAAATAAATACTACTTACGAGTCCCCAATGGCTTTAAAGTGTTTAACAGCAAGCGATCTCGTACTTGCCTTTCGAAATACCGAAATATCATTTTTGATTATTCTAGAACCTAATAAACTTATTAGATTCTCGAAATCTTCTACAGCCATCCTTGTAAAATTTTTTATATGTATATAATCTAGATCAATGAAAAGATCATATTTCGACGGCGCAAAAAGAGGGGTCTTGCCCACATTTTTAATTCTTTTCTTTTTTTTTTCTATTTTTATCACTTCTATATAAATAATCACCAGCAGCTATGATAATATAAGATACATCCATGTCGACAAATACACCAACAAACACAAACTGATTATTGGTGGGAATGCAGCGAACAGCGGAACGCTCCGGGCAAAATTTTTGGCTGCAGGTTGTTTAGACTGTGCTTGAAAATGATTGTTTCGACTGCACGATGCGCTGGGAATGTTTTGTTGCAAGTAAATACGCACCTTAAGGTTGATTTACCTAAACAATCTAACAGTAGATACTATTGACCTGTTGAAGAAGTATATAAATAATATTTTGTTGAGTTGATGTTCAACTGTTATTATAGAGAAAACTTCATGATCGACTTGATGGGATATTTAGTCTTGAAGCCTGAAAATTAAGCAGGTACCGTTTGGATTAATAGTGTTGTAGATTATCTCATGCTTTCCTGTAGCCTGGTGAACCAGTTCACTAGTCAAATTGCCGATGATAGGGATAAATACAGCTGCAGCTGTTCCCGCCCACGCATCCATCCCCTCAAGTAAACAAAAAAAAATAAACACAAAAAAAGTAAATAACAAGATCTTATAGATTTATTTTGAATTACAGCCATTGAATTTTTTAGCATTCTAGCATTTTTGCATTTTAGCATTTTTTAGCACGAGCTTTTTTGAGCGTTTGTCAAATTATGCTGTATCCAACTCAAGCGAATCTCTTTGACAGCCAAATGTTTATACAATATAATTGTATGTGAGTAAAATCAATGCCCAAGTATGCCTCAATTTCACGGTATGTCACAAGGCGAAATTGCAATATAAGTTTACGCATAGCATCAATGTTTTCTAGCCGATTTTGGACGACATTCACGATATTCATCCTGTACCGAAGTGCCACTACGTTTGAATCCGGAAAACCAGCGAAACATGTCGAAAGGTGTTTATCGGCACAATGATGTTATTTTAAACCTCGTCAAAAGTCATAGAAAAATCATCGTACGCAAATGTTTTCGACATAATTCCATTTTTTGATCGAGATGAACGTTTCAAGTATCTTTGAACTACTCATATAACATTCATATGACAAATTCTGAGTACATTAGTGATTAGTGATAGTGACTTTCTAGTTTCGTACGTTACCTACAGAAGACCTACACTCACAAACCATAAAGGAAATGGAATTGATAGAAGAAATAAAGTTAACGAGGAAAGCAATGTAGCTGAATGAACAGAAGAAAATGAGTCTACAATAAGAACCAAGTTCTTGTTGTAAACGAGGATTGCAAATGAAAGTCAAATCGAAAATCAAGATTTCTGTTGATGACGTTGAGTCTTGAGGTGCAGGCTTCAGGCAAAAGACGAGATAAGAATGAAAAGAGAGGGGAACTGTTATCTTAACAGATACTCTCATTGAGAATGAGATTGAGTGCCTCATATGTGACGATTATTATTGTAATAATACTAGAAGCGAGAAATGAGTAGTGCACAACTTGCCATAGATGGGTTCATAAAATCACCAGCTCCAATATTATCTATTAGTGCATTTTTAACTGGATTCTATCAGTTTAGCGATTCAATTTTATACTGTAGTGAATTATTCAGTCACCTAACTTAATCTTACATGTCGAAAACCCTGGAAACGGTGCTAGATGACCTAGTGTATCATTGAAATGTATTAAAATCAAATATATGAATATATGTCGAACTTTTTGACTCATCACATATCAATAACGATCATAACACAATTTAATGAAAACTTATTCAATTAATCCTAATTTACCCTATATCTGAAAAAAATCGTATAAAATTTAGTCAAAGCATATAATTTCAGATCCATTTAGAAAACAAATTAAGTCTGGACTGGTGCAATATTTATCAAAGATCATGTTGTTTAAACCTGGTACGAAACGGTTTTTCTGTTTACAGAAGAATAGACGGTTGATTAAAAAAATTTATCCGTAACCTCAAATCAAGTTCACTGGTATATCCTTGACAGTTGCAATGAGTTATTTTCAAATAGGTTTTGGTTATAATTATGCGAACTTTGTATAGAATCCGCTCTCTTAAAAAAAGTTGTTCAAAATAACCAGCTTTTTACCACATCGGAGGGCGCCGAAAAAAAGATAAAATTTCGCATGTAAAATACACGTGGCCAACACGCAATTTTCCGAAAACGTTCGGCTAATGTACTTATTATTATACGTACAGATTTTTTTCTTCACATGTTAGTCGATATCGATCTATATGAACTCTAAAATTATGCAAATTTTTACATATTAATGATGAGATACCGGTTTTTTATAAATGTGTATAAATATCTACCTCTCATAACTGTTTTTTCGATAATTTTTTTATTAAATGTCGATGGATCATTTTATCGAGACAATTTTCTTCCTTAAAATCATCGCTCATTACGTACTTGACCTTACCCGCTGAATATTAATTCATTTCTTCACAAATATAAGCTAACAAAAATATAACGATCTGCTTGAATGCATAAAACTAATAACTGAACTAATTTTCCAAGCCTATGAGGTGCTATCGTCAATTATTATCAAATTGTTATCCAGTGATTCATTTCCAACTATACAGGGTGTTCCGGGACTTGATTCAAAAAATTGGGGAGTGAATAGATTACAAGAAAATAATGCTGTGACTTGAAAAATTTCTCATACTTCCCCTCGTTTCTGAGTTATATGCCTTTAAAGCTGCAAAATCACAACTTGTTTTTGAACTTTTCAATGAATTTATGCTTGTGGTTTAAGGGTGAGAAAACTGCGTTTCGTTTAGGCATTCCTATGATATAGCGTGAACAGAAAAATCACATAATAAGAAGAAAATATCTTACATTAACCTTGATTCAGGAGCTTGTACAGTCTCCCATAGCCCTAAAATACCAGTTCCGCACCCCCTCCTAATTTAAATGATATCCAGAGGACTTAGAAAAGTTTGGTTCCCAGAACGAATCTAGCTCAGATTTTTCATTTGACGAGAAACCAACTTTTTTCTCACATTGAGGTCAATTGCCTAATCAGAGACTTGGATCTTGCAAAAAAGAGGACAATCTGGTTTATAAAATAATATTCGTTGGCTCACGAAATGCTTTGAAATGGAATATGATATATAATAATGGTGTGTCATTGATTAATTCAAAACTAGCTTCAAAGTAGTCTTGCCGCATAATGGAAATGTATTTGCATCTCTTCCAATGGGACCCTCAGTGGAATTGGAAGAAAACTACAATGACTTAGCTAAGATTCTCGAAAAAATCAAATATCAAGAACATGAATGGGTCAGGTTTTTGGGTCAGCAGTCAGGCTATACACTATTCCTTTGAATTCTATGTTTGTGGGATATTAGAGCCAGAGAGTTGGACAACAACTGACTGGTCACCACGAATAGGTTTAAATCCTAGGGAGATAAACGTTATTAATACCACTTTGGTTCCGTTAGGAAAGGTTTTATTGCCGTTTTTCATATTGAATTTGGGATAATTGACAGGTTGTAAAATCATTGCAAAAATATAGTAGATACAGATTCTCTTAGATATAAATGTTTCCGAAAGCAAAGTTGAAAGAAGGAGTTTTCATTAGCCCCGACATCAGAAAACTTTTGTTTCATATTTCCTAGCTCAGTATTCATATCCATAAGTCTCCTATTTTCAAATGTATTAATTTAGTAAAAAGAATAGGGGGACTTTACCATCACTATTTCTTGGTGACTTTAATCCTCATCGGCGAAATTACACTATCCACTAACTCAGAGTCGAAACTTTATATAAATGTGGTGTTAATTAATCTCTTCCATTACTTTTCTAATATTTTTATTAAACAAAAGAATGGTATACATTTGAAAATAATCGATAGTCTAATATAAAATATTCAAAAAAATATAATACGAAATAAAAAAATTAAATTCCCATGTTAATTGACAGTTTTATTTGAGGGCAGCATCACACCATCCAAGTTATTCAAGCTATATAATTCAGCCACTTCTTTTGTTTTGTCCAGTTTTTTATGTGAATGCATTAAGAGCTTGAACCTTTCAAAAGTTTAACTAGGTTCGTTCAAAATAGACAACTTGATTACAAGTAACTGGGCAAAATTAAACGTTGTGACTACTTAAACTCACCCAGACTGATAGACACGCTATATTATAAGTATAATATTGGCTACACGAACATTTTTTCGGAAGCACGGCCTCAAGTTCATTACACCAAAAAAAACATGGACTGTAAGTCGAAGCCCGAGGGTCAAGGAAAACGCGTGGACGATGTCAAAAAAATATAATCACGTTTTAGATGTGAACAAAATTTTATAATTACATAATTGATAAAATGTGCTTCTAATTGGAATTTGGATAGTTAGTGCTAATGAATTTTTAATAGACTAGAAAAATCAACTTAAATTTATATTCTGGTGAAACTTTATCTTTTGTCATTCACTATTTGAGTGAACCTATAAATAATCTTAAATAATTACGTAGGGCCTAATCTTAATTGGTTGGGATACAAAATGAATATGACAAACTCGTTACGCTGGAAAATTTATAAAAAACAATAAATCTCCATATGTAGACTCCGTATTTTCAAAAATAAAATTTATATGATACAGCCAAGTTCATTTTGCTCTCTGAATAACTTTTTGAATTCTAGGTAACGTGATTTTAACTATAGTAAATAAATTTAAAAATATTTCCAAGTATTTTTGTTTATGAAATTTAATTTGCGTCAAGTTTATCAACGTTTGATATTCAATTATCGAATTAAAATTCAGTTTTTTAAATAAACATACTCAGGTCACATTATTTAATAAATAATTCCAATGAAATATTTTGAAATAATTCATATATTAGTTAATTCCTTAATTCCCAGAAAAAAAATAGTTCATGATATTCATTTTTCCAGGTTTCATAAAACCAATCCTTCTTATGAATTAAGGAGAGTTTTGGAGAAAATACTTATCAAGTTTTGCTGGATTATACTAGAAAAGAAGTTGGGAATGAGGGAATTAACGTTTTTTGAAATATAACAAGTAAAATACGCTTCAATTGAAAAAATGTTAATAATATTAACTGAATTAAGATTGTTAAATCACATAAAAGACAATCTGGCAAATCCCATTCTAAACATGTGGTGCAGCGGGTCCACAACTTTGTGACTTTTATCCAGTTCTTGGGAAATGAAATATTTGTTATAAATTTCAATATTCACATCAATTTCCTAATCACTATCATTATAAAAATGCTATTTATCTCTTATTTCGATAACGTTTTTGAGTCTTTGTAGGTAAGTATGCGTAGTTCAGAGTATCGTATGAACTGTGATTCAAAGGGTTGAGTATGTCCCCTCTTCTTGTGGCACCAGGAATGCTCAATGTTTACAGCTGACATCTTTAACCCACTCCTTTCAGAAAGTTTTAAGATATAGCAACAATTGGAAACAAATTCCGTCACTGGCCAAGATTAATATCGAATTACTTTTCTTTATGAAACAAATGAGTAACGTTTATCATTGACACTCGTATTTATATTGATGAGGAATCAAAGAAGTCCATGCAAGATTGCATGGAGTTACATACACCACAAGCCGTATTAATTTGCACGTCTGAACAAGCGTTGAGGGACGAGACGGCGGCCAGCGCGGCAGCGACAAGTCTCGACGCGTTGTACTGAATATGAATACGCAAGTTTTTACAAGTAACAGTCGCTGAGCTTCTTAAAATATTATCTGCATATATTGATAGGTGAAATCAAAACAACATTTTAGTTTTTCACCATCGAAACCAAACTCACGCTCACGATTGTGGACCCCCATTTTTTGTCACGCCCAACGTAGACCCCTGTCCACCTGGACCACTTTGGGAATCGCGAGTCTAAAGAGACAGATATAACTGGAGTAGGAGTGTACAGGCCCTGAACCAGGTGTTTCTCAAGCCGAATATATGTCATTAAGAAATGTGCCCAGTTCAAGTTTGAAAGAAATGATCGCAGACGATACTAAATAGAATAAATACATTTTGTATTACAGTTGACTTTTCTAATTAAATGTTTCATTAGTCAGTACCCTTAAAATGTAATTCGGTGCTTTTATTAAATATTGAAGTTACCTTCAATATTTTCATTGATAATTAATTGAAGGAATTATTGAAAAATTAAGATTATAATTGAACTTTTAGCTTAGTAACTCGACTTGTTATAACTTTGTAATTAATCAATATTATTTCTGTAAAATTTTGTTGATAGAAAGAATCCAGTCGAGTACTTTTCCTTTTTATGAAGAAAACTCTAATAAACAATTATTTATTACGAAAAAGTATCGTATATCATGAAAAATTAAACGAATAAATCAAATTTTGGACTTCCCTGGATGTAGTCAATCTAAATGAATTATTCTGTATAAGGAAGAGCGGTATTGTTGTATACTGATTTCTTTTCCCATAGAAATGATCCAACCAGAAAAATCATCAGTTTTTACTAGCTAAGAATCAACTTGAGAAAATTTATAATGGATAAAATGACGATATATTTATTATTGATACAAATACAAATATTTCGGCTTCCTTAGATTAAAATTCGAGTAAGAATCTACATTTGAATAATTCTAGTATTTAAATGTGACCATGTTATTTTATACTTATATATATATATATATACATATATATATATATATATATATATATATATATATATATACATATATAAAGAATAGTAATCAAATCACCAATTATTGAAGCCATGAACCATTTTGTATCATTTTAAAATATAGTCTTTCAGTCTTCGGTTCTACAGTGATAATTTAAAATATCCTCAAAAAGGTAATAAACATTTTTATTCATCGATTTCACTGAGGGTGGCAGCCACAAGGGGTAAAGAAGGTACCTTTATAGACAAGCCGACATCGACAATAACACTATGTATATTATGATCTGTTTTAGATGATGGTCATAGAGGGGGTTCCATTTAGAACTACTCGATGTATAACTTAATTTGGTTTGATGGAACTGCCTCGTTAATTTGTCATTTTTATGATTTTTTATGAGAAGCGGTGTAATTTACCCTACGGGAACATATTGGACTACTTTTGTTACAATAAGTACGATTAACATCATATGTGGGAAAAAATTATGATTCTACGATGAACATTATGATTAGAATGATTTAGACATCACACCTTGAGGTGAGACAATGACTAGTTATGCCTCTTTAACGCGTTTTCATCAGATTGACTTCTATATAGTGTACCCGGCTGGGGTGCCAAGTAGATAAATCCATTCTCATTTTGAAGTTTAGCGTGCATTGAATCCAATATAATTTACATTTCAATTGACTGCTGATTCTCTATGGACTTTCATTTTATTTTCCAGATTCTGGAAATGAATTCAGTGAAAAACTTTTACGATGCAATAAAAAAAACTATAACATGAGCAAATCATTCCTAAATGAAACGGAATCGAATACAGTCCCCAGTATGTCGGAGAAGGTTACTAAAAATTACATTTATTGCCTTATAATACCATTTTTAGACGATAACTTTTAATAATTGATTTGCTCGAGAGAAGTTTTTCAAGCAAAGAAAAACAAACAAAATGAGCAGAAACTATTGAACTACTGATTGTAGAAGGAAGTCCAAAGAAACGGCTATATATTCACGAGAAAAATAGAACCTTGTCTCAAGAAGATGAAAACGGTGATCAATTTCTCTCCACTCACTATGTTCTCCAAATCTCAAACCTGGTTTCTATTATCTGTTGACAGACCTGAGGACGGTGTTTATCGAAATACAATATGGAGCACCCGTATATCAAATTCACACTTCTCAAGGCTTCAACTCAACTTCAACTTCACTTTTATTCAGCTTTGACTCACTTACATCTTTATATTTATGGATACAAACTGCTTAACTTGCACAATCGGCGTCTTTTTTAATAACAATAATCATATTAAAAACAACATATTCACAAATTATAAATGCGTTATAAAAAAACATAACTAATTAAACAAATATACATAATTCATTAAAATGTAACTAGCATGAACCGACTCTGTCAATTTTTATAAATTATATGGAATATATTAATCATGAATGAGGCGTATAGCCACAATTGTGATTTTACGTTTCATAAAACCTAATTTATTACGTCCTCAACGTTTTACTTCAGCGGTTCCATATGTCCCTTAGACACTTAAAGTTCCATTGACTTATCAAGTTACTTATCCTCATTTTTGTATTGATGTGACCCTGACGATCATATATTAATTAATTATAGCTTTTGTATACAATAGGATTAGTATTTAAGGGAACATAAACATTCATAGAGTGTTCTAAATAGTCTTGACATCCAACGTACACAGTAGTCAGATTATTGAAACCACTTTATTTATTTATATTTCATGTTCTAGATATATGATTGGCAAAAAAGTTATATATTTCAGAGTGGCTTGAGGTAATTTAAAATTTTATTAAAAATTTTCAGTTCTCAGGTGTCATTTTTACATTTGTTTTGATAACCGCAGTAAGAGCAATGGAAAAATAGGTGAACTGATTTTGATAATGCAATTCAATCACTATTGGTAAAATTTTTGTGTAGTTAAAGGGTTCATTTTCTTCGTGTCGTTTCACCTAAACAGAAACCCACTTTCTATCAGTTCAATACGTATATATATGTATGTGCAAAAACATCTGCCGCCTGTGTATATTTCGATTAACTTAAAAGTTATTCAAGCATCTGCTACCGCTAGCGTTTTACGAAATTTTCATAGGCGTGGACACCATTTAGTTTCGATCATTAACTCGTAATGACAAAGTTTGTGCACGTAACTCTTAAATATTTTTTGAAACAATTTCACTGGTCGCATAAAATTATCAAATAATATTTGATTCACCTCTAAGAATTATAATTTTTTGGTTACTCTCAATTAATAATTGTATTTATACAATGCGGTCCATATGTATGGAATGAATTCAACTTAGCAAGCGTTATTATGTATTATGTGAAAAAAACCTGAAAAGTATTTTCGTATCTGTTCTGCTAGGTAAACATCAGGAAAAAATCATTGAAGATACTAAAATATTAGATAAAAAGTCAAATAAACAATTGATATGAATCTAGTAGGCTGCTTAGGTATTTAAAGTTATGAAAAAACAACTGTATAATATTAATGCGCGTATTAAATTTAATTATTTCTCATTTGTGCGATACTCAAAGATACATTTTAATTATGATTAGTTGTGGTGATAAAACAAGAACTCAAAAGTAGTTCTGTGAAATTTTTGATAATAAATACCCTTGTCAACATGTTTCGCAGTTTACAGTTAGCAAAATTGAAAAAAAGGTTTCGTGTAACTGGACATGTGAAAAATATTAAAAAATCAGGTAGAAATGTTCAATTTACTGATGAAAAATAGTTAGATGTACTTCTAGGGATTGAGGAAAATCCGCATAAGACAACTCGAGAACTTGTATTCGACAATGATGTAAGTAAACCATCTATTTTGAGACTATTGCATAAAGAAAAATACCACCCTCACTAAGTTCAGTTGGTTCAGGAGTTAAATTAAGATGATTCTGATAGAAGACAAGAATTCTATGCATTGATGATGGACAAAATGAACGCAGATTTGCAGTTCATTAACAGAATAAGTTTTTCTGATGAATCGACGTTTCATTTGAACGGATCGGTTCACAAATAGAACTGTAGATATAGAGCAAAGAAAATCTCCACTGGATGTGTGGGGCTCACCCTCAATATACTAAATAAGTAAAAGTTTGGGCTGATACCATTAACAATAAAATTATTGGCCCTTATTTTTTTGAGGGCACAGTTAATGAAGAAGTTTATCTAGATTTTTTGATTAACTTTTCAGTGCTTACATTACAAAGACGCTTTCCTGATGTTAATCATCCAAAGGAGACAGATCGATCTATTCTGTACGTACAGTTAGAAATTATTTAAACGTTGGTTTTTACCAATAGGTGGATTGGAAGCCGTGGAAGGATCAAAAGGCTATTTGACTCCTCTCGACTACTTCCTATGATGTTATTCAAAATCTAAAGTATATTTTAATAGATCAGACAATATTGCTGATTTAAAATATAGAGTAAAGGAAGAAATTAACAATATAACCGCTGAGGTCACACAAAATGTACGAGAATTCCAAGATCGCCTCGGTTATAGTCAAGAATTGAATGTTGGTCATTTTGTTTATTGTATTTCATTGTAAAGTACATTGATAAAAACCTTCTAAATACTATGCTACACTATTATCTTCCATCTAAGTAAACTTGTGTGATATAATATCAAACTTTTACATCTGAAAAATTAGTTTTCTCAGTTATGATTGCAGCAATTTTGAAAAAATTCTATATTGGTGAATAGAGACTAAAATCGCTTTCCAACAAAGTGCCACACGACCCCCTCTTATTTATTTAAAATTTTAGAGGTCGTGTTTATAATTCAAAGGGGGTGCTGGAGGAGGATAACATTTTTATACTGTAAATTGTCAATAAGAATAAAAATCGACCTGTTTCAGGTTTTTTTCACATAGTATATAATAACGCTAAAATTAATTAATATGGAATTAGACGCTATCAATATTGACCACACTATTTTTGAGCTAGACCATACTAAAAACCATGTAAAAAAATGGAATAGTAGAATTTCAATTTATCGACTGTATTGAATAGCGATAGAATCATTAGTATTATTCAAAACAATTTTCCTCTCCTGCTTAGATCTTGAATCAAATTCAAAAAATATGTAGGAAAAATACTTTCTAGAACTACTTCAAAAAATTATATACTACGAGATTGAGAATTTTTGTTTAAAACTTATCGATAACATCTTGAGTATGTGATAGATAAAAGTAAAATAAATAAAGTTGGTTGAGCCTTTAAACACCAGAAAAACAGAATAATCGTTGAAAAACAAGTACAGCGACTTTATGGCAAACTATTCTTCGGCAACAACTAAAACTTACTTGTTTTCCTTTATGTGCGATAAATTTTAATCTCATCTGACGATCTAGAATGTCTGGTTACATTAAAGTACTGAATTCGTTTCTACAGATTTAATTTTTTTCTAACCAACTATCGTAATCAACTGTATATTTTATTTATTTTGTTGTATTATCGATAACTAAACAAAATTATAGTGAAGTTAAGCTGATTTGCTTTAATTTCTTGCTATATCCATTCTGGCATTTCTTGTCTTTCTGTTTTTTCTCCTGTGACGTAAATTAATAGATGTTATTTTTTCCCTTCTTCTGATTTTCTTTTATGCTTACTATAAATATAATATCACTGCTTTGTGTATCTGTGCTACTTATTCTTCCAATCCAATTTCTACGTACCTATTTGCTTTATTTTCATTTTCAAAATGTTAATGAATAATTCATGACCACATGCATATTTCTCAGATCCATTATTTTCTTTTTTGGTATCTACTATTTTATCATTTCTGAAGTTTAACCGTATTTTTGATATACTTTTTATCTACTTATTTTATATGTTACATTCATTATTTTGTTTGTAATTTACCATTCATATTTCTCACTAGTTTTAGTTATTTGTCTAATCATCCTTTGTAGTATAGTATCTTTTACTTATTTTTTTATTATAATCATCTTTTTGTGCTGTTGTTCTATACTTTTTCCCACTCCTCTGTTTTATCCTTTGAGATTCCTTTCATCTCTTCATTTCAATTATTTTTAGGTGCTTTTCATATGTTGTCTGCTTGCATGCCTTCTCTGCGCTATTTTACATGCTAATCGCTTTTCTTCTCTACTCTACTCTTTCTTTCTTAAACATTTTCGTTATATGGCGCGTTATCTAAATAAATCACCTACAGAATCGAATGAATTCGAGATCAATACAATGACAATAAATTATATAAAAATTCTTTCCTACATCTTTATTCCTGGAACTCTGTTTATTATAAACTATATCGAAAACATACATATAAATCCCGAGGCAAATGTGTCCTCGTTAAGTTTCCTTCTTCTTTCGACAAAAAAAAAAGATACAGTTTCAGCTGCACACAATGTGCGGGTTAAGTTCATACGTCCAACCGACCATTTTGAGTATTTGGCACATGCCATTACTTTCACAAAATAAACCCTTTCAGGTCAATGGTGTGGTGAAATAAAGGGTATACACATATCGATACAGTGTCAATATGCGGTTTCAAAGGATGTGAGTAAATTCTCCCAAGTGAAGCCAAAAATTGATATATAGATGAATATGTGTCATTTGATGTACAGCAGAAATATATAGCAGAATAATTTTATTATTTTCGGCGAACAAAAAACATAGAGTTTATATTTCTTTCAATTGATGCCTTGAGTAGTCTGTAAATAAAAAACCTATCGAGGTATTATCCTGTGATATGGAGGAAAAGTTTTTTGAAATATAGAACACTATTGATATGTCTCTTTCTATGAAATTTCCAGTTTAACTCATACTCTTATTTTTAATGTAGTAACAGTATAAAATTTGTTTGATTGTATATGTTATTTTTGATTTCTTCCTTGCCACATAAAAATTGTTCTCGTCACATTACAGTCCTTGACAAAATTATTCGACGTACTGCTAGATTTCTTGTGAAATATTAATTACCCAATGATATTGTACCGTTTTATTGTTTTAAATTGATTTGTTTGTTAACATGAAGAAAACAATGTAAATTTAGAAAATTATATGTTGAGCTGCTTCAATTCTGTGCGCCATGCTCTCAATGCAAGATTGTACTCCTGGATTTGAAGATGGTGATTCCACACATTAATTTTCTAGGAGTTCGGTTTTGTTGATGATAACCTCTTTTTCTGTCAAAAACCGAGACGTATGAAAGGGAGCTCCATCGTGCATGAAAGTGAATGTTCTCCATTTGGTAACCATTCCCTGAATCGAGAAATCAACCGATTTTGTAATACTTCTTTGTAATGATGACTGAACAAATCATAATTTTGGTGGGATACTTTACTTCATGATGGCGACACACATACAGACTATATCTTACGAAATTTCGAATGTGCTTTCGTCACTAAAGCAGACCTGTCAAAAAAATATAAACTTCCATGTTTATTTCCTCTATTCAACTGAAAATGATAATAATATATACAATTTTAATTCAATTACAATATCGTCTTGATACACACATTCTTGTTTTGCCATTGTTTGGCCCACTTCAGGCGCTTTGCTTTCATAGCAGTTGTTAACTTGTGCTTTTTGGCTGGAAGACAAGCCTTCAAATCTAGTTTTTCCAATTTCTTTCGAACAGTCCGCTTAGAAGCATTCGCGCAAACATCCTGGAAAAGTTTGCTGCCACCTTTCTGATAGCAAATCTATTTTCTAGATAAAATTTCTGCATACATCTCTCTGAGCTTGTGGTGAAAATTTTCACTACATCTTTTCTTTCTCTTTGGCTAAATCCGTCATCTTATTTAATTCTCTCAATACACTAACTTCAATCTTCGAAATATTTCCCGGTGTGTAAATGTTTTCACATCCACAAAGGCCATCCCTTCAGCTTTTTTACTTGGTGAAAGATCGCCTTTTCTACCCATAATAAAAATAATCCAATTAGTTTTTTGAAGACACTGCATAGAAAATAAAACAATAACTAATACTACAAGAGTTGCTATTTAAGTTTTGAGATATGGCTGATACTGATACGAATATATCAAATCTGACATTGCCATGATAAAGATTGATTTTTCTATTAGTGAACGTACTCAGAACTTGTTGTCATACGAGTGTTATTTGAGTTGTTAACAGATACTTGAAATATTCTTAGGCGGATCTCGGGAAAAACACTATTAGACCGAGAAAGAAGCAAAAACTTTCGACGATATGTGGCGTAGATAACATTAACGAGTGATTATGACAGCGCAAAAAACAAAGGAACCAACGTATAAGTCGAATGACATACCATAAACAGGTAAAGATAGCAAGGAATGAATTTCCAACTAGAGCATGGAGTAGAGGTCGACTACGAAAGAGGTGGAGTAAAAGAAGAAGAAGAAGAGTCCATTTTTATGGCTGTGACCATTGTAATTGTTTATTTTAAAATTATTTCCAAGACAATGAATACATAAGTATTCTAAAGCTCGGAATATATTAAAGTTGGTACACTTTCATGTTTAATTTCGCTACTTTCCTGATATGAAAACGATTATAAATTTCTAAATATTTCCAAATCGTCTTGATGTGAGTTCTCTTCTGTTATGAAATTAGCTTTTTTTATGTTTGAAAGACAGAAGAAAATTTGACGTTTCTACTGCTTTCAGTCTTTATCAAAATCGTTTGTACATTCCAATAGGAATACTAACAGCTCAATCAACAGCTCTCTGACTCGTTTCATGTGGTGAGTAAATCTACGCTCTATTCATTTTTCTTTTCCTTTTAAACTGTAGTTCCTTGCATGTTTTGGCTTCTTCCGTTATTTTTCCTATCCTGGGTATTACTCCACCATCCACGGACTTCCATTTTGTTCAGATCATTTGTTACTTGATTTGGCTTTCTGGTTTGGGTCAGTTTCCTATGGGCTTTCGTTTTGTTATTCTTTCAACTCTACTATAATTTATCATTAATTTCCAAGCTATCATATTCGAAGTGACTTTATAAATCTGATGATTGTTTTTTCATTTAATATTTCTTTAATATCAGCGTTCATAAAGATTCTATATTCTACGTCACCCAACTTTTTTGGTCCATATATTTTTCGTATCATTATTCTTTCGAAGATGTTTTTCTTCATCAGCTTTTGTTAGATTCATCGTCCTCCTCTATGTGTTACTGATTGCTGATCTGTATATTTTCATTGTAGTGCGTCTAGTGATTTTTATGCATAGCATTCGTGACCGGAATTTGTGGTATGGTCGATGAACTGGAAGGATCCTCTGAGTGATTTCCTCTCATCGCTCATTTTGGTTGTTAAGTGTTACTCCCAAGTATTTAAAATTGTTAATACCTCGAATATATATTTCCCTATCGCTATATTCTTGTGTTTATCATCATTTTATTTTCTTTTTAACTCCATATACTTAGTTTTAGGAACTCTTTAAATAGTATGTTTCTTTTCAGACTGTCAAAAGCTTGTTTGAAGTCTATAAATAGAATGTTGATATTCATATCTTAATCGTAACTATTTTTCAATGCCTCTTTTTAATGGTAAAAATGAATCATTGATGAATATACTCCAATCAATTGAATATTCTAATTTTTTTCTTTGTTTCTTTGTCGTGTCTATTTCTTTACTGTTTTTAGTTGAAGTTCAAGTAGCAAGAATACTGTTTAGTCTAAACGTAATTTAGATATTCTATCTCATTGTTAGTGAATTCCAGGTTTTCTACTCCACTATACTTACCTATGTATAAATCATAATATTAAGCTTGTCAAGAATATTCTGTACTATTGAAATATAATATGTAATTATTTTTTTTCAGTTATACATAAAATTCTATGGATACACATATTTATAAAATGTTACAAAATAACTACTAGACCCATACTTACTGACCATTAACAAAACCTATTGTTGTTTTGTTTGCAGTAAAGCTTTCGCTACGGTCAGTTAGATTTAACACAATTATCATGGTAACTTGAGCATTTTTTTTAATCTCTGTATTTTGGAAGCAACGGCACATGCCGACTCAAAAAGCATTACACCCTCAGTTTGTTCAAATATACATGGACGGAGTTAAAGAAAATTAGTGTAATATGAAAATAAAAACTAGAATAAATTATACCACATCAATATATATTTTGGATTATGTGTCCGACTTGCCTAAGATACATAACTTCACATTTCAAATGACATAATGATTACCTGTATGAGAAGAAAAGTATAAGGAAATTCTGAAAATTAACCAAATAATTTATAAAATACCACTAAGCGTCTAATTATTGTCATAACTTTTCATTTAATATTTCTTAATAAGCTATTGCCTCTCTTATTCAACCACGTTTTATTTGGTCTTGGATGTAGGCCTTTTCTAGCCCTACAACTCTTCTTTTTATTTAGCTATCCTAGTCCTTTAGTTTACAGCTACATCAAAAATAAAATCTATTCAGTTTTTTACTAGTATCCTGCTTCCTTCCGAGAAGCTTTTGCGAAGTAATATCCTGTATCATGATTTTTTTTGTAGTTTTTGTTTTCCTTCAACTTCCACCCAATATTCAATATTCTGTACAAGATATCGGTTACTTTGTTTTTTCCACGTATTCCGGTACTTGGAATTTTGTATCTCAAGCTCATCCCCATTAACCATTAACCCCACCGCATTAACTAGCTAATTTGTTCTATTATTTTTTTATTTCTCTGCTTTGTAGACCACGTTTTAAATGTATTTGAATATTTTAATCCCTAATATCAAATTGAGTTTACCTTGTGTGTATATTCACTCAATTGATGAACTTTGGCTTTCCTTGTCATTTTTAATGGAATGTCCTAAATATATCTACTTCCTCTCTTACCTCTTATCTTTTCTCTATACTTCATTTTGCCAATATTTGTAACAAATATCTGGCCCCAAAATTCGACTCAACGAAACTTAAATAGAACTAAAAATAGAACGGCATACCATATGTAACCATATGGTATGCCGTTTCATTTTTCACTGTTTCGTCAAAAATAGTCTTCAACTTTTATTTTTTCATTTTTCCTTTGGGTCTCACAGTATTAATTCCAATTAGAGAATGTCTGGCATTATCCGTAAAGTTAGTTTAATAACCCTTTAAATATCCGAGGGAAAAATTCAGAGATGGTATCATTTTCTGTAAAACCTTCACTAAGTTCTATCTTTACGTTTATTTTTACGTGGAAAGTAGTCCTTTCACATATATAATATTTTCAATGAGAGCTACTACGAATAAATTCAAGATTTTTCTTAGGATCAATCTTCAGAAATTACGATTACGATCAACGTGTATCAATCGTTTTGGATTGTGAATGAAAATTTCTGATATCTGATTCTCATGTCCTCAAACTGTTTGAGAAACAGAATTTTTTCACAACTTTTTTTGTTAACGATCCGCATTCTACGACGCTGGTTGATGAAATCCCTAAAAAGATCTTTAGCAACTGACCATTTGAATTGTGGTCAAATCCTTTGCAAAATTTTATTCTCTACCTTTACTGAAAAAAACTATTATGATATCGGACAATTCATTCAGGCTCTTCTTTTTTACGATCATTATTCAATGGAATAGGAAATTTGAGAAACCGGCCAGTCATTTCCATTAAGAAAAAATGTTGGTCTGAAATCACGAGTTTTTGAAATTAACCAGGATTAAAATGTTATAAAAGTTCGGTTGACAAGTGAGTGTGTACGTTGATTTTATAGCTGTAGATGTAAAATAGCGGTCACGTTTCAAATTCTTCTTCGATTTTTCGATTCGATATTACAAAATATTTGAACGTAATAAAAACTCAGTAGGCTGTAAATGTGAAATGCTTATCCATCCGACTTTTATAAGCTTAATATTGCATATATATTTCTCGGAAATTAACGTATTTACTAGCAAGAAATATCTCCTCTAAACAGAAATATTTGTTATATAAATCATAAACATTACGAAAATTGACTTGTACGAGTATTTTATTATCTTTTCACTGATACAGAAATATATTTAAATCAGATAATATAAGATTACTTGTTACCACGGCTATTTATTTCTGTTTATGTCGTTAAGATTTTTTTGTAAATTCCCATTTGCTTTTATTGTTAAAAACAAAATTCATTACTGTGAATAGTACTTGATAGAGAAGATTTATGGGTTTATTTTGTACAAAAATGTAAAGGGGAAAAAGTACTGTTAATTTTAAAGATCGATAGATGTTACGAAAATGCTCTTCTGCATGGTTTCCATGCTCCTAAGTAAATTTCGAAAACATAAGTAAAAATGGATATCATCCCATTTACTACAGTACAGTGCACTGTATCTAATTTTGATTGAGACTGCACTATATCTCAGCTTTATTAAAGACCCTGTATCAATTTTTTGTAAAACTTTTAAAGTCATAAACAAAAATATTCTAACTACTTCTGTTCCTGAAATGCAAGGCGAAAACAAAAATGTTCACTTTGGGAGATGTTATTATAACTTAGGTCCTGTATAAGAAAATATATATTTTTATATAAAAGTCAGTATCGTATTTGAAAATTTCAAATCATGCCTTTGTAACTTTCTGAAGGCTTTTTCGGTTGAGACTTGGAGTTAATCTATATTTTTATGCCTATTTGAATAAATCTGTTTTTTTAAGTGTGGCCATATAGAGAAATCTATAATACTAAAGTCCGATAATCTCGGGGACCATCTGAGTGTGTGACAATCCAGCGTCAACCTAAATGAGCACTTCTCTAATTACATTTGAATTATAAGTGGGCGCTCTATATTGCTGGAAATATATCTGATGTCGCTGTGCCAAAGGTATGTCCTCCAGCAACTCTGGTTTGTTATTTTGTAATATATTTAGGTATCAAAAATTGTATATACAATTTTAGTGCCCAATACACAACAAGAAACACTAAAACCTGATCAGCCTTGTTGATGTAGTTCAAAAGTAATATGTTGTAAATGCGCAACATGGCGGCTCTCGAAATATTTTTTGATCTTAATAGTCCTTCTAGGGCTCCAAACGTTTTGTTCCCTCTCGCCAGTCTTTTGTAGATTGCCCTGGATTCATCTTCTTCATTTATCACTGTCACACCTAGGTGTTCGAACTCCTGGACTATCAAATATATACTCCTTGTTTTGCTCTGCCGTCAATTTCAATTGTATAATCTGCAGATAATTGAGAGATAATCTTTAAACAGCTGTTGGTTGAGTGAAATTTCTTTTGTAATCAAAAAATCATATTGGGCACCTTCTAATAATGTGGAACTATTTATAGATTAGTTACCTTCATCAACCATTATTGAACAATTATTATTTCACAAAAATAGAATTTACGTTACCCGCCTTGGATAAGTTAAACACAGGTTTAGCAGAACAAGTTGTTAATGGAAACAAAACTTGTTATTTCTGTTGAATCACCTTCTGTTTGTTATCCCGTCTCAGGGCAGGTTCTTGGTAATTAAAAAAATGTGAGTGATCTCAATGCAAATATAAATCTATTATATGATCTCAATGAAAAACTGTAATATACATTAAAGATTTAACACCAATAAATATTTATCTAATCAATGTTAATAGCTGATGCATATACTTATGCAAAATAACTGACTGTGAGTTGTTATTTGTAAATAAAATTACCATAAATATTCATAAAACTCTTAGTTAATATGAATAAGAAGGGATTCGCCCATATTGAAGATCCTCAAAATTTAAGAAATGTCAGTATCTATGAAGTTTCTTGATAATGACAGATTTAGACCGTAATTTTCGAATTATCTTAGCAATATATCAGGGGCCTTATTGTGTTTGTTGCGCCCTCAATGAAATAAAAGCAGAGACGACACAATCAACGAGACTCTGAATCTGTCACTATAAAATCAATTTTGTTGCAGAATCTTAAATAAATAAATTCAAATAAGCTTTTCACAAACCAAATCTCCAAATGTCTAGCAAACTCACTGAATTATATGTAGACAGCGTTTCTTGTTCCAAAACGTTGCAGAGTTTCTCAATTAGATGTTTGATTGTCTTTCAATACCTCTACTCCTGTGAGTCCATGGCCGTTCAAGTGCATTGAGACTTGATCCTATCTTCAGAATTGCGTCACTAAATTTGTACGGAATACACTGTCCACACCACCACTACACCAACACTCACGATTACACTGTCTGACACACAAGTAACACACAGTCTCTGAAGACGATAACTTGGTTATCGAAACGCGCCTCAAACAGTGTAATCGTGAGTGTTGATGTAGTGGTGGTGTGGACAGTGTATTCAGAATGAATATCACCAATGGTTCCAGAAATTCCAGCACGACGCTTCAACATCTGGAGGATAGACAATTGGTGGACAACCAATGTTAGAGATTCGATTATCTATAGTTAGGAAATTTTGTTCTATCAGAGACAAAGGTAGTTGTACCAAAAGTAGTAACAGAAAAAATACGGAGCAATATTCTAACGAACAATATGTAAAAGAATATTCACTTTTTGTTATTAGAAATGATCAATTTTCTATTTCCATTAATTACTCTCATATAGGTAATAAGACAAAGGATGTAACATAACAACAGATATTTATAGAATGAAATCGAAATATCGCTAGCAAGTATTTATACTGAGAAGTAGTATTGAAGAGAGCATGTGTGAACAGAGAACTGATCCCGGTAATTAAACAACGAAAAGTATCTTTTTTGGAACACATCCTACGAGGACCGAGATATTCAACACTCAAGCTCATACTGACAGGAAAGATCGACGGATTGAGAGGACCAGAGACTGTTTTGGCATTATTCGTCGTGTAGAAGAAGGGTGCCTTCAGATAATAGAAAATTGGACAAGAGAACAACCAAAACGTTGCAAAGTGTATAGTACTGGAAGAAGAAGAATAACAAATTCAGTTTGTTTAATGAAAATATAAATAAATGTCTCATATATATATGAATAGAATATAGAAGCATTGATCTACAAGGGTGAAGCTGTTATATTCCAAATTCTGATTACCGACTATGATAAGGATGCTGAATGAAAGATACAGATGATTAAACTGTTTTGTTAGATAATCACAATAGGTTTGTTCCAACCTACTAATCTGGAACGGTTATTGGAAGCGTTTATAAATATTTCAATCTCCAGCCATGCACGGTTCTTGTGACAGTACTTGCTATCAACCAAGTATCGAAAAGACCGTCCCTGAAACGGTTCACAAACAATACCTAAGTCGTTTGGAACACAAATAAGAATCGTTCGTATAACGGTAACCGCCCTATTGGAACACGGAATCTCTTTTGCGCAGAATCATCACCATACCAACGACGATTTTTTGATGGGTTGGAACGAACCTAATGACTTTTCTAGTAAATATTCTCGCCTATGTCACAAATTTCTTGATAGTGGTCTATGGCGCTTAGTACTGTATACACGTATAGATTGATATCTCGACCTAGTCGTACAAAATTAACAAATTCGAAAAAGCAAACATTTATATTTGTAGCTAAGCTATTGTAGGTACCTTTGATGCTAAACTGTATTAAGGACTATCAAAACAAATAAAATATATAAAACGTTGGGTGAAAGTCTGGTTGGAAAGTGTTATTTAAGCACATAAAACCATATTTAAAATCATTTATACTTGTTAATAGGCTGTAAACATACTCTTATAAAACCCACTAATTTTTGAAAAAATAAATGAGGAGAAATAACCTCAGGGTTTCCAATTAGTGCTTTCACACCAATTTCAATTTTATGGAAATGAATAAATATTTTATTTTAAACAGTATCAATAGAATGAAGACTCCAATGACATAATCTAGTGATAAATTTTTGTAAACTAGAGGATCTAATATACGAGGACGATTTGACCGCATAACGTCACTCTTATTGGTTATACTGATAATCTTGCAGAGGTGGTCACTGGAGCATGACAGATATTGCAATATATAGGATAACGGAGTATATCAAAGACATGAATCTAGAGTTCGCGGAAGAAAAGACTGAAGCTGTACTCATGGTTGATCGTAGGGCATTTAGGCAGGTAATCATAGAAGTGTCGCAACTAAATCAGAAATAAGGTCTGGAGTCTGGAGTCTGCATAGATCAAGAAACCTCTGGCCTTGTGCTTTGGGCCGCTTAATATCACATCTCAATGGTTCTACTTCTGTCAGGCGAAAACTCTAGCGTACGATCACTCATTCAATTACGTTATATTCAGCTCCATGTTCAAAATTCAAAGAAAACTAACCATTAGAATCTACGGCGCCTTTCGAAAAGTATCGACGGAAGCAGAAGTACTACTGGTTGATTGGATACCTATAGACCTACTGGTGAGTGAAAGAAGCTTGGCATATAGTTAAGATAATGTAACGAAAATAAAGAATACAGAGGTATCCATGGAAAACTACAAAGACGATGGGACAGATAGCTGGACAAAAAGATTAATCCCTAATATTAAAATTTGGTTTAATAGAAAACACGGATGTGTAAATTACCACCTGATACACCTGGAGTAACGTAGAGCAACCGTACCAAAAATCGGTAGCTTATTTTCACCATAAAATATTGTTAATTAAATTATAGTTAAGGTCTGTAAAACCCAATATAATATAGTGACCAAATTAATAGATGACAAACAGAAAAATTTTGTGAATAGATCAAAAGACTTCCAATAAGTATGATGAAGTAATATCTTCTGGTGGTTCCGTTATACTGTCTGTTGACAAGCAAAATTGAGGGTTTTGAGTGGGTAAATATCTCACATATCCTTTGAATTCCAAAAGCTGAGATGTCTTTCGAATATTATACCCTCCACAGAAAAACATATCTTCTAAGAAAGTTGAAATCGTTTGTTATATTCAATAAGATCGTGGCCACAGTATTTTTAGATTCCAAAGATGCAAACTCTACTCAATTGGCCCATATGAGGATTTGCTCTGGAACCAAAGACGAAATGACCGCATTTGTTGAATGAAGGTATTTGTTTCATCACGATCATATACCTGTCCATTTTTTCGCAGATAAATCAACTGAACTGTGTTCCTCATCCTCCAAATTCATCTGATCTGACTCCTATTACCTTTTGTACTCAAACTTGATTTAAAGCGATTGCATTGATTTGAAAGGGTCACTGCAATAAGTATCTAAAGTTAAACGGACATTATTTTGGAAACTACAGTGATTTTTATAGTGAAAATGATATCAATGAAAAGCCGTCAAACCTTCATCGTACGAGAGTGGTCCCAGAAGCAACAGACCCAACTAATAAAACAAAAATTTCGGAAATAAATAGATTCATATCTCAATAAAATCTCCTCCATAAGTCCAATATCAAGATTTATGTATGTCCTGCTGGGATACGAATACTCACCACCATAATTTTGCTGTCGAAACGGACCTTCACAGTAAATATGTTTTTTCATCACCTTTCTAGAAATCGTTATTTTCTTTAAAATGAGAGGTGGTCATTTTTTTAATTCCTGGTAATATGGTGGATTCTCGTTTCAGGAAAACTATTAATTTTGGGAAATCAAAGACTCATCATCCTTAACACTAAGTACTAATCGTAATATTTCGTATTCACTCCCTTGGTATAAGGTTTGAATTTTTTCCTTGTTGCGGAAATATACTAGGATGGTATTTTTGAAAACTGTGATAATTAGATGCTCTTTCAGAAAAGATCCCTTAATGGTAATCTTCAGATTGCTTGAACTCACTCCTAAATTTTTTTGTTTGGAATTTTAAATACGATCAAAAACTACTTTTGTCAATTTTTTTTATTTATTCGTAGAGCAATTAGGTATTTATTGATATTTTGTTATAAAATTATATTGACCACAGATAGGTTATTGGGTTATGATACAACAAGCATCACTTTATCTGACTTGCGGTTGTGGTGGTATGCCTTCCTTCATTTGGAGGCTGCATAGTCAAATTTCTGTTTGAGGTATACCAAAAAACTATACAAACCTAACGTGGATAATGAGTAAAGTATCAAACAATCCACGGAAGAGAACGCATCATTTTCCTCCCTTAGTAGGTGAATAGTTTTAAAAACAAAATCAATAGTAGCTTAATAACTAAATACTTAATTTTCTTGCAGGCAATGATAGAGTAGAATGCACAAATTCAAAACATTTCAAGTATAAAAATGGGAAAGGGTTGGTTAAAATTGGTTTACCATGACAGTATAATCTTATTGCAATTTTATCATCGCAAATTTGATCTTCTCATGAAATATTCTTTTTTGAATGATGCCGTAAACAACATTATTCGCTGTTTATCTATAGCAAGAATGTTGGCAATAATTATCGTAAAATTTCCGTTAATAACACGTTCACTTTTGATAAAATTGTTGTCTGTCTGCATGTCAAACTCTTGTCTCATTACCAGTTACAACTCATTTTATGAATGTGAATCGAAATTTTAACAATTAATCAACTACCCTCACGCGATTGATTCTACGAAAATTTTAATGATATAAGTCGCATACCCAGTGAAAAATTGTAAGAAATTATATACTTAGTAATGAAATTTCAACAGTCACATATCAGATTCAAACGAATAATTTCAATTATCATTTTATTTCATGAATGACAAATCTTTAGCCATGTCTTCACCCTTCCTACATGCATTTTAGCAGTAATTTATTTCGCTTCATTCTAAGTTCCCACAAAAGAAAAGTTTCTCGAGAAATTCAAGATACATATATGGAAATCAGGAATTTAAGTAAAATGAAGCAGATGAACGGACTTAAAAAAAGAAGATTATGTTAACTATTCCCGTAAAAATTGTGGACCGTTATGTCAGCTTAGTGCTGAACATATATTTTCAAACTAAATTTCTGTTTATCTTTTTAAGTTTTTCTCATGTTCCTTTTAGAGAAAATCTGCAATAAGAATCTATGCTGAAAAGAAGAGCTTCAACTAATTAAACGTGAGAACTGTCATTTTCGCCACTATCCGGAAAACAACATTTCAAATATAATACATAGCAATTTTTTGAATTTTCAATTTCCTTAATTATGAGCACAAAAATAATTAAGCATTTTTGTTTCTATGTTTCTCTATTCCTAACATATGAAATTCAACTTACATAACAAATCATTTTCAACGTAAACTTTTCTCAAATATCAACATTGTTTATAGCATTTTGAAATGATTCTTGAGAATTTTCAATTATGTGGATGAATGAAATGAAAATAACTGTCGATACGAATAAAAAAAAATCATCAGTGAGAAATGGTGAACAGAATAAATTAATCTTTTCATAAGTGAATTTGCATCAAATCAATGACATTATCAAAAACAATTTAGAGCATTTTGTACTTAATTTAGAAAAAATAGTACTTGGAATCGAGTGTTTTGTTCATTTCGAAGAGAAGTTCAGTGCTGTTTTCAAAAATTGTCATATAAACTTTGTCAAATGTAATCGAAACAAATTCTTCTGAATGAATTTGATTACTGAAGATTACAGACTAATCAAGATAAGACAGAATTGAATAAAACTGAAAATCTATTGAATGTTCGTACTATTTGCCTTAACAAATAGAAAAAATTCCAATATTCCAAAAAAAATCTGTACCCCATGAAGTTTTGATAGTAAGTGAAGATTAAGTACTTGGCGTACTAAAACCATATCATGAAGGATAAAAGATGGCGCGCGAAAACCGTGGTATTGATCGAATGACTCCAAAATTTGATAAAAAAATTATATACCATCGGAATTTGGATATATTAATGATGTAGCTAAAAAAAGTAATTCAAGAAAAAAAGACACAATAGAGGGATAGTAGATGCGAGCTTTATAATAAGATAACTATTGGAAAAAGTAAAGAGAATCAGAGGAGAGGCACCTTTGATCAATAGACTTTGAAAATATTTTATAAAAGATAGTCAGGAACAACGACAAATGGAATCCATCCAAGACAACGCGAGGAGTAAGACAAGGTAGTATGTTAAGCTTACCATTCTTGATGAGCATATAAAAGAAGCAAAATAAAAGCTGAAAGGCGGGATATTTGAATGTGAAAAAAGCATAAATTGTGCTTATTCATATGATTTGGTACGAACCGTTACGGACGAAATAAATAGTAATAACACTTCAAGAATAACTAATTCAAGTTTTGAGAACCTCAACATGAAAGTAAATGAGAAGAAAATGAAGATTATGATTATAAACAACGATGAAAAAGTATATGAAATATACCTTGATAGAACAAAACTGGAATAACTAGATTTACATTGTACAAAATATAACCTGAATGAATTATAAAGTTTACCCCGATGATAATGTGGCGCCATCCTTATTTAACCATTTCGGTTACATATAAATACATTTCGATCACATATAAACAATTTGGTGATTAGAATCAGTGTGAAAATTAACAATTTTGCGTTGTCACCTCTGAAAAGTCATTCTCGGTTAAAACCGCTAATGTAAAATAATTTCAACTAAATTCTACCATTTTCATCCCAATATAAAAACTCGTATACTTAGATTGATTAGTTCATACTATTATAACAGTAATTCATATCCATTGGAAATTGTTTTTTTTTGAATTATTTTCGTTTCAGGGAAATAAATTAAATAAACAAATGGATAAACTGATAGCATATCATTTCCCTCAGACCTCAGTCATAATTCTTTCCATATCAACAGCTGGACCAAGAGGATCTTTTGACGGTTTGATATTAGGGTGAAACTTAAAAACGTCTCAAATATTGTTTTGTAATAGTGAAAGTACTGTTCCTTTTTCCCATCCATATAATGACAATATTTTTGTTTTAATTTCAGTGTATCAGAACCCTTAATTACCGAAAATAACTCGAGGTTATCATCCATTGTGTCCAAGTTATTTTTATCTCATCGAGAAATTTATTTATTGCGAAACATGAAAATATTAGAAACTAGGCTGAGAGACCCTCGTCTACTACATGTAAAAGAGCTATGAAGCACTTTTTTCAATATATTGAAAAGACTACAGGTCCTAGAGGATTTTCTAGCCCAATAGGCAAATAGCTCGAAAATTGCGAAGAACTACCAATTGTAAATTGTAAAAAACTTGAATTGAATTTTCCAGAAGATTTAAGTGCTGTTTAGAAGTACTTATTTGAAATTTGTCAAGCAGTATCAACTGTATTGTCCGAAGATTAAGCAGAAAGAAAACCAGGAATAGTTGCTTATTCCCGCTGGTTAACGACTGCGAATAGAATTTTACATTTATATGTCTCGTGCGAAACTCCCACTCGAAATCTTGCCTTCATAAATTCCCAAAGTTCCACATTTGAAACTTTATTGGGATTCTATAAGAATTAAATTTGATACTAATTTCAGCAGTTGAGAGTTGAAAATAATTTTATACACCTTCACATTTTCTCCGAAAGCGGAGCTGTGCTGTAAATAATCTCCAACATATAACTGAACTGTCTCATTTCAGTATTCGATAGGTATATCTTGAGCATATGCAAGGTATGCTTTTAAATCAATCGATTTTTTCATAAGTAACGATCAGATGTATGTATTCGTTATTGTGTCGAGGGAACACAATTACAATTTTCAATTTTTTTATTTCTTCGGCTTAGCAGTGTTCATGATATGGTACGAAAATAACAAAAAAAAAAAGATGTTGTATCCAATCTTCATTTCAAAATGGTCGACACACAAATTATTACTGATAGGTACTCGGACAGCTTTTCATTATAGAACACAATGCTGGAGATGGTGCTAATTATATAACAAATTACCCCAAAACAGCTGAAACAAAAATGAAGCAGCTCTTCATACTTACATGTAATAATATCCATATCAAGAAGAAGATTTTTTTGTTTTAAACTGACTCATATGTCGGAACCTGATGCAATTTTTCAAATTAATTCTGAGCTATACATGTACAGAACCAATGATGATAAAATTTTTATTTAGCTACCATCATACAATTTTTTTGGTAAATTTTGTTAGTTAATTTCAAACTTGATTTTAATCGTTAAATGCCTATATTAGCGTATTGGTTTACTACTCTATTCAATCTACGGGGTTTAATAGGAAAAATGGCGATTAAATTTTTATAGGAGTAGTTACTTACATTGTATTCACTTGAACTATTATGTCTGCTACACATGTATTGAGACAAATAGTGAAAAGTTTGATTTCCTTTCAGATAGTCAGTACGTTGTAACCGCTTTTAGTGTTAAGCTGAAGAAAGTAACCAAGAAAGTTTGAAATTATATTATGATGTTTTAATTTGGAAAACTGTGTGCAAGTGTAATGAGCTTGAAAAGAGTTGAAAGGAGTCGGTTGAGGATAAACAGTCGTAACGTTCTTCGACAACAAACACAATTCCTAATTAATAAGGAACTTAAAAACTTTTAGAGGCTTTGAAAAAGATGCCAACCTTTTTTTTCGTAATCTTTATAATGATTCTTTTTGATTCGTGAGTTTGTGGCGGCTCAGTGTCTCCCATTCTGTCCAAATTGAACGCATTCACCAAATTTAATACCATGCAACTATTAGCTTATCCCGATAATAGAATAATTTAACAGTATTATAAAGTCGTCTTCAACAAGAAGAGAAAATACAAAACAAACAGAGGACTAGAGTGTTATATAATATTCTTGGATAAATTCGAAAAGCATTTTCGAAATATATTATAAATAGTATCAATAAAAGTGTTATAATCTGATTCTTGAATGATAATTACTTCGATCAAGAAAGAAATTATACGTGAGTTCATTAAATATCTATGTATTGAAGACCTGTGCGAGAAATTGGCGAAGGGAATGGCGAGACCACGAGGACAGAATGTCAGATGAACGGTTGGCAAAGATTGCAAAGGAACAAAAACCGAATACATCTCTACCATCAGGACGACCTCCTACAAGATGGTATGAAAGCTGATCTTCATCATCCCAGCTGCAGCTAGGCAACCATTGATGCAAACACAGGACTAAGTCCATAAAGTACGACGAAGAAGAAGAAATCATGAAATTGTTCAATCTTCTCTGATACAGTCACAATCCTGTATATTTATCTTTTTGTGCGTTTTTTAGTTAAATCATTGTATTTAAGATAATAGTTTCGAATGGTTTTTCCATGATACCTGTGTACTCATTCATTTATACCATGAATTACGAATGGATATACCTACATATTCACTATTTTAAGTTATTACAAGGTGTGAAAATAATGCCCGAACATACGTTCATATTTATATCCAATGAAACATTTTTGAAACCTTCAATATTATTTCGATCCCTTCTACTTGCTCCTGGAGGACATCCTGTAAGTGAAATTCAGAGTAATTATAGTTTTGACAACGATTTAAAATCAAATAATAATAAATGATAAAAACTGACCGTTATTTCTATAAAAGGTATCAGATAATGATACGTGTCACAGCATTGGCAGCTTTTTTAACAATATTAATTGAACTTCAGCATCGAAACAATGATGGATCCAATTAATGGATTCTTTCGGTTTGAATGAGTACCTATGTATGAAGAAATTACCAATTATAATCGCCTTAGAATCACAATTAACTTTTTCCTGGATCGATCACTTCAATGCTGGGCACTGAGTAAATAGTTTAGCCGACATATGAGAAAATGCAATCCAATTAAATGTACAATCATTATCGGTTTTTCGGTTTTTAATTGAATTCATCATACTAATAGGGTAAGAATATTTATTTTTGTACATTAAGTCAAGGTAAGTATAATAAGTAAGAATAAAAAAGAAAAATATTTTCACAATATAGATATACGAGGAATTTTTAAATTACTACAAAATCGGTATCATTAAGAGACAAAATAACCTAACCAAAGAAATTTGGTTGAGGACACTTCAGAGCAAAATTTCACATAGATAGACTAGCTTTAATGGTTACATAAAAAAATCTATTTTTCTTGTTAGGTAAATATAAAGAAGAGAGTCTTAGTATAACAATAATTTTACGTGGAAAATACAGAATCGCATGAAATAATTTTTAAGTGGTTCTCTGGTTTTCAAAGTACTCATATGAAAACGGAAGATGCCAACTCCGGAAACGATTAATAATTTTTGTTTCCTTGTACCAAGCGTTGAATGTAAATATGTGAGATAGCTCTAGTTAGAAGGATACGTATAGAAAAACTATTCGCAAAGTGAATGTCATGTTTGCTTTAAGCTACTCAAAAGCTCCGTAGCATTAAATATTCAAACGAATGTTGGGAAATCTTCATAAGTAATCCTTGAAAATATCATGGATTGAGACGTGGATTAACTTTTATACACCGGAAACAAAAACAGACTCAAAAAAATGGACTTCACCCGAGGAGCAAAATATTTCATTAGAAGTTTGAAAATAAAGATTGTTGCATGCGTTAGTAACAAATTTATGCAAGCACGGCAAAATCTATTTTTGTACGTGTATTCAACGATACTTTCTTTTATCTGAGAACAACGCAAAAAAGGTAAAAAGGTAAGAATTGAATTTATTTTCAAACTAATCATAATAAATCGTAATTGTACCAAACATAGTTAACATTAATTCATGTTTGTTTCAATTAATGTACTCGGAAAAAAATCCATATATTCCTGAAGACATATTAGAGCTAACGGCACAAGCTAGTGCTGATTTGTTACCAGCAAAATCTAGGTCGATATATGAACGCAAATATCACCTTTTTATGGAAAGGCGAGATCTCGAAAAAGTTAGTGATGAGATTCTTCTAGTTTATTTTATAGAAAAAGCCAAGAATATAGAATCTTCCACGTTATGGAGTCGGTTTTCAATGTTAAAGCTAGTTGATTAGCCATAAAAAAAATTGCTGGCAACACAAAAAATCTAAAAACTATTGCATTTTTGAAGCATCAGACAGCTTATATCCAAAAAGTCCAAGATACTAACGGCAGAACAAGTGGCCATATTTTTGTGCTAAGCTTCAGATAATAATATATGGCAAAAGTATTTGGGATTCTTAGCGCCTATTTTAGAGGTGATTTAGACGATGTGGGAAATAATGGGCGCTTTATTTTTATGTTTTTGTGAGTTGGAAAAAATCATATGTTAAGAAGTTTTACCATTACCAATAACACATTCGAGCGCTGAGCACTTTATCGGAGATTCAAGGTCTAAAAATATGAACAGCAGAAGATTATTTGTTGCGCTTAATATGTTAGATACCATACCATCAGCGCTGTACCTAAACTTGTTGCAAAATACCTGAAAGTAACAACCGGCAAACATATTGATGGAAAACGGATTTGATTACTATGAATAGAATGAATCCATACAAAGAAAAACTATTAAATGCTTCTCACTTGCAAAATAGAAGCTTTGCGACATTCCAACAGGAAATTGAAAATATCTGCGAGCCGTCTGCTTAAACATCTTTAGTTATAAAGAATGAAATACCGAAGGGGCAGAGTTTCGACAATAATACAAATTGTACAGTATTATTACCAACAACTTCTAAATATTTAATTAAATTCTTGTTTTCAGAAAAATCAATAAATGATTGTTTTAATTTCAATTTATTTATTTAGCACAAGGAAGAAATCGGAGATCCGGAAAAATTTTTCCATGTGTTTGTAAAATCAGATAAAAAGAAGGTGTTTCCAGATTTTTTCTGTCTATAAATTCATGACCACTATATTTTGCGATTTAGAAGGTTCAGTCTTCATTGATTAGTTTGAATTAGGCCAGTATTTGAGTCGAGACCTAAAATAGAAAGAATACTAGAGACAAAGACATTTATACATCTATGAAGTAGCAAAAATATTTGCGAACCAATGGGAACAGATAACATCAATGAGTAGATTTTGAACAGTTTACAAGTTTTAAGAGTAAAAAATTGATCCTGATGTATAAATATGCAAGGGCAATAATATGAATGAAACAGGTATTCATAAACAGTAAGAAGGAGACATTGTTTGTTCGGCTTTAATACAAACTGGTATCATTCATATGAAATATTTTAACTCATCTGTTTTTTAGCACCAAATGCAGAGAAATTAACTATCTTAGAGTCGTTTGGACTTTTCGGAAACTTAAACCGGGTTAAGATTGAGGATCCCAAGCCAAAGAGAGATTCAGATCACAAGAATTTTTGATTTTTATTAGTTTTATGTTTGTTAATTCTTCCATGATATTTAATAATAAACTCGTAACGAGTTAGTACTAAAATTTAATACTAATAAGATATTTTTATGCTGAGATATCGAAAAGTATGAAAACCGCCTACGACTACGATTAATTCGATTAGTTTTCGAGCAACAATGAACGGGTTTCCTATCCTAGTTTTCCGATAGTCCTATTTATATGAATAGCACATCCAGTTTTTTATCTTTGAAAAATTCCATAGCTTCCATAATTCCATAATTTGATAATGATTCATAAGTACTTGTAAAGAAGTTATAAAAATAAAATTTTGTTTGAGATACACGGGAAATATTTCAAAAACTATGGTTTGAGACTTTTATATCTTCATACAACTACCAACTACCAAGACAATTTAGAATGTTATGTATTCAAATGGAAACACATTTTAATCGGATCTTCGATCACATTTTCTTTACATCTGTTTCCCGTGTTTTTCAAATGCTTATTACAATTTCTAGTATAATATTCAATATGAAATATATTTGTTTTCCTTTTCATAAAAACAGATGTACCATTTCTTGGGAGCATGTATGTAAATGAGTCTCACCAATACATCGAAATATAACCTTATTCTACCACAATGTAATCTTGAACTTGTGCAATGAAGACTCAAATTTTCTTAAATGGCTACTCTTTTTATAAATGATGACGGTAAGTACTCAGTAATCTCGAGTTTGATCTTTTCATCTCATTTTGGAACCATTGACAAATTCCACAATTCCTTGTCTGTCGACAGATTTTAGAACTAAAATATTTCAAACGGCTTAGATCCTTGACGCAATTGTCAGGTAACCCTTAACGGTATCCACTTGACCGTGACAACCCTTTTATGTGTTGTATTTGTGCAAACAGTTTGAAAACCAGAACAAATACGATTGTAAAGTGGCGGAAAATATTGAATTTCAAAGCTTTCAAATTTTTGGCCACAGCACGAGACATTAGTGGCAAACTTTTGCGCAAAAGTTTATTTTTAAAGGAGTGTCATATTTAGAAGATTGATTTATAGTACAAAGCTTATTTTATACAAAAGAAGCGAAAAATTTAACGCTTGAATAACCGTATTTCTAAACCTTTGAATAAAATTGTGAATTTTATTTATAAAACATGGCACCCATTAAGAAAACCATAATTTGGTTTCATAAAATTTAAGACATTAAATTTTTTATTGTTATTAAAGATATAAGAAGGGAACGAGGCAGGTAGTATGAATATTTATAAAAAACTGTGGGAGAACATTTGACAAACGCATAAAAAAACTTATTTTTAATGGGATACTAAAAACTAAGCAAAACTATTCTATTGTTTTAAAAAGCGTGTAATGAAATTGGTGTTCTAATTTGTCAGCATCTTAAACTATTTGTCAAAATTGGTCAAGGATTGTTCTCACAGTCCATGGGCGTTTATTAGTTTTACAATTTTTCAATTTTTACTGTGAAGAAATGAATTTGAAAATGATTGATTATCATTTTTTGAGAATCATGTCAATTATTAAATACAATGATTTAGCTAAAAAACGCCCAAAAAGATAAATATACAGGATTGTGACTGTATCAGAGACGCTTGAACAAAATCATGATTTCTTCTTCTTCTTCTTCTTCATCGTACGTTATGGACTTAGTCCTGTGCATCAATGGTTGCCTAGCTGCAGCTGGGATGATGAAGATCAGCTTTCATACCATCTTGTAGGGGGTCGTCCTGGTGATCGGAAACTTTTCCTTATAAAACCTGAGAATATTTTTAATGTTATTAGCAAACATATGTAGACATCCTGTTGATATAATAACTATCATTTTGTTACACTCCACTCTATTAAGCATTTTTCCATTTATTTTATGTTTGTTAATTCATTGATACAGTTAGTCTTCATTCTATCACTTATTGTTGTAGTCATTGAGTGAATAAAGTTTTTTTTTAAGGAAATCTTTACTTTTGAAATATAACTCACGTATGTCATTAGTGGTCTCACACAGGACTTGCAGTCATATATTTATTCCACCAAATTACATCTCTCAGGTATCCTGATATTAATGACACCTTTATTCTACATTCTTTAGATTTCTATTATTTGTTATGTTCGCTCCTAGATATTTGAATGACATCACTAGTTCTACACTCTGATCGTATATCGCGAGTTTACATTCCTGGTTCTCTGGATACTGTAATAGATTTGGTTGTCTTCAAGGATATTTGCATGTTAAAAACTTTCTCCATTTGTTCAAACCTATACAGTAACTTTTGTAAATTTTATCAGGTGGATCTTCTGGCTTGATTGAAATAAGGCCTTGCAATATTGGTAATGTCGTTCTTGGAATTTTTCCAAGGATTTCCGATAACCAATTTGAGTCTATGTGGTACGTCCACGAAAACATTTTGTTTGATTCAATTAATCTTGGAAGAACTAGACAGTTGATTGTTGCTTTGTTCTCATATTGCTAAATCGTCATCAGTGCAGATGCTGTACACATACACATTTAGGTTATGCCAGTGGTATTGATGCCCAATTGAATAGAATATTTCATGATTTTTTTGTTCAATTAGTTCGAGTGCAGCATAGAGAGATTTTGATCAGCCTCCCAGGTTTTAGTCCTGGAGTAAATTAAGGCTGGGTCTGTTTTGATTTTGCTATTATGGTGATATACATCAATTCTATGAAAAATAAATAAGTATCGACTTATCAATTTAAGTCCTGAACTTTCATTGGACCTCAAACGCACTGAAATGCCAAATTTTGTGTAGAACAATGAAAATTTTACATAAGTAATGCAAGTTACAGTCACAAACAATTAGTGTTGAAAACGCTAAAAATATGAATAACTCGTATTAGCTATAAAAAATCACTACAATGCACTGAGGCATTGAGATCATACAACTAAAGTTCAGTTTCTAGGCACAAACTGCCTTTGGTTTTCAGTGTCTGATTCAGATTCACATATATCATCAGATACAACGAATATATGTTCATAGTTAATCATTTTGACTTGTATGGTATTTCAATGGATAGTTTTTAATGTGCTAAATGATCTATAAATCTAAAACAAAAGCTTGTAGCCGTAACTTTGTACACTGTTACACTGTGTACTCTGTCTTCGGAGTCTAAAGATGATAATTTAGTAAACGCGTGCAAGTGTAATTGCGATTTTTAGTGTAGTGGTAGTAGAATAAATATCACAATCAGTTCTAGAAATTTGAGCTTATCTAACATAACTTTTAATCTTTATTAACTGTTATTTCAAATTTTTTCCTTATTTTTACATTCTATTATCAATTTTAGAGGATTTTTCATCATCAATATTTCAGAAGCAGGCAAAAAATTATTGTCAATAGTGTTGGTAAATGTAGATAAGACTTTTTTCAGTGGAAATAAATTGGTTTTTGAAATAAAATAGTATTTCGAGCTTTTCAATTATGAGTTATATTTTAATTATTTGCAGCATTGTCATATCTTGCGCCTAGCCCTTTCCTAGAATCCTGAAAAACTGACATTTGTTGAAAAACCAGAATCTTAGTATATCTTTCACTTATTTCCAACAATGAAGGTTATGAGTGATGCCAAACAAACTTTTTTCTTACCGAATGTTTTCTCAAATATAGCAAATTAAGATTCAAGGAATACGAGAAATAAAAAGATATCATGGTAAACACATTCGAAAAATGACAGGCTTAGTTTTGAATTTAATCGTGCAATGCTCAAAAATTTTACTGTACCTGGTGCCTTAGTGAATTTTATATTTTATGCACAACCCCACGATTATAGAATCGTAATTTAAACGATCCCTTTAGACTAATAATAAACAATTGAGCATAGGTATCGTTATTTACCCGGGGTATATTTATATGAATAAATTCCGATTTGATATTTATGTTACGTTACTTCTTTGGTGAAACGCTGTTTTCAAAAATTTTTATTTTTGATCGTCATTTTTCAAATCTTTGGTAATTTTACGGTGAATTTAACCTTTTAACCCAACCCAAAAAATATACCTAACGTTTTTCTGGCTTTCTATGATTAATTCAGTTGTAAATGATATACTGAGATCGGTATAGTTGACATTGTGCAAAAATGTTGTCACACTTTAAGTACTGATAATTTCAAAAGAGCCGGCAAGCCGACACAAAGCCTTGAACGGACTACCCTTAATTTGTCACATGATACGGTTGAATGTTCGAAAAACTGTTATTCTACGGAAAAAACGAATATTGTGGAATGTATCATTGTGCTGTATCATAGTTCTGTTGTAATATGGATATGTTTCAAACGAAAATATTCAAAGAACTACTTAGTTCTTATCCTCCAATTCAAAAATATCATTATAGAAGTACAGAATATTTAGCAGTTTCACAGTGACTATCTGTTAACAGAAGTAATTTTCTATTTGAAAGAATAATAAAAAAGATCATATTTTCCACTAAAAGACCTAGAAAAATTTCATGAAATTTAAAGAAAATTTGGTACATTATTGATTGTTCAATGATTATTATACCTATTAAGTGCAGTAATTCATTGAGTATACTGCCCTTTTATTATCGTTATTAATAAAACCTATGATATGATAGTTTAAATCTTTGTTTTCCTTGATGAAAACCGTTCTTTAGAAACACAACAAAAATATATTCACTGTCACTGAAATACAAATTACCCAACTAACATCTGTGGCTTCATATATTGCTAAAGAATTTTTCTAACGATGTTGCGACTTTGTTATAGTTCCACGAAACGGTTGGCAAGCTTTGTCATGATAAAAATCGATTTTTTGCTAGAGATTCACAGAAAGTCGGAGGTACCGTGAATCAACAATCAAGATTCGAGAATAGATCGTCATTGCAAGCTTAAAAGCAGCAACGACGGAGATGAGGCTTTCACGGTTAATTACGAATCTTGAGAACAAATGTAAAACCACAAACTGGTTCTTATGAGTGTCACAAATTAGATCAGAACCCGAAAATAGAGCTTTGAACTTGCGGGTTTTTTATATAGGTTCGTCACTCGGTCTTACAGGAAGGCACATCGCTAAAATGAGAGAAAATTGTTACTTAAATGCCTAAAGTGTTATTGTCTGATTGTTTACAACAAACGACAATTGGTTAGGTTTATGGGATACACAAGGGAGGTTCTGCAAGCAGAGAATTGAAAAGAAGAAGAAGAATGAGCGATGAGGATTAGTATTAACAATATGAAGATCCTTTGTACTTTACGTCTATGCTGTTAAATATGTAAAATAGATAGAGAACAGCACTTCATAGATTGAAGCTGTCATAATGATATATTAAATGGGATAAAGTAGAGAACATCTTAATGATAATAGAGACATGGTTTACGTACATACTATAAAATTGAATATAACATAAAAAATAGATTCTCATCTTGGTGGTTGCCTGAATCATCACAATAGTGGAATAGAAAAATCAGGTAATCTCTTCAACAATACTCAAAAGTAGAGTCAGAAAGATAAATATTGGAATCCCCAAATTAGTGATAGTACTCAAAAATTTGGGAGAAAGTTTATAATAATAGACTGCTCCTTGAACATTTTTTCATACCAGGTTTGTTACCAGGAATTTGTATCATATACCTCGTATAACTGTATGTAGGGGTTTAAAGACTCAAAATTTTCATATCACCTAATTTTAATGAGTTATATAGGGACGCTCGAAAAACATATTTGATTGATTGAAGTGATTATATTTATGATATATGAAGTTTCATTCCTCAACCTCTTCTATTTTAGTAGGTAGTCATATTTTTCATCATCCGTAATTGCTTTTATAGAGTAAGGATCTACAATAAGATGTAGACAGCCTGTAGTGATCACTCCAATAATTTTCCAGCTTTACCTTGACATCTTCAATTCTCCCAGTTGAGTTCCCATTTGACTTATTTACTATTTAATAAAAAACTTTTTTCTTGTCTTAGTCTATACGAGAATATATTGAAAAATTCTCCAAAATAGAACCAAACAAAATTTCAATGTCAAAATATTTTATTACTCAAAATATTCTCCTTTTAATTGGATAAATTTATTACAGCCAACCTGCAACGTCTCCACAGCTTTTATTACCTCCTCGTTGGAAGAAAATTTATGACCTTTTAAACTTTTTTTTAGTTGAAAAAAGAGATGATAGTCGGTCGGAGCCAAATCTGGTGAATATGGGGGGTGTTCTAGTAATTCGAACCATAAATCACGAATTTTTTGCATGGCAACATGAGGTTTGTGTGCAGGGGCGTTGTCCTGCAAAAACAAAACACCTTTGGATAGCTTTCCGCGACTTTTCTCTTTAATTTTTTTCCCTAGATTGATCAATAATGTCGAAAAGTAATCTCCACTTATTGTTCTACCCTTATCCAAAAAAACAAACATGATTACTCTATGCCAATCCCAAAAAACTGAAGCAAGAACTTCTCCAGCAGATTTTTGATTGTTGCTTTGTTTCTGGATCGTAGAAATGTACCCAAGTCTCTTCCAAAGTAACAATTCGGCTTAAGAAGTCTACATCGTTTTCAGATAGATCACTGATCGAACGCGATACTTCTACCCTTGCACGCTTTTAGTCAACATTCAAACATTTGTGGATCCATTTTGCCGCAATTCCAAATTGACGTGAACTATATGATGAACGCGTTCGTACGTAATATTCAGTGTTTCACATAGCCGGTTTATCCTAATTCAACGGTCTGTTAAAATCATTTCATGAATTGCATCGATATTTTCGGAGACTAACACAGAAACTGGCCTTCCCGATCGGTCGACATCTTCAATAGAAAATTTACCTCTTTTGAAGTTTGCTGTCCAATCTTTCAGTCGCATAGAAGCACATTGATCACAAAGGATATTAAGCATATCTTTGTAAATCTGCTTACCTCTTAACCCTTTTATATACAGATACTGATGATGGCTCGATAGTCGATACAATTTTTCGATTTTCAAAATTTCGGTTGACATATTTTTTCTTTTAATTTATTACGTAACTCTGGTTTACTTTTTTGACGTCAAAATTTACACTGAGACTTCTAATAATTTATTCCTCTTCCTTAGCTGCTTTAGTCTTGATTCTTTACCAAACATCGTTCCCTCAAATTCATCGCCTGCAAACGGTGTCATATTCGGTCTATCCATTTATAGTATATTTTTTGAAGATGGAACATTCCAGATAGTCTTCACCATGGACTCTTTTCGTATTATAGGTCCTCTCTCTAATAACTAATTTGACCTCCTAATTTTAAGTAATTCCTAGAAGCTTACAATTTTTCTTTTAAGAAATATTTGGTTCCTTATAGTTTTTTTAGATATGTCCATATCTTGCCATTTTGGAATGATTTCTTCATAAAACAAAAATTGAAAAACAATTTCCATATAAATATTAACTATGGATGAAAAATTTTATATTCAAGAATGGTAATTGTTTGATTTACTTCAAGAAATCTTCTTAAAGTATGAAAAAAAAATTTTTTTGGTCAATACAAATATTTTGAAATCACTGCAAACATTATGGAAAAAAGCGTACAGGTAATTAAAACTTGACCAATAAATTGGGAACGTGGGAAAAGGCACCGCCATTTCACTCATATCGTATCTTCCTAAAACGAAAATGACATTCGCTTATAAAATGAATCTGTAATTCACACCCACATATAATAAAAGCGGTATCATCGAAGAGTTTTTACCTTCTACTCAAGTAGGCGTTGTATTAATTTGAACATAAACCACGAACATTTGAGTGAGTGATGTATGGCACACTGGATGCGAACCATTTATCGTTACGGGAGTGTAGCGAATCTTTGATATACGCTGTATTACCGCATTCTTTGCTTTACGACTGTAAATCTGACAGGATAGGACTGATTCGAAATTGTTTCTTCATAAAATATGAGCGGGGAAATCTAGTTTTTGAAAATTTCCATTATAGTGACTCATTCAGCTATGGATTTACAAGCGGAAACACCTGATAAAAAAATAAATAGAAGAAGCAACAAACTAATGAGTTTCATCCAATATTTTCATGTTTCTTTTCAAAATATATGTCTATCCATACAATTATAGAGATAACGTCAATATTTTAATGTAATTGAGACTATAATCTAAAAGTTAGAGTTATCATTAATCTGTCTAAGAAGAGTTATTGACTGGACTGTTGACCGTACAAACAAACCCCCATTTTTTTAACCAGGAATGGATTGCTGTGTGAAAATTTCAATTTTGATGTTCAAGGTGACCCAGAAGACACTTTGATTCAATTGGAACCCTATAATATGGCGTCGTAAACTGATTCCACACCCTATTTCCAGCAACTTTTCTTTAGGTCACTTTTTTTGGTAGGATCAAACGTATGAACGGGTTACGGGTTTTTCGACAAACCAAAACCTTTTTAATATAAGAGAAGTAGGTACAATTTAATTCACAATAAATTTTTCACGAGCACAGAGCTCTTTTTCTGAGTCCAACATCGTGAATCCATTGTACATATGCTCTGTCATAATCTTTGAAACCTATATGCTTTGTTCTGAAAAAATGGAAAGCTCTCCCGATACTGAATTTTATTTCTTCATTGACTTTCTTGCTCTCATAATTCATGACCAATGAAGACAATATTGAGTTCATGAAGTATAAAAATTTAGAACAAAGAAATTGGAGTATATAGAACATCATTTTAAATAAAACAAGAGCTCGTCTTTTTTCATAATTTTTTGTTACATAGATCGAAAGTGCAGAGAAATAGATTTCATTTAAAAAAAGAAAGTTTGAGTTTTGTTGAAAAATCACGGTGATACAGACTGGGAAAGTGAAAAATTAGCTGTGTACAACAAATTTATCGAGGAGTCGACGAAAAAAAAATACCCCATAATTTTTTATTTACAGTACTATCATTATTTGAAAAATATTTAGCCGTACTTTTCTCGGGGACTAATTGCGACAAAAGATGTATTTTTTTTAATTTGATATTTCGCCACGAGAGAAATCGATTTGCATAGCTTAAAACTTGTCCATATGAGAACCTAATTGGTCACAGACATGTATGTAAAACGTAGCATTCGGAGATATCGAAAAAAAAATTCCCTTTATTGCAAAATTCCATTTTTTTCATAACTAAACGTTGACTTCCTACATAAAGTAATGAAATCTACTCATCAAATAATCAGCACAACCACATTCAACGCATAGACCAAGATTTTTGTTAGTGCTGTTAATTTTTTTATAAAGTCATAAGTCATGAACCATTAAATGTACAATCTTTAGCTTTTGCACACGACATTTTTTCGATAGTTCAGAATATTTTGGCACAATTACAAGACTCAATGACGATAACTAAACTCCTTTATAATTGTTTATCTAGAAACAACAATAGTCATTGTTATTTTCGTTTATCTCTTGAACTAATCAATATTTTTTCTACAACCGTGCGTTTTAACCCACTTTCCCGCACGCATTTTAGTTTTGAAAGTGTCACTAGTTCGGGAAAGTAAAATTATGCAAATTTTGACCATATTAGATAGTTTTTCACTTCTGAGATAATAACTATTGTTACTACAGGTAAATAAATATTTACGAAATAGTCAAATCAAATAGCTTATTGTAGCATTTTGAATTTTTTGAAAATATGAAATAATACAGATATTTTTTATATAACCATGTAATTGTTACTAAACCGTCAAAGTTGTTCAAAACGTCTTAGAAGTGACCGAATAAGTACAATATTTTTCTAAATTAAACCACATTAAACCGAATCCGATACAACAATATTAATGGATTCATCCGACGAAGAACTTCCCGAAGCTATTTTGAAGGTTGCAAATGAAACTAATTCCGAGCTGTTACCTGCCAAATGACTTAAAACCGTTGCCGTCACCGTCATCATCATTTTTATGCGACATGCAACCGATGCCATCCTCATCGACGTCAACTATCTTCCAGTTGAAACCAAATAACTCCACTGGACCGGTAATTCTTACTAGTCTACAGAATGCAACGAATTGTGTTTTCAATATTAATATTTATAATAATTAGTAGTTTTTAGTTATAGTTTAGTATATTATTATGTTTGTTGGAATAAAATAATCTTAGAAAAATGCGTTGGTATACTTTTTTGTATATACGGTCGTAGAAAAAAAATGTTCTTAACTCATGCGTAAAGGGTCTCTCCCGAACTTGACCGCTTGCCCGAACTCCGCTCTGCGTCGTTCGGGACAACTGCAGTCGCGTGCGGGAAAGTATCACTTTCCGCACTTGTTAGGAAAATAACTATTTCAACGTGCAGCGTCTACTTTTGTAGGTTTTTTAATGACAAGAAAAAAAGGATTCCAAATTTTTTAGCCTTAAAATACGACAAATATACGTGCTTTTGACAATGACAAAATATTATTTCAAACCACGGATAAAGATATGTCATTGTACACACTTTCCGCCAACGAAATACAAAGTTTCAAACATATCGTGGAAAACTAAGCGATTTTTCCTAAATTGCCTGGACAATATATGTATGATCATATTAATATTTTTCTTTTGTGATTGTTTTTATATTGGAATTGCGAAGCTTTCTAATTTCCTTACATTCTATGGTCATCTAAAGATAGATTGGCACATGAGGTAAAACTAATGTTCTGGATTTGGCATAACTTGCTGAATCATATATATTTGAAACTACGGTTCTGGATCATTTGTCCCTACCATTAAAGTGTTTTTATAATTTTAATTAATAAACTCTAGAATGGTCGAAATGATTACAATTACTACAAGAAGCGAACAAAAGCATTCAAATGATATATATGAGGTGGGTAATAGTATTGTACATTGTGAAAGTGATCAATTACTTAAGTTTTTACCCGGCGTTTAATGATCGCTAATTACAGTAAACCAATTAATTTTTAAAAGCGCAAAAAATGTAATTTGTTAGCAGAATTTCATTTGTGGTAGAAGCTCATTAATTGAATGTGCTTTAAAATCGGGAAAAGTTTTTGTTAATTAAAGAATTGGAAGTAAGTGTTGGTATTTTAACCTCATTAATGTCAAAAACTGTGATCTTCGCGGTTATTTAACCAAAGGAGTGTTGGTATGAAGGTTTGCGAAATGGCAATAAGGAACAGAATGATTAATTTTCAAAACAAGATTAAACGAAAACTGATATGGGGGAATGACGATAAAATTTCCATGAACACCACGTAGCGTACTAGTTCAATGTATTTCAATTATCGTCATTGAGCTCATTTCAGTCTCTTTTTAAACAGAAAAAGACAGTGACTATAAGAAATGATCGAGCAGCTCATTCTGGATATTGATTGCAACAGATTTCGATTCTGATTTGGATTTGTAAGAAGTAGCTCTATTTATAATGGAGAGGTTTTATATGGAAATTTTTCTTTATGAACGTGAGGGTGTATAAAAATCAAAGATTAAACCCTTACACCCATATAACCAATATGACACAATGTTCTTCATATTTTGAAAAGAAATAGAACATTGTAGAAAAAATTGTACTTATTTACCCTCAGCGAGAAGTTATAAGCAGGTTAATTGAGTCAAAATATGAGTATACACCAGATATACTCATTATATTCATAAAAATGTTATTTCATACGAAAATACTCGAGGTATATCTTCTGGAAAAATAATAACTGTCTACTAAAAGAAGTGATAAGCCTATGAATTACGAATGCTTCATTTTATTACTCTCTCATTCTTAAAAATAGACTATAGCAACGCTGGAAAAAGTGGCCGTTTATTGTACATTAAGATAAATGTTAATACTCCACCTTTTAAACTAGAATTTCTTCATTGAACGTTTTTTTTGAGATTTTAGATAAGAGGGTACCAGATGGGTAAACAAACAACTTAAAATACTTTGCTACGCGGATGACGCCATATCATTCGCTGAATCCGAAGACTAGTACATATCTTCAACACAGTAGGTAAACAGTACAATATGATAATTTCAGCTGAGAAAACAAAATGCATGACAACGTCTTAGGAACCTATACGCTGCAAAATTGAAATTGATGGTCATGTAATACAACAGTCTTAGATATTTAGGTGCGACTGCAGGTCATCAAAACAAATAAAGTAGCAGGATGACTAAACAACACTATTTGGAAAAATAAACATCTTACAAAAGAAACAAAAAGTAGAATATATAAGACAACAATTAGACCTATAATGACATACACAGCAGAGACAAGACCCGATACAACTAAGACAAAAATACTGCTAGAGACCACGGGAATGAAAGTACTCAGAAAAAAAGTAGGGAAAACACTTTTAGACAGAGAAAGAAGTGAAAACATAAGTAATATGTGCAAGGTAGAAAATGTAACTGACTGGGTACTAAAACGAAACGAAAACAAGACTGACGAGCGAAAGGCTAGTGCGTATCGCAAAGGATAAACCGCCAACAGGCTGTAGATGTATTGGTCGACCGAGAAAGAGATGGTGTGAAACTGAAGAAGAAACAGGTTTTATACCTACCATACAAGAAGGAAGAAGAAGAAGAAAAAATTCCTATAGGTACTCTTAAGATGTTGGCAACATTTTGACTACAGTGTGTATATTGCTTTGGAAGAGGTATCTACAAGGTGGGTGTGCGATTGCTTGATGCTGATGAAAAGCTAGATCTTACTTTCTCCAAAGAATATACTCCTAAACAAAGAGTAATAGGGTGTAATCTCTATAAATTATTCAGAATAACGCTGCCCACTATTATCCTGATTGGCTGCAACTACTTGTACCTAATTAGTCAAAGTGTATTACTATTTATTGCGTATTTCGACATATTTATCTGATTTGTCTCAGTCCAATTACTATCTGGAAAGTGACTTTGGACAAAAGATGAGGTGATGAGGCACAGAAACGCCTATTTCGTAGAAGTTATGAAAGATTATTTCGCGGATGGGTTGCTAAACTGAGTGTATAGATTTCGATCGAAATTAACTTGAAAAATAGAATATATTCTTACAGTTAAATTGTTTTTCCATTGAAACTTGACGCTTTGTTCAAATTTTTCAATGTTTTTTTCCTATTTACCACCAACAATGACTAGTTTTTTGCAAGTAATAATTTGCAATAGTTACTTTAAATATCCAGTCCTCACATGCATTGGATTCGATAAAATCCACTGATATTATTTAGAAAAAATCCCTATAGAGATTCCAAATAAGTGATACTTTTGAACGAAGAAAACATATACTCTATGTTCAGATTAATCAGTTGCATCCTTATACTCCTACACGTTACATGGCCAACGGTCTTTTTGTTAAGTCATGTTCAATGGTGATCACTAATTGCAGGAACAAAGATTAAAATCAAGCTGTGCAAATTACGTTTTGAACACTGCCATTGGTTTACTGTAAACTAATTAATTACTGGAGGCGATAACATTCTAAATGTTTAGTATTAGTATGGAGGCCAACATGATGATGAGCCAACGAAACTAACAATTGAATTGTTTATTTCAGAAACCCGTTAACTGCACTTTTTCAAATTTTCGGTAAACGAAGAAAACTTATTATCTATTGTATTAATGTTGATTTTTGCTTTTAAAAAATTAGAGTAATACTTAGTACCCTTTCAAAACTAATGCTGTTTTATTTTGTGATGTATCTGTTTTTTTACTGTCTCAAAAAAGGTAAAAAATGTTTCACTTAACGGGTAAAATTCGTATTCATGGACATTTTTTAGCAATTTTTAAGTTCTAAAATCTAAATAATAAAAACACAATAATATAAACTCAAATTTATTATTGTAAACATTACATTTTTCAAGTCAACAATCTTCTTCTCATTTATTGGTACTTTTCCAGACGGGCTGGCAAGCATTATTGAAAGTTCAGGCACAGCATTGTATTTGTAAGTTACAAACCCGTCAATAAAGTCTTTAACCACAAATTTACCTTGACGAATTTTGTTGTAAAGGAATTCCTTATAGGTCGAGACTTTGAAAGGGGTTTTGTTTTCCTTTTTCATGTGTTTCATCTGAGTTTTCTCTTTTTTTATAATAAAGGGGCAACCACGCATTGAAAATATATATCATGTTACTGGTTACTTTGTGGACAGAAAACCATGTTGATTTACTTGATTTGATAATAATTTCCTCATTCTATTCTGTAATGTACATTTTCGCACAAGACGTTTTATACCGCCAAAATCACGGTGACGGGCTAGAAATGAATGTCCCCTTATTGGAAAGTAATGGGTTACAGACTCAAACATTCCCCTGTCACACATATTCATCAGAAAACACATCACTGGTGTTTCACTCCAATAGGAACATTATTTTGTAAATAGTGCAAAAACATAGAGCACACCTCTTCTGGTGACACCAAAGACATTCTGCTAGAGCTGACGCACGTAAAAGAATTCCTGTACTGGAATGTTGAGTAGCGGAAGGTTGTGTATGTAGTCAAAACAAAGAACTACTATTTCTTCATCCTTGTTTTCAGTCATGTCTTGTTGTTTCTTATAAAACCTCTGCGCAGGTGAATTATTTGAAATGCGCACTCTGGCTGCATACATCAACCTATGGCCGTCCAAATGATAAGATGAAGTTTTCTTTAAAATACCTATAGTAACAACTATATTTGATTCATCTTTCAATTCAGGATGTTCGATTTGGAACATTTCATACATTGTTGCAATACTGACTGCTGCATTTAAGTATTGTTTCTTCTCAAATCGAGAAATGTGGTTACGGATAATAACACAAATGTCACCTTTGATGGTATTTTCGCTGCGGTTTTCTACTCTCATGTCAGTAGGTGTTTTATTTTGAACTAATAGACTAGTCAGTCTTGCAACTCTATGACTAGAAACACCTTGTAATTGCATAAATATATTTTTCAAACTGAAAGCAATTCCCCATTGTCCTTAACATTGTACTGAAAAGAAGTGTTTCTTAAGCTTCAATCAAAGTTTGCGAATATGAATCCTGTTCGTTTTTACTGTGCGTTTGATTAGAAAATATTCCATATCTGTATTTTTGTGTCATTATCAATGGATTAACTGCTTTTTTGTAAAACAATGTTACCTTTATAGTTCGTGTATTCTTCACCTTTCACTCTTCGTATAACATTCCTTTTATATCTCTGTTCATTGACACTACCTCGTTTCTTCTTAGACTGAGGTTCATCCTGTCCATTTTGTAAAGTAAACGATAATAAAACACAAAATAAAACTACGCAACTTCCAACTATGAACACAACAGTATATTAACGTCTATGACTTTTAAACAGCAACTAACTGTATAATGTGGTTAACAAACACTTAAAAACAGTGATGCAACCATTCAAGCGATAATAATCAGTGTTACCACGAAACGAAACTAAAATTTACTGCAGAAACATGTCAAGTGACTACTGTTTCTGCATTAAACTCAATATTACATTTTAGAAAAAAGTCATTTGGAGACATGGCAGATGACGGGTTTCTTCATAAAATGTGTATTTACATGAAATTTCCAGAATATGTGATAATTTCAATTTTGATAAAAATGTCAGTTGAGGAGTTTCTGAAATAAACGATTCAATTCTGGTCTGGGTTATATATAGAAAGATTCTTATATTTGTTATCCACATTTCTAAATTCGTCATTTTCATCCCTATCAACCAAATCACATGGAAAACATATACAATTAGATTGATGATTTTATTCTTTGTATTGTTGAGCCAGTTTTGAAAGCATTGTTTTTTTATTGAAGCAAAATTGATTTTAAGAGTTCAAAGTTGATCATAATTTCTTAAATGGAGCTATATTATAACTCTCTATCTTTTCTAGTTAACTCATTCATATTAATTACCTCTATCTCCTTATTTCTCAAAATTGTTTCAAAAAATTATCTCACTTTATGGGGCTTCTCTAGTTTCTGCTTAATATTGTACTAATTATGAGTCCTCTGAGAAGTTATTTTATGAAAAAATCAAATTATTTATTTGATTGTTTTTTTTCCAAATTATACAATCAAATTCCAAATTTGATCTGTTGCTGTCCTTCATTTTATCCCTATAGGTAATAGAGCAAAATGGAAATGTTCTATATCTTTGCGATTAATCGAAGTTTCTCTCGTCATAATTCTTTGCAACTTTCTCTTTTTTATTCATTTTATTGTATCTAGATCTGGTATAGATTTCTAAAAGAGGCTCTTCGTATTGTTTGAAACTTGAAGGCTTAATTTTTCCTACCCAAAAATTCAAATGAGTTTATTTTGTTAGAAAAAATATTCTACATTTTACTACAACTACTACCCTTATAAAAATTATTAGATACTCGTTGATGACGCTATTAATCCAGGTAATCAATTGAATACACGTTATTATGAATTTGTATTTTACCTTCACTTAATTTTAGAAGCTCAATTCTGGTCCACAGGTTTGTATGTTCAACGAAAACTAAATAGTACTGCCTTTCATACTAACCCTCACTTGGAAAATAGATATATTTGAAAATCTGCACCAAGATGTATTGAAATAAATTCCACATTTTTGATTTATGAAAATTCTCACATTTGTGCTTTATGAGTTTTGAGATTTTCCAAGTTTCCTAACATTTTATGAATTTCTTTCTTTGGTACACAATTTAATCGATATCATTTTCTTTCCAACTGAAGAAATTTTTAATACTGCAACTTTTCTCTTTTTTTGTCATTATTTTCCATCTATTAGATTTTATATTTACAGTTTGGTTCTAATTTTCTGAATCTTGACAATACCGCATTATCTCTCCAAGATCACATTTCCTATAAATAAGGGATCTTCGACTAAATCACACAGCACTCTAATTAATTTGCTTACTTCATTATTCATACTCACTTTGAAAAAAAAAAACGTATTCAAAAATCGAAGAAAGGTTTGTTTGTATGTTTGGTTTTTGAAAAATTTCTCGTTCTCAGTAAGAGTTCTCAGAATTATTCAGTGATAGTATTCAATTGTTTCAAGATACAATATTATTAATTTGTTTAATAATATATTGACAAAAAACCCATTTCCTTCTGTCAGAAATGTACTAATAGAAATTGAAGGAGAAGAAGTAAGAAATTATTTAAAAAAATGTATTAATTCTTTTATTTTCCCACTTTTCGCAACTCCTTCATCCTAGTATATATACCATCCAGTATTATAGATGTCACCGGGTATAACTTTGTCTACTGGACGTGATAGAAATTTCCACGTAGGGAATTATCAACGCTACATCTTCTAGATAATTACGTTTCATGGTCAGTTGTTATGTCACATTGACTAATGATTTGCGCAAACCACTCACTATCTTATTTCAATTCGCCATACTTCATTAATCAATATATGAACCAATAATCAATCTCGTTTTTTGCTACCAAATTTTTATCGACGTATTGTTCATTTATTACATTATCTTAGTTCAGTTATTTTCAAATAATTTTCCAAAAGAACGAATGGCTTTTATGATGAGTTCTACCTACAATTCCCTCGTACTATATTAAATGTAACTTGAATAATAATGGAAATAATGGCAGAATTAATTGAATGTATGTGTCATTTCTCGTAAGAGTAGAGTGGGCGATATAATTGCTTGTACTTCTTGATTTGAATTGTGGTTGTTGTAATTTGAGCTCATCTTGAATTATAAAACACTTCATAGGAGTTAAAATACGAAGATAAACTTAATGATAAACGATATTTACTGAATAGATTACGGCAGGCGGTATTGAATTATTATCTGCGACAAACAGAAAAAACATCGTCCAGTATCTACAAGTTTAATAAAAAGCTCATGTATAATTTAACCAAGTTGCACGGTGGATTTTTTTCCAGAAAAAGTGATTTCCAGACGAGTTAAATGACTGAATAAATGTCTGGGTTATCACAATGCCTCATTTCTCAACGATTGACTGAATAAAAAAAAGTTTCATAAAACACCGAACTTGACTTTAAGTGGACTTCAAAGAATGAAAATTTTAGATTGAATTCCTACTACAAGGGTGGATATTTAAGTATTGAAGTATGGCAAAATTGTTGTGATATGTTAATCTGACATTGCAATCATAAAGTTTGACATTTTTAATGGTGAAAGTACTCAAAACGTTTTGTGACACGAGTAGCTGCCCTGGTATAAATGGAGTTTGAGTATAATACTGGTCAATACTAGTTATGCCATTCGAGCCTTGATTGCTGATTTTGTTTATCTTAATTTATTTAGATTCTAGAATTGAATCAACACTAGCAAGTTTTCAGAATTCGATCGTGGCTACATTTCGCTATAGGAATTTCGTGAAGGTCATCCAAAATCGGCTGTTGTGCCAGAAAACATCGATGCTGTGCGTAAACTGATATTGCAGGATAGTTTGTGACATACTTTGAGGTTGAGGCATTATTTCCACTCGCATACATTCAATATTGCATGAAAATTTGGTTGTTAAAAAGATTTGTTCTCGCTGGATACTACATAATTAGACAAAAAAGGCTCGTGTCGAGGTACAAAGACATGTTGAAAAAATTCAATCGCGTTGCTTCAAAAGATGTCTGTAAGATCGTGACAGACGATGAATCATATAACTATGTCACTGAATCCCACACTAAACGAAAAAATAAAAGTTGTTCCCGCACTAAGCACTTCGAAGCAAATGTTCGCCTATTTTTTCGGAATAACAACACTCAGACAAAGTTGCTTATGGTAAGAAAACCCCTGGCATACTAAAGATGAATTCTCAACTAATATCACACCTCTGGTAACAGTATCTCATTGCCAGTGTTAATTATCAAGTTAGTGGGTGTACATCTATGTGATTAATTATCAATTGCAGTGTAAGAGTCTGCAGCGACCACCAGAGTTTGTAATATAGTCTTAAGAAATTTCAACATACTTGATGATTTTAAAAAATTTCGGTGCTAATGACAGAGTGTTTAGAAAACGATAAACCTGTAGTTTTTCACGATGATCTAGGAGAAAATAAAGATGATGAAGAAACTGAAGAAGATTTGGATACAAATACGGAGCAAGATATTTCTGACGACGATGAGTCGGATGTGCCGTGTATGAAACAGATATGACATCATTACATTTTTTTTGGAAAAGAGGATAATAATAAAGAGAGAAACCTGTACCCAAAAGCTGCAACAAGAGGGTTGATAAATCTAATTGATTTATCAAACTATTTGTTCTCTGATGATATGGTAATTGGATTTTATTGTTGAATTTATCAACAAAAGAATTGAATTAACTAGAGGCAGTTATTGTCGTGATCGCGATGCCCTATGCACCAATATTGTAAACACTGAAAACACTAATTGGACTAACTTATCTTGCTGAAGTTGAAAAATGTGCTCACTTGAATTTGGCTATTTAAGCTACTGAAAACGAATGGAATTGGTGTGGAAATTTTCAGTTTAACCCTATCAATCTCAAAATTTGAATTTGTTCTATAACATATCAGATTTGAGGACGCTCAAAAACGTCAAAAACTAAAATTAGTTGATGAGCTTGCACTAATTCAACAAATTTTCGATACTTTTGTTAATAAATGCAAGAATGCATACACACCATCGGAGTTTGTTACAGTGGAAGAGAAATTGGAAGTAGTCAGTGGATGTTGTGGATTTCGCCAATGTATTTCAAGCAAGCCCAATAAATCCGAGATAAAAATAATTGCCCTTTGTGACTCTAAAACTCAATATACATGTTATTTAGAAGGATATATTGAGAAACAATAATCGGTGCATTTTGAAATTGATAACTAGCAAAGTAGTAGAAAGGCTTTCAGGACTCATACAGAAAACCATTGATAATTAGTTTACAAGTATAGACCAGATCAATAATTCAAAAACCAACTTTATACTTACCGAATTGGAATCAATAAGGAATATCAGTAACCAATCAAAACGTCCAGAAAAGACATAAATATTTGCTTTAAATAAACATTGCTCATTGGTTTCATACATGTGGCAACAAAAGGTGGAGTAGACAGGGTAGACAAACTTTGTTCTGTTTATAACTACGTCAGAAATACACAAAGATGGCCCATGGTAATTATAAACCAATTATGAAAGTAGGTGGGTGGTATAAACTCATATGCTATTTTCAATTCAAATAACTTCTAAAGTAAAATCCCCAGAAGAGAATTTATGGGAAACATAGCTTATTCAACAATCTCCCAACAATAGGAACTTTTCTGGTACATTCATTGAAGGAAGTTATTTAGAAGGATCAGTAACTTAACGATTTTGAAATTTGTATGCTATAAGATTTTTTTCGGTCTTAATCACTAAAAGCCCTTCTGTATATCAACCAAAAAAATAAATTATTTCTTTACTAGTGTGAACCGGTGAAGTAACTGATGAAAACCTAATTCAATAAATCAATAATTTTTTGATTTAGACGAGACCCATTAAACTTTAATCAATTTTCGTGTTAGTAGACGATAGATCAAGCACCAATAAAAAAATGAAATTAATTGATAAGATGACTTGGTGTTTCACAAAAACACTCCGAAGTCATCATAGTTTATACTAAAAAATAACGAGGATTGGTTTAAGGACTAGTTAAAATTTCATGAGTAGCTTATTAAATCTGTACCAATTAATATGTTTCATATACACGGTGTTCCCATGAAAATTTCAGAAAAATGACAAACCAAGTGTTCAAAAAAATTTATGAAAAACTGTTGAAGAATCCCCTATAAGATATCAAAAAGTGAATATTTGGAGGAGATATTTGGATTGAAAAATTAGTAGATAATGAACTGTTGTTACTCTGGTTGCAGAAAATACTTCCCAATGTGCCAACAACTGCTCTTGTAGAATTTGATTGAAGTATGTGATCGTTTATATCATGATTGATGTGGATTGCACAATTAAATAATTTATGGAATGTGACTAATGTTGTCTACTTAATGTTATATACTCTAGATAGTAATTTCGAATATTCTGAATTATCACCAACATTTGACAACGATTCAGAGCTATGTTATATTAATGGTGTGTTTCATACTTCATGTGTATTTGAAAAAAACCATCTCAAACAACTGGATAATCATTATAACTCAATTTATTTCTGATGAAATTGAGCTAGTTCTAGTGATATCTAATCCTCTTTTTAAAACCCTATAACATGCTACACATGACATCTCTCAGATTAAAGCATGTGGTGGTTATTATAAAAGACTAGTATGAACTTAGTTGGATTGACGCGAGGACAAGATTGACAGATAGTGAGTTATGGTGTATTTAGGAATTTAATAAACAAACAAGGCTTATAATTAAATAAAGCTCAATTTGTTTATGACTAGTCTTAGATAATCTAAAACAGAGGCCATGAAAGAAAACATATATAAATAGTTATTAGTCATACAAGATTATAGAAATAATGTATATAGTTGATAGTTGTAGATCTAATATGTTTATACGTATTGAGCTTTACAGTAAATTATTATTTAGTGTAATTATAACCCAGTGATCTTAAAGATGTTGTTCGTTTTCCACCCTGTATTCGCAATCGGGGTAAGACTTTATTTACATTTATCTAGCATTAAGAAGATAGATAGATATTTCTCAAGGATACGCTCAAACTATTTCCAGTAGCACTTTGAGAAAAAATGAATACAGAAATTCCAGAAAGGAATACCAATTTTCAAATATTCACTGAATATTATTGAAAACTTTTCCACCTTCAAAATACAAGGAGTTTTTTGCAATATTACTTTCATAAATGTTTCAATAAACTTTTTACTATTGCAAAGTGTTTTTGATATTGTGTGCATTTATACCCTTTCTAGGGTTAGGTTTGTTGGAATTGAATAATTGCGTGAACTTCTTCTCCCTCAGTTTCCTATTATTTTCTCCTCTCCGACTTTTGATTCATATACTGCTATCCCATTCCTCATTTTACACTTGCCATTTATATTTCTTTTCTCCAGTTCCTCATCGGTTTTCCATCTTAGTTGTCCTTATATTTTCTTCTTTATTGTTTCGAATTAGATCTAAGTTCAAATTTTCTTTTTAAATGGTATTCAATTTTTGTCGTACCCTATTTTATTTTCTCCAGTGTTCTTATAAATCTCATTTCTATACACTGTACACATTCCACTTACTTGTTTCTGAGTGAGTATCCATGTTTCTGTATCTAATGTCAATATTTATTTCTGATTCTTTCGTTAGTTGAAAACTGTATTAATTACTATGACTCATTTTCCAATTGCTCCGTCTTCTCGATTATATCTTGTTCCAGTTTACCATCTTGTGACAATGTAACGCCAAGGTATTTGAAACATTTTACCTATTCTATTTTTGACTCATTTATCTTTTAATGAATAAATAAATATTAATATGCTGGGTATACATTCATGCTCCCCTAATTTTGAGTTTATACTTGATACCCCTTGCCCTATTCTGACATTTTCTTTCTCTTCTTATAAAGCTCCAAGTTTTTTAGTATTCATCTGTATTGAAGGATTTTCCATTTATCATTTCTATTGATTCTGTTCAATACTTTTCTAATCTCTTCCTATTATTAAAAAATATCTTGCTGACTGCACTTATTGATGTGATTCCGCTATAATTACTTCATTTTCTTGTGTTTTCTCTTGCATATTGGTGCAATTTTTGAGTGTCTCTTATTTTCATTTCTGTCGTTTCTACTAAGTCTGTTTCGATTTCGTCAATTCCTGGTGACTTAATTAATTCAGTTGCTTCATTGCCTGTTATATTTCTTTTATATTCTTATGTTTTTTTGGGTTTCTGTTACTGACTCTTGTCTTCTGTCTCTTTTTACCAACAGGTTGGTAGTTTTTCCTTCTAAAAGAACCCTAATATATTTTTTCATGATATAATCTCCGTTTTTTGTCATATCATTTCTTACGTTTTTTTTGTGTTTATCAGTGAGTTCTTATTATGACTTTTCTTAGTAAGCTTTCGTTATCTTCTTTCCAAACTCCCGCAATGACCTCTGTTTTTTCACTAAACTTGTGAAAACCTTGGAGTATTCAATATTCAATAACTTCTTCAATTCAAATACAACTTTATTTGATTCAAATCATCTTCTTCGTAGGTATACTTCATTGAATAAATGTTTTATCCAGTAATAGTTCATTCAACGGCTTGGTGCGATTTCTTCATTCCGGAGTCCGGACAAGTAATTATATATTTTTTATGTAGCTCATATTATTTTTGAAATATTTGATATCATAAATAATTGAATTTCAATTCTGTACTAGATAAATAAGCGTTCAAACAGTTGTGCTAAAACTACATTCATTTATGTTACTAAATGTCCTTGACTTCAGGTCTCTTCTGTTTCAAAATTGTTTTCTTTAATAGTTTTTAATATTTATATTTTGATAAAGACTTGATGAAAAAGTCGAAACGTCAATTTTTATCTTTATTCTATTACATTCATTTCTAGTAGCTCTTTCTGATATTTCTACTTCAATTACGATAATATTGTAAATCCTCTTGTGTCCTGTGTAATTAGGTATCATTAACTCGGGTAATAAATAATCAGATTACATTTCCCTATTTTTTTCCAGCGAAACACGCAAATCTTATGAGGGTGAATTCCACCCTCATTGAATCAAATTTAAAGCTTTGATGTGTGATTACCTGCGAAATCACCGACCGTTATATATCAGTGAATAGTGAGGGGTGACGCATTATTTAACCGTTTTTTTTCCGCTCTTTCCCCTCCTATCCGATTGATCGGTGGTGCCATATGTTTTATCTTGTTCGATATAAAGTAAACATGAGCATAGCATGACCCAATTTTGTAATTATTAGGGTTTGGCAATAATGGGTTTGGTATTACAAAGTATTTGATCGTTTGTATTAATTTACAGTTTTTTTTACGTCTATATAGGAAGGAAAATACCGCTAAAGAGGATGTGTTTCAATAACGGTATTATCTAATGTATTTACAGTTATATGTCTCCTCTATTAAAGTATGGCACGTACCCTTATCGATGAACTGAAGAAGTGGAACTAAGGGTCGGTTTATTCACATTCTAATAAAGTGCCAAATAATTATTAGTCACATAACTTTAGTAGGAACTTATTTATTCCACAATTAAATTAATTCCTACTAAATAATTGTTTTTTCACCTTTGTTGATTTAAATCCGAACTAACTAATAAGTGAAAAATTATTCTTCTATTGATGGTTTCCTATCATTTGTATTTGTGACAACGATCTGAGCCTAATTAAATTTGCAGCACGTGTTAAGTAGTCGCTAGTTGGAGAAGGATGTGTTGGTATGAAAATTATAGTTTATATCGAAAATAATTGATAGGAAATGAAAAATAAAACGGTCAAAAAAAATTTATAATCCGACAAAAAATTGTAATGATCAATTTTATGACGAACGGAATAAGCTTGTTTTGAAATTTTCTGTATTTCTTCAATCAATTCTTCATCAAACAAATCTACATCTTGAAAAGCATCCATATTAAATATTTAATTATTTGTATGACGAATATTTCCAAAAATGAACCAATCAAATATAAAAAAACAAACCACTTTCGATGTATAATATATTAAGTTAAGTTTCTACTAAATACTTTACTTGAAACTTGTTTGTGACTGCCCAATAACTTATTTGGCAAATAACTCGATTTAATCGGAGGTTTACTTTATTACAAGGTGAAAATTTTTGGTTATTCGGTAAACAATGACTTCATTAGGAAGTGATGAAACTCCGCCTAAGTCATATTGAATTGAACGAGCTTTTAGAAGGCTGAAAATTTAATTTTCTGAGAGAATTCTGCGTATATTGAATATATTATGAAATAAGTGTTGAGTTGTTACTTCTGACATATGGTTGCTTATAATAAAACAAAATACTATGAGTTATATGTAATATATCTCACCAAAATCATAAGGATATGTCGCACTCCTAAATGCTACAGGAAAGCGAATTATTTTTAAAAAATAGTTAACATTCATAGACAAACATAAAAATAACTGAATAAAGATGATTGGGAATGCGGGAAAAGATGATATCGATTTGATTTCAATTGGCAAGTGATTGTGCATTCTTTTTTTCATTATAAAATATTGAGCCTTCAACTGAAGAAGGTGAAGGTCGTGTTCCGCGTTCCTAAATGGATAGCCGTGCAACGACCTCTCTGAAATTGGAGAAAAGTGCTAACCGAATTGGGCAAATGGTTCAAAGATGAATATGCAAATGAATTGTTTCCTGGATCAGTTGATTCGCTACTAAGGCGTACCAAATTCGGTGCACATATAGTTTGAAGATATTTCTAATGATAAGTGAAGTAAAATATATAAATTTTTTTTAATAATAAGACACTGCTGCTGATGTTAATTTTATTTAGATTAGTTGAGTTGGGAAATAGGGCGAATAAAACAAAATATCAAATTATTCATATTTTGATTTATTGTAAGAAAATGACACGAAAATATCAAACCTAAACAAGTTTAACCCAAGACTCACTCACGCGTAAGAAAGAACTACATCTAACGAAACAATATTGAGCAACATGAAACGATAGCCTGATAAATAGGTAGATACTACTTGGGAATCAAAGATAATAAGTATTTCTTTTCGTTTGCTTCAATATTCGGCTTGGTTGTGTAGGCCGGAATCAGAATCAAATAAGAGTAATTTTTTCTTCCTCTATTTGTCATAACCAACTCTTGGTATTCATTTGAAAGGAAAAGGGCTCTACCTTCTCACCACTTTTATATTTGGAGATAAAATTTGTATTCCGTTTATATCTCTGTTAAAATTGTTGCCGATCTGCGTCTGAAGATCTATTATTCTATTATAAAAATCAGTGTAGGTTATGGCACTACAGCTTTGATTTTTGTAAAATCTCTTATGCGAGGAACAATCAATATTTCATAAATACACACGGCACTCATACCAAATTAAGAAATGAAAAATAATATTTATTCCCCGTATAAAATTCGGTAAACATCTAACACACTGTCAGTTCACGTGGACTCATCGTCTCCACTGTTTACCAATAAAAACATCGAATCGTAAACATAAATGCATTTCTATTGGCCGAAGCTGTCGGAAGGCGTATGTATACAATTTCTTTGAAATATTCCTGCTAGGCATTCTGCGAGAAGCAGTGGTAGCGCTTGGTGAGATTCATTTAATTCATAAATTTCTTCAAATTAATAGAAATATGGCGTTCTTTAGACTATTGGCAAATGAATGAAGATGTCAATTTATTTCACTCTTTTTCTTGTTTCATATTTGAAAAGAATGAGACAAATTATATCGAATTATTCAGCGAATTGAATTACGACACGGAATTCAAAACAAACTGAAAATTTTCAACAATTAGAATCGTTTTACTACTTGAGTGTATACGTAATATATAATCAGTAAAATACTATTCGCCAATAAATAGAGTTTAACTACTGATACAGCTTCATGAAGATATAAAAATCTAGAGAATTCAAATGAACAAAGATGTTCTCTGTAACAGACAATATGATTTATCTTCTTATGAGAAAATAATTCAGATTATTGCATACCCTCTCCTATGAAACTAATAAACGAAAGAGATGAATGAACTTCAATGATGATTCAGACAGAATGTTCTCTGAAATATCGACTTATCACTTAACGTATTCTCTGCATTGACAGGTTGGAATACAACGTGACTCTTTAGTTCGCAGGTGGTTCTATTTTTAATTGCAAATCAAAGATAGAATGCGTTAATTTAATTAAAGTTGTGTCATGTTTTCCAATCGAGTCTGTCAAACAGCATAGTCAGTTAGAAAGGTTTTGACTCAATACTTTTTCATATGTACTCTCGATTACTCGTTCTGGTTATATTTAAGTCAAAATAAAGTTATTTAGAAAACTGATAATACTACAACTTCAAAAACCAAGGAAAGAAGCTCGAATGAAAATAGTCTTCAAGTGATATGTGATGACATATTATCTAAATGTATCAATTAAAAAGAGTACTATAGTATTACTACTATAGTACTATAGTGTTTAAATGACTTGTTGAATTTGCTTTCCACAACGTTAAAAATATTCTTCCAAAACCTAGGTTCGAACAGCTTGGAAATAAAACGATGTAATTACTTTAAACATCTATTCAACAGTGACTCCAGTCCTCGGCCATAACCTAGGGGTTTTCTTCAGCATAAATTGTTTTAAAGAAAACGCGCTGTACCGGACCTTCTAGCTCTAAACCCACTCTTCTTCTTGGTAATTATTCCTATTCTATCATATTCCTTATTATTCTTATATACACTTGATTTATTGCACTTGTTGCCGATATCCCAGTGTATCTATATAGATAAAATTTAAGTTTAGTTTGGTATTAATCTCACTTGTACCTGAGGCTCTTTCAATTTATAGCTGCTGTTGAATCTATGTGTATCTTTTCTCCTTCAATACAATATATGTCTGTCTATGTTCGCCGACTATATTCATGTCTATTATCGGTCAATATAATACTATAATGCTGAACCTATTTATGTGTGGGTATTAGCTGTTGGTCTTTTCTTTGCGCTCAAGTTTGTTGAGAAATTTTCATGCTTCACTATAATTTCGCCCTCCAATGTACGCCTCTATCTCTTGACATATTCTGTATCAAGTTTCTCTTTCTTTCTCGATCGAATCTTGCTTCTTATGTCTTCATATTCAAACTTTATACAATTCTAGAAATGTTAACTACGTAGTTCTTGCAGTAGTATTAGCAGGAAGCAAGACTACTATTTAAATGCAATTTTGCTCATACAAGAGGTTCTCGAAAATGATGTAGCCAACAACGTTTACCCTGACCAAAGAGACGTTGCCACGTTGTTTACAAAATAATAATAATTCTAATAAAAATAAAAATAACCGTTGAGGTGTAAACAGCTACTGCAATGGAAGCCACTCATCTCCGTAATTTCATATTGTTCAAAAATAACCCATAAACTAACATTGGGTGCTTGAGACTTCTCAAAAAGATGATCTATCTGATAATAGTTTTTGATTAACGTATTTGACGTTTTGTGTTAACCGTTTCCTGTACGGCACTCTCTTATTCTTATCCGATAATCAACCTTTTCAAACAAAATGTGGAAAATCTGCTTCCATTGCTTATGTCATTGAATTCTCTCTGTACACCAGAGCAGACGACTACAAATTTATAAGGACTACTCAAGTGCATGGTAAAAAAAGATCAAAAATTGACGGAAATACAAAATAAACCTCTGATAATTAGGGGTGTCCAAGACATGAATTGTTGAATTCGCATAACAAGAAAGTGCTTTAAACAAAAACTCAAAGTTGGATATTACTGTAAAAAATTCATCAAAGAATTATTAGATTATTTTTATTAGAAATATTTTATAGTAACATAATTCCAAGATCACTAATTGATAGGCATCGTGATAATTATATCAAGTATGAAAAACTTGTTCTTGTCCCGAATAAAAAAAGTGTTGATTTTCATATTAATGAATATATTCAAAGTATAGTTGTCTTTCGTCTGCCAATGCATATTTTTCATTTTCTTGAATTTAACGATTGAATAAATAATTATTAATTACTGATAGTGCAGTCGATATAAATACATAAATATAAAATATATAAATATTTGAGGTAAAAGGCACAATTTAATTGTTTAACAATTGTTTTGTCGAGAAAATTCCCAAATAAGGTGAAGGAGAGAATGAACAGTTATAACAAATGAAGATTTGAGGTTTGCAAAAAATGTTAATGGTTATATTTACTATTTTAGGAATAGTTTGTAATAATATTTTTGTTTCTTCTACTACTACTACCACTTCATAATTGTCGTCTATAGTTTTACCAATATCAATTGCATAAGACAGTTATTCGAGAAATGATATTAATGATAAAACTGACGTTTCAATTATAACAGTACTAGAAACCAAAGCTGGCAAACAACGTATCTTTACTGTAACAAATAAAATTTTCCTCGGTATAAATACTTACCTTTGAGACCTCCACACACAAACTATTCAGATTTCTTTCTCAACTATCATAAAGACAAGTGTTCAACCCAAGTTGTGGGAATTCATACCTTAGTAAGATACCATGAAATCTTGCTAAATATGTACATTTACAAAATCTAGAAGATTATACAGGCCACTCTTTTAGACGCACCTCAGCGTCCCTTTTAGCTGATACTAGCGCAGACCTTCTGATGTTAAAAAGGCATGGTTGGTGGGCTTCTTCCACCGTAGTGGAAGCTTATATATATGACTCAATATGAAACAAGATTGAAATTGCTAACAGAATACTTTCTTCCACCAGAAATACGAATCAAGCAACAAATTCTATCGAAGACACAAACACATCTATAAATTGTATCGAAATTGTCGGCAAGGGTTTTTTTGATCTGCAATTGATATTGTAAGTACCATAACACTTCTGGAAAACCAAGGACTCAAACAAGAGTTTCTTCAGAATATGAAAAAGCCATCAATTCCATAGGTACTAAAGTACAATTTCTAGTGCGAAGTGCTGCAGTTGATGTGGTGGTATTGGGAGAAAAATTAAAACTTCACCAGACAACTTTCTCAAGAATCTGGAATATCATCATCTAATGTTCATACAATTCCCAAATTTTTCACTTTTATCTAACAAAATTACGAGGATGTATTGATATCTTGTTAGCCTAGACCAGTTCAATGCATAAACAAAATATTACGTTACCATAGCAACAAACAATAACTTATTAGAAGTGTAAGTGTAAAGTTTGACGTGAAAAAAGTAAACTAGAGTTACGCGATAAATTAAAAGAAAAAAGGGTTAAGAGGTAAGCAGATTTACGAAGATGAGCTTAATACCCTTGGTGATCATTGTCCTTCGTATGCGACCGTGAAAAATTGGACTGCAAGCTTCAAAAGAGGTGAATTTTCTATTGAAGATGATGACCGATCTGGAAGGCCAGTTTCTGTGTCAGTCCCCGAAAATATCGATGCAGTTCATGACATGATTTGATCAGACCATCGGCCTGAAACGTTCAACATATCGTTCACGTCAATTTGGATATGAGAAAAATTGCTAAAAAATGGATCCCCAAATGATTGAATGTTAACCAAAAGCGTGCAAGGGTAGAAGCATCGCGTTCGATCTGTTAGTTAATAGACATAACTGTTTTTATTGGAGTGAAAGCAATTCTCATTTATTCATAGAGGCACATACATTACAAGGGCTGTAACTTAAACTTTGAGATAGACATATGAAAACAAATATTTATGATATGGCTATATTGTTTTTCATAATATTATTCATTAAGATCTTATACTTGGTATACTTCTCAACCAATTATCTAAACATTTTTTCCATTCCAATTGAGTTACATCCAAAATATGTGATTTGAAAGCATCGACTGCTTCTTAAAGTGAAGAAAAACGTGGACCTAGCAGTTTATTTTTGATCTGCGATTATAACAAGAAATTATTGGATGCCAAACAAGGGCTGTACGTCGTATGATCTACCAATCCGATGTTTTGACCACCTCTTGGAAATATTCACTCTTATTGAAGGTTTTCAGTGCTACGTGCGCTGAAATTTTTTGTTTGAGTTGACTCGTCGCCTGTCGCCTGTTCTTTGAAGCACGGCGTTTGAGTTTTTCAGAGAATTCCCTTGCACCAACCGACACGAGGATTTTTTCTGAACGATTGTCAAATTATGCGGTATCCAACGCAAACATTCATTCAATATTGAATGTATGCGAGTGGACAAGTATGTCCCAATCTCCCTGTTTAATGTTATGGTAATGACGGAATTAATTTAGTATTATCAGGATCGATTCAATGAAACGTGGTCATACCATCAGCAAATATCTCTTTTTTTTCAATCTGATTAGGTATGTCTATCCGCAAGTGAAATTTTCATCTTCGTGAATGGTTATAGCAGGGTATTTATTGCTAAAGCAATCCAAGAAATTTTGTGACGCTTCAGGATGCGAAATTTGACGTTACAACAATATATGATTCTACTAAGTCAGTGCTGTGAAAGAAGTTGCCAAATCCGGACTCAATTTACAGGGACCTGATTTTCATCAACAGAAACTGTATGAATTGGTTTAGCGTTCTGCTTAAATACACTTAGTGATTATGTTTAATAGTGATAAGCTCGTATGTTGGGAGATTTTGTAACCTCTCATATGAAGATTCATTAAATTACGAAAAGTTTAAGACAGGCGATCTTTTTGACCATAAGAATTTTTCTTGAAATGTGCCTCGAACTATTTGTAAAACAGTCTAGATATTGAGTGAAGAAACTCTATGGTACTAATACATACCTATTCAAATTTTTGGATAAGATAAAGAAGGGTATATGGAAGCAGTAAAACCGTTCACTAAAATTTTCTATTTATGTTTACTGCAAAAATGTACCTGGAGTACTGGACTATTACTATAGAACGTCGTTATAATAAATAAGAATTACTCGTAGTTACCTTGTTTTTTAAGTATAAGATATTCCATAATGAACGTTTACAACTTGTGCATATTCGCAATAATAGTCATCAGAGTATTATTAATTTTTCTTGTAATGAGAAAACATGGGGTTTGTACAATATACAATGTAAGCATTAATGAAATATTTGTAGCGCACTTATTCACTAAAACAATCTCGTACTCGCTAAACTATTTGAATATCGTGTTTGAACAGCCAGTGTTTGAGATTAATCCATTCCTGCACGAGACTAGACAGCATAGTAACCCAGTGTACAAGGCAAAATACCTTTACATCATGCATTAAGAACCTAGTTCTCTATTTTTATTATTATGCGACATGTGGGTACCTGCAACGTTTGCAGCAGATGCAATGTCTCGTTGACACAGTAAGAAAATAAGTGCCTAGCGCAGATTTCTCGGAGTCTGCGACTGGTTTTTATCTAATAACAACAAGGTGCAAGAATACTTATTTTTATTCTAACGTACTGAGAGTGAATACGCGGTGTCTCAAATATATGCAATTATTCAGAGAAATAACAAAAAAGTACCATAATAATTTTATCAAATAATCCAATTTCTAGCATAAAATGAAGTCGTCATTGGCTAGTTGTTGAGATCTGAATGTTTTCTCCTGTATAAGTATATTGTTTGGATCAAATTCACTAGTTTATACTTGACGTCTCTTCAGCATACTTTATTTGGATACTAGTGGAAATGTCCTCAGTGGTACCTCAGCCGTATGTGTTGATTGGAGTTTTGAAACAAAACATGTATGTGGTTCCTTAATTGAGCTACAATCCTTTATTAAATTCAAAGTTTGATCTTAATATGCAATTGCCGAAAATTCCAGTACATAGTTTTTCGAACAAGTCACTGAATATAAGAAGTAGATACACCGGTACTTTTTCCTGGTATATAAATAAGCATATATTCTGATAGATACTTCGAAATGAACCATTCTAGAAAGTTTGAGTAGAATTTTAATGATATAAAATCTAGCGAATATTTGAATCGTCGCACAAATATGCTACTCTAAACTGTCCAGTGATTACCTCCTGAGGAAGCACATTATAAATATTGGTATACTAAAAATTGACGAAAGAAAATAGTGTAGTACAGAAAGAAACTCAAAATAGTAAGGAAATTTTTAAGAGCGCTGATGTGATCTCTTTGAAGTCAACTCAAATACCAGAGTCTTAATATGCTCTTAATATGTATTCTAAGCTTTCGAATAGCTACGCGTTTATCATCAGGAAATTAGTTAAACAATAATTGAGGTACAATAATACTTTTTCCATAAAACAATAGTAGTTGTAGTTATTCGTAAGCTCGAAATACATATTAAAAAGAGAGTACACTTTGATGCTTGACTGCCACAATATTAACGTTTATTCCTAATGCGAGATGTTCAATACACATTCTTATCTAGGTCAGGCTGTATTCTATACTAGACTCGATAGAATTTCCTTCAATATCTCAATTATATTATTCAATTGGTAATCGATGTTGTTAATTCATTTTCTAGAAAAATCGAATGATGATTTCAATCTTGACTATTCAAGTATTCCTGAAGCAAGTTCTAAAATTGTCCCTCAGAATTGTTGAGTATTTTTCAATCTTTTTGAAGTATATTTACTGACGTCCATTTAGGACTTTATCGTCTTGATATCCATATATTTTGCTATGACATTAAACTTTTCTTTTTTGTAGTTTTATAGGCAAGAACTGATTTTTTGTCTTCAAATCATCTTTACGATGTGTCTCCATTCGAAAAGCCATTATATACTATTTTGAACAATTATTAATAACAAGTATTTTCATGAGTATTACTCAGTTCTGAATCGATAACCTTGTTTCACGTATCAATTTTATGAAACACTAACAACGAAGTGATACATTACAAAAATTTTGCAACTCAACAATTGATTGAAGAATTCTAAAATATGATTTAAGGTTTTTCATTATGTGGAAGTTTTGCTGAGCTTTTATGCTCCGCATAGTCACTTAATTCTAAGAAAGATTAACAAACAATGACATACAAGAAAAATCAACAGAATTTTTCCAAAATACAGAAAGAACATCATATTCCATCGTACGATCAACTAACATATTTTCATTTAACGAAATCTTAGATACACCCAGTAGTAAAATGGCATCCCGTATGTAATTTGTATATTACAAAGATTATCTTTTATTTTTTTCCACAGATGGAGCAGTAAATGAAGCAGTTTAAAATTTATATCTTGACTATAACGCCACGAACAGGTGAAATGAAACCCGCTTGTACATTAAGTTTTTATGAGCAAAAATAAGTTGGGTCTATTAGACTAGTGCATAAATATTGTATCGCTTTCTGAATGTAATTATTCTAATAATTTCACAATATTTTTGTATTAGTTTTCTATAATTTCTCCAATTTCAGTGTACAATTAATGACGTTAGTTAATCATATCACTTGATTGATTACGAATTCATTGATAATTGATGATTTTTATGATTGGATATGATGCAATTTTGAAACATTTCAATTTTATTTCGTTTAGTATCTCACAATTTTCAAAATACACCCAGTTATTTATGTCAAATTCGAGATATTTCCTATTTTTTTCGATTTGTATTCGTTGAAGATCTTTCTCATTATCTTTGGTCCATACATTCATATAATCATTAAATAGTTTACTGGAATACAGTGGAATAATGTGATAATATTAACTTTTAAATAAGTACTTCGTTGGTAAGTACTGCTTAAGTAATAATAAAAACCTTCAAATTACTCAATCAATTAACAAATGCTAGAGCATTTTTGATCCATAACTTATTTAGCCAAATATCCACATGTGAGAGGGATTTGGGTAGCCGCACTGAAGAAAGTACCAAGTACTCTTCACACAGGTCGCTAGAAAATTATTCGTTATCAAATTGATTGACGTATTAACCTCGATTAACCTTCGAACTTTAACCCAATTATTTCTCAAACTTGACACATGCTTACTTCCTAATTCGATATTCATTTGCTTAATACTCTTCAAGTTGCTAATCAGAAAACGTCAGTTATTCGTCCCATTCAATATCATTATCTTTAACAAATTTGAGATTTTTTGACCCGTTGGTCTCACCATTATTTATACCAACTTCAAACTCGACCTGGAAATAAGTCGTTCAGGGCAGATTAAAGGTTAGATCATTGGCTTTATTGAAGAATTTTCTTTCGTTCAATTTTCCAATTCTAGTATTGAACCACAATTTTATGAGAGTACCTGTTGATGTGCCCAACAAAAGATGATTTCATTGTGAAGATTTGTCTATTAACCCTCGATTAAAAATCTAATTAAAATCTCAGACTGAAAAATAACATTAATAAATGGTTGTCGTCGGTGGCGGCGGCTTATGTATGCGTACTTAGATGAAAATTATCATGGCACTACTAAAACTTCTATGGCGGTAATCGCTTTATATTACTCAAGGTAGCTGATCGCGCCTTGACAACAGTCAATGTGACTTTGCAAGCCAAAGGTGTGTAGCAATAAATTTTAATTATTTTCAAGATAGTTTTATGTGCGTAACATAAAACAGAAACTTTTCAATATAAAATGGATAGAATAGAATCCATTGTTTATAGTCTCAGCGATAGTTAAGATGTCCTTGAAAAGATATGGAGAAGGAACTCTATAGATATAATACTTGGGGTCCACATTTTCATTGATTGAAATTATTTCTAGTCAATATATACATACGTGAACCAGAAGCTCGCAATAATTAATAAATTACACAATCCACTTGCTATCTACCAAGTTCTCAAAATATAACCCAGTGCCAACGATAAAAAACGAGCTACTGTTAACTAAAACTTATTAAAGTATTCGGGAGTTGATTGCTCTTATGAAAATTAGATGGGGTAAAATTTCGTCTGTCCACCCTCTTCCGAGATATCAACCTTGAAAGGTGGTGATGAAAATTGAGTTTTTATTTTTTTCCTAGAAGCAAAAAATAAAATTCTTTAATTTTCATGCACTCGCAAAGAACTAGCCACGGGTATTTTTTCAATATTCCCTTTACATTATACGAGAGTGGAATAAGCAGCCCTTAGTTTATTACAAATCGAAACTTTTTTTCAGAAAGAAGTCAAAGGACATGTTGATCTTTCGCAAGAATTGTAGAAACTGTTGGACGGATACGGTTTCCAAACTTTTGAAAAAATGTTCCTTGTGAGTTAAATTAACTAAATTAACTAAAACAAGTTACCTCAATCCCAAGAAGACTGGACAACGATCCAGAACAATCGGTTCAACTGGTGTCTGAAGCATTTGACATTTTTTGTCTGGAAACCGATGCAACGCCACTATATTCGAAGAAGCAGGCAAAGCTTTTAGAGATATTCCGATGAATCAGAACAATCTAAATAAGATGAAAAACAAACTATTCCAGATGTGATAGAGTAAATGATTTTTGGATGGAAATGATCGAAAACACTAAAAAAGATGGTGCAGCTTCTAATAATTTCTCACGGCCGGCATAGCGACAGCAGAGAGAAGATTTTATGTTAATAAGAAGATGATTTTGGTTGAAAAACTCAAAATACGAATTACTCAAAGCTAAAGATTAGTGTACGATCTTCTATAAAAAATATTGAGTTGTCAGTGTAAAGTTTGACGTCAAAAAAGTAAACCAGAGTTACGCATTAAATTAGAAGAAAAAAGATGTCCACCGAAACACCCTTGGTGATCAACATCCCTCGTATGCGACCGTGAAAAATTGGACTGTAAGCTTCAAAAGAGGTAAATTTTCCATTGAAGGCCAGTTTCTGTGTCAGCCCCGAAAATATCGATGCAGTTCATGACTTGATTTAATCAGACCGTCGAATTGGGCTAAAACGGATATCTGAAGCACTGAATATTTCATACGAACGCGTCCATCAAATAGTTCACGCCAATTTGGACATGAGAAAATTGCTGCAAAATGGATCCCCAAATGATTGAATGTCGACCAAAAGCGCTCAAGGGTAGAAGTATCGCGTTCGATCTGTTCTCGATTTTAATATAATGTAGACTTTTTAAACCGAATTGTTACGATGGATGAGACTTGGGTACATTTCTACTATCCAGAAATAAAGCAACAATCGATGGAATGGCGACACTCTGGTTCTCCAAGACCTAAGAAGTTTCGTGTCCAAAAATCTGCTAGAAAAGTTCTTGCTTCAGGAAAAAATTAAAGAGAAAAGACGCAGAAAGCTATCCAAAGGTGTTTTGTTTTTGCAGGACAACGCCCCTGAACACAAATCTCATGTTGTCATGCAAAAAACTCGTGATTTAAGTTTTGAATAACTAGAACACCCCCCTTATTCACAAGATTTGGCTCCATCCGACTACCATCTCTTTCGTCAACTGACAAAAAGTTTGAAAGGTCGTAAATTCTCTTCCAACGAGATTATGTATGATTATGTATGTAGTCCATAAAATTGGCCTTGCCGTACACGAATGTATAAGCTTACTGTAAATAGTAATTTTTTCAAAGAGATATATTCAATAGAAATAATTCAAGTAAACGTAAAAGAATTGTTTAGCAAAGTACATGTCTAAAATAATGTAAACAATTTGGCTGTTCTACAAATATACAAGTATTGAATAAATATTAAGAAGACAACGAGACTTCGTGTGATCTTGACCAAATTAGCCGTATACAAAATATGTATAATTAGATTTTGTAAGAAGTAACCTAGTGTAAGTTGAAAGGAATTGCAAATGTAAACTAGTGTTATAATAAAAGCCCAGTGACAAGTATCATATAGTTTCATTCCTTCCAGAAGTTCCCAAATTACCTAATAAATATTCTTATGTTCAACCTTGTAATTAGAAAAAAGAAAGATTAAGTTTTAATTAGTTAAAGTGTATGAGGATTTATTATTGATCAAAAAGGTTCGAGAAGATACTGATGTCGAGTAAATAAACAAAAGAAAGCTGAAATGAAGTCATCTCATCTTAGTAAATGGATCTCGAAAGCATTTATGCGGTACTTTCTTACATATATTGAGCAAATGAAGAAAGCCACTTTGCAGTTGTGGATAATACTTTCTCCACGGTGATTATATTGTTTGTTTTCACCTTGTTCCTGATTTCATATGTCAAAAATTTATGTAAATCTGACAAATAGAAGAGCTCTAATATTCATAGAATAAAAACTTTCCGTTGTTCGATAAACAGGGAGGAAGAAGGATTCCTAATGTTACTAAAACAATCATTTTTATGTGGAAACAATTGGAGCAACGGAAGAAAAGTTTCGTAAATATTATCCTGAAGTACTCCGTTACTGAATGAATGTTAAGTGTTTATCTGCTGAATTATCGTACTCTGACTATTTCAGAAATGGCCAATAGAAGCCGCATGATCATAAATTCACTTATCATGGAAATTTGAATACGAAAATCTGGTCTTCAATTGCTTGATCAGAAGCGCTCTGGCATTGGATATTCAAACAAAGGTTTCGATATCTACAATCGTAATTGAAGTGAATTATTTTCACATTATATCACAGTAAATGAAAATTGAGAGACCCACCAAATTTCGCCCTTTTTGTTAAAGAATAGAGTTTTGTTTCGTAATTAGAAGATACCTTATTATTCAAGCACTATTATTACAGAGAAACCAACCCAACTGTATCACAATTTCTTACCTCATCCAAATATTTGAGCTCCTCACTTTTACATTATATTTCGAAAATTGAAGAAATGAATTATTCATTGAAAAATCATATTCCAGCAAACTACCCCCGTATATTTATATTAAAGGTAAAAGATTAGAATTACTGTGAAAATAATGAAACTCTTACTCTGTACAAGTAAATATTTTTACCAGCCAACAACGTTTATGTCTTTTAGTGTTTCTTAATCTTCTAGCAATCGTGTGTGGGGCTGGTAAGGCGTACCTGTATTCAAGGTGGCTCGTGCTGTTATTTTTATAACTCGCAACTCGCAACATGCATGCGGGCACCCTTACCAATATCCTAAAATTCCATAGTAAAGTATCTGTAATTGTCTACTTATTTTTATCACTGATTCATTATACTAACTATGTATAGCGTATAAAATAATGAATTGGATATCTAATCGTTAATTAAGTTTGTTAATAATATTTATTATTATAAGCCATTGGAAATTGTTGGACGTTACATTATAGATGTACATTTATTAGAACAAGATATTGATACATGTTTTATGCGGAGAGTTTCGTGATGGTTTCATGATTTCTAAGAAAATTGAAAAATAATTATTTTATTGTTATTTTAATCAGAGTTGATGATCTATTCAATCTGTAAACTACAACGTGCCATATTATTTGCTGATCGGGTATTAGAAAATTTTCATGTTAAGATAGAAGAAAAACAGAGTGAGATACATTAGTCCCTCAAAAAAACCAAACATCAAACAAAATGTTTGACAAACCTTGTCCCTAAGCATCTGAACGTGTGCGATGGTTAGGAAACTAATTCACAATTGGTTTCCTATAATTGCTGAGGAAAATTGACGTTCAAAATATTGTTTTTATATGATAATCAGAAGAAGAAGCGGCTGTAGTAGCGCAGAAGGTGGCTAGCTTTCATTGCCCCGACACTTGAATTCCCGCAAAAGCTTCCTACGTTCCATAGATTCCACCTCCATCGCTCTAAAGGTCACCACCTCCAAGCCTGGAAAGCATTGTATTCCCTGTAAGAAGAAAATTACGGCCAAATAAGAAGAGATGCTTTACACAATGTGGTGAGACATCAGTCGCTTGAGAAAGATAAAAAGTAAGGGATGGCTCACCGTCGAGGACAAGCTGCTCATTCGTTCGCATGCCTAAGCTTACCAGCACCTTACCCAGATCTGTGCCTAGGAATTAGAGCTGTGTAAGTGGACCTCTAAATAAATTGCATGCCGTAGGTGCGCCAAGTAATTGAAAAAAGCATAGCGCTTTGACAACGACGATTGAGTGACTCTGTCAAAATGGCACATGAATATCATATTTTGTTCACCATTCATTTGGTAATCGTGTAAATAAATCAAATAGTTTGCTCTAGTTCTTTTTTTCCTATTCATATATTTTTGTTTTCAATTCTGAAGCTCTCTTTCATTAGTTTTTTGACAACACAGTCATATATCATCTCTTTCATTGTCTCTCTTCTCCTATTACCTTTAGACTTATTTTTTAGCACTATTTTTGGCATCGGATCATTGAGTAGTCTGTTAACATGCTATTCAATCCTTTAATAAACATACTTGATCTATATTCTTCATAAGGTACTTCCGATTTTTCATGAGTTCCCCTTTTTCATTTCTATTTCTCTTTCAATTCCTTATAATCTCTCCTTTCTATTTATTCATATTTTGCCGTTTGTCATGTTCAATATCTATACATCAATTTGAAGTTTTGAAATTCACTTTCATTTCATCAATACTCATTTGCCATATTTTAGTGGCTGTCTTGGCTTTCAGTCCAATTTCTTCTGTTTTATTTTCTTCTCTGGAAACCCTCTCGAACTTATATTCCATGTCTCTTGTTGACGTGAAGGATAGGTGCTTCTCTGTCCACACTTTTTACACCACCACTACTGAGAGTTACTATGATGCGCGTTTCGATAACCAAGTTATCGTCTTCAGAGATTTCTTTTTGGTTTTATTCAATGTCGTCACCATTAGCTTCATTAATTTAGTAGTATTCCTGTTCTTACTTTCCACACATCTCATTTATCCTCTCATAAGTCTGTTTCAGGTCTACTAATAAAGCAAGCAAGAATTAGTTCTCATTCATAGCAAGTGATTTGAAATTATTTGAGGCAGAGCATCTGATCAATTCCTGATCTATTTTTTATACAGTATGTTCGACATTAAACTGAATTATCAAATGCCATGATATTAATATTAATAGAGAGGAAGTTGTATTTCGTTAAAATGAAGAATAAGTTTAAGAATGTCATCAATTTGACTGAACTATCGCTTGGGAATAATTGAGAAAATTGCTAACGTATTAACACAATATAATTACACACCAAAAAAATTTAATGATGAATAACAAAACCGTAAAAAGTAATTATAAGCAACTGAAATTAATTTATCGCATTACTTGTTATAAAAAACGGATGTATATATTTTGAGGTGTTATTTCTTCAAGCAGATGTTGGAACATGGGTTTTAATAGCAAAAAGCGATAAATTTGTAGAATAATAGTTGAAATTGAGAAAAATATAATGTGAGTATGTAATTTGGAACAAATGCGAAACTTCAAACACTATTTTTTTGAACAAATTCAGTGCCGCACGAACTCACAATCGACAAAAAACAAGAACGAATCGATTATTTTGAGTAGCATTTGGCGGTGTTTTGTCGTACTAAACCCGATTTTTTCCATAGATGGGTGACATTGCTCCATAATTATTATATAGCGTTATTGGAGTGTTTGTAGGACGAAATCGCAAAAAACTGCTCCATTTAAAGGAAAAGAAAGTGCCATTTCATCAAGCCAATGCACAAATTTATAAAATCGAATGCAAAATTGCATTGGAATTGCTTCTGTATTCACTATTCTCCAGATCTATCTCTATATCTAGATATTTTCCTCTTCTTGGATCTCTAGAGGATATTCGCTGGACAGAATTTTGCGCCGAAGAAGATGTAATCAACGAAACTGGAGCCAATTTTCAAGCTAAACACAAATTGTACTATGAAAAAATATTCTTTTCCAACTCTACAAACTCATCATTCAATCTATTATTGTATACATAATATAATTTGAGAACATTTTTCTCAAGAAAAACGGCAGTAGATGTGACATGTGATTAAAACTTAATTCATTTCCATCCTGGGGATCATCAGAATCGATAGAGCATAAATGTGTTTGGTGGACTGTGATGGTCCTTTTTTTTCAGTGGACGAAGATTTCTAACAATCATAAAAAAAGTGTTTTGTTGTATCGCATCGGCGCATTTCCAATTCGCTGTGGAATATTGTGAAAATAGGAAATTTCCAAAATAAATGAATGGAAAATGGTGATCCAAGCAGTTGTCCAATATGTAACTTTGATAGATTTCTTTATATGAGGCCAAGTTTAAACATTTTGTATAGTACTCCTTCTCGTGAAGTTATTAAAATTTGTTTCAAAATATGTAGGGAATAACCCAAAAGCGCCTGTAATCTTTAATAATAAGGGCTTGGAGGCTGATAGAAAACAGTGGACGTGGGACTTTAAGTCAGCAATATTGAATAATCGAGTCACCTTGTGTACTGATGGTTCCAAGATAAACAGCTTGGTTGGAACACGATTTAGTCTTCCAATCCGAAATATTCGAGGTGATGGAATGTAGATGGGCGGTTGTGATTCCCTCTGAGAGCGGAGCTGGTACAGAAGCCACAACGGTTGAAATTATATGCTCTAGGTAAAAGGTGAGTGATAGCTCCTAGCTCTAGCTCGTTTAATTGTACAGTCACTCGGCAACATAAGCACGACTAAGCTAATTTGCCCGCTAGATTAGCATCAATAAAACCACTACTAGTACTAGAAATCATTTTTGGTATAGCTTAAAGTGTAGCTATTACATCTCTCAGTAGTTTGATAGCAAGACAGTCTCTGAAGAGATGGATGGCAGCATATGATATGAAACAAGCTAAGTCAGATAAAGATGGACCTTCTGCCTGTCTACTAAGTAACTTCTTCTTTTAAACGGGCAAGGAATACTACTGGTGACAGAACTTTCAACCAGATCCAGTCTTCATGATACAGGCATCACTAACAACCAAGCTAAATAAATATTAGCAGAGATAATTGAAGAATGCATCCACATATTCATTTATACCATAAGATTGAAATACCAACTTCTTTGTTTACCTGACATTTTTGGATACGTGGCAAAACCAAAATGTGACTATGTCCAATTATCAGTTTTCAATGTAAATTTCATGTCAAATGAAAAAGAAAAACTCAATAATTTCGAATGTAGGTATATGCTCGAATCAATAATCAATTATTATAGAATGATATCGGTCTTGAAAAAAGAAGTAAAACTAACTTTGTTTTAAATATTCAAAGCTTCGGATCAGCATTTTCGGTGTGAGATATTTACACTAACTATTGAGTATGTACCTCCATTTCTAGCTGCTTCGGATATACATATCCTTGACAATTCTATTTTTAATAAAAAGCTGTAATATAAAGAACAAAATCGATGGTATTTCCCGCTTAGAAGCTGATTCCCACCTACTACATTTTCAAGCGCCTACCTTTTCATTCAGAGATTTAAGACCTATCCTAAGCGATCTTAGATTAATGTATAAAACAGTTTGATACATCAACACTTCGAAAAACCAACAAAGGGTTCTTTTTAAACTCTTTTTAAGAGGATTGATCTGATTGAATGAATAAAAGCCGTACGGTGGGAGTGAATTGTTACTATATTTAATTTTAATGTCAGGTATCAAACAGGAGAAAACTTATCAAGATCTATGTGCTTTTGTAAATTATAACTGTAGCGATATGTTTTTTTATGTTTAGGGAGGTATACTTTGTTTTCGAATGGAAAAAATGGTATATTTTTTATTTGAATGTAGATGTCTGGCAGAGATAGAAATCATTATTATATTTAATGATATTTTTTTGATAGATATAAAGTTTGATTTGTAGATTCTAACCAGTTCTAGATAGCAACGAACGTCGGATTTTTGTAGTTCACAGTTTTTTTCAAATCTTGTAAAGAATATACAAGGGTTGTATGAAGAGTTTCCGACCTCAACCTGAAGATGTCAGTACTTATCGATATGAGTAGGAAAATATATTTGTGCATGCGTTGAGAGATTCTCTGACTGAAGAATAATGTAGATATATTGTAAGCTATCAGTATATTAGAGCAAAAACGCATTCGAATTATCATTTCCCTGACATTATTGATGAGGACCTAGATCCACCACTACACTATTAGAAGGACAAAGGGCGAACCTGCCAAATCCCGACAGTATTTGATGAAAAAAAAATATATTTTAAGCATCTGCTTATTGTTGTATGCAAGTTGTTCCTATATTGACTATAAGATACTTATTTGAGTCGTTATCTTATAGTCTTGTATTCATTCTTGTTCGTCGAAAAATATCAGTTGCCGAATACTATTTTCATCCCGAATTCGTACCACTTGTTGTACTATTGTTGGGGATACTCTGTTACTAGAACTCTGTTATTTCACCATATTTGTTACATAAACTTCCACATCCATAAGTTCCAATCTCATAATATTTCTACATATTTATTTTATTTATCAATATTCAGATCATTTCTTTTCATTCAGTGTCATCATAATCTGACAAAATTGTTACAACAAGTAATGGGCCCAAGTTCGTGAAGCTCGAAGTGAAACGGAAATTGTTCAGTTGAAAATTTAAAAATGATGTAGGTGATTGGCCGTTTGCTCTGCAAAACTTTCTGATTTTGGAAGGTTTATCCAATTGCATATCAAAAGTTGTGATCGCGGATGACGACAAAGCAAAAAGAAAACATTGAGGATTCTGCTATAACAGTGGAGTTGTGGAGCAAATTAGAGTGACTTTTCGATGATAAAGGATTTTCTAAAAAAATCGTGTAGTTTAATTTCGACGCGAGTGGATAATTGTGAATGGCTGATTACGTGAACCAAACTGTAGAAATTAGTGAAAAATTAAATGGCATGGGTTTTGGAATAGATGACGTGTGGGTTGGATCGTTGTTGTTGGCAGGATTGTCAGAGAAGATATAACAACAGACTATGAAAACAAAACTGTTATAAAACAAACTTTAAACTGTTTTTTCCATAAATACCTCTTATTTTTATCCGCTCTATGAATTATTTTCTTTCCAGCTGTGTTTACTCTATTCTTAAATTTTCTCGACATTTTTTATTTTACGAGGATATATTGAAAAATCCTTAGCTTGCTATATAACCAAACAAAATTTCAATGTCAAAATAGTTTATTACTCAACATATTCTTCTCTTAATTGGATACATTACAGCGAACCTGCAAAGTCTCTAGATCTTTCAAAAAAAAATGTTTCTTCTTGCATTACCTCCTCGTTGGAAGAGAATACAACTTTTTAAACTTTTTTCCAGTTGAGGAAAGAGATGATAGTCGAACGGATCCAAATCTAGTGAATAAGGGGGTGTTCTAGTAATTCAAACCATAAATCATGAATTTTTTGCATGTCAACATGAGATTTAAGTGTTGTCCTGCAAAAACAAAACACCTTTGGATAGCTTTCCTCGTATTTTCTCTTTAATTTTTTACCGTAGAGTGGTCAGTGATGTCGAATAGTAATCTCCTCTTATTGTTATACCCTTATCCAAAAAATAAATCATGATTAGTCCATGGTAATCCAAAAAAAAACTGAAGCAAGAACTTTTCCAGCATATTTTTGGACACAAAACTTCTTAGATCTTGGAGAACCAGAGTGTCGCCATTCCATCGATTGTTGCTTTGTTTCTGTATTGTAGAAATGTACCCAATGTACTCATCCATAGTAACAATTCGGTTTAAGAAGTCTACATAGTTTTCAAATCGGGCACAGATCGAAAGCGATGCTTCTAGCCTTGCACGCTTTTGGTTAACATTCAATCATTTGGGGATCCATTTTTTAGCAATTTTTCTCGTGTGCAAATTGACACGTTCGTATGAAATATTCAGTGCTCCAAATATCTGTTTTAGCTCAATTCAAAGGTCTGATAAAATCATGTCATGAACTGCATCGATATTTTCGTGGGCTGATACAGAAACTGGCCTTCCCGGTGGGTCATCATCTTCAATGGAAAATTTGCCTCTTTTGAAGCTTGCAGTCCAATTTTTCACGGTCGCATACGAAGGACATTGATCACCGAGGGTATTAAGCATATCTTCGTAAATTTGCTTACCCCTTAACCCTTTTAAATAGAGGTACTTGATGATGGCTCGATACTCCAATTTTTCGATTTTCACAGTTTCGGTGGATATCTTTTTTCATTCAATTTATTGCGTAACTCTGGTTTAGTCTTTTGACGTCAAATTTTACACTGACACTTCTAATAAGTTATTTTTCGTTGCTATGGTAACGCAATATTTTGTTTATGCATGAAACTGGTCTAGTCTAACTAGATATCAATACATCCTCGTATAATCAAATATCTGAGATTTATTTTTTACCTTGAAATGTTTCCAAAAAGGAAAAACAACAATGAAAATCAAGTTCAAAATAACAGATAAACTAATTACTCATAAATTTCCAGCAATTACAAAATGTAAGCTGGGACCAAATGAAATCGACTCAAGGTCTCTCACGAACCGTAAAAAGAAAAAAAAAGATCCATTTTACTCACGTAACACCGAACATATTGCGGCCATATTTGACTTGCAAATAAGATCAACAGGTGAAAAGCGAGGGTGGACCACATAATGCCACCGCGGGCTTCACACTGAACAGTTCTTGTAACCCCAAAAGGACTAAAAAAATACGTTAAAAGAAAAGAAAGAATTAAGAAGAATATCGGCTCGTTTACCTTTGCGTATATCATTTCGAGAATCTCCTGGATGAAGTATTTGGAAATTTATTAACGGTAATTAATTTAAAAGAAGAACTGCACGGGGGTGAAAGGTCGGATCATAATAAATCTGCAGGCTATAACTTCATTACTTCGAATACGATAATTATCGTGTAAAAGTAAACTTGTTTTTATTTCTGATTTCATGCGGACTTTTTTTTGGATACTAATGAATATTCCTAATGATTTACACTTTTCATTCGAATTGATATTTCAAGAACCAGTGTCTTTCTGATGTTATCACAGATAATCCGAAGTTTTATATATATATGAAGAAACGTATCTTGGATTATCGTAGAGAATTTTTATATAAATGATGAAATGTATCAAAACTATCTACCTTATCTAATTCGAAACTCACAGGTGTCAATCAAAACTTTTATATAAATTACATTTGACAAGCATGAAACTTTGCCGTTATGTTTCTTATATCTATTTTCGAAAAAGATTGATAAAATTTGTTCTCAAAAGTTTGTTGTCACACTAAATTCGTTTAAAGATTCAAGTTACAATTGATAAATTGTTACTCGTTTATCTGAATAAATAATCAGAGTTGGTAATTTACCAAGCAGAACAGTAACGTTCTAACGTCTAACACATATGGCTCTTAATAAACTGTGGGAACTTGAATTGTCATTATTTTATACAAACAGTTAGAGGTGGATATTCCATACAAGTACGTTTTGAGTTTAACGCTTAAGAATAACAGAACAAAATAAACCATTATTGAATTTTCGGAATTCACGTAAAATTTCAATACAATTTTATATGAGGCATGGTATGCGTAAAGTCCACCATTTTCCAATTATTTCACATTTTCGAAATTTTTGTAACCCTGCACTAAAAAAATTATATTTATAAGTTCAAGTGAGTCAGGTCTAATATTTTTGAGATTTGGACAAATAACACTTACAGCTTTTAAAATATGTGAAAACCTTGACAAAAACTTATATAGGGTGTTCAAAAAATGGTGCTGAATTTCGCTATCTAAAAACTTCGAAAACTTAATTTTTTCAAATGGAAACCCCCGTTTTTCTATTTACCACTGGATTCTACGCTTTAAATTAAGGGGACTTCGTTAGTAACTTCATATATCTCAAATTAACGACTGAAATCTTCATGGCTTTTAATTGTCGGTTATTTGTAGCGACCAAAAAAACATATCAACAAACAGACAAACAATGAAAACAGCTTGTTTAAGTTTAAGCGTTGCAAAAGGATTTATCAAGTTCCGTTTAGGATTTATTAATGAAGATTATTTCAATTTGCTTGTAATATACGGGGAAAGTGATGGGGTTTTTGAACAAGCCTACGATAGTTTCCGTTTGCGATATCCGGATAGACCACGACCCACCCCTGATACACTTACGCGGCTCATTAATAATTGTAAAACCCACGGTGAGTTTGTTGCACCGTGCAGCAAATTGAAACCTGTCGTAAACAATGATTATTACGGTATTGGGATACTTCAGAACGTTTCCTGAAAGTAAGTATTCAGAGGATTCTTAAAAAACACAAGTTTCATCCTTATTCAATCTCGTTGGTACAAAATTTAAAGCCAGGTAACGATAAAAAAAGAAATACCTTTTGTGAATTCATATTTACTATAACTCAGGAAGACGAAAAGTTTTTACAAAACTTAATTTGGACAGATGAGTGTAAAATTCAAAAGAAAGGAATATTCAACCGGTGTAACTCCCATTATTGGAGTGATACTAATCCGCACATGTTGCGTGAGAGACAGTTTAAAGGGTACTGGAATTTCAATATTTTTGCTGCGATATAAAAATGACAGCTGGTGGTTCATTTTGATGACGAAAATTTGAATGGTAATCTTAATATTCAAATTTGAGGAATTTTATTTCAAATTTTTGTTTATTTCAGGTAACAGATATCTAGAAATACTACAAAATTATTTACACCCACTAAATCTGAATAGGAATCAACTGTGGTATCAGCACAACGTAGCCCCAGAACACGGTAGTGCGCTTGTTAAATAACTTTTTACAGACTCATTTTGAGGACCGATGGATAGCACACGAAGGACCGCATCAATGGCCTCCCCGTTCATCGGATATCTCCCCATTGGATTTTTTTCTTTGGGATCGTATAAAAGATATCGTGTATGCTTCGCCGCTCGACTTTTTCTCCACTAGAAATTCGAAACACCACTCAGCACGGATTTTTTAGAAGAATCCATAAATGTTTGGAAGTTGGGGGCAACAATTTCGAACATTTACTTTAGTTTAATTTCCAGTTTTGTTCTTCTACTCTTAGTGTAGTGTTTTGCAAATATTTTTTAATTAACTAAGGTATTTTAAATTTAAATCGGTTAACTTTTATTATTCTTTGTTCGCCATCGGCAGGTGAAAATTAAAAACCGTGAAAATTTTAGTTTTTTCAAGTTTCTACAAAAGTCGTTAATTTGAGATATATAATTAATTTAAAGGCTAGACTCTAATGGTAAAGAGAAAAATGGGGGTTGTCTTTTGAAAAAATTAAGTTTTCGAAGTTTTTAGATAGCGAAATTCTGCACAATTTTATGAACACCCTATATATAATTTAGTCAAGATTCTCACAGATTTTGAAAGCTGTGAGTGTTATTTGTCCAAACCCCAAAAATATTAGACCTGACTCACTTAAACTTAGAAATATAATTTTTTTAGTGGAGGGCTACAAAAATTTCGAAAATGTGAAATAATTGAAAAATGGTGGATTTTAGACATACTATATACAGTTATATTGAAACTTTGCGTAGATTCCAACACCATAGCATTCCGTTCAAAATAACTAAATTTGGGTCCACTTCCGGTATAACCGAAAGTTTCAGAAAACTGAAATTATTTTAAATGAAACGAGCATTTCGGATAACCCATAAAAGCAAATTTTCAGAACACTAGTCCCACTACTTTCCCATATGCATAGCGATTCAGCTCGTCGTATTTTTTCAATTATTATCTAAAATTCTAATCAACATTTAAATTCGAACAATTTTGGAGCTCCTAGTAGGTGGTTAACACATTTTTGGTAATTGAAATATTAGCAGAGCAAGTTAGTGGATTTTCAACTATCATGGCATTTTAAAGTTGGAAGATATGTTCCTAAAATAGTAGATGGAACAGTGGCATCGTCAAATTTTATATGAAATTATCGTTATCCAACTAACGCCGAAACACGTAAATTGCAAATTTTCTCCAGTCTTCATTTGGCAGGCTTCTAGGTTATGATAACAACCCGTCTATGATATTCCATTTCCAGTATGTTATTCGATTCCACTAAAATGTTATGACTTCATTACTACAATATCATTTTCGTTCAATAAACCAGAAGAAAACACTTTTAGTACTTAAATTATCATTATTATTAACACTTACTAAAGATACATTTTTTTAAAATTAATTTTTGTGGCTGAATTGAGTTTTTTTTCATTTTTTCAATCAAAATAGAATAATAGGGATCTGAAACACATCGATTTAGAATACATCTTCTAAGTGTTTTGAGGGATTGAAGGATTAAAAAATAAATAAAAATTTTATCTCCAGATTCCGGACTCACAGACAAACAAACAACGAAGCATAGTGAAGAAAGGAATGTAATGTTATTGATGTTACACATCAAGAGTGAATTTAGACTGAAGCTGCAAAAAATTGGTAATTTAGAACTAAGTTCTTGCTCAATAAATTTGGGCAATGTTTAGGTGCTTCCAAAACATTCCATTCTATAGCAAGATTATTCATTATTATTTATTTTTTGTAATTTGCAATAATAATTGCAAACTTATTCAATTTGCTCAATGAAAACAATAAACTTCATCATTAATTCATTAAATAAATATCTATGGGAATAATATTTTTGTTACAGCTGTGGAAGTAGCAAATTTCGTTTTATTAATTAAGATTATTCAACAAGTACCATACAAAAAAAATGGTCAAAATATCTGGTCTTTCACGCACCACCCTTTGTATTATATTGAAACATCAAGAATTGAATTCTTAGAGGATACTTTGGTACAGGAAATTGTCTAATATCCAGGAAGATTACAACAATTTTGTGAGACTCTGACTGACAAAATTAGTACTAATGCAAAATGTTTTTCACATATTTGTAAAAGATATTATAAATAGACACAATTACAACTATTACGCTGACGAGTGTTCCACGAAACACAGAATTATAAGAGGACACTATCTCTTATTCTTTCCTATTCATTTTAGTTGATGAATGTACTCCAAAATTCCCCGACCTAACGCTCCTGGATTCTGGAACTAAAATAGATGAAAAATGGAAATCCATGGATATCTAATTCATCATTAATCAACATTACAACATCTGATTTTTTTATATCATCATCAATTTGTCTCAATTTATTTTTTATGTGATACATTAAGAAACAATACCTCCTACAGTTTACCTTAAGGGGTGAGGACTTTTTTGCAAGCTGGACATTGAAGGAAGAAAGCTCGTTGACTATCATTATGACTGATAATTAGATCTGAATGAATGTTAACTCCAGTCTCTCAGGACGATGACATGATTCTCGAAACTTTCCACTCTTTATATATTTCATTTAATCTTAACATTTCTCAATACATCAAAAGGCCAAGAGAGAGGTTTCGTGGGTTTTTCGTGTTGAGCAAATTTTCAATTCATGGGTTTGTTTATTATTCAGTACCGGTGAACAAGAAACACCCTCATGTTTAGAGATAATAATGTATATAATTCTGGATCACCTTGTATATGAACAGTTTTCAGAATGCCGAAGCTAGTGCTAAATTCCAATTATGGAGTAACTGCAATTTTTGGTAAAATGCTACTGAAGTTTTACAATTCCCCCAAAGCCTTTATAAATACAGGCGTTTTTGTATGAATAACTGATAATTTTTAATATCGACCAACTCTACATAATCATTTAATATGTTTAATATCTAGGAGATTTTTACCTTTGGGCGCCTTATCGAATCGTGACTGAGCTGAAATCTTCATATTTTTATGGCTATCATTTCTTTTATGAAGATCTTAAGCAGGCTTTAATGAATTATTTTTAATAAGAAGATTATTAAATACACGATTACCTGCAGCTACGAATTCGTGAGTTGTTTTTTATCATGGAAGAATGTCTAGTCTACGATTTGTATTAGTATTGTCGTTTATCAAGTACTAAAACAAAAAATGAATAATATCGTTGTAATACGACAACAACAAATCTAACAAAAAATATGGAATATTGAAAAGAAGCCACAATATGCCCATCACATTACAAGGATGGCAAATACAGAAACATAGACTGGTAAGTAAAATTCAAAAATATGGTATAACATAACCTAGAACTTATTACAACAAAAAAGGGTATATATGAGACAAGTTTCTGGATTTCATTATAAAAGTGATTACTCAGTTCATTACACTCATAGAAGTAAACATTGGGAGCTACGACACAAAAATGATATTCATACATTCGCTTTGATAGAATGAAAAAAATTAGAAGAATTGAGGGTGACGATTAGCTCATTGGAATGATGAAATCCTCATAAACATAAACCAACAAGATGTTGTGTACGAAGTCTGGCAATTAAGTAATTAGACTGATTTGTTTGCGGTACTTCTGGTTACCTTGGAACAACGAAACTTCGACTACTTCTTACTCTGCTCTATTTTTTTTGCGTTTAATAGCTCTCTCTCTCAACCACAGTTGCCTACCGTCCTGGATTTCCTAAGACAGTTCCGATTTCCATTCGCTTGTCCTGTGCTACGCTTTGTCCACCTCCAGGACACGTATTCTGTCGATTTTGTGAGTTAAGCTTAAAAAATGTAACAGGAGAATTGATTCTTTGCTACTAAATCGAAATCGTTTTCAACAATCTGCTCTCATGAGGGGGAGTTTGCAGGAATTCATAGAGGAAGCCGAAATACAATGACAAGAGTTTTTATCAAACATCTAATAATCAAGTGATTGTCATTAGGTCCAGCGCTTAAGAAGATTTTGAAATTTTACTTTGCTCTTGTTTCGTATTTTCTCTGTTTGGGAGATGATTACCCAAATGCGTTGAAACATCTGCCGGTCATAAAAGATTTGGACCAAGATCAACCAGAAACATTTGATCCCTCGAAACCGGTGATTATCTTCATGGTAAAACCAAATAGAATTTACAACCATGAAACGTTCGAAAGAACAAATGATTAGTGGCTTCTATCTGAGAATGGCTACAGTCTCCAATACCCAATTTATCTATATCTATATCGAATGCAGTCTAAAAGCTGCCACCACACTGGGCATTGAGAAAAAAATCATTTTTCGCTAGGGCCGAAGAAGCAATTTGGACGCGCTAAGAACCATTGTGACCTGCGTACTGAGTTTCTTTCTTTCTACCACTTATGTCGAGAGGGTATTTGTCACGTGCAGCTCAGATGGACGAAGTCCAGATACCACTGCATCCTAGATATGATAAGAGCGTGGATTTAGTATCCCGGATTTCTGTCGGTTCTCAACTGTGTGATCGTAAAGGAGCAGAATCTCTAGCAATGAGTCGAGATCAAATTTTTCATGTGATTGGGTGATTATATGAGTGAAACGGTAAAGATTTAAAAAAGTAAATGATGTTATTCATATACTGTCAAAATCGTCAGTAAATGGTTCAAAAGATAAGAGAAGAACTGAATAGCGAAGCTGCCAAGCAGATTTCACGATAAGAAAGCTTTGTCCAGAACCTTTCTAAAGAACGGAAACAATATCGAATGTCAATATAAGAAGACAGTGGGTAGCAAATAGGCCAGCCGCAGAGTGGAAGGTTGCCAATTGTAAAACACTCAATAATATATTCTAAAAAAAGATTGCGTGGATCCAATTTCTGCGGATTGGAACTGTAGGTGCTGTAAATATCAAGTAAAGTCGTTCACATATTACCTATAAATGTAATGAAATTCTGCTTATTTGAGTGTCAAATAAATAATCCGTGATGCCGTAAAGCACAATACTAAGTGAAATCGCTGCCGTGTTTGCCAGTCCAGAACACGGCGGTTCCATAGTTGGATGATGAGGGAAAGGCCTATAAAGGATCAGGGAACACTGCCCTCCGAACCAAAACTGGTGAAATTATTATATATTTAAAAAAACTTATGGCTTTTATTGCTATGCCTCTGATAAAACGCATCGTTAATAAACATGTAATATCTATCTCAATCACAATTTACACGATGAAATTGTCTCATGATATTGATAACAAACAAAACAAAAAAATCATGATCTTATTGAACTATGTTTAAGTTATCAGAATGTTAATATTCTGAATGTTTAAGGGGAAGCTCTATGGGAATTTTTTGAGACTTTTGTAAAAATATTCCACTGATATTCTGTCAAGTGGGTAAAATTCAGCTTAACCCCATCAAAGTCCTTTATTGATTATGCTACTATGTTCAAATGGTCCCTACTAATCACAAAATAATTTAGTAATACTATAATTGATGTTCAATTAAAAAAAAAATATTTCCATTGAAATTTCATATTATCTACTGCTAATATCATTGTGATTTTCATATATGTTATACTCGTAGTTAACAACCCGTGCGAAAAGTAATTATCACTTTTTCCCATAGATGTATTATTTGGGATAATTTCTCATGATTTGAAGGGCATTCAAACCAACTACTTTGCCCTGGTATAACCGATTAAGATGTCCTTCTTCATTTCTATACCGGTGGTCGACCAGTGGCTACTGTCTCTCAAGGCACAACAGGTACTTCTCCCACGCTTTTGTGTCAACTCACAATGTGACACTAACCCTTTTACAGCCCTTTTTATAAATTCGTCCTTGACCTTCAAACCAATAGTGTAATACTGACCGAGTAAACATTTTATAGTACAGTAATATAAAGAAATATGAAACAAAAAATGAGACAAAAAAGGCAATAAAATACTGAGGTAAATATTTCTAGTGAAATATTCTATTTTCAATAATCTTGTACAAAGAATCCCATAACAATGGTTGGTAAAAATGTTTTTGGTGCTCCTTACCTCTCAATAGAGAATGGTTTAAAGAAATAGGAATCACATATATATATATTTTTTTTTTGGAGAAAAAAACTTTTTGTTAGAAAAATAAATCATTGCTTTAATAATTAGAACACTGAAAACATGAGGCAATTTGATTGCATTGTTTATATATCATTTCAATTCGTACTTTTTCCCTTTCTATATTTTCTAATGGAGCTTCGCAACGAATCATCAAACCGGCAAGCGTGCTTGGAAACTTTCACTGTGTTCGTCAGATACCGCTTCAAGATTTTCAGAAAAGAAATCTAAGTAAGAATCTAACAAAATTTCAAGCAACAGAGTGCATTTTCAAGACAGAATTTCTTGGATGATTTCCTTGTAGTTTTCAGTTTTCCTATTTTTAAAAAAATAATGACAGACTTCTACAAAAGCGGTCGAGGCCTCTTTTCCAGCTTCAGCGAGATAAATTGAAAAATTTCAGTTTTTCATAAGCCAAAAGAAGTTTTGAAAGTTTTTTCCATTATTATTCATTGCTTTCAGAAAACGGTTGTTAGACCAAGAATTATTTGGATTGGTAAAAATTTTTTCGCTTCGAACAAGAGCTTTTTCATTCACATATTTAGCTTCAGGCACCAAATTTGCTCTTTGTGGTCGATTTTTATTCACATAGTTTTCATCTCTTGCCCGGGAAATATCCAAATCGAAATATAAGTATTCAATTTTCCAAAAACAGCTTCATAGTGCCATAATCTTCTTTCATATTTGTTACCAGGGGTACAGATGGATATTGACGGCATTGTGTACTAATTTTCGATTAATGACTAAAAAGTGCCTTCAAAGGAAACCATATTTTATAGAAGTAATTTAACATCATTACAAATTACCAAATCATCCTCTTACGTGAAGTTTTCTTATGGATTACGAAAATACTGGATCCTTGTATTGTCATTTGGCAAGACCCAAATCCCAAATGATATCTTTCTAATTAGATTGAGCTAAATTCAGCTCCATTTCTGTCAAATATTGCCAAACACTTGATGGAAACATCTTCACGACGCTGGTTTTATTCTATTGTGAGCAAACGCGGCAACCATCTTGTGCACAGCTTTCTCATGTCTAAATTTTTAGTTTATATGCGATGTTCCAATTTTTTTCAAATGTCTACTATGTCTGGTAGCTCGCGTACTCTCAGTCAGCAATCATTCAGTACCGTTTTGTGGATTTTCTTCAACATTTCTGGAGTCGTCACCTCATTTGGTCTTCTGGACTTCGCAGGTCGTACGGACTCGTTTAAACTCTGCTCCAACTGATGATAACAAAAGAGAAGTCGCACCCAGAGTAGAATCTAGTTCATATTTCATATTGGTTTATTGAAATTGAAAGTATTGTATCACATACCTATGACTAATTTTTTTTCGTATTTACAAATTCACTGAAAACGTTCACTATTGATAGCTGCCAAACAAATACTAAATAACGTGGTGTCTTCAAACTTGTAACATATGTTGTATATATTGTATACTTTCTAATACAGTGGTATTATCCAAGCAACTACCGCCATCTTTAGGTCAGGCCAAGTACTTCTAGGACCATCATCGTACCTCCATTTAATTGGGTCCATAACTTTTTTTCAGCAGCTTGAACTCGAAATAACATCGATTGTGTTGTTTTTGATATTTAATATTTCTGTTTAACAAACACAAAGTTGGTACATGTACACCAGAGGTAAGTACAAAGTATTTTGCATATTGCGCTAGAAACTACTTAACAACATTTGGCAATAAAAGTGGATTCATTTCGACATAATTGAAAGATTTTATCTATCTACATATCTCACAGCTATTTAGTGATGAAATAGAGTAACGAAATGACCTGGACTATATACAGGACTGTATATAACACTGTTACTGGCCGGTATGAAAGATTACTCTCACCATACTACTGTTCTAAAAAAGATTTATCGTTGAAAACTATGTTAATGTTGTTGATGTCACCTTAAGAGTTTTATCTTATTAAAGAAAGCTTGCTCCCCTAAAGAAAATATGATTGATGTGACTTTGATGACAACAACTCCAGTTATGGATTGAACCACAAACTCATTGAATAATGAATTAATGAAGGTATGTATCAAACTAATCTGAAACAAATATAAGTTAGATGAATTTATTGAAGAAAATTTAATGATTTTATTCTATCTAAATTATTGAAATACAAATTAAAAATCTTGATGGAAACAATCTAGATAATAACATATATTTCTTATTTCTTAAGCCTCATGTTTCTCAATCATCTTCATTTTAGGTCTCTTTTGATTCAAAATTAGTTTTGTTTTCATATTTTTTGAAGACAGATGAAAATTTGACAATTTGCGTATTCAAGTTGATCAATAGATGACCTAAATCATGGATATCAAAATAAAAATAAAACTAAAATAACAATTTAATTTAATATAAGAAAAATTAGTTTTTATTTAGTTTTTATATTTTAAAAATATGTAGCATCTCTCAGTCAAATTATTCGTAGTTGTACTAACATTTACAAAATGAAGTTGTGCAGTTTACTCAAATTACTTTTCTATTATTGATAGCTTTCTTGTTCTTATGAATGTTCCATTTCAAAAATTTTGAATCTTTATATTGGAATTTATGTTTTTTTGATATTTTGTGGTTCGTTTAATTTTTCCATCGTATTGATGACCTTTTCGTCTATGTTTTAAGTACTGAGATGTCTGACCTATGAAATGATTCGATAGTCGTTGGGAAAGTCCTTGTACATGTGGTAAATAAAAATGTTTTAGATTGTTTGTGAACAATTCACGCTTTGTTTAATTAAACACCTTGTTTGTTGGCATGAATTACTAATTATATTATCTAAACTGTTTGACGAATATAATTCTGGTTTTTATCAACCTTGTCCTCACGTCAGTTCAATTTAGTTCATATTGATCTTTCTGATTTTCGAGGTTAATAACCACCACAAGCCATGGCTAGCAAAACTGTGGTCGCATGAAAAATAAGACAAACGAGGAAACAATTGCCATAAGGAACAAAACACAAAAAATATAAGTTTACTCAATGAAGCAAAAATGGCTACAATTCATAGGAGGTATTGAATATCTTTAATTTGGATCTCTGGATTTTGGATGATAAATCAAGGAAATACAAAATTTAATAAAAATCATATGTCTTATAGAGGCATTTTGTATAGGAACAACAAAAAATTATACATCAAATTAATATCTCATATTTAACTTGAAAAGTTTTCTGTTTATACCTGAAGGGAATATTTTGCAAAATATTCAAATGAGAAAAATACAAAATGGCACCAGAGGTTTTCAAAGTTAATTTGGTTACTGTTCCTTATTTTTCTGGTTTACAATAGTTCTTGTCGAAATGAAACGATCAAGCCACATGTTTTAACTGAGGGCTTAATTTTTACAGTTAGGGCGTGTAGAACTAGAAGCTTGACTTTGAATGCTATCCGATGACTTTTCGACAAAGGTAGCCATAGAGTTCAATTTTAAAGTTATTGTAGATGAAACACTTATGGTTGGACATTATATTATATATGTTTAGTTATGTAATGTTGTGAACTTCTAGTTTCAAGTTTCATCTTCAGATCCTTAATTTTCTCCTTCAATCTCTTCCTCCATCTTAAATTTATATTATCATTAATTGGATTATTTCCTTACCAATATCCTGTTTGCATTTTTCCTCTTATAGTCAGATCCCCATGTATTTATCAATCTGTTTATCATCATTATGAGAACTACAATAAATGCACAAGCTGAATTGTTCAATTCTTGCCTATTTTTTGTTAGATACTGTGAGAAACATCTCTGATATTCATATGTGATCATAATAACAAATTATTGTTTTTTGGAACGATAATCATAAGATTAATTAAACATCGTCGTTGATAAAATGTATCAAGTTTCCGAATATAAAATATATTTTAGAATATGGAATTGTTTTTATCAATTCTACTCTGCATTGTTTTGTATTGTAAAATTGATGTTAATTGTGATTGTGTACTTTCAAATGATGAAATATGTATTAAAGCAGACGCAATTTGAGACTTATTACAATAATCACGTTGTATTTGACCTATTAATCAATATAATTTTTACCTGTCTTTAAAAAAGGTTGCATATTTTTTGTTATAGTTCGATAAAAGTTGACTCAATTGCAACGACATTTGTTTATTTAAAAATATAGTCTAACTGATGTGATAACTACGGAGTAAAATAAGATAGACTGAAAGTATATATTGGAAATATCTAAAGCCGGAAAAGACTTTTTCTGGTCTTAAATCAACTATACAAGACATAGAATATCACTCATAACTGAATAGAATGACGTTTCTGCAAATCTGAACATTAAAATGAAAAAAATACCTGCGGTGGCCCACTATTAGTACTTTTGACAATCATGGAATAAATCACAACAATAAGGGAGATGTCATTTCGGTTCACGATCTCAAGAACCTCAAAGGGTTTCAAAAATATGAATGTATATATTGGAAACCATGAGAAAATAAATCATTGTATACGGGGTATTGTTGTCAAATAATACATGGAACTTATTGTGTTAGAATCTTTACAAATATCCGATAAAATATAATCCTTAGATTGGGTATTATGAATGTTCAAGTGGTAAATATTTGAAGATTTTGATCTAAAGGAAACTAATATTTTTTCACGTATGCATAAAGACGTTATCTCAAAGTTTGGATTGTAAACGAAACAACCCAATTACAGGTACGCCACATAAAGATTTGAGACTTATAGAGACCATTGGATAATATTTATTTTAGCTTGAACAATAATTTTCCTCCAAACTAATATTTGGAAATCATAATATTATTCGATATTCTCTAAATATCAGGTGGGTTAAAGATACCAACCAATCTATAGTAGTACACTTGAAAATTATATAATAACTCATTTTTATTTGTTCGCATGTTACAAATTGAAACCAAATTTGATGAATGAATATTTTTCAACAATAGCGGTCTTCCAATAAATTCTCAAAAGTTGTTTCACGTATGTCTTTTTCATTTGTATTGAGGCTTTTCTGTTTCAAAATTAATTTTTTCAATAATTTTTGAAAGATATATAAAATTGACGTTTCGACTTTTCTCTAAGACTTTATTATTCTAATATTGCCATTTCTAGTTTCAATGTCTACTTTTGTCGCCTCCAAGCTAACTAGTCCCTTCTAGACCAAAAAGCGAGATCTACCCCTTTTCAGGAGTGGGAAATTTGTCACCCAAAATAACCCTAGAAATTGAAAGATGAACAAATTTTAAGTGAAAAATATCATATAAAGTTTTGTCACCAGATTAATATTTTTTGAGTTATTCGCAATTGAAAACGATTTTTCGACGAAAAAAACGCATTTTTCAATAGTCATTCACGTATGACTCTGTAATGATGCATTTTATAGACAAAAGTGTAATAAACAAAAATGAAGCTTATAAAAAACCAAAGAAATTTAGCTATATTCTAAGATCTTCATGTTTTAGCTAAAGCAAGTTATGGAGACTTGAATAGCTTTTGTTGTTTTACGTAATTGAGAATTTAACCTCAAATAACGTGAAAAGGGCACACTTTCTAACAAAAAGTCATAAAATACTTTTTAAAGACCTTAAAAAGACCCTTACGACAGATAAAAGTCGTTTCGACTGAAATTTCAGTGAGATATGATGTAAAATAGTTAAAGCTAAGAAAAGTTGCACTAAAACTAATGCCATATCATTGAAAATCAAAATTAAACTCATTTCTTGTATCAAATACATTATTTGGATGTTATTCACGACATCTGAAAGTTTGACTGATTATAAATGCATAATTTTGAGAAAAATGAGCATTAAATAATACTTTTTTTTGATTTAAAAAAAGAATTTTTGTTCATTTTTTCTCCATAATTATAAAATGTACAAAAACAAATATACAGTCAAATCAAAGCATTTTTTATGACGATTATTTTGCTCCTTTTAATTTTTCTATAGCTTGTTAATTGACGGAGTTATAACCAAATTAATCTGTAACTATAGTGCGAGGATTGCTTCAAAATATATAAACGAAAAACATTTGAATTGAAAAAAAGTAGGAAAAACTATAATATTGGTATTTTTCGATAAGGGGTGGTTTTCACCCCTTAAAAACAATTTGCATACTTTGCGATCATGTAGATCTTGATATAGATGAGCTTGATTCTAAATTTTCAGGAAAAAACGGGAGTTCAATTAAAGAATTCGAATTTTTGACACCATTTTGAGCTTGAATGCCTGCACTATTCGGTGTGTTTATTTGATGTTGGCACAGATTCTTTTTTACTAAAATCGCTGTGCCGCCGGAGCTCAAATCAATTTTTGGTGAGCACTCGAGCAACAGTTATTAATTATGAACCAGACGGAGTGGGAGAAATATTCTTTTATCATTTTTTTGAGAAGAGAAACTTGGACTCTTATATGTAATTTTGGCAAAGAAATGCCAGTAAAAACAAAAGCAACTCTCGCAACTCAGTTTTTCGTACCGTAAAAAGTTGAGAGATCTAATTTAATACCAAGTCGGTTGATTTATTCAGTCCCTACTCAAGAGACCTCCTGTTTTAAATTATTACGTAATTAGTTCATCTAACGACATTTTATAGTGATCAGATAATATTAATAATCTTTTATATTTAAATAAAATAGATTCACTTTGCCATCGCATAAAAGACAAGAAAACATACAAAAATTGGTTAGGAATGAATAAATAAACATTTGGAAAACTCTTGCACTTTGCGTTGCATCATTTCAAGCGGTATTTAAAGAAAAGTAGGTTGACACATTCATAAATATTTTTTTCTGTGTATAATCGAGGCATTGTAATTGCGGTATTCATTTTATTTGTATTCTTTATTATGAAATGAAAAGTTCCAATTTAATAATTCATATAATCAAATTTCAACTACTCGCTTCTACAGTTTTTTTTTAATTCTTAGGTGTGAAAAATAGAGAGGCATGAAACACGATCTGGTCATTAATTTATGACCAAAAAAAATGAAAATTATGTCCGGGAGTCGTTGGAATTGTTTAAGTGCTTTGTTTCATTTAGAGACGACACGCTGTTACAGTGGCGGTATCAAAAACCTATCACAGAGAATCATGAATAAAATACAAATTTGTTACGTGTAAAACGGTTGAGAAAGAGTCGCTCTTGCATTCATATCACCGGGAATTATTATTAATACGTTCAGAGACGTACGACGCCTTTGGACATTTATAATAAATATGGAAAGTTTTTATACGTTTTATAAGACTATTTGTTATCAAAATTACACAACATCCAATGCAATATTTTATCAAAACGTTAGATATTTTCACGATAATGAAATGACTAATTCATAGTCAAAATCTATGGGTCTAGAGATTTATGAATATCAATATTTTTATTTCTAATACAAATACACATGGATTATTTATATTTTTAGTATTCAAGATATTAAGCATATTATTTAGGACAGTAAAAGTGATGCTGTACAGAAATTCAAGGGGTGGAAAAAGAATTCTTCTTCTTCTTCTTGTATGTTAATTTTAAAACCTGTTTCTTCTTCAGTTTCCGCTTCCTGGATCCTGATTGTCACACCATCTATTACTCGGTTGACCAACACTTTCTCTGGCCAGGTTTATGCTCAAAGCTCCAGCAGTAAACGAAAAAAGAATTGAATTCCAAAATATTATCAGATCAGCGAAAGCTGCTGTGACGATCAACAAGCATCGATTTATGGTGATAAAGCACCATCTCGAATCACCATGTTTCGCAGGTTTTACGAATTCAACTGTGGTCGTACTTTGCTACAGGTCTTCAAAAATTTGTTGTGCCAGACAGAGAATATCGAAGCTGCAACAGTCCCACTCGCTTACCGTCAATATTGCTTGCAATAATTCAACAATCGCTCAAAAACAAACTCGTGTAGATTGGTGCAATGTAATAATGAAAAAATTCAATCGCGTTACCCCAAAGATGTTTATGAGATCGTGTCAAGCGACGAATCATGAATCTATGCATATTAACTTGAAACTAAACAACAATTGAAAAGCTAAATCCAATAAAAGTATTTAGCGCACGAAGCACTTCGAGGCAAGTTTTTTCAAAATAACTAATATGTCCATTAGACAAGTCTATTTTGAATAATACCTCAGTATTTGTTTCCCAGAAGGATGCGAAAAAATGAGGGAAATCAATCGCAGGAGACGAATAATTCTCCACCACAACATTTTTAAACAGTCAAAACATCGAATTGATGGGTAATCCGTCATGTTTGGCACCTATGATCTCATCTTATTCCTGCAGATCAAAGATAAATTGTGAGGTCAAAGTTTTTCTACACCTTTCTAATTGATTCAAATGCATGACAAAGTGTATTGATTTCAATGGAGAAAATTTGTAAAAACAACATAGCCATATCCAATGCAATATTTGTTTTTACTTGTCCCTCTCCAAACTTAAGTAGCAGCCCTCGTATTAATCTAACAGTGCTGTACTGCTGCAAACTATATATTTTATCGAAAGAGGTTTCAAATATTCTGGAGGTGGAGAAGAAGTGAATATTGAGAAAAATTTCGAGGCACGAGTTAAATGGCTGGGATACGTCTCCCAAAAGACTAATTATTGAATACAACAAAAAGTTATTGAGATCAGGAAGAAAGAGAAAGAAGGGAAGTTCAAATAAGAAATCAGTTAGCGCCGAAACAGCCTTCTTTTGAGTATAAATTTAAATATAGTGTTGAGATTATGAACAAGAACTACTTTTTGTCCTCAATTTAGTATAAAAATGGAAATCAACCATTGAATATGACAAGTAGTTGTGTACCGATTTCCGAAGTTTCAACGTTTCATCGTTAAATGCTGTTCATAAATGTTCATAAATATTCTATTAAAATTTGTGTTCATATATGGTGAAATTTCATCGAATTTTGTAGCTGGAACAAGGTTTTAAGGTCTTAAGTCAAAATTCTTTAGAACCTAGAAGACAGAGATTATGACTCAGACAGGCCAGAATAGGCTTTTTGAACCTTCATTAAGCATGTGAGTACAGAAATTTCTCTCCCATCAATTACATGCTGAAACGGTTGTAAATTCTGGAAAGAAATTTTGAATATTATTTACCTAGATAAATTAAAGCTACCCGAAAGGACTTTTGCCACCAAGTGGTCATCTTTATGGACCCTCCATCAGAATTTGGAACAGGCGCCTACTATTTGTCAGTCTACTGTATAACGAAATAGTTATAATATTATGCTATTGGCTATTATTTCATTTCATAAGAAAAACTGTGTATTCATTTTTCATTTTCTGTAGTTTCTTCTATTCTTCTTCTATGTAATCAAAAGTGATTTAGTAACTTTAAGAATTAACTTTGAATTACCACTTACTACAACTTAGTTTCTTGACGTCTCATAATACTTATTGCACATTTTCTGGTCTCAATGTTGCCTTTGTCGAAAATGGAAAATTTGTTGTAAGGTGGGGCTACTTGAAAATGCACATAAAATGTTTTCTTGGAATGTTTCACCAGATATTTTCTGTTTTTTAAAAAATTCCATGAGAGACCGAAGGATAGACAATGCAATTGAGACTGCTGGTGCAGTGGTAGCAGGAAACGAAACTTAAAGAACTACTTGTTATGAATTTATTGAATTGTCTCTGTCCAAGGGCGATAAATTAGTTAACGAAACAAGCTTCAGACAGCTTAATTGTAAAAGTTGTAGTAATGAACAGTATATTTAGTGTGAATACTCCCAATTGTTCCGGAAATTTTAACTTAATACAAATTACTTCAGATGCGTTAGAATAAATAAAAATTTCAATTAAACGACTCATTTATTAAAAAAATTGAACTATTGGACTCGTGATCTTCTCATCAATTCACTAGTTATATACTTTTTATAAGCCTTCTTAAAATACGTTTGCACGGCCTTTGACATACGGCGTATAAATTTGTGAAGCGTAGTTTATGATACGATATAAATTGTCTATGGTATAGGGGACATGCTGAGATCTACCAGCAACAACATTTTTGCTTGAAAGATAAAGAAAACTGATATTTATAATCATTTTTATAAATCCTGACTAGCATTTATCATATCAGCGATGCGGGAAGAAATACGCTGAATAGTTTTGAGTCTAGAAGATACGATAAGAATTGAAATAATAGATTGTCATGATGACCAACATAAAATGGGCATATCAGGAGTGAACTAAGTATATGAAGTAGCTTAAGAATGTTCAGTGGTTGTATTTTCCTACAATAAGAGGCACAATTTTCTGTGCCATTATTCGAGCAGTTGTCAATTGCCTAACAGGGAATAGCTAGCACAACCAGACGTAGACGATGAGGAAACTTCTGCTTGTGTTATGTTCAGATCTTTTTTAGAGAAAGTATTTGTATTTTAAAAATGTGAACTGTGTGCGTTAGTCCAGCCCTATAAGTGCTGGGGGACAAAATAAGAATAAATATATTTTTTCCTTCGATTTATTTCCAATTTCTTTAATTTTACATAGTTCATAACTTTTTGTTACTAAATGCTGGTCTTAGGTATGTTTTAATTGAAAAACGGTTTTTATAACAGATGATAACATTCTATGTTTTGATCTATTTCGGTCTAATTATGAAAATATAATTTGAGATTGACACTTAACATAATCTCATTAATCAATAGCCCACTATTCCAATGAACATCAAAATAAATTTCGATGTTGTTTGATTAGTTTTTATATCTCTATAAAAATCAATTTAAATCATTCATACATACATTGAAATTTAAAAAAAATATGTTGTAATCAAATTGATCAGGACTTTTTTATAATTAACTTTCTCCTTTCTGTGTATGCTAACCATTTAAACAAATTCTTTTTTTCGTATATGACTATCTTGAAAATTCTTATGGTTGATTGTATATTTTTTGATATTACAGGGTTTATTAATTATTTTATATATAATCCATTCATCTATCGTATTTTATACTTGATAATAATATTCCTTCTTTTGTCTTAAATAGTTTGAAATTTTATTTTATTGTAATATTTCGATACTGTATTATGTCCTTATAGTACTGGTTCATCCTTCTCTTGAATATGTTTTTCATCATTCTTTCAGGATAATAATCCTAATAATAAATATATAATAATAATAATAATAATAATACCTATTCATCTGAATTTTACATCTGATAGTTGTATAGCTTGATCAGTTAAACTTGAAATTACACATCTTTTTTGTGACATAGATAATCAGGACCGAATTGGTTTTTCAAGTCATTTTATTTTGATCATTCTGTTGATGTAGAGTATTGTGTGAATATTGCGTAATATAAAAACGGTCCTACTGAACACACCACCACTACACCTACACTCCAAAGACACTGTCTAATACGTGTTTCGATAACCAAGTTATCGTCTTCAGAGACTGAAGGTAAACATAGTGTTTCGTATGAATATCACCAACGGCTTCAGAAATTCCAGCTTAGTTGGTACTGTTGGTACTTTTACTGCTGAAATTACTAGTCACTAGGGTTTTCTAAAGAGTAGACTTTAGGATTTAAGAATTTCCATTTTAGTTAAGTTAAGTTAGGTTAGGTTAGGTTTGTGATGATCACGATCAGATAGTGATAACAGAAAAATACTCTACTTGTATGTTTTTTTCACAAAAAAATTTTGTTTTCAATGATAATTTTTGACTTATGTTTTCAATATAATTTCCTAAATAGAAGTAATGCCGTGATCTACATGACAAAAAATAATGAAATATTCGCGTTAGCTTGTTGCATGTTGAACGAAGCTTGAGACAGTTTCCTTAATGAAATTAATGAAAGTACAAATATTGAAAATAATTCAGATGATTTATGTGAGTTTGATTTGCCCGATTCTGCCAATTCGTCAACTCAACCTATTGTTTAATATGGGTGAGATTTGGGGGTGAAGTTGATTCATCCCTCTGGAATATAACTTGATTCTATGTGGAAAATGAATATCAAAAAGTTTAAATGGAAAAGTTCTATATTAGACTAAAAGAATTTTGAAGGTATTGATATATTTTTTAGTTTGCGAATTCAACAATTAGACAACTTGCCTCATACAAATATCGAAAAGCTTTTTCTGGAAAATACATATATATTCGTTTCCTTTTTTATTGCAAAACAAACAAATTTCCAAGAAATAAGGAGACAGTGTATAATAAAATACATATTTAAAGGGACAAAGAAATTTAATTAGTTCATTTATTCAATATTTTGAATATATATTAACATGTTTCGATCTTAAGATCATTAAGAATAAAATATATTATTATTGTTACTATTTCATCTTTTCACGAGTAAGAATCTTTTTTTAATAGGAGATGGCCACCGAGACCCCTTACTGCACATGAGACTTCACTTGCACGTGCCTATAAGCTCATTTATGCGCGTTTTCTATTTCCATCGTCTTATATAAGTGTTGGTTATTCCCTGATGATAATTAAGCTAAGAATAATACAAAGTATCGGTAGGTTATAGCCATAGCCAATTTTTGCTTCATCGACATTGTCGTTTGCTAAGCAAAACAGTCTCTTTCAGTGATTATTCGCTTACTCTTTTTTCTTAATGTTCACTATTTTTTCTATTTCGTGGTTTGTTTTCTGTTAGATGCTCTTTTTTTAGATGCACCCGAATGTACGAGGGTCGTTTTTTTCAACCTCCGATCGCTCCGTGCAGACACTACGCAGGCAGAAGGAAACGAGCATGCACTGTAAGCGACTGCAAACCTCTCGCGTTACACACTTCGCCATTGTTGATATTCAGGCGTCAGTTGGCGTTGTGTTACAGCCATGTAAACATGTCCGCCATTATTGATGTTTCCGCCAAGTGTGAATTGCAAAGTGTGATTCGTTTTCTACAGGCTGAAGTCCATAGTGCTGCAGAAATCCATCGGATAAGGAAAAACTTAATGAGTCATGATGTTGTATGTGAAGTTTGAAGATAGCCGGAATGATGTGCATGATGAAGAGGTCCGAGGACACAAATCTGTCGTTTCAGATGACCTGGCAAAAACAGATGATAGAATGGTTAAAGAACACCACAAATTCACCATTACTGCTTTCATCTTTTTCCCAAAATGATAACGTGGCTTGGTGGGAATCGCTCTCAAACCAATGAGGATTTTTAAACCAACGTCAAGGACTACTTGAATTCATTAACGGCAATTTTCTTTGAAGAGGGTATTGAAAAGCTTGTCCACAGATATGTCTTGTCTTTTATTTATAGCCTATCGGACATTGAAAAAAAAACACGGCCCTCGTATTATCTCATATTATATTCAATGACATCAATTCATATCAAAACAATATGAGATAACTTTTAATCAAAATTTTCTACCTGCTTCGGAGAATCATACATTTCTTTCTGATTCATACAAAAATCGGTATTAAAAAAATCGGTCAAATTTACTTTTTCAAATTTATTATGAAACTCAACGGAAGCCTAACTCTTGCATTGAGGCATCATTAAAGATTATGAGATTATATCTGTCATAATCTTGATATTAGTCTTATTTAATTTGATTCTCTCTGGTAGCGAAGCGCGATATTATGTTAAAAAATCGTAACGGAATTTTTTTCTAATCCCTAGACAATGTAATAAATTTTAGCCCATTAGAAGATTTTTTATAATCCTATAATAGTTCGTAGATTTATTGTATTGTGAAGATTTCATGAAGTGGCATTAGATTTTTATTATTTAAAATTTATTAGTTGTAAATTCGAATGGAAATTCGATTACAGTGAGCTTAACGTTATCTACCTTCTTTCTACTTATGTTAAATCACTTCATTTTGGATGAAAGATAGTCGAAACTGAAATTCCATTCCAAATATATTCCACGAGTAATCCACAGCATAATATATTGAAAAAAAATATATACATCCTGGAAATAACGACATAATCCCATGTTCTCTTGAACCATTTAATGATTTGAACATCTTATCAATTTTTCAAACTAAAGATTGATTTCCTGAGAATACAATTGGTTTTATGGCGTCCTCAGTTACTTCGCTTTCTGCTATATACAGAGGTAAGTAGAAAGGGTTTATTAAGAACACCCTGTGCTCTCAGACTTCGATAGACAAGTATGTTTACCAACACTCAGATCGAGTCTCATCTTGTCTGAACATTTCATCTTCATCATTCATGCCGATATCTGAATTTTAAGAGAATTTACAGCACACTATATGGTATCATATTTTTGTTTTTAAATCAATTCACAATCTCTTACAAGTAGATCAACAAGTGAATTTTAGATAGATACAAAAAAAAATTGTGGGATATACGCTCTAGTTATCCAGTGAATAATACGTCACCAACAATGTTCATATGAAATGAATCCAAAATTTCTCTTAAATCAATAGAAATAACCGTTTTGACTAATATTCCAAAGATCGGTCTTTGACGTATTAGTGATTAAATAAATCAATCGATATACCAGGTGAATACGAGGATAGTCCCAAAAGTACCTGGCCTGAGATGGCGGTAGTTGCTTGAAAACCACCGTATTAGAACCACTGTATTAGAAAGTACACAATCTATACAGCATATTTTTTGAAGATGCCACGTTGTTTATTATTCGTTTGGCAGCCATCAATAATGGATATTTTGAACGAATTTGTAAACATGGAAAAGAATTGGTCATCGTTTTGTAATACAATACTTTTATTTGAAAGGCATTAGCTCAACCAATATAGAAACTGAACTAGATTCTACTCTGGATGAGACTGCTTCTCCGTTATCAACTGTAAAAGATTGGGTAGCAGAGTTTAAACGAGGCCGCACGACCAGCGAAAACCAGCATCGCTATAGTCGACCAAATGAGGTGACGACTCCAGAAATGTTGAAGAAAATCCATAAAGCGGCACTGGATGATCATCGACTGGAATTGCGTGAACCAGCAGACATAGTAGTGTGGTACATCGCATATTAACTGACGATGTGGACGTGAGAAAGCTATGTGCAAGATAGGTGCCACGTTTGCTCACAATTTATTAAAAACGGCGTCGTGAAGATGTTTTTATCGAGTGTTTGCCAATGTTTCATAGGAATAAAGCCGACTTTTTGCGCCTAACCTAACCAAATGTGGGTCCATCACTTCACACCAAAAGAAGAATCAAAACAATGGACTGAAAAGGGAGAACCGGCTCCAAACAAGGCAAAGACATGGCTTTGTTTTTTTGGGATGTCATGGGATAATTTTCATTTACATTGAGTATTATGCGAACTTATAGTAACGTGCCTCCAATAAAGCTTCCATTCTTAGTGTCGCGCAATCACATAAATTGTTCAAAGATTATCTCGAGATGTACGGAACTCTTTTAAAATCAAGTAAGGGGAGAAAAAAAGGACAACCAGTATAAACTGAAATTGAAGTTATTTCTAGAAAAGGTCAAAAAAATTAGTTATTTGATATTGCAGCTTGCAAGTGCAAGCGCAAATATTCTTCTACATGGACTACTCGAAAAGTGCCTAAAGAAGAACAAATGTTTCTTATCGAACAATGAGAGAACTGGGAGAACAATGGTCATGGGTACATTTGATATTGTAGCTACCAGGAAAAAACAGGAACAAAGAAAGGAGAAGGACGGTTATTAACCATAACGAATCAAATTCAACAATGAAAAATGAAGTGAACGATATATTGGAAAATGAAAATGATGAAAAAGTGGTTGTAGTGACTAATGAAAATGTAATGATGTTGATTATTAGAAATTACAACTAAAAAGACTGAACCTATGAGTTCCGAGGAATAAAAAGTCAAATGAGATTATTATTGCCCTTAGTTGCATTAGCTTGTGAAAGAAACGGAGTACCTGACAGAATTATTTCTCCAACAGATACAACAACGGTGATAGACAGAATGAAAGAACGAAGTGAAAGAAATGTTTTTAGACGATTTTCTATTACTAATGACAACATGTTTTCACTATGCCATATGATTTAGCAAAACCTTCAAATCTTTATTTGTTGGGAACAACACGTGTGACCGTAACTATTGAATCACTAAGCTTGGAATCCACATGCGTGTTCCTAACGTGAGTTTATTTTACTAAACTTAGCACAGCAATATGAGCAGACAGAAAAATAAGAAGCGGAAAATTAAGTGCTATTAAAATGCTAATTGAGTGTCACATTCACATTCTTCGAAAAAAGGTTACTTCATACGCTTATTACATAAATAACTTCTTCTGAGTTTTGTTAAGAAAATTCTTTTTCGTGATGTCTCCGTAAAATTCATCTAGTCTGTAGCATGTAATTTGCATTAGTCATGCACTTGGTTATTTAAGATCTACCGACGCTACACAAGTAAATAAACAACGGAACATATAATTGGCATTTAATTATGGAAGCATTATCTATTGATTTTGAACATTTAACTTGCAGTGTTCTACTAACTTTATTCTTAATTTAGCAGTTATGCAATTTCTCAAAATCTTGCACCGAGGAAAATTTCGTAATATGGGATTTGATTCGCATTTGACTGATGCTCAATTTTTCGCTGTTAACTTTAAAGTTTAACATCGTGATTCTATGCATGGGAGATTACAATGTTTATGAATGATACAAGGGCATAGGAAAGGAACCAGATTAGGCATAAGATTTACTTCCTTTCGGTGTATTTGCTTTGTATATGTTAATTTTCTCTCAATGGTCCCTGTTTCAAAGCTTGGTGATATATATTTCATCTTTTGACTAAATATTCCATTTCAAAAGGCTCAATTTATTTTTTCCCTGTTACTACATACATCATCCGAGGAATCTGCTTATAATTATTCTAATTCCTATGGTATCAAATTATCTTGCTGACAAATCCTGGAAACTTTTGAATTTTTGAATAAAAAAAATAAGAATAATCCGTCCTAATAAAAGTTTCCGTCTATAAATCGCATTTGCAATTTCTTTGCTATTCATTATTTACCTAACAAAAGTACCTAGGAAGAAAGTTCAGTTTGGAAACCAGGGAAATACGCTTTTTGGTCACTAAAGTAAACGACCAGTTCTTGACAAAGCTTAAGCCGAAGATGCGGTGAGTCCTCACTAATCTTTTGCATAAACACAAAAAGGAAGATTGCGAAAGCCGACAAAATAGGCCATAAAAGTAAGTGAAGTAAGCTATAATTACATTATATTTGTAGCTGAATGGCAAGTGCTTTGTTGCTGAATAGGATTCCAACTAGACAAAAGACTTCGGCTAAATCTTTCAACCGAAAAAGATCCGACTTAAGAAGATTAGAATTTAATTAAAAATAATATTGGTTTTGTGGTGAAGTCAAGTAGTATTTCTTGCAAAACTATCAAAACAAAGTTAAGATCGAGAGTGAAATTTTACAATAATTTTTCAGGTAATATTTAGGTAGATACGTTTAAAATCTGACATACTATACAAAAATTGTGTTAGAGGAAGAGACACAGTGCTGTTCATATATATGGAATAAATTCATTTTTAGTGATATAATGACAAATTATAGTATGAAAATACTATTTCTCTCCTAGCACATAATATGAATAATGAACAATATCTAAAATTGAATTGAATAATTGAGGAAGATACTGATATTTTCTCTTTAGCTATATGACGTTTCTTTAATTTGATGTTTTTTTTAATCCTTCACTTCAAAATGCTGCGTTGTTTGGGAGTGCATTCGCTATCTCGTGATATAATTTTGATTCAAATTGTTCAGAAACTTAAACATCTCAGTCTCCTCAAACTTGAAGCACTCACTCAAAGTGGATGCATTTTTTGCACAAATACATATTTTTAATGATTGATTTAAAGACTTTTACTAATAGGGAATAATGGGAACAGCAATTAAAATCAACTTTATTTGTAACATATCTAACAGGTACGCACACACGCAAGGCACAATTAATAAAGGTACTGCTGTCTTCAAATAAAGACATTAATTTCACCAAAATCGACTTCATGTTCCTTCTATTTTTTAAGCAATGGATAGTTGCCTATATGACTCATTTGTTTTCAGAAATAAAGAAGAATATCGGTCTTAATAAATGATCAAGTTCCCGATTTTCTTTTTTCATTTTTGATTTTTATACAATGTCCAAATTTAAAAGATTTCGTATTCTGTTTGTAAATGAAATCGTGTTCAATAACCCTTTAGTTAACTATCATTTTGGTATTGTGGTACGTAATCTAAAACAGTTTGGATGTTCTTTTATTTGGATAATTGCAATAGTCAACTATTGCCTTTTATTAAAAAATAGTTTGGTTCACGTAAAACTAGCCTATTAGGGAAAATTATCTTTTAGTAGGTAATCTGTTAAGGGATTTGTAAAATAGCTATAAGATATAGGTTCATAGAGCACGTTTTAAATATTTAATCAGTATATTATACAAGTATATCTCAAATTTCAATTTTTTTGATATATCAAATACGGATAGATTTAAATACGATGTGATAATTATTGATGACTGGTTTAGAAAAGATTGACAGGAAAATGACATTAACAAATTAGTTCTCCAAGAAATGTTTAATTGTGTCCCAATACTTCCTATGAGTATATTCAATAAAAAACATAATTTATGATCATTTTCTTCAGAATGTCTCTTTATGGCGAGCGGTTTTCTTGGCATGTACTAGGATCTAAAAATCGACATATCCTCTAAACCATAAATTTTATCAAGTTAATCAAAAGAACTTTTCTGTTGAAAATCGATTGAAAAATTCATTTTTGCCTCGTATTGCACAGAATTGTTAACTATTGAGCATGAACCGACCTGGATAGTTGTGTACGACATACGTAATCATTCATTGAAAATTCTTAATGTTCGAATATATAATTTAGAAAATATACTCAAATATAACTTCTGAACTGAAGTGAACTGAGCATTTTGATTACTTTTTTAGTATCTGCAAATATGTCTCTCGATATTTAGCGGAATAAATATTCTATCTAATAGAAATAAGCCCTTTGGATTCTTTAAAATACTTAAAAAAATGATTATAACCATAGTTATACTTTTTCCTACCCTTCAGGAATACTCCGTAGTTTTGTTTCAATTCTATGGCAACCAAGCAAGATCTATTAAGTTAACTCTGTATAATATTCAATATGGGTGTAATTTCGGTCACAAAATAGCGATAATCTTTACAAAAAGAGATGTTAGACGCCCCATCTCGAGCTGAGTAGTGAACGGCTTGTCCAGGTCCGCAGTACAATATTTTATGTTTAGAATCAGTGAATCATTTAAAAGTATAGATAAACGACACAATTACACAAAAAATTAATCCCTTGGAATTGGAATAAATCCGATTTCTACATCAACTACCACTGAGAAATAGAAAATAGAATGTAAATAGGGTATTAGGCAAAACTGGAAATATTTTTTTATAATAATTTTTTGTAGGTTTTCAGGTTCATAGTCAGAAGTTAATTGTGAGCTGTGCAAGCGCGCTGTATTGAAGGTAAAATTATTCTTAACCTTCCCTCACTCACGCACGGTGTGGCAGACCGTCCCTGTAAGGAAATTCTAGTAATTTCGACTTAAGTGGAAATTTGGCACTGTCGCTCCATATACCTCTTCAGTACAGAATCAACCACCGGCGAAAGGTTAAATAAAAATTTTGTGAGCAATAAAATATGAGACAACCGTGGCATCAAGATCAACCATCAACAAGTCGATTTGCAGATTCGGTAAACGTTCTACTATAGCCTAGCTCAAAAAGAGGCCAAACAGTCGGCAACATCTGTCAACAGATGCTCAAAAAGTGATTTTAAATTTTTTTAAGACGGAAACAATGTTTTTCAGGAATACTTCTCAGATTCCAGTCTACAAAATTGCAAAGCTAGTGTGACAAGGCGAAAAAGGAATGTTTCAGAAAATTATTATTAATTTCGAAGCATATTAAGGTTAGCTCTTCAGAATATCACTAAGATATTGAAGGTACTCTATTCGAATTTTGGTTCAAAGAAAAACTGATACTACATGCAATCATTAACTTCCAACCAAATAGTCTTCCAAAGTAGATATACAGGAGTTTCTACTTGAACAAACTTTCTATTTCGAAAAACATTATACGAGGAAGCTGATAAAGGTTGCTGACGAATATACTATAGACGAAATGGCCAAGAAGAATAGTCATACTGTTTTAAGATCACCTCCCTACTTCTGTGTTTGGAATTTAAGTGAGTTAATTGATAAAAAGACAAACAAGAATTAATAACACTCCAAAAGCTCTGCTTTGGAACTCATAATGAAAGAATGTTTAAATATTAACACCAAGAATTTGAAGATATGCCATAAATCATGTGAGAAGAGTTGAAAACCAATACATGTGCCAGTTTTATATAGACTTGTAATTGATTTGAACGTTAGTGCTTCTTAGGAAGATGTATGTGGCGCTCTCAGTCATTAACAACCTTAATTCGTTCAGGTTGGGAGGTTATTTAAACTAGACTACTAGAATTCAGATAAATTTAGATAACTACGACAAATTTTTAAACCGATGGAGATAGAATTTTTGGAAACTATCGATCTTTCTAACACAATACTTTCGATTTCACAAACATTAATGTAATACTTGCACTTCTATATTATATTTATACAAAATATTGAATGTACAGTTAATATGAGGTAATGTCATATTAACAAAATGCATCTCTTCCTTAGCAGGTGAAAGAATTTATGAGCAAATTCAATTAAATTTTATAGGGTGCAAGAATTTTAATATGTGTTAACTTAAAAAATGCAGTGCTGTTCATTCTTGGCAAGACCAGTTTTTTTCATAAAATATTTGTTTATCCATATAATTAGTGATCTATTTATCACATGGGCACCTGAAGATATACGATTTTCAAGTATTAATATATTTTATTTGTTCAGTCAGAAAGATATTCTAAATATTTCGTGTTTGTAGGCAACACAGTGAATATCGAATGAGAAAGTTAAGTTATTAATTCGGTTTATTGCTTTTACTATTGATAACCAAATACTGATTCACATTATCATATGTTATACGATTCATAAAAAATTGTTTAATAATTAGATTTTGATATTTACTGTTACTGTATAAGCAGATGTTGAAAACTTTTATATAGCTCATACAATATAAAAATTGATACTTGTCATCAGTGATCCTTTTAATATTTGATATCTTCGATACTACAATTACCCATTCGTTTTTTATACTCTCGAATAGTCTTTCCGTCATATTTTATAGCATTATTCCAATTAGTGTCTTGACTATCATCACAATTTCTATATTAAAGCAATTGAATATATTATACGTGCATATTCCATTGAAGATGTATGAGAATTATCTGGTAATAACTTGTTAGATTTATACGCTGGAGGTCTTTAAGGCGTTGTCATATTTTTGTTCATAATTTTTGTTCTGTACGCTCTGGTTTACTCATATTATTACTGTAAATGTGTTCACGAACAAACCAGTGGCACCAACAATAATTAGGTACTTACATCCGGAACAATTGAGTTGGAGATGCAACGGATAATTAATTCTCACTATGAGAGCTAAGAGTAAATGAGAAAAATTTTCAATGATAATCTAGTTATTTGTTTGGTAATTAGAAAAACTTCTCTTTCATTTTTAGTTTTTTTAACAGAAGATTAAAATACTGAGAAATTGGAACACACAATAATGTTGACAAGTTTGTGTCAAATTTATATTGTTTCAGGTACTTCAATTTATAAATTGTTCCAAAAATCATGGTACGTTAAAAAACAAATAAACGATGATAGCTCAGTTCTAATGTTCCGTTCCTTCAAACTACAGACACCAAGTTCAAATCTGGTCAAGAAAATTTATTTTTTTATAGAACTAAATTGAAAATATTTAGTAGTGATTTATATAATAAAATTGTAAGACCGGATTTACTGTAGCAAAACAATATAACATAGCTCAATCAAAAAAGCATCTGACAGCAGTGATTTATGGTTCATTAATCACTGTTGTGAGTAATGAATATTATTAAGTTTGAGCAAGCAGACCTATAACGGGTACATTACGCATCAATCGTGCCTAATATATTTTCATTACATTCCGATTTCTATGTTTATATTCTTAGTACTACAAATAAAACATCTCTTTGATTAATGTATTAATGTAAAAAAGTAACACATGCAAATCGTTTGAATTCAATTTAGTTTTTATACTATAGAGACTGTATATTATCACTTTTGTTGTGAGTGGTCCTAATTATCAAAATTCTTGTTGAATAAATTCAAATCAAAAAATGTTATTTTAAGTTGTTTTGATAGAATATCTAAGGAGCTACTCCAATAAAAAGCATTAATGAAAGGTCTAAAGTGTTATATATTGATTTTAAATCTCAATTTGAATTCTTCGTAGCTAATACTTCTTTGCCACATTTTGACAAACAAAATCTACAATTTGATTATGGTTTGAGACAGTTTAAGATCCTCTACCTTTATCATCCCATCAGCGTAACTCTAAAAAGTAGTCTGAATCTAATTAAACAATAAGTACTCATTGGTGGAAGTCCTGGAAGTCAATCAATGGCCTTTAAGCAGAGTTTTTTATTTGGAAACAGTCAAAAATCACATGGAGCTACATCTAGTTTGTTTTTACTACATCACGCGATCTCTCTAATAATTAAACATACTATTTTGTGATTGTTCATAATCTAAGAAAAATTGATGAGCGTTTCAGTGTTTTCAGTGTTTTAGAAGGCTATAGCTGTGTCTCTGCATCATAGATGCCAGCTTTTGATTCAACGCCAGTAATAATCTAACTTCTTTTTCCAAGAATATAGTAAGATTCGATTGATGCTGGGCTGAACACTAAAAGTGAACACCATGAACAGATTGGTGGCATTTGAGATGTGGATCCACCGAAGAGTTTTGAGAGTTCTATGGACGATAAGAGAAACTAACGAAGAAACATCATACCTGGGACACAAAATATTAGAAATTGGACAGGGATAAGAATCACAGAAGAATTTATTTATATCACCAGAGACAGGATAAAATGGTCAGAAGTGATAGTTGTGACGTTGAGTCAATAATAACATATCTAAGACTTTTTTATTTGATAAATTAGATAATGTCAATGAAAATATACTCAAATTTTGAATACACTGACAAGTTATTAACCTTATGTCAGTTTTTAGGAAACTCTAGCTGTTACTCGTTATGCAGAAAAGTTTCCTCGAAGAAACTTACCAAGTGAAAATACATTTAGAGCCATTGAACGACGTTGTGAAGAAACTGGGAATGTGAGGCCTAAAAAAAATGAATTTTGGTAGGCCAAGAACAACAAAAAGCATTAATAAAAAAATATCATTTCTAATTTAGTTGATCAAAATCCAAAAGTCAGCGTAAGGAATGTGGCAAGAGACAAACAAATACTTTTTCTTCAACTACTTGCAGGATACTTAAAGAGCAACAGCTAGATCCTTGTCAGTATAAACAAGTCCAAGAGCTCTTGCTAGACGATCTACCGATTGGAGTGGATTTTTGTCAAAAATTACAGGAAAGGACAGTTCTCAATCCAAATTTTTTAAAATGTATTTTTTTAAGGATGACAAAGTATATTGAAATCCCATAATGCACACTACTGTTGGGATAAGAATCTACAAGTCAACAGAGTATTACCAACACTAAAGTTAATGTTTGGGCAGAGTTTCAGGTAGCAAATTAATAGTTTATCACATTCTACTTGGAAATTTAAGTGGTGATATGTACCTGGTTTTTCTAAGTATTCACTTATTCGAGATATTAGAAGATTTAACGATAAACGAGAGAAGATTTCTATTTTTTGTACACGATGGAACTCCATCACACTTTGATAGAAGGTGACTTAATTGGTTGATTAACCATTTTTAGAATCGATGGATTGGTAGAGGTGTAGAAGCTCCGATTCATTGGTCTCCTAGGTCATGCAATTTTAATCCCTTGGATAACACAGTTTGGTCGTATCTTAAAGAAAAAGTTTATGCTATAGAGGTAAATTCAACACAAGAATTGAAACAGAGTATTAAAAGTCACTTTATTGACCTCAAAGCTGACTTCCAACTGTTTAGAAGATCTTTGGAAAAAAGGAGAGACTATTCCTGAAAATGGAGGACATTTTGAACAACTATTCCAATTGAATTACATTTTATGTTATTAGCCTTTTTTCAATTTTTAATCTTTTTTGTTTAATTGATATATTTATCATCATTTCATACCAGCATCGGTTATTACTTAGTAATTTTCAAAACAATATAGAAAGTTCTCAGAGTTTTATCACCTTTTTGGTTCAAAATTGAATGATGTTTAAATTCACTGGAAATTTTGCTTAATAAATCTAATATTGAAAAAGTTATGTTCAATACTACTTGGTACGAACCGTGTAATTAGCGCCCTTTATAAGAGTCAAACATAAAAACATATATTAGCTTCCAAAACATATTCGTATAAAATTTCAGTACAATGTTGCCAGTAGTTGCGGCAAAATCGTGAAAAACGTGTATATAAATTTTTGAAACTCGTGTATAATTTATTTAATACATTTCCGGGCGATTTCAGAAATACATTTTCTAGGACATATACATTCGGGCTAATTACGAATCCTCGGGCCACAGATTGTATCCCAATCGATTTCTATGAAACCATTATATTAGGTCTTTTATATCCAATTTATGTATTTCTTAATAATTTGTTTTCATTCATATCTAACCAATTATTAAAAGACCCAAATTGTGATCGTGGAATTATAATATATAATCTGAAGACTTACAAACTCCAGTCTTATTAATTAATACTATAAAACAAAATCAAAATCTGTTACAATATTTTACAACGTTACGAAGTACAACAAAGATCGAAAGACGAAAGCCCAGATTACTTGGACGTCATTTTTTAAAAGTCACATGCTGATAGTTTAAATTGATTTTCATAATTGCATAATCTAGATAAGACGAATATGCATATTAATACACTCGTCAATTAAAAATCGTTTAATAAAACAAAATTTCTCATAAGTTGCGCAGTCGGCATCCGAGAACGATATGGGTAAATAAGTAATGATTTCAAATATTATGCTGGGAATATTTTTAGTGATGAAATTCAGGAATTTCTTATAAAATCATTATTTATATATAATGGCTCAAGTTGTACGTAAGTGTATAGTAAATAGCCATTAGAATGTTCCAAGGAGGTGTCAATTTATTTGATTTATTTTATTCAACTAGAATATCATATTTATTTTATATATATATACAGGGTGCTACACAAAACAAATATTTAACTAACCACATTCATTCTAATCTAATGAATTTTGACATACTGTTGTGAACATTATTATGTGAAATTTGTTGTATTAGATGTCACTAGATGATTAAACCGACCAACTTCGTCCTAGTCACTTAAAATCATTCACCTATATATATATATATATATTCAATAATGCTAAATACGAATTGGGATGTGAAACTCGAATTTTTTCGCAGAACATAGAAAAAATTTTGTCTTTTTCGCAGTTCAAATCGTGTGATCAGTATTTGAGCCTATACATTATAGTAGTTCTATCAATTTCTTGAAAAATTTGTTGTGACAGAATTTTATTTAGTTGCGTCATCAAAGCGACATCTTCAGATTGAGAATCAAGCTTTTTCAGATAATTGCTTGGTTTTATTGAAAGAATACAGAAACTCCTTAATTGTGAAACAAGTGATATTGATTAGATTTCGGAAAACAATTCACTTTTACCTAGTATTTTTATCAAGATTTATACTATACTACAACATAAGTACCTCAATTTTTAGAAATATATTTTATTCTCAATACTTTTCATGAAATAATTTAAGGGGGTCATCCCATGTGTCTTAGTTTTTTTTCTACGACCAGGAAATAGATAGAGCTTTGAGTTTATTATCATTTATTGATATATATTTCGACAGTATAAATATAAATTTTAAGCTAATAATATTGAATAGAACTTGAGTTAGAGCATTCTGAATACCCCCACATCGAAAAAATGAGCTCGCACTTTCTTCACGATTCCGGCTGATTGGCTTATCTGAAACAAAAAAAAAACAGCGTTCTAATTTGTAAGTCTAAAAAGCTGCGAATTTTGGTCTTTATTTTTGCTATAAAAAATCGCAATTTTGGAAATTTTCGATTGATAATAGCTCATTCCATGCGTTTACATGTGTTGAGTGTGCCCTATAAATTTCAAGTTATTCGGTTTGGGATTCAGTTGTAAATACACATACTGTTACCATCAGAAAACTGAGGACAGACTAATAGGTCATTGATGACACCAATCCACACGTTCACCGAAAGCTTTAACTAGGAACGACATTCTCGAATTCCATGGGTCACACATATGAATTACAAAAATTATTTACTCCTTCTCTTTAAAGTAGTATCCTTTACAGCAATGGTCGATATCCAGTATGTAGTCGCTAAACCATTTGAATATGATAGGGGTACAGATGATTTTTTTGTAAAACTTCTTTTACTTTTAATTGAGTGAAATTAGGTTCATGACTTATTTGTCTAGTGCTTATTGTAGTGTTCATAATAACGGCATCAATAAGGTCATCTTTCTGCGCTACAACTACATGTCGTTCTCTTTTATCAAAAGTGCCCATTTTCATGCAAACGATTGAAAACTTTACAAAATTTGGCATAAGTGGAAGTTTGACAATGATAAAATCTCCGGCTCTATCATTACAAAACCCATAAAGAAAAATTTTGTCTGCATATTATATATCATTGGGTATAAAATATCAAGAAACGTTAAACTTTTTAGAGCTGCTCGTTATTTTTATTCGATACAATTGATAGAGTGTGTTATTATCTGACATGAAAATTTATTCATTTACAATCAACAAATGGGGTTTGACTTTTCAATTTAATTGATTAATTGAAAAATTGGAAAATAATTAATTATTTCCTTGTAGATACTTATTTCAGTTAAAATACTTAGCTTAAGAATTGGCTTCGAACTGATGCGTTATTATGGTCGTTACATTTTCGGCAAAATTTTTCATTGATTATTCAGTTTGAAATAATTCAATACGAATCCTTAAACTGATTTTTCCAAATTCGGTCCTGGATTATCTAAACTCTACATATGGTGAAAGTATGTAAAGTTGCTCATAACTCACCCTGTATAAGACAGAAGTTTGTAAAATTTCTTATAATTATTCGGAAGAAGTATTAAGGGCTCAATGACAGTGAGATTTTTGACTAAAAGCAAAAAAAGCGAAACTCAAATATTAATGAAAATCTAGTAAAACCAAATGTTAAGAAAACCCAATTTCTGCAGAAGAGTTGTCACAATTCAAAGCAGTTTTTAAATCAAAGGTTCATGAAATATTTTGATCATATGATTGATAATTGTGCAGCATGGAACAACTTTTTTTATCGTATAAATTTGGAATTGGAATCAATTATTTGGATCCAGGACATACTTTTGTATCTGCCTAGTGCTCCCACCACTAGGTAGTTGATAAAGTACAGAATACAATTTTTGGGAACTTCTTAACAGCTATTCCAGTGGTGATTTTTTTCTTTGCAAACAGAAATAACGCAATTAGCAGGGAATTTGTTTTGCTTGAATTACAAGTTTTGACATGCAGCTTTAATATATACATAAGATAGATTTTCTTAGAAAAAAAATTTCTTTAGAATAAATTCAAGGAAAATACCGCCTCCTATAATAAAAACAAACCTTAAAAGAATTCCGCTGTTTATAAAAAGTATATCAAACGTGCTGTGACATTGCCAAATTTTCTAATTCCATTATAATCGGACAGGACCGACTTTGCCACTCATATCGTAACAGTATCAACTATGGAGTACCTAAAAGTATTAAAAAAATCTTCTCAATCTTAAAAACTAAAATTCTCTTAAATGGATTCAAATATGCAAGAACTTGACGAAACACTGAAAAAAAAAAATAAAAAAAAATTGTTCCTTTTTTATTTTATCTATTCCCATTAAGTTTCCTCTAATTCATTATGTTGTTTTAGAAATTTAGTGCCTTTTATGATTGTGTTCCATTACCAATTTAATTCTTATGTCTATTTATACCTGTAATTTCAAATTTTTTGAAAATGCAATTGCATTGAAAAGGATTTGGTTATTTTAATACTGTAATGTAGCATTTGATTCTGATATTATTTAAATTCTTATAATAAAGGTTTGCTTGGACTATTTTTGAAAATTGTTTGTTATATTTTATATCAAGACTTTCGATTGGAATAAAATGAGGAACATGGAAACAAATCTTTGAAAGTTAGTTGACATAAAGAAGTGCTCCCATTCTCAGTGTAATAATAATGATTTATTTATAAGTTACTCATTATTGTAAAATATACAGACACGACGTGTAGCTTCAGTTTAGCTGTAGTGAAGTGTAGCTTTAGCATTGGAAACTAAACACATTGTTTACACTACACGAACACTCACAATTACGCTGTCTGACAAGCGTTTCGATAACTAAGTTATCGTCTTCAGAGGCTGAAGGTAACTGAGTCTCTGTAAACATTATAAATATCACCAACGGTTCCAAAAATTCCAGCGGTGGTATCTTAAAAGTAGAGTCATGCTTTGAATTTGAATTTTCCAAATTTAGATACACACGTATAACTGAAATCGATTCACTGAATGTGTCTCAATCCCTATCATTTATGAGAAATGGTTTAGAATTTTGACCCTCCATGACAATAACTTGTATTCCGCTTAGGCTGGGCTTAAACCACATATTATACTCAATTTCTACTAACAAAAACGGTATTAGCTGCGCATCGTACATTTTTTATGCTCCCTCGACTTTTCAATGATATATTCAATCCTAAAATTTCGGAAGGGTTAAATGGATGGATCAGTATTGAATTTTGGTCACTAGGTTCATTGTATTCGGGTAACTATTGTCAATTATCATTCTGCATGAAATGTCAAAGACTCGTGCCGTCTAACACTGGAGGAGATTAGTGGAATATTATAAGTTGCCTATATTGAAAAAAAAAATTATTTGGAAGTATCTGCTTTATTTATTCGATTCGAAAACAAAGTTTTCTGCAAGTTTAATTCTTCCTTGTCATCATTCTTTCTTTTTATTCGGTCGAATTTCAGTTTATACCAACTAATTTTCCATTCTCCTAATTATACTTGTTTTTTCCATCTCTCATTCGCTAGATCTGCGAATCAAACAAAAATTCTTTCATCGATTATTTGTTTGATCGGTCCTTATGGTAAATAAAGTTACGTTCCTGATTTTTTCCATCCAATCCATTCCTTCCTAGAAATCAGATGTTTTTCATAACAATTGAATTCAACTACCGACTATTCTCACCTCTGTCACAAGAATTCCACTTACGTATATGAGTACTCTCTATTTTGCTTTGTTAGTATCTCTTCTCCATTTGATTTTAGTATTTTTAGATATGTACTAAATTACTGTTCCCTAGCTACATCCGCTGCTAGTGCTCGATCCCATTCCGTTGTCACAAGCGTCACCAGGCGCTGGTAAGAAGCACTAGGCTTCGCAAAGTTAACTGATCGAACCAAGGACCAATTTAATTTCTTCATAAATAGTGCCACAGAAAGGCAAATGTAATTAATATGAAATATATATTTGAATAAGTTTCTCGACAAATAAATATCTTTAAAACGGAAGCAAAAAATCAGACAATCACTTGAAAAAACAAAAATTGTCATTTGCCCTAAAAGTAACTTCTTTTTCACATTTTGTTTTCTATTTGTTGTAAAATAAAGAATTAAATCAGAATATTCTCATATGAAACATTTCTTAGAATAGTATATTCTAATTTATGTGAAATTAGCTTAATAACTATGTGTGATTCATTTCTTAATCCAAAACTTCTCGATTGAATTATTTTGGCCTAAAACATATTTAGTAGACTAGTATTATTTAACCTAACTTAACCCCATCTCCTTTTTTGATGGGTATGCCGATACTTCTTTGTAGTGAGTCTTTTTTTGCATTCACTGCACTCAAATAATTTTTCCAGAGATGCTATGTCTTCCAAACTTATGTTCAGATGTTTCTCACCGACACGTTGCCTCAAAGTTGTATTTTGGTCCAAACTAAAACAGCAAATAGAGCAATTATAACCTTTGTTCGTTTTGTATGGATCTAATTCACAATCACTATTACCATAATAGCTTTTAAAAACGAGACATGTCCATAATAGTACTTTTCGGTAGTGGCATTTTTTTATTATAACAATAAAATAAACACTTTATTAAAGTATAGTGTTAGGGACGATAAGACTTTTGTTCTGTTTGATAATCACTAGACGACAAGATTTTCTTAACACAGACGACACTTTTATTTTTAAAATGGAAATATCTGTCCAATAATAGAAAAAATATTTAATACGCCCTAACACGTACCACTTTTCAATAGAACAATTATCCCTGTTTACATTATCAGGTAACTTTTCCTGGCAAATTTTGTTATATTTGTGGAGAATTTATGGTGAAATCGCAAGCCAGGCCACTTTCCGAAAATGTGAAAAAAGCCTTTTTTCAAATATTTTGGTACTTCAGTTGGAGACCAAGACAAGCAGTGGGCTACCAGGATCTCAAAATGTTAAGATTATACCCCTTATAGATCCCAGAAATGTCCTTCTGCCCTCCCTTCACTTTAAGTTGGATTGATGAAAGGCTATGGATAAAGAGGAAGTCTTTCCCCAGTTGAGTGATGCTGAATTGAAGGAAGGTAATTTTATCGTGCCACAAATAAGAAAATTGCTGGAAGGTGACAATTTTACAAAAGAGCTTACCAGACAGGAACTTAGAGCATGGAAGGCATTGGTTATTTTAGTGAGGTGATTTTTGGGCAATAATAGAGATCCAAACTACCAATAGTTAGTTGATCAACTTCCAGACGCCTACAAATCCCTTGGTGCTTGATTGTCATTGAAAATTCATTTCCTCCATTTTCCGAAAATTTGATAGTCCACCAAGATATTAGAACAATGGAAATTCGGTATCAAGGAAGATGGTATTTGGCCATGATGGGTGATTACTGTTGGTTTTTAAAAAGAGAAAGTACAACCCCTCATAAAAGGAAAGAGTTAATTGATATTTAAAATTATTTGTTCTTAAATTTTTTGTTTTTAATAGATGTGAGGCATGTCTATTAGATGTTAACTATAAATATTGTCAATATTGAAAATATGATATTTAAAGAACGTGTAATTATTTTTTTGATAGATATTAAATATTTTACCAGTGAATATTGTTTTATAAATGTAGCATAAAAACCTTACGCGTTACAATTATTTTTTCCATATTTTCGTATTTTTATAGGTCCATTTTATCACAATACGCTATTCATTTTAATGTCGATCAGTGTAATCGTTTGACTAAAGAACGTCAAGGAAATGGATGAATACGCACTTCACCAGCAGATAAAAGAAAATTCAAACTGAGCTTGTCCTCAAGGAAAACAATGGAACCTGTTTTTGGGGAAGGAAAATAGGTGCTGTTTAATTTTCTGGAATAAAAAACAATAATGACGAAGGAAGTCTACTGTGATACCTCCCGATAGCGATACGAATCAAATAGCCTGTTTTTTTCTAGCCTTTTTATGATCCATGACAATGCACTACAGCATTATGTATAGATTTTTGTGATCTATCGCTGCGATACTAGAGAATCCAATGTTCACAGCTGATCCATTAATATCACTCCTTTTAAAAAGTCTAGAATGTAGGATGGCTTTAATTGCCAGAGATTTTCGTCGTCTATTTCAAGCGTTCACAGGTGTAGTGCTTTGGAGTTCCTAAGTGATTCACACTTCGCGAGATTGTGGATAGAGGTTTTGTCCACTGTGCAACAAAATCTGCACGACGCATTATATACTAGGTCCAGCGTCTTCAGGTGTTTGTTGAGGCGACAGTACCCCGATAGAACTCCTGTTAGTATTCTCAGCTCTTGTAGGTTTTTTCAATAATTGGTTTTACCTCTATCTACCTTCTTTTCCATTGCTCTTTTCATTGTTTTGTTCTGCTGTGTACCATGAAACCTACAGCGTCAATGGTTTTCTAAGCAACAAGCTTTCGAAATCTTTATTTTTCAATTATTAATGTCCGTAATATACAAACCTAATATCGAGTATATTATTTTTGAAATGGAATGTTAATAAATTTTTTATATTGAAGTAATGTCAAATTCTCTTTATTTAGGTATTTAGTTGTTGCTCGATTTTAGATCTTTTCGACTTATTTGTTACATGTCTTAAAATTTAATTTTGCATCAGACCTAAAATCAACACAAGTTGGTAACAAAAATAAATTGTATTCAAGGATTTTACGACGTGGTAATAATATCCAGTGAGAGTTCATGTAAGAAGATATCCAGACCTTTTCTATTAAAGTTTTTTAATTTTCGTTTGGTTTGTTACTAATTGCATATAACTGCCAAGTTATTATAACACTGATGTAAGAGAATTGAATAATAACGAAAAATTAAAGTTGCAGATAGGGATAATTCTGGTTTTACCAGAATGAAAATCTGAACGATACGCTGAATAGGTCTCAGCATTTTACTAGAATATTATTAGTCGTTATCTAACGGAGAAATCACAACAAGAGTGTCTAATGAACTAGATAACGCTAAAATCTCACATCCTATAGTATAAAGTACCAATTAACTTACTTTTGAACTTGAACTATCACCTTTTGTGTGGTGGCTAGATAATACGATAAAATGAGTCTAGGATAGAGAAACATGCTGATTCACAATTACATTTATTCACAAGAACGTAGGCAAAAGTATATATTCAATATACTTCTATGTAAATGTCCCCTTATATTATTATATGGACGTACAATTTCTGCATAATCATAATTTTTAAACGTATTGTGTGTCGCGTACTGTAATTTATGACTGAATTATGTAAATTCCTTTATACCGGTTAATTTATATGAACGCAATTTTCGTTAACTGTATCTTGCGGTAGTTACTTTGTTTCGTGGATAAGATAAATCATGAGACATTACAGAAATTGTTAATTAAGTATTCTAAAAGCTCAGTTCACTTTCACTCTTCAATTCAATAAATGATGCAATAAAAATGACGAATAGTTTGTTTCAAATGATCACAATATCAATATATTTTCCTCTCTTCGTACGCGGAAAAATATATACTTGGAATATGTTTGGAATATTGAAAAAAGTTTTTGAAATAACATTCACCTTTCAAATAAAATTTTCAATCAAGTAGGTACTAATATTGTAAAATACTTTCTAATTTTAAATAAACAATGATTGGATAAAAAGTTTTTCTCCTTGTATATTTATTCTTGGGAAACGTACAATTCTAATAAAAAAAAACTACCATCTTAGTAAAGTTCCACATGGAACCAAGGTACTTGTCAAACAATATAGCTGGTATGTTACAGGGTATATCCCAAAGTGTGAGTAGTAGGCTTATTCGTAGATCTCGAGAAACAGGCGGACTGGAAGACTAAGGTCCACTACTGTAATAGTATATGTAACTCAAATTAACTTCAGGCATAAAGGATCAAATACAGTTTTAATCGTACAAAAATTGTAAACTAAAGAGCACGAAAATCGTGGTTCTAAACCACCGTTAAGCACCGCAAAAATCGCTAAGCTTAAAGAGATTGCTGAATGGAACAATGTAGTGTAATGTAATCCACCAGGTCGAGTTTATTTTCATGAACGTGGGGGATTATATGAACCAAAAAAAAAGTACTGGCATGGGTTTGTAAATATCGGAAGGCACTATGAGTAGTATCAAAATAATATCACAAAGACACTATTGACGACTACAGGGAGACTTTAAAGGCGAACGTTATGTTTTTGGAAAACAATGTGCGACCACAACACGTCATTGATAACTATATAAAGATATCTCTAGACGTATAGCAGCAAATATAAATAATCATGTAGCTATTTCTGTTTCATCTTTGTCACCAATTTCAATTGCTGTTTTAGGAAGTATGACTACATTACAAAGTATTATAATTCTAATTGATTCTTTTTTCAATAAGTTTATTTCAAATTTTTTCTTAATATATTGCATATGAATGTAGCTGAAATGATTATACACTTATAGTTTCATACTCTCATTTTAGAAAGTTAATTATATTCTCAAAACTCTTTCCTACGTTGTAAATTGATGAATTTGACATTTCTGAACTTCTCAGTATCTTAAAGTTTTGGTAAAAGGCATCGATCATAATTTCTGTTGATTCAAAATCATACATTACATATCCAGATAATTTTGTTTTCACTTCTAAAACACCACAAAAGATTAACAAAGCATATTGTAAATAAACACATGTAAATAGACAGTAAAAACGACGATGTAGATTTATAAATATAAAATACGAGTGCTGCTTTTTTTTCAACCTCCGATAGGCTATAAATAAAAAACAAGTTCATATAAAACAATAATTTTATTGCCAAAACATTGGTACACTTAAGGTTACTTTTCGACATAATCACCGAAGAGATTGAAATATTTGTCATGTCTGTGGATAAGCTTTTCAATATCCTCTTCAAAGAAAGTTGCCGCCAATGAATTCAAGTAGTCCTTGACGTTGGTTTGAAGGTACTCATTGGTTTGAAAGCGCTTCTCACCAAGACACGTCTGGAAATTCCGTAGACAGAGCAGTAATGGTGAATCTGCGGTTTTCTTTAACCATTCTGTCAACTTGTTGATCCAGGTCATCTAAAAAAGATTTGCGTCCTTGGTCCCCTTCATCTTACACATCATTACGGCCATCTTTAAACTTCCGACACCATCACTCATGAAGTTTTCCTCCCCATACAAATACACACGACTCATTCTCCCATGAATTTCTGCAGCACTATGGATTTCAGCCTGTAGAAAACGAATTACACTTCGCAATTCACAGTTGGCGGGAGCACCAATAATGGCCGACATGTTCATGTGGCTGTAGCATAACGCCAACTGATGCCTAAATGTCAACCATGGCGGAATGTGCCCTCTTTCTTCTGCCCGCGTAGCGTCTACACGGAGCGATTGGAGGTTGAAACACAAACGGACCTTGTATATCACTGGTATTATACGTGTAACACGTGTATACGTGTAGCTGCAGGTCCCTTGAGTGGTTTGGGTGGTAATTTTTATTTGTTCCATCATCTTGATATCACGATGTTTCCATGTATGGCTTGTATACGTTAAATTGTGAACAACGTTGTTTCTATTTTTGCAATGTAATTCTATAAGCCTTTTTGATAAATTATTTGTCAATTTGGAATGGTACTCACAAGCTCTGTACTGTAACTACCTGGATATTTCGAAGCTTTTTATGAGTATTTGATGCTGAAGAATAAATGGTATTACTTCCAATTTGTCCTAGATTCAAAAATTATGATTAATATAGTATTTTAGAGTTTTCATAGCACAACTTTTTGAAAACTGTTTAGTTTTCTTAGATTTTCAGGACTTTTTAGGACCACGAATAAGTAGTATTCTCATTAATAATGTTTCATCGAGGAATCTAGTATTCTTGATATATTTGCTAAATATTAAAAGCATAACCATTGTGTATGACTTTGTAAATGATATAACTCTTGAAATTTGTAGGTCAGAGGAAAAGTTTTCACTGTAAACGGTTTTTTTGGTGTATTTGATTCTACAATTTCATTAATATTCTCGGCAGTATGACAACCAAAACGTGACATTTTGAAATATTGAATATTTGAAACATCAAAATCGGAATAAATGGGATTTGTTTTCAGTACCATGTTGTACTGATTAGTTTCTTTCAATCATATAAATTCAAGTTCATTGATTCTTCTACTGGAGTAAAAAATGTTCTTACTAATAAAATGTCCGCCCTATGTAAATAGTATCGCATTTTGTTGTTTACATCTTAATATACGTAAATATTATGGTAATATACTACGTCTTATTCTAATTTCATATAGTAGCGACAGGTGTCTTACAATTTGATTTTCAACATCCGTTTTATTTTTTGATTTATCATAATATTTATTTATCTCTTTTCTTAATATGTTTACCATAATTTTTTCATGAAAATTATCTTCATTTGAAACTGTTTTTTTTCTATTTACAGTATACGTGAATCTAAATTTAGGATGTTATAGTTCTATAGCTTTATTCTTGGAAGAGGAATAATTATCATGAAAATATTTTGAATAACTTAAACAAAACAAGAGTAATTAGATAATTAAAAATATACACATATGTATATGTATTGAAAATTACAAAAATTTTATGTTTGGTCCTTAATCTTCGATAGTTTTATAGAAGTAGTGTTATTGTTAAATATTCCTTATCACACCTGCTTCACCACAAAAAGTCGAGTTATTATGTACAGCTTGTTCCAAAAAAATTATATAAAACCATTAATAATCCTTTATTTTCATACCGCTAACGAGCTTTGTCAGAATATCAACCTTATTTGCATGATGATGAGCGGTGTATTAAAGAATTTTTTTCGCAATATTTTCCCTACAATCTCATTGAGCTCCCAATGTCCATATCAAAATTAATATGGCAGGTATCTTGCAAAATCGGATGGCGATAATTATCACGTCTTTATTAAGAAAGTGATTAAAAATCAATATTAATTTGGACCATAATAAGCCTCAGATTCAAGATACAGTAACAGCAATTAAAAATACAAACTAAAAAAGGTCTCATTCTATCTTATCTTCATCAAAATCTTAAACGATATCCAACACGCGCTCTTATGGTATCAACTGGACCGTCACATATGAACACTTCACTATATTATATACAAGTTGTTGATAATGAGGTCAGCATGTAATATAGGAAACAAGAAAATGTACAAATTATTCCATACCTGACCATAGATTTACCCAGAAATATCAAATAACTGATGAATTAAATCCATTTAAACGAAGTATTTATAAAGTAACTTAATAGTTAATGAATAAGGGCTGATGATAGACTTTCTTTTTATATAACCTGGAAATGAAGAGAAGAGTAGTACTGTCAAAACATACTTTATTTGATAGGATTTTGTTAGTCTTCAATCTTTCCTATCCTATCTTATTTTACTTCATTATCATGATAGTTTAGTGCTATTAAAACTAATAAGTAGGATTCACTCAATTGAATTAGTGTTATCATTGTATATGTGGATGGACTACTTGAAACAATAATTGAAGAAGTTACTTCCTAGCACACGAGAAGGTTAGAAACATAACGCACGACATCGTAGAGGAATCAGAAGGAATTTAATTGTTATTCAGTGGAAACAACAAGGCGGATATTGCTACGAAAACAAGTGAGTCAAAGAAAAGTTTGTTAGTGGATATAAAGGTATGTTGAAAGGTTTGAGTCGATCTGCCAACAAACATAAATTCAAAATGAGCAATATTGATACCAGAGTTACATAAAATATAAAAAATATAACAGCACTTTATTAGTATAATGAATAAACTATATCAATTTATCACAGTTGAAATAAAAGGTTGTAGACATTTCTTTTGTACATAAAAAGAGAAAAAGTTTTATCTTGTATAGTCCATCGTTTTGCTGTACCTTATCTATGAATATTCCTTAACTGTAATTAATGAATTCTTTCATTACATTATCTAAACTTTTTTATATACACTCAAATGTTCCAATTTCACACATCTTCTTCAATGTCTTAAGCTGCTATTTGTTATTCTTCAAACTTCCACTTTTGATATTTTGACTGTTGTATTCCGATGAACTTGATTCATTACCATTTCCCTAGATGTTCTTAGTAGTTCCACCTACAGTCAAAAAACCCGATTTTTCTTTGTCAACTACCAACACACGGACTATCTTAATGCTCTTCGATGATCATATCAGTGTTTAGTCAGTTATACCTGTATTTACATCATATGAATGTTCTTGGTTTACTATAGAGTCATTAACTTTGGCGCAACTGGGAATTTTGGAAAAACTTTATACTTCAAATGTTTTCTATTGAAATTTGTTAGATTACTTTCCAGGAAATAACTTTCACTCAAACGATAATTTGATGTTGAGTATTGAATTTATTATTTAGAACACACATCAGAAAAGCGGAAATTTGTTCATTTATTTTGACAATTGACATTGACAGTAATGGCAGATTTTTATTACACTAGCGTCACGATTGGTGAGTGGCAGAACTAAATTTGTGTTGCTGAAATTTAGATGCAAGCCGACATTCTTATTGGGTATGGGTAGGGCTGTAGAGGTTTCTGTAAAATTACGCGAAATTGGTAGTTTTTTCGCAACGCAAGAGGAAACTAAAATAACTCATTTGTTAAATATATTTGATGTTTAATCAGCTTTGCAATTCTAAAACTAAAATGAGTAGATAATTAAATATAATAACTATTTTTTTAAAGGATATATTCTAGTATACTATGTTTATCAAAGAAAAATATTAAATCAAAACATATTTACGCATAGCGCACCACGTGATCAGGGTAGAAAACGCCAAAGCTGAGCATGTAACAGGACCGCATTTAAGAAATAATTTGCGGTTTCATACAGCAGATTAATAATATAAATTATAAATAATTATGCACAACTATTGAAATAAAATCTTCATTTTTTACCTCCATAAACACATTTTTTATTCCCCATCAGCTGACATTGGGCTTACAGACATTTGCAAATGACAATGTCTATATTCCACAGTTTCATTTCAACCTTTTCCTGTACATATGGTACACTTTTCCCACTAATCAGTGTTAATTATCTGAGTAGTTTCGTGAAAAATATTTAGTTGTTTCACATCTGCTCAGATTAACTCATTGGGATTGAGTTCATTATGTAATGATGACATGGTTTTATTCTGTTTTTTGATCATTTCATGAATAATGTTCAAATAATACTTATTTTTATACTCTTCGACAATTTATGAAAGCTCTGCCTAAACCATCGTTTCTTCAACATCGATATTTTTAGACGTAAGCAATCTTGAAAACCTGCTTTCCTTGATGTCATTGTATAATACAATAAAATTCTCTTCAAGCTTCGGTAGAGTTTTCGAAAACCAATTTTCGAAAGAATCTCCACCCCCTCCATTTCCTAGTGATAGTCTCCGTTTATTTTTCCGTTTCAAATACCCATCAAGCATCTGGCAAAAAACCATTTTTAATACCGATGTAATAAATTATTAGTCTGCGTCCTTTTTTCTAAAATTAAATTTTTCCTATAAAACCAGGTACCTAAAAATCACACATAAAATGTGCTATTGATTGAACTATCTTGAATTGTATTGGATATGAATATTCAAGATTTAGATATGGTTTAGATTGATATCAACTTCTCTTCATATTATTGACAAACTGCCTCTCTTGGAGTAGTTTACACTTTAGTTTGATATCCAATTCAATAGCCAAATGAATAAATAATTTCTAAAAGTAAAATGAGAGTTCTGTTGTATTGAAATTCTTTCCAATTACGTAGATGGCTTGAAATGAGATATTGGACAATAGAAATATTCGGGAAGAGTTGACTTATCTAAATTTCTTGTGAAAATATTATTTTTCCAGTAAGTTAATCCTGACAGATTTCTTGTATGGACATGACCACGAAAGCCTGAAGAGAAAGTAATTTATACTCAAACGAGTCAACCTATTGTGATCCTAGTGTGGCCCACGTGAGGATAACCTCAGATAAAATAGTCTTTATTTTAGTAAGGTGATTCTGAGAGACTCCTAATATCATTCTAGTGTGGACCTCGTCAGGATCAAGTGATAAGAAATATTTTTAATTGGCGATCTTGAGACATGATCAGGGAAACCTTATCCTATATATTAAAAAAATTTATGATTTCCATTCCGAGTCCGATCAGGCGTTCTACCTAACCGATTTGCTTAATTTTTTTTTTCAATGAAAGGTATTGATGCACAGATCACACATCAACCATTGGATTTCATCTAATTTTCACCATTCTCAAGTTATACTCAAATGCGATTTCCCCCTGTACATTACTTATTGGAGTTTTTCACATACACACGTTCTATCCTCAATATCTCAGGTTCTATTCAAGATAGAGACTTCGTTTTGGTTTAAGAACACTCGCTGAAACACCTTCTCTATTTTGAGTTTTTGAACACTTAAATCGGTTAAGTTGGAGAGGAGCTAGGCGCGGACATTCAATGTGGAGTTATGGATTTTTGTAGGTTTTTGGCAATTTTTCTACATTCAAAGATCTATATCTCAGGTTCTAATATAGCTACAGAGTTCGTTTTGGTTTAAGAACACTCGCTAAAACACCTTCTCTATTTTGAGTTTTTGAAAACTTAAATCGGTTGAGTTGGAGAGGAGCTAGGCGCGGACATTCAATGTGGAGTTATGGATTTTTGTAGGTTTTTGGCAATTTTTCTACATTCAAAGATCTATATCTCAGGTTCTAATATAGCTACAGAGTTCGTTTTGGTTTAAGAACACTCGCTGAAACACCTTCCTTCTTTTGAGTTTTTGAACACTTAAATCGGTTAAGTTGGTGAGGAGCTAGGCGCGGACATTCAATGTAGAGTTATGGATTTTTGTAGGTTTTTGGCAATTTTTCTACATTCAAAGATCTATATCTCAGGTTCTAATATAGCTACAGAGTTTTCTATTATAATTATTTCTGATACTTATTTAATGGATTCGATGCGAGCGAAGCCGCGGGTAAAAGCTAGTGGAAAATTATTTTTTTTTTAAATATGGTTATTATGATTCGCTACTAGCGTGATAGACAGGTTCTCCTTAATAGGTTAACCTAATCATGATTATGTTTGAAGAAAATGGGGATATGGAGTTGATTTTTGCCATGATTTGAATATCTAAAACTATTTGATAATCTAAATTTATTCCCAAAAGTAGTCGGTATTGCTGATTCAAGCAAGAATTGTGAAATAAAAATCTATTATGGGCAAATTGCTACAAATAAAAAAATAAGGTTTCTCACTTATTAGCTCATCAAACATAAATGAACGCTAATGTTTTTTTCATTATCAGTATTAACAAAGAAGATGTACGAAACATCCAGTTGATATTAATAAATTTGCTAATGTACTTGAGAGTAATTACTAGCTAACTGCATTAAAAAAATCCAGAGTTATATCGACTCTTTCTGAAGGTCATCTGCGATAATCCTAGTAGATATTAAAACCCTAAAGAAACATAGGGGTTGGGAATTAAATCAGAAGCATTAAGGAAAATTGTACAAATAATAACAATTATATAAATTTTTGTACTATCACAAATAAGAAAAATGACTACATATGTGAATAATATAAAATAAATTTTTGATTTGAAAATTTGTAAACTAAAAAAAGTCGGGGGAAAAATATTGTTTATAACTTGCTGAAAAATGATAAATATAATCTCGTCATTTCCACTCGTATAACATACTATGGACAAAAACACAGATAAAATGTGAAAATAGTTTATAGGGAAAATTGCGATAAATCGAAAATTGACAAATTTAATCTTTCGATTTAATTGTGAGAAGATTCATTATTTAAAGCTTGCTACACATTTAGAATTATAATATTCAAATTATGCAGAGATTTTTTGGATGCTAAGAAATAGGATCACGTAAAATTGAAATTCCTGTATTCGTATTAACGCCTATATTATTTTCTTTGGTATGTGAATCTAATTTTTCAGTATAAATCCAGTGTAGGATTTTGAATTATTTGGTAATTGACTTGGTTCTATTAAAAATATATGTTTAATAATGTTTAAAAATCACTTTTCACTCTTAAAATCGTATCGAATTTAACGATGTGATAAGTTTATTGTCCACGAATGGGTTTGATTCGCATGAATGGGTGAATGTAACTGTATATTATTGTAATATCACGTCAATCGTAATACCCATAAGTACGCGCGTGCTTCTGAGATAAAAAAACGGCAGATGAATGGAAGAAATGCAATACTATAATCATATATTACTAAAAAGAATTAGGTCGCAGATGCATTTCGCAAAATGGGTCAGACACGTTTGCAGTTGGGGTTATTGAAGGTAGAGGATTCGATAAATTAGTAAAAGAATGAGGTGCGTTGAATGGAGGTAATTTTTTCACAGAAAAATGAATAAATGAATGGCAATAACCGGATAGTTCGATGGCGACAAGATTATTTGCATCAGATAAACGACTACCGAAGTTCTAATAGACGAATGGAGTACAAAAAGGGCTCAGTTCACGTCTAGTACCCAGTTTAAGCCAAACTCCCTTACAGGAAGGTACATTTTACTCGTCTATTTACGTTTTATAATTCAATATTCAGTTGTGGCAAATTAACGAGGTATAATAATGATTTTTCTCTAAGTTCCAACTGCAAATAATGCCATCCAATTTATAATGATTCGACTAATAAATGTTTTTATAAGTATTTATAAAAATAATGAATTGATAAATGAGGTATCTACGCTTATGGTAGATCAAACAAAATTGTCGGTAGGGGTTTTTATAAACTGCAATTGATATTGGAAGGACTATAATAATAAATGAATACCACTATCTCCTAAGATTGGTAACGTTATATTTTTAAGCCGAATACATAGATTTTCTTGTTAATTATTATAATATATTGTATTAAATATCTATTTGTGTGAAATAATAGTGTTTCTTATAATGTATCAAAATTTTTCAACAAAAATATTTAGTATGTAGTCAAATAATAGTTAGGTTAGGTTGATTGCTATTATTGTTTTAATTTTTGATGTTGAGTTTACTTCGCTTGTCCCTTTAATTATAACAAAAAAATTCTAATATTCTAAATTTTTCAATAATTCTAGTTATTTTCATTTTTATTATGAATGAAATCAAGCGGCTTCAAATTGATTTAATTTGATAATAGTTAATTAGAATATTTAAGTTGCATTTAAAAAATATTGAAATTTTCAATTTATCTTAAATAAAAAGGAAAATATTGCATTCAGTTTCGACGTGAAAGTTTGATTTTTATTTTTAATTGAAACTAAAAAGAGGTTTATCACTGTTAATGATAAAAATGAGATATTCTTCAATTAGAGAAATGAGAAATTCAAGAATAAACTTCTAACTTGATTCTCATGCAATAAAATTTTGTTCTTATTTTTATTTATATAATTAGAAAAAAACATTTACGTTACATTTTCATTGTAAAATTAGATTTTTACTTATAAATACTCAAAATCTTTGACTTCTTAAATTTCTTCAAAATAACACTCTTTTTAAGCTATTTAAGTAAATATTTATCTAATTATGGGGATAATAGTCAAAAAATAAATAAAGGTTTTGAATTATTTATTCAAGAATTGCATAAAAGTTAGTATTTTTAAATTTTTTCCTATATGTTGACCTATTATTTGACTACTCTTCATAAGATTAATCCTTATGACATGTTTTCATTTTTTACATAAATTATTCAACTTAGTCCGTGTTAAACGTTGAATAAAAGATAAAACTGAAAGTATTTTTGAGATTCAGAGCGGTGACATGAAATGGTATTTAAATAACATTCTACCGTTTGAAGTAATGAGCCATGAACTAACTCATAATTCAACGTATAGACACGTGGTTCACCAATGTATATAAATTATATAGAACGAGAAGCCGATAAACACAAATTTTGAAATCATACCTATGAATAATTTCGAACTTGTCGACTATTTTTAAGGTTCGTTAATTAACAGCTGACGAACTCACTGTCACTGAAATTAAATTAGAAGAATTTATATTTTTTCATGTAACATAAATTTTTGGGAAATGTTAAATTATGAAAGTGATGATAATTGGAGATAAAGATATTTTTTTAAGATTGAAGAAACCTACAAAAAGATGATATATATCTTTTGGAATCGAATATATAAGTTAGTCCAGAAAGTCCTTGGTGCTAAAACTACCAAAGAACCAAATAGAGCAAAAAAAATCTTTATCACTGAGAAAGAATTTATATAATTTGAAAAAAAAATTAACAATTTTACGAGCGTCATATTCCAAAAGCGAAAAGTGATAATTGCAACTCCACTATTTTGTTATAGAGTTGCAATTCACTCCAACAAATTGATGGATTCATAAGAAATAAAATTATATATGCACCACGAGACTAGACGGTAAATTTCGTTTGTCATGGTCCTCAGAAAAATAACTTGTTACTCAATAAGTTAAGATCATACTAACTCTCTTAATATATGAATATCTATTAATAAATGAATATTTATTGGAAATATTGTATGAATATGTATGAATCAAAGTATTATGAGTGTAATATACTGATGAAAGGAACTATGGAATTATCAACACTCTGTACATGTTAGATTCTAGACTAACACTTGCCAAACACTATACAACAAGAGAGTCCCCCAGTAGAAATTGATATTTCTTCTAAACAAAATGCCTTCCAATTTATTATTCTTTTCACCCTTAGTTTTTTTCTACCTAGACTAGAACCCTCATTCGCATTAAGCTATTATTTATACCATTTTTTTAATCCTAGCCAGGATTATACATTGTTCGTCTAGAGAACTGGGTTTGTAAGTTATTTTTCTTTTGAGATGTAAAATTTGAGCATTTAAAGTAGGTGCCCTACATTAAATATATAAAACGTCTACCTGAGCTTTTTGCAAATGTTTAGATGAAGGTACCTGAATTAATTAAAAAATCTCGTTGGTTAATGGTATGAGTGACTGTGCATTTGTATGTACCAACTGTAGAATCATCATGATTTATGCCGAGATGTGTCTATTTGCATAACATAAACTTCAGTGAACAATACACAGGTGAGCAACATAATTTTGTACTGTTTATTATTCAGAACCAATAACCGTCTACTTGTGGCGACTGAAAAAATGGTAATCGAATAGAATGAAGTGTAAAAAAGGAATTTGAAGATGTTTTCATGACAGTATTAATCAATTGATAATAATAACAGAAAAATGATATTAAAATTTTTGCCTTTTGTATAAAAGAAAAATTTTCTGTCTTGAAATATCGTGCTATTGCTATTAAAATCGACATTATGATTGAATGTGATAAGTTTTGTTCTTAGTTTCGTATTTTTGGCAATTTATTAAAAAAAACATGTAGCTGTCCACAATTTTGCTGAAACTTTGTATTCAGGTTGTAATAATAGGTATATATTCAACATTTTCAACGGAATTTCAAGTTTTTTTCTTAAACAATACCAGTCACGTATAATAGGCTTGTTTCCACTAAGAATAAATTGGATGGCTGTTTCTAATGATTAACCATGATAATTAGTAAATAAATAAACAACTTTCCTACAAAAATAATAAAAGATTAATGATAGTTTTGGAAAATAAAATCGACATTAAACACCAATCAGAAAAGCGTGATGTCACACCTCGCGAAACGCTATATTTTAGCTGTAATTTTCGTATAAAGTAACGAGGTTATTTCGTGTTTTCAGCAATTATTGTTGAATTAATAAAGTTCGATTTTAGTTTAACCTTGAAAGACAGGTATAATTTGCCATGGAATTAGGATTTAACAAAGCAAACTGCAGTAGTTTGTCCAAAATTGACGCAGTTGTGCTTGACAAATTTTTTGCATTGAACACATAATTTTGTTCATCGAAAGTCCGCAGTGTTGGAACTTATATATAAGTATTATGTGGAAAAAAAACATAAGTCTTATTTAATTAGCTGTTACCAGTCAGAGAGTCGCATTTACCCACTGTGGAATGGAAATTCTTAACTGATTTTGAAGTTAGGGAATATAAAGTTTCAATAACTTTAACTTAATTAAGTCATAACATTTTATATGTTTGGTGTGGTATATTATGGTAGATTTTGCACATGTATGAATAGATACATCAAGTTTTGTTTGATACTTACATCAAAATGATCTTCACAGAAATAATTTGTGGAATTAGTTGATAAAGTAAGAGCATCTTACCTCCTTGCCATTTTTAACTGTTTTCTTCGTATTTTTTTTTATTGTTTGGAACGTATATGAATAATTTGTCCGGCGTTTTTATCGTTGTACTTTCACATTGGGGCACTATACAGTATTTATAATACAAGGAATTCATTATTTATTAAAAAACACAATTGACTGTCATAAATTAATAGCTGTTTCGCGAGGTATGACGTCATTAAAGACGCCATGACAGTCTTGGCCTTTTTCGCGGTCAATTTCAAAATCATTTCTAATTACTCAAAATACTAACGGAAAAAAATATTTTTCTTAAAATACTATATTTTTGGGGTGAAATAGATGATAAGCTATAGTTTTAAACTAATTTTATTGGCACACTTATTGGAATTAGAATCGATACGATAATTCATCAATTTGAAATTGGGATTTCTACCTTTTGTGGTTGAAAAATATGTAGAATTAGCACGTATACACATAATTTCACTCTTTGAGGGGCAAAAAGTACATAAAATTCTATATGAAAAGTCTTTCAATTCCACCCAATTTATTATTAATATGTTTTCATTCTACATTACAGTTACCCTTACATCCCTTCCAAGGTATATCTTACTGAGGTGTAACATGTCTACACTATACTAACTTTGTTAGTTGCTGCCCAGAATAATTCTGTGACAGTTAAGACAAAATCATTTTTTTTTGTTTTTGAAATCAATAGTTTCTTCTCCGACCCGGTTATCTGTGGCCGTATATTTTACCTTGAGTAATACAGATTATTATTCGTTCTTATGTGACCCAATTTTTTTTATCCATCTTACATGTTCTATTGCTGATATCTACGTAGTACTCTGATAATCCTGTCCATCCATAATATTCAAAATAAAGCAAGAAAATTCATATTCTGGTATTGAATATATTACGTAAAGAAATGGAGTGAAATTTCACAAAGAAAACTATTTCTTGATGCTAGAACCCCGTGGTACGCAAAATAATATCACCTTTAAAAGATGGTGACTTTTCATTTTGTTTCTGAAATTTCTGTAATATTATAAACTTGAGATTCTGTAATTTTCGTGCACTCGCAAACTAATTTCCTATATATTCTCAATATACTTGTTACATTATACGGGGGTGAAATTAGCAGCCCTTACTTTATTTCACATAAAAACTTTTTTTCAAGAGTTTTATGAAATAAAATTATAACTTAAAATCATTATTTCACTTGAAAATATTTTTTATTCTTGAATTTTTTCCCCAACGCCAATGAAATAAACTAAGGGCTGCTAATTTCACTCCCGTAAAATGTATTGAAAAAATACCCGTGGTTAGTCTTTTGCTCGTGCGTGAAAATTACGGAATTTCAAGTTTCCAGCATTACTGAAATTTTAGATAAAAACAAAAAATAAAAAAACAATTTTAGTAACCACCTTCTAAGTGTGATATTTCGGAAAGTGGTGGGCCAAGGTAATTTTGAGGTAGGAAAGACTCATCTCAATTTTATGCGAGCAATTAACTCATGAATATTGTCGCATGAATTTTGAAACATCCTGTATATATGGTGCGTATGAGGATACGTACTATTCGTAACACAAATAAGACAAATCACAATTTAAAAATTTCAGATCTGGTACAATAATCAATAATCAATAAAGTTAATATACTTGTGAAATCCTAGTATGGAAAGATTTGGAGAAAAACAAACAGGTCAAGAAAAATGTAAGAAAAACCCATGTCAATGCTCCTTTGATCTGTTGGTATGTCGTGCTTTGTCTCAAGACGTCAAATATAATCATCAAATACGAATAAATTAAAAAAAAAAACTGAACTGGAGGAGAAACTTCTGCTTTTACATTTCCTGGACAGCGTTAACGCTTTAGTTAATTTATAATAACCGTTGAAACAAGCGAGGAATATTAATCAACTAAAAGACAATAAAAAACTGTCTACTGATTACCAGTTTTCAAGTATTCCTGTCGATTTTGATCTAGATGTCCTGGATTATAAGGCTTACTCTTGAAATGAGATCTTGGCATTTTCTAAAGCTGCGATTTGTCTGTTGACAAACTACTGTAGTAGTAATATTCATTTCATAAATAACGATTCAATATTTTAATGACAGTGATCCACATTTTATAATTCGAATACTAGAAGGTAACCATTAAGAAATTCTGGCAAGACCACATCATCAATCCGTGAAATTTTTATAATTTACTCTTTCCAATCTTTGTAATATAAAAATTCAAATATTCATGAAATATTTAAGCAGGTGTTTTCGAAGAAATATTTATTGAAATCATGACAACTAAACACTAAATTTTCTTAAAAAATCTCCTAAAACTTTCCAATTTCTTCTTGTACATTTTTTATAATTTCATTTAGTTATTTAAAATTCCAGTTTGCTCCAGTTTTTTCTCTAAAAAATTTAAAGGACTGAGCACCACAATACATCAATTTTTAAAATGTTAATCAATGTTAATCAATTTCCAATTTTTATTATAATGAATAAATAACAATTTTATCATAATTGAATTTACATCTGGTATATTATTTCTTAATAGTAATTTATGATTATTTTTTATGATCATGAACGATAAAAAGTGAAGCCTGTACTAATAAGGAAATACAAGTTCTTCCTTTATGTAACATTAAACCTACCACAAACATCCCGAGCTAGCTTGATAACAAATATTTGTAGTTCAATTAAGGACCTTTCTTAAGTGCCCCAGTTTTAGAATAGGAAAAGTAAATAAATCTCAAAAACTGCCAAATAAATACGCTTCGGCTGGGAACTCGAGTACAACATTGAGTGGGGTATTTCTATTTTTCAAAATTAAAAGAACAATATTAGGAAGCAAATCCATTGAATAAAGCATCTCTTGAATTTTCATTTACATAGAGTGTAGAATAACACTTTGTGCTTCGATTTTAACTAAGCTGAAGTTTCTTTAATGGTTGATAATACTTCTTTGATGAACTTTGGGATTATTTCATAATATTATAACACGGAATCAGAACTATCGGTTCAGGTCTCAAATCGAATTTTAAAAATCATTTAGTTATACTGATTGATTTTATTAAGTCAAGTTTATAGCTTCCTGTCTGTTATTAAGGTCATAAGTCAACTCCTTAACAAAATATAACCTTTCAAGTCAATGAGTTTTAGAAGAAAAAAAAACACCTTCTATAGGGCAGATTCAACAATTCAGCAATTTCCGTCGTCTTGATTTTGATTCGTAGGTGATATCCTTATTATTATTCCCCTATACGCAATTTTCAATTCGATTTTCCTCACTTCAAAGGAATCTTTAGGATGATATAAAATGAATTCAAATTTCGCACTCTTATCAAAAACCGATGACATTGATTATTGACAATTGATTATTATCACATATTTTCTTTTTCTTGAAATCTTCCCTTTTCAAATCTAAGATCTGTCCCATTCATGAAAAAGCATTACAAATAAATTGTCAGGAGAATAATCCTTATATTTTGATATATCGAAGCAAATTAAAATCGTATGGTATTATGAATTAATTTGTTTTTGTTTGAACAAATAAATGTAACCGACCAATTATCATTATCAAGTAGTGCTCAGAGAATCCAACTTCAATCTCTACAACTGTGACGAATTTTTAAAATTACTAATAATTCATATTCGATCCGTTTTAATGATTGTAGAGTCGGTAGATGATAAAAGACATCATGACAATTCCGTATCTGTCAAGCCAGAGCGCCTACCTACTCGCTTTACATTTAATCTTACAATTTAAATAGCGTCAATTTCTTATGTTGGTTGTAAAATAAAATCACTGATAAAATTCAAACCGTATTAAAAATATAATCCAACGACATTAATAACTCATTAGGGATCCTACCAAGAACATTAATATAATCGAGAGATGGATTATGACATTGAATATTTTTCCTTTCATTATATACTGGAAGTATGAGTAGCATAATTTACTCTAAATTACTCAAATATCTTGCAACTCAAGAACGAATTTGAAAGCCTTTTTCACTTCGCATGAAGTTTATTTAAAACGTTTTGAAGATTTTTTTAACTTTAGAGCGCCCTTTAACTACAGAATTCTTGCATGAGGGAAAAAATTATTGAAGACAACTGATCCAGCAAATTTTGTAATATTTGATGTTTATTATATGGTGTCCCAAATAGTGGAGAAATGTATCAACTAAGTAACGATTTTCAAATAACTTATGATATGATGTTTATGTATCTCACAATTGTCAAAAAAATAAGTCTCCATAAAACCGCGAGCGGAGTGGCTTCGGGGATCGCTGGAAGTCAGTTTTTTTGGCGGTTTCGAGATAGATCGCTTTGCGATCCATACCGTTTGAGCGAATTTCACGGGAAGATAAGCGAAAACTACCCAAGCTTTAGAGCAGTCCCAATGCCTAGTCATTTCATACTTATATTTTAAGTTTGATTATGAATAAAAGAGTATAAGAATTATGTGAATTTGAATAATTGGAAGCGGCATCAACAAATAAAAACAAGAACAAACGGAAATGAATAAAAGAATATCGAAAAGTGATTAATTGGCATCACGAAGTGATTTAATATTGTTAGAAGAGTTAACTGGAGTAACCAATATCGAACATATGTTTTAACAAATATGGAAGAAACAAAACTGGTTGTAGAGGAAAGTACAGTGTTGAGGAAATTCTTTGAGAACAAAAAACAAATGAGAGATTTTGGTGAACACGAAATAACCAAGAACTAAAGAATCGGTACAAATATCCATCAGTAACAATTTCCATGAAAGATCAAAGAGATATATAGTTGGAGCAAACGAAAAGGATGAAGGAGAATAGATAGGTGGAAAGGGTCATTGAGGAAGAGGAAGAGGATGAAAGCAGAAAAGGCAAAGCAGGTATAGAATGTTAGGAGATATTAGAGAGGTGGAACAGAATTGCACTGCCAAAGTCTAGAATATCAACCTTTGGAGAAGAATTGTAGATGCAATTGAAGACCGTTAAGAAAAAAAAAATAAAAGCATCGGCCTAGAATGTGTGCAGTAACTACTCTAAATATATATAACCATAAGACCATGTTTCGCATTTTCTGTAATTATAATATAATCTTTAGTTCTCAGTATTTTCAACAATAATTCGTAAGTTAAAAACTATTGTGATCAACCGTACTGCTTTACATATTATAGGAGGCCGATACCCTGAATGACAATTAGTCATCGATATTATTGAATATATCTGATCGTTTGAAGTGGAAATGGAGAAAGTTTGCCAAATTTCAACTCCATTCAACTGTGTAACATGGCTGTAAATCACATTCAAAAACACTTTTTTTCAACTAGCAAGCACACAGAAACGTATTGAAAAGTTTCAATTTACTCGTGTAAACAAATGAGGGCAATTTATTTTCTTGATGAATATATTTTCATACTTTTTGTTGATTTGGAGAGAATATAACGAACAAAATATTGGAGCTCCTCAATTTTTTCAGGTGGTCATATTATGTAGACAAGGAGTCTCCATGATAAATTATTTCATGTAACCTACTAGCTTAAGACATCTCTTTCACATCTTGAGAATGACCCAGAGGTCTATTTTAAGCGTTATTTGAAATTTTTGATAATTGAGATTAGTTTGGGAAAGAAGATTTTTCATTGAGAATTCTCTCCTCATGTGGAATTTTCGTTTATGAATTTCCTGTTCACGATAGTTTAAATAAATTATTTCATGTGACCTACTAGTTTAAGACATCTCTTTCACATCTTGAGAATGACCCAGAGGTCTATTTTAAGCGTTATTTGAAATTTTTGATAATTGAGATTAGTTTGGGAAAGAAGATTTTTCATTGAGAATTCTCTCCTCATGTGGAATTTTCGTTTATGAATTTCCTGTTCACGATAGTTTAAATAAATTATTTTATGTGACCTACTAGTTTAAGACATCTCTTTCACATCTTGAGAATGACCCAGAGGTCTATTTTAAGCGTTATTTGAAATTTTTGATAATTGAGATTAGTTTGGGAAAGAAGATTTTTCATTGAGAATTCTCTCCTCATGTGGAATTTTCGTTTATGAATTTCCTGTTCACGATAGTTTAAATAAATTATTTCATGTGACCTACTAGTTTAAGACATCTCTTTCACATCTTGAGAATGACCCAGAGGTCTATTTTAAGCGTTATTTGAAATTTTTGATAATTGAGATTAGTTTGGGAAAGAAGATTTTTCATTGAGAATTCTCTCCTCATGTGGAATTTTCGTTTATGAATTTCCTGTTCACGATAGTTTAAATAAATTATTTTATGTGACCTACTAGTTTAAGACATCTCTTTCACATCTTGAGAATGACCCAGAGGTCTATTTTAAGCGTTATTTGAAATTTTTGATAATTGAGATTAGTTTGGGAAAGAAGATTTTTCATTGAGAATTCTCTCCTCATGTGGAATTTTCGTTTATGAATTTCCTGTTCACGATAGTTTAAATAAATTATTTCATGTGACCTACTAGTTTAAGACATCTCTTTCACATCTTGAGAATGACCCAGAGGTCTATTTTAAGCGTTATTTGAAATTTTTGATAATTGAGATTAGTTTGGGAAAGAAGATTTTTCATTGAGAATTCTCTCCTCATGGAGCATTCTAGAATTTCTTGTTCACAATTATTTAGATATTTGAAAATAGAGTGAATTCATTTTATGTTCATCTCCATTTCTTTATAACTCTTCTACAACTACTGCAAAGAGGTTTTAATTTTCTTCACTTATTTTCGACTAGAATTCAAACAAGTGTGCAACTATGTAGAATTCTTTGGGTTTATATTTCGTTTGTATTTGGAGTATTACTCAATCAAAAAAACTTCCTATCATTTTTAATAAACAAAGTAATTTTCTGTCAACATAGGGCATATTTTTCATAAATACTATATTCTATTAAAAGAGTTTTTAGTGATATAGTGAACTAACATTTTTTGCGGTTGGGTTAACGAACTTCAATTAAAAAAATGTGGCAAATTATAAGTCAAAACAGATAAATGGATATCTTTACCCATATTTACTCTTATTTCTAGAATTTGAAAAATATGTATCATGAAGAAAACCCACAACACTGTTCTTGATACCCGTTATTAAAGTTTCGTGAGACTATCACATCTAGATCATCAAATTTTTGTCCAAAAATACAGAACCCGAAATAATATAGATATTAGCGTCATTTATGGTTACGTATAGTTTGACAAAAATTTGATCTAATATTCCTGAAACTAGGATAACATGTTATTTTTTATAATTAAGGTAAGCAAATTATCTATCATTTTGTATGAGTATTTCCTGTCCTTAGAACCATTGTCTCTGGAACCCCCACGCAATAATTTTTTTATTTTAAACTGCATCATTTTTCAACGTTTATCTGGGTAGTAGATAACATTTAGCCCTAATTAAAGGGTAATCAAAGTATAGACCACTCCTTCGTCGAATTCGCAATGTTTAAGAAAAAAAAAGCTTGTAAGAAAATTGAGGAGAAAAAATATAGTGTGAGCTTGACTTCTTATGGGTGTGAATAGAAAAATATAATGAATCTAATTAACACAATAAAAATAAAACTTGCTAGTTATTTCATAATTAATTAATCAAACTAAGAAGAAAAAAAAGGAATATAGGAATAGAATAAATAACGAAAACTGTTGACTGTTCATTTGAAGTTGCTTGGTGTTAACTTTTTTACGATCACAAGAAAAATATATTCAGTAATTTTAGCTATAGTTTCACAATCTAATCATTTCATCCAATGCTTGATCGTTATATAGGATACTACCCGTTAATTCAGAATAATTCAGTCTAAGAACCTTACGCAGCTAAGCTCTACTACTTAAGCTTGCTCACTAGCAATCGATAAATGACAGCATGCGCAAGACTCTTCTGGACTTTATTCACTATAGTAGACATTTTCTCTCAGACCTTGACTCCGGAATGAAATTTTATGTAACGACAATGGAACTGTCTTATTAAATTGTGTAGTGCAAAATTTTGAATATATTTGATTGCTTAAAGTGGATGGAAACTAAAGTCCAAACACTATTTTGGTGAATATGACGGATTAATGTTAGCATTGAATTTATTGGAATTGAATTATTTTTATTTTGGAACGACTTCTTCTAATAACTTTCTTTGAGTTGTGATTTTATAGGTTCGATCACAGGTACTTTACATAGTACATATAGGGCTTTCTTATTAACAATTGGGAATATCTTAATTGTTATATATTTATATAAAAATATTGAGATTCACTTTAAATTATCTAGACGTAAGAACTCTATACGTATAGAGTTTTAAAATTTCACTTTTTTTCATTTATTAAGGGGTTCAAATAATTTATTTTGGTTATATTAGTATTAATATTTTTTTGGTCAAAATAAGTTGTACTTCAAAAAAATACTTTGGATCATTGAAAAGTCCCGATTTATTAACCAGTTGGCGTAAAGTTGGACTGAATTGAAATTTTATCTACATATCTATATGCAATTTAAAATAAGATCACAAATTTCTTAAACACATGGTATGTCGCCAATCAAACATGCAAATCATTTTGTTGATCTTTTTGATTATTAAGACAATCATAGTTTGAAGCGATTTTAACTAAATGAGAAAAAATAAGAGAAGATTTGATTGTGTTGGAGTAATCGATTGGCCTCCATTTATTCACAAAAATAAAGCTGTCAACAAATAAGAGGAAGAATCATGGTATAGTTAATTTTAGTTATTGAAGATGATTGTTCTATTTTCGTAATGGTTTCAATCTGTGTCCGAGTACAAATTAGGCAAATCGAATTGTTATTCAATATATTATCTTAAGTTTTATTTTTGACCTTATAGAACTTCTTCTCAATTGAAGAGCTTCTAGGAGAAGTAACCCTTTATATTGTTCTTAAGAATCTAGTTGGTAATAGATTTTTCCAATTAGCAGAATACTGAAGAAATCTGTCACTGCGAGATCCACAATGTTTACTTCTGGTCTTATCAACTTGTATTTTATTGCTTCATTGCAGTCTTAAAAGAGAGGGTGGTCCAAATAATTGACTTCATATTGCTTAGAGTTCCTCCTAGCATTTTTATAAACAGTAAATAATCTACTGGAACGTTAATATGCCTATTTTTTAGATGCCTCTCGTTAACAGAGGACATGTAGTTATACTTCATGTAGATCTGCCCCTTTTACAAGAGTTTTGATAAGGTTGCAATCTATTTTGGAGAAAGTTTCACAAGTAGACCTACCATATAGATAAACATAGAGCACGTGGTTATGGTGAATGATCATTTTTTTGTCGTAGTACTATTTTATATAAGTTTGAATAGAAATTACTTTATGAACTTCCTAAAATAAGTAACCTTGACGATTACCGATAAATTCTGACACCAACTGACATTGTTCATTGAAGATTCAAAACCTTTTGAGTGCACTGCGTTTTAAAGAGCATTTATACTTGATGCTTAAAAATATATGTTACTACTTTGCGAATACATACAATTTGTATATTCCTTTAAAAACCTATGAAATGTAATAACTTCATAAACATGCGAAGCTACTGAGATAAAATGTAAAATACCTCCATTTTATCTAGTGATTGGAATGGACGGAGCATCAACTTTCATAAGAATTGTCCCATTTCATAACTAAAAAATTTTACTTATTAATGAGACCTTGAATTTTACAGTTCTTTTGACTCTGTACGACTCATATCACTTGAAGTTTATGTCAAAATAATGAGAATTTATCCGTTATCGGTTTCACGCACGCAATAAAGTATTATTTGAGCGTCTTATCTTTTAACCACATTCTCCTTGAATTAATTTTACACAGGAAAGGTAACAATCGAACTCTTATCAGTCCAATAAAACCAATTTACGATCAAACTAAAGCGCTTTTTAACCATTTGAACAGGACATAATCTTTCATTTCCATTACTTAGTTACAACCAGACCGATAACACTCTGTATACAAAACAGGACTTTTAAACACCCCGTTATCATCGAGTTTTGACGTTTGATATCTTATTAAGGCGCCATATCTCAACTCAGTTGGCCACTATTAATTAAGTCGAAAAACCATTTTAGGTGTTAGGTCTCTAATATCTAATCTATGTTGTACTATCCCATTAATGGATGACCATCAATAGCAATTGTCTTTTGTTGGCGTTAAATATGTGACAGAACAATAGAAATATTCTGTGAAAGTGTCACTGTTTTGGACGCTTATTCTCACTTTAGTATTAACCATTTATATTTTCTTAACTTCTAGTTTGCTAGGATATAATATTCTTAATAAAATTATTCGAAACAGTTATTAATTGAAATGAGTCTATCCAAAAGGAGTGAGAAATCACAATACACAATTTTAATCAGTAGTACTCGAATAGCATAGAATAAAAAATTTCTAATAAACAAACGGGATAAGTACTGAGTATTAAATACAAAGACAAACTTATTTCAATATTTACATGTGCAAATCTTTATGCTCCTACTGAATACACTGTTTAAGTCACCCTACACCAACACTCACATTTACACTGTTTGACGCGCGTTTCGATAACCAAGTTATCGTCTTCAGAGACTTCCCGAGACCCTCAGTCTCTGAAGACGATAGCAGTGTATTCAGTATAAATATAGCCAACGTTTCCAGAAATTCCAACTTACTTTATGCTCCTGCTTGAACAAAAACAGAATAATTGATTCTAAATGTTTTTTTGTTGATATGAGGCTATTCATTCAGGTTTATTTTTGTACACCCGTTTTCAATATTGGAATGTTTTGATATCCAAAAACTCTGGACTGCTTTCAAGCTTAACACAGAATCATTAGTGGCTTGAATTTTAAATAATATCCATATATATGTTACTCCAAATGGATTATTAATCTGGAAAAACTATAGGCACGGATATTTTTCTACACTTTTCGATAAGGACAGAATAACCATGAACTGTACAAGAAAATTGTAACAGTTATCTAAGTTGTGGTTGATACTTTCTTATGAATCAAGTGGAACCAAAAAAAATGAGAGAAAACTATTTTATGAATTTCGTTTTGACGAAACATAGTTATTAATCCATATTGTTATTTGTTCCTATCCACTCTATTGAGTGTGTAAAGTAAATTCGAAGCTATTCCATTATCGCACACTAGACACGTGTTACGAAGTCACCCAAATGAGAAACTAGAATAATCTGTCACAAAAACGTTCCTATAATATTTGCATATTTCCCGATTTGAATATTTCTTGATTCTCTGGATATTCATTAAGAAACATTTCAGATATTTATTAAATGGTTCGACCTAATTTCTTCATCTTCGCAAGAGTTGAAATATGTCTCCTGATCACATTGAAAGCTTCCTTAAATATAGGTCCACAAACATGGTCAATATTACCACTATTAGGTAAAGTGAAGTAAATTGCAGCTGATCGACTACGGTCATTAGGATCCTCATAAGAGCCTCAGAACAAGAAATCCTTAAAATCTGTTTGTTTCAATAAAATAATTTGCACTTTACTCCATGAAACAATGACTACACTATAATTACCCACATTTTATATAAATGAATCATTCGGCTCGCTTTCCTGATTTTTATTTTTGAATATCGCTTGAATTATGATATACTGAATCTAGCGTTTCCCCGTTTGCTCAAAATTCTCTATTTTAATTCTCCATATGTAGCTACTTCGAACCTTCAGAATATACGTTCCGTTTTAAATTTGAGGCTCAGTTAAGACACATTAGGAACATTCCTATACTTCTCAATTAACGGAATATTTAAATCTGCAAAATCTCCCATAATATCCTTGTATAATGAGCAGTTACTGTATCTGACCAAAACATAAAATTTCCCTCAGTATACTTTCTATTCATAATTTCTTTAATCATATATTTTGGCGATTACATAATTTACAAAATACCACGAGTATATCGCTATGCGTACCAACACTTTAGAGTTGAACTATTTGTTTTTTCTAAAACACACTTCTGAATTTATTTCCTCGTAGTCCAAAAAATCATCATTTTGCTTAGTTTTCCACGATATATGTGGAACTTTGTATTTCGGTGGTGTATACAATGTCATATCTTTATCCATGGTCTGAAATAATTTTTTATCATTGTCAAAAACACGTATATATGTCGAATTTTAAGGCAATTTCTCATTTTTTCCTCATAGCTTCGTTACTGGTTACTTTATATGAAAAAAGTTAATTTTTTTGTCATTAAAAAACCTACAGAAGTAGATGCTGCTCTTTGAAAAATATTAATTAGTTCAAGATATAAACGAAAATAACAATGACTGTTTCTAGATAAACATTTATAAAGGAGTTTATTTATTTCCATTGAGTCTTATAATTGTGCCAAAATATTATGAACTATAAAAAAATGACGTGTGCAAAAGCTGGAGATTGAACGTTCAATGGTTCATGACTTATGACCTTATGAATATGAATTTTCGAAAAAAAAATTCCCTCGATTGCAAAGTTCCATTTTGTCGCATACGCAACGCATAGACCAAGTTTTTTGTTATTGCTGTTAATTTGTTTATAAGGTCATAAGTCATAAACCATTAAATGTACAATCTACAGTTTTTGCACACGCCATTATTCGATAGTTCAGAATATTTTGGCACAATCACAAGACTCAATGGATCTTTGAAATCAAGGGAATTTTTTTTTTGAAATCCCTTTAGTTGCAAAATGAAATCTCGTGTGGTTACGTCTTTTGTTTGTTTTTGTTAGGTAGAGCGAAAGTGCATAAAAATAGCTTTCATTTAAAAAAAGAAAATTTGAGCTTTGTTAAAAAGCCACCGAGATACAGACCGAGAAAGTGAAATATTAACTGTGTACAACAAATTTAACGACTCAAAAAAAATACCCCATAATTTTTTATCTATAGTACTATCATTACATGAAAAATGTTCAGCCGTACTTTTCTTGGGGACTAATTGCGATAAAAGGATGATTTTTTTTAATTTGATATCTCGCCACGAAATGAATCGATTTGCATAGCTAAAAACTACTCAGTATGAGTGCCTAATTGATCACAGACATGTATGTAAAACGTAGTTTTCGGGGATTTTGGAAAAAGATTCCCTTGATTCCAAAACTCAATTTTTTTATAAATGAATGTCGACTTCTTACATAAAATAATGAATTCTGCTCATCAAAAAATCAGCACAATCACATTCAACGCATAAACCAAGTTTTTTGTTAAAGCTGTTAATTTGTTTATGAGGTCATAAGTGATGAACCATTGAACGTTCAATCTCCAGCTTTTGCACACTCCATTTTTCGTTAGTTCAGAATATTTTGGCACAATCACAAGACTAAATGACAATAAATAAACTCGTTTATAATTGTTTATCTAGAAACAACAATAGTCATTGTTATTTTCGTTTACCTTTTGAACAAATTCATATTTTTCAACGTGCAGCGTCTACTTTTGTAGGTTTTTTAATGACAAGAAAAATAGGATTGGACACATTATAGGTGTTTTTGACAAAAAATTATTTTAGACCACGGATAAAGATGTGTCTTTGTATACACTTTCCATCACCGAAATACAAAGTTTTAAACATATCGTGGAAAACTAAGCGATTTTTCCTAAATTGCCTGGACAATCGCCTTTTTGAAAATAATAAATCTCATTATTCGCCGTTTCACTCTCGATAACAGTGAAATATCATTTGTCGTTGATAATGATTTCCAAACGTTAGTGGATGAAAGCTCGTTGTCACTGCGATTCCAAGTTTTGATTTTTGTTGCATTTGTTGATTCTCAGAATATTTGGGTGATGATTTTTGAACTACATTCCGTTCTTTTAGAATGTTGCTTACATATTTCTTATCTATTTTAAATTTTCCACCCAATTTTCGCAAACTGACTCCTAGTTTTCCTTGAGCCGCCTTAAACAAAGCTTTTCTTTTCTTTTTCGACATTTTTCTGCTTTTTTGCCCGATCCTGAATTTCTTTCAATCGAAACACTTGTCTCAACACGCCTGCAGATATAAATAATTGTCTGTCCTAGCTATTCCCATGACATTTTAAAACGAGATACACTTAATAACATCTCAGACAATACACTTTCTAAGTTGTCTCAAATTGTACAGATTTTTTGTCCCCACACCATTAAGTACCAACTTCAGGCTTTTAACAATTATGCAGATTCATGAGTTGGTTCAATAGCCAAATAAAAAATATGCAAGGAGTCTCTATTCGAGGCCTGAAAAAGCAGAGAGGTAAAAAAACGAATAAGTAGGAAAAGCTCGGGTGTATAACTTGATCTTTCACTATAAGTCCCACTTATTGTTAATTTAAAACCGTAAATCTTCTATTTGACAGTAATTCAACTATTCTCTTCATAATTAAACAATGTCGAATGTAATGAAAAAATAATAATAACGTTTTAAGACGTGACAACAAATTTCTTGTAATCGCGGTTTTAAGGAGTGTTAATGTATGTATGCACAATAATACGAGAAAGAGTATCATCACTCTCCATAAAGTCATTTATATAGATTATAAAACCATTGCGGTAGTAATAAATAAAACAGAGTTGTATTCAAACAGTTTTCCATTATATATCGAAAAAGCTACTTCGTTTGAATGGAAACCATCAAATTTATGATGAAATTAGATCTATAATGTCCATTTGTTTGCCTTATTTTGAAGTAGGAATTCTAGAAATTACGTTTTGGTTGAATTTAAACTATTTCAAAGAAGACATGTATATACAAAAAATTAATCATTCGAACTATTTTCTAATCATTAAAATCTAGAAATTTTTTGTTTTATTATCAAAATATAACTTTATTCATGATCGACTGGTAGTTGGTCAACATTGAAGATGAAAATGTGTTCATATTATCCAAGTGATGCTGCTACTGAGTTAAACGGTACTACTCTGTCCGTATTACAAATTGGAACCACATTAATCCGGTACAAAAAAGAATTGTCGGCTATTATAACACTAATAGATGTCACTTAAAACATCGCTTGTTGGTTTGTAGTTTATTTTTGATATAAATTTTCAATGAACGATTTATTGTGTAATTTGTAAACCGTCTTTAAAGCGTATTAGTACTTCTTTTAAATGTTAAGAATGTTTGTTTATTGTCGCCGTAAGAAGTTATTCTTGATTAATTACAGGAAAGTGCAACGTTTATATTTAACAATATGAGGCGGTATATCACTCACGACAAAATAAAACTGGAACACTGGATCTATATATCTCTCGTGGCTTGTATTATATCTTTGAACCTGAACATATATCCAATTGAAGTCAAATAATATACGCTGGAGGATGCAAGTTTCATTTTTTATTTATGTTTTGGAATAATTCTTTCAAAATTATTATTTCAATCATGAATTTCTATTAGATATAAAAAATTAACAAGCTAAATTGTTTGTGTCATGAAGGAGAATAAACTACAAAATTATATGAAAATATGAAGAACTTCATTATACATATACAGGGTATATCACGATTAGTCAATATCATACATAGACATTGCAATGTGAAGGTTTTTATTTAGGTTCCGAAATAGACAAATAAAAACAAATTTTTATGATTGAATATGGCTTTATTGGTTTTCAAAATATTTTCCTTTAGGATGACCAATCAATTAGATGTTTTGACTGTTCAAAAGCGTTTTTGTTTGAACTGATTTGTGAGAGCTAAAATTGTCGTGATTTCCCTGATGTTTTCGAGCACTTCTGGCAAATAAATACTGGTGTACCATTCAGAATTGATTGTCCATGTCCATTTATTCCAAAAAACCAGGCGACCATTTGTTTCGAGGTGCTTCGTGCGCGAAGAACTTTTGTCTTGAAAGACCCATCCAGTCCATTGTTGTGTTTAGTTTCGAGCTCATAGATCCATGATTCGTCACAGCAGTTTTCTAAAACAGCATCGATGTTTTCTAGCGATTCTGGACGACCAAAATTCATCCTGTAGCGAAGTGCAATTTCATTAGGAAAACCAGCAGAAAGACTGTGGCTCGAAATGATGTTTCATCGCACTCTGCTGTTGGTTTAATCCATGTCGAAAGTCATAGAAAATCGTAGGATGCAAATGTTTATGATGTTATTCCATTTTTGACCAATATGAATGTGTCTGTAAAAACCTCAAATAAAACTCGTGTGACAACACGTTCTGAGTAAGCTCACCATTAAAATGTCAAACTTTATGATGACAATATCAGTGTTGTCATATCTCAAAATTAGCAACCCTTGTATAATTTGTCCAGAGCAAAAAACAAAATTGTGAAGGAACATAATTTTTTAATCAAACGTATTTAATTTTTGGAAATAAAAAAACACCTTTTGACATTTTTTGCTGAAATTGTTAACATAAACTTCAAGAAAAAACCACGATTATTTCATGGAAAAAGTTACTGTTCTTGTAGACGAAACGCCCTATCAAGAAATGTAGCTCTACTGCTCAATTCAAAGAAAGTATTTCGATTTTTAAATCTGTATCAAATAAGAAAATATGTGTTAAAAATTATAACATACATAATATGCGAGGGCGGACAAAACAAAGTGTGTTTGAATCAACGAAATTGCCTTGAAGGTATTATATTTCAACTTGAGATACACTAAGTTTAATAAGGGCTGAGATACTATGAGGGTGGTAAACGCCTTAAGCATTTGCTAACGAGAACTTGAAAGGGTTAGTAATGGTCTCGTGATAAAGTCGGCACCTTTGAATTTGGCTTTTTCGTAAATATATGGACTTTTTACTGGAGGGATGGTTAAGAATTTAGAGAAACTGTATTGATTTTCTCATTTTTCATTTTTAGCCCTCAGGTATTGTTCAGGTAATTTCTTTTGAAATTGAAAGTAATGAAGATACTTCTACTAATATGATTTTCCCACACAATATACTCAGTTTATTGTAGTACTAACAGTTAAGTTGTGTTTAATAAATAGAAGATTTGAAGTGAAAACATTTTAATGAAAAAAGTTTCTAGTAGATAAAACGAAAGAACATCAGTTAAATCACAATTGACCCACCTTATTGGTTGCAATTTTGTAGTATTCAACCAATTCTATCTAGTTATGTGCCTTCCTACTGTTGATCCTCATAACTTCTTACATTTTGTATCTTTTCAGGTATTACAAGAATGGCGCAGTCTCTAAAATAGTAAATTTAGCACTTTCGTATATCTCAGAAAACATCTGGACCGTTACTCGTCCTTAACTGAACAATCTTTAAGACATTATGCACCACGACAAACAGATTTCATTAAGAACATGATTATTGGAACATCTTAAGCTTATCGTGCAGTTCCTATTGTAGCTTCTGGTATTGGAGAATTCAAGGCAGATATTTCCAAGAATGGACAAACACGTGAACACGCACTTCTTGCATTCACACTGGGAATAAAACAACTTATTGTTGGTGTAAACAAAATGGACTCCAATGAATCACGATACAGCGAAGCGCGTTTTGATGAAATCAAGAAATACGTTTCTTATATTAAGAAGATTGGTTACAATCCTGTTGCCGTTGCTATCGTACCAATTTCAGGATTGCACGAAAATGACATGTTGGAGCAATCTGACAAAATGCCATGGTTCAAGAAATGGAATATAGAACTTGAATAAGAGCTGATGGTGAATGTTTAATTGATGCTCTAAATGTCATTTTCCTCCCGAGTCGCCCAGCAGAGAAACTTCTTCAACTTCCACTTCAGAATTTCTACAAAATTAGTGGTATTGGAACGGTAACCGTTGGTCGTGTTGAAACTGGTGTTTTAAACCAGTTATGGAAGTAGTTTTTGCCCCAGATAACTTGACCAATGAAGTAAAATCTGTTCAAATGTATATAGCTGCAGACTCTAAAGAAAAATCCACCAAAGAGATCATCAGACTTCACCGCTCAAGTCATAATCCTGGTCAAATCTCCAATGGTTAAATTCCTATCCCCGATTGTTACACAGTCCACATTGCCGGTAAATTTGCTGAAATCAAAGAAAAACTAGATTGTTCTGGAAAGACAACTGAAGATATCCCCAAAGACATCAAATCTGGTGATGCTGCTATTGTCAATCTAGTCATGAAGAGTATAACCTTCAAAGACCCTGGTGCAGGAAAAGTCACAAAAGCTGCAGAAAAAGTACGAAAGAAGAAATAACCTTTGTCAACTTCACGCTAATTTTCATATATTCACTTTTTCAAACGTTATTTACTTTGACTTTAAGAAGAAAAACAATCAAATGGTTTTATATTTCTTGAGCTTCTTTGAAATTGTTCTCAACGTGCAGCAATAATCCATATTGATGTGTTGTTCATGTAATACGAGAAAAATAACAATTTCGATTTCACGAAACCAGAATTGGTTCAAATAATTTTAAAAAATTCGTATCATTCATGCATCTTCTAAGAATTTGAGATAATTAGAAACAAAGTAAAGGAATTTCCTTAGACGTTTCAATTAGTAAGTATTGAAACAGCTTAAACAGTTTTTTTTTATTTAGTATCCTTATTTTTTTCTTTCGATTAGTCGTAATGAAGCACGCAATGTAAAAAAGATAAACGAGACTCATTTCCCACGTCACATCACAATCTGCCCTCACACTCTACCTTTACAGCCTCCTTATAAGGCCCTTTTCTGCTACTAATGAAGTCGTTCAAATAAGTCGCAATATCGATGTAATTTCGTAGCCATTCCATTGTTTCTTGTCCGCAAATATCGATAAGAGCGTCACTGCAAACATTGGCCACCGTAGAAGAGACAGCAAAATCCCATTAACATCAGACTCAATTTGCAGATAACCCCCAGTTGAAGTCTTGATATTTATCGTTGTTATTGTGAAATCGTACATGGATTTGAGTTCTTTTCTGTTAATTTAATGCCATCTACTTATCTGTCTTTTGTTTCCTTATTTCATTCACTTTTTGGGAAAGTAGTTTATTTATAAATACAAGTAATTACATGAAGATAATTATGTTATCAATATGGCCAAAATTCGATGTGAACAGAATAAAACAAGATTGAAAAATCTGATCACCTCAATTCTAGAAAGTACAGATAATACCAGGAATTATCATTAAATTATTGAATGTAATTTTCTATTAACGAAAGCTCTGATCAATTTCTGAAATCATATTATTGATGTAGTTTCAATTTCGGAGACAGCAAAAAGTTACAAGGATTCAAATGAGAATTCTTCGGTTTCTTCAATTGATCTTTTGTTCATCTGTGAGATTTTAGTCGCTTCTTGACACATTTTTTCACTCAAAATCATTAAGGCTGCTCGACATTCTACAAGATAGCGTGCAAGAAAAAATATTGCATAGATCAATATTGCACATTGCTAAACAATATGCCACTACATCACGGCTTCCTGTAATCAAAACTATACAAGTAAAAGTGAACAATTCTCTAACATCAAGTTTCATTGAATATCATGTGACGGATTTGAAAATCAAATAACAAAACTAAGTACATCACGATATCTGCGGCAGCCTTGCTTTTGGAGCCTCTCCGAATCAATTACTGAACTTTATCTGCGCATACTTTTGATTAAGAAGTTTTTTATGTAGAGGCTCTACACTAGCAAGTTTATCTTCAACGTCTTCTACCCTGTCAAAAACGATTCTGTACAACTAGAACATTATGCACCTGATAATCAATCTTCTCTATATTCCTTTTCCACCTTTTCAAAAGTAATACTTGAATATTCACCCAGCTTACCGTAAAAGCTGCTCTGAATTCCGATGCACACAAATCATTTTCTTCTATAGTATTCAACAAGTTTTCAATTTACCTCGGATTTGATTCTGAATGACAAAGCTTGATCAATCCACGTTTCGATTCTCAGCTGCCTAAACAACTCACAGACTCAACCACTGTTTTATGATAAACGTGAGCAGTGTATTTGACCGCAACGAAAACATAATGAAAAGCTACACTTTCTCCATCATTTTCTAATCAATTTTTTTTTCTTTTGCAGTAAAGAATTACTTTCTATTTGGAAGGATTTTCAGTCTCTCCTCTATTGATTTATGAAAGACGTCGTGTTGATCAGGACATTTGATATCTCTCATAGGATAAGATAGGAAACTGGTGATTGATTAAGTCTTTTTCAAAAACTCGTCGACGTCTTCGCCATTCTTTTCTTTTCGATTCTGATCGCACTTTTCATAACTTGACGGAGAACACACTCAACATTTTGACAAAATTGTGCTTATTGAAATGAAGGAATCTCTTGTAATACGTCAAACACTTCCAGTAAAATTGAAGATACTCACCAATACTCACACGTTAACAATTATAGGTCTATGAAACGAATTTTGACAGACAACTTTCATGTAATATTATTACTAGAAGCCGTCGACATGAATCAATTTAAAATTTGCTATCATCTATTCCGTCTATTATTGCTTTCATCTTTTTTCTTATATATTTTATGCAAATAAATACCTTTCCGAATTAATGCCATATTATTTTCCGCAAACTTTACTTATGTTTCAATAGTTGTTCTGCTTTTCAAGACGTCATTTCCGTTTTATAGGTTTAAACTAGTTTGAAATTGTTATAATTCTACCTTACTGATCAAGAAAAGTGTATAATAAGAAGTTTTATCTTTGAGGTTATTGAGATTGAAATTAGAATTGCAAAACAGCAAAATTTACCACCAAAATTCTCATATCATTTCAGTAATAATCTCTTTTGAACGAAAACAGAAATACGTATTTCAACGTTCTTTCAGTATTCTTAATGATTCTCCAAGAAAGTGTAGGTGAATATTTTGATTTATGAACGGGTTATTTATAACAATCTACATTCTAGATATGATCTTACTCCTCCTTTATGAGTTCATATATCGTTAAAGTTGACGTTAGTGTCCCAAAGGCACATAGAATTAGAGCGTACTCCTCATCTACCCTAGTATAAATCAGGGCCGGACAAAGGGCATCTAGAATACAAGAAAAATATATTACAATAATGAAAAATCCATTTCCGAGTGTGTAATCTTTTATTGATGTATTGAAAACATACTATCAGGATCATAATAAGTTCATAATCTTGATCAATGAATCCAGAACTTAAGGTCGTTACGCCCTTTAATAAATTTGCTGTTTACATAATCCTTCTCTATTTATAAAAAATTGAGGTGATAAAAGTGTTTTGGAAATCAATTAGGTATGTACTTTCCATCAATTAGTTAGTCGTGGGCTTAACTATAATGAAAACATTTTATTATCATCATGGTCACGGAAAAGAGTGAGCCATCCTACAAATTAAATACATCTTTTCCGTCTTTGCTTCTATAGACTAGTACCTCGGAAATCATTTCTTTAACGAAGTCCTTTCTTGGAGCATTTTTTCAAGATCCACTAACAGACAGTTCCCTGAAGAATATACTGGGTGAATAAGCGATTGGAGTTATCATAAACTTGGCAGTCGATTGTTGGGTTTTTCTCGATCCAACCAACCAGATGACTTGATTTGATGACCTTTTTATTCTAGTTTATAATGAAGAATCGAGACTTCCACTTCGATTTATCGATGGGTCATTGCTTGTTTCAGTGGCGAGCAAACACATTCCGAACTATAAGGGTAGTCTGGAAAGTTTCCGTCTCCAACCTGAAAATGTAGTTTACTTAGGAATAATATTTGCGCTGGCGTTAAGAGAATGTCTCAAATATTTCAGACATTTTGGAGGTTTAGTTTCTGTTTGACAATCGTGAATATTTTTCTTGAAATTGTCATAAAATATTTATTAGAAGAAGGGAATATGTCTACACAATTGGAAGAGGAGTAAGACACTGTGTACGGAGACTCTGCACTATCTTCAACTACCGTAGAATTTTGCTATGAACTGACCAAAGACATTTGTAAGCTATCCGCGCGTTAGGTACCGCGTTAGTTGACTTTAGACCACAAGTGCCTTATTACCGAATTTTAGGGATGATAAGTCGAATTTTTTGTAGCGAATCACAACTGTAGATGAAACGTGAATCCTCCACTACATTCCTAAAGCGAAAAAACAGTTAAGACAGTGGGTTTCAAAGAACGAACCTGCTCCGAAACGGGCAAAGAAGAATGGCTAAAAAATTTATATAAACTTAAAAGGGAACTATGTTGTGAATAAAAATGATTATGGAAGAGAATGTCTTATTCATTTATTAGTTCTGAGACTTTCCAGACAACCCTAGTAAGATCAATCATCTTCAAATGTTCATGCAAAATAATGAATACTCTGCCTCCTGACATCTAAACCTTCTCCGCTATCTCATGCAATCCCCGTGCGATAACTCAAGAGTTTGGTTTTGGATAACGTTCAAAATCAGTATAATAACTTTTTAACTACTATTGCCGATGAAGCCCAATCTGAATGGGAGGGTTACCAAGCTATGGCTTTACTTGCTATAAAAAACGTTGTTTAAACAATAATCAACTTCTAAATACATATAGTCCTATTTAGCCTACAATATCTCGAACCAGACGAAGCCCATTGTTTAAATAATCAAAAGAAAAATGTATGTTCGAAAGTAACTTCTTCATATTCAAAAAACCATTTACCTAAAACGCATATTAATGAAACCACCCTACGTAGAATTGAGCCGATCCGTCTCTGCACAGTTTCAAGGGTTACTACCTCGTGTGTTGAGATACTGTTGATATTATTTTGATGAATAGGTTGAAAGGGTTGTATTTTATGAGTTCACGTTGTTATTAGAACGTTGCTTTGAGCGTTTTGGGGTGAAATATTGGTTCGAAAAAACATTTTGAAGATCAGAAGGGATAATTATTGTACCACCTACGTTCATATGCTAATGATTATGTTCAATATTCAAATTTTTCTGTATAACTTGCAATTTTAAATGGTATCGCGAATTACTTGAGACCAAGAAATAAAGCTGCAAGAGTTTGCTGACTTCACGTTTGCACAATAATTTGGAAGCATTCAAAAACAATAATAACGCCTAATGTTATCACTTCTATACTTAAGTTTGAAACACTTAATTCGCCAATTAATAAAATAAAGGATTGGGACTCATGTGTACATCAGATATCTCATGAAGAGAGTTGTCCCAGTGTATCTAAAAAACTCTTTACGCTGTTTTGTTTTCAAATTTAGAAAATCTCAAATCTCGCTAGTCTTTGTACCATTCTTGGATGTCAAGTCGTAGAATGTTGCTAGAGTTTCCCAGTAGGATAATTTTTCTATAAAGGTTTCATTTGACTTTTCAATCATGATGTAAATTTATTATCCATTGCATTATCCAGTTAGACGCTCATTAATATGTTTCCTACTTAATAGGCGAATTTTTCAAAATTATCTAGATCCTTCTCAACTTAAGCAGAACCACAATTTAGGTAGCGGAACCCATAAACATTCCATTTGATTTATTTGATTTGGAGGTTAGGTTAGGTTAGGTTAGGTACCAAACCCACAAACATTCCATTTGATTTATTTGATTTGGAGGTTTTAAACATATTCCTGGTCGAGACTGGTTCCCTACCAAAGTTGGTCCTCCTCAACTTCAAGGTATGCTGCTACTATGAAATCCAAAATCTCTTGAGAGAGTTTTCCACCAGCTGGACCCATTCCGATCTTTTATGTAATAATCTTACGCGTAGTATATTTCCACGAGTAGCTAAGGATTTTGCTGGTATATTACAATTTCGATGAATGAACGAACTTTGAGGTGATCAGTCATTCAAATTATCTGTTAAACATAACACTATTAATTTTAGATGATTATTAACTTAATATCAAGTGGTTTTTGGTGAAACATAGGGCTGTATCATCTTTTACTATTCCCAAGAAGAAAAGAAAAGAAGGTCATTATTCATTACACTACTATCAGCAGAAAATTTTAAATTAATAGAATCTTAAAGGATTAGATAACCTAACCTAACCTTGGGGAATATTTTCTGATATGCAGCTTCTGATACCATTATTTTTATTGTTGGGGGTTTAATATTTGATTAACTTCATATGACAATTTTTAGCAAATTATCATTCACTTGTATTCAATTCCAGATATGATATTGTAGTACAAAAATATCATGAAGGGCTTTTGGTTTTTCAATGAAATGAATGGGCATCATCGAATTCCGTGAAGGGTATTATCAATAGTTTAGTTTCCGGTTACACAGACATCTGCTCATCACAAATATACCGAGACAATTATTTTTTATGGTTCTCCACATCATTTGTGTAAATGATAAACAGGGTGAAAATATTTTGATAGAAATAACGTAATATGTCATGTAGTTGTCGATAAAATGATGTTTGAAGGGTAAATTACTAAATTACGCGAGAAAACTACGGCTGCTTCCGTAATTTCCATCAAGGGAGAAGGGTTCCACCCTTGATAATTAAATTTTGATGAATATTTTCGGGCAGTAAATGAATATATCAAAAATTTCCAAATAACGTCACTATATTTTACTTTAATTAGTACGTTATGGGGAAGATATAGCGAAATTTTGTTTAGTTTTTTTTTTGGAAATATTTACTGGTATTGAGTAGAATAACTTCCCCAGGGTGAAAGGAATTCCTATTTTTATATGCAGCTCACTAGGGTTCGAATGAGGAAAATGAATAAAATAATGAACATCCTTATTTTGTGGAAATCGTGTTTTTCTCCACATAATTTCACACCCCAATAAATGTCATTATACTATTCTATGGTCCATTCATTCGTGTATGGTTAGAAATAATTTAATCTGAGTCATATTGATAAAACTATTGTTAATCTTCTTAAATAATAGCCGTCTTTTGCAAAAAGATCGATGTACTATAATTTGTTTTTATAATTTCTGGCACTTATCCATAGTTTAAAATTAGTATATATCTTTTTCCTGAAAAACATTAAACTTAATTAGGTTCAATTTCTTAGGAAGCTCTGCATTGGTCTGTATATTTGTAGTAGGACATAATGATGCTTTTGCTAGAAAAATGACATTTTTGAAAGTTGTAACCAATTTACATTTTTAAGTTCAGTTTTAACTCTTGTGGACGATCATCCAAAGTGTATTTTGGAATGTGCCAATGTGAAACCAATTTATATTCACCAGAAACGACTTAATCATAAAACCTGCAAAGAAACCTCTAAACTTGATGAATCCACGAGGCAGAAGACTTCCTTAGAAAATATACGATCTCAGTTAAATTTTATGAATAACTGGTGCTTAGGGGTGAACATATTAAATTGGACGCTACCAGGTTTTTAATGATCGATGTTAAGAGTGAATAAAGAAGATGGTAAAGTTGCAGACGCCTAATGAATCAAATTAATAAAAATTGAATGACAAAAAATTTCTCCAACAAATAAATTTATTAAAAAAATGAGAAATTCGCATCAACTGCGTATCCAAAAGAGCACAATGAATAAGTTATAAGACTGAGACATGATTTTCACAGCCATCAATTAAATTCCCAGTTGTTGAATTGAAGTTGAATTGAATTTATTTGTTTGTGGTGTACCGGCTGAGTCCCTTGTGTTATTAAACTTAAACCTGGAAGCTGAAGGACTTGGAAAGCGGCAGAAAGCGGAAACAAAGATGTAAATTAATTCTTCCACTACTTTTTCCACCGTTTTTTGGTTTACGTCTTACCCTCTAGTATCTTTCATGCAACTCGTTTCAAGAGTCTGTCTTCATTCATCTTCTTGTATTTATAAACGCACTGATTGGTGATTCATTATAAAGTGTGATTATTCCATGGTTTAATCGTCTTTCTCATCCTGTCTGCTTTCCCCCAAAAATTCTTCTTATTATTTTGAGAAATTGTGAATGGTACAAAAACTGGCCGTAATCACAAATATTTGACAACTTCAGTCACCGCAAAAAATTATCTTGAATGAATCACTCTGAATAATATGTTTTCTGATATATTTGGTAATAGCATAGATAAATCTTTTTCCTATTCTTCATTTTAATATTCATTTCAACAATATAGAAACACCCAGAGAATCACCAAGTGGAGCTTTGATGTTGATATTGCCTTGTAGATGTCGTAGGTCAATAGATAAGTTGGGATTTTAGCTAATATCCCAGGACAATAGGTAGTTGGTTGATGGCCTATTCTCGCGAAGTATTAGCTAAATGCTGGACAATAGATTATTCGTCGAAAAATGACTAAGCGTTTTTCTATTCTCCTGTGGCTTTAGCTAAAATTCAAACAACAGACTATTGGGTTTACAGAAGAAGATGAAAAAATAGGATAAAAAAATCTTATATCAATCAAAAATTTATTGCAACACGTGGAGGCTTGGTTAGGTTAGGTTAGGTTAGGTTTATTGCAACACGTGGAGGCTTGGTGACATTGTCTATTCTCTATTGTCTATTGTCCGGCATTTAGCTAATACTCCGGGAGAATAGGCATGCGTGGCGCGCCTTCAGCCAACTGCCTATTATCCTAGGATATTAGCTAAAATCCCAACTTGTCTATTGACCTACAACGTAGACACCTGTAGTTAATCTATTCAAGATTTTTCATAGATAAACTTCAAAAATACAATTCAAAAAATTTTATCTATGATATAATTCACAGTTTGGAGATGTTGTCGAAAGATTTTAAAAGTTCATCAACTTTTCTACGATCTTAATTGTTGATTGTTGTTCATATATGAAGATATTCTATCGAATTAGAATAATATCGGTTTAATAGAATGAAAAAATGTATGAGTGAGTTGTGCTTAAAAATGGAAAGGCAAAGTTATCCAACAGGAAATTGAATTCATCTACAAAGGAATAGAGGGAAATGTGAAATATCAGACAAAGAAGAAATCAATAATTACTAAGCAGAATAATTCAATTCATATTGGGAAAATTACAAAATATTTTATAAAATCTACTAATCTTTGATGGAAAATTTGATTAGAAGTTTTACCATATTATTTTGGAATTTCAATCAAAGGTTTATCATAAGAAAACTCAGTGAATTTATTATGCAGTGTTGTAACTTCTTTACTCAATTAACTTGAGCTCAACTTGAAGAACAATATATTTTTTGTCACTATTCAACAAACTATCTGTTTTTGACAAGCTATTATGATATAGTTGGGATTTCAGCTTTGGATTTTACATAAAATCCTCGTTTTCTTCTAAATCAGAAACTTGCAAATGTTCCCATCACATTTTTTTTCTAAGTCGATAATAAAACATAGTAAATAAAAATTTTTATCAATCTTCAAACATTGTTATTGAAAAATAATAAACAGTTAAATATAATTACTTTTCAAGTTAGACTTATATTAAAAAATCGTAAAATTTGAATGCACACACACTAATTACTAATTTTAGCCATCATATGATACGCAAAACAATGGCAATTTTCCAAAAAAATCTTTGCAGTGTAGCCAAAGCTTTCGAAATTGTTATATATGTATACAATAAATGGTAGACAGCTACTGCAATGAGTCTACTTCTAAGAATTACTGGAATAACTCTTATGGAAGTAAAGCCAAACAACAGGGTGTCCCACGACGAGTTAAAACTATCTGTATATGGCAACATACTTATAGTAAAATCATGACAATATCTACGTAAATGTCGTGGGAAACCCGTGGGAAAAGGTGGTAAGGTTGGAAACGTAAATAAATGGGTACCAGATATAAAGAAGGCTCATTAGTTGAAAGGCGCTCAATGGAATTTCAAACGGAAAATCTTCATCACGGCTCAATTGTTTAGGAGGTTCTTAAGAAGCCTGAAGTGAAAACTTAGCCGTATAGACAGTAAAACAACGATAACAAACTCACTGAGACCATTAAGAATTAAGGTCAAAAAAAGAATGTGAATTTTCCACATATATCTTTTTCTGGCTATTATTTTATCAATATAAAGTCATTGTTTTATCTCCCGAAAAAAAGTAAATAATTTGTTGCCAATTATCTGTAAAAAATAATTCACTTGAACATAAAATACGAATTTCAGGTAGAAGAATTTGTCGGTTAAATAGAATATGACGGTTAAATTCACCACAAATTCAAAACACTCCGCACTCGAAAGACAAGCGGTGGTTTTTGTGTACAATAAGATACACGGAGTATCCATTTCAAAACTCGTGTTTATTGTTTAGTTGAAGTACTTGCATCGATATGGGCATATGCTTTACCGCAACCACTTGAAATGAACACTACCAACTAATTATGTTAAGAGGGTAAACATTACACTCATGCTGGGTATATTTATACATACACTCTACGCGTGTTAAATTTTGCGTACCCGCACCTTCCGAACACATATTTTGCTATTATATTTCTAGGAGACTTAAAGTGGGTTGATAATTATAGCTCGGTCGCTCTCATCGGCTGGTATTGATTGAATTCATCGAAACTTGTTTCATAAATCATGATAATTGGAATCTTCTTCAACACTTTATCATTGAGTTCTACACCAGGGCTCTCCAGCAGCATTCCACTTCATTTTTTCTTCTCGCGAATGAATAAATGACCATCAAATACAGAATTTTGATATTAACGATAAAATACAAATAAAATAGATGCCAGATACATGAATATAAGACTTAACTAATGTGGTTGTGGAGTACTCAATAGTTGTAGGACCCATTCGAGGAAAATATGGAAGGAACTGATCAAATACCGACTTTATAATAACCATTCAAAATTAGATTATTTCATCAGAAACAATAAACTTCTTCGTCAGTTTCTTTGCAAGTCCTATTGATTTCCAAGGAATAAATATATAACGACATCACACTACGTTAACGAGAAAATTTATTAGCAATATAGAAGTCAAAAATAGCTATCACTTTTAAAAAATTTTTCCCAAAATCTTGAAGAAGTATTGACCTCTTCATGCGAAGGAGCGGTGGAAACTGTAAATCAAATAAACATTCAAGTTTTGATGTACTTATTAGAGTTATCGAAAATAAGGAAAACTAAAATTTTAGAAAATATCGAATCAGTATCATACACGTATTCTATATGAACAATATCAATCGATAGTTATTCAATATAAATTTTTGTAATAGCAAAGGAAATGTTTGACTTATACTTCCCCATGGTACAAGGATGTGAAGGTATATATAAATGACTACGTGGACTCCATCAATGTCTTGGTATTGTCACTGATTGAGCGAGAGCTCACGTCCAATGAGAGTCATGAAAATAAACTCTACAAGATTTTGAGGAACTATCGAATCCATATCATATGAAATAGATTGACATAATGGACTTTAAAAAGGAAGGTTTCAGTGTCAACCCGATCAACTAAGTTGGAATTTTTGGAATCGTTGGTGATATTTATACTGAACACACTGTTTAGACTTCCACTACACCAACCCTCATAATTACACTGACTGACACGCGTTTCGTGTCCAACCTAACCAAGCTTTCATCTTTTTGATATATTTGGTATAAAAAGTGTTCAAAGTTTAACTTCATAAATATACATTTTTTTATTTTTTTTAAAACCACCCAGTTTTTTCTATTTTAATGCGTTCAGTGGCAAAGAATAAGGCAAATTTATGTATACTTTTCTATACCTAAACCTTCCCGTTATCCAGATATTAAATATTTTCTGTACATTTTTAGAAATGCGGGTGTGGTCTAAATTTTATTTTGACCCGTTGATACAAACACTAAGAAATAAAAAAGTATTTTTCTTTACTTTGTCAAGGTCTGTAAAAAAAATCAAATCAAATTGTATTTACTAATCCTATACCAACTTTTAGTCGTTTCCGAGATATTTGAGGTTTAAAATTGAATTTAAACTTCAAAAAAGAAGGTGTCAGTTTTGACTCATCAAGCTGGAATTTCTGAAACCTTTGGTGATATTCATATTGAACACACTGTTTACACTACCACTACATCAACACTTACGATTACACTGTCTGATGCGCATTTCGATTTTAAGTTATCGCCTTCAGAGACTAAAGGTAAACTAAAACAGCCTTAGTATACTTTCACTCTCTGAAGATGAAAACTTGGTTATCGAAACACGCGTCAGACAGTGTAATTACGAGGGTTGGTGTATAAATGGTGTCAACAGTTTGACACGATCTCTTAAAAGTTCAGAATTCAGAAATTTCTAATTTAAAATTAGATCCTGCTTACTAAGGAATAACTGGAACTGGATTATACTGCAGCCGGCTTGACATAATACTTATACTGGTCTCAATGCTTTAATATAGAGCTTGCTAAAAGCAACCTCCTCATTGTTTCCAATAAATTTTGCTGGAAACTTCTTGCACACTCTTTTTTAATATAGAATATTCATTTGACTTAAATATCGATATGCTATTCTACTTATAAACTTATGGCACATTTCGAAATATCCAAATATTGATACTGTCATCCATTATCATGAGAAACAGTTTAATTTAGACGAAATTTCTTGGGTTTCATGAGCATAAATTTGTTGTGGAACACCATGAAAAATAAGAGCTCGATCAGTTATCAAATAGTATATAATCTGACTACATTTTGGGAGTACCAACGATAACAATGAACTTTTTTTCAGTGTTTAAAAATTGACCACATTTCGGCAAATCGAAATCCAACATACTAATTTAAGAAACGTACAATGCATGGTTAACAAGCTATGAAAATCTGCAAATTGCTCGGAAATAATTCCTTAAATAGGTAAATGCCGGTTTGTAATAAGGCGGAATCTCATAAAACAGTGAATTTCTTGAGAAAAATTATGTTTTTTAAGTTTGAATATAAAATACATCGGATACCTTCAAAGACCCTTGATAAGTAGATGTTCAACACCTGGTTGGTATGATGAGTAGCTTGTTAATATGGTAATAAGGTAGATTTGTGCTTAAGGTGGATAATGATCCACCGAATATAGAAAACTAATCTATATACCTATTACATATAGATACCAAAGTAACTTAAACGTTATTTCCTTTCTTTGTTCGCTAAATTATTGAATTTACACGACAGTTATTAGCGTAAAATGTAAGTCATGTACAGAGAGTTTTCATACGAGGTTTGCTACTTAAGTTTTGAGATATGGCAGCACTGATGTGAATATCAAATCAAATCTTACATTGGCATCATGAAGTTTTACATTTCTAATCGTAAACTTACTAAGAAAGTGTTCACAGTTACTTGAAACATTCATCTTGACTAAAATAATAGAATTAACCCGCGTACATTTTAGTGCGATGATTTTGCTGGTTTCTCGAATGCAATCGTTGTCGCATTTCGCTATAAAATGAATGAATACCGTGAAGGTCGTCCATATCGACTGTTGTGCCAGAAAACATGGATACTGTGCCTGATATGATATTGCAAGATCGTCATGTAACGTACCGTGATATTGAGGCAGAGTTGGGCATTAATTCTACTCGCATACATTCAATATTGCATGAAAATTTGGCTGTCAAAAAATTTGTTCACTCAAAAAAAGCAAAGAAATTTTGAACAGTCATAACATCGAATTGAAGGGTAATGCACCGGACAGTCGTTATTTGGCACCCAATAATTTCTTTTTCTTCTCCTTCTCCTACTTCTGAAATTATGAAATTAAATAGTAAATAAAGTTCAATTATGGTACTGTAATTTCTCTTGGGAAAAACAGAAAGGAAAAAAAAATGTAAATAATCGATAAAGTTAAATTTAAGTCATAGTTAATAATAAATCTTGGAAGTCACTAATATTTGAGCATCAATTTGATTCTGGTGTGAATGTTTACGAAGCTGTCGATTGCGTTATGTTTTTGACACCTTGGCAATCATAAATCAGCCGGCTAACTAGACAAGGCGCCCCGAAAAAGAGCCGTCGCCTACCCTATAATTTCAGTTACGTATACATCGATTTTTCACTAAAAAAGCGAGACCTCTAAACAAAAATAGGCGATTATTTTCGGTAGTGTGTAATAAGGGAACGTTTAATAAAAGAACGGTGCGAATTAGACATCATCAACCTTAATCAGACGTTGAAAGGCAAATTGCTGTAGCACGCCCAGTTGCTGCACAAAAAAAAATCAGGAATAAAAATAAAAAATGTGACAGGAAATAGAAGAATACCATAGTAAACTATTATTATTATATCTAATTTTCACCTATTGGGAGTTGCTGATGATTTAAAAATTGCAATATGATATAATTTTCACGATATTTTGTAGCTGATAGAAAATCAGTTCTATAAAGTAATTTCGAATGGTTGATGAAGTGGGTTTTGAACGTGTAGTTAAAAGCCCATATATTCTCCGAACGTAGTTGGACATCTGCTATTTTCACACGCCTGAAATATAAATATGATTTCTCCAAAAAGATCCCAAATTAACACTTTGACCAACAAGAGCTACGACCAAATATTTAGGATTATAGTTATCAATACGAGGGTCGCTACTTAAGTTTGTAGACAATTTAAAACAAATATTTATGATTGGATATGGCTCTGTCGTTTTTCAAAATACTCGTCACTAAGATCAATACACTTTTGCATGTATTTGAAGTAATTATTGTGGCGTTTTTTCCATTCCAATTAAGGCAGTGGTGTTGTCGAGCCGGAACGCCCCGGAACGTCGTTTCGGTATTTCGTTTTTGGACAGGAACGCGTTCCGGAACTAAAGATGATTTCTGATAACGAGAATTGGCTGACATATTGAAAAGAAATTAAAAAGAATTGCTGATTTTTTTTTCTAATTTATATTTATTATTATAAACAAGGGTTTGAACCGAACCCGAACCGGAACAAAAACAAATACGTGAACCGATTTTCGAACAGATTCAACAGGAATTGAACTTTATTTATAATTTTAAAAAAGATTCCATACATAAATTTTAATGCAAGCGTCCCACGGATCGTACGTTACGTATCCCTGGTATAGTTTATTGCCATACCCAAATGGGCAAAAAAAAACGTCGCCGCCAGGATTATCATGGAAAATCAGCCCCCCCCCGTCGTTAAATTGGGACATGAGACCGCACAGAGCGGCTGCCTACCCAGGATTGGTCCTGTCTAAATAATTATATATACGCGTTCCGGTAAAAAAAAAATTAGCACAACACCACTGAATTGAGGTACATTCAAAACATGTGATTTGAACACATCAAACGCTTCTTCAGATGTAGAAAAACTATGACCTCACAATTTTTTTTTATTGGAAGTGAGAAGAAATATTGGTTGCTAAACAAGAGCTGTACTGCGGATGACACAATTCGATGGTTTGCGTGGTGGAGAATGATTCGTTTTCTGCGATTAGTCTCCCTGATTTTTATGAACAATTCTGATTCAAAAAATGCTTGTGTACCAATCAGAATTAACCTTTAATCGTTGCTCTAATGAAATGATAACAAGCGGCCATTTGCTTCGAAATGCTTCGTAAGCGAAGAACTCTTATTAGATTTGGATCTTGTTGAAAGAACCATACAGTCGATTATCACAGCTCAAATTCATAAAAAATCATTCAATTATCTACAGAAGTTGTGCCGATGATTTTTTTTTGTATTACCAATACTTATTGCATGAACGGACTTAAAAAGTTCCATAATTTTGATTCTTATTGTGTCCTTGGTTTTCACAAATACGCGTGTTGAATGCTAGCAATCTAATTATTCATCAACATTATCCTTACAGAACAAAATAACAGCCATGACAGATTTTTTATGGTGTCTTCAATCCCATAATAAAGTGGTCATACCAATCCTTTCAATTCTTTCTTGAGTCTTGCCCCTCCATATACGATTTGGCCAGGAGGGGGACACATAGTCGTGGTCAAGTCAAGAAATTTAATAATTTAATTTTGATAACAATAGATACAAGTGAAAAGTAGTTATTTTATTAATGTAGGTAAGTACTGTACTTGAAACTATTTATTCTTTATTCTACACTTGAAAAACTTAACAAATAATAACTTGTACATATTGCCATCTTCTCTTGAAGACATCCAGATAAGCACTACCATGCACGAAATAAGGCAGCCTATTTATATTCCATAACCGGGGTGAATGATTTGTCATAACAGCTAGAGGTATGTCGAGGGGTATGACGCAAAACTCCGCAAAAGTGAAGGGTTTCCAACAAACGAAATAGAAACAGAAAAAATACATATGTTTAAATAACAAAATCAATTTTTCTTTTACGTCTTCTCCTGAAATGCGTTATTGCGTCATTTACGTCAATGGGTATGTTTTTATGAACGTGGAGAAGTGCCAGTACCAGGTACTTTATGAGAATTAACAACAATAGTATTGAAGTTAAAACACACGCAGTGGAATAATGAGAACCTGATTACTCACCATTTCTTGTAATTAATGAATTTGCACCAACAATTTTAAAGAATACTTATATTATAGAGGTACACTTATAAATTCATTGTAGGTAGAAAGAAATTTTAGTTTTTTAATTTAGAATTATGTTATGATATGTTGAAGTTTAGTCGTTTCGATTCCGGTTGAGGTTATGTCTAGCTAAACGTTATGTAATTGACAAGTGTGGCGCGGTAAAATTCAAATTTTTGATGCGTTTGCCATACAAAGTTATTATATTATATTAAATTAGTTAAATATTGAAGGTATGTAGTTACATAAAAATCTGTATGGTGACAAAATATATAAATAAAATCATTATGTTCAATTAGTGGTCCACCTAAGTCCTGGAACCAGCTCAGGGGGGTGGGGTGATGACCCCCGTAACCCCCATGACCCCCCCTGGATTCGCCTTTGAGTATGAAGTTCAAAAGTAGGAAAACTGCATCATTTACAAATTGAATTTCGTTTCTGGATATCGTTAAGAATTTCAACGATAGTGACTGTTTCACGTCAACAGATAAATATCGTTATTCGAATGATTACTGCACCATAAAAATTATGGAGTGTAAGGTAAGGAAAATCCTCTTATTGAATCAAAAAGTGTCTGTTCAAAGGAAGTAGAAAGATTTTAAAAAGTAGTAGATTAAATTCAATACATATTTGAAAGTCAGAATTATTACTATTAGTATGAAAATCCATTTGGAAATTGTACACGAAACAAATAATATATGGATGATAATCAACAATAACTTCTACAGGTTATAATTAACAAATTATTTTCAACTGAATAAGTAGTAATAAGATTTAAAATACTGCATATTTATGAAGTACATAAGTTGAGCGAAATATCGAATTTTGAAACCCAACACATTTCACTACTTTCATATTTTTTAATTTCATATCATTTCCATTCGCTACACTAGCCATATTTTGATGAGTCATCGAACAATGCAGTGTACAAATGCACTCTTTTTCAGCTTTCCACTCATTCAAGAAGGTTATCTTCACCTCCACATTCCATTATGAAAATATATCGCAAAACACATACAATATGTCAAATTAAAAGTTATTACAATTAATTCAGATTTTTCTGTGCTTGAGTGTTGTTATGTAACGATAATTTAGATGACTTATTTCGTTTTTAGTTTTTTAGACTATAGTAGTTAATTATTGCATAATTTACAACCATATCACCGTATATGATTCTGAACACAAACAGATAAATTGGATCCCAAACATTTAATTCAATTCAGCTTTTAATAGTCGATGAATACACAAAATATACTATTTAATAAATGAATGTTACTACCCTCGGACCAAATTCCCATCGGGGGTTGCTACTCTAACAAATATTAGCATCCACCCAATATTATGGAACATTAATATCAGTTAAAAATCTATAGAAGACAAAAGAGGTTGATTCGAAATGCACAGTTTGAAGGCATTTAGTTGAATCTTTTCTTCTTATAATCAAGAATATAATTGGGTTATTTCAATAGGCGCCAAGGGTTGAAATTCTCAAGGGGTTGAAAAGTTTTATGTTCGAGAATTAGCATGGCTAATATAATTTATGTTTTTATAGAATTACATACCTGGTAAATGCCTCCATGAATAACATGAATAATAAAATAAGGACATATATAATTTGATACAAAGGTGTACAGGTTATTTGAGAAGAATGTTTTCATGGCAAACATCGAAATTAGTAGAATTCAGTAGGGTGAAATAGTTTTTGAGATAAATTGAGAAAAATATTGGAACGTGGGCTCATATGATGTACTAAAAACCTAAAAAAACTTGTGGAATTTGAATAGAAACTATTCAAATTAACAAAAGAAAAGAAAAAAGGTATAAGAAGACAGAAAACATTCAAGATATATCAATGATTTCACGTAAAGGAATACAAGAAGATGAAATTTTTGACTAGAAACTATTTTCGATGCAAACAACGGCAAATAATTTATTAGATTATGTGACCGAATATAAAATGAAACAATATAAAAAATTCCATGTATAATAGGAGCCGGATCAATACTTTTATTATAGGAAGAAAGATACAATAATTAGTAGAAGAATGATGAATAAAGCACACTGGGGAGAGACACCAGTTTATTGGACATTGTAGTTTTATGGTCAGACTGTCGGCTGTACGAAAAAAAGCTAAAACTTTAAATTATTTTTTAACGAGGAATCGATTTCTGTATCCAAATTCCAATTTTGATGTTCGGGGTGGCCCAGATGATACTTTTATCTAAATTGTAACCTTATTATTTGACGTCGTAAGATTCTACAGCTTATTTCAAGCAACTTTTATTTAGACAACTTTTTTGATAGCAACCAAAAACTCCCTGTTCCATATAAAAGGAGTGGGTACCATTCAATTTACAACGAATTTTTAGTGCGATTTTGGTCTCCTTTTTCGATTCCAAGATCGTGAATCCAATGTCTATATGCTCGGTCATAATCGTTGAAACTTCTATGGTTTGTTCTGAAAAAATTGAAAAGAAAATCATTTTGCTTTTAGTATTTTCCCGATACTGAATTTTATTTTTATATTGACTTTCTTCTTTCTATAATTCATATGGAATAATTCGTTCATAAAATATAAATAAACATTCAAAACAAACAACATTTGAGAAAAACCAGCACTAAAAGAAAAATTACTTACACTAACCTATAGGTAATTATAATTGGAAAGTAAACTATAAACCTTCTAATTATTTTCTGTGGAGAGCGATTTTGAGCGATTTTCTTCATGAATATTTCACATTTTTTTTTATGTTTTTTATAAAAAAACTTGAAGAATCTTTAAGAGCTCAAACTACATGAGCTCAAATTATGATAATAAAGTTGAATTATTGTAATAAAGGTGATTAATTGATTTTGGCTCATCAAAATAATTGGCACTGTTTTTCTACCACAAAGCTTTCAAGTCATAGATAGATATTAATTCATAGAGTTTCTTATTTTTCTATGTATAAGAAAGCTTGAAACATTCTTGATAGATGGCGGTAGCTACGCCGTTTACATTAATACTTACACCACTTAAGCCTCTTGTTTTCAAACAAACTTTTCGTTATAGGGGTGGGGGGAGATTTTAATTTTTTCTTTCAAAAATTAAAACTGAAATAACATAGGATCCTCACACTCAAAGAATGTAATCTTGTTGGCAAAGGATAGTTTATTTTGGATTGTCGTACTTGTGACGATTTTTGCGTCAATTAAGAACGGGGATATTTCAGATAAACGAAAAGGTAGGCCGAGTATATAATACAAGAAATGACGGATTCGTTATTGAGAGTATTAACTGAAATTTAGTACCTAATCTACTTGATAAAGTTGGAAAATCCAGAAATTAGAACCTGGAATTTCTAGATCCTTTCAATTTCAATTTAACATTAGGTAGGTACTAAACAGTTTCCAATAGAGAAATGAATTGTTAAAATTTGCTGAAGCCGTAATTTGTATAATTATATACACAATAATGTACACTTACAATTGCTTAGGTTATGTAAGGTTATGTTAGTCAAATAAAATAACTGATTATGAATTTCTTGAAAAAGTTTCTTATTGATACAAAATATAATATAAACTATGAATACATATTTTACTTTTGTTTTCCATTTCATCATTAAAATACTGAGATGCATAATATTCACGAGTTGTCTATTCTTCATGACCATGATCACGAGTTGGCAAATTGTAACATAAGTTAAAATTTTATGGTGGGTATTGAAATCATCCCCTTACGTGGACATTTTTAATCAAAAAAACTGACGATGTACGATGATAACAGAAATTAAGAACAGATTAAGCAAAAAAATATTGAGAAATTCTAAATTTGAATGCAGAATGTTTAGCCCAAAAGACAACTTTACTTTGTTCGGTTCTATTGAGGGGTTTTTAAATTAGTAATGATAAAATGTTTGGCATAAATTGGGGAAAAACTACGTTTATGTTTACCAAATATACTAATTGAGTAACTAATTCATTTCTAAAACGATTTTTGAAATTGAAGTAATATATTACAATCAACAGTCCTTTTTCATTCTAATCTATTCCAGGTATCTGGGAATTTGACACTTCCTATTAACGTAACTTTCGTCAAAACGAGTTAATCCCACATAAATGGGAATCTTCATTATCTTGTCGATTTCAACTCTACAAACAATTCTTCATGTGATAGCATCAGAAATAACAAAGATACAATTAAACGAAAAAGAGTGAACTTAAAGTAACCATCTTGTTAAATTCCAATATTTTCTTTAAGATCACGTAATTCAATATAGGTACATTTTACTTCAAGAACATTCGATGAAACACAATGATAAGTTTTTCAAACTAAACTTGTTTGAGTTCATCGTTATCGTTGTTGTATCGCTAAAGAATCGTTTTGTCTAACTTCTTAGATACTTGTTAACACGATTTTTTACTCTGTCAAAGCTTAAATACGTAGATGTATCAATTGTCGAAATGAACATTTGTTATTATTGAGACATGTAAATCGTGAGAAAGGATGTATAGAAATTTTGACGGGTTGACGTTAGATAATAATATTATAAATTGAAATATAAATAGCTACTGTTTTACATATCTTTATGCTCTTGTCAAATTTGGTCATGTATTCATTAATAATATCAATTAATTTTGTTGAAAAATTCGGATCTATTTGATAAAAATGCCGATATGAAACTACACTCGTGTGAATCGTGATGCTGCTAAATACATATCGGTTTGATCAATAAACTGTTATCTTAACAAGATGTGCAATAACAATTATATAATATTTTGCGAATAAATCAGTGGAAACCATTTTCAAATCTGCTACGCAACCAGAACTATATCACTATGATTCAAAAACCATTGCTCAATAATTTACCCGATGAAATTAGACCAAAAAATGGGATTTATCGTCTTCAGGGACTGAATGTAAACTTGTAAATGTAAAATTTGTAATTTGGAGTGTTGGTGTAGTGATAGTATAAACAGTATGGTCAATAATAATATCGAGAACAGTTCTATAAATTCAGACTTAGAAAAAAATTGTTAATCAGAAAATTATGTCCTTCCGAGATATAATGATTTCTATGTCATCTTTGAGGTAGTCTATTAAGCGTGTTTTTAAGTTGAAACTCTTGGATATTAAAATATATTTGCAAAGACTCAAACTGATAGAGCAGTATAAATTAAGGAAGTTAAAGGAATTTATTGATTCAAGAAATACAGCAAATGTCAGAGGAAACTAACTATTCAATTTAACAAATAATTGATCTGCACAATTTTTGATCCGATGTTTCATATTGTGAACGTTATCGCTAAAGTATTTAGATTATTTCTTAAGAAACAGCACTAAGTTGAAAAAAGAAACGAGTCTGTAAAATGCTATCCTGATAAATGTCTCTCAAATATTTTTAGAAATTTATAAGAGCTGTCTCGCGAGAAATATAAGTTTAGAGACCCAAAAATAGTATTTCTATCGAAAATACGAAGATAGTTGATTTCGAAATTCTTAAATGAATCAAAATTCACTCACATGATTTGATGAAGATGACAACAAACGAATATTTCATCGAAATACGTTAAAAAAGTGAAAGTACAATATATATCAATTTCTTTGTACTTGTATATCTCATTTTAGGAAAGATTAACTGGATATTGAAGTAACTGAATTTGGATTGGGAAACTCTCAATTTGAAATCAGGAGAAAATATAGTGGAAATATTAATCGTAGTACCAAATACTTTGACTTGAAATTTCAGCTTCTCATTACGTTTGGAATATTTTCAGTTCAACAGTCTCGGTTGCCTTTATCTTCATTATTGGCACTTCATCAGGTATTGACAACCTTTTCTCGACATGTGGTACTACTTTTTAGCACTCTAGCCAGGTGGTCCGTCAACCACCTGCTACTGACAGACGCGTGGCTTACTTAGATTTCTTCAAATGAACGCACATAACGCTCGGTATAACGCGACAATTGTGAACACATTTCGAAAGATGAAAAGCGACAAAAGTAAATGAAAGGCACGTTGCGGTGTTTGCCTTTTCGGGTTTACAATTTTAAAACGCTTACTAATCTCTGTATTATAATTCTGAAAATGTTTAATTTGTTTTTGTCGAAGGATGGAATTTACAGGAAACACTTTAAGATATCAGTCGGTGGCGTTTCTTTAAATATAAATTATGGTCATAAACTAAAAGCAAGTGTAACACAAAAAGTAAAGGATTCTTAACAAAAGCGTTTTTTGATATTTTTGTTATTACAAGTATTGCAAGATTTGCATCTAATACAAAACAACAACTTAGATGTCAGATTTTTGTGGGTGCTCTCTCATCAAGGAATACAAGGAAATGAAGATGCTGACAATCACGCAAAAGACTCTACGGTTTGCAATGATGGACATTTAATAGTGGCAATCTGAGTGGCAAAAATCATTTCAAAAACTAAAGAAAATAAAGGGAAGTATTGAACATTGGCCGCGAAAATGCAGTAATCGCCCTTAACAAGTGAGAGTAACGAGACTAAGATTAGGTCACACTAAAATTGGCGCAGTAAAATATTTATTCAAATCATAGCGCAGAAAACCTACCACTACTGAAGAGAAATCTTCAAATGTTTGTATCATGTTACAAGTAGATCCACACTTGTGAAGCAAAAAAATTACAAATTTTAGAAAATATACAATAAAGGCGATTACAGCAGATGCTCAAAATGTGGTGCATTTACTTCAATACAACGAAATATGCGATATTCAGAACTTGATACACTTTTCCCAGCGATGTTCGATAAGTTCGTTACCCTTTTTATAATAAGAATCGCCAAGCTCCTTAAAATAGCCTTTAACTAGCAACTTTACCTCCTAATTGTTGGAAAATCTTTCACCAGTGAGCAATTTTTTCAAATCTGGTAACACAAAATAATCTGAGTGGGCTAATAAATCTGGCGAATAGGGTGAACGAGGTAACAATTCAAACGTTAACTCATTAATTTTGGCTATGGCAAAATATGTGAGCTGGCCCATTGTCTTGATGAAACAACTCTTTGTTGGCTGTTTTTGCTTGATTTCTTCGCTCTAAGGTTATAATATACTTACCGTTGAAAGTTTTTTCTTTTTCAAGGTAGTCAATGAAAATTATCCCACGCGTATACCAAAAAAACCGACACCATTACCTTGTCTGCAAATGGAACAGTCTTTGCCATCTTTGGAGCCGGTCTCCCTTTTCAGTCCATGACTGATTGTTTTTTTGTTTTGGATGTGAAGTGATGGACCCACGTTTCATTCACGGCTATGACACGGCGCAAAAATTCGCTTTTATTTCTGTGAAATATTGCCAAACACTCGATGAAAACATCATCCATTACCGCTGCGAGAATCGTCTTCAATATTTTTGGAGTCGTCACCTCATTTCGTCCACCACATCGATGCTAATTTCAGCAGGTCCTACGGCCTCATGTAAACTCTACTACCCAATATTTCACTGTTGGTAACGAAGGAACTGTCTCAACTAGAGTAGAATATAATTGAGCTTTTATATTGGTTGGGCTCAGGATTGATGACCAATCTCTTTCATGTTTACAAATTCACTGAAAATGTTTACTATTGATGGCACACGGACTAAACAAGTGTCTTTCTAATAGAGTAGTATTTTTAAATCAACTACCGCTATCTCTAGATCAGGACAAACACTCCGAGACCATCCTCGTATATCGATATTTTTCTCAGAAGATTTGCTGAATATGTTGATTCTAACCATATAAATAAAATACAAATAATGAAAAATGTTAAATACAATTTTCAATCACCAATTCATAAAAGGCCGACCTTTAAATATTATTCATTACTTCTGGGACGATCCTTGTACTGGCACGGACAAAGTGATTTTTGACAGAAATTGTAGAAAAGTTATAAGACTAATTAGCTGATTTATTTTCTATCTATATGACACTTTTCCAAATAGAATCTTCTGGATTCAACAAGATGGTGCGTCTCCCCATGTCGCAATACCTGGTCTTTAGTATCTCGATGAAAAAGAAAGTGTTGCTACTTAACAAAAATCATAATGATATATCTTTAAATAGGGACAGCTCAAACGCATTTGAAAAACTAAACATTTTTCATCATCGGCAGATCAGACAGTCACAATATGTTATTTTTTCGATGCTACCTAGTGCATTCTGTACATCTTGTTTAGAAATACACCACAACATAAAGTTCAAACATTGGTGAGACTTTCCTTGTCTAGGCTCCCGTGACGATATTTATTATAGAAATAAGACGGTTTAGAAATTAAAATAACAATTGAAAAAAAGGACAGATCGCCAATACTCAAAGTCACAATCGAAGACAGGAATTTTATGATGTAATTAAAAACAGCTTGATGATTTACTGCCAAAAGATGGCATGTATCATAGAAAGTGTTTTATATTGATGAGGTTTTAAATCATAATCTAAGTCTCTGAAGAGTGTTCTGAACAGACAAAAAATATGATTTAAATTTGTTTCCACTTGACATTGGAATCATAAATTTGTGTTAAGTATAATAATACAATATAGATGACTTTGAATACATGCGTCGAACGTCCTCCTCATGTGAATAGTTACTTCTTTATGTCGTACTATATACTCGTAGTTTCGGAACCAATATTCACTTTAGAATAAAGTAATTTCTGGTCGGGTGTACTACAAAAATCATTTATGAACGAGACTTTTTAATTGAAAACATCAATTTGGATATTTAGAATGACATACGCAGATTGAGAATATTTTTCATTATTTATTTGAAACAAAAATATTTCTGTGATGGTTTCATGTTGATATTAAAAATTTACCAGGGTTTAAATTATAATATTTCTTGGTTTATTGAGAACCATGTATTTGAACAAACCAGTGAATAAAGTAGCTTAGTTTCTACTAATTGCTGATGTTTTCACGATAAAACCTTGAACTTAATTTTAGCCAAACCTATTTAGTAAGAAGTATCCTCAATTGCCTAATATAAATCCACGGGAGAGAAAACTTTATTGATAACGTTATCAGACTCTATAGATTCATAAGCAGAGCTGAAATGCTGAAAGAATAGCATGAATTATAATGGAAAACAAACACACTAAGGTCCCAATGAACATCACATCGTATTGACCAATAAGCCTACTCTTGGTTATTTCCAAACTGTTTAAAAGGCTCTCTGACCACCTATTTGGATGCGACAAATCAGAAAGTTCATCGACTTACACAAGAAAAACAAATATTATTCTGGTGTATTCCTCGATGACAGTAAAGCATTCGACAAGGTCTAGCAGCAGAGCCTGCAAGATAAAATCTAAATAATAGAACCTTCCAAACAAAAGTTAACGAAGAAACAACTGATTCTCATATTATATTGTATACATCAGATATATCGGAGACACAAATCATAAACAGCATCAAGACATATCAAAGGTTTTTAAAACGACAACAATTTCTGAAAAATGGTGAATTATAGTTAATGAAAGTAAATCTTCGCTATTACCACATTAAACAGTGTGTCAAATACCTAGACATTCATTTGAATAAAGACTTAATTGGAAATAATTTATTAGCAAAAGAGGAAAAAATTCACGGGATAATAGGGGGAAAATCTAAAGTATCCTTTTAGAAAACAAGGTCCTAATTTATATAATAATTATTGAATCTATATGCTTATGGAGTCTCACTATGGAGATGTTTTTCAAAATCTTGCGTAAAATCATCCGGTGATCTCAATCCTTACTAATAATAAAATACAAATAATAGGTACCCTCTGGTACGTATCGAACGTAACCATTCAAGTAGATCCAGATGTACTAACAATTTTAGTTATTAAAAAAAGAATTAAGCATAATTATGATACCCATTAAGTCCACTATTAGAACTGTTGGTATTAAGTCACAACACGACTAATCGATTTAACATGAGATGTTAAACGGTATATTGTAATCAAATTATTAACAGCAGGCGTATTGAAAATACCTCTTCCTAGAAACTAACACGTCCGGATCTTCACTTAACTCTAATTGTTCTTGCACCTTTAAATAAATTGTGTTTGCATTATATTATCTTGTATTTAAATAACTATGGAACATTGGAAAGTGCTCAAAAAGAAAGTTTGACGTCTAGGCTCAAATGTCGGTTGTTGGCAATCCAACAAACTAAATAATTCTCACTCAATCTTCAAATAAATGATTGTTAATTGTAGCCTCACGTGCTTTTATGTTTGTACCCAAGCAGTTTGAGGATTTTGAATGGCGTAATATTTGACAAATCATCATAATATTCAACTATCAAAAATAAATTTTTATATCCAACAAAGTAGGGGACGTAGAATTGATAACAATAATTGTCCTGTATATTTATTGATTTTTCCAATATTCTCACTGTGTCATTATGAACAGGGCTTAATTGAGGTAATATATAGAATGGAAGAGAATCAATTTTGAAGTTTGTGATCGATATCCATCTAACTATATATAAATGGACCCAAAACCTCTTTTATTACTTTTATTTCCTATTACGAAAAACAATATTCAGCGGAATTCTCGAGTTTTAAGTTATATTTTTATAGCTACCCCGTACCAAAATTCAATCTAATCCTTATTTTAATCGATGCAGGTGAAATCTTTTTTCAACAAATTGATTTTTTAAAAAGTGATACATGCTTTCCATATGATGAAGGTATTTCCTCAAACACAAAACATTAAAATAGTTCATGCTGGATTATTTTCGAAAATCACCCATCAAAAAGAATGTTAAAGCGAAACTGAAAAATTGAATAAAGCGATTTATTATACAAACAGTGACTTGCGAATTTTTTTAAATGCTTTGTATCCCTAACAAATTGCAAAATATTCTCTAAGTGGTCGATCACAATAGCATAGAATACCTTCACGGAATTTTGGAAAGTGTTAGATCTAATTGTAAAAAAATTCGTTTGAAAGAATTCATATAAAAGCAAAGTTTTTGCGGTAGCGGCAACTCTTTCATGATATAAATACGTAGTGTGTTTTAAAAGTTAGACTTCAGGTGTTTTTCCATACAACACCTACCTGATTTCTAATTTAATTATATTTTTACTCAACGGACATTCACATTTGTTGAAAAATACTGTTGACGATAAAGATCTATCAATGAGAATAATATCACAACGGTAAGCAATTTTGGGAATATGCTTTGCTGCAAAATAATGAATGAGATTTCTTGTGATAGAAAAAATAAAAATTTTGGTAATATAATTCTTGTAGTCTTCCAGAATCTACAATATAGTTTCTATAATTAGTTTGTTATCAATAACTACTTCTTATTTGTTAAAACAATCTTCAGGTATCCATTAAAACCATTTCCCTTCTCTTTCAGTCCATGGAAAAGGCATTTAGTTTCTTCCTTTCTAATCAGTAGAGTTGGTGAAGATCAATACTTGATCAACTTTTTCCTTCTTCTATTCCATCCATCATCATGTGGAACCAGCTCAAAATGGTATTCTATGTAGAAATATTCACTTACTTAGCTTGACTGAACATTATGATAAGCATTCAAATAGTAGTAGAAATTCTGGAAATTTTTCTTTTTCGTCAATGTTCATTAAACCTGATACAGTGTGAATCAAATACATTAATTACTTTCTCGATTTTTCCAATCACCCTGTATTTTATGTATCGGAAAGTACTACCAACATACTTTTTTTATCAGGCTATACCTTAAAGTATCAATTCTTGGAACATTTTGATTTTTCTCTGAAAAACAATGATGTATTTGTCAAAATATGACAATTTATCATTGTAATTTGGTACTGTAGAGGTTGAATTGCAAATACAAAAGAAAAACTGGTATATTACATATCAATTACAGAAACGCAAAAATAAAAAATAAAAGTTGTCAAAATGTTAATGTTTGAGTAGAATTCGTTTATGAAATATTTTTGTTTCTTATTTCTTTCGCGGGAATTCACCATATTTAGAATATCTTGCCATAGCAGTGTTTCCAGGACCCAGCAACGGCAATTCCGGGACCAAATAATAGGTTAGGGAGGTAGATTGAATCAATGGAGTGGCTACCTAGGTCACCTGATCTCACCCAACTTGACGTTCTTCTTAAGGGACATTTAAGAAATCGAATCCACGTTAGCCGTGCAGACAATTTAGAGGACTTAACGGAAATAAATAGGCATGATATTATTCGTATAATTCCGAAAGCTCTCTAAATCAGTCATCTTGGCCTATGTCAGAAAGAAAACGGGGCACAGTTTGAACAATTTTTGTAAGAATATTACTACTCAGTTAATTTAACCATAATTGACTTATTTTTAAATGCAGAGAAATAAGATTTATGCAATACTGTATAAAGAACTATTTTAAAAAATATTAACGACGTCAAAATTCGATTTTTGTCTCATATCAAACAATGTAGAACAAAATAACCTGTTTAACTTGTTTTCAATCATTTTTTTCAAAAATTTTTTGGTCGTTCTATCAATTTTGTGCATCGCTATGTCATACCCTATATAATAAATTCGAAATTTAGATGGAAATTAATTTGTGGTTTTATATTTTATAAATTCTACATCTGTAGAAACGGAAGTTTCACACGAAATCGACTTTTTAACTTAATTTCATAATTTTCCACGATTCAAAGGGGTGAGAAAACAATATTAACCTCCCTTTTTATTAAAAATATAATCGTATCGGATACTTTCACCTGCATAATTACACAGGAAATTTTGAGGTGACACTGTCACAGCACCTATGAGAAATGAACGTAATAGAATTGATATGTTATGGGAAATTAACTTTTTATTTTAAATTTGTGTCAATTGAAACTGTCCTATCACTGATATCCGTTGTTCTTACATTGATTTGTAAATTTTGATAAAAATAACACAAAGTTTACAATTGCATTTATAACCAAACAGTCCTAATCGTTCTGTTCCCCAAATAAATAAAAAACGATTTTACACGGAAATTGTTATACAAAGTTTGCTTACAACAAAAAGAAAATTAATAAAGATTGGAATAATATCACAACTCACTTTGATGTTGAAGACGTGCTTTGGTAGATAGAGGACGATTTAGCAACGAAGCTGGAACTTTATTGAATCAATTAACAAATTAATTTCTCCAAAAACTCGAATATAAGATTTAAAATAGAAGCGACTACTGAGCCACAAATCGTGAACTAAGGAATATTCAAAATATTTGAAGATAAACGTAACAATCCGAGTGGCATGTTACAACTTTTATTTGTTTTCAATAGTAATAATACGAAAATATCTCCGATGTCACGCATTTTATATCAATCATTTATAAATATTCATACTGATAATCACAAAATTATTGACGCAGTGGACAAGAAATAAGTCTGATTTGAAAAGTTGTTTCAACCCACTTAGATTTATTTATATTATTATCTATTAGTGCAGAATTATTCCATATTTTTTCACTACTCTCGCTTATACCAGACTCTGGAGCATAGACATGACGTTTTTTTAGACAAATAGATATTTCATTTGAAACCGTATAACTTCGAGTGTTAAGATCGACATATAGAATCAAAAAGATGTTCCGACCTACGAATCAATGGTTTTGCAAGGCAAATTCAACGCAACTTTTGGGAATTTTACATGCAGTTTGGCACCTTTTTTGCATGGGGCATTTACATATAGACACTTCTCACATAAATTCATCACGAGGATCAGCAGCAAGTGATACATGGATGTTCTTGTCACATCATTTTGAGCTTCTTTATTTCTTTTAGAGGTGGGCTAAATAACTGTTACGACTTTCATTGTTCTATATATGTACCTTCTAACAGTAATTCTCTCGTCGTGTCATCATGTTAAGCATATTATTGTTTGATAAAGAAACAATTTAATTTCAGCAAGTATTTGGAATGTTCGAAATAATTAATTATGTACCTAGTACAATTTTGCATTTTTTGTATTCAAGCTATCCACGTTTTTAAATCCTGAAAGATATTTTTCAAAAGTTATTTCGTTCCAAAAACAATTTCTTCTTCTTCTTCAGGTACCATGTCTATTTAATGAAGGTTGTTGACAATTTTGGCATCGCTTATGTTTTTTAACCATTAATGTTGTCTGTGACCAGGTCCATGTTTTCCTTCTATTATTAATTTCAGTATAGCGGCCTTTCTTCTCTTTATTGTTATAAGCAACTCTCCTTCTTTTCCTATACGTCTAAGCACTTCATCGTTAGGTATATGTTGAGTCCATGATATTTTTATTAGTTTACGGAAGATCCACATTTTCAAAGCCTCGAGTCTGTTCATGGTATCCACTTCTCCAAAAAACTGGCGCTCTTCCAACTAACAGCTTTAAATCTCATCGAACACGTATGGGTTATGATGGAGACAAGATTATACAATTCGCACCATTTTCCATAAACTTTACTGCAGTTTATCCAGAAGATACAATAAGACAATATTGTTAACGCCTTGACATGTACATGTGTATTGAGTAACGGATCGCAAACACATCCTGTTAATATTAATACAATGGTACATTACCAAAAATCATAAGTCTCTCTGGGTGTACCGTATCTAATGTCACTAATTATGATTTTACAGGTACAATGAGGAGTAGATTCATTTCAGTAGTTTGAAATTAATGCATTTGGTAATGAGTATAATAGTTGAATCTTCATGTTTAAAACTGACTGAATAACAAACTGATTAGAGGAAATGAAGACGAAGTACAAAATAAAAGATAGTCTTAATCAGACCTTTGATCGTGACATTCAAGCCCGCGGGATGTGTAAAAATAAAAATAACACGGTCATCATTAGTAAATGGCGAGACGTGTTCAAATCAGATAAGCAAAGAGATGATTATGTCTATAGATAAGATCCACGGAGCCTAACCAGATAAGGAAATGTGGTAAGATAAGCTACAGTAATAACAGATGCGATACATTTGATACCAAAACAGGTTGGACATATTGCCAGAAAAATTGATGATAGATGAACTAAACTACTACCAGAAGGTAAACCAATACAGGATGCTCTCAGAAGACTAGGCAGGCTTTTGGACAATTATTCAAAGTTATGTGAAAAACTGGAACCCAGTAACAGAAAACGAGGAAATATAGATATATTTTAGGTATTTTCTGATTTAAAATTAACTACTTTTATAATTTTAGAAAGACAGATGAAAGAAAATTTGATGTTTTGGGTTCTTTCATCAAAATATTTTGATGAAGACTAAAAGAAGTCGAAACGTCAACTGTCAAACAACAAAACAATATTATAAAAGAAACTACTTTCAAATCAGACGAGACCTAAAGTCAAAAATATTTAGAAGCATACTATTTCCGCACCTTCACCTTTTAATTGTAAAATTTTAAGTCATATGGCAAAGGCATAGCTATAAAAACGAAAATAAAAAATATTCATCAATCGGTTCTGAGAGAAAAGGCAACTACTAGCTGGAAAAATTGTTGGTTGGCTTTCAAATTTGGTGAGGATATTCCTCAAGCTTTAGTGGATTACTTTTACCAGTATACTTGAGCTGATTTCTATAGCTATAGAATATTTTTCATAATTAAACATCTTATCCACAAAATTATGGTGAGGGTGATTTTGAAAAGTGAAGATATTGCTCCATGGATGATAGGTTGTAATATATTATCAATAATAACAGCGTGAATATATTGGATATCCATCCTATGCCATTAGAATCTACTCTCCTATTTCATACGTATCTACAAGGCTTCTCGAAAATTATTAGCTGGGTTCAGCTAGATCACCTATCAGCTGATACAGAACGAGATTTAAATCACAGTTTCCAACCTTGACGAATAATAGGTTCTAGATATATGAAAATTACATTGATTTTGCACTAAAGTTTAATATCAATAAGGTGTTTTTGTGCTGAAACGTCAAAAAGTATAAAAACCGCAAACCTCATCAACCTTTCAATGACTCAGCACATTAGAATTAATACTAAACAGCTCTTTAAGGGGAATGCATAACTTTTAAGTTCAAAAAACTTTAGAAAATGAACAACTCGTCAGCTAATTGCATTTACTCACCGGTCTACCAGGGTGGAATGGATCATAACATACGACTACGAACCGATTATCTCCATTAGTTGTCTAACAACAATGAACGTGATCCGGGTTCATTTCTGAGCATTAAGATCATGATTGGGTTTACCCGATCATAGATCATAGTTTTCGAAGAGTCTCTACATCTACTTAAAAAAATTTTTTTAATAATTGATTGCTATCAAATTTCTCATATAAAAGCTGATAATTTTCCCATATCCTCATGATAAACTCGAGTTGAAAAAAAATTACAAAAATATTTCACTAAATAATAGCTCACATATTCATAGTGATAAACTAAACCGCTACCATCTCTATTATTTCTTTGTTGTACGTCAAGTTGTCACCAGGCGATCAGCATCAGTTCTTCAGTGACATTTCAATGAATGTCCCCGACTCATTCATTGATCGTCTACTTGAAATTTGCATGCTAAAATCTTCTTCTACGTGGGAGATTTTTTGGCGACATGTCCGCAAAGCAAAAGTACGAATGCTAAACAACCGATCGTCTTTTATTTAAATCGAACAACATTGATAGACGTGTCCGCTGTAAACCTTTCGGTATTCAAATTTTGGAATTATATCTTTAAAGTTTATCTAATTTAGGTACAATGAGATTTATTTTTGGTCGTTTTTAGATTGAATTATAGCTGGAAAGATAACAAATTGATAATATGTTATTGTTTTACATTTAATATATCTACTTCGGTTGTTCAATATCCAGATCATGAGAAGATTCGGTATTAAAAATGCATCAAAAACGAATAAGATATAGAGCGAGTTTCTTCATTATACATTTCGATACAGGGATGTCAGTAAAGTAAAATAGTTTTCTTCAGTTTGTTGTCTGCTATAGGAAATCTTTATTTATTTTTATTAAACAATCTTTTCTTTTATTGTTACTTCTCCTGTTTAATGAGATAATTATAACAACCTGTTTTCCCTCTCCCTTTTTCCCGTTTTTATCCTTCGATTTACTGTAAATACTTATTTTTGTTACTTTAGAATAGGTGAGTTTGTTTGCTGTTTCTATTTGAATCTCAGATTAGTTTCTTTTGAGTTATTGATCAAAGCTTCATTAGTGTTATACCCGATTCTGTATTTCTTTCCATTTTTGAGGATATTTTGTTTCTATTGCTTTCACTTTTTACAATGGATAATTTCAATTTTTTCATTATTCTTATTCTATTCAGTTGTTAACCTATGAAACATTTCTTCAATTCATTCAAATCTGGGTCTCGATTCTCTTCAAAAACATTCATCTGCCGCAAAATACAGTAGTTTTCATAAACCAGGATTAAAGAATTATTTATAATCTTTGTATGTGTTTTGTTCACTTTTTTTTACTTTCATAATCATTTAATGTCCAGGAAAGTATGAAAACAAATAAAGTGAATCTTCTCCTAATTCAATTCCACTCTCGCTTTCTGTCCAGTTACTGACACTCTTTCATTAACTCCAATACAAAACAATGAATTCTTCATTCGAATGAACTTTCATAGCAACTAATTATGAAACCAGCGTATGTTATTCTTCGCTATTTGATTCAAATATGGAGTGGATGATCTGCAGTATACAAATATTTTTGTGAGTTTTGTAACTAGTATTGTGGACCGAATTGTCTCTTCATGAGCTTTTTTTACTTTTTTAATGCTACGATGAAATTTTTAGTAAAAGAAGATATTAGTAAAAGTAAGAAACTGTAGATAGCAGCTGGTATCACCTAGTAATTAAACATTTTCTTTAAGATCTCATTATCTTAAATATATTTGCAGGTTCCTCTGTATCAGTTCCTGGGAGGTGGATTGCCAGCTGTTCATCCATCTCTTAGGTGGTCGTCCGGGCTCTATTCCCCTATTAGTTTCCCTTCAAGTACGATGCGTGGCAGTCTACACTCTTCCGTTCTTCTCACGTGGGCCTTCCAGTATTTTTTTCTTCGTCTCCCCCATCTTACGATGTCTTGCATCCCACTTTATTCCCTGATGTCAGTATTCCTGATTCGATCTACTCGCGTTTTCATTTCGGTTACCCGAAGCATGCTTTTCGTTTTATTGGTTTTCCCTCTGGTTTCTATTCCGTATGTCAGGATAGAACTGATACAAGTCTTTTAGATCCTAACCTTGCTGTCCTTTCGCATGTATTGGTTTGCCTATATTATCTACCTTAAGCAGCCCGACATGGCAGTCGCTGTGTTGATCTGGGTTCTTAGGTACTTCAATGGATCGTAATAACTCGACAGGTCCATACCCAGGTATTTAAATTGTGAGACTTGTTCGATGATTTTGTCCTAAACTACCAACTTACATTTAGCAAAGGTTATGCTTTTCTTTTTTTCTGTGAATATAGTGTTCATCGCTTGGATGACCTGGCAGAATTTGTATAGTTGTCTATGTAGGTCGTCCTGCGTTTCCGCGAAAATAGCTGCATCGTCGGCGTAGCATACCATGCTGATTCTTTTATTTTGTCCCATTCGGTATCTCATATTTAGTGATGATACTTCCTTTATAATTCTGTTTATTAAGAGGGTGAACAGAAATTAGCTGATGCTGTCGCCCTGCCCGATACCTCCTGGTGTTGGTATCTCTTCCGTATAAATGTTTCCTGCCTTTACTTTGGTCGTGTTGTTCGTATTGAGACTGCGGACTGCTCTTGCAATGGTGTCTGGCGTTTCTTTTGATATCAGTATATTTCTCCCCTCTCAAATGCCTTGGTCAAATCGATGAGGCACACATACGCTGGTGTATAAAATTCGATCGATTTTCCTTTTAGATATTTAGTAATGAATATGGCGTCGGTCGTGGATCTGTTTCGGCAGAAACCTTGTTGTTTTTCCATGTTCCTTATTTGTGTTTCAAGTATTTTCTTTAAAATGCTAGTGAAGAGTTTTATGCTTGTGTTAAGCAGCTTTATGCCCCTATAGTTGTCTGGGTGCGTCTTCAGTTCTTTCTCAAATATACGAATAGTTATACTGGCCATTCCGTAGGTATTTCCGATGTCTCTAAAAGTTTGTTATAGAGAATTTTCAAATGTTTTCCTAGCTCAAGACTGGCAGTTCGTTTGGGATGAGGTCTGTTAGGGAGATTTCTGTTTTCCAGTTTTTTTTTTTTATTTTTATCATTACCCCTTTTTCATTCAGTGATATTCGATGATTTGTCGCGTAGTTTTCTATGCTTCTGGCTTCTTCGGTGTCATAAAGTTCCATGAAGTATTTTTCCCATACGTCTTTGGTGACTCCTTTCGTTTGCACAAATTCATTTGTTGGCTTTTTTCTGTTCTTAAGCATCTTCCAATTATTTATTATAATTAAACATGCAGTATTAAATCATGATGATGATCAATGACAGCATATTTTCAAAGAAAAAATTTTGTAAAATTCAATATTTCCCAATATTGCCCCAAAGTTTCCTCTTTGGCTAACATAAATGAAGCGAAGACTAAAGATATCAGAGCAGTTTCAGAAATAACTAATAACAAAATGTATCTAAAATAAACATACATATAGAAATCTGGTTTAGATATTTATAGTATTGTACCAACAAGGATCTACTCGAGGACTACATTTCTTATAATTATGTTACTGGGGAAAAGAAAAATAGACTAGAAAGAAAAAATTCTATAGTGTGGATTTGACTCAATTTTTTTAATAAAAGTCCACTTCAGAGCAGTAAATTATGAAACTGTACACTTTTTAAATGTATTGGTATAATGTTAATACTGTGGGAATAAGTAGAAGCAATTCATAATGTCCAAAATTATAGCTCAATACAGAGTGGTCTTAATTTGATGATCATGCTTAGGTTTTCCATAAAAGTTCCAGTAGTTAATTAAGTTTTGTAAAAATACTTCGACATTGAATGGATGACTTTATCGTACCAATTATTTCTAACTAAACTTTCAACTTTCAAAGTCAGAAAAATCGTTATTTTTCTTTGCACAGATATTGTCTAAACCACCAAATTGCTCCTAATTTTTATGTTTGTAGTTAATGAAGTGATGTTTTTGAAAACAAATATTCTACTGTATTTAGTATATATTCGAAGCTCGCATTTTTCCAATAGCTTCTATTATTATATGAAATATATCAGCTTCACTTTTTATTGTTGCAGCATCAGTTTAGCACACAATTTTCATTTTTATGTATATATGCATTTCAATTCTCAAATTTGGTAATAATGAAATTTCTTTGCCTCATATGTGCAATATGTATGAATACGTATCCAGGTTTTTTTTTCTTTACTGCTGAATAACTCTACAAAAACATCACAATTCATAATTTTTTTATTTGAGGACCACCAACGATTCCAGATTTAATTTTCGCCTCTGAGAGCTTTGGAAAAAAACTTTACAAATTGTTCAATAAAACCCAATTTAATATGCAATGGTTGCATTAATATAGATTTGATATCGACAATTGCTTCCCGTTCATTTTCTTCGTGCTCAGTACCTGCAATCCAATGTTTTTGTAGGTAGCGGCATCATTTCTACTATCCAACAGGCATAAATAGAAGGAGTGTCTAGTATAACCTTGCATTCCTCTCAAAAAACACCACCAATAACTTCCCACTTGTATTCCACATATTTAATTGCAGTTAATAGCATTTTAGTACTGTCGCAATTTTATTTTAGATGTACGGAATATGCTAATGGAATCGATGGAAATTTGTTCCCATTGTGTTGTAGAAAAGCTTTCAGACTTTTAGTTGAACTATCAATAAAAAGACGCCATTCAGATGTATGACATGGAATACCGATTTCTTCAAATAGACCTTTCACGTGATGGCAAAAATAGAGACCATTTTCATTACCGAAGACACAAGATAATTCTGCAAACTTATGCAAATCCTCGAATTACTATTTCCCTCTCACTTTCATAAATTGGCCACAAATATAACAAAACTCGTTTATAAGGCATTTTGCACAGATTTATACAGTGAAAAATGATATGAAAGTCGGTATTTCTCTGTAATATCCAAACACCAACTGTCTTACACAATGAACAAAACAAAAAACATTTTTCATACGCCCTCTTACTTCTCATTCTACACCAATAGCGCATAAAAACCGACATTGATGGAACTCAGAAATCAAACATTGTAAAATCACTTGAAAAGCAAAAATTTTTTTGATTCTAATCACATTTCTTTTTATGTATATGCTTATATAATATATTGAGTAAAACCCATGCGCAAAAATTTTTTTGTTTGTTGACTCCTGTTAAATATTAATCAACCTAGACCCTCCACTTTAATATCAATATTATTTATGTGACTTTCGAACATAATTAAATATTTCAATTTTACGGTCGGCTTGATCTACTTAAATTGAAAATTAAATTAATCTGGCCATTCCTATGTCAAGGATATGAGCATAGGAGTTTATTACTGAAAAAATATATGTTCTTCCAGCTTTACAGCCTTATAATCCTTCTATAATTTCATTAGTGCCGACCAATAAAGTTGTGCTCACTGCACGGAACAATGAAAGAATACAAGGAAGAACAAGAAATATTTTGCAAAAAGTAGAATATCATAAAAATGAGATCGAAATAGTGGATTGAAATAATTGATAGGCAACATTGCTTCGTTGGATACAATAAATCAACGTAAATAAGAGACAGAGATAGAAAAATGCTTTATTGTCAAAAAATTGTTACAACTAAATTATTATAACTAAAAAGCAAATATAGAAATAACTAAACAAAGATACAAATAGAATAAAATTTCGATATACAGAAGAAAACCACAATAAGTAACAAAATTATAGGTAATAGGTAATAATTGGTATATAATTCCATAGCAAAAATTAAACCAATATGCAGCATGCCCGGAATTATATTATATATCATTATTAGAATAGAAGTCGTTTCCAGTTAATATGCCCTCGAATTATTGCAGAATGCGGAACAAAATAATATCGATTTGATTTCAAATGGCAAGTGATTGTGCATTTTTCTGCATTGTAAAAGATTGAGCCTTTAACTAATTCTAAATTGCTTGCTTACGAATTAGGCAAACGGATTCAAAGATGAATAAGGAAGGGAGATTCAGAATTTTTAATTTAAAGAAGTCCCTGCAGTGAGTTTTGCTTTTTAGTTCGATTAAATATCTAACAGCTCTCTTTTGTAGTTTGATTCGCTCAAATTGAATCGCACCCCACGTACCCCAGAAGGGAAGGTCATATCAAAGATGTGACTCAATAAGGACATAATAAACTGTTGAGTAGGTTAATAAGTTCAGTTCAATTCTTCAGCGCAAAACAGGAGGAATTGCCCACAACCAATCCTAATAATTTTACAGATTCAACGACGTCAATAGTGGTGTTATTTAATAAATTGGCTGCAATGTATTTTTATATGATAAAATTTTAGTTTTAAAAACGTTGAGACAGAGAACATGAGAATCGCACCATGATTTATGGTCCTATGACCCTATAACCACTAAAATATTTCTATGTTATTTCTAATAACCACTCTATATTTGCATGGAAATCTATGGACGCCTATAATTCACTAATTCAAAATCAATTGTATGTAATATATTCCATATCAACTAATATATTAAATTTTCTTTATGTTCCAATGAGTTTTTAGAAATTGTACCACGTACACTTTAGGCACAGAAAACAGTCCCCCAGATATTTGATGTCACTGAAATTAGCAGAGCAGTATGAACAGACAGAAAAAAACAATGAGCGGAAAATTCAGTGCTAATTAAGTGCTACATTACGACATTTTCCGCTGTGCAAGTTTTTGAGAAATTTCCTGTTCTGCTAACTTTAGAAAAAAGCAATGCAAGTTAAATTTGCAAAATCAATAGATAATTGAAGTAGAATGCTTTCATTATTAAATTAAAGGTTCCGTTATTCAATGATAAAAAACATTTTTTGTGAAAAAATTTTTCTTATTCTTGGATGTCACGAAAAAATGACATTTTTCGATTTTCTCGGCAGAACACTTCCATTAGTGAAGAATTAGAGACTCATTTGGTCTCACTAGGGACTGTATAATTGAATACTCAAGTAATGCTAAGTAAATGATGCGGAAAAATGAATTTTACGCAGATGTCGCGAAAGAAATAATTTTTTCCCAGTTTTCTCTGCAGAAAACTATCATTGGTGAAAAATTACAGACTCATGTGGTCTCGTTTGTGCCTGTACAATTGAATGCCTGCCTCTCATTCAATTTTTTTTTCTGATTCTCATCACTTCAATCAGCTTAATGTTGGCAACATGTAGTAAAGACGGCATTGCGATACTACGTCGATGACTGGTATTCATTGTTGATTTCAATACGCATTTTATGGATTTAACGATACACTACCCACTAAAAATACCGTGAATCAAATTTTCATGAAAATGAACAGTCCACCAAATACGGTTGAGAAGGCAAATATACTCCACCGTTTACTCTACCAAAGTGAAAACAGAAAATAAGTACATTGTCAAATTATATACAAATTGTCTTCCTCCATACTTATTCTATGTGCTTCTATTTCTATATCCTTCTATCACTCCATCCACTACTATTTCCATCGTTATGTATATTCCTACCATATAATTTTCCTCTACACCATGAAAACACAATCTTCTACGGTCCTTTTTTTCACTGTAATTATGACTTGCCCGGTATAATATTCATATCATTTAGAGAGATGAGAATTTTGAGTTAATTTGATATACTTTATTGGATATTTATCAGTTCTCTCATTCAGATACAATCTTGAGCATTATTTATTTTTCAATTTGATCCTCATAAAGAAGACCGAGAACTCCTGCTTGATTGCAAAGTGCAATTAAACAGGTATTCTTTTTTACACTGAACTATATTATTTAACCTTCACGACGGGTACCTTCGTTAAGCAGTATTTCCAATTATCATTTTATCTTATAAATGTATCTAACAAAAAGTTGTTTACTTCGTTACGCTAAGTTTATTTTTGTTCTTACCATCTAATAGTCCGTTTCTTATGAGAAGATAAACGATAGAGAATGTAACCCTTATTCGTTACAGTCATAGTTAATTCGCTTCTCAGCATTTCCAACGCGTTTATCTACACTTTTTCAACAATTTTTAACATTATTTGAACAGTTTGTAGCAATTATTGATAAAAATTAAATAAATAATCAATAATAGATTGCCTCCTATTATTTAAAATTCATGCGTAAAATAACTGTCGCATTATGGCACATTTTCACGTATTTCTCAGACAAAAACTGCTGGAAATAATTTGTCCTTGAACATATGAAAACAAATAGCTGCATTAATTGGATTAACCAGATTATATGCAGTTATATCTGCACAAAACACACCAAAGATCGCAATATAAAATGAATCTAGCAGAAGAAATCAATTCAGGATACTGATTTATGATTCATAGACCACTAATCAAAACTGAATATGAAGTCGACTAAATAAATGATGTAGGTGAAGATTACCAAAAAAAGAAAATGAAGGCATAAGTTATATGAACTTAAAAATGCTCTAAGTAATGAATTTATAAGAAGGAAGAGTACCTGCACATTTTACATATAGAAAATTTGAGAGCTGATGACGATTGATGCGATAGTTGCCATCCAGTTTACAATAAAGTCGTTTCTATCTAAATTTGTTGCTTATTACTTATTGCTTATTACTTATTCTGAGAATCCATAAATAATTAGGTACTCGATGGAATTACGGGTATAAAGAACCACAAATATGATCACAGAATCATACGATCAACTTGAACCACTTATTTTTAGTTATAAACAAATTCTACAATATATTTTGAGGTTCTTTTGCGTTAAGATTATGAGCTCCACGAAAACTTAGAGCCCTCTTTAAGACTAAAAAGCTATATACTCCGCAACGGATTCTAATCTTCTACAAGGTCTAGATTTGTCCATCGTTGGAGTATTGCTGGCACATTGGGAGCTAAGCATACACTTAGGATGCTTGACTTGATATAAAAGAAAGCAATTCGACTTATAGGCGACCCAGAGTTAACCAGAAACTTGAAAAACTAGTTTTGGAAGATTGGCTTGAATTCGCACTAGTGGCCATTCGCAAGCGGATGCAACTAGGGACTATTGTGATTATTACTTCTGGTTGGTGGGTTTTCTCCGTGTATGATGTTCCATTCTCCATTCTCTTTGTATAGGTAGCAACCAGTTGCCAATATTTTACCTTGTGCAGCATCACTTGGACGATATTAGCAGGATTAATGCTGTCGACAGTCTCCTCTACTTCTTCTCTCAACCCCCTTCAGTGGTTGCACAAGAAGAATGTGTATTCGACATCATCTGAGTCGTAATCACAATACGTACACTCAGGTGTTTGTACTTTCTACCGTCGAAAGTAGCCGTGTCCCTTCAAAATCTGAGTAATGTAGAAGTTCATCTCTCCAAATTTCCTTTCGGTCCATAATCTAAGGTCTTTTATTAATCGTTGCATCCACTTATGCTTTATCGACGAAACAAACTATCCACTAATTCATAGCACAGAAATCTAACAACTGAAAAAAATCATATTCATATATGATATCAATATGTTCAAATTTCTTTTCAATGCAATGCTGAACAACTAACAAATAGTCTTTGCCACCGTTCACTGCAATAAAAAATTTCAATAATTATTTTGTATTGACTATCCATTTTAACTATTATACATAATGTTACTCTGTTTGGTTCCTTCGCATTTTTGACGAGTTGTCACAGAAAGTTCTCAATTTAAACATCGTACGTAATATATTTCTCATTACAAGTTAATATAAATTCTGTGTAACAATTCATTTTTGTCATTTCGGAACATCAATAGCAGTCTTTCTACGGAAAGATATTTGGTTTTAAAATTGCTCCAATCTCTTGGAACTCATGTCAGAGCAATAAATAAATTATCAACTTGAAGTTTCAAGGAATATTTCGTAGTAATTTAATCTACACAGCAATTGAATGTCATCGACGAAGATAGAGCAAATTATAAAAATGACGGTCGAGATTGAAATTAAAATGCCAGGTTCACCTGATTATTAAATTCTCCTGCAAACACTTTTTAATGACCACATATTCAAAAATAACAGTACATAATTGATGGTAAAAAATACGCAAAGCCGGTCAAATTTCCAAATACAGATCGACGAACTCGGAAGAAAATTAAATTATTAGTACGAAATTATTTATATGTATCAACAGAGCTGTACTGAAAATTTGTATCGAGTCTATAAATTATCATAATAATGAGATTGAAATAAAAACAAAATACTAGACGAGGATCTGAAAAGATTATGTCGTACTGTCATATATATTCTGAGAATAAATGATTCCAGAAAGAGAAAAACTCCACTTATCAGGTCTGTCGTGAATATTAACTGTATTGCCTATAGTCGTACTCCACCCAAATTTAAGTGGCAGTTTTACGAGGTTTGACAATGTATCCATACATATTTTCAAAACCTGCGTGCAATCCATAACCCCCATTTTATGTTTGCGTGCTACAAGTATGTTCGGGCTCGGGCCCTGTGAACAAAGCTGTACCAGCCCCACATTTTTGGAGGCCAAGGTGCATTAAATAATTTTCTCACAGTTGCGTGTTATATATATGCCTGGTACTGATAAATGTGAAAAGAATTGAGTATTCACTTTGCCACAAAGACTAGCACCAACAATTCTTGCAATTTCACGTTGCCCCCGACCATCTTGTAACAGCGCAACAATTCTTGCCACAACAATCGGATTTATCGGATAATACATCGAATGACAGTGACCTCAATTTTTTGCTTGCCAGTGTATAACTCGCTCAGCACAGTTTTAGAATTAATCGTACGATTATGAAAACGCTGTTTGTCCCAGATATAGAATTTGTAGTAGAGTTAAACTGATATCGTTTGAATTATATTAAAAATATATACTTTCAATACATCTTGACGTGTTTTTCTGTCCAGATAAATTTTTATTCGATTGTTGTCTTGGAAAAACTATATCCATAGAACGTTACATTGGCTGGAAGATAGTTTGAATGACAATATTGGGATTTCTCATGAAATATTGAATCGTCCATCTTCATCCAGACAAATTAAGATATCTAATTAAATTATGGAATCATTTCTTCAAGAAATATCTAACGTTTCTAATCAGCAGCAACAATGAACATCTTCTCTGTTGAAAATGAATCCTTCATGAAGTAATGATCCATGTTTTTATCTTGTGAATTATTTTAGCAGTGAAAAATGTCTTTTTTTTTGGGTGAAGAAGTCTGTTCTTCACCGTGGAAGAATAGAGATGGAGGAAAATCAGTTGCATTCAATTTGAAAAAAACTCTATAAATTAAGGTCAATCACTGCTCCGAAGTTCAATTATCATCCAAACTAATTAAACTTTTATAAGAAATGAAGTCTCCTATTCTTTGTATTCTTATTTGTTGAATTAATATATTATTACTCGAACAAAAATGCATTCTTTAATTATTGAGTATGAAAATAATAAAAACACAACATCAACAGCTGCCTAGAATACGTTAGATAAAAAACGCAACCGCTACACGTTGCATGCAACTAATTGTAAGCAATACTCCGTATTGAGAAAGTCCATCTAAAAGGTATTGCCATTATGAGAATACCAACTGAATGGATTAGTGCCATTAACTAGAAACTTGAATATATGACATTTTTAGCTTTTTCATATTCATATTCAACTTATTCAAACCGTGGAAAAGCGATTGGAAGCTCTTATTATGACCAGGAAAGGCGGCAACAGTAAATAGCTAAGACCAATAGATAGGAGATATTGAAATCCGAAAAAGTATGGAAGCTACAGATTCTTTGCTAGAGACTTTTGACCGCGATCGTGTGATAGGAGTCGGCTTTTTGCTTACGAATATATATGAGATTCCAATGCAGTTGATTACAATCTAATACGTTTTTGCCGATTTATAACGTATCCCGAGTTCCGATTAACGTAACAATGCGCGCCAATGAAATTTTAAAATATACATAGTTATTAAATTTTGATATAATAACCTCAATTAACTTGGAACGTACATCGTTAACCAACTCATTTTTGTAAAACTAATCCATCATCACCCTTTCTCCACAAACTTGTTATTTACGCCAATTCAATTGGTTTCAGACGTGGTTTTTGCGAAAAGACGAATGTTATTTTTTTCTTTTTATCACCTTGAGGTCTCTTCAGAACTTTCTTAATGAATTTTTTTTCAACAGTAGTACTTTTTGAAAAATATCCATTTATCTTTGGACATATTAATATAAATTATTCATCATTATCAAGAAAGGTAAATTGGAGAGACGGGTATCAGAAATTTAGAAAATTAACGAGATTGAATAGCGCATATATGTTTGGTCTATAAGCAAAATTCGATACGGTGATAAAAGGCTGGTTTCAAACAAAAACAGTAAAATTGAGAACCCATTAAAAGTAGAAAAACAGGTTATCCTCACTATTATATTATTGAGACCATACATGAATAAAAATTTTTGAGTTTAGTTAGCTAGAAATTCCAGTTTTCTACTTTTTGAGCCATTTTAAGTCTACCAAAAGACCAATGCTGTACTCAATACAGAATATCATAAGAAACTTAATATTTTTAACTTTATATGTGAAGTGTCCTAATTCAGGTTGACTTTTTTATGCTTTTTAGCTAAATATTCTGCAATATACTAAAGCGAATCATCTGTTATCTTAGTTTGTACACGAATTTGAAGCATTTCCAGATATAATAACGGAGTTTATTGAAGAAAATGAGCTGCTAGAATTTGAACAGATAGTTTCTTCGAAAGTGTTGGTTTCTTTCAAATAAGTCTTCTAACTGAAGGTTCACTTTTTCTGACACTTTTGGTATTATATACTCTTTCGTGGTGGATTCTTCCGCCTCTCATATTCCTGAATTTTTTCTAGAACTATATTCATTTAACCATAAATATTGAGAAAGATTTATTAAACATTCTATTCTTTTGACTTTCAAACTTATTTGGGAGTTTTGGTTGATAAATTAACAAATTATCATAGGAATCTTAACATTACTTATATAACATTTTGTAGGTTTCTTTCATCATCATAAAATATAACGAACAAATTATAGAAGTATGAGGGTTAAGTTTGACGCCTCGTTTATACCGATGTATCCATAATTTTCTAATTGTGGATGAAGCTACATTCACCTTAGGAAATGATTGGAATAACAAGTTAATACCTAGTTTCAAGTTATTATTTTTGCTAAGAGCAGCTGCACAAATCTGCCCAGGCATTGCAATCTAAAACAACAAATTGATATTTCTGAGAATAGTTTTTCCATATCTCACTATGCAATCGAGGAAAAACTTTTGAAACTGGTCGAAAAACGTCGTAGAATATCCAATTATTAGTATAGATATCACACAACACACATATAAGCGATAAACGATTGACAAAATATACATAAAAACTGACAAAAATATGTTAAATCACATCTAATCTCAATAGACGCTGCCGATTAAGGAAAATTTTCTGTCAAATGTTCTAGTTATGATTATAGAATTTTCTCTTATTCTAATCGACGAGTTGTTTCTTTCAGTTCTCGGACAGTAAGAAAATAGTTATTTCACTTTATTATACGTTCAAATAATGTTCCAGGCATGTTCTTTGATATTCATATTTAAAGAATACCCTCTTCGTTGCAAAAAAGTTATACAGTTACCCTTCGATGTATTGTCAGCTTGGAGCTAAATTCTGGATTCATTACACAACTGCATCTGGACCTAGTCGGCTCGTATGTTCGAAACTCATTAGATTTAGACTGTACCAGTTAGCGTTCTTTCCAGAACCACTAGGGGTGTTCCGTTATTATACCACTTCAAAACATAAAACCACCTCGTTCAAATGAAATATGAGCTGATTATATGAGAATCTCCATCATGGACGTCCTCTAAACAATTGTAAGATAAGAATCAGAAATCACCATTTTTTTGTTATATTGATTTTTTTGGTTCATAATTAAGCCTTGAAAAGCCGCATTTGTCTTTTGCGTGTCTTGAGTCTGCACCAAAAGTAGAACGGACCCTTGTTCCGTTTCCATTTAAACTTACCATCTGTTTAATCGGAAGATGTCTTCGTCGTGCGTGTTCACATTTGTATCACTCAGCTTCGATTATATTGTGGTAACAGTCATCAAAAACGATGGACTACTACGGTCCAATCTATGGTGATATTCAAGAATAAAACGAAGGAATAGAAGAAAACTTTGGGTGAATGCTATTCTATGAGAAAGCTTTTCACCAACTACCTCCCAATCTACATTTCTTATTTTGATGATATTTTGAATGAATTTTAATGATGTATGAGTACAAAAAGGATATTCAGGTCCTCAATATAGTTTTCTTAGCCACGACTGTTGTTTAAAACTAACCATTATACGTTGACCTTGATTTACCCATTAATCACAGTAGTGATTGATGATTCCATTAATAACTACTATGAGATAGTAGACTTAGCTATATTGGATTGTTTTTCTATAAAAAAATCGGTTTCTATAATTTTATCAAAAAACTACTGAATATTTTCATTTTAGTTCAGTACACATAAACCAGATTCGAACCCGGGACCTGTAGTTTGAAGGTACTGAGCATTAATACTGAGCTATCAGCGACATTGAATGTGTTTGTCGTTCAAATGTTTTGCGACGTACCAAGAAAAAGTAGAATAAGGAGTTTGTTAATACAATTAAAGGGAAAAAAAGCCATGAACTTAGAACAAGTTCAAAGCAGAGGCGGAGAAGTTAGATATATGGGAAATAGAAATACTCAGAAGGATACTAGGAGCTAAAAAGAAAGAGAATTATAGCCGAGAACAAAAAATGATATAGAACAAGGAAGAACCAGAAAAAAAGAAAGTTGGAGTACATTTTGAAACAATATAAATTTGAATCAAACCTGTTAATATTATAGATTTCTTATTGTTTTAATTTTTTCTGATAAATTATATTAAGAAACCAGCTTGAGATTAATATAGAAAATGACTTTTCTTCAACTTGTCTTTAACACCACAACTGTTAAATTTGCTTCAACAAATTTAATTCCGGAGAAGTAAGTGAAAGAATATAATATGGCATATGAATTTTGAACTGGCAACAGGGATTATTGATAACTATAAATACCGTGTCCTTGTAACAGTAGACACCAATATTTATTAAACTAATACTTAGATTTTTGTGTTGATTATTTTGGAGATATACGATTATTAGAATTTTCGATAAAAATGTTTGAATGAACATTTTGATATTATATGAAATATTCCTTAAAATAAAATAATAATGCAACAAAATTTTTAATCAAAAATTTTTAGTAGTCGTGGATAAAGTATAGTATTCTCCTCGTATAAAAGGTAATTATTCACTGGGTGCTTTATGCCAATAGCGCTCGAAGCAATAAACTGCACATGGTGAGTAATAACCATTATATACTTGTGATTAATATAATATAAATTTAAGATTAAAATATTTAATTCGTATTAATTTTTCCCATTATTTAATCATTTTCCAAGATTTTTATCAATATAAACAGATTCATTTCTAGTGAGAATCTGGCCATTTAAATGGTTTTCCGAAATTTCAAAACGTCCATCTACAAAACCTAAATTTTACATAATGTTAACAATGAGATATATCTCTGAACGAATCGAGAAAACATAGTTAGTGGAAAAGGGACTATTGCGTGAGTTTTTCCATTAATCATTTTTCTATTGTCCTTAAACTCTAGTAGCGTGGCACTATAATAAATTGGTATGAAAACCAGACTGAATTTGATTTGAAAAAAAGAAAAATTCAAATCAATTCCGTATATTTCTCGTTTTATCAACACTGAAAAAATTATAACGGGTTATTCAAATTAAAAGTCATATTTTATTTCTATATAACCAGTTACTACTTTTATGAAATAATCGTCAATACCAGAAATAAAAGTGAACCAGAATATACAACAAACGACATATATAACAACTTTACAGATTTAGAAGTAACTACAGTTATATATGTATATTTATCATGCTACCTGTACTTCATTAATTGCCCCAAATCTGGTTATTTCGGATTTCATTCTCCATAATGGTAATAATGTTTCCATCTCATTATTTGGATACCTCGATAAAGAATCTACATTATATTATTAAGTTGAAAATTTGGACAAAGTTGGTGAAGATTTCTTTTTCTTTCTTAATCCACTGTTAATCAAAATTACTTGGACGATTTATAAGGAAGTTGAATAAATATTAAATATAATAGTGTACATAAATGGCTGATGACATTAATTGTTACCAAATTCATAATAATAACTTGATTCCGTTATATCGCATGCTTGTATCATCAACACAAATATAGTATAAAGTACATCAAACTAAAAAATTTAAAATAATTTCCAAAATAATCTTGAAACAATAATGAATGAAAAATATTAGTTTTACTGTGAAAAATGCGTAGGTAGGTTTGTTCCATATTCCATTCATTATTGTTTCAAGATTATTTTGAAAATTATTTTTAACTTTTTAGTTTCATGTGTTTTTGTAACCCTCAATCCCCGGCAGTGACTCTTCCTCGGGAAAGACGTTAAAAATTAATAAAAATGTCGGAAAAGCTGGAAACTAAACAATTTAAAACTATCCTCGGACACGATTATCCAAATCAATAATTATTTCTAAGAACAATAAAAAAGTTTCAGCAACAAATAAATTTATTGAAAAAATAGTAAATTCCCATTAAATGCACAACGAACAAAAGCAGTTAAAAGTAATACACTCGGACTTATTTGTATATTAAAGACAAGGCTGGAGTTGAGGTTGAGTTTGTAGTCTGGTGGTTATATCCTTTTTGTGGAAACTCCCAGCCTGGCAGCTGTAGAACTGAGGGAAAAAATATAATGAGGAAGGAAAAGGGAAGGAATGAGTAGAAAGAAAAGATTTGAACAAAAGTAGCTTAAGCTCTAGCATATAAAAAACTGAATTTATAGTTTTTAAAATAAAACCAAACAGGTATCTATTCTATTCGTTCTGTTCCCCAAATAAATAGAAGACAAAATTTGCTTAAAATAAAAGGAAATCCAGCGAGATAAGTGAAATTTTCGTTAGCACAATAAAAAAAGCGAATATAAAGAATGAAATCACCATAAATTTATTGAAAATTACTTTTATTTGAGTTGTAGGTGGGCTGAGGCAAAATTCGAATCAATTTCGAGGTTTTATTTAATTTCTCGAATGGAGTGGAAGGACGATAACAAATTAATTTCCTCAAAAAATATAATAAATAAAGTAACTACTGTGCCACAATACGTGACAATAAGAATATTCGAAATGTTTGAAAACGTGTTTTTTAGTTTTTTAAAACTATATCTATTTTACACATTTTAGTATAAAAATTTGTTACGAGAAGGATGATTTCCTGTATAATATTCTATTTAGAAATATCCTTGTAAATAGATCAACGTAATAAATTCCGAAGAAGAAGGATGATTTCATTTTCTCATGATAACATCTAAACCACTAATCCAACTAAATTAATAATAATGTACCGATTAAAATAATTATTATTCCACAGGGCGCAGGGCGTCCGGAATGAAAAACGTTCTATAAATTTTTTTAATCGAAGATTTCGATTGAAGTGGGGTGACACGATTCCTTGTAAATATTTCAAGAAGCTACTTCTTCTAGCTACGATTACTCTTCTTCACCAGAAATTGACCAATAACTACATGTCATTTGGCATAATTATATTTTCTACATTCTGTGTCCCTTTTCAGCACCTTCCGTATAAAATATATTTTCATTTCGCGCCATCGCGTTATAAGCATTTTTTTCTATAGCTCGTTTTTTTAACACAATCGCGTTTTGTTTCAATTAATACCAGCCTGCTTAAATACCTGGATCTCGTTGAAACTTGCATGGAGCCATAACGGTGTTGGTTGGGAGTTTGTCGAAGTGCTTAACTTCCTACCCGAAGAATGAAAATTCGAATCCTCTCAAGAACGACATTTTTAATAAAGAATCAACTTGCTCTTATGAATATCTAAAATGAGAAAAATTTGAAAATTTCATTCAACAAATGATAATGGATACAAATTGTCTAATTTAGTTACAATACTTTTTTGGGTCTTTCAGAAAATGTTCCATATATCATTCTAAATTATATTTTTATTATATCTGGAGACACTTTGATTTCATCTCTTTTTGTAAAGACATAAAGGACGATTTGTCACGCGCGCACAGAAAAATCCTTCTTTCCAGACTTCTGAACTTCAAGCTATTCTTAAGAGATTACTTACTATTTTAAGTCATTTTCTGACTTTTTGAGAAACCTTCATTGATGATTGGAACGCAACACACATTGTTTGACTTACAGAAATGATTCAAACACACCACCAAGATATCATCGTTTATTTCTAGGTAATACCTTTGAATAATTTTATGTTGAACAATATAATTCTTTTCATTACTAGTGTTGTAACTTGGGTATTGAGATTTGGCAAAACTGAGGTGAAAATAAAACTTAACATTTCTAGTGGTGAACGTGCTTATAACGTGTTTTCAAACGAATGGTACTTGAGTTGTTCACATATAATTAGAACGTGAACCTTTCATACAATGATGTGTGCCGATCAATTATCTTCGACTTTTGGTGATGAAGCACCATCTCGGGTCATCGAGTTTTGCTGATTTTCCGAATTCAATCGTGGTCGCACTTCGATATAGGATAAATTTCGTGAATGCCGTCCAAAATCGGCTGCTGTGCCAAAAAACATGGAAGCTATGCGTAAAGTGATATTGCAAAATCATCATGCGACATACCGTGAGATTGATACATACATAGGCATTAGTTTCACTCATATTCATTAAATTTTGCATTAAAATTTGGCTGTCGAAAAGCTTTGTTCGCGTTGGATATCGCATAATTTGACAATTGCACAAAAAAACTTCTTCTGTGGATTGGTGCTAAAAATGCTGAAAAAATTCAATCACGGAACTTCAATAGACGTCTATGAGATCGTTATGGATCACGAATTATGAACCTGAAACTAAACAACAATTGAGTCTCCCAATACGAGCAAAATTCAACAAGTTATTCGTTTACGAAGCGAATGGTCTCCGGTTTTTTCGGAATAACTGGACATGTCACCTCTGTTGGTCAATTCCAAATTGTACACCAGCATTTATTCAAAAAAATAGAGGATACTACTTATAAAAAAATTTGTAAAAATACAAAGTTATGATGTTAGTAAGGATTACTTTACCTAACGAAATTATTTAGGGACTATCGTATAAATGTTGCTTACGAATGGTGAACTAGTCGAAGTAAAATGTTCCAGTTGCTTTTAATCATGAATTTCATTAGTTCACTACAATTTTCATCACCATCACTCATTCCACTAAAAATGTTTTTGTATCATAGTGAACTAAGTTCACTATGATTCACTACCTACCGCTGAAATGATACAAAATTAATAGTGATGAAGATGTCCAGGTGTGCGGGACACCACCGGTGTTAATCAGTAAGTGTTGCTGTAAATAACGTTTAAAATTTATTGCCAAATAACTCCAATGAGAAATATAAAAACGCGAGGTTTTATTACCAAAAAAAGGAAAATGTCGTAACTGCCATTCATCTTCTAAGTTGTAGCCATCAAATTTTGATCGAATTATTCAATGCTGATAGGAAAAGTTCGTATAAGAGAAGATATTGGTATTACGAAATATTCAATTACTGCTGCCTTGCACTGTTAAAGTGATAATTACGAACCCAAAAAATCGATTGCTTTATCAAATGAAGACATTTAGTATATTGGAATTTGTATATTGAATTGTATATTTGAATATTGGATATTCGTGTATCGTTTATTTTATATTTTGTTTAAATATTTGGTTGCAGGTGTACATCGAAGTGAATCGAGTCAAATTCAAATATTATGGAATCGTTTGGAAGCCATATTTTATTTATAATACCTGACAATGATACAAACAAACCGAGATTATTTGGTATAAATTTCTGCATGTTTAATCCTGGTATACTATCAATGGTATCAATGGTATACAATCCTAACCTGATGTTTCCACGAATGAGTTTTTCAACATTTGAAACAATGAATAACTGTTTTTATTAAAGGACAAGTGGACCAATATTTTCTTTTTTCTTCAGTTAAATCTATATCTGGTATAAACACATCAAAGTTTTCAACTCTAGATGAACTATTATCCCACCACCATAATAAATGAGTTAATAACCACAAGAAACGAGTATTATAAACTACATGTCACGGTAATTAATTGTTACCAATCACATATTCAATCCACTTCCCTTATCAAAAGTTTTTCCAATACCTTCATTGATAATAATTTGGAATATTTTCGTATATTAACTGAATTTGGTACGAAAAAAGTTATTAAGAAGCGTAATCAATATATGTTAACTAAGATTCTCCTCTGGTAATCTGATTTCTACATTCGTATATTGATCAATTTCATCAAAAAATTTTGATACGAAATAAGATAAATATGAGAAAATGTTAAAAACCAATGGATTTATTACTTAATGAATAATAAACATTTTCAAAAATATTTGATATTACCAGTAATATTGCAACACGTAAATGAGCAATTTAACCGGAGGGCTCCATTTTATATCCTCATTTCTATAATTAATTCAATGGTCCAAAATACGTTGAAAAGCATGTATCCGGACACACGGCCGTGGTCTCGTGTCGGCTGACCAATCAGAGACGAGAACTGGGGCGCCTGTTTCCACTAAAAACCACCTGCCCTGTCGATGATCTTTTTTCAACAATATCTACCACCTTTACCGAATGTACTCGAAAGTACCAACTATCCAAATATCCTTTCAATCTATAAAAACATTTCTCCTGAAAATTCTATTAATAGTCTTTGCTTTTAATCTCATTGAAACAATTATTCTCGTGACAGAGAGTAAGAAAACTGTAGAAAACGCGTTATCAAGAATCAAATTCAGTTTTCAACACAATTTTTTCAATGTCTTACATCAGTTTAAAATGAAAGTATAACTTAGTTCTAAATCATAGCCATATCGCTTATAAAAATTGTACTCTTGAAATGTCAAAGATTTGAAAACCTGCAAATATCTTAATCAGTTTTGACGTATTTTCATGTGAAAGTCTTTAATCCTGCTGTTACCATCAGTTGAAAAGTTACAGTCAAGTGGCCACACATGTCAATATAATTGTTTAAATTAGCACGACATTCAGACGATTTTTGACCACTACTCCTAAATCAAAAGTGATGGAGACAATTGGCGATCTAGCTTTATTATAACTGGAGTATGGGAAAAAGTGGCCAGCTCTATACGATAAACGACAGTTCAAAAACCAGAATGGGGCTGGTTTACGCAAATGGTGGGGTATTAATGTAGCAATTGTAGACTTGCGTTGTACAGTGTGAAGATTTGTCCACAGCGTAAATATTTGGCGCTTCTTGAAAAATTTACCCTGATGCTGATGTGGCGCAACCATTATTTAACACGTTTCGACAGACACATATACATAGATTGCTTCCCTTCTCTTCCCATTTCTTGGAAAGCTTGTTATGAAATTTAATTGTTGACGATTTTATGGAAAAGAAGTAATGGATAAATGGATGAACTCGTCCATGTAATTATATTCTTTTTATGAATCCTTAGAAGATAATTCCGACATATTTTAGTTCCTTTAGATTTAGTTTATCATCATTGTCTCAGTTCACTTTTGCTCAACTTATTACTGTGTATTCCCAATAGTCCACAGAAAAGATGGCAATTCAATTTTCATACAATGATGTATAATTTGATTATTGGCTGAATGAAACAGATGAAAACAAGTAGTTGTGATTTTAATTTATATTTTTTGATTTAGGCATTTCCCTCTGTTCAAATTGCGAATTTATTTTCCAAGCTAGCTCTAAGAAAGTCCCTCAAATTCATTCAAATTGTCCAAAGATACTGCAAAGTGAGAAACTGGACGTAGTAGCCAAAAGAAAGCTGGGAAATTTGAGAAACACGCAAATTATGATCAGCTTCCAAATTTATAACGATTCTTAATGGTGTACTCATAATTTTTCAAGTAAATTATAGAAAAAAAGGAAGAGAATTTGAAAAAGAGTCATTCGATAAAGTTTCGACAAGAGGTGATTAAGATGGTCGCGAAACGTTTGATGATATATATTTTAATTGGATGAATTAACTCACTAATGTAACCGATTAAATACAGTTTTCTAATAGAGTTGTCTGTAAAATCATTTACTTTCCTGAAACAAGAATAAGATATCCATTTCTATTTCCAGAAACTTTGAAGACTTCCTCCGATTATTCAACTTGAGGTTGCAGAGGTTGTTTTCTTGCACATTGAATTCAAATTAAAAAAAATAATTGTTATTTTCTACTTTTAGAAGTAGACTTTTCATTATTTGTTCCTGATTTTCGTGACCAGCATTGAGCAGAGTTTGGTGTAAACAAAATTTGTTCTCTGACCTGACATGCGTAATTGCGATACACACAACAAAAATGAAATGTATTGAATCACATATGGATGTCTTTAGATACCCATAAATATATGAGCAGATGCGTTTTAATGACTTGTAACTTATTCTTAGATTTGAAACTGAACCTATTGCTTAAACTAGAGAGAAAGAGGTTCGTTTGATTATTCATGAATGGTACAACTACAATTATTTATGCAAGTTGAAGGATAATTTACCTTTGTCCCTGATATAGGAAATATTTTCTTCTGCAGGATTGATATGTGGTGATTTTTTTTTACTTGCTTATAATGTGTAAATCCTACCACTACCGCGGGAGAGGAAAAGAGAGAATGGTAAGAGCAAAAAAGTAATTCGACGATCAAAACAGCATCTGGGGGTATAATAGAATTGTTTTCTGTAAGTAAGGGTGAGTACAGCTTCAGCTGTATTCATTCGGGTATTTCGCTGATGAATGTGTTCACCAGGTGACAAGAAGACCGCGGATACCTGCAACGCCTACGATCAACGAGATGGAATTTAGGAGAGGATTTCATCTAATAGCGACGGGATAGTTATCAAGGAATTCAGGGTAATATTCTAGGTGGTCTTCGTAGACTTTCGCTAGCAGCCGAAGGAGGGATATGTAAGTTTTCTCTTGAGACTTGAGAGAAGGGGTTGTCTAGATGTTATTCAGTGGGTGAAAAAGATGTTTTTGGCAAGGGTATTGTTTTATTCGATATGAAGCGAATTACGTATTAATAACAACATAAACGGTATTGCTGGGGTTGAAGCTGAAGCCGAATAGTTGACTCTATTTCACAGGTACGAGTTATCATTTTCACTTTCAACAATAAAGATTAAATGTCTGTTACGACTTAATTTATTTATGTTTTATTAGATCACTGCTTTATTATAAACAAAACAGATTATCAAAAATACTGTCAAAACTGTATTCAATAACATATATTGGCAATAATCTGATTTAAAGCCTGAAAATTTACCTACACATTTAACAGTTTAATATTATCAGAATCGATGTTACATATCATCTGTTGAGAAGCTTATCGGAATATTTATTATTTCTTTATGTTTCCAAACGTAATAATCATTTACCGATTACATATCGGGAACAATTAATGATATATGGCTTGTATTTTAGAACTGACATTACCAAATGGGATTACACTCGCTACATCGCCTACCAATTTGGGTTACGTTTGACGTAATGGGTAATGAATTCATACTATAATTTTTTTCCATCTGGTGAAAATACAATTTTGTTCCGTCAAACCGAGAAAGCTGGATGATAATATGATATATTTTCAAAAGTCAGTTCGACAACTCTAAATGTGCTATTGAGAAATAATCAAAAAAAATACCTAAATCTAGATTTTAGGCGGGACGCAAGTTGAGACGTAGTGAACACGTGGAGGGCAGCAAATCGCAAGGGAAAGCATCTCGAGAAAACTGTATGGCGCAGTTACCAGTTCACTGATGCATTTCGACGAAGTTGAACGTGTTTTCTCCCCTTCAAATTTGAGCTCTGAGTCGAATTCTGCTGACAAGTTCTTAACAATACTTCTACCGTACCAGAAGTCAAGATCGAAGTGAACATTTTATTGTTTTTGTATCAACTTCTGGTTGGATTCGAAAAACAATATTGATTTTCAGTATAAGTGAGAAATAAAATCATAGAAAAAATAAGTGAGAATAAATTCTGGAAGAGGTAGTCAACTGTATTAGTTATAAATTATATTTAAATGAAATTTGGTGATACTTACCGTTCTTTAAATTAAGTTCGGATGCAATCGTTGTCCAAATATTTTGTTTAAATTCAAATCCTAAGCACGACTTCAAAATTACTAACAAAAATTATTGCAGAAGAAATCTCAAGTAGCGGCATGAGCGAAGAAAAACAGGGATTTAGAAAAAATAGATCAACCATAGACGCTACATTCATCTTAAGACAGATTGCCGAAAAGGCCATAGAATACAATAAAACCGCGTTTATGTGCTTCATAGACTTAACAAAAGCATTTGACAGAGTGAGATTACATGACGTCATTGAGGTACTAAAAAAACGAGGCGTAAACCAAAGGACAATAGACATTATTCGGGACATGAACAACGGAAATAGCACATATGTAAGAGTAAACAACGAACTCTCCAGTAAAATGCCAGTATCAACAGGGATCAGACAAGGAGATAGTCTCAGCCCAATACTCTTCAACATTATAATGGACGAAATCATAAAAGAAGTCAAAACGGCAGGCAGAGGATACAGAATGGGAAAACATGAATTTAAGATAGTTTGCTACGCTGATGACGCGGTTGTGATATCTGAAGATGAGGATAATCTGCAAAAACTGCTACACAGATTTGAAACAGTTGCAGGAGAATTCAATATGATCATATCGAAAAAAAAAAGACACAATCCTTGACAATAGCGAGAGAACTAAGAAGATGCAAACTGGCAATTTATAATAAAAGTGTAGAACAGGTTATGTCTTTTAAATATTTAGGGGTTAACATCACGAGCAATAGGAACTTGAAACAAGAAGTCAAAACGCAGACAACAGCAGCATCTAGGATATCAGGATTCCTTCGAACCGTGATATGGAGGAATAAATTTTTAAGTATTGAAAGCAAAACACGGATATATAAAACTTGTGTCAGACCAGTAATGACATATGCCATAGAAACGAGGGCGGAGACTGCAACTACTAAACGGATTCTTAGAACAACCAAGATGAAGACATTACGCTCAATCACAGGGAAAACACTAAGAGACAGAAGAATGTGTGACGTTCCGGATATAGTGAGATGGGCCAGAACTAGAAGAAGAGCATGGAGAGATCATGTCATTAGAATGAACAACGATCGACTGGCGAAAATCGCAAAGGAAGAGAGACCCAATACAAGTAGACCGCCTGGAAGACCACCAAAGCGCTGGTATGAGAGCTGGTCCTCGCAGTCACAACTTAGGCTGCTTCTTTGAAAACACAAGACACAGTCTTAAAATAAGAAGAAGAAGAAGAAGAAGAAGAAGAAGAAATTCAATTTTCATATAGTTCGGGTCACTTGTATTATATAAAAATGGGTAGTTTAGCACTAGTTCAATCAACTTTTCTTCACGAGATTCCATTTTCCCTAAACACCTGTAGTGTGCGAGTGAGACGCAGTTTTTGTGTGGCCACATTGGCTACGTCCGTCGAGTACTGCCTTGCCCTATCCTACCTCTCAATTCGCGCGGTCCCATTAGACAACAAGAGTTACAGAAACTGTGCTGCCCTGCACATGTTGACTGCGCCCCAATTTGCGCCCGGTCTTAGAGTTGACTCCATGATCAGTTTGTGAGTAAAGATAATACGTATGCGGATTGGTAATGGAATAGATCAAATAGTATATCTTATAGAAATTCAAATGAAAAAAATTTACAGGAAAATAATTTTCATTCTCTAGTCGAGACTAAATTTTTTCACGATCAGAAAGTATTACTCAAAAATTGCTTGGATTTCCTGACATATTATTAAATAGGAAGAAAAAACAATAAGAAAGATAATGGTAGGAAAAGTGAATTTTAAGAAAAAGGAAAGGCTTCCATGCAAAGCTAGAAATACGAGGATGGTCCCAAAAGTACCTGGTCCAGGTTTTTCAACGTAATCTCTTCTCAGCTTTTGAAAATTTAAACTTTAATTCATTAATTTTGGTCATTGCAATAACTGATGTGTGAGCCGGTGCATTGTCTTCATGGAACAACACTTTTTTCTCAGTCAAATGCGGCCGTTTTTGCTTGATTCCTTCGATCAAACGATGCAATAAGTTTGCATTATACTCGCCGTTCATAGTTTTTCCTTTTTCTATAAAAACCGATGTCATGACCTTGCCTACATATGAAACGCTCTCTGCCTTCTTTGGAGCCGGTTCTGCCTTTTCAGTATAATGTTTTGATTGTTCTTAAGTTTCGAGTGTGCTAGAATTTATTTCTGTGTAATATTGCCAAGCACTCGATGGAAACATCTTCACGGAGCTGTTTTTGTTCCATTGTGAGCAAACGCGGCACCAATCTTGGGCACAGCTTTCTCACGTCCACAGTTTATTGGGCGATGTACCACACTTTTTGGAATGCCTACTATATCTGCTAGCTCGTGCACTTTCATTCAACGATCATCCAGTACAGGTTTGTGGATTTTCTTCACCTTGTCGTCACCTTATTTGGTCTATCGCTGCAATGCTGGTCTTCGCATGTCGTACGTTCTCGTTTAAACTCTTCTACCCAATATTTTACTGTTAATAAGAAGGAGCAGTCTCACCCAGAACAGAATCTAGTTCACCTTTTTTATTGCTTGCGCTAATGCCTTTCAAATAGAAGTATTGTATCACATAACGATAACCAAATTTTTGTTCATGCTTACAAATTCATTTAACAAAAATTTCATTATCAATATATTCTTATTCCTACTCTATCGTTAATATTCATATTTTACATGGTGAATTTATAGTGTCGAACCAATTTTATTTTCATTTTTCCCACTCAGGATTTGGTTTTTTATTTCATCGGAATTTCTAGTTGAAAGGAAGTGATAAATAAACGGATGAATTGTTGTAATCTATGTATAGTGATGAAGATTGAAACTACATAAAAGTTGCAAAATCGCCATGTAATGGATTTACACTATAAGAGGGTTGTCTGGCAATTTTCCCACCTAACAAATAAAACAAAAATATAACAGTAATAAAAAAATTATTCCCCTACACGAAGCGAATAGGAAAAACCTCCAAAAACAAATGAATATACGTGAAAAGTGGACAAATATTTTCTTTAAAACATAATGAAGGGAGAGAGGAGCATTTGGGAAAAGATGTGCGATTAAAAATAGCTTGCAATTCGAAACATTTTTCTGCTAAATATCTCCTTTGTCACTCACTCATTTTCAAATTTCCAGCACTTAACAATATGTTAAAAAAATGCAGAGAACGCGAAACTTCCAAATGTCATGAGTTGTCACAATGTAGTGATAATTGTATTACTAGCCAAGGGCAGCACTTTGAAGATAATAATTCAAATCCGATCTTACTTTTTGATTATGTTTCCAATAAAATTATTTATTATATTTTTCGGTCACAACTTGTATGTCAATTCGGTCGAAGACTGTACATCTCTTACTTGATCTAAATGTTTTTTGCAATCTCTAAACATCATTGTAGGTTCTTAGATTCTAGCTATTTTTTCAAATTTAGTTTCAGTTTCCTCTCCGGTAAATGTTCTGGTCACTTTGTTATCCTTTCATAGTGATAATAACACATCTGACGAATCTTTTATAATTATTAACTAAATTACAATTAGAAGCACCGTTTTCCAAAGTTTGTGAATAGTTATTTTCTCCTACTCCGGTACAATCTACCTCCCATTCATCACAGCACGAATAAAAACGAAGAGTGTTGGTAGCGCCAGCTGTTTTGATGCACACAAGACAATAACAAAAAACGGTGCCGTGTTCGCCTTGGTTCAGACACACAGACACACATACACACGTGCTAACGTTGATTAGCTTTCAATTGTTTCTGTACTGTCTGCTACGCCGGCTAGACCGACTTACTGTACCTCATTCAATCGCTTTTTTATCTTCATTCAATCACCGCAGCTTTTGTTGTTGAGATGTTAACGAGCTGATAATGACACTTACCTTGGTAAAGAACATTTCGTGAGAGTATGACTACTATGAATTAATGAAATACTGAATTGAAGGAAGTTGTAGTAAGAAACGCTTGTTCATAGAAATATAAAACGGCGGTTTGTTTATGATGTTTATTTAATGAGTTAATAAAGATTACATTATGTTTATTTATGGTTAGACATTTATAAATTTATTTACAGATTGAATACAGACAGATTGAATGGTGTCTTATAGATAGCGTTTACACTTACCTGGCCTATAAATTTCGCTGAAAAAAGAATGTCTTACCTTACTGAGAACATTTATCTTTGATAGGGTATCATTTTCTACGAGATATATTTTACTCATATCAACTATCCCATGGAAACAATCTTCACATCTAATGATTATCGATGTAATTTTTGTCATTATTCTAGTTCAGCATTTTTTATTTTTGATATGTTTATGTTTACTTGATTTCAGGTCTCTTTTGATTTAAACTTAGTTTTTTTGTTATTTTTAAGACTGGTAAAAATTTTCGGCTTGTTGCGGTCTTTACCTTAATGTGACTTGACACTGAAAATTCACGTATTTATACAGGGTGTTTCTATATTCTACCACAGATAGATTTCAATAAATGATTCTTTTTGATATAGACATATGAACCTCTACAGGGCCTAGTTGCTGAAATATAGGGTGTTCAAAATTTTAAATCAAAAACAAAAATTTGCCATAATTCAAGAATGCTTTCAATTTTTCTTAAAATTTGGCGACCAAAATGCTCCTTATTGAAGTAATATCTTGACTTAAACAAACTTTGGAAAAATTTAACCAGTGGCGCGCTGTCAGGGTTAGTTGTCACTTTTATTACCCCATTTCTTACGCCACTGGAGCAAATAATTTTTCAAATTTTGTTTTAAATTGCCTGATTATTTTTAGTTGAAATATAAATAACTTTTTATGAAGCTAAATTTGAAGGTGTTGTAGAAATTTGCCTCTAAACAAAAGTCTTCAAGCACGTAATTAATTTACAAATTAATTAATTATTCATTTAATTTCGAATAATGATAAAGTAGTTCAAAACAAATATAAATAATTCATAATTTTGAACAACTACTGTAACTTTGTCAATTTTGTTTTTGTTGTAATACATTTTTGTTTGAAAATGAGATTATCAATAGTTTTTTTGTTTTGAACAACTTTTGTTTATTGATTATTCGAAATCAAATGAGTAATTAATTAATTTGTAAATTACTTACGTGCTTGAAGACTTTTGATTAGAAGCAAATTTCTGCAACACCATCAGTTTTAGCTTCATAAAATGTTATTTGTTTTTTAACTAAAAATAATCAGCCAATTCAAAAATAAAAATGAAAAAAGAACTTGCTCCAGTGGCGTAAAAAATAAGGGGATGAAAGTGATAACTAAGCCTGACAGCGCGCCACTGGTTAAATTTTTCTAAAGTTTTTTCAAGTCAAAATATTACTTCATTATGGAGCATATTGATCATCAAATTTGAGAAAAAAATTCAAATTCGTTCTTGATTTATGGTAAATCTTTTATTTTGATATAAAATTTTGAACACCCTATATCTCACGGTTCGTATTCCTATATCAAATTCAATCATTTATTGAGATCTCTCTGTAGTAGATCGTTGTCGGTCGAATATAGAAACACTCTGTATAAATCAAAGACTCGAAGAATTTTTAAATTATTACAATCGAATTTATGTTTTATTGGTATTTCGTAATTCGTTAATGCAGTTCTACTATTTTATCACATTGATGACCTCTAAGTCTATTTTCCAAATACTGATATGTCTGCCATATATAGACAGCGTCACAATCAGCACAAGGTACTTGATAAATAATAGTACATCGTTTATTTTTGGATTTTTGCGTTTTTAGATTTTTTTAGTGTTATTTGGACTATTTCCTTCGAAAAATTTAAGCCAACCAAAAAGCTGTAATATTTTATGTTTACCTAGCAACGATCAAATTTCAGCGATAATACTGCACTAGTGCAAATTATCGATAATTTGCACTGGTGCCAAATTTTCGTCTAGGATTAATAAACATCATTTGGTTTTAATTTTATATTTTAAGAAAAGGAACAATTATTGAAAATGCAATTAGAATATACAACTTTACTGGAGGCCGACGATGGTGTTTCTATGCTGCTTCCACCACTTCTTATTGTTACTTCGCTACTGTCATTTCGCATTTTTTGTACAATTTCCTCGTGGTGTTCACTATTTACTTGGAGGTAACTCTTTATCGAGGCCTGATTTGAGTGTCCGGTAACCTTCATAATTTGATTTTCTGAAACCCCAACCTTGGCAAGCTGAATAACTGCCGCAGCACGGTTCGAGTGATTTGTCACTTTTATTCTTTTCGTGTCAATTCCTATAGCTTCCGCTGCATCTCTTGTCCACTTTGAAATTTCATTTCGTCCTACTGGACAATTTTTAAAAAAACCTTTTGATGTTTCTTTCATCCATGATGAGTTTACAGTTAAGAAAAGACGATCGACCGTAATATATTTTCCTCTTTTTTCTTTCAACATTTTAAAAAGCCTGCAAAATTATAATGATAGATTGTTTGATATCATGCTTTACATTAAATACCTTATTGGGCATTTATCAGGCTCGGTGGTGTTTTGGACTAACCATCTTTTTTCTGTTAACCTATGACTCCCTCCTTGCGCTGTCTTAGAAAAAATAGGATTATAAGCTATGCGTCCTGTAGGGTTGCCGTAGTTGTCAAATTCTTCTTCAAAGTAACTCAAAAGGCAATTACATGCTTCTCCTCCTCTCCACGCCAGTTCATATGAAGCAATATGAAAGAACTTGCGTTGAAGTCCGTCCGGAGTCGACTCGTCCCAAATGGCACACATTTTATCAATATCTTGTCCTGATAAGCTAGATGCACTTGTTTTTCTTTTTTCAGGACACTTTTGCAACTGCTTCCTTTTTGCGTCTCTCGCAGTTCTGGCGCATTCAAACGTTACGTCTTTAAAAGGATCGAAAATAATGTTAAACTCTTCATAACATTTTTGTTGCAAAATTTTCGCTACTGTATTCCAAAGTGTTTTGACAACACCTTCTTTATATTCTTCCCCATCACTACGTCTCATGTTGAAAGCGAAATCTCTTAGAATTACGGCCAGCTGTACGACAGAAGTTTCCTTGTTCAAAGTGTATTTTCGTTCATTACAAAATTGTTGAAAATGTCGCCACGCAGAATCTCTCGACTTTTTCGTATTCAGTGGAGTTAGTTTATCCACTGCGGCGTCTATTACTTGCGTGGAATTCTGCCCAAAACGTAAACTCATTTTGAAATATTTTTTCACGAACAAAACTGTTGTCAATAAGTTACCGTAGATACCAATTCAATGCCAATATGATGATCGTCAACTACGGTATAATTTAAAGAATAACAAATTTTAAACACAGAATTAAGTTTATTTTAAATTAAATTTTTCTCAGGAAATAGTCTGCCAAAATGCCCTCTCGTGCATGTCAAATTGTCTCATAATTAAAATTAAATTATCGACAATTTGACATGCACTCGGGACATTAATATTGATAATGTCTTACGTCTTATATATATATTGATTGGAATAATTCGATGATTGTTGAATTTTGATTTTACGGTAAATATTAATAGATGGAGACATTATAAGGAAGTGAACAACCTTGCATTAGTTAGAGAATATATAGATTGGAAAAACTTTAATAATAATCAATCAATTTAGGCTATAATTAGACTTAATATTATTCACTTTCTATATATTGCGTATTCTAGGCCCCATAATATTTTAACAAATTATAATGTTCATAAGTTGAATCTTCAAGTTTCTATTTATATGTTAATTATTCAACTGCTATCAAGCGATTAATACTATCTATGAACAAACAACATGATTTATAACAACTCACTAATATGACACTCTATAACTAATCGGAAACTATCCTTGGAATTTTCTACCAACCGAATATCAATGAGGCTATGTACTATGTTTTTTAGGTGACTAATGTCATTTGAATAACTCAGACATTTTGGATAATAAGTTGATAATAAATGTCAATTTTGGGATGAAACAGTTGATTTCTGATTTTGATGATGAATTATTATTATGTACACTTCTAGAAATAACAAAATTAGCTTATAATGGAGCGCCTGGTGCGTCAAAATCATACAAAGTTTGCACTTCACCGATACAGTGGATAAAAAATAAAATAGAATAGTTAGCTAATAACTTGAATACAAATTGAAAATTTGAGCTTTCGGTTTTAAAATAAAAAATAGGAAAATTATAATAATTCAAATAGTATGTGGTATATTAATCTGTAAAATGGTTTTCTATATCTAAATCAAGTTAATATATATTCAGGAGAAATCGAAAAAATAGTAGCATTTAAAATAAAATTTTGGTGTATTTATTCATTTCATGATTATCATACATGAATTAAACTGCCTTGTTTTATATCTGGTGCAAACGCAAAAGTTGCGGAAGTTTCGTATAACGTAGCCTCTTTGTATGAAGCACAAAAACTAGAAGAATTACAAATATTTATAACTTTTTTCAAGCCAAATTTTATATGAAACATCACAGTTAAAGTGATATGCAAAGGTGATGGACAGGAATAATTTTTTTTCAATTTATCTCTGACATTAAAAACCTCAATATTTTCAAGCAGTTTGTCACTTGCAGTGTAATCTTTATAATCGTAAACTCGAACACACATGGCCCTTCTAATTTCGCTGACAGCTTTTGATATGTGAAATTTCTTTTCTATTACAGTGTTTTGATTGCACCAATTTTTTGTTTATATATCATAGTAAATTTTTTAAAAATGTATATTGTGGTGTTAGATTCAATCTTAGACGAAATAACAATGCCATTGTCAACAGTCAAAACATCTAATTGATGGGTCATCCTCCATACAGTCCTTGTTTGGCACCCGATCATAATTCCCGCAGATCGAAAATAGATTAAAACAATTTTCTACACCTGGAGAAGCGTTCAAATTACATGTTTTGGAGGTATCTCAATTGGAATGGAAGAAATGCTTCGACAATTGGTTTCAACGAATGGTCTTAATGGAGAATATTCCGAAAACCAATAAGCCGTATCCAATTATAAATATCTGTTTTTATTTGTTTATCTCAAAACAGCAAAAGGCTCCAAATAACTGTTGGTAAAAACACACATAAAAAATTGAAGTGCATCGATAAAAATCACGCAATTATTCAAATAATAATGATTATCTAAGAATTCGAAAGTAATCAATTAGAAAACTTTTGCTGCCATTATTTACTCACAAATATGAATTATGAGTATTTTAAAACAGTGAAATGTTTCTGAAATTGCTAAAGATTATATTATCAGAATGTAGATTAGCTCTAGTGAATAGAAAATAGTATAAAAAATGGCAACGCTTCACAGCACGAGAATTATGTATTGTTAAAGGTCGAAGTATTTCTAGAAAATTTGTCACAATAATTTAAATAAATATCAAGAAAGAGCACATACGCCCAGTCGCTAGATCGTTTAGATTATGTCGTAATAACTCTTTTTGAGGAATTAATCAACTTTTATATACAGAATATTTTGGATAGAACAACGTAATAATAGTAATTTGGAAGTTATGTACTAAATGAATATTTTGGCGAGCAGTATATCTGAGAACAAAATAGTATCGAGTCTGGCTCATTGCATGTATAAAGTTTTAAGTCAATTAAAGACAGACAATATTTTATTATTTCTACCAGCGTTAAGTTAAAAAGAAAGTGCCGTCCATTACATCTCATATTTTCATAATTCATTAACAGTAACGAAAATATAATTGGACCGAAATATCTGCAACAAACTTTAATTGCTTGTTTATTTTTTTCTTCGGGTCGGTTATGAATGAAATAAGTAGAGTTGACGTCGAGTTGAGTGGTGGGTTTTTTGTCACATATTTTGTGTTTGTAGGCTTATTAGAATGGATTTATGCGGCAAGGAGGTTGTATTATTTAAATATAAGGAGTCGAAGACACATTGTTAGGACGGATAAACGCATGGAAAGAATAACAAGTAGATTCGAAGCACTCTCAGTTTCATTCATAATATGAGCTCCAAATAGAACATGAGTTCCATAACAAATTGTAAAAAGTCATTTATTGTTCCATTCATAAGTACGATCCGTACGATAAGACGATACTTTTGACGAAATTTAGAGGCAAAACTGTTTTTATGGGACCACCTAGTCTTACCCTTTTTCATTTTATGCTTCGCATACATATCAAGTATAAGTATGTGTTTATAGAATTTATATTGAAAGTCTGTTATGAATTCGTGAATATATTTTCATCCAGCACATTTTTATGAATATAAGAAATCACAAAATCCCTTCTGAAGAATACGTATAGCAAGAGATAAATTCATTTTGTATTTCGCCCTCTTTCTCCTTAAGTTAAGTATTAATTAACTTTAGAACAAACTCCTATAATCCTGTAATACTTTTTGATTAAATATTATATAACACTCAAACAAATTTTAGTATATATAGGAGTGCAGTTTTATGATAATTGGAATAAATATGAAAACCTTATAAGATGAAGCAGGCAATTTGATCTACCAGTCGAGGAACGAGTCACCAGTCTGGCTGTCGACCAGAGTAACCTGTAGAACAACCAGAAAATCACCAACTGAAAGACGACAAGAAAGTAGGACAATGCATAGCTCAGTTCTCTGTTCAGTATAGACGATATCGTTTGATGAATATGACAATCAAGATTAGAGATGAATATTTGCTTCTTTTGTCGCTACTGTTCAAAAAAAAAGGAGACGAAAAAGGAAGACATTTTATATACATCCCATTATTTCTTTAAGTACATCAAAAGGATAATAATACCACTACTTCGAGCTATTAGAACTGATAAGATATGACTTAACTAGAATAGATACTCAAATGAGAAAACAGGAGGTTTTTGGGAAAGTAAATATACGACAATACCGCACAGTATGCATTTAAACATATTTTTATTCAAATTTCTGTAGAATTTTTGTTGTCTTCATCAAACAATACATAACTCAATTGTGTGTCAAAATCCAACAGAACTTGGTGACTAGAAAGGTATGTTTGCATCTTGGTTTTTGTTGCTGGCTACGAAATTGTAACATAGACAAATGTTGCTCTAACTGCATAGGTTGTAGCAAATTTGATTGATGCAATGAAGTATGCTGCATAGTTTTTTGCTACAAAGGCGTTTGTTGAAGTGATTGTCCCTCCATAGGATTTTTAATATACCATCCAGGAAAATTATGTCAACTTTTAGTTTCAATTTCTTCTCAGGAGGAAGTTCGCGAGCTTCAGCCAATATAGACAATCAAAGCATTATGTCTTCAACTTGGTCAACACTTGTACTTTGTCTTTGATTCACCTCATACATTACGATTTTCTACTTCAAAACATCAATTCGTTCATCACCTTTGTTGACTCTCTATCTAAATCTTGCACCAGAAAAAGTATCACTATAGAATGAGCTTTTATTTCCTCTTCTTTTGCTACATCATCTTCTTCCACGCTGGAACAGTGCTTCTTTACTGAAATCTCCAAAAAATGTAACTTAACAGAGAATATGGATTGTTAGTTTCTGGTAGCTGCTGATCCCACACGTCTGGAAGATTTTTTTACTTTTTTTTGAAAGAGCATCACTGAAAAAATTGGATTGAATGAAACAGTAGAGAGTTATATACTAATTATGTTCTAACACGTTTATGTAAACGTACGTACAATGTTCTTAATTTATTTATTTATATTATAAGTCCTGGCTACAGAAACGTCGATGTAAGACTTTTACTATCATTATAAAATTATCTATCCTTTCATCTCAGTACTTATAAGACAGGTTTCTAAAACCATTTGGGAAAACATGCCCATTCGGCTGTATGTAAAGATAGTACTGTCAAAGAAAGACCTTTTAATTAAAAGAATTTCACAGAAATATCTTACATAAAAAAAGCACCATTCAATTGAAAAATGTCAGCCTGAGCTATAGATTTACCGTCCAAAAGATGCTAAGGCTCCGACTAAGCTCATCATGTTAATGTGTGTTGTCGGTTGCAAGATTTTGTTGTGTTTAAGAAGTATAAAAATTTTGTATGTTTCCAATTTCCCAATGGGGCGCCACTCAATTTTTTTAACCTAAATTGAGTTGTAAATTGTAATCAAATCCATAATGAAAAATTCCACATCGGTTGACAGTCAAAAGAAAAATATGAATGAAGTTAGCAGCAGACTTCTTGAGCAAAATCGCCATGACGACAATCTAGCCAGGTGCAACAATATCTCAATTTCAAAACACCAGCTAAGAAATCACTCCTCAAAACAACCTTTCAACGGACTAAACAACCAAATACTGCACGAATAACTTAATTTGTGAACAGTTAACTAGATGTTGCTCGAACCTTCTAAGGGAAAGCAACTTGGCTCTAACAAGCAACATAATTCTGCAACCAGTTATACCACGTCTGGCAATTTTCGATAATGCTTGCGTCCTGTAGACCAAGACTTAACCTCAAAAGAAAATAAACCAAACATTCAATTTGTTTATATAAAAATAGTTCAACAAAAGGTATAAAAATGTAATATGTAAATATTTCTACTCAAAGATAATATGACAAAATATTTTATGAAGAAAATTATTTACAAGAGAAGTTGGTAGGTTTATATCATATAATGTTTATATCAACAAAATAACGCAAGCTGTGAGCAGTGAAAACGTTACAGCATTCTGTCTCTCTTCTTGTTTCTTCTGATATTTTTCTTTCATTATGATTAATTCTCTCAGGCATAAAAGCCTGTTTTTTCAGATTTTTATTGTGCTCTAATTCAGTATCCAATAATTTTATTATTCTTTCTTATTATTTGTTCTCTTTTCTGTAGTGAAATTTTTAATCATTAACTGATACTTTGTCGCGTGTCTAAAAAGATTGAATAATTTTTTAGTAATTTCTATATGCACCATTTACCGCCCAATGTGAATAAAGTAGCAGTTTTTTCTGAGTTGCGAGGTTGCTTGTAATCCAAATTAGCCGAGAATCGACCTCCTGTCGAGTCGCAGAAGGTTTCATTAAAAATATTATAGTAATAAATGGAAATTGTTCTCATTTTCATACGTGATATACGTGATTATATATTGAAATACGTGTAAAATAATGATAAAAAAATTACGCGTCTATAATTTGGAAAAAAAAATCTCCTTATACATGAAGTAAGACACTGAAGAGCAATTTTATACTTATTTCTCTTTATTCTAGCCTCTATTTGCTTTTTAAAAAAAAGTTCACCCAAATCACTGAATCACTTAATTCAGATGGGCGAAGGAGAAGTTTTATCATATTTTCCAATTATCTTTAAAGATCTAGTAAAATTTTTCCATACTCATTTTGTTCTTAGGCATGTTCAAGATAAGGTGAAGAGTGAATATTTTTTTGCAGCGTTATCTATACTTCTGAAAAAGCTAAACAAGTCGCTAAATACTTATAAACCAACCAAATAACAATAAACTAACAGGATACGGGTTATTACTAGCTCACCCAACTGATTTCTAATAATTAATTGTTGAAAATATTATGTTACATAAAAACAATTGGCTTTAAACGTGTGAAAAGTTATACAATTATGCACTATGAGGCATAGGAATGAGGCAAAATTAACTCCATAACAATCTTCCTCTATTTTGGCGCACGTTTTCTCCATGTTGTCTTTTCACTCAAGCTTGAGTACGTCTACCAGCTCTATCTGTGAAACTCTATTGATTCAATGAACAAATTTCCTCTACGTTTTTCTTGTTAAAATATAAAAAATTAATATTAACTACAACAATAGCTTGCCGCCTTTAAGACCACTTGAAACCATAATTAGCGAATGCCCGCTATCATTTACGTAATTATAAGGGGTAGGTGAGAAATTGATCGCCTTAACCCTTCTGTTTAAATCGTAGAAAATAATTACCGAGTCGATTTATTTTTTATGCTCTTTCAAGCACAACCTATCTAGAGGTAGCGTTAATTAAATACTATTTGTTGTACTAATTAAATTGATTAATGTTTGCTAATAGGTGATTTTTTATTTTGTGAGGCGTTTTATGTCTGTAAAAAATACGAACAACACTCAATCAAAAGTACACTGCAAGATGTATAGATGATTTAATGTTTTTAATATCTAATTTTCAGCGCAAGCGTTCCAATCGAGTTCGAGAATTCGAACATGTCACTAGTTTATCATAATATTGTGTTTTGTCGATAACTACTTAAAATTTCTCCAATGAATACAGTGAAAGAAACTTTTGCTGTATAGTACCGATGAAACTGTAATGTTTTCTGATAATATAATATTTTGTCAATGTCAAGTAATATTTTGATGAAGATTGCAACAGGTAAATACGTCAAATTTTTATCTGTCTGTCTATAAAACTAATTTCCAATTAGAAGAAACCTAAAATCATATCGATTTAGAAGCATAAATATAGCAAAAGGTCTAAGAAATAAGAAATTAATTGAATAAAAAGGTCGTGAAAATATTTCCATCGAGTGTTTGGCGGGGTTTCACATAACTTCGTCGGTTATTTGGGATGCACGCGGGATAATTTGTAAATGGAAAACTATCAACGACAACTATTATACGTATATATAAATTATTTCAACGTTTGAGGGAAGAAATCAAGTAGAATCATCAAGACAATGCAACAGTTCACACATCCATTATTGCAGGGGCCAAAAATAATGAACTGAAGTTCCAATTGCTACCTCATGCACCCTATGCAACAGATTTAGACCCCTCGGATTATTTTCTGCTCCCAGACTTGAAAAAATAGCTCGGTGGTTAGAGATTTTCCAAGAATGAAGAGGTGATATTCACAATAAATTTTGTTTTAAGAACTTGACGATTCTTATTATAAAAAGGGTATCCAACTCATTGAACACCGCTAGGAGGATCATGGAGCTAAAAGAAGATTGCGTTGAAAACTTTCTTTGTTGAGCCAGGTACTTCTGTGACTATCCTCGTATGTACATTTAGGCATTTCTCGTGCTTATTTGTTCGTACATTTCCAAAGGTTCAAGCTGAGAAATCAGAATTATTGTAGTATGAAAAATGGTCAAATTATTAAAGAGTATTTGAGAAATATGTAACTAAACACTGAGGTTTAAATCTGCTGTATTGGAAACTTTCATTTCTTTTTTTCTTTCTATTAGTATTCAGTGATCTCTGTTGTTGAGTTTAGTTAGTGGGATAGTATCTTTACTTTATAATATTGGAAACCAAAAAATGGTATCTGGTAAAAAAGTTTATGATGCTCAAATCAAAGTAAAGAGTTGACTTCTTCTCATGTAATAAAGATAAATCTCAATGAACTGAGTTATCTTTCAATTTTAAATATTTCAATATTCTGGGAGCAATATGAATATTTCGAAAACACCTTGTATAACCATTTTCATATGAAAATTTTCAAATAAATGTGATCATGAAGAGTAATAATAACTGCGATAGACCTCCTAAAAAATAGCCAGTTTCGGAATCTACATAAAGTATACAAGTTAGTAACGAGATGATTTACAAGTTAATTACTTTGACCACTGAAAGTCTACTAAATGTCGGCTTGGTCACGTGTTTAGTTTGTAATTTCCTCTGATTTATATGCCGACACATCAATGAAGACCCTTCAAAGCGCAACAATTTCCCAGATGCCTTATCCAGCGATTACAGCAATTACCGCATGTAGGTGTGAGCAGTAAACCAAGAAAATGTGATTTGTGGTCAAACCAGTTGCATTCTAATGACCGTTTAATAAGAAAGGGAGTTTTCGAGAACGTTTTTCTTTCAATTTTATTTTTTAATTCTATCTAATTTTAAGCAATTCATAACGGCGATTATATAGTTGTTAGAATGTTGAAAGAAAGTATGGACTGTGGCGCTTAAGAAATTATCAATACATTGGGAATGTCATTTTTAATGGTCTGTTACCAAAGTAATATTTATGGGTCTCATAATCATATAAAACCAATAATATTGTTGCTATCAAATTTAATTTGAATAACACCTCGTTAAAAGGATTGTGATTCAAATAGAATCTAGCTTATAATTTCCCTTTGAATGTTACCTCAAGTGTATATTTTTATATTGAATAGATTCATGGAGTGTGAAGCGAACATTAAATTTACGATTTGTTCTTTGTATAGTGATTATCAACTCAATAAATTTAAGAATGGTATAAAAATTCGTATCGATTCATTGTGCACTGTTAACAATGCCTGAACCACAACAGTATTCTTAAAATACACGTAAATCAAGTAATTAGCAGGCTTCTTTGGCGTATACAAGAAACGGAGAAAGATCTAGAATCTAAAAGCCTCATATCATAAAACTTGAATTGTTTTCCTCATTATTTTGGGAATCTTGTTTCAAATAATGATCATTTGATTATCAATTACCATACACGACTAACAAGGCTGTACGTTTTTATTTTGAGATAGGTAAGGCTTGTCGTTTGTCGATTATGTGGCAAAAAGGAAAGCAATCATCAGTGATTGTTACTATACATTATTGGATCAACAAAAAGAAAATTTAGAATAAACAACAATTGACATATAGAAATAAAAATCTTAACACAACATGTGGAAAATCAATGAAAACTAAGTCCAATTTTCATTAATTGAACTTCGTATTGTTGCCAATCGCTTATATGTCCTCCAGAGACTTTTGGCTGTTTTCAGACTTGCGAAAAATATTCCAAGCAATATATATCATTCAAATGAAATTTCTGAATCACAAATGTCGTTCTATTCTAACTTTTTGAAGTTCACTTGCGCAATTATAAGAATAAGTCATCCACTTCAGTGGCAGTAATTAATCCTTCGTGGAGGAGATTCTATAATTTTGATACAAAGAATCTGAATAATATTATTACCACTGTTTAAATAAATGTAAATGGAATGTTGACAAAGAAATTTTATCTAGCCTTTATTTACTTCTTGAACTCACTGTAACAACTGTTTCAACTCTTTCAAAAATTTCATTCACATTTATCATCTCCAGAAAAACATTAGTAATATTTTTGTTTTCATATATATTGGAGCAATAAATTTACTTTCAAAATTCATGGAATTTTTAGAATTTCACACATGAAAAGATATTTCTGAAAGCGTTACCTTTTACACTTTTAACATGAACTAAATAACATGAAGATTTTGATGAATATTGAGGAATGTTTTGAATAAAAGTATTCGCGAAACCAAACATAAAAATGCATTTTTCATAAAAGCAAACTGTATTTTCATAGCTCGGATTTAACAAAGCTAATGAATCAAGATTTTCAGCTGGATACATATTTATATGTCATTATATGAACCACTAATATTAGTCACAACCAAACATGTTAGATAAAATTTTGTTGCTTTCAATACGTTTTGTCAAGTATCTAGATTCGTAGTTTCGTAGAAAAAGAATGAAGAGTTTGCCAAAAATGATAATTCCTTAGATTGCTTTTCATTGTGATGTAGGATTTCTATTAATTTAGAAGATAAGAGTGAAAACTACACCTATTAATCAACATAATATTTTATTTTCGTTATTTGTGGCAAAATAACTAGTCATTGCAAGAGAAAGTCCATTGCTGAGTCCATTTCTCTGGTGTCCACTGAAGGTTTTTCAAAATATGACATAGATAAGGTACAATAAAAAAATTAAGCTCTTAGATTTGTTTGGTTCTAGTTTCCTTCATGTCGATTCATTAAATTAATTATCAAACTTAAATGAGACGTACTTGGAATAACTACTGTACTAAGTTTCACGTGGAATCCAAATAATCATAATGTGCATCTTCATAGAAGACTTCATATATTAGAAAGCATCTTCGCGAACTCCTCCATATTTCGAAATAATAAATATATTTGTGTGTGTTATTATCAATATATTTTTGCATGAACGTATAATCAAGTTAAGATAATTTATTACAAGCAGACAAAAAAACTCAAGAAGACTTGTATGAAATAATATGCTGGGAAGGTTCGTTGTCCTGATGGAAAACTCTGTTTTCTTTCAAATACGTAATAGTATCTGGTTCTTGTTCAACTTTTTTGAAGAAGATCAACAAAATACTATAACTATCCCAAAAAACCTATCGTCATCACTTTTCTGATTGATTAAACCCCTCTTTGTCAAATTCGGAGCAAATGAGTGAAGTGGTCAATTCAGGTTATATCTACAGTTGTGAGTAAATCTAAAAAATACGACTTATTCTGCTAAGACCTCATCAATAAGGTCTGGGAAATGTTAACTCGAATGCGCTTTTTGTCCGAGGCGAGTAAATGCAGCACCCAACACGTGGATAACTTACGCATAATTCTTCAGTCATGATGCTTTCTTTTGGCATACCATTAGCAATTTATGTCTAAGTTTATAATAATTCTCTTCTTACATTTGCGTAGGCGTATTGTCTCGTAAAAATAAATGTTCAATGATAGCTGGTTACTGAAAATCTTGATAAGTTCATCCTGTTTTGCGCTGAGATCAGTTTTCAAAGAACTGAACTTATCCATCTCCTTAACAGTCGATTATGCCCTTGTTGAGTGCGTCTTAATTTGAGCGAATCATTAAACTACGAAGAAGAACTGTTAGATATTTACTCGGACTAAATAGTTTGGACACTGTAGATTAAAAATTGTGACTTTTCCTTCCTTATTCATTTTTGAATCCGTTTGGTTAATTCGTAAGTACGCTTCTCCAATTTCAGAAAGGACGTTGCACGGCTTTCCACTTATGAAGGCGGAGCACGACCTTTACCTACTTGCTCCACGTTCATAATTAGTTAAGGGCTCAATATTTTACAATGCAAAAAAATGCACAATCACTTGCCAATTGAGATCAAATCTTTCTCATCTTTTCCCACATTCCGCAATATTTAATGGAAAGTGCCTTCTACTTTGTAAACCTCTTCCGGGCATGCTGCATACTGGTTTAATTTTTGCTATGGACTTATATACTAATTATGACCTATAATTTTGTTACTCGCTGTGGTTTTCTTCTGTTTATTGAAATTTTATTTTATTTTTATCTTTATTTAGGTAGTTTTATGTTTGTTTTTTAGTTTCAATATATATTTGTCAACTTATATGGATAAGCGCTGGCATCTTTAGGTCTAAAACTTTTCAGACAACACTCGTATATCACAAAGTAGCCGTTTGTATAACGATTTCTGCTATTAGATGGGACTAGACTATTAGAAAATTGACTTTAATATGAAAACGTTACTTAAATATGAGTCATGTTATTGTTTTATTCAAAATATGTGCGCTATTTCTGATAAGCTGTTGATCTTTAAACGTCGGTGACAGTACAAAGAGGATTTTATTGGAAGAACCTATAAATCTCAATTAATCTGATCGATCCCGTTTTACAGTGCAAAACTGCGTGTAAATTGTAACATCGATTCAAGGTCGACTTGCACGAAAGATTTAAAAGATAATGTTTATGATAACGATGGGAAAAATACAGACGATACGTTTTCACGCACACAAATCTTTTCAACATTAAACTGACTTTATCTTATTCTGCTTGTCACTTATATCGATATATTTTGCAACATATTTTTAATTAGACTGTAGTTACCAAGAATTTAAGTTTGTGATAATGATTAATGGATCCCTCAGAAATGTCAACGCACTACACTGTAAGAAATCGATGGTACAGTTACATTATTTAAAATGTAATTAATTATCCAAGCGTTAATTCAATATTATTAACAAACTTTTTACAATGAAAGTCATATATTATTCTTCCAAGTGAAAAATATAATAATCATTAATTGTTGTCCACATTTTAAAACTCTTGGTAAACTTAGTAAACATCCAAAAATTCACTTCACTCCATTAATTTCAATATAATCTTCAGATTGAACACACTGAACACTGAAACACTACAGCAACTTCAGAAGGTAAACTGTTTACCTTTCTGAGGTTACCTTCTGTCTATGGAGATGATAATTATAGTGTTGTTGTATTGGTAGTATTGAAAGTGTTAATGTTACCAACAATTCCAGAAAATTCAACTCAGCAATAATCTTCAGACACCCGCTACTATCCACTTTTCAGAACTTGGTACCCCTAGGTTAAGAATCTATGAATATTAGTCCCCTCTACCCTCTTGGTAACCTTTGAAATTTGATAAAGTAGGAGGAGGAGCTTTAGGAATACTTTGGATCACAATCAGACTAAAAATAGGTGAGATTTCACATAAAGTTTCGAAAATTTTCTAGGATAATTGATGACTTTTGAGAGAGGATAACAATAAATCCAAATTAGATTACAAAAATTTCAAATTTCGGGAATTTAAAGAAAGAAGACAAGAAGCAATAATCAGTCAAACTTACGTCTATAGTTTCACAGGAGATGAGGTATTTCAGCTTCTGTATTGTGACCATGTCTCATATCGTGAAATATTCTTGGGTAGAAACTTAAAATGGTTATATCGGAATCAAACATTGTACCGAAGATGTTAATGGAAAGGAAAATGAGTATTTGGTTTAACGATAGACTCAACCGATTATGATACTAAGAAGTGGTTAAATTTTTTCAATTTGCACTTCTTGCTTATGAATTTCCATATTTAGAAAAAATCGAATGGTTCAAATAAATCTCACTTCATGTCAAGCACCCTGCTTAAACAAAACGCTCCTCTTGATAACGGGTAATTTTTCTTCTTTATTCTCTCATTGAAAATTCATTTTTCTCACGTTATATCAAGGAAAAAATAAGAGAATGTTATTAGATCAATTTTAGATTTTCAGAATCTATTTGGAAAAGACTACGCTCATTCTACTTAAGCATAATGTCGTTCGACATTTATTCCAACCAAATTTTTCCCACAGATTTCCTCAGCTTCGACATACGTTCTCGGTTTTTCCCTCTATTTTCTTCTCATATGGTCATATCTATCTAAGTTCTTAGCTGTCGGTGGTAAATTTGTGAATAAAGACATCAGTGATGGCGTACATCAAATTTGATGTAAGAACTGTAGTTATTTTTGTTAAGAAATCAATATTTCACGATAAAAATTATGTTTTAGAATTAGTCATTAGATAAACAGAATTGATGGACTGAGAGAACTGAATTAACCAAGGTTTTTATATCCAAACATGTTCCCGAGTGAATATACTGAGAAAATCTTCTTACATAAAAAGTATTATAAGATTTTTTAGGTTACTTTCCACTCAGTAGGATTTCTCTCCTACCAAATACTTGGATTTCTTCCCTCAACGAGTAAAATATGCTAAAAGTACTATAATTTTCCAACATTTGAGGTAATCAACAATTAGTTTGTTCCTAACAGCAAATATTGCTCAAGCATAACCGAATAGATATATCCTTACATCAATTTCGAGTCTGTTGAATCCTTTTTTTTTGGTATTTTGTTGTGAAGTGATACAATTATTTTTAGTGTTATCTTAATATTCATACAGATTCATTTAACAATGTACTAGTCAATTTTGATGGAAAATTGATTCGAAAAATCATTCAATATTTGTTATAGTTGGAAGATATTTCTACGAAACACAGGTAATTATCCAACTCGTGATTAATTATCACTAAGGTAGTAGTTTAGTTAAAATAAAGTTGCAGTCGCTGCTGTTACAAAGGACTAATTTGTTCTCTTCCAAATATCTCACGGTTAACACTATCATAGGTTGAGAGATTGGTTCATTACGATTTCTTACTAATTGTTTGACACTTTTTTCAACGTTATCTTGGAAATTGGTTTCGGTATCATTTGTTAACGAGATATCAGGCCACTGAATGGAAACCGTTTTTACAGAGAAGGCGCCACTCTAACCCTTCTACATGTATTTTTGGTATAAAAACTGTAATTTTATCAACTTGTAACGATGGAATAGTTTAGTTTTTCGTATATATATCAAATTGAAACATTAACTCTTATCATTCGTCTTATGAATGACGTCATATAGCAGTTTGAGAGATAACGTTGTGGATATGTTTTAAATACACTTTTATATTGATACCATCGAATTAATATAAATTTTAATTAATCTTTGGAATTAGGTATTTTTTTAATGGTCTCATTGCCAGTGCATTTTAATTGAACTCCTCAAGACACGTCGGTATAATTCTGAAACAAGAATTGAGACATAAATATATATGAGAATAACTCAAAACAACAGACATAGCACAGAGCTACGTTCATTTGGGAGGCATTATCAAGAGAAGGTTGGGAATGGGGTGGTTCGGTTCCTTGATCTGAATCTGCCTACTCCTTGGAATTTCACCAAGGAAATGAGAAGCTGAAAAAAAATGTAGAATGGAAAATAAACATAATATGCTTACCATCGAGAACACTGTTGACACTAACACAATCACTGCTGATCTTGAGTTAACTGGTTAGCCTGGACTTTTTAATTATAGGGGACCTATTGGAGGGTTTTGAGCTAATAAATGTGTGGAGTTCGGCTTCTCTTGGGGTTTAGAGGAATTTTTATTGTTAATTGGAGTGGTTTTCGAGCGAAATGGATGAAGAATGTGTTTCCAAGTTGCCCGTAATCTCTGATTCGTTGCGTGGAATAGGCAGATTGCGACCACGTAATCGGATCACTTCTTACCAATGAACGAATAACCACCCTATCCTCACCCTTCTCTTGATAGTGGCAACAAAGCGGAAGACGAAACATCGTAATTTTCAAAATTTCAACGCGGTTCATGGGAGTGTGGCAATTTCTCGTCTGAGAAATATGGGTCTATAATTTAATTCCTGCGGTTTGATAAGAGGTGGTGTAACTTGTATAATATTACATCGTTCCAATATTCCAAACCTGCGTTGGAAAGCTATTGTTATTGTACGTCTTTTCACTCAAATATGTCAAATTTTTTTCTTGAAAAAGTGTGTTTGCGGGGAGCTATTCTTCATTACTTTATGAAGAAAAATGCTGCCGAAAGTCATCGTGTTTTGGTGGAAGTTTATAGTGAATATGCTTTAGCTGAGCGAACGTGCCAAAAGTGGTAATTTTGGATTGGAAGACGATGAACGTCCTGGGCAGCCAAAAAAATTTGAAGATGAAGAACTGAAAGCATTGCTCGATGAAGATTGTTGCCAAACACAAGGAGAACTCGCAGAATCTTTGGGTATCATTCGAACAGCCATTTCAAAACGTTTAAAAGCCGCTGGATATATTCAAAAGCAAGGAAATTGGGTTCCGCATGAACTCATGCCGAGAGACGTCATAAGGCGGTTTTGCATGTCCGAAATGCTGCTGGAACGCCACAGAAGGAAGTCATTTTTGCATTGGATTGTTACTGGAGATGAAAAATGGTTCCATTACGACAAATCCAAGCACAAAATATCATATGTGAAACTCGGCCAACCAGCCAATTCAACGGCAAAGCCGAATATTTATGGCGCCTAGGTAACGCACTCTATTTGGTGGGATCAGAAGGGAGAAGGGCGTGCTGTATTATAAGCTGCTAAATGCGGCTGAAACCATTAATGGAGAACGCTACCGAGCACAATTAATCCGTTTGAAGAGACACCCGTAATATGCGACCAGAAACGAGGCAATAATTTTCCATCATGACTACGCTCAGCCCCACGTTGCTATTCCGGCTAGAACTATTTGGAAAACAGTGGATGGGAAGTTTTACCTCACCCGCCTTATAGCCCAGACCTTGCCTCTTCTGACAACCATTTGTTCCGGTCGATGCAGAATGCCCTCACTGGAAAAAAGGTTTACATCAGAGAAAGATAAAAAATTGGCTTGATTCATTCTTGGCTACCAAGCCGGCGCAATTCTTTTGGGATGGGAGCCACAAATGGCCAGAAAGTTATATATAGATTTATGGTGCTTTTAAATTTTGATAATTTTTGTAAAAATCTTGAATTCGAGGGTTTTAGAATTCAATATTCAATTCTTCCGAAAGAAAAGACCTAATCCGAGGGGTCCTCCATCCTCTTTAAAGTTGTCTCTCAGGTATAATTCAGTTATCTTGTCGGTGTGTGTCCTCTTGTGGGTTGAATTTGAAAACCTACTAATTTATGAAATACATTTTTTTTTGTTTTTGGTTTTTTTGGGTTTTTTGTGTTGAACTCAAGTTATCTGCATATTCTGCAGCTTACTCATAAATCAAGCATTGTTTTCCCTGCTGGAGCTGGCGTTTTCTTAGCAACTAGTGAATTCTGGTTGTGTGGTTTTTATGGCTGGTTTGTTTTTTTCTACCTTCTTCGAGTTTTTTAAGCACCTGTAGTTCGCCGGGTGGTTTCCTGAGCAGTTTTTGCAATTCTGCGTCTAAGTTTTGCCAAGGGTGCAGCCCTCAGCCCTGTACACTCCCGCGCGACCTACGCAGTGCACGTCCATACTGCATATGCTTTGTCCTAAGTGGCGTTAGCACCAGTGACATTGTACAGGTCCGTTTTTCATCTTAATTTCTTCTAATTTATCTTGTTTATTTGCGTTTTCTCTTTTACGATGGTGTTTCTTTATCTTGAATCTCTTCAGAATCATTGGCATCGATTATTTGAGTACTAGGGCTTTCGCATATATTCTGACTTTTTTGAAGTGATCGAGGACTTTTTATTTGAATTCTTTTAAGAGCACGTCTTCTTTGGCGACCAGGGTCACTAAAATGGAAAAAAAAACGAGCGAACTTTACTACTTTTGTTGTTCGAAAGGGCATTATAAGCGCTGCTTGAAAACACGCACCTGTATATTAGTTTTACGAACGAAACTCTTCTTCTTCTTCTTCTGTAGTTTTCCAATTAACAATAGATGAAGTATAACAGTATGAAACTAATCGCCTGATTTCCATCGATATTTAACTGATTCAGTACTTGGCGTTCGTTCCATTTTTTTGTTAGGAAAGATATTTTAACAAAACTATAAATTACGTTGCTCAATCTGATATTATCTCTGTTACTAAAATTATACTTTCACCGTCACTCAAATTTCAGTCAAATATAAATCGATTGTCTTGAATGAACCTACTTTAGGAAATATGTAAATTCAACAGAATAATTAATTGATTCCCGTAAAAAAAGAAACTTGTCTTGTTGCGATGGTGTTATGAAAAAATTGCAAGTTCAAAGCTGTAACTGTTATAAATATTTATATATGTTAACTAAGGTGGAATTTGAATCGAAATACGAGACATTTTTCCCGAACAGATATAAATTGGTTATTATTGCCACACGCTATAACGTGTACCTTGACATTGTCGTCGTAGTTTGGTAAATACAGAGATACACTGAATTGTTTATAGTTTTTTATCATTTAAAAAGAATACATTGAACTGCCCAAAACGGTATTTGTATCTTTCATTTTAGTCTTTGATTGTATAGATTTACCATTAAAATATATCAGAAAATATCAGAGGTTTTATGACATAGTATTTAAATTGAGGAAAACACCGAGAAGCCGGATTAGAATTTTGGTTAGAGCAATTTCTTACCAGTCTTATAGCGTCTTATAGCTTCGAGATATACAGAAAGTTTTGATGAATGAATACATTTTTTAAAAACAGTTTGTGGAATTTTTATTGCTGATCTAATCAAAATCTTCAATTCATTTCCTCATGGTGATACTTATATATGTCATTGAAATCTTCCTAATTCTTTTCCAATTATGTGGAAGCATCTCATTTTACATCAAATATTTTTGTTGTGAATATCTTTATAATTTTCAATAAGAAAGGTTTTTAAAATTCATTTTACTAATTAATGGGAATAAATTAACTTTGATCTCAATTGGCATTCGTCCAGTGCATAGGTAGTTGTAGATTTAAAAATGCTGAATATTTTATTTTGTTATCAAAATGTAGGTATATACGAAATGTCCATGGCAGTAAAATCCTCCGAGAAAGATAAGGAAGCTTCTGGTAAGTGAACTTTCCGATACGGATGGTGATTGCTCTGGTATTTAGTTCGTTTCCTTTCGGCACGTACAATGAGTGCAATAATTTTTTTTTCGTAAACATAATGAAAAAGTAAGTAATTTGATTTTGTTTTTCAATAAAACGTACGATTTAAGTTAAAGGGGTAACGTATTAACTGGTCACAAAATATTTTTTTTTCTGGTTACGTGGTTTCTTTGTGAAGTGAAAGATTGGCATGGTTTTCTAACCTCAAGAATGCTTTAATTACTTAATATGTCCATATCACCTAGATAATCGGGAGATATGGCCATACTATTAACTACAGAAATAGCCATAAAATTTGGTAATTTTTATTGATTTTGAATCTATTTTTTCCACAGATTCCTAATCAATACAAACGGGACGCGGCTGCAAGTCAAGGTGCTTAGAATGAAGACGATTTGTCAAATGCCATGGAAGAATCACAGCATGGCGGAAGGACTGTTTATAGGATAAAAATACTAGAAAGAAGGATAAAAACAAAACAAATAGAGGCACCTATTGGACCATCACTAACCGTTGTTTTAGACAACGAAAAAATACTAAGCAAGCCTATTAAAAACATGCAGTCACGATGTTTTACTTTGACTATCAATACTATAGTAACTATTGCATTCAAGTATGTTGAGCAACTAAGGATTAAACTCAGATTTATTATGGCATCGAAGAAGACGGGCTTGAAAGGTTAAAATGATTCAAAGTTACTGGTGCGTTTCCCCCGGAATTGCCTTATTTCCAAATTGTTTCCCGACATTGGTATAGAAAAGTTAGTTTATAAGTAGGCATTTTTCACCACGAAAGTTATAAGTAACAAAGGACTCAAAACTCAAAAAGCAAATGGATGAATTGAAAGAAGCATAAACAAACTTTGGATCGGTATTTTCTAGGAAATAACGAATGTCGGATCATGCGGAAAGTATTACCCAATACGAATCAAAGTTTATTATTATGTAATCTTGAAGCCTTTCTACCTTTTGAAGCCTTTTAGGTTTCGGGTTAAAGTTCATCATTTCCAGTCATTTAGAAAAATTTCCTGACAATCTAGGAATTTACAGTGGGATACAAAGATAACTACACAACCACGATATCATGACAACAACGAAAGGAAAGATATCAAAGAAGTGAACGCCTTTATAATAGCAAACTAGTTCTGAAGATAACGAAGTGATTGTCCCGGAATCAAATTCCATGCAGAACTTTTTGTATAACAACTGCTTCTATCTACTATTAAAAAATTTAATATATAAAGAATAAAAACAAAATTTAGTTTTTGCAAATTTTGTGGTGCAACTTATTTTTTTAAACAAATGACGGCAAATCTCAAGAAACAGAGATAATACATAAAAACTAATTGATAAGTATGGGAGCTCAGTGCTATTTGTATTCATTTGACATATTTAGACCACACAAAACAATTTTTATTAGTATCATAGTTGTTCTGCGAATTTTGCAGTACTAGATTTAATTCTTGACCTAAAATTGATGATTTCAAAAAGAAAATAATGTCTATCAAACGACTGGTAGATACCTAATTACACTTTATTGGATAATTAGTCACTTTTTAGTCAATCTGAAGAACCTTTGATGTTATTCTACTAAAATTTTGTACATTTGCCATTAAAATCGCTATATCTTGGAAAAACCAAAATAGTTTGCTGTAATATTCATCCCGGTTTGACCAGATATCATTTCTATATTTGAAATATCCACGTGAATGTAAAAGTACCAACTGTATGTTTATTACGTTAATAATAACTATTCTGATTTTCATATTTGGACGAATTTGGACAAATGCTGAAAAATAAGAAAATAAAAGACGAAATATTCCTTCTATTGTTTAATAATTGCCCACCAATCATTCTCAGCTGTAGTCATTCGGTGGACATACGGTGGATAATGATAAGAAATTAACGACCTTGATTAGGTATGGTAAGAAACTATTGGTACAGAAAAATTGTGATCCAACGAAAACACTATTTATTAAACAGTATTTATTTCCTATTCTTCACACAATATACGAAGGTGATTTGAAGAGTCACTTTAAGAGACTGTCAACTCACTACGGCGTTTATATTATTAGTTTCCTTTACGTCCAATCCAAAATACTCCCGTTAACAGATTTTCCATAAAATTCAACTTCAAGCAACAGACGGTAAATAGATTATCGGCTAGATATGTACCAAGAAACCAATTTATTTCGCTCCAAAATCCTGTACACCTCCTCCGATTCCTAAATTTTTTTGATTTCTGTTAATTATTTATGATAAAAAATTATAAACTCTTTCACTGGCTCCCCCTTCAATCTCCTTCCAATTAATAACAATCCAATCCACAGTGTATACAGGTGATAACTAGCTGCTATTCCACTAATAGAATTTGTCTAGGAGGGGAACCAAGATTCGCATTGATTAGTGTATCAAAGTTGAGGCGGTACTACTATTGCTCGTAGGCGAAATTATTAGCAACAAACCTGTGTCATTCACACTTCCTGACTGGTACTATTCCCACTAGTTATGTTTTAATGTTTTATTTATAAGGTAAAGAAAATAACAAATTCATATAATTAGTTCTTTTACTGGTTTTGAAATTCAATAGACTTTAATAAATATTTTAATTGAAATAGCCAAAGAGATTCTTATCTTTGATAAAATATTACACTTACGAGAAGAAGTAGGTCAACTATTTTTATGGTGAAACGTATTTTACCCATTGAGCAATTCCGGCTTGTTGGAGGAGATAGCATAGGCGGACTGGGTAGCCGCCAATGGGCGGCCTTAATTTACTTTCGAGCAGGTAGCGTCCGATAATAGTTTCTATGAGATACGTTAAATGATGAGATCCATACATTGAGACAACTACAATTGATATCGAACGTTCATAAAAATTGCTTCTAGGATTCTAGAAATAAAATGTGGGAGCACTACGTACCATTTTTTATACAGGGAGATGATAACATAACTTAATTATTATGAAAACAAACTTGAAATCATAAAGATTAATAGGAGATGAGAGAAAAATTTAGAAAAAGAATAAACCGTGTCCAAATTTTTCCGTATAATCATTAAGAGAAAGAACGAAGTACCCAAGTCAAGCGTGTTTATAGTCAAAATCATTAGAATGAAGTAGATACTTCTCAAGATTCAAAGTGAAACATTGGATTAAACATAAATCGTGGAATGTTCAATATTCGAGTATTAGGAACCGAAGCTGTAGTATTTATTGATGCCAAATATGTTATCTATTGAATCTTCATAATCAAATTTATGTTCTTTTGATATGTTTCGTGCAGTTTTATTTTTTTATCATATTGATGACCTCTTAGTCTATTTTCTAAATCTGATATGTCTGCCCTATGTAGAGCTGCTGTAGATTTCAGGTCAAAGAAAATGAGGCAATAAAATTGCCGACGATCTGCCCAAACTTTGAGCCGCTCATCCAAATCTGCAACGGGATGAAAAATCCCAAAATTAAGCAGGGGAAGAGGGATAGTTTGGTAACCTAATGATTCAATTTTTATCATTAAAACATACTTTATACATAATAGATTTAAATTTTTTTATAGATTTGTGACAAAATCTGTAAAATTAGACGCGTATGTTTGTGAAGGCGTCAGAATCAGGGCGATTTTATTCTTGGGAATAGCGGCTTACTGAGGTATTTCCTAATTAACACAATAATTTTAGTTGAACAAATATTTTTCCATTTCGCTGTACTTCTTTTAAGTATGGAAGCAACTTCAACAAAAAGTCACTATCAGGATCACCTCCAGATTTATCTGCTGATTTGATCTCATAGTTTTAGTATATGGTCTACGACAAAGATAAAGGTCCAGGATACGATAAAGGTGAGGTTGCAGACTGCGACATAGTTGAGAGTTCTGGCTGCGGTACTGTTGGTAGCTGTGATTCAGATAGATACTCCTAGAATGGACATGATTCCATATTATCTTCTGTTTCTTCGCCGAGACGTTCAGGTTAATGTTGAAGATTTGGATGCGATTCGTTTTGCCAAGAATAATGAGAATTTGTAAGGGGATTGCATTTATTATATTTTCACGAAATTGGTCCTTCAAGTCGCCAATTTTTTTTATGTTTGTGAACGCTATTACATTATCGATGGAACTTCAGATCATTATCGTTTCGAAAGATCTCTGATGTTATAATTTTTTGACTGTTTATCCCACATGGTTAGTTTTTTATAACTAATTGATCCATTAATATAAGAAGACGACAATAAAGCTCATCTGCAAATACGGCAAATTCCATTTTAGACGCCGGCAGACTGGCGAGAGATCCCAAAAAGCTCAGGCTTGAAGGTTGAACGGTGGTTTTCAGATGACATCGGACAATGACGGTCGTGTAATATTCGGTTGTCCTAGTACGACCGTCTTCATTCAGCAAAATTCGTCCGATAACGGATAAGGTGTTCAGTAAATGTATTGTTAGATGTGGGTTAATCGGCTGCACATAAACAATATAGAAGCGGACCTAAAACGCTACCTTTGGGAACACCTGCGTTAATCACATATATTGTTGAGTGTTTCTCATGGTACTTAACCTTAAAGTACCGATATTCAAGGTAAAATATAAGAAGCAATGATTTAATGATTTTATCTCTTATCCTCTGTACTTGCTGGATTGTGGTTAGTTCCTGGATCAGATTGATGCTTGGGAATAACTTTATTTTCCTCAATTGATCTCGTTTATAATAGCTTTTGTAAGAAATTTATATAATTTTGTGAGTAAACTGATTGGTCTATAGAGAATAACTTCTCAATAACTTCTTCATCCGGTATCTTAGGTTTAGGTATAAGGATTATTTCAGCTAATTTCCACTGATTTTGAAATTAAGCAGTTATGAGCTCCCATTTTGTTACTTTTTATCGATTTGGTGTTTTCTCAGGTTGCTCAAGTTGTTGAAGGAAGTTTGTTTACAATGAGTTAATCACACAAAGACTTCGATTTGTTTTGTTTTCATTTTGACGGGCAGTTCCTATTACGAGGAGTTGAATAGAAAAACAATTTTTAAATGCTTTGCACATGTTCTTGCTTTTTCGCTGTTACTTTTTATCCCGTAGGCTTCAGTATTACAGATAGAAGGATTTTTAATTTGGATGCAAAATTATTTTGTACCAGATAACCATAATTTCTTCCTTATTGCCGGACCATCCTCAGCAGTGGGCGTACCGAAAAGCCACCTACGGAGATGGATTTCGACGACGAATGCGGTGTTTTAAAATGGCCCAGACATGCCGCTATAGGATTCATATCTGGACTTCTTGGTGGTCAGTCCAGTGTATGAATTCGTACTTTGTTTAGGTAATTCAGAACATCTGCCGCAACGTGTAGTCTAGCATTATCATGCATTAAACGAAAATCATCACCAATAAATGGCTCAAACGGAACGACGTGATTTTCAAGAATATCAGTTAAGTATCTTGGTACGTTAAGACCGGGTCTAGGAAGAGACACTAATTTTGTGCGAGCATCAAAACAAATTTCTCCCCAAAACATGATAGACCCTCCTTGGAAGGATTCCATGGAAATGATACAAGTCGGCGCATATCTTTCTCCTCGCCGTCTTCGAAATTGATTACGTCCATCTGGACCTCTCAGACTGATTCTTGTCTTATCAGTAAATAAAACTTGGCATCAATTTTCTAAATTCCAATCTAAATGATGCCTTGCAAATCTTAGTATAACAACACGATGCTGCCTGGTTAGCAAAGGTGCCTAGAGAGCTCTTCTATTGTGTAGAGTAGCATTATGAAGGTGTCGTCCTATTGATCTATCCAAGATATTTTCATTTTGGACTTCTCGTAAAAGGCTATTGAGCTCGACACTTGTCATTGGCCGATTTCTTAATGAATTTAATTGCAATAAACGTCATCTCGAGGAGTGAAAACTGAATGACGTCCTTGTTCAGGCCTCCTAGAATATGAACCGGTCTCTTGAAATCTTTGCATCAATCTGCCAATGGTTGTGTGGGGTACGCCAAACAGATTTGCCACTTCACGATAACTTTGTCCCTGTCCAATTAACTCGGCTATTATTTCAGCTTCGCCTTCACTTAACTGTCTAACTCTATTCATTTTTTGTTTAACTAGTCTTGACTTTAACACACAAGAAAAGAAACATTAGAGATACTTAATTTTTTGTAATAGAAAAAAAAAGAAACCCAAAAGCTTAACATTTTAGGTTTTGATATTGAAATAAGTGTGGTGCGTTATTTATGGCCACGAGTTTATAAAACAAATGTATAACATGATAGTTGGACGCCAATGTGGAATATTTTTGGAAAAATTGAACCCGGATATGAATGACTTTTAGAAAATCACGTCCATGTCGAAAGTGTTAAGATCAGAGTTTGAATTATTTCACCTTTCTTAACAAAAACTTTCTAGCTTGAAATGAATGTGACGTAGTGTCAATAATACTTATCAATAGATCTTGTGGACATCTTGTATTCACTAAGTATGTATGTCTGTGTATTACTACTGCTGGAACATGAAATTGGACATGTATATTTTCGAGTCTAACTCCATATATGAGGTTATTCTCATCTTATTGCACGCTCTTATGTGAACGAAATCGCAAGTGAAACTATCTGCATACTGTTTTTGTGTCTGCATCCTGTCGCCAAAGTCAATCATCATTATTATAATTATCATCCTCTCACGTAAAGGTTGTTATTTTGAAAAGTAATGAGAATCTTCGGTTCGGTTTAATACAAACGCAGATTTTGAGTACCATCGCCAAAAATGGTGACAAAAATATCGTGTTCTTGTAATCATGATAATGAAAAATATTCAAGGAGCTTCATGAACTGAAATTATAAATTTTTTGCGAGAAAAAATTCCTTTAAATAATGAAAATATGTCTGTTCTTCTATAAAGTCATAAATTTTGTCACAAACTTCAGATTTATGATCTTCGTTAAATTATTAAGATGTTCCACAGGGACCAATTGAATCATAATAGAACTTTGCTACTTTCATTATAAAATGTTTCAGTCTACGGAGATATTCTGGCAATGCAGAGAGAATAACTTGGAATTCGGAATATCTCAAGCACTATTTATATAATTTTAATACAGAGAGCCAACGATTATTTTTAAAAGAGTATATAGCATGTATATACATATAATATTCCCAATATGTGAAGAATATACCGAAAATCCCATATATTTTTCACGGATAGAATCTATGTTCATCTATGTATATACACATGAATATTCATAGTGTATGCTTGACATGTAAGTGAAAAGTATATTATATAAGGAATACAGAGTATTTCAGAATTTAATGCAAACAATTTACAGGGACAATCTGTATAATCTAAGGATAGCAAAAATGATTTATTAACTCGATAAAATTTATGGCTTAGGAGATATGTAGATTTTTATATCGTTGTACTTGCCAAGGAAACCATTCGCCATAAAGTGACATTCTGTAGAAATTTATCATAATTTTAAAATATCCATTGAAAATACTTACATCAAACTTATCTTGGAAATTATTGTGACAGAAATACGTACCAATAAATGACGATTTTTAAGGACACTGGGTTTTTTAGCTGAATCCAGTGGCGACTTTCTCGAACCCAGTAACGACTAACTAGTTAAACTTTGCCTCGTTTGAAAATATTACACAGAATTTCTGTTGTTTTTTCTCCTGAGTCACATTTTCGAATGTTTTTCTCAAAATACGTTTTATTAATTTTATGCAGTACTTTATTATTACTCAGAGACTGTGGATTTCAGTGTAATGCAGTAACAACCTTAGCAAATATCGAGAAAATCTGAAAATCCTTTTTTCAACCACATTAATAATAATTTTTTGACAATAATTCCTACGACGCTTAGTTATCGAAATTTAGTGAATCATATTTTTACTTAAAACTTATCACAAGTATTGTAAATTTTTTAAAGAAATTGAACTAAATTCAACAAAATTACATGTATTTTTTATGTCTATTTAAGGCATTTTGTAAGTCGGCTTATTAATTTGACTTCGTAACAGGTATTAATTGGACATAAATGCTTGAAAAAAGATACCACGAGAACGTCATCTTATGCAATGAAGCTATTTATTTTTGTTTAATAATATAATCGCGATTGATACACCTGCCGCCCCAATATTCAGAAATATGGGCAGATGCGTTGTCTGTGTCGTATTTTAAACCAATGGCCGTTGTGAATTGTACCTTTGAGGTATTTCCGGTTCGAGTATGTTATATATTTTACTAATTCATATAAAAATATAACTAAATAATAATATTTCGTAGCGGTGATTGTAGAGGCATTTGATAAGTGCACAAATCGTGAATTCGTAGAATGTGCTATTTTGTAATCATGCAACACTCACAATTTTCATGAGCTGTTATTCCTTATTTTTTTTTGAGTGTTTGAATTTATTACCTTTGATAAACAGTCAGTAGAATATTCCTTGAACCAATTTTCCTACATTCAATTGAATTTTCAGTTTATAGCTAAGAACGGTAATCGACAAGGATCATTTTTTTAACCCCACTCTTTACACAGGTCATTGATTTCCACACTCGCATTAAAAATTAAGTCGACGGTTGTCCACTAGTATTTAATGAACTCTTAATAATATTTCTAGTTTTTGTAGATTTTAATCATCCCGAACTCTTGTCAAACTGATAATTTCAAATTTGACTACAGCGGTCGAAAATTTAATGGTTCATTTTGATATAGTGCAATGTCTCCGTACGCAATATCTCTCTCAATTGCGAAGGTGTATAGCTTTGAAAAAATTAATTACTAATAAAAACACTACATTATTTTTTCTTCTTTAAGAAAAGTATATATCACGATTCATTTATACGATTTCTAAACAGAAACTAAGTATACAAATTTAATGCTTGTTCAAATATATTTCTTAAGCATGACATATTCAGGCTTAATTCGAAAACTTTTCAAACAACCATCATATTATTCAATTTCAATCATAAAATATTTATGTAGCAGCCTTTTTTATTGAATAACACCACCATTGACGTAGTTTAATCTGTAAAATTCTTAGGGCTGGTTGGGAGCAATTCCTTGAAATGGGAGTTACATATTGCCGCCTTATCTAAAAAATTATTATGTTCCTCCTGTTTTGCGCTGAGATTTTCCGAAGAACTGAACTTATCTACCTCCTTAACAGTCTATTATGCCCTTATTGAGTCGCATCTCCGATATGCCTTTCTCTTCTGGGATGCGTGTGGTGCAAAGAGAACTGTTAGATATTCACACGGACTAAGCAGCAGGGCTCACTGCAGGGACTTCTATAAAGATAAAAAAATTTTGACTCTTCCTTCTTTACTTATGTTTAAATACGTTTGCCTAATTCTGCTAGCTTCTCCAATTTCAGAAAGATCGTTGGTCCACTTATGAAGGCGGAGCACGACCTTTACCTACCTACTTCAAGTTCAGAATTAGTTAAGGGCTCAATCTTTTATAATGCAAAATAATGCACAATCACTTGTCATTTGAAATCAAATCGATATCATCTTTTCTCGCATTTCGCAATAATTTCAGGACAAATTTAATTAAAAATGCTCTTACTGTGTAAACGAGTTTTTACAAGCTTTTGTCTACGAAGTGTAACAATTTTTTGACAATAAAGCATTTCTCTTTCCCTCTCTTTCTATTATTGCTTACCATTGGTTCCGATCTTAAATCATGTACACATTATCTTAAAATATATCGGTGGTTTCAGTTAAATGATTGATATTCACTTTCTCGCCGACAAATCTTTCATCTAATAAAACTCTAACCACCAATAAAGAACCTATCTATCACAGATTTGTCTGTTTTCACTTTCAAAACAAGAGTTTAGCCCGAGGCCGAATAATTTGATAAGTCGGGTCCATTACCTTTAACTGATCTTGCATATTAATAAGTTATGCTCGCTTATGGTTCTTTGATAGGAAGAATACTGAAGTTTTCAAACGTCAACTAAAAGCTAACTTATAAACCATCAATTTTCCAGTCATCACTGTCAGCGGCAACTTTCAAGTCTTATTTTGAATGGAACTATACAACCGAAGAATGCTTGTTATGATATATTGTGTGTATGGGTTTTCGTAATCCTTTATGAGTGTAAGAAAGAATGGGTCGTTTTTGAATGTTTTCAAAGTATCACTTTAGTCGATTCTGTGATTTTTCGGAAGGGATTGATCAATTCGTTGATAAGATAGAATATAATGCATATTATGAATCCGTAAAAATATTATTGTTCCCAGAACAGTCTCATTTTTTAATAAACGAAATGGTATGGATTATTTTTGCCGAGAAAAGTAATAAAAAGATAATATGAAATCTGAATCAATTTCCTGGAATAGGACTTTGGCCGGTGTAGGTTCAAACGTAGTCAAGCTACTATTTGAAACATATGCAGCGTAAATAATTGTTGCTGTAAAAGATTTTCACAGTATTTTCAACAACTTTCCTCTACTCTAAAAATCGTAAAGAGTATGATAGATTGTATAGTGTTCCATTACAAAAGAAAAACAATAACGATATCGAATCAAACAAAGCCTCAATTTTTTCGATAATTGTCTTGCTAGAAAGGGATAATATGGAAAGATTTCGACCAAATTGGAAACTAAGTCTATTTAGTGTTAACGAGGCTTCCTTTCATTTGGCTTTTCTGTATTGGTGTATCATCCTAATATGATATGAGCTCTGTTGCTTCTCTCAATAGTTTCAAAAGTACCTCTTTTGAAAATGAGATGAAACTTTATCTAATATTTATATTGAAGCTTAAAAGAGATAATTTGTTGAGCATATTTGTAAATATTGTGCCGGATACACTTCTTTATAAGTATATTTATCTACAAAAGGAGGTGGTTCATTTCTATTTATAGTTCCTCGTTCAAAGCAATTTAAACTCGTTCAGAATCTGTAAGCGTGGTGCAAATTGGATAATTTCCTTCCCATTATATCCTTCACATGCCCGATTAGTGTTAAATAAGGTGACCAGGGTAGCCACGGTAAAACATGAGTTCCAGAACTTTAGATACACTACGACGTGCAATATATGAACGCATGTTATTTTGCTAAAAAAGAAATTGTGGGCAACTATTTAGATAAGTCAGTTAAGTGGTTTTAGGACGTAACCATTTTAGTTGCCAGTTGTCATACCTCATTGAATATATACAAGTAATGACCAGCTAACACAGCCAATGATCTCTGGAACCATTATTCCATAGGTCAGCTTTAGATAGGTTTTAAAAGATCTTAATGGCAAACAGAATCAAGATTCGTCACTAACTATAATAACAGTGATTGATAGTCAAAGAAAGCACTAATAGTGGATGGTACAGAAAGTGATGAAAAGCACCAATTAATTCATATTATTTACACATTAATCTACCTTCCTGACTGGTTCAATGGATAGTAATTTTACTCGTAGTAGTATACAGCTTCACAAAGCTAGTTACTTAAAACATTTATTTCAATGTTAAGCCTCCTCCATCTTCTCCTACACACATACACGCATGATCAAAATTCAAAATTATTAGTTATCACCAGTATTAAATTTCCAAAGAAGCATACTGAATGATAACCAATAACAAAAATAGTCTCAGAAACTCTTCAAAAGAGTAGATGGAAGAGATATTTCAGATAATTTCAGCATCCAACCTCTAAAGAAGTATCTAGAAGAATAATTAACAAAAAAAAGTCTACTGAACTCATCAGAGAGAGAGGGAAATGTTTTATTGTCAAAAAATTGTTATAATTTATAAACAAAAAGTTGTAAAAACTGGAAAAAAAACATAAATATAGCTGAATAAATATACAAATGAAATAATATCATCATCAATATAAAGAAGAAAACCAAAATGAGTAACAAAATTACAGGTAATAGTAATAGGTAATAATTATTATGTAAATCCATAGCAAAAATTGAACCAGTATGCGGCATTCTTGGAATTAAACATTCTTATTAGAATAGAAGTCGTTTACAAAGAAGAAGACACTATCCAGTAAATATCCCTAAATGGGAGAGAAGATTATATCGATTTGATTTCAATTGGCAAGTGATTGTGCATTTTTTTGCATTGTAAAATATTGAGCCCTCAACTAATTCTGAACGTGGAGCAGGTAGGTAAAGGTTGTGCTCCGTGTTCCTAAGTGGACAGCGATCTTTCTGAAATTGGAGAATCATGCTTATGAATTGGCCAAACGAAATCAAAGATGAATAAGGAAGGAAGAATCAGAATTTTTAAACGTAAGTTCATACAGTGATTCCTGCTGTTTAGTCCAAGTAAATATCTAACGGCTCTCTTTTCTAGTTTGAAGATTCGCTCAAATTGAGTCTCACCACACGTACCCCAGAAGGACATAATAAACTGTTAAGGAGGTGGATAAGTTCAGTTCTTTGGAAACTTTTTTTAAATGAGGCGGCAATACTTAACTCCCATTTCGAAGAATTGTCCATAACAAGCTCTAAGAGTTTTACAGATTCAATGACGTCAATGGTGATGTTGTGTAATAAAAAGGCTGTGACGTATTTTTATGTGATGAAACTTTAGTTTTAGACAATTTGGATAAGATAAACCATCATCTGCAATATTAATCTTCTCAATATTAGTAACAAGGTCATGTTAATGTTAACATCTTCGAATTTCAGACATTTCTTTGATTCAAAAGGAACATTGACAATAAGTAACAATATTACATTGCACAGGTTGAAAATAGAACCTTGATATTGCTATCAAATTCTCTCTAAATAAACTAAAAAATAAAGACCTTGATATTTGCGATACGTATACGTTGACATTATATATTCTTTTCCGACACTCATGCTCAAATATACTGGACCCACTATTCACTCATGGAGATTGTAATTATGAGTGATGTTAAAGTAGTAAGAAATAATAAAGGTTCCAAAAATTCCAATTTCAATATATTTCATGTTCATGTTGTAATTAAGAATGTTAAATACATGCAAATGACTATTTTTTGTATGAAATCAATTGATGTTAATTTAAGAATAATAACAAACAAAGTGAAAATTTTATGTTTGAAATACTTTTGGGGAACAGTACCACAGTGGATGATACATTTATTGCGTTAATGGATATTGAATAGGCTGTAGATCATATCTTGGAGCTATAGCTATAAATATGTACATTCATTTATCAAATTTGGGATAAAACAGAATATTCTAAGAGATAGTGTGAACAGTTTTAGCCAGGAATAGATAATATGAGGGCCGTTTTTTTCAACCTCTGATCGTTGACATTCAGGCGTCAGTCGGCGTTGTGCTGCAGCCACGTAAACATGTCCGCCATTATTGATGTCCCGCCAAGTGTGAATTACGGAGTGTGATGTGTTTTATACAGACTGAACGCCTGCAGAAATCGGATAATGAGTCGTGTGTAGGGGAAAAACTTCATGGGTGATGGTGTCGAAAGCTTAAGTTAAGGGACCAAGGACGCAAATCTGTCGTTTCAGATGACCTGGTTCAATGAGTTGAAGAAAACCGCAGATTCATCATTACTGCTTTATCTACGGAATTTCCAGAAGTTTTAAGGTCTGTTTTCTACTCTATTGTTAGTGAAAGGTTAGGCTATATTGGCGGAAACTGAATTTGAAGAGGGTATTGAAAAGCTTATCCAAGGATATGACAAATATCTCAATCTCTTCGGTGATTATGTCGAAAAGTAACCGTAAATGGAACAATCTTTTGGTAATAAAATTTTTGTATTATATGAACCTGTCTTTTATTTATAGCCTATCGGAGGTGAAAAAAAACGGCCCCGTATAATGTGGTTTGAGTCAAATAAAATCATAGTAATTCACACTTTTTGAATCAACTCCAATTCTTAGTAATAAAGTTTTAGAAAGATTGATCAATTCTGATAAAACTATATTGATAGAGGTTGATGTTGAACAAAAAAGTGGAAGAAATGTACGTAAACACGCCATTCCTTGCAAACAGATCAAACTCATAAATTAAATTGTCACAATTCCAATGTTTATCAAAATAATTCATCTATTCATTTGAAAATAATTAATACAGTATTTCCCTGAAATTGTTACGTTATAGTTAAACATCTATTCGTAATTATCTTATTTCGATCTTCGTGCCAATCCCTCAGAAACACAAACTGAATGTTGATAGGTTTCGTGATATAACCAACCACTAATTCACCACGATACATGTTGCGTTCTACGATACCAAATAAGAATCCAAAATAATGTTTTCCAATTATTGTCAGACATCGATCTTTTTCCTTATTTCAACCCCACACATAATAAGATAATTTATTTTAATCTAGATAGGGTAACCATTCAATAAAATACCTATCGCCAATTTGGTGAACGGTCTAAGACAAAAATCAGTAGGTTCAGTTATTATATTTCTTAATATCGACACTTTAGCACCATTGGCGTACATTAATAGTTTTATTTTCTTATGAAATATGTAAAGTGTTATTTTATTTAGAGTAGTTATATTTTTTTCTCCCTTCTCACAGTATTTCGCACCAATAGATATTATTTTGAACGAAGATAGAGATGAAATGGAAATTCAATTAAATTGATATATATTACAATTCCAATTAACAATTCAAAAATTCTTGGAACGGATTCAAATACAAGAAAAGAGAATTTATAGAAATGGTTCACAAACACAGAAACGAGAAAGCTAATGACCCAAACAATTTGACTAACATGTATAATTCTATTTTATAAATATTGTTGCAATTACAAATACTTTGATATTTTTGACATGTAAAAACTAAGAGATTATTTATGTATTTAAAACAGATTTTTATTTTTTATTGTCTAATGTCAAGTCATATTTTGATAGGTCAATTCTTACTTGTCTTTTGAAGCTAGTTTTTTATTAAAAGTTACCTAAAAAAATCGATTTATTAAGAAAAATATATGAAGAAGTCTAAGAAGAATATTGTTAAAGAAATCTAGCTGTATGAAGGAGAGTTCTATTCTACTTTAAAAAAAAATAATATTAAAAACGTGAGAATTTATAAAAAAGCGTACGGCACTGCTGATTCAATTAGCGATCACGCTAGATCGCCTATCTTTGATGTACTACCAAAGGTGTTAAACGTTTCAAATTAATAGTAGGGAGTCTTACATAACTCCGCCAACCCTAATCTATTTCCAGAATCAGGATATCTAATGTTTAAATTATAGGTGGGATTATGGCGAAAATTGCCGTTGTGATTTACATTTTTTTGTAAATGGAATTAGTGTAGACTGAGATCTTTTTACAGATATTTATCTAATTTATAAGTCAATATTTGCCCACCTGAGATATATTCCAAAGAAAAAAGTTGAAATCAATGCTATAAAATGAAAAATAAAAAATAAAAAATTAATCAACGAACCTAATATTTTTCTTATTATAGAGTACATCTCTATTGTAGCAAAATTTTGTTATCACAAGTAGATAAATAGAGTTATACATACAATTTCCCTGAATCTTGTTCAACTAGTACGAGGCACATCCATAAAGTAGGCTTCCCAATGTTTTTCCAATAAAATAAACGTAATTAACCCTGTCAACTGCACATGCGTGACATATCTATGGCGTATCTATAATATGTCATCCTAATAAATCCCGCCACAAAACATACCGAAAAGAAGGTTAACTTGTATGTAAATCTCGACATTACAAATGTAGCTCTGCCACCTACCAATCGTGACGTTAGTGTAATGAAAATGTGTCATTACTGACAATTTTTCATTCGTCATCAATTTCTGAGTTCTCTCCACATTTCCTTCAGATTTCGGTATGATATAATCAGAAATATAATTCATAATTATGATTGTTTGGTGAAATTGGTTTGAATGGAGAATATATTTTTGTGAGCATACAGCCAGATTGTAATTTTATGCTAATGAGAATTTGTTTTAGAGCCAGATGACGAAGGATCCTATTGGAAATAACCGAAAAATTAACAGCTAATTATTCTTTTCTGTAACTTTCCATTCAATATTTTGTTTTTTGTTGTTGTTATCTCAGTATTTACTTACTTATTAAACTTTTCAATTTGTTTGTTGGAAAAATCTGTATGTTGTTAGTTTTTATCTTGAAAATGAAATTGTAATAATGTCCACTAATTTTCCTTGGTTCAGTTGAAATGGTATCAAAATATTATTTTCTAAATAAACCTGTCTCAGTTCTAAAGTGGAAACTGCGCAACTGGAATTGGACGGAAATGAATAACATAGAATACAGTAGATATTCTTTGTTGTAAATTTAAATGAACCGTAAAAATAAATTAGTTCTGCCACCTATCATCGAGAGCACTGGCATCGAAAATCTACCATGTTGTTTCAACTGAATAATAACTAAATTTGTATTTCTTCTTAGGGTCCCTCCTCATATAAGTATCGTGGTAGCAGTAGCTCGAAATGGAAGCTTTTATTACTTCTCCTGATGCCTGTAAGATTCAAACGGTGATGGCGTTCTAGAATGCATACAACTCAGTCAGATCTATGGCGCGAATATCTTGAATAAGCAGATGATGTATCATTGGTGAGCGTGCGAGCGTCTCTATTTAATGATGATCTTAGCTGGAGAGTCATCGCTTCACAATTACGAAGGCCATATTCTGCAAAACCACGATCTTTGTTGGTTTCACAGGTAGCAGAATTCCACACAAAAGTAGATTCCACTATAAGTGTTTCAATTCTGGTGTTAGCTATGGAAACATTGCTGTGCTTTTTTCCTTTCCTTTTCCTTTTTTGATAAGATAACTCTCTTTATTGAATGTTTCTCGTAAACCGCCAAACAAGCTTCAGTAATGTTATAATCTATCTATGAGGGTCACGTGGTATCATTGAAGACAGTTCACTAATGGTAAAAGTTATTTGGTGCAAATGCGCCAATTCCACCCGAGGAACAGAAAAGATAAATAATGAAAATTTGCAAATCTAAACGAAGGCATTTAAATATTCTTTACTTAGATTATAAATGCATAGTACAATCAGAATTTGTTCCAAAGGGAACAACGGCAAACTCTAAAGTTGAGAAGGAGGTAGTGTAATTTTTGCGAAAATATGTCTTAGGAAATACACCAACTGCTTTTTGTTATCATCACACATCTTTTAATACGCGATTTGTCGGTAAAAAACTTCTTGTCTACTACACCTACCCTATTCAACAGAGTTAACAACATAGTACAGAAATGTGCTCAAATGGAAAGGATTTATTACTAATCCTGAGAAAGAAGCTTTCCATAAATGTTCACTTTTTTCAATTCTACAGCTCAAATAATCCGTTGCTAACCAATGTCAGTATTCTAAGTTTCAAGTGGAGATAGCAGAAAAACAGAAGGAAATGTAGTGTCTTCGTCAGAAAAACTGGACGCAACCCACAAAACGACTAAGTTAAATTCATATCTCGTACAGATAATCAATAAAAAATAGGAATAGTAAAAATAGTAAACAGGATCAAATATCTTGCCACCAATATGAATGATGAAAAGGATTACTAAATAGAAACGAAACTTTACTTCAAGAAGGATAGAAAAGGCCGGATTAAGATTTATAAGGCCCGGGGCTAAAATAATGACGGGGCCCCCTTAAGGAATTCGAAAACCCGGAAAAATTCACAAAATAATATCAATACGTTAGATTTGTGGTATCAACACATCAAAAAATACAGAATGATTAGCCCCTAGCTTAAGCCGTCCCTGAGGATAGAGCTTCATTTATTGAAATGAATAATGTTTTCAAAAACATCGATGAAAAAAAGGGAAGTTTCTGAGCTCTTGCTTTATAGGAGGATATTAACTATATCATAAATAGAGTTGCCAATTCTGTAGTACTATAACACATAAAAAAAAAGAAAAATGCAAAACATACGGTTATGGAAAACCAAAATGATTATTTTGGTCCCAATACCTGAGTTAATAGTTTACTGTAACTTTATTAAAATGATCCTGGGTAACAGCCAGTAAAATTAGAATAGCCATATTTATTGCCAATTCCGAACGGCATGGGAACTACTAAAAGCAGAAGATCAGGAGCATGTTAAAAATAAATAGGCAAATAACCATTTTTTTGACCCAATATCTCAATTGTGGAATGGTGTTTTTATTAATTTTTATGGAATTTCAGCTGGGACATAAAAATCGTTTAAAATAAAACCGTATCTATTATAAAACTATTTTCTGTGACGATTAAAACTAGTTTATTGTTTTTTAATTGAAAGTGAAATTTAACAAAAGAAAATTAAAAAAGGATTACAGAAAGTGACAATTAAATATATGATCTTTTTTTTTCATGGAAATCAACAGACAAGTATGGTCTAAAAAGAGATATCACTTAGTTTGGTTAAACGATAAGCATCTATCGATTCATTAAAATATACACTATAAACCCGAGATAAGTGAGAAGCTACAAGGATGTCAAAATTTCGAAAAATAATTACCAGCTATAAATGGAAACATAATCACTTAAAAAATGATGCATCATTTTTATAACATTAAGCTGATGTGTTAATTACAAAGTTGTAATTTTCAGAAAGTCTCGAAAATGTTTTCAAGTTGTTTCATCTCTTGATATCAAATTTGACAAGTGTTGAGTTGATTCACCAAACATGATTCTCGATATCACCTTTTGCTATATATAATAATTGGTGAAATTATTTTTGCAGCAGCACCCTAGGCTACAATACTGATAAGAGTTTTAGTTCATTTAAATACAAAATAATTCTAAATAGCTTCATTTATGTCATAATAATTACAACGCTATGGAAATTGATAATTTTACGTCAAAAATAACATAACCTCAAAAAAGTTCAAAGTTCGTTAGGTATATTCAATGGAAAATGGGTGATAATCGCGATGATATACAAGTGCTGATCAACAAACAATTTTACTGCGAAAAAAAGGAAAATCAACCCAATCAAGAATTCTTGAATTGCTGCTCGAGCTAACGAAGTGATCGAAGAAATCAGCAGCAGTAAATCAGCTCAATCAAAACGCAGTATAATTCAATGAAAAAAATGATATACTATCTGTTGGTAATATTGAAGATCTATTGCTAAAACTAAACACAGTTGATTAATTTATATCATACCCACGGAATAATATTTTGACGTGTTAGTAGGGTGTCACAAATCTACAGGACATGTGGGCGAGATAAAATGTTATCGCGATGAAAAATAAATATTACCTACAATCCGTCGCTTTTAAAACGGAAACGCCTCTTTATATTACTTATTTTACTGTTAAAAGAAGTAGATATTCAGCATATATGAAATTTGTATATTAAGCGAACGACGAAACTTTCTTGGAGTTTACCTGGAAACACCATTAGGGAGAGATCATGAAATGCATCCCAAAACTATTCTTTGCAAACATTATTTGGCTATCAGCGTTTATTTATATTTCATAACCCAATGTCGTCCATCAATAGTAATTTTATCTTCAGCAGTAAATAGAATTTTCTATATATAATGAGATAATTATATTTACAGAGTAATTATCGATTTGGCCTAAACAAGGCTGAAGATACAGGAAACTATGAAATCTTCAATAGAAGTGAAAGCAATATCAATAAATAATAAATTTGAGGTGTAAAAATAAAGTTGAGATAAAATATAAAATGATTCCACAATGATCACATGGCTTGATGATAATCCTTAAAATCATATTACATGTGAAAAGCAAAATATTTTTGATAAACTAATAAGATATGCGTATTTTCCACATGGATAAAAAGTGGATGATGGAAAACCCCGGTAAGAGTATGATAAGCCACCCCACGACGAAGTCAAAAAGAAAGATTTGTTTCTGGCAACGGGGTCCACACCCAAAGAAATGAGGCCATCTGGAGACCTCTGAGAACATTCTTCCGTGATAGGCTGTACCTTCAGAAGATTGGAAAGACAGAATCATAGAATATACATGGCGACAAGAATTTCGTGAATCTGAACCAAAAGTGGACTCCAATTAAAATATACACCCCACAAATTTAACGCATTACTGGTATTTTAGGATATTTTGTATATGTATATGTATCAACTTAATAGATTTTTCTGGTTTCTTATCATGAGCAAAAAAATATCACAATTTCTTAGAAATTTTTTGGAAGCAAAAATGCTTGTGTAAATCTTTACTGTCTTGGAGAAAGCGTTGCATTGAGATCGAGAACTTTCTAAGCAACGTTTAACAAGACATGTGATGAATGAAGAAGCTGCTAGAATCATCGCGCTCATACAAGACGGCCGCAGCAAAAGATACGTCGCCGGGGTAATTGGAGAACAACAAAGCACCATATCCAGAGTTGTTATTCGCTACCAAGACACAAGCAGCTAACCGGAAGATCCGGACAAGGTCGTGGAAGGGTAACTTCGGTAGTAAATGATCGTTATTTGAGGTTAACGGTGTTAAGAATTAGGCATACCACCGCTCGAAGGCTGCAAACAGATCTGTTGGCGGCTCTTAATGTCCGAATAAGCCTACAAACAGTTCGAAATAGGCTGAGAGACGCAGGTATACGAACCAGAGTGTCAGCTAGAGGTCCACGTCTTACCAGAGAACATCGAGTCGCAAGGTTGGAATTTGCTCGAGAACACGCAAATTGGAATATACAAGATTGGTGCAATATTTCATTCACGGACGAATCAAGATTTTGTCTGTATTGGTCTGTCTATCATGGTTTGGAGAGGAATTTCTTTCGAGGATCGCACTGAGATAGTACCAGTGAATGATGGAAGACTAAATGCTGACAGGTACATAACTAATATCCTAGAACCCCATGTAGTGCCCTATATGCCTCATATCAGTGACAACTCTGTGCTAATGCATGATAGAGCTCGTCCACACGCTGCTAGAGTGGTTCGGCAGTACTTAGAAGAGGTCGAGATACCCACCGCCTCCACGTAGCACGATCCTTAACCCAATAAAGCATGTCTGGGACCATCTGGATGGCAAATTCAGCAACATCAGGCTCAATAAGAACACTAGATGATCTTTTTAATTTCTGGGAAAAAATGCCACCAGGATACGTCCAAAACCTGTTTAGAAGCCTTCCAAGATGAATGGAAGCTGTAATTAGAGCGAGGGGCGGCATCACACGCTATTAAAAATTCATTAGCTGGTTTTAGTTTAAACACCGTTCATTTTTTGTATATATGTTTTGTACAATTTTTTTGATATTTTCTATGTTTTGGTAAATCAATTTTTTTGTCTTCTGTAGATTAAATTGATCTGTTAGCTCTCCTGAGATAATGGCCACTTCTGTATTTTCAGAAGTAAATGTTTCTGTATAAAATAGATATGATAAATCGATTTCCCATAATATCAATTGTGTATATATAGAGTTTCATGATGATGGCTACATGAAGGTCAAGCTTGTGGTATCTGTGAGAAGGCAGTCAAATGATCGGCCAAATCAATCATCTCCCATTTTCATTTGAGATTTTATGAGGTACTTCTTTTTGTTAGATGTTTGATCAAATTTGATCTAAAATAAATTTGCAAACTTTAAAATGAGATTGACTGGGCCTTACAAATTTTCAAACGGACCTGTGTATAGAAATAATATATATGTTTATTATTATATATCGTTAATGAATTTAGAAAATTAAAATTTTATGATCTCGTGAGTAGCTCGCATTTTTCTTCGAAAGTTGTTTTAAAATTGAATTCAGTCCATACTTTTGTCTTCAAATTAAATTTTTGAAACATTAATGTAATTATCAGTTTCTTTTTAATGGTGGCATTTTATGCAAACTGTTGATGACGTCTGCTAATGACGAAATGTTTAGCTGTTTTCAAATTAAGCCGGAGCAAACAGGAACACATCATTAAACTACACCTAACAGAATACTAAATTACATTGGCGTAGCTTTTTACCCAAATATATTCGTTTATCAAATTATAACTATTCAACTGTGTGAATGATCATTATAAATGATTAATTTTCCAAACACTTTTCCACTAAAGCACTACTTACTTTACTTTTCTGTCATGATTGAGAAAAGATGTCTTTCAAAGACAGATATTAGGATTGAATGAGGAAATCACAAAATAAATAAACTTTTAGTGATAATTGATAAAAGTATTGAAGTGAAACGGTTTTAAGGCATTATCATTTCATGAACCCATAGAAATATTTCATGTGAATATTATATAAGATACAAATGTCTTCAATATTTTTCCCAATAATTCATTGAAATTATTAAAGTTAGAGTAGTCTTGTTTATGGTAAATTACCAAAATTACATCAAATTTCAATAGTTCAACAATTCAATATTAGCAATTTCATTATTCAATAACATTCATTTCTTTGAGACTTTCCATACAGTTATTTAATTGAGGGCCATTGCTATTAACAGTTTAGTTGGTGCAAAGAGCACAAACAATAAGATGCACAATGGAATCATATTTCATTCAGCGATTAATTAACTTCGTCACCTGTTTATGAAGACCCTGAAGAGTAAGATGCCGCTCTGAAGAGGAACGTAATATTAAAATCGCTGTCTAAAAGAATGTACACAGGACAAGCCAATATGACCGCTGTGCGTTATGTTTATGATATTATAAGAACCACTTCACTGTTCGATTTGATCGGGCATCCATAAATCCTTTTCCAGAATTCATATAGGAGTATAGTGTTTCTTTTTCAAGCTAGCGATAATGTTTTCTTATGACCGCACCGATATAAAATTTTAAATGTTGGGAAGGAGACAGACTTTGATGCAGGTAATTCGTCAGGTTATGACTGACAACTTTCTCGTTCCTACGTATGTGAACCATTCCTAAAAACTACTTTTTCTTGTAATTGATCGTATGTTTATTGATACTCCATAGTTTGCGAATGTATTTTTTTATTGTATTGATGGTTTTCAATATATTTCCATTTTCTAAATACTAAAATTGTCGAAAAGTCCAAAAAAGGCTTTTACCATTTCTGTACAAATACAGAATATTTACTACCCAACAATCTGAATTTTCAAGTATCAAATGCACAAATGATGCTAAACAATGTTTACTCCAGCGTAAACAACAATTACTCCACTGCAATAACTGCGATGTTTCTAAGGCTTACCTTACCAACAGAAGTCAGTGTTAGAGATGATATAATAGAATGTGGAGTGCCTCAGACTAAACATAAGCGTTGGAATTTATCTTTTTGCGGACGATACTACTATTAGAGCAACGCCGATGTCATAGTACGTCAAAAAACAATATCTAATGACTAAATTATCGTAATGTATTGTGTGATTCTTATATTCTGGGACTAAATGTTTCTACAACCAAAGTTGTGCCATATAAAGGTCTTTTGTACGAAATAACACCACCATTGAATCTATAAAATTCTTAAGGCTTGTTGTAGACAATTTAAAACGGGAGTTACAGATCGCCGCTTTATCTGAAAAATTTTGTTTGTCTTACACCAATATCAGATTCAAATGAACTATCTAATCAATTTCTATAACAGTTGATTATGCTATTTATTTACTCAGACTCACTGCTGGGACCAGATGATTCAAAATATTAATTCTTTCTTTCTTAATAATCTTTTATTGTATTTGCCTAATCCGTAAGATCACTTCTTCTATTTTATTAGTTATATTATTAATTACACGGCTATCCACTTAGGAACGCGGAGCACGATTTTTACAATCTACGTACAAAATTTGTTAAGGGCTCAATAATATTCATTTCTAAAAAAATGCACAATCATTTGTGAATTGAAGTCAAATCTATAATCCCCCTTTTAGCAAGAATTTGAAGGAGTACTACGAGATCTGGTTATTAAATAACTGCGCGCCTAGAAGGCGCTCTAGATGGGTAGGGTAAAACACGAGTAGTGCGTTGGGTATCTAGATATCTTGTCTATGAACGTCCAAAACACGTTACCGTCACTATTTTAGTATTTGTGCAGTAGCGATTTGAAACGAACGAGTTTTTTCTCGTTAAATTGAAAAAAAAAAAAAATTCCGACTGAGTGCTATAAATTGTTGCAAGAGGCCTAAGGGGACAATTTTCTATCTCGTGCGCGTGTTTTTCAGAGGTGTGTGATGACCAGCGCCCAGGTCGCCCTGTAACTGTTTCAACTCCAGAAATAGTGACCAAAATTAATAAACTTGTGCGTGCAGATCGTCGAATGAGCATTTGGAGGAATTCCGAGGCAGTAAACGGCGATAAAGAAACGGTTTAAAAAAATTTACACGAGGAATTACACATGACAAAAGTCTGTGCGAAGTTGGTGCTGACTCCTAACCAAAAGCTCTCGCGTCAAAGGGTCTACTCAGATTTCCTTGAAAAGTTAGAAAAAGATCTGCTTCGAAAGAGACTCGATTTGAGTCGATGGAAGCGGTAAAACAAAAAACGGCAGAGCTCCTAAAGGCACTTACCAAAGAAGACTTCCAGCACTGCTTCGATCAATGGAAAAAACGTATGGAAAGGTGTGTGGCGAGGGGAAGGGAATATATTGAATTTGTATAATAAAAATCTTTCTCATAACCAGTCTCGTTATTTAATAGCTAGACCTCGTATGCCTTTTACGGTGTAAAAGACTGTATATCTAATTCTGAACTTTTTAAAATAACCATTTATTCAATTTTATCATATGTACATCACAAGTACATTTCAAAAAGAAATGTCGTTATTCATTGTAGTTTTCATTCAGTATCATTCGGATTTTATTCCAATTGAGTATTTTTATCAATACATCATCAATGGTGATGCCTTTACATTCTTATTAGTTCATTTTCTTCCCATCGTTTTATTATTTTCAATAAATAATAATAGATCATTTAATGCCTCCAGTTACAATTATCAATAACACTGTTGATATAATGTAATCAAAAGTTAATTTGTGCGAGTAATCAGAGCTTCGGGTGTGGTATAGTAATGAGTGTGTATATAAGTGAATATGGGAGTCTATTAACAATTTTTTCCAATACCACCTTCTTGAAGATTATTAAGTCTCGACCTTCTAGAACGTTCACTGATGAAACCACTAGATGAGTGACAATACCCCGTTGACAATACTTTATATCCATTGTTATTTTTAGCTGGAATTTGGGAGTCGTGGTCCGAATATTTCGGAAATTTTATACTCAATAAAACAATTTGAATTGATAGAAACGTTAAGAAATACAAAATTTCCCTTGTTTTATTCCAGTTAATGAAACATCATATATGACTACGCTACTGAGCTCAATAATCTGCGGACCCATCAAAATTTTATGTTAATAATGAAAAAAGAATTTCTGTAAATTAAAGTCCAATTTAGAGTCAACTTTTCACGGCGTTTAAAAAACATTTAAACAGCTCAAAGTATAGATTAAAACAATACATTGCTCCTGGTGATTTTTTATGCAAAATGGATGTAATTATTATTACCTATTTATTTCGTAAAAAAAATAACGGCATGATGTTCAAAGCAAACAACTCGTATTTGTTTATATAATGACCCAATAACAATTATTTCATACTTAGGATGATAATGGAGTTTGAGGAAGGCTTTTTCATTGTGATTTACATATTTTTAGAGCCACAGGTAATCGACAAAGAAAATTTCTCAACCAATAAACCATATAAAATGTCTTGATACTAGAAAAAACTATCTGAGAAGAATACGTCTAATAGAAAATGCAAATTCTATGGGGGAAACGTAGAATTTTGTGTAATCATAGTTTCTAAATACTCGAATTTGCAAGCCAACCGAATTAAGATCAAAAAAAAATTAAGGACAAACTAGCTTCCTTAAGTTCATCAAAGCTACCAAGCATTTGAGCTCCAGAACTAGAAGCGAGCTGTGGATGAAAACAAGAATAGTTTTGCTAGGGAACCATCACATACCATAAGAATTAAGTGCTGGGTAACTTCTAATCCACAACTACAAATTTGCTGATATCCTTCACATTATCTTAAAACAAAAAATTGATAAACACTCGACATATAGTGGATATTGGTAGAAAGATCGAGTAAAAACTAATGGAACAGAGGAAAAGAGCATCGATTTACCTTTCTCTATTATTCTTCACTCGCTTTTAATTAGTGTTGTTTGAGTGGAGTTGATATTAAAAATCCAATCAGAATAGAGTAAGAAGATATCTAGACTGGTTTATCTATGTTCTTTCTCACTCTATTGGCAGTTCTCCTTCAAGTAAACAAGCTTCTATACGCCACTCTCTCTATTTTTAAAATGTTAACTTTATGGTTCATCATTTGTAATTATGGGATATCTTAAGAATCAGCACAAAACGTTTTTGTCCGTATTTTGGAAAATTGTATATACTTGGCGAAACACGCAAGTCCAACGAAGTCGTTGTTTTTTATTTTTAGTACACCATTATTTCATAGCAATGACTTCAGAAAGTGCAGTGCAATATCAAGTTTTCCGTAGATGTGCCTTGTTTGACATCTAAAGAACTAACTTTTCTATGCTATTGGTACTAGAATGAATACACTTTTGTGTAAGCTATGGCTAGCTGATAATTATTTTTAATTCATCCATTTATTCGAAAAGATTCATTCGAATTGTTTTTTATCATTATTATATAGGTTGATAACTAAGTACTTTCGCTTTTTACTGATAGAGAGCATTGCTTTATTTTTTGAATAACTTATGATAGTGCTGTACTTTGCCGTTTTTCACGTGATACTGGTCACGTTGACATAATTTTAGAAGCAAACTGAATATCCTCATCTTAGCGAAGTTAAAATATGGGTCATAAAATTAGACAATCTTTTTCAAGATTCGCTTTTATTCAACATCTAAATCAAAAAGGCTTTAATTCCAAAACTTATGTAAGAACTTTGAATTGCTGTTAGCCTGTAAAACCACGGGATGTAGCTTGTCTCTTATAGTACACTCCATTCACTTGCACCTGGACTTCTTCTGAAAATTTAGGAGCAGTCTCCGATGAATTCAAAGAGCGGTTCCATCAAGACATCGCTAAGATGGAGAAAAAATTTTCAGGGAAATTGAAGGCGGAGTACTGCTGGTTTGTGGGACGAGAAGGCTATACCTCAGAGTATAAAAGGATAGCAATCACCAAATAATGGTAAAAATCTTTATTATTCATTAGTGATTTCATCTGAAATGGTTTTTCTTCTTAAATTAAATCAGTTTCCAATTATAACTTTTTCCAACGGCAGATATATTTGGATTCAGGACGTCTTTTACATAAAAATCACCATGAATAGAGCCAGGATATTATTTTCTTGTTAAATTGTTCAATTCACTTCTGCTTATTAAACTCACAACATAAAACATCATTTCTGTACTTATATCATGAATAACTATTAATGATAATGACATATTCTTACTTATATTTACATATCACTCTATTGAGGAAAGAAGCACCCAACGGGAAAAGTGCGCTAAGAAATGGATCCATGAGAAAACTAAGTAAAAAGTTAAATACCTCGAACCCCATAGCAATGTGAGGATGTTTTCAGACTTCCTGTATGAATTTGAGTAATGGATGCACTGGATATAATCTGATGCTGTAGAATGTTAGGAGTATTCAAAATTGGAAAATCTTGAGTATCATGGTTGTGGAGATAATCAGGAAATTTTCTGTTCATCTAGTCGTAAGAAACGGCCTAGACTTACACTGGATAGAGCGTTACCATGGATCCACGGTAAATATTTCTCACAAGATACAAGTAGGACGTATATGAATGAGGAGAAAATAGTTTTCAAACTGTTTTTAAATTGAGGTGATTCAAAAAAAGTTTTTCATAAAAAACAATCAGAACAAGATATATTTCTATATTCTGGTTTTTACGACCTTAAACATCAATTCTTTTATTAAAAGCTGTTGACTTCAACATGTCATTGAAAACTTTCATTTGACCCAAGTCCCTTAATTGAGAATTCGAGTTGCAAGTGTATTGAAGACGAAGTTTTCGTTTTGTGCCCCAGCTAAGACTAAGTTTAAAATTTCATTGTGACACAAGTGTTGTGTGAGAACACAGTGTTAGTTCCATATCTAAAATCTCAACATAACTTTTACATATTAAATCGTTGAAGCATTAAGATGATTGAGACAAATTTGTTTACATGACACCTTCCTGAATACCATTTCATCATATTTTGATATGCATCTCACCTAATTCATGACAAAAGACGTATTTCAAGGAAGTTTCAAACTGACGTTTAAAATAATTAAATCAATTGATAGCTCCAATTAATTAACATGTAACAGGTGATGAATTGGATGGAGAATTTTGACGAAATAGACATTTCTAAATCTATTAATTCTATGTATCTAACGAATGATATAAACGAATATCTAGAGTTGAAAGTGTCCTTGGAATAAAAACATCCAACTAAGTTTGAGAAATTAAGTGAAGAATTTGTGTTGCTTGAAAAATATATAGAGTGGACCTAAGAATATTTTCAATACTAAATTAGAAATAAACTTTCCTTGACACTCGAAATAAGATATTCATATTACCTAAATAGTTTTTTCGTTTTTGTTTTTACCTCTCATATTCCAATATATACAATCTTCATTGCATTCATTTTTCGTTACCATCGCCTCTTCATTCGAATTTTGGGAACATGAAGTAATCGAAGGGAGTTAGATCAAGTGAATATGGTGGATGAGGCATAGATCGTAACATACTTTGACTAATTTGACAAATCCGTATTTTCTTAAGCTCGGCATCAGAACGTGTCAGCTATCTCAAATTCTTTTATTTAACGATCTCTAAGTAGAAGGTCACTACTTTCATTAACTATTTCTGGGGTAGTTACGTATAATATACAATGACGAGTTGCTTCTGTGTTCATAGAGCCACTTTCAAGAACAAAAACCCTTACAAATTCATTCCATGGGAAGAACGCTTTCAGAATCACGTAACTTTTCCGCGGTTTCTCATATTATTTTTCCTCGTAAAAAGTAATGTTAAATGAACACATGAAATTATTTTTTCTCAATATTTATGAACCTAAGATCGAAAATAGGTATCAAAAATATGGTGCGAACTTACAATATAATCAGCGTAGTCTTTCATCAAATCTTACGTGTATAGCATTCTAAGGGTCAATTTTGAAACCTAGGGTAAAACTGGAGATTAAACTGAGGTTTGAAGTCTAGCTTGAACCAAGAATGTATAAGATTGCTCTATGCTCATAATTGAAAAGATATTTTTTCGCCAGTTTTCAATAACTCGGAAATATTATATATAAAATAATTTCTCCGGTACTTGTTATGGTTGAATTGATTAAGAAAGTTGTATTAACAAAAATTAACAATGAAGTAATACTTTTGGTTAAGTTTGTGAAGAAATACAAAGAAATGTTTTTACATACAATTTAAGGACAAATAACTTTTCTCGGGTGCGTCGAAAATGTCGTGCGTCGTGTCCATCAAATATGAAGTATCAATTTGAAATAATTTTACCAAAACCCTTTTTAGTATTGTACAAATGTGATCAATTTGAAAAAGTTGGGTTCAGTTCCTCCGTTTCATGTTAAACTGAAGTTTTAACAACCCCCAGTTGCCAAATGCCGTTTGATGGTAAACGCCATGTATAAAACATGATAAACTCGTTATCTGCAGTTTGAGGTTTAAACTTCACTTGTAAAATTGGGCCTTGATACTTTGAGCTAAAATCTTGAGTATATAATGATGATGACATAATAATCAATTCGTGCTCTTTAGAAATATAATGGTTCGATATTCAGTAAACTATTCTAAAGCATCTTCTAAAATATAATATTCATTTTCTGAAATATAATTCACCAGTGGAGTATAATAAAAATGATCATTGAGACATTTCAATTATTATTGTCTCGCAATTTATTCCTTGTTACCTTTACTATTGATAATGGATGTTTTAAGACATGTGGCATTTATTTTGTTTCGTTTGTGAAGCTGCAAAAGCACAGATAAGCTCTTCATTCGGTTCGACGAGAAACTGTAGTCAGGATTCAACCAATGCGTGTAGCCTAGCGTCGTACTAAAGAGATGCCGTACGTTGTGGATGAAAGTTTGGAATCGATAGACGAAGAAAACATTTCCTGTGACTGTTTTCTAGCACTGCCAGAAATCCCAGATGAAATTGGTCCAATTATTTCGATCGAAAAAGTACACGAGTTTTCATGGATTGAGTAAAAATTTTAAAAAAGCTTTGTTTTTACTTTGAATTTCATTTATTTCAAATAAATTAACTATAGTGTACTTAAGGGTTCGTTATTTTTCCGAATAATGTGAAAACGTACATTAAAATATTATGAGCATCAATATTACGTGAGGGGATGGGGGATCCACTAAATCTCACCTAAGGGGTGGAGAGTATAAACTGATCAAAAAATGGCTCACGTAAATTATTTCCAATTCTTCCTAACTATCATATGTTTTTGTTTTAAAATTTTCTTGTTCACGGACGGTGGACATAGACGATAAATTTACCATGTAAATTTCTTCTGTTCTGCTGTTAATTTAATTATAAGCTTGTTAAATAATTGGACCTCCAGGAGATGCTATAAACTATCATTTATTGGGACAAATTCCAACCCTTACAACAACAACTTCTTATTAGAGTTTTATGGCGTAACGAAAGGGACAAAAATTGATTCACATAGACCACCTAGACTGATCTTGTTATCTGGGTCATTTGGGCGCTATAAAAAAATAAAATGATATGTAATTAGGAATTTCGTGTAATTAATTATATGAGATATCATATCGTATGCGACTATTAGATAGATTGAATTTTTTATTGGTCTAATTAAAACGTTTTTTTAGTACAACAAAAAGTATTTATCATATACTGATATTCGGAGTATTAAGTTTTTTATGAAGATAGAATATCTACTTTTGATTTTTTTAATGAATTCTTTAGTATCTCAGGAAATTAGTTTGTAGAGGGTAATAAATGTCTTATTCGAAAATTACGGCTACTCTTGGTATTTAAAACCTTCGAGTGCATTTCGACATTAAGGTGAGTCATTATAACTACTAATTTTGGTTAATATGTAAATTAAATTTTTTATTGGGTAATATATAGCATAATTTGTATGAAAATATTCCACGGTACATACTAATTCATAAAATGTTAAGATCCAGAATCTGCTAGGTGACAAAAATTTTTGAAATCACACGCGCCCTTGAGAAAGCCCGCAAATTCGCGCGTAAACTCCTTCCTCTCCCTTGAGTTCTATGGGAAACTCAGGGAGGTCTTCTCTTCTTGTCAAGGGAGTTGTGTGTTATCTCGAAAACTTGGGATCTTTTTCTTATTGGTTTATTTGCTTGAAAAGAAAATATTTTCTCTTTAATTATATACCGCGCTCTGCTGAGTGTCGTGATAGTAGACAGTAACATATGTGTCAATTGAGTCATTTGTTGACGTTTTATTAATCCTTGTTAAATTAGGAGTTATGGTTAATGAACATTAAATATTTATTCTTCTATTGCAGGTGAGTAATTACGCAAAATACGTTTTATGTACTTTTTTGTTCTTTCCTCTGTTTTTTGTTTTGCGGTTTTACGTGTTTTGAATTTTTTGAAAAATTTTCGCTAACCTTAATTAACCTATCGATCCAGTGACCTTTTCGGTTTCCCGTTATTTCTGAAGTCCTTTCTATTACACTTGATGAGTTCCCTCAATTCCTCGTTCGGGTGTGTTTCTAGCTTTTCTGTCCTGAAGACCATGATGTCCAATACTTTTTGCGCTTCCGTTTCTACGAGTTTCTTTTTGACGAGTGGACATTCAACGTTCGTTTCAGTTTCTTTTTGACGAGTGGGCATTCAACGTTTGTTTCAGTTTCTTTTTGACGAAAGGACATTCAGCGTTCGTTTCAGTTTCTTTTTGACGAGTGGACATTCAGCGTTCGTTTCAGTTTCTTTTTGACGAGTGGACATTCAGCGTTTGTTTCTTTTTGACGAGTGGACATTCAGCATTCGTTTCAGTTTCTTTTTGACTAGTGGACATTCAGCGTTCGTTTCAGCTTCTTTTTGACGAGTGGACATTCAGCGTTCGTTTCAGTTTCTTTTTGACGAGTGGATATTCAGCGTTCGTTTCAGTTCCTTTTTGACGAGTGGACATTCAACGTTCGTTTCAGTTTCTTTTTGACGAGTGGACATTCAGCGTTCGTTTCAGTTTCTTTTTGACGAGTGGACATTCAGCGTTTGTTTCTTTTTGACGAGTGGACATTCAGCGTTCGTTTCAGTTTCTTTTTGACTAGTGGACATTCAGCGTTCGTTTCAGCTTCTTTTTGACGAGTGGACATTCAGCGTTCGTTTCAGTTTCTTTTTGACGAGTGGATATTCAGCGTTCGTTTCAGTTCCTTTTTGACGAGTGGACATTCAACGTTTGTTTCAGTTTGTTTTTGACGAGTGGACATTCAACGTTTGTTTCAGTTTCCTTTTAACGAGTTCACATTCAACGTTTGTTTCAGTTTCTTTTTGACGAGTGGACATTCAACGTTTGTTTTAGCGTTCAGCGTTCAGGTGGTTAGATCAGTTTTTTATATTAGCTTCTTGGGACACTAAAAGAATTCAACAAAGCTCAAAAAACATGAAAAGGAACCTAGGAATTGTTGCGAAATCCACCCTATTCGCAGGACCTGGTTCTCTTCAACGTTTGACTCTTTTCTGAAAAAATGTGGAAGCGTTGTTTAGATTCTCACTACGAGTGTTAAATTCATTGATTAGAGCATAACTGTGGCAAATGCATTGAAACTCGGGGACAAATGATGAAATCTCAAACCACAAAATCGTGTTTGTCTTATTCAAAACAACAACCAATTACTATTTCTAATACTGTGTGATTACTAATGAGTCATCGGGTATAATATGATTTATATGTTAATAGGTGAAATTTCACACAGATAAATCAATTCTAGAAAACATTTTCATGCTAAAGCCTTATTGTTAATGTTAGAGATAACCTCATGATGATGCACTAAACTTTTAATATAAAGGTTTCATTGATAATACGCACTGAAAAAATACAAAAACAAATATTTTTCAAAATTGTCTAAAACTTTCAATAATGTATGTCGTTAGGTATCTATCGCTATTAATAGTTGCATACAACTCGATTTTTGCACAAACAGAACTTAACAATCCTATGTCCTTGAAACTAGACTGTGGCATGAGGGTACCGGTGTTACATTTTAAGATGTCTACAAAAAAGCGGAGACTATGTGAGGATCAGAATAAAATTAAAATAATAATGTCGGAAAAAACTCAAGTTCACCATACGGGCGTTATAATGTATTGCAGAGACGGCAAAGAAGCTAAAAAATTAAATATTGTAGCCAAGTCACGAAAAGACAAATTTACGGGTAGATAGATGCTTATGTGAGAGCGCATGATGAGTATAAAAGGTAATTAGAGTTCAAGAATTTATTATAGGAGGATTTAATACGTGTTTCATACGAGGCACATCTAGAAAGTTGGATTATTTGAACTTTTTGGAACAAATAGAAACGGAAGTCTTCTTAAGCAAGCAAATACTGTTTGTTTCATTAATCCTGATTTCAATTTAGACAACACGACTCTTAAATTTGGTGGTTTAATTAGTACTCCAAATATATATATATAGTCGTCATTTTAATATCGAACGATATGGTTGTTTTCCACTTCGAAATCGAGTGATAACAAGTTTAAAGTTATAAAAACTGCTAGTTTTTGTGTAATAAAAAAATAAATGTAATGTGATAATGTCGAAAGTCACGAATGGTAATTCCAAAATAGAAGAATAACCAAAAAGGAGTACAGGAGTTTCGTATAAATATTCAACAATATTAATTATTATTCGACAGGGCTACAGCTTAGTCAACTCAATCCAACGGTTTGTGTCAGATAAAATGGTCAAATGTTTACGAATAAACCGGCCCCGGCACCTATGTAATATTAACACTAAGAACGTATATGCCAAGTAACTTGAGTGAACAAAACTTAATTCAAAATCGTGGCCAAGTAGGCACAATGATATTACAACAACAAAGTCAAAAGCCCTACTGGGAAATAGACTCGCTAGGATCAAATAAGAGTAATAATATATTCAACAACCTACAAGAGGAAAATGATAATTAAGAAGAAGAAAATAGTAATGACAAAAGAGAGCGAAAACCACCACCGATTTTTATCGAAGGAGCTGCTAATATCAATCAATTGTCAATGGACAATACCTACGTTAGGAGCTCGGGGAAGAACAAATTAGACTACATCCAAAAATAGGAGACGTATACAGTCAGATTGTGAAGGTCCTAGCACAAAAAATCACTCAATTTCATACCTACAAACCGAAAACAGACAAATCTTTTATAGTAGTACTAAAAAATTCTCACCACTCCACAAACTTGGACGAAATTGAAAGCAATATAGAATAACTAAATGAGTAAGTGGAGGAAGAGTCTACAGCATTGAATAAAACCGTACTTAAATATCCTTACTATTGCTCTTCGACGATTTAAAACAAAAAGACAACAACAAGCAATCAAAAAGGATACTCAACTTTCTTTAAAACACTAGTGAACAATTTTATAGCAGGAGGAAACTACAACGCCAGACACAAGCATAGGGCTCACGGATTATAACAACCAAAGAACGGGGTCTTTTTGGGAGCGAATTCTCATTGGCTGCTTCCCAGCTGGTGTGCTATAGCACATCTTGTAGTCTTTACATCATGGCTACTGGCTACCATGAACTCAAATAACTTGAAACACATAGCAGAAACAGGCGACTCAACATACTGACCCACAGTGATCCAAAAGATATTCCGGATTCGATAGACTTTTTATAATAGAAGGAATCGACCCAAAACGACAGGATGAAAACTTATGATATGTAATCCAAATACAAATTGGAGCGTATTTCAGAAAAAATTGACAAAAACATAAGCCCCAATATTTCACTAATAACTCCCGATGATGGAGAATTAGCTCTACAAAATCTAAAATTATCCCAAAATCAGCTTGGGAATCAACTCCACCAGCATGAAATAAATGGAAAGATAATGAAAATCTTCCAGTATTCAACGACAAAATAGCTGAAAAAAGAAGACTTGGGGAGATATGACAATAGACAAGATCAATCAACAAACCAACAAGTGAAAGACCCTAGCAGAGGTCTTTGTCCACGGCAAAAGCAACTAAGTACTCACTGTGGGAGGCAACAAGAAAACTAAATAGACCAAAGCAACCTAATCCACCTATTAAAGTCCAAGAGAGAAAATACCCTAAAACATTTATCGAATACCTTCACGCCGCTTGATAGTAAAAGCAACAAAAAAGACATCGAGGGAATCAATAATTACTTAGAAGCAATTTTCCAAATGGAGAAACCTATAAAGAATATCAGTCACTAAGAAATCAAAGAAACGATTCTCAAAGAGATTAATCGTAGAAATCACCAGGTTATGATCTCATAATTGGCAGAATTCTCCAAAAACTTTCAAGAAAAGAAATAAATGCAATTCAATAAATATTCATTTACTATTTCTAATATCCTGGTAAAGTAAACATCTTGATTACTTTTATATGCTGATTGAAAGTGACTCGCTTAAGATTATAATTTCATATCATTCTTACACTGGAAGTTACTAAAGTAGAAAATAACATTTATGATAAAACTTCACCACCTACCATTACACTCATTCCAAAACTGCTTCTGTCACCGAACATATTTTTTGTGCCTGCAGTACCACAATATTTATGACTCAATTATACGGTTATAAGAACGTGTCTACCATCACAAGGCTACCAGTGACAGTATTTCGAATATATTATTCCAGTAAATATGCAAATTGTTATGTACGAGTGCTTACATTTTTTTGTTGTTGGCACAAGTTTTTTTCAAATTGATTCGCACTAAACAGGTATTAATCTAAAATTATTGGTAGATGATAAAGTATTGAAGTTATTCGTAACCACCGTTACTTTTCAAATTATTTTTATCAAAATATAAACCAGTTTTAAAAATATCACGTGAATTTTGGATCATTTAATAGGTAACTACAAATTATTCTGATTATGTTTTTGATTTGGAAAAGGACGTACATATATGTAGTGATATCCGAAAAGTTTATAGTCCTCAATGGAGCAGCTTAACATCAAAGGATGGTGTGTTTGGCAATCTCGTAGCTGAGAACCCTCCTGTGCATGTCTAGGAATAACTAAGTTGGAATTTTTGAAACCGTTGGTGGTATTCAAACTGAATACACCACCACCACACCAACAGCTTACAAGCTTACCTGCTTACCTTCAGTCTCTGAAGACGATAATTTGGTTATCGAAATGCGCGTCAGGAAGTGTAATTGTGAGTGTAGGTAAAGACAGAAGGAGGTGATAGATGTTTGCTCTTGGCAACTTTTATTCATTGGATCAATTGCGCCAACGTTTCATTCTATTTCTGCTAATAAGGTATCAAGTTGCTATAATAATGTATGTATCTTCTTGTGCTATGACATGTCTTATATTTTTATAATGCATTTATGTAATAATTTACTCACAACTTCAGGTTTAAAAATTGTATCATATCTAAGTCCTAATACAATAATTTTTTGGTTATTAGCTAATCGGAGAGTTTTTGCTTTTTTTTGTTTTATTTTTGCGTTAAGAAACGGTATCCTTAATCAATAATGGTAACTCTCCTTATCTATAGCTATTCAAGAATTGGTTGTATTTAATCACTTCCAAAGATATTTTTGTATTTCTAGCACCCTTCCAAAATATATATAAATATATATAAAAAAATATCATTTCATATCTGTATATTAAAATTCATGACAATAAACGTTTCCAATTCTTTCATTATTCTGATCTTTATTTATTCCTTGTGTTTCTTTTTATTCGTTCATTTCAATTTCCCATTTTTTTGTCCATTTGGGTATTATATAGCTTCATCAGGGCTAATTCTGTCTGCTAGACATTATCGTCTCCAAACGTTGCTACAATATCAATTTCTAATTTGAGTTTTGTCATTCGCTGGAGATGTCCAATAAACTCCTCTGTAGTACTTCTGCAGAATTTTCTTAAATCAGAGTAGGTTTTCTCTCGTTTAATTCTGTGTTTCTTAGATATATATTTCTGGAACATCAGATAGATGTATAGGCAAATACATCTTCCTTTTATGTTTTAAGTCCAAACTTTATAGAAGGCTTTTGCCACGTTAAGACATAATGTGGAGAAAATTCCTGCTATCTTGGAATCTAGTGAACCTCATCGGCTTTATATGAAGTTAAATTGCTAAGATTGTATTTTTTTTATTATCTATCGTAGATCTTTGAGCAACAATTTGTCGATCGGTTTTGACAAAACAATGAGAAAAGATGGACCTCAAAAACCAAACTCGTCTCCATTTAGTTGCTTCGGATCATCATGCTACACTCCACTTCAATGAAACACAATATAAGCTCACATGGTTTTTCTAGTCTCTCTCATAATTTCTTCAGGAAATGTGGATTCTATGTCTTATTCTTGTTGTGCTGTTCCTTGGTTAATATTATCATCGCTTTCATTTGATCTGTAGATGTTTGGCAAATCTATCAGTTTCTTGTTGATTGTTTTTCGTCTATTTATAATTTGATATTCTAATTCATGACTTTTGCATGATTTGTCATTCTCTAGTGGCTCTCCAAAGTGAATAAATTTGTTAAATAATTTAAGTAAGATTCATCTTAACTGAAACACAGGAAAAGAAATTAGATGAAGATAAATGTTATGTTTTTATTTTTGTGGAGTGTGGAGTAAAATCCAGAATAGTTGGAATGAGTTCGATTTGATACTTTCCCACGAAAAACGGCACTACTAATTTTTAACATATTAAACATAACCTGACCATCGTGACATTGAAATTACGTAGTGACAATTTTAGAAAAATATTGCCAAGAAAAGTGCAACGATTAAACCTAAATATTAGTTGTATTTACCATTGTTGATACTGATATTAAAACTTCAACAATAAGTAGATGGGGATAAAACCAGTTACAGAGGCTGAGACAAACGAAGATACTCCTGGGAAGATGTATCAATCTGCGTGAGAACAATCTACGGGTACTAAAAACAGTTCTGTCTGGACACTGCCGCCTCATTAGACACGTAAAGACTCTAGGTTTAACAGAGAGTGCAACTTGCAAATTCTGTTATATAGGACTAAACATCTATCCCCATTTGCTCGAAGTGTAAGAATCGGAGCTCGGGAGTATTCCGCCTGGGAGCGTGTGAAATAGAAAACGAAAATCTTTGGCAGCTAGCGCTATTCCAGATTCTGAACCCTCTAAGAGGAGTGAAAATAATAGTTCAGCACAGGTTAACCAGAGCCACGGCAAGAAGAAGAGACAAAAAGATACTTTTGTTGCAGTGCACGTAACACCTTAAACTACATACATAATACAATATTAATTTATTCGTTTTTATACTTTTAAATTTATCTTTTTATTATCTAGGTAGAATTATCTAAATTTCTCTTAACTTATTTGCACAGATTCAGTGGTTAAAAAATATTCTCTTTTCTGTTTTTGTTCTTTTCAACCAGCTCTGTTTTATATTCTTCTGGTTTTCTATTTTTGTCATTATTATTAGTTTTCTATGTTTCTTCACATAGTCAATAATTTTTGTTCCTAAATTATCAAATTATTTCATTGGGGATCTGGGTGTCACGGTAAATTTTATTAAAAAAATCATATGTACCAACTGTTGGATTTGTATTTGGAACTATGAAATATCCATTCTCTTTCAAGGTTAACAGCCAAAACAACAAGTCCACTATTGGTTTTTTATTCGTCCTTGATAGACTTTCCCATTAACTGACGAACGGGTATGAGTAGTAGATTACACATGTCTTCTACGGTATCAAGTTATGAAAGGGAAAGTTGTTAATTGGTTAACGAAACTGTGTTGAAGGGAGCAGTCTGAAGTCTTGGACAACGGGATAAATGATCTGAGGTGAAGAAAGCTCTATTAGTTACCGTTATTTTTTATATCTTTAAGCCTATTAAGCTTTTTATAAATCAAAACCTAGTTTCAAACATTTAGGGGTAAATTGTACGGTCCTAATATTTAACTCTCCCCATAGGAGCTATCTTACTTGAAGATCCAAAGCACCAGATCGTACACCAACATAATTGTCATTAAAGAATCTTAACAATTTTGAAAAAAAAAAACTTCTTTTCTCATAAGTTTCAGTCAACGATAGAAATTATGTGTTATGGGTGCAAAATTCGGAATTGCATCAACTAATCTTGTTTCAATATTATAGTTTCGAACTTGTTAAACTTATATTCATTCCATTTTCTAGAAATTTGACTTAAAACACATGTCTCACAACTTTTTACTTCGCGTATTTTGTCGCGGAAATTTGAACTAATAGTTCCTTATGCAAACAACATAATTAACTTGTGTAGATATCTCATGAAAAGATAAAAATGAAGCTGAAAGAAGCGATTTCGATGAAATAATTAAAGATACGGCAGCTCCAACTACAAAGTCGACGTTTAGCATATTTGAACGAGATATTAAATATTTTTGAAATCTCTTACAACTTAAGCGTTTAACGCGCGTGCATTGGTACAGGTGATGGAGAGACTATCGAAAAGAAGACTACAGGTCCCGTTAATTGGATCACCTGCCGGTATTGGCAGGCAAAAACGTTGCACCCGGTGTTTGTGACTAAAATTTATTTGAACTTTTGGTAGGGAATACCGCGTGCTCAGATGATTTATAAAAAAAAATACAAATCAGATATATGTCTTGGAATCTGTGTTTTGTCAGTCGTGATTTCTTTCATACTTGATCCATTCATAGAGATACAAGTTTGTAATGATAATAGTAAATTGACTTGAAATATTGGCTGTTTAATTCTATACGAGAGAAATGTGAAAGTGATTTGATTTCTAATCAATTAGTGGACCAGAAATGTTCTAAATATCCATAACTTTTTAAACAGAAGCTTGAAAATACTGTTTAAAATTATTTGAATACGAGGGCTGCTACTTGAGTTTTAAGATAGGCAAATAAAACTAAATATTTGTAATTTGATATGGCTTTATTGTTTTTAAATGTATTCTACATTAAGATTAGTACACGTGTATGCGTTTGAACCAATTTCCATTTGAGGTACTTCCAAAACATGTGATTTGAGCGCATCAACCGCTTATTTAGGTGCAGAAAAACGTTGACCTAGCAATTTATTTTTGATTCGTGAGGATAAGAAGAAATCATTGTGTTCCAAACAACTTTTGGCAACCAAATGCTGGTGTACCAATCAGATTTGACCCTTCTACGTTGTTCTAATGGAACGGTAGTGACATGTCCAGTTATTCCGCAAAACCATTTACTTCGAAGTGCTTCGTGCGGGAACAGCTTTTGTTGTATTTGGCTCGTCTTGAAAGACCCATACAATCGGTACTTGTTTATTACGATCCTTTCTTCAAAAACAGCAAATTTATAATTCCATGAACCAAAAGTACAAGATAACTTTACAATAAAACTGGGGAAGCCAAACAAAGACACAAAGAATTTGTCATTTCTTTCGACCTTCAACATGCTCTTTCAAGGCTAATTTGACTGTAGGAACGGCGTTCTACCTCAGAAAAGCCTGCGTGTACAATCTTGGTGTACATAACTGTAACACAAGTTGACGATTTATGTTCATGTGGCCAGTACACATAGCAAAGCGTGAAAGCGACGAAGTAGCAAGTATATTATTTATACTATCCCTCAAGCAGAAAAACTAATAATTTTTACTGAAAACTTTGGGGGACAGAACAAAAACTGGACGGCAATGTGTTTATGGGTACAGATAATACGCGAAAAAAGTTCATTGATTTCTTAAGACGGTTCTTACCATCTGATACGGCTTTTGCCGCTACTGAGAAGCACTAGAAATATCTGAAACAATTAGAGTGGCATAACGCTGTTGGGAGAATCAAAAATAAAAAATATGTTCGAAGTAATACCAACGAAACAGGCAGATTTTTATTGCTTTGGAGTTATTCTAAAAAAATATGTGAAGAAATAAAATATAACAGCCAAAATTTTGGCAAAGTACGAAGCTTTTGATTTGAGGTCCTCATCCTCATACTATGTTCATAAAACATTACCAGAATTAGACTTTCAAGTCAGTAAATTTACGAAAACGAGGTGTTCAAATGGCAATTTTCAAAACTACCGCTTGAATATTCTGCTTTTCTTGAAATAAACCCAAAGAAACTGGAAGACCTCAAGGAATTACTACCTTTCGTCCCTCCTATTTATCATGGGTTTTACGCGCAATTCGCAGATGTTGAATTGGAGGCCATCGACATATTATACGAAGATAAAATAGAACACGTGGATCATAACGATGACGAAGGAGAGTAGTTTTTTTTTTCTTTCCACTTATTTTATATGATTAAATTAAGAGAATAATTATTCACGATACTTTATAACTGGGTCTAGATTTTAAGTTGAAAAAGAGAATAAGCTATTTTTTTTGATACGATAAAACGATAATTTTGAAAACCGCTGTATTTGTTTCAGTGTTTTTTCGGCAATTAATTTAAAATTGAAAACTTCAAAGCAATTTCGAACTATTGCAGTAATCAATACCAAATTTAAATTGATAAAAGAGTACCAGGTAGTTTCTCATAGCTACATAGTTATTCATTATTATATGTAACCGTACATTTAGGTGTTTTTAATGATATCAAAGACCCGATAATATTCACACCTAACATTATCTCTCTGCTTGATTCCAAATAACAATCATTTTCACTTTCGCACGTGATTTTCTTAACTACGTGTAATAACAGCTATATACCACTTTAATCCAAAAGTTGATTCACACTCACCGAACGCGATACCCGTTAATCAAAACGAACAAATATGCAAATTCGTCACCTTTTTTATGTCAGGTGTGAAACTATTACCTTTACATTTAAGTATTACTTTGAATCGAAATTTTATACAATTACAGAAAAGCATTGAGCAAACGATGTAGCTTTGAAAGATTTAAGACACAGCATTCATTTCGAATGCAAATTCATCTGCACTTTTTTTTATGTAATGTTTAAGGTAGCTATATTATACTCATTTCTGAAACAGCTTATTAATCTTAAAAATTGTTATGTAATTTTGCTAAGTATGTCATGTATAATTTTTGATATTGAAAAGAAGGACAAAAAAGACATGATTCTTCAGGTTTCCACGAAAAGATATGAAATTTTGAGAAAAATTGATTGGTGACTGTTTTTTCTCAAGGGTTTAGTATATTCAATGTTTTCCAAAAAAAAAGGACAGGCCAAAGAAAAACTGTTCTTCTTGTACTGATTTTATATTTGTATATGATTTTTCAATCCAGAAGAAATAATTGGATACACAAGATATTTATGTCTAAATTGAATGCTTATTAATATCTGAACTTATTTGAATTCGATTAACATTCTATTTCATATTATCTTAAAGTGGAAGTTAAATCAATTATAAACACTGCATCAACTTCTAAAACCAAAATTTGGTTGCCGAGTTGACCAAATCAACTAATTTTATTAGTACCCAGAGATTCAGATGGTAGGTCCACTCTCTAGAATGACAAATACCCAAGGTCTTACTTATATTCTCTCAAAAAACTGAGTAAAATATATAAATTTTGTAACCGTATCACTCAACAAGAATTTGAAAGCGTTATTCAACATGTGAGTTGAGGACAATTCGTAAAAATAGATGATGATGTCACAGTAGGATGTGAATTATAAAAGTCAGGAATTTATGCGTCTTCAAGTTTTTAAAAGGGACAGTTCTATAATCTGTACCTTGATCATTTCTGTTGGTATTATGTTAATAATAAAATATAATATTATAATAATAGATACAATAAATGATATACAATATAATATGTAATTGGGCTAATCGAAAAAATCTAATAAATGGCATATAAATTGAGAAGAAATTGCTTGAAATAACGCATAGAGATGAAACTTAACCAAACCTAACTCAACCTGAACTAACCTAACCTAATTTAACTCAAAAATTTAATTCAAAAAAAATTATTTTATTTAAGAGTTTTATAAGCCTAGGACATACTCAGATGTTAAAATAATTACATAGGTACAACTCCACCCACCTTTTGCAATTTATATGCCATAATTAGAGTCCGTACCTCCATCCCATGTGACATGTTTTGTTAACCTACCGTTCACTACGTATTCAGTTCTTTCCGATCAACGTAAAGTAGATATTATAACAGTGGGAACAATAATTATACCCGTTAGTTTATCTCACTAGTGTTTTATCGTATCTTGTTAGTGTGCAATCGCCATTTGCAATTTGATATATCAATCTAATTTGATACGTGTAATTATTCCCGACTTTCAAGTTTTGTTTATCACACTTATACAACAAATATTTATACCATGCGTCTTTGGATATTATATAAGCTGCTGGAACGACAAAAAAAATGGATGACTCCTATACCTACAGACATACAGATCGAAATAGATTCGTCCTGCATCCACACATGAGGGTATCTTATATCAATTGAAACAGATGCTGCTTAATTCATTGATAATATTTTTTTATCGCACCTTTTTATCCTGTACATTTATTTGGAAGGTTAGTATGCCAAACTGTGTCCAAATTTTTCGACATGTCTGTATAGCTCCAGTCCTCACGCTGGTGACATAGGCCAGGAGATCCCCGGTGTTCGATTAAGATGTTAGCAGACTCAACTTATCTCAAGAATTGCTGGTTAATGACTTTTTTCATGACCTTGGCAATGGCTGCGACTAAAGCAATCGGTATTTATTGGGTACCGTCTTTTTTCTTTTTTTTTTCTGGTATGGGTTGAAACCGAGCAGATTTTCAATCTGCAGGGAAGAGGTCTTTCAAATGGACCAGAATTTGCATACTTGTTAATTTAGCTGTCCATTTCTTTGAAACGTTTGGTGGTAATCCAGTGAATTTATTGATTTCCGGGCCTTTGATAATTTTTGTCACATAACTATTTCATGCATCGATGAATCAACTCCAGGCAGACTGGGTGGTAGTATTCCCCACAAATCAAGAGTTGAGTTTGAAGCAAATATGCGACCAAACAAGTCTGCTTTCTATTTTGCTGTAACTGAGATTCACCCATCTTATTTAGTGAATGATGGAATTTTTGACAAATACCTTAGCTGATCGCTTTTGTTACAAACCAGAAAGACCTTTATCCATTTGGGCAATTGGAAAATTTAGTTTCTCACTCTTCTACTATATCTATGGTCTGCTTGCAGGTATTTACCGAGACAACAAAGTTTGTACGATTTTCGGTACTAGAATCTTAACTCCATTTGGCATAAGTACCATTTTCGTTGTTGACTACTCTAGTGCAGCTTATATCAAACCATGGATTGTTGTCAGCAAAGCCTTTAAGTAATAAGGAATGTTGTTATCCAGTTTGAGAAAAAAATCTACATGAACAACTATTAATGTTTTTGGACATACTATCAGCTCTAGAAATTAATGTTAGGAATCACTTTGTATAAATATGTTAAACTAACAAGTTCTTGATTTCGTACACTCACTGATTTAATGAATGAAACTAATGACAATAACTTTATATTATAAAGCGCCTGTATCCAATTTTCAGCAAACCTTTATCGATAAATTTACATTTCAAAGAAAAAGCTCGTTTGTAAAAAGTGGCTGATCTGTGAGCACATTAAATATTTGAATTAACAAGGTTTCGAGGAAAACAAAAGCACCCATTCATAAATTTAAAAATAGGATTCTTGATCTAGAATCTGTCATTGAAAAATGGTAATTGAATAATAAATTCTTCACAAGTATTAAGTTGCTTTGTTCATACAATTTAACGATCTTCTTTTTTATGAACCTTGTCATACACTGCTCAATCATTTTATAAGAAATGTATAAAAAAATATCGCCAGAAAGAATGACGTTCGCAAGACTAGAATTTTATTTGAATTGCAGTTTGTAAGACGTTGTTTCATCACTAATAGAAGTTCCGTTGAAATTACAATTTCATCTGAAGGCAATGGAATAGTTATTAATAGGTGAAAATTCGATTTCAAAAAATTAAAAGATGGAAAAAATTGGAATCAATTAATTCTATTAAAAACCAATACAAAAAAGAAAGGACAAGGACGATTTATTATAATATAATAGTACCAATTATTTAAAATGTTTAAATTCAAAATATATTAAATGCCACTAGTTTTTCTCCGAAAGAAAAAGGCTACATATGTATTATTAAGACCTATTATGGAGATGAGGATTACACCCATGAAAGTAGTAAAAATTGGAACAGGAGATGAAGTTATTGAAAGGATCCTTATAACAAAAGGACAATGACAGGAACAAACTTAAGCCAAATGCTATAAAATGCATGTAGATCGAGGTCTAAAAGACGGGATTTAGTTAAGAAAAGATATATATGTTTGTGCATACTTGCTCCATTCATTCCTATTATGATTTAAGCTCTTTCCAGTTTATTCCCGGTTCAGTCAATATTCCTGTTATTTTATCCCACGATTTTTTTATCTATCTCTCTTCCAGTTTTTTCCAATTACTTCTTTCCATATTCTTTTAACAGGTAGTTCGTCATTTGTCCGTCGTAAGGGTTCCAATCATTGTAGTTGTCTTTCTATATAATCTAATGTTAGTTCTATATTCAGTTCTTTCCATCTTTCTATGTTTCTTATTTTATCTTTGTTTTTCATTATTTTTACTCTTCTTAGGTATTTAATTTCAATCGCCTGAACTTTACTTTTTTATCGTTTTATCAATACCCAAGATTCACATCCGAATATTGGATGGATAGTTCTTTTCAATTTATGTTCTCACAATTCTGTTATTTATTTCCGCATCTTGTGCTCCATTTCCGTCTATTATTGATGCTAGGTATTGGTAGTTTTTAACATGCTCCAGTGTTTCTGTATCGATTCTTACGTTTATTTTGGTCTCTTCTTCGCCAATAACCATTACTTTTGTCTTGTTCTTGTTTATTTTCGTACCCACACTGCTTTGGTCTACACCTCAATATTTTATCGTAACTCTTTTTCGTTCCTTGATATTAGCTTGACATCGTTACTGATTTTAATCCTCTGTCGCACAATGCATTTCTTTATAATCTCATCTATGATTATAATGATTACTAATAGACACTTGATATTTTTTTGTTTCTTATGACTTCATTCCCATTATTTTCATAAATATTTTGTATTATCCCTATAACTTGTACATCAATTTCTCTTTGGACCAGTATCTTTCATATTTTCTCTCTAGGTATTCTATAAAAGACTTTTCCCAACTCTAAGGCCACGTACAATTTTTTCTTTTCTGTATTACTTCTTCTGTCATTTGTTTTATAGTGAATACATGATCTTGTGTGCTTCTTTCCATTCGAAATCTACTCTGAGGTACTTCTAGTATGTTTTCTACTCTTAATCTAATTCTTTTCTTTAATATTTTTGCAATATTTTCATCGTTGTACCAATTAATGTTATTCCTCAGTAGTGATTGCAGTCTTTTGCATAACCTTTTTTGAATATTGGTACTATTAATGCTTTCTGCCAGTCTGTTGGAAGTGTCTTCTATAGCTTTATTGAAAATATGCCTATCTGAGAAAAGATATGGCTTTGTATCCAGATGCCGGAATCATTTTAGTTCAGAATAAAACAAGTTGATTATATAAATGACGAACTGGTCTGAGAAACCGAAGTAACCATCAATTTCTGCAAAAAAATATATGCACTTTCGAAATACAGCATGCAGTAATGGGAGAATAAAACAAGAATCCATTTTTCAATAGAGATAAACATTTGCAAAGGTAGGGTGCACCTCCATACTGGCTTTGACTCAATATCACAAGAGCGCTTGAAGGATTGCTCTGGTATCTGAGTAAATAGCTAGGCACGTACAAAAAACGAATGTTTCTGGAAAATAGAATTCTGTTAGTGAGGATCGGAATTATTTTCAATTAAAATTTTCGTAAGTATAAATAATATTTACTTATGCAATCCAGAGCCCTTGTTTCTTCAACATTTTTTTTAATTTACGCGAATTGAGATTCAAACCTGTTTTTTCAGTAACTTTTCATACATTTTCAAAAGTTGAGGCGGAGAAAAAAGTTTGCAGCATTTGATGATTAGACAATAAAAGCAAAAACTTTTTGTTTGGTTAGAGCACATTTTATTTTAATATTTATACAGCAGGTAATGTATTTATTCATATGTCATATGCATTAATGTAATATATTGATAAAAACCAAAATTGAACAAAAATACCAGAAAATATTCTTATACAATACATATTATGAATTGTAATAGATCAAGAAAGAATCAAAATGATGTATACTATGAAACAATAAAACGCAACTTTTAATACCTGACTCAAGATTCAAGAAATTCTTGGATCCGATAACATCCTTTCAAGTCGACTATCAATATCCGTGGCGTGGCGTCAATCTTTTCCACACTCCCACAATTTGGATATTATGAAAACAAGTAAAAGCTACCGTTCGTACAGCCCATAATTAAAAGTACGATTTCGGTTCTCTGCAAAGGAAATCTACCTTTCATCTTCCGCCAAATTTCAAGCCTTATTAAATGCTATTATCTTTGAAACACATTTTGCCGAAAGGGGATTTTCCCACCATATATGCACAATATCTATGTTCCGAGTACTTTTTTTGTTTGTTTGATATTAACATTTCAGTATTTGTAATATGAAATCATGACTTAATCATATATAATGCATAATAAAATATGATTGTACTATAATACTTATAATAGCTATTAGTTTTAGTACAAGCTAGATTTTATGGGCTTATTATCTACCAAATTTGTTCTAAAGAATTTTTTTTGTTCCAACACTAGGTTACAGAAAACAAAATTTATATCAAAGCAAACTAGTTTCTTCGAAATTTTGCAAGGAATTCATAGTTATCTCTGTGGGAATATTGAATATAAAAATCCTTCTCTTTCAAGATATCATACTTTTATAATATTAAGTTTAATATAATTTTGGAAGTTTTTTATTTTAGAACATATGTTAAACACATTTTTGACCTTGTTGAAGATTATATTTCCTAAAATGAAGATAAAAGGTTTTCGAGCTGCACGAACAATGTTTTCTACTACTCATTATTCATTACAATGAATTCTGAGCTATCAATTTGTCTTTTAATAATTTGTTTCAACATTAATTTCACGCTAACAGAAGAAGATATTGTAGGGAGCATATTTCGAGGAGTTCAAGAAAGTTTATATTAAGGATAATAGAAATAGGTAGTAATAGTGAAAGTGAAAAATGTGTCACAAAACAGAATTATGTTTAAATTTTACTGCAACTGAAACTGCTGCTTTTTTTCGAGAAAACCTAAGAAATATATGAAAAAAAATATTTTTTATTTATATAACTTTAGTAAAGTTGACAAAAAAGTCCTGTGGGAAAAAGAAAAGTAAATTATAAAAAATTACCTCTACAAGATATAAATATTCATTTTCTTGAGAAGCATGATGTAAATGTCAAATGATTTCCAATGAGAAATTGAATATTGTCGTTTCAGTTTTGATAAATTGTATTCTAGGGTCCCAAAATCTGCTAATCGATATACAAAAAGCATCCTGATTCAAATGACTCTAGTTTATATAGGATGAATTGATTTGATCGACCAATTCATATCCACATAGAGGATTGGAACTAGGTGCAAAGAAGGAGTGGCCTTATTTTTCTTGGGCTGGTCCAAGAATGAGTATTGCACAGGGGGTTAGGTTTTAACATAGACCTTTCACAGTACCAGAGGTTACATTCTTCAGAATTATGCTCATGAACTACACATAGCTTTTAGAGAAGAGAGTAGCTTAATTTGAATTGGTTAGATCATTAAATTGTGAAAAGAGAATCTAAATATCATGTGTGTATATCACGTCAGAGTCTAAAAATTTACTTATGTAAGAAGAATAATTTTCACTTCCCCGAAATGGATTTTTGGTACAATCAACTATAAAATATATATTGTTGACGTTTGGAGGAACACTTTAAGAAAAATATTATTAAATCAATTTTTTAATTCAGACCATAGATTAATAATTTAGTGATAACTTTTTCGACTAATAAAATTAATTTCAAAACTATTGTTTGGTTAGATTATCCTAATTTAAATCTTGAATTGCTTGATAGAAATTCCTCCTCAAGTAATAAGAAGCGATTTTTGTTGTTTGTGCGTAACTTTATTGATGATGATTAATTTATTCAAGACCATTTCAATTAGAAAAATTTTCTATATACAAGTAATAAAATAATAAGTATAAATATAAAATAAGTATAAAAAAATTGTTTAAAATCGAAATTAATTATTAAAGATAGTTGGAATTTTGTAAGCACCAAAGTTAAGAAGATACTAGAAACACTTTACATCGAATATGAAGAATATTATCACAACACACTTAGAAAATTTACTTTGGTTTTAAACTTTCTCTGCAGAATATAGATAGTTAGAGGACGTTTTAGAATAAGTACCGAGATTAAATTGAATTCTTCGAATGGAGTAGGAGATCGATAAGTCAATTTATTTAACATTTTGGACTTTAGAATAGTTAAAATGGTGACTACTCTGCCACAATACATGAACAAAGAGATGTACAAAGAATTTGAAGAAAAGCGTAACAAGCCGAATAGCTTGTTACATGCTTTGAATTTGACAAGTTGCTAGCATTGATCTGGAATGTCATTAATAGCTACCAGAACAATTTGAGTGCTTATTATTGATCCTTGGGGTAAACCGTTCTCTTGTATTTTTTTCTGTGTTAACATTGTTAGATCGCACATGGAAGCTGCAAGATTGGAGAAAATTATGAATGAATTGTAGGATATTACTTCCGGTTATGGAATTTCCATACGTTAATTAAACGCTATAGTGTGCTCTAAGCCTTTCTAATGTGAAAAAACAGAGTTATTTAATATTGAAAACGTTTCAATTGCGATTTTACATACAAGAAGTCGAAAATATTGAATGAGTACAAAGAAATCATGTGAAAGGAAAACTGCTACTGATATTGATAAAATTTTATTTATTGTTAATTAATTAAAATTAATAAAATATAATTTCTATAATCTCAAATACCTGAATTCCCATCTGACAGGATTCATCTTAATTTCTATTTCATTCTGCTTCAATTACTAAACTTAATTTCAGATTGCTTAATTTTTAACGAGATCCCGAAATTTTTATCTTATTTAACTGATTAATATAATGACCCGTATATTGAAAGTCAGACCTCCTAGTTACCAGTATCGACTCGGTAGGTGTTCAAAAACGAAAAACAACTCAATAAAAACCGATTCCGATTCACAATTTCTTAATCATGGAATAATTTTCAAGTAGCTGGCAGACGCACTTTTTTCTACGTTTCCATTTAAATTTTATAGTACTGTAATTGCTTAATTTCAGTAGTTAGCTTAAATAAATTTAATGCAGATTGCATCTCAATGTAGATAAAGTCGCATTCGAATCGAATAAATGCTTAAGCTCGTATTGGAATTCGCTCTTAGTATTAAAGCCGTTTATATGATTTTCGTAAGGATATAGAGTGGAAATACCTTTATTGGTGACTATATAGGATGTCTCGAACTAGAAATGGCGCCGACTAATGAAGATAACTTCATATGTTTAGTATGATATTGAAGTAGCATTTTCTTATTGGGAACGTGGCAATGAAACACCAAAGTAGACTAAATTTAATATATTTATCGAGCTTTCGAGTACCTATGTATTCATTTTCTGGAAAATAATTAATTAAGATTTGCAGTCGCTCTTTCAAAATTTATTGAAATGGTGAAATCAGTGACTCACAACAGTTGAGTTTGTTTCAACTTTCGCTTTTAGACGTTGTTAACTTCTCATAGTTGATTTGAGGGATCATTCGCCGTACAGTTTGGCATCCAATAATTTTTTCTACACTTAAAGAAGCAGTTGATGATACATGTTCTTGAAGGTACCTCTATACAAATGGAAAAAATGCTTGGACAATTATTTCAAACGCATGTACAAATGCATTGATCTTGAAGGAGAATATTTTAAAAAATGAATAAAGCCATGTTCAATCATAAATATTTGTTTTCATTTGTTTATCTTATAACGTAAGTTATGTCATATTATCTTCAGAAATTCACCTTGATAACGAAACTATGAAAGCTTTTTTCATCTTGGATTTTGTTTATGGTAGGTTTATATGGTTTATAAGAATAGTTTGAAATTTCACTGCAAAAGAAATGCTTCATCTAAACCTTGAAAATCGTCTGTAATGATATTTTTGAGAACAAATTGACAAAGGGAAACGTACAAATACTACCGACTATCGCGAAAATTTTTACCGTATCAATTATTGCACTTTCCAAACGCTTAAAAATATCCCTTACGACAAAAAAATGTTGAATGCAATTTTAATTTATTTATTATAAATATAGTGTTATTATAATTCATTTTTTAGCCCTGTCCTAATCAACTTTTGACCCAATTATCCTATAGTTGAACTCGGGTGTACGTTTTGGCTACATTTATAATTTTTATGGAACAGTGGAGTGAAACTTTGAAGTATCTTCAATTGATGCTCCTCAAGATAGTTTATATCATACCTAGAAGCTTTATATAATCTATTCTATATATATTATATGTCATACTGACAAGTCCTAGGAAGGCTGAAACAAGTTTTTTTCCTTTGAATTTGTTAGTTGTCTTAGATTGTCACATTTTTCGTGGAAATGAAATTAAATAGCACAATTTAAACAAATTAGGACTAATAGCAGTTATTTTCAAACTAATATAAATGCAATGGTAAATTCACATCTCTATGTAGGTAGTAAAAAGTACAAATAGAATATTCTTTTATTGGGTATAATGTTCCCTTCTAAATCACCCAAATAAATTTTTGAGCATAAACACATCATAAAAATGATATTTATAAGCGTGAAAATACTTTAGATGAGTTCGAGATCGACTTAATATATATAAACATACCATAAAATGCTTATTTATATCCTCATGGGAACTGTATTGGCTGGAGAACATATATTTCGAGAATTTATTGGTTTTGCTTTTATTGCCTCATCATCTTTATCAGTTAGTCCACTTAATTTGTATTCGTTTTATATATTAACTTTTACTTTGATTAAAAGTAATTTCCAACTAAACCAAAACTAAGAAAGTGGTTATGGTCATTATACTCGTTGGAATTAATGGTTCATCTAAATTGTTCCTAAACTGTAATTGGTGCGGCTTATAAATTTATGGATTTAATATGATTACAGAAGAGGACTTATCAGACTTACAGGAGAAATGAGAGTTGCTTGGATTACTGTTCATATATAAGGCGATATGTTTAAAAAGTTAGAACTGTGAGTGATGAAATCTTCCATGTTATGGATTCGGTTCTCTATACTGAAAAGTTATTAAGCTACAAGAGAAATTGCCGGTAATCAAAAACTATTGCTTTTTTGAAGCATCACGCTGTGGGCTTTGAACCAAATGGATGTTCAGGGTACTCACGACAGAGCAAGTAACCAAATTTTTATATGAAGCTTCATATAATTGTAATCATTTGGCAAAAGTCATGTTAGAGTTATGTGTTTCCAAACTTTTCATAGACCACTTTCAAAATTTTGTTGGATCCAGCTACATTGCAACCAATTTCCAAATCTCGAAAAAAAGTAAGATCTGTCTATGGAAACTTACATTGTGATTGAGTTTCAATGACGAACTGTTTTGTTTCTACTAGATTTCACTACGCCCTTTCTTCAAAAGTCGAAATAATCGAAATAGTCGAAAAGTTTTTCCGTTCCATTCTTTTGTTAGTTTTACAATTTCTTGTACTTCAGTATTCATATTATTATATCTTTCATTATTTCCTTCAACTATTTCCTTATCCATTACTTCACTGTCATCTTGATTGTCGCTCTTATTAGTGCCTATTAGTTTTCTGAGCTATTCTCTTCTTATATTCGTTCCATTTCCATGCTCCACCGTTTATTACCAGCTTTCTGAACCCAATTTTTGCCTGTTTACCTTCTTCCCTTTCCTCTTATGCTATCGCTCTATTTGATTTTTTATTATTTCTTCTCTCTTTGTACGTTACTATGAATATTTTTTGGGGTAGTTTCTGTTGCGTGATAAATCTATTTTTTCCTTCCTGTCTCTTTTACGCAAACCTCACCTTCCACTTTTCTAGCAATATCAATTTTAAATTTTGAAGTTTTCAATCTGTCCTTTTAAGGCTTTATAATCGTTTGTATTGGTTCAATATTCATATTATTATCTCTTTCATTATATTTCCTTGAACTATTTCGTTATCCATTACTTTACTGTCATCTTGATTGTCGCTCTTATTAGTGCCTGTTAGTTTTCTGAGCAATTCTCTTCTTGTATTCGTTCCATTTCCATGCTCCACCGTTTATTACCAGCTTTCTGAACCCAATTTTTGCCTGTTTACCTTCTTCCCTTTCCTCTTATGCTATCGCTCTATTTGATTTTTTATTATTTCTTCTCTCTTTGTACGTTACTATGAATATTTTTTGGGGTAGTTTCTGTTGCGTGATAAATCTATTTTTTCCTTCCTGTCTCTTTTACGCAAACCTCACCTTCCACTTTTCTAGCAATATCAATTTTAAATTTTGAAGTTTTCAATCTGTCCTTTTAAGGATTTATAATCGTTTGTATTGGTTATCAATTTCCATGAGTTGTTGTTGGTTTTCCTTTATGCTCATTTCTGATTTCCTCCATTATCTCATCGTTTTCATTCATTATTTTCTTCATCATTTCTATCACCATTTCCTTTGTCTTTCTTTCTCATCTACTTGTTTTTACGGTTATTCTATTAGTTATTTTGCTTCGACCAAATAGTCAGTCGACTAGAGCATAAATGAATTCAATACTTTGATTACTTGTTCTTCACAAGTTTGATGTTTAGCTGTGATGTACTACTCTAATTAATTTGGTACAGTCTCTAAAAATTATTATTTAGGTGAAAAATCTATAAAACTATTGAAATAATTCCGAATCAGTGAATCTTTATTAATATTTTGAATATATCAATAATATAAAATGTGAATATTACCAATCAAAACTATTGACCTGAGTTCCTTACTCAGAAATCAAACTTAATCAACCCCACGATTAAATAATAAAGCTCATTCGGCCCTCGACTCCCTACCTTCCAATTATGTTGTCCTACCCCTTTGATGTTCTAAAAACTTCTACGAAAATCGATTTCTTATTAAAGTTATTGGTATAATGATTGAATTTGTGATATTGTTCTATTGTTCTTAGATTACATCAGAATATTACTTCATCTATATCTTCTATTTAATGTTATATCTGTACTTAAATTCAATCTAATGATATAATTTAGAAGAAATTCGTACAATACGAAAATAATCGATGGAATCGAATTGGTTATAAAAGCAGATTTCTTTTAAAAAACAAATCGAAACCGATCGATTCGATTGGTTACTCTGCACCAAAGGTCAATAGTACTTATTTTACCGATCATTTACTTTATGCCATTCTTTAATCCTTTATAGTATGAATGTATTCATTTTTGCATTACCTATACAAAGTGTTCTTGTTAAAATCCATTTGAGAATGTCCAAACGTCAAGTATCCGCTATCAGTTGCTACGGTTGTCGTATTTTAAATAAATTCAAAATGTTGAAGATCTAATTGTTTAAAAGACGTTTCATGAATGCAGTTTATTTTTTATGGTTGAATATCTTGTCTGAAAGTAACGTTTTATCAGATTGATTTCCCATTTATGTCTTTTTTATATTGAAACTTCGCCCGTTACAACGGGAAAATATCGATGGAATTTTTTATTTTATCAAAGTTTATATGTAAATAAATTTTAATCATAGCTACAGATGAAGAGGGGGTTTCATTAAAAATTATAACTACCTGACTTTTAGGAAGGTATGATCGAATAACCTCGTGATGATCTCAATGCTCAGAAACTAAACCGAATCACATTCATTATTGTTCGGAAACGGATCGAGTTATATTTTGTGATTATTTTTATCCTGGTACTAGTAATTTCAATGCGTAGCGTCATTGATAAGTACTGAGGTTCATGGCTCTGCTACTTTTAAGTATTTCAGCATGAAAATAACTTATTAATATTAAACTTTAGTGCAAAATACGTGTGAGGGGGTAAATCGTTGATAACTACTCGATAATCATGATTAAATATCTAGTATCTATTTTACAACTAAATAAATATCATGATAGAATTAACACACAAAGTGATAAAAAACAAATTTTCTTGTATATCATGTATTCAATTTGAAATTTTCACTGAAAATTGAACGCGGCGTTCGGAATCTATGATATAAATCTCGTTCTGGGCGAGGATCCGCAATTAACTGGGTTATAGTTTCCGAACAATCCTTATTAAGTTGATACTCGTAAAAAATAACAATAACCAAAATACAATGGTGTGCGTTTGCACAGAATATGGAATATGTAATATTAAAAATAACTTTACAATTTAGTAGAGGAATGAATTATAAGCTGGTGAAATGAATCGAACGAGAAATAAAGGAAAAAGTTTATATTTCTGTGAAAACTATATCTTAGGACTGGTACAAACGTTCTAATAGATCCGAAAGGAAAATCTGACAGAAAACCTTGTGCGTTTCTGTAAAATGAAAGTTAATAGAGATATAATTTTAAACATTTTGCGACTGAAACAGAAAATCATTTCTCAATCTTATAAATCAAAAATCTGAAGGAATATGTGTAAATAAATATTGATTACAATGCTCGTACTTGTTGTAAATTTGTGAAGCGATGGGCTAAGGAAAACATTTATCGTGAAGTGAAATCTCAAAATTATTTTTATTGACAATTTTTTGTAGTCTTGTTAACGTAGATTTCTAAGGATTGAGACTTATTCAAATATCATTTCAATTTGAATTTTTAGCATATTGTTTGGTTTTTTTATCTAAAATTTAGAAGCTTACCTCGAGCACATAAAAACATTGATATCTTACCTATAAAATTTCACAAGAATCGATTCGCTATACCAGAACTCGGGGATCATATTAGAGTATTTTTTCTTCGTTCACTAAATTATTTGTTTTATCAACAGGATGGACGTCTCAAACATTTCATTAGCCTTATCTTATAAAATTAGTAAAATAACGTTTCTTAGAACATTTTTGTCAATTATTACAGACTCAATATCCCAGCGATTTATGAAAATCTGTAATTGTGACAATTTAAGTAAGACTCAGTTGAGTTGGTCAGTCTTCATATGAGAAGTATCATGAAATTCATTATTAAAAAATGTCTGATATATATACTCTTTGTACTGAAAGGGTAGGCAACTGAGAACAGCTTCCGAGGAAAAATTATAACAAAAGTGGGACAGAAAAACAAACTATTTTCAGAAGTTTAGGTCCACCACTTGAGAGCGTATATGAAGATGTGAAATTATATCAAATTTTTTTTAAATTCACCCAATTAAGTGGTACTTGATATTAAATAATCGGATTTATTTGTGGCCAAATAAATAAACTTGCACGTCTTATCCACTTAGGGGTATGTTCGATCTAAAAAATGCTGAGCATGTATGGAATAAAGTGCCAAGCAACCATCATGTTTTAGGAACATGTCACTATGAATGGATAAGGGTATGTTTTAAGTGGTAATTCCTTTCTTATAAAGTCTAAATACCTTTTTTCATTAAGTGTCTCATTAAAAAAATGTCCCAATTATTTGTCCACCTAGAATCTCGCGCCACATACTTACAGACCCTAATGTTGGGTCTCCTGCATCGAACGGGGATTCATTTTGGACCAGTGCCGCATATTATGGCGATTTACTCTACCATTCCAATGAAAAGGTCCACAAAGCTCGTGAAAATATTACAGGATCATGAATCATATTTAATAGCCAGTTGCAATTTGATTCTCTAGCAAATCAAATAATGAAAAAAATATAACATAACTTCATTAACTTACTAGACGTATGAAGAAAAAATGCCGCTATTTACAAATTTCTTAAGATATTTCGGGACAGAAAAAAGATATCGACATGCGATTTTCGCTACGATGTTAATTTGAATTACTTCTAAAAGACCTACTGAAAATTTTATGCCTCTATTCTATTCTTCAAGAAAAATAGCAATATCTGGAATATATGAAATATCGCTCTCTAGCATTCACAATACTAATTGATGATGACATTATTCCATTTATGTTCGACATATATGTCGGGTCAAACATACCCTGGTAAGTGAATAGGATGTGAAAGTTTATTTGTTTCGTCTTCTTAGAGATAAAAGTCGCACTAAGTATAATTTTTTACAGCTTCTAGAAAAAGTGTTTTATCACTATCATTTTCCGCAAGTATAGAAAATCACCAAATGAATATAATTAGGAAATTTATATATTACATGAAAATTCTCATCAGGTAAAATCATCATAGTCACTTGATGGAACAGATTGCCAGGAAGCCAAAAAGCTTGGAGAATCTGAAAGCAACTTTCAAATCTTTATTTTTAAGTAATGTTTTTTGTTAAATGTAAATTTTTTTAATGAAATAAATGCAAAAAGAGGCTCTAACAAAATAGGGTCGATTATAATGAAATTTCTAGCCACGATATTCTCTGTAATGAAATAAATACTATCCGACAACTACTTAGGACATCAACTATTCTCCTTCATGCCTATATAAAGTCAAGCAAATCAGAGCTAAATGAATATAAATATTTAGAACGCAGCCACTTTTATATGTAATAATCCATTATAGAAAAGAAAATGAAAAATTAGGAAATATTCACCACAAATTACTACAAGTGAAGTTTTGAAATACTACACCTCATCTCATTTCTTGGAAGACTACGAAATTATAACCATTACTTTCCAGCTCTCGTCCCTACCTATAGCGCCCAATTAAAATTGAATAAAGCAAAAGAATAGTTAATCCAACTTTATAACAGAGGAATCATTACAAAAGAATTCCAGCAGCTGCTAGTAGTATAGAAAAATATCTGGAAACTTCAGATGAAAGATCTGCGGAATAAATAGACTCTCGATTAATTTTAACCTTTAATTTTTTTGTATCAGAATATGTATTATTTCATATTTGAATTGAAAATTGATTTTGTATCTTAACGACTTTCACTCCCAAGCAGACGATTTGGACAAATAATTTTGCTTTTTTCTCACCATACTTTCAAATACTCCCTCTAGTGGGAGACTAAAATTCTGAAAATAATTTCTCCGTGCTTCTCGGGGTAACGTTTTTTTTCCATGAAGCTGTAATATAATCCGTTCATGAGGTACAGCTGGCGCCGACGGCCGTTCTTAGTTGCCCAGTCTGTACACTATTCTCTATTCATTTTCCTATACGCACGCAATTTCATTGCAATGATGTCTGTTGTTATATATCTTCAACCATCAGTTTTGTCAATCAAATTCAATTCCATTTCACATCATATTGTTTAGTATTCAACTCAGAGACTAAATCAATAAACGATGTGGGAACGAAACTGAAGAGGCATACAGTGACCAGTTTACTGATAAATAACAGATTAAAACAGATTAATTCGTCTTGTTTTGATAAGTAGAATCGGGTTATTTATAAGATAACAGAGTTTGTAACACGTTAACTGCGTACCTAATTTATGAAAACCAGTACAAGGGGGAGGTGTGATTTCTGGCCTTTGAAATGAAATAATTGCTTAATATTTCCAAAGTTTTTCTAATATTGGAGATGTTAGGATGTATGTATCATATATTTTTTTTAAATTAAGTGTGGGAAATAATTTAATATCAAACGAAGAAGATAACTAAAGCACAGTTATTCAGTCTACTCGGGTAACATATGTGTAAAAAAAATTAATCGCAAGCTGAGAATTATTGGACAGTTTCTCTTCTGATTGTCTGTTAATTTTTTGATAGTCTGAGTCCTCGATATTAGTGTTGGAAGCACTAAATCCTCTATTTCTTCTATTCACTCAACATAAATAGACATTTTGTTTTTGATATCTATTTGGAAGAGCTAATACTACAAAATATGGATCACAAGCTTGTTTTATTAATATAGAATACTCTATTCAACACAATAGTAACTTAAGTGTTCAATTGCAATTGAGGAGCTAAATCAGCAATTATAAAAGATGTCATCAAGCAGACAACGTCTAGATCAAATGCCGTCGCTCAGTCCGAGGGGTTTGTCTTATCTATGAAGGTTTTGGCCTCTCTACATCCATGTGATTTAACTTATATTTTTTTCTTCCTTTTCATAGAGAAAGGAGCTTCACTGTCATTTCGCTAGACTGCTAAATATGTACTTGTACATTAAGACATTTCAGAAACTACTTGGATTTGATCGTCATGTTTTTTCAACGCTATTTATGAAGATATGAACACTTTTGTGGTTTTTATTTTCAGGTATACGTTATTATCATTTCAATAATATCGTCTGTACAAAGCAGAGACCAAGCATCTAAAGGTGAACCTGGTTTGTTTACAGCAACATTACCTTTGAGACCTTGTAGTTTCGTTATAATATTTTCTTTTCGTGTTCTAGAAGGTGCCGGTGGATTTTTTGACCATTTGAAGTTATTACGACCATTACGATCATTTCATCCTGAATAGGTTCTTCATCACTGGATCCTTCAATTTCCTTGTGTGTGAGTGCTCACTTTGCACTTCCACGTCACTAATATCGTCATCATTATATTCAAAATTGTTTTCGAGATCCACCTCATTGTCACTCAAGCTTTCCAAGTTATTAGCAATGTCTTCCAGTTCTTTATCACTAAGATATTTCGTCATTTTGATATAAACACCGTTCTGCTATTTACGTACTCAACTGGTATGGTTGGGTCAAAATTGACCCGCAACAACTACACAGCTTGAACGATAAATGGGAACTGAACTTCTAGTGTACTGCTCGGCAGAGCAATGTATAGTTGGGGGATACGTTCACGCGCAATATCGAATAATGCCTACTCAGGAACAAATTACATGCTTGAAGTTGCTCTGGGTCAACCATACCAGTGGAGGATTGAATATCGATGGGAAAAATGAGTGGAGACTATATGGGGAAATAAATATGTCATCAATTTTTCATTGTAACTAGCCTAGTATTTATTGCTTTCCTCGACATAATACCGTTCAAGTACCAGTGAGGATTCCTTTAGAGATGTTTACACAGCGTAAATGTATCAAATAATGCGGCGAACTTCTTCAAAGATGTATAGTCCTGTATATAAATAACAATATTCATTAATTGAAACTAATAACTAGTTATTATATCTACTTCAAAAAAAATAACACAATGAACATACCGATAAAACAGAATTAGATACCTAATATTGATCACTATTGATGATCAATCATAATTCCAGTAATCATTAATGATCTAATGACAATACTTTTTAATCGATTACGTTCTTCTTAATCATAGAAGGAATTATTAGAAATGTGTAGCCGATAACTCTTTGAATTGTTCATGTATAAGAGCTTCTTATACAGGTGTTCGATCTTCCTTTCAGTGATATAGAAGAATTGATCACATATCTCGAAGAAATTGATTGTGTTCGATTTTTTTGTATCACCCATTGTTAGCGTGAGAGTGAGGTGGCAACAAAATGTGTTACAAGGAGTTCATTGATGAAAATATGGAGAAAATTCCGACACTTCCGGATGAGAAATCAGAAAAATGCATGAACAAGGTATATATTGATCAATTTATGCTTCTACTGAGAAAGTAATTAATGTTTTCATTTTACAATGAGGAATACAGATATTCCCATGACTTGTAACATAACAGAGTTAAAATGCATCTCAAAAACATAGGCATCGAATTTTTCTCATAGATTCGTTGTATGAGTTCAATTACAGCCAGCTAAACAAGCAACTTTGCTATGAATCGGAATGTTTAGCCTGTGAATAGAATGTGTTGTTAATTCGAATAATTTCATAATTGAAATAATAGTTGGCAAAATAATTGAGTATGCCCAATATGTGTGAAGAAGATGGGATAGTTTCAACCTCATTCGGCATGAGACGAATTACAGGTCGGAAAATGTTGCCAAATCAAATGAAACTTTATGATTAAATACATTTTAGTTTCCAACGTAGCCATGAGATCAATAGAAACTGAAAAAAATTATTAGTAAAGTATGTTTAAACATATACGATGTTTACTTAATGAGAACATTGATTGAGAACGTGATAATAAATGGAAAAAACTTATATTAGGTATTTATAAGTTAAACAATATAGTACAGTATGAATTTAAGCACTATTCCGCTCTACTTTCAAATATTCACTTGAGATAAAAAAAAAATTTATTTGGACGTAATATATATATATATATATATATATATATATATATATATATATATATATATATATATATATATATATATATATATATATATCAATACATCTATTATATGATGAAAATGTTGAAACTATAAAATTAGTTATCACTTTTTGAAATATCCGTATGTTTCTAATAATTGAGTATAGAAGCCAGACTATGCCCTTGAATACTTTGTCTTACATCCTTCAGCTGTAATAACAACTCGACATCTACTAAAATTTAGGTTATCAATTCCAATTTAATCAAATATGTTAATAATGTCCTGTTAGTCATTAAAAAAAGCATTTGCTGCCTAATCCTCCTTTGTAGCATGTCCCAAGTATGTGCAATCCAATGCGTTAATTGGCTTGTATTCTGAAAAAATGATTTGGTAACATGTAATGTGAAATGAAACCCAATTTTTTCAGCAAATGAATTCACGGCAGGTCAGAGTGTAGGTTCCAATTGATTAACTGCTTTTAAGCAAAGAAACAAAATTAGTTCTTTTAAAAAATACACCATTAGTGTACTAGACATGAGTATAAATAAACAACGAAAAACAAAAGATGTAATATTATATATCAAGTGCCTTGTACTAATTTTGATGCTGTCTACATAGGACAGACATCTCAGTATTTAAGAAATAGACTAAAAGATCATCAATACGATAAAAAAATAGAACTGCATTAATGAACTATGAAATATCAATAAAAACATATGAATTCATACGAACGAAAAAGCTATAAATGATAAAAAAGTCCTAAATAATTTATATTTATATTTATATTTATAGCTCTATTTTGTAAATTCTATATTTGAGATGTAAGGACCAAAAAAAATTAATTTTTCTTATTAGAAGAAAGTCCTAGTTTGATTTTATTCTTATTTTGATATTCATGATGAAGGCGATCTGTATCAGTATCAATATCATATTTAAGAAAAGTCGAAACGTCAATTTTCATCTATCTTTTTACAATTATTAAAAAAAAAAACAAATTTTGAAACAGAAGAGACCTAAAATCATTTCGATCCTCTACAGCTTCCAAAGTAGAAGATAAAGGACCTTTTTAACATCTTTATTTAGATCTTGAAAGCACTAAAAAGATTTTTATTTTGTATTTATTATTTTATGGGATTATTCATTGAATTTGTATTTTTGAAGCTAGAGCTCTAGGCTTTTTTCCCAGCTAGAAATCCCTCACTCTATCGTTTACACATAGATTTTCGTGGAACTACGAAAACGCTCCGTTTTGATAAATACTATCAAATAATCGACATATTTTTCTTATTCTGAATTTTCATGGATTTCTTTGTTATAAGATATCCTTGATCTCTCTACAAAATTGGTATCGATTTGGAAGCGTACTCGCTATAGCTTAGACACGACTTTTCATATTTTTGAATTTACCTTTTCTCAATAAAATATTTCAAGTTTGGAACAAAAAATTCACATATTCTGTAATTGATATTAAATTAAAATTTTTCAAAGTATTTTATTCTACTCGTAAATAATCTTAACGTGAGGGCTGAAATCAATTTCCTATCATTAATTTCACAACGATTAATAATGAAAAGGAGAGTGTTATATGGCTGAGTTGACCATTAGTTCCTATTTTATTATTATACATCGAATTCTATTATATAATACATATGTTACTGTTTGCAGGGCTCTATTCAAAATACCACAGATAATAACGTTAAACCGCCGCATGCTTTGAAGTATATAATAATGATGGGCTTGTTAGTGGTACCCCCGAATGGTTCCCCAAGGAAAAATATCGAATGGCTTGTAACGATATATTACTATCGGTTCTGTGTAGATATTTCAACATTATTGAATAGTTTTTGATTTGAATCAAAAATGTCTGAGCGTTAGAAGTATTAAGCAGCTCAACTAATTTCAAGGAAACCGTTGATCTCTTAAGAATGTTGCTAAAAAATATGGCATCCCAAAAACTACTCTTTATTTTAAACTGAATCATCTTCATCACGAAGAGATTTAGATCAGCATCAGTTGTAACTGTTGATGATGAGCGTAAGCTTGTGCGGTGAATTTAAGATTTAGAAAGTAAATAGGTACCAGGAAAAGTAGAAGTCTTATGTTTGAAGAAACCTAGAAGCCATTAAAAACCAAATTTTCGAAAAGTGTCTCTTCCCGTAGCGAATGGACGAAACTCTCGAATAGCCTATAGAAAAAGCGAGGCAATTTCATCAGCAAATACATATGTTACCTAAAATAATATTAGAAAATTTAACGAAAGTTTTTGAAGATCCTTGCTTCAGATTTCAAATTTATTCATCAAAGCAACGAAGAATGTGGTCAGCCATTTCTTTTATAGCTAATTATTTCTTAAGAATTGAGAACCGACTGTATAACATGGAAGATTTCATATTCTTGGCTTTTCCCATAAAATAAACTAGAAGAATCGCATACTTACAGTTTTAAGTTTTTTGTAATCTCACCCAGTTGGTACCCGTGTTCATATATCAACTATCTTCTACTTTTGGTACTCTCGAACCACTGTGCTTCGTTGGTTTTCCGAATTCAATCGCTACAGGATGAATGTCATCCAAAATCGATTGTTGTACCAGAAAACAACGATGCTGTGCGTAAACTGATATTGCAAGATCGTCACGTGACATACTGTGAGATTAAAGCATACTTGGGCATTAAATCCACTCGTATAAATTCAATATTGTATGAATATTTGGCTATCAAAAATCACTGTTACATTATATGGGGGTGAAATGAGCAGCCCTTATTTTATTACATATCAAAACTCTTTTTCGAGATTAAGTTTCATGAAATAAACTCAAAATCCTTGTTTTTGATAAAAATATTTTCTATTCTTAATTTTTCTCAAAATCAATTGCTGCATAATAAAAAATTTACATTGTAATTTACTGTTTTTAGTATAAATTAATATGTTAAAATTTATAGTAATGTTCAAAAGTTAGCGTTACTAATTATATGGAAAATATGGAAAAAATTTCTGTAGTTAGTCCGAGTGACCGAAAATTACCGAAAAAGTTTCTAGCAATACAGAAATTTTAGAAAAAAAAATACAAACTCAATCTTAGTCACAACCAATTTAGAAACACCGTGTATTTCTTTGTAGCTATTTTTGTTTATTATTCTCAATTAAATTGGAAATATAAACAATTATTTAGCTTTGGTGTATAACTCATATTTTAAAAATAATTTCCATTAGCAGATATATTTAAATGACCAAGAACCCAATATATATTTCATTTTGTGTGTTTTTTTATCAAAAATTCTGTTTCTAATATCTTTGCCATATATAAAATAAACGAGGTTTTCAAAATATCCTTGAAAACTTCGAAACTCGCGGTCAGTTGAATATTCATATGGTATGATAATTTCTTTTCATTTTTTAATTTTCATTCTCTACGGTAACCCATATTTCGGTCTTGCAGCACAATCTTACGTTGACGCCCTATATTTTGTACCTATTCATCAATTGCATATATTTAATAATTTATTATTTTAACTCATCCTCATTCTCATCCAACTTTTTCCGTGCAATATTTCGAAAGGATTTTATTCATCACTAGCTTCTGATAATCTTTGATGGTTTCAGTCATATTTATTGAGAGTACTTAGTAATTTTACCAAATTTCATACCATTCTTGTAGCCGTACTATACCTATCACTTTGTCAGCCGAATAGCCCATTATTATTAATGAAAATCATGATGCTACTCTTAAATTTTCATGTAAGTTAAACATTTTCTCACAATATTTCTCTAGTGCTAACCTAGTGCTTCATAAATCGGGGCGTAGTATTTCCTCACACCTTCCGAAATAGTATTAGTCTTTCTGGTATTAAAGAATCAAATACGCCGACCATCGTCGGTCCAGTTGATTCTTAATTTTTTACAATGATCATTTTCATTCTCGTAAAGTCTAAATTATAATTAGTCTGTAGCTGCAGGTGGTTTATTTACCATTGAATTTGTCATGGAACGGTTAAAACCATAATGTGGGCGTACTCATTCAAGAACATCAAAGATGCCGTGTGAGAATTTTTCAAAAATATATCAAACGAAATTATCCCATAGTGTTGCTGACGTATGAGTGTCTAGCTAATTAGTTCTTTTGAGCTTCCGAAAAATCTTCTTAATGAACTAGGTTTGAAATAAGAAGGTGGGTCTTGATTCTTAGTAATTAGTCCTGATAAACTAATAAATTTGCATAGATAATGGCTTAGTAAATTTATATTTTGATTATTACATATTCGTGTGTCATATTTCTCATTAAAAGTTATTGAAAAATATGAGAATAGCTCTGCTTAATCATAGTTTATATGATGAATAATAAACGATTTATAAATAGATTTTTCATTGCAAAATTTCAAAATGTGAAATCTCCCAGTGAGAGAAAATACTGTCGTTGAAAATATCTGTCAGAATATTTTCAGAAGTATTGTAAAAATAAATCATAAAAAATTGCACAGCGTTTCTTAGAACAGTTGATTTACATATTTAGAAAGCTTTTTTACGATAAGTTGGAGAGATCATTGGATGGTTGATAATTTGATATTTGATGTTGAATTGGGTACTTTTCAAACATGAGCCTTCATATATAGTAGTTTTTGATGTGAGTGAAATGGTGCGTGTAATTAATTGACCAGTCTCAACATTTTCATTTAATCAACCAGCTCCCAACAACGTTCAACAATTTAATTGTGGCAGCATTTAAACGACACTAAAAATAAGCTATAAAGTTGGTAGTTCGCATGAAACTCACGTAAATGTAACGAGCGCTTTACAATCAAAACCAGATCAAAGATTTGTTAATTAAAGTTCTTCTTCGTTGGCATCGAAATGACCAGCGGTATCTCGACTTCAAATTAATGAAATTGTCGAGTGAGAGGAAGACGATGATAGTATCTTATTGAAGTGAGTACTTTTTTCTTGATGTTTAAAGTGTGATTTACAGTACATTTGTTCGTCAATTTAGCGCGCTATTTCAATTAAAACTCTTCGTAACACTCAAATATTTTACAATGTCAATAAATATAAAATTGAATGATCAACTTTGCGTTTTTTCATCACTTATTGACGTTACTTCAGTTCGTTGTCGCATTTAATGAATTTAAAATTATTTTGCAGGCGAACATTTTTGAATGCTAGTACAAATATTATGATTACTAGATTTCCTCCTTGTGTAGATGGTAATTATGGTCTTTATATTCTGCTCTTGTAATAACTAGAATAATAATTAACAAATACAAGTCCAATTAAACTGCTGAATGTTCACGACGCTTAATCTTTCACAAAATATCCACCCATGATAAGAAATTCGGTTTTCTCATCTAATATTGAAGAGTGACATTCGAAATTCGAAACAACTATAGACAAAGTCCTTCAAAATCTGTTGTTGTTGCTGAATATCTAGTAGCTCTGTTCAGCTTTGCCTGTAGCTTTAAGGAAAACATGATTTAATTTAGAATTGCACATGTAACCGTCATTATTTGATTTGAAATTCTCTATAAATGATAATGCCACACGTCTTTTTAACAAATTAAGAAACAATCGAAGCAGAGGTGTCTCCACCATGCACTTTTCTCCAGGTGATCGGTGGAATATACGATTTACAAAATACAAAATACAATTTAACCCTGCACGCGATATGGATTTAGAAACGGATGCGGTACATTAGATGCAATGACTCACTCAGTAACTATCCAAGTTACATTTTGTGCTTATGATTGTGTGGCTACAACAATATAGTAGTGGTTGGTTTTATTGAAAAGACTTCTCAAACCAGTTAGTCGCGTACGATTGCCTCAAAGATCCCTATTAAAGTCTTTATTATTTAATATAATATTCTGCTGATTTACATGCATGGATTTCGAGTACAACAAGATGCCCACAGTATGTAGATGGTGTCTGTATATATACCCCATCCCAGGATACCGCCGATTATTCAAGATCTTGAAAAATATCATACAAACTCTAGTTAAGTGGTCCGAATTATTTGATCTATTCAATTAAAAAATGCTAAATCATAGATTTCGCAAACAGAAGAGACTAACTTTGTGTGAGGAAATTACTATGAACAATTGGATATTATACTAAATAAGTAATTTATTATTTTTCGCATAAATTAGGTATAGACTACGGGTGTTGTTAATATGTCTCCAAAAGTAATTAAAACTGACAGGAAGTTCAGAATATCCAATATTTTTATAGCGACAATTATTATCTCAGAGATATATAATTGAACTCAGAACCCTTAGGGCTAACATGAAAAATAATTTATGTAATATATCCATCGAAAACCTACCAGAATCAACTCCATTTATAACATTCTCTATGAAGATATATTTAAAGGTCACAAGTAATAATCCTTAATTATCCGGAATCTAGCCACATTAATATGATCAAATCCATACTAGCAGAGTTTGTTGATGAGAAAAAAATATATACACTGACGGATCTAAGACGTGGTGTGGAGTTGGATATATTTCTAGAATACAAACCAATGTCTGCGAATCAGATAACCTGATATACCTTGTACATATAATGAGAAGCTGAATGCTATCTTTGGGGCTTTTACTTGTAATAATCAAATGGTCACATCTCCAAAGGTGGAGATGTGACCTAGCTTTGTATACCATAAAAGAGACTAATCTCGAAAGAATTGAATGATTTGTGACATGAAAACTATATTATTAAATTTAAGTATAACTTTTATTTAGGTTAATTTCAACCTTGTAACAAACATACATTTGCTCTGATAGATATCAATGATATATTAAACTTTCACTTGAAACTAGTCAAAGGCCGATTATATGCTGAAGATCTGGTGTTATTTTCCAAGGGCAAGAACATCCAATCAATTTAGAAACACTCGCGTTCTCTAGAAAACACAGTCCTACACCCCCAGAACTGAAACTAAAAAAATATCTCAAACTATGTCGATAACATCCCATCAATAAATAGTCAACATTTAACTAAAGTTTGTCGCATCAAAAATATATTCCGCCAGCAGATTTTGCACAGTTGCAGTCGATCACTGAGAGCGCACGTATGTGCAAATATAGAAAAAACTTTGGTTTTGTTCAATAGATTGTACTTACGTATGTTATTATCTATCTATTATCTATCTGTTATTGGAAAAATAGTGCTAAATTTTCTATGAAGATTTCTCTACCCTCCCAAGCAAATTCGACCTGTTTTTGTTTGAAATTTGGTTTATAAGAGTCTGTGTGCGGCATAGTTTTCGTTAGAACGCTAAAACTACACAAATCGAACAAAAATTATAAACAATTTTTGATGGAAGTCAACTAAAGTTGTTCGAAATCGCATCTCCATCAATTCTAAATTAAAATTCATCTGGATTTGAATTATTATCCATTTTTATCTCTGATTATAAATATAATTTGCCAATAACTTTAATTGGCAACAATTAATGTTAACCACACAAGCCGGTACTTCTTACAAATGTTTATCCGGAAATATTCATCATACCTCGAAGTATGACAGTTAATTCATGTGATAATTGCTTTTTAAGAGATTGTTATCAACTTACAGGAATTTATTGACATAAAAAATTGGTTTAAAACAAGTCAGTGGCCAATTTACAAAAGATGTTCATGTTGATTAATAACCAATTTCATGAACTGTGTTTGTTATCTTGTTTATTGAAGTAAAAGCCATCGCATAATGCAAAGAGAAAATTTCTCAATTATTATTATTCGTATATTTGTCGGAAATGCAAAATTATTGTAAATAGGCCCTTGAAAACCAGAAGTTACACAAGTGTCTTTTCTTTTATTATTATTCCTTTTATCAAATCCCTGTCTTTAAAACAAATAGAAGTTTATTACTTTCAAGATTCCTTGGACATATACATATATCTTAATAAAAGACACTTGTTCTATTTAATTATTCACGCTGTATATTGATCTACATTATTTTTCGTTCCAATTATTGATTACGTTATCATTAATCTATGAGACCACCCCGTTATTATTGAATAAAATCCAGAAACTGTCGATGCTTCTCAAACTAAACCATCGTTAATAATAATTTTATTTGGCACAAGATAACGTTGACAATTCGTATGGTTTCCTCTGCGTTTGTCTTGCAATCGATTAATTAATCACGCATGTACTAATTTAATTATGTCATACGTGGGCAGAAGGTCTGCATTTCATTGGCATACTTCTTATTCAATTCAGAACTGAGACCCAACGATTAATTTATACGTTGTTTATTTAAATAAATACAAATTTACTCATTTCAATTGTTCCTAACATAATTGTCACAATGTATATAGTGAATCTCATGAAATTATGAATATGATTCGTTATAATCTTTTCGATAAATATAATTTCAATATAAAATAAATTGATGATTTCGGAACAGTCAGTAGTGACAGAAAAGAATTTTGAGAAATTAGACCACTAGATACAATGTTTCACTTCTTTTCAAGTAATGATCATAAAATTATAATGCAAAATATTTCTATCGATGGAAGTAAGTTTGAAAATTCTCTTGTGAAAGTGATTGAGATAGTGAATTTTGTATAAAAGGAAATAAAAACTGAGTTTCGATTGTATTTATGTGCCATCAAAACTCCGGATAATGAGAAAAAATATATAGAAATAACTATTTCATAAAGTATATAATAGCTATTTAAAAATGCTTCATTTTGAACCCTTGAGTTTTAAGTATAATACCACAACGGGAAATACTCATAATCCCGACTAAAATCAGGTAATACCGCAACCTGGTTAACCTGACAAGAGCCTGATGAAGATGCAGCGCTGATCAGTAATGAGGTCTTGATCAGGTTCAACTCATAGGGTCCTTGTCAGGATTAACTGGTCCTGATCAGGATTGTCTCATAACATCCTAATCAGAATTGCCTTATCAGATCCTTATCAGAATTACCTGATGGTTCACATTTTCCTTGATTGGATTATTTTCTGGTGATCTCGACAGGAAAATTAATTTATTTTAAATAGGATGATTCTGATGAACTCCTAGCGTGAACCTCGTCATGTTTTCCCACATAAGGTTAACATTGTTTTAACCTGATAAGGGCGTTATAATGTTTCAAGGAAATGAGGGAAAAACTTTGGTTTTTAAAAGAATAATATTTAGTTCCTAACGAATCGTGGAAAATCATAATAGACTGATTGAAGTTTCTATAAAAATATTTACCTCAACTTGATTTACAAGATATAGTGAAACTCTATAAAACTACATTTGAAACATTCGAAAATTTGATATAGATTGGCCATATGGTCAGTTTCGCGATTAAGATTTGAGTTTCAGTTTCTGTTTGATATATCGTTCTTCCATCCGAAAAAAAATTAACCTTATTTTACAGTCATAGTCTGAAAATTTTTCTTCTTCTCCTTTCTCACGACTATTTATTTCATCATCGTGGCTCTAGATTGTCACTTCTTTGTGGTTGACCTCTACTCTGTGTTCCAATTTATCTACTCTGTAATACACATTCGTTTTCCCCGAGATCTGTCTGAGAATTTCCATTCCTGTAGTCTCTAAGGTAAGTTTCGTTTCTGATGTTTCTGGTATTGATTCTTATATATAGGTTATTATAGGTCTGATTGTCTCTTTGTAAATTCGTGCTTTACTTTCTAGTCTCAGGTGTTTGTTTCACCACACTACGTTCTAAAGACATCTCGCGACTTTTTATGATCTAGCTACTTGTCCTCTTACTCAACTTCTACTTCTACATAACTGGTGATGTCAATTCCAAGGTAATTTCTTTCTTCATTCTCTATTGTCTTATTCGACTTTCTAGTTCTAATTTGCACATAATGGGATCTTTTGATGTCATACGTTTTGTTATTTTAGTCGAGATAATCATATAAAACTGTTTTCCTGTGAGATTAAAAGTATTTAATAATCGTTTTCGGCACATATCATAACGTCTTCGGCATAGCGCAGTTTAAAATTCAATTTTTCAATATCTAAGTGAAGGAAAGACAAAAAAATTCCACACGTTTATGATTGCTATTAACTCGTTCTCGTTAGGGTGTAAAATAGAGCATATCGTACTTTCAATACAATATACGAACAAAACTCTCCATAAACCATATAGTTAGCTAACCATAAATGAGTCTGTATTTTCAAAACATTTCAGCTAATTGTGAGAGTTTAACAACTGAAACTGAAAGAGGGGTCTTATAAATTCAAAGTGCCTCATTTGTCACATCAGATCAAAATGCCGCCCTAATTAATTGAGGTGCGAGCCTTGTCCTCATAAAGCTATTACGACTTTGGAGCCATAAAAGCTACAAGGGATTAAACGTAAATAAATAGTTTACATTCTTAAGTACCTAAACGTCTCGGTTACTTTGATTGTTACACTGCCGATTAATATTATGAAGCGTAAAAATGAAATAATGGTGATGTAAAAAGTTCGAATTGACAAATTTTCATAGTGCAAATCTAACCTCATCCTCATCCCTATGTGCGTGAACATGCAACGAAAGGTGATAATTGATAATTTGGCCTCTTAGTAAGTATAATTCTTCCAATATCAATTGCAGATTGTAAAAACCCTTGCCAACAATTTCGTTTGTTCCATTATAAGCATAATATATACCTCATTTTATGAATTTATTATTTTTATTAATATTATTAAAAATATTTATATCTTGTGCGAGAAAGTATTCGTTGAAAGGCAATTGAATCATTAATAAATTGCACTACACTATTTATTAAAAGATATTTATGAATTAAATGAACGCCACTGCTTGTCGCAGGTTGTCTGGCAGGAATATTTCGAAGACATTGTGTACATACACCTCGTTGAGTATGTGTCCAAAAGTGTTCAGCCCAACAGGTTGTTGATTGAAGTTTCTAAAAAACGATTGTTTGTTCTAGACAAATTATATGCTGTTAATGCTTTGTGTACCACAGCAGTGTGATTTTAGTTCTTGGTTTCCAATGTTAAAACCGAATTCTTATCAATATTATCTAGCTTTGAATTCGTATTTTCTTGCAAAATTATCAGATTGCTAATGTTTTAGCGCTTCAAGTAAACCAAAACACTTTTTTATCATTAAATATTCTAGATCGTGGGATTCTTCTGTATTTCATTTCAGTACATTCAATACTATCTAAGTTTATTCTTTTGAAGTGGTGGTCTAACCATTTCATGTAACATGTACCGCAAAAATAATTCTTGCTCCGAACCCATCGACATCTTTGAATTTTTACTAGTATTAAAAGGCAGTACTTCGCTTCATATCTATTTGTAGATTTTGCGAGAGCTTATGATTCTGTCGTTTCATCAGCTACAATTTCCACGTTAACAGAAATTTTATTTTATGTTGATTAAAGTTTATAGTTATTTGATTTAATTGCCAAAAAAGTTTTTGAAACTTAATCAGAAGCGGTCTCGTTTACATGGATACTTCATTATTGGCAATCTTTTTCCGATGCTGCCCGATATCACTGATGAAGTCGGACATTATTGCTGCTATTTTTAGTTTTTAGAATTTGTCTTTTGTATCGTGCTGATATAAGTAACCATTTGTTTCCAAAAAAGTTTTGGGATAATAATATCTCTTAATAAATAATGTCGCTGAAAAAAGTCGAAAAACAAGATGTTGTTGTACTTAGCCAGGAACGAGAAATTGTACATAACGTTAGTAACTTTATGAAAAAAGAAGCAGAGGATGGAATAACCAATCGTTTAAAAAATTACAGGTAAACACCTAGATTCTTTAAATAAGCAGGCCTTTTTGTGTAGTGTTAATAAATGTGAGGCTGAAACCCTAGAATATATCACCTATTTCCCTTTTTACTTGCTTTCTAAAAAAACAGGGCCAGCTTAAGTGCCCTTTTAAAACTGGTTTTAGTATATTTTGTGCTTTTTAATAGCAAATCTAAACTGATTAAGTTTTATATTAGCAAATTTTACACTTTAAATAACTTTTATTAAAAAATGTGAAATAATATTCCAGAGAAAGGACACTAGCTGCTACAGGTGTGTCCCAATTTACTTATCACAAAATTTGTAAGGAAGCTCAAAAAGTTGAATGGAGTGGGCCAAGTACGTCATTTAAGTCGCCGAAGAAGACTCGTGAGGCTAAGAAAACTTGATCTTATTTCTTCTGATAAAATTAAGACAATTCGAGAAATTATGTATGACTTCCTACATTAAAATCCAAGAAATTCTCATTAATAATGTAATAAATAATAAAATTTAAGCTCAAATATGCAATTTCAGGCCAAATATCATCAGAGCAAATGCCAAGCTAACGAAACCTGAATTGCTTAAAATATATAAAGATAATAAATTTCGGTTTCCCAAGAAGTACCGGTTGGACGAACTTTTAGAAAAACATGGCCACTGTGTACTTCGCTTACCATCCTGAACGTAACTCCATGGAAAAAGTTTGGGCGTTAGTAAAAAAACTGGGTAGCGGCGCACAACACAACATTTAGGTTGGCAGATGCAGAGGCGCTTGCTAGGCAAAAATTTGCGGTTGTGACGCACAGAAATGGTCTAGTATTTGTAGACATACAAAAAAGTATGAGGATGAACTTATACAAAAAGAGAATCTCTCTGATGACGCCCTAGACAATTTTAACTTTACGGTAAATACGGGATCCTCGGAAGAAAGTGAAGGCGGCGACAATTTGTCAGAAGATGATGATGATCTAGATTGTTTTCGTCTCCTCAAGTTCTGATGATGATTAAATTTTTTGTAATAAATAATTAATTCAATATAATGAAAATGTTATTATTTTTTTATCCTATTATAGCTAGGTCTCTTTATTTTTTGAGATATAAGTTTAAAATTTGAAGGGCTTTATAAAACCATGGTATTAAAGCAATATGCTAAAAAAAGGAAAAAAAATGATTTTCTCATATTACCCATTGCTCCTATGGGCAAAAAGGAATCAACTGATGAAACTTATAAACCGTATTTCAAAATTTAACGTTAAACTAAAGAATATTTTTTAAAAATGTAATATAAAGTAATAGTGTTCAAAAATTGGTAAGATTTGTCACAATCTTGAACTATATTCAAGCGATCTACCAATATTAGTGGACTTGGTTATTGTAAATAAATGAATAAATGAAGTTCACATTGACTCAAGTATACTGTTAGCAATCAACTGTTTGAATTTGATACGTCACTGGTCTGGCAGAGTTGATGAGATGGATATACTTAGTGAAATCGACAGTAACTGAGTGGTGACGCTATAATTACGCTGTGTGTTTTTCTTACTTGATTTTTACTATACACACTTCGTTCAGTGATGCTCTCACCTTTTTAACCTTTCCAAATAATAGTTTCCGTCTTTCTCGTTATAATAGGCGATTTCGTTCACAATAATGTCTGTCCTCTACTGATGAAAATTTTTTACTTGCATAACCTCAAAGTTTCACTTGCAGGAGAAACTTTGAGGTTATGTAACGGTAAAAAAATTCACTGAGGGCAGATCTGGTGAATATGGTGCAATTCAAAGGGTATTTTAAAGCAATTTTAGCTATGGCGGTGAGAAGGTAAATTTCACCTTCAGTCTCTGAAAACGATAAACTGATTATTGAAAAGCGCTTCAAACAATGTAATTGTGAGTGTTGGTGTAGTGGTAGTGTGAACAGTATGTTTAGTATTGATATAATCAACGGCCGCAAAAATTCCAGCTTAGTTGGACCAAATTTTTAATTTAAGAATTGAACGTTAAATGTCTTCTTACTAAATAAGGTCTAATACACTTTCTTGTAGCTTACCCTAAATTAACCATACTTCAAGCTTCTCTTTTAGAATTAAGTGTTTGTTCCTTTTTCTCATACTTTAATAATAGTTTTTCGGTCTTAAGAAATGTTTGGCTCCTATGAATAGTCTGATAGCTCACAAAACATATTACATTAGCCCTTTTAGATTTCATACACGAAAATAATGTCTCTCAACTGTAAGTGAGGTTAGGTTCTTCTGTTGCAATTCTCAAATAAGTTTCCAGAAAAATTATCTCCCATGGAATATTTTAGAATATTCAATTACAATAATTTGAAAGTGTTCTATAAATGTAAATTTTTTTCCATATCTTGTTGGAATAAATTCTTAAAAATTGTCTGTTGAAATTGTATAATGGAAAGTAACCCTTATTCTGACCGAAGGTTAGAGGAGGAAAGTTTTGTACTTTATGGGAACCCTGTTATTTTCCTGTTAAAGCTAATTATGGTCTACGTAATTTTCCCCTATCTTAGACAATATTGTTTTGTATCTTGGTTCACATCTCCTTCGTCACTATAAATTTGTTATTTGCTTTATAAAATTTGAATATCCAACACATAGTATTTTCGACATATATATTAACCTAAAAAATCGAAATTTCAGCAATGAATGCATAAATGAATAATTTCTTGCGAACATAATTTTGCTTTCGCTTGTTGTGGTGCTCTTTTTTATTTTTGCCACAAGCTTTTCCTTATTTCCAGCTCTTGGCTGTATTTTTATAATATTCTTTACAAAGACTTCATCGTCACTTTTTTATCAAAAACTAGAAAATGATAATAGATTTGCATTCACCTCATTGAATTCTAATGTACCCAATCTCAATTCACTATTGTAAGAAAGTCACTATTCATTTTTGTGAATTCAACTTTCTACGAAGCAACTTGCTTACAAATTATCTCAAAAACTACCGACTACCTGTTTCGAAACTCCATATATATGTAAGTACATAAAAATCATATGTATCGACAACTTTATTGCTTCGACATAAAATAAATGATTGTATTTTTTCTCATTTGCGTATTGTCACCGCCTCGAGATATGAATTCTTCTCAAATTTTACACACCCGCTGTCAAATTGTAGACCAGGTTAATATAAACACATGTAATTTTTGTTTATTGGAACGTAATTAATTTTAATTGAATAATTCTGCTACTCGATTGATCAACAAAACAAACAATAATTAGGTCGGCTGATTCTCCAATTATTCTGAAAACTTTCTTTCAATCATTTCAATTTTTCAAATAGAATCAAGTTATCTTTTGAACAGCAATTTGTCACGCGAAAATTAACCATTTTCGCGTGGAAAAAATGAATGGATATGCTAAAAGTAAAATGAATTGTTACGATGTTGGAAACTGTATCGTGTAAAAGTGGTAATAACTTAATAAAACTGTATATTCAACACAAATAATTCATGTTTAATAATATATTTATGTAACAATACATTTGAATATAATTATCTTACATAATACGATGGTTGTTATTTCAATTTTGAGATAGATAAATAAAAACCAATATATACAATTGAATATGACTTTCAAAATATTCTCTATTAATATCAAAACAATTTTATATCTCCAAAATATGTAATTTGAACGCATCAACCGGTGTAGAAAAAGGTTGACCTCACAATTTATTTCCTCTTTGCAGTATTAAGAAGAAATTATTTGATACCAAACAAAGATTGTATGACGGATGATCTATCAATTCGATGTTTCGACGGACGTGAGAGAGTTCGCGTGGTGGAAAATTATTGTTCTTCTGCGATTGGTTTCCCTGATACTATCGAACACTTCTGGTAAACGAATGCTGGTGCACTATTTAGAATTGACCGTTCTACGTTGCTCTTATGGAACGGGTGTGACATGTCCAGTTATTCCGGAAGAAACAGGCAAACATTTGCCTCGCCGTGCTTCGTGATCGAACAACTTTTGTTGAATTTGTCTCAACTAAAAAGACTCATGCGATCTTATAGACGTCTATTGAAGCACCACGATTGCATTTTTTCGGCATTTCTTTGCACTAATCGACACGAGCGTCAACGCGATCTTTGTAGACGAGTGGAACTAATGCCCAATTATGTCTAAATTTCACGGTATGTCACATGACGAACTTGCTATATCAGTTTACGCACAGCATCGAAATTTTCTGCCACAACAGGCGATTTTGGACAATTTTCACGAAATTCATCATGTTGCTAAGTACGACCACGATTGAATTTGGAACACCATCAAAACATGGTGGCTCGAGATGGTGCTTTACCACCAAAATTCGAAAAGAGTTGATCGACACACTACTGTTAGTCTAATTCACGTCAACAACTCAATAGCACTCGTATGACAACAAATTCTGAATGTGTAGAAATTTACTGGATGTTTTTGGTAGATTTGAAGACGTTACTTATTGAATTCGTAGATTAGCTGACAAAAGACTTTTATTTTCATATTCCTCGTATTTTGGCTTTGAAATAAGTGACCAGGTAAAACACTGGTCATATCATTATTATGAGCGCTGCTTTGATTGAATATCCAACCATTTTGCTATGAGCTAAGTTGCTCTCGAAGAAGGCACACCAATTCTAACTGCACTTCTTAATTGGAAAGATGGGTTCATTGACGACGAAAAAAATTATTTATATAGATGTACACACCTCAGAACGGCTCAAAAAGCCCAGATTCCTTCATTACATTTGAAGCAGTTCAACTTATAGGCGATCCAGAGTTGACCAGAAACCTCAGACAGCTCAGAGCATAGGAGAAAGGTCATGGGCTAGACTCTGTTCTGCCATTACTACCATGGAAAAATCCTCTTTTGAGCTCTATAGCATAATCTAGAGCAATTTATACAGGACCTATTCGACAGGCATACGTGGCCCATGAACACCGAGTTGACCCGCAGATACCCAGAACTTCAATTTATCGGGACTACAACCTACAGGGATTATTGCTGTGCAGGGTGAGATTATGGTAAAGTAGTATGATTTGCTCCGTTTCAGGTTAAAAAGGCTTGGTTGGTCACTTTTGTGTTTTTTGTCTTTTTGTTTGGTTAATTGAAAGTAGTTTGATAACTGCATACAGCTGCGGCTGCATTACTCACTATCATCGACCTGATGAACCGATTCTCCAGGTTACAGGAAAACCGCAGAAAGCCTGCAACAAAGACGATGGAGATTCAATGAAAACAATAAAAGAATGAACATAACTAGATAAGAATGAAAATAGACGGATTAGGAACAAAAATAATGAAATAAAAAAACAAAGAGACGAAAGAATGAATAAACAGATCAAATAAAATAAATCAAGACCAGAAGAAAAGAAGCAAGGGGTTGGTAAGATACGAAACAATAGATACAAAAGTATCAGAATGAAGAAAGGAGAATAAATTAATAAATTTAATTGAAAGTTTTTTCTATTAACAAGTATATTACTAATTTTTCAATTTCTCGTATATTAGCAACATCTTTAATGAAACATTATTCAATTTTTTCAATAACTTCGGACCTAGGAAATAGCGGCAAAGTAAATTTAATACTTAAATTTTAATGATGGTTTATTCGCTTTCCAAAAATACCATCATCATTTCATGAAAGGCTAAGGACATTAACATTCTTTTTCATGTGACTTGTCTCCTCGGTACCCCAATTCTTTAATGGGACAGAAATTTTAAAGCCCAACGAAATTTCTACCTGCTATCCGTTAAAATATTAGTTCAAGATTTTATTGTCAGAGGGCATATCCATCCAGCACTCAGAAAAGATATATATTATACAGGTCAATCCCATATAGAAACTTTTGCTTTTCAATGTAGGTCACCGATAACAGATGATTTTCATTGATATTGATGATAATTCATTGAATACAATTTTCAGTAGGTAATCATGACTATATCCTATATTATTACTTGTGAATAATTAAGCTATTTGAGAAATTTTCGAAATAATCAAAAAGAAATTCCATTCCATACACTGGGGTCGTAATGTAAGGAATAAAGTCATTTTCGATGTAGTTATGATATAAAATTTATGTAACAATTCTTATTTTGATTCTTTTTTTATTAAGATTATGTAACTACATATTCATTTAAAATGAAAAGGCGTAGTGTGTCATATCGTATTTGACAGAGTATATAAATATCTATTATACAATTTATGACTAATCGATATTTGGTCATTGGTAACAACAGAAACCAACTTTTCAATTAGTTAATTGCTTAATCGGAATTTTGATTGTAATGTGGTAATCAATACCTCATAGGATATTTTGGACTAAGGGCACCCCTATTAAACTCGAGTAGTACGAGTAGTGCCTGCCATGTAGAGGTGCCTGTGGGCATTAATCTTAAACTTCTGTAGGCCGTAGTGTTGAGGAAGACGTGCTTTGTTAGCTGATTCTACAGACTTCCACTTCTCCAAAGAATAGAATCTCGATAAATTGACGTTCTCGGCATCTGCAGGTGAACTCGATATTCATTAGCCATGTTTACCTGTCGAGTTGGTCTTGCAAATACTGCTCTAGGTGATATTATGCCGGACCGTGTTAATATCGGTAAAACAGAGTCATACATGTGACTAATCTTCTATGCTCTAGCTTGTCCAAGTTTCTGGATCATCTATAAGACGGATGATCTTCTTTTGTATTGAGTCGAGCATCCTCAGGATATGCTTGGAAGCCGAGCTCCAAATATAAGAGCAATACTAAAAAGACTAATGAATCTGAGCCATGTAAAGGATTAGAAGCTGTTCCGGAATGTATAGCTATTTGGTCTTAGAGAGAGCTCCATGTTTTTGTGCAGCTGCCTTAGCTAATTCGATCACGTGACTATGCCGCGAGATATTGCTCCCAACCTCCACACCCAACAGGTGCTGGTGATATTTTATGTCCAAACAGGACCAAATCCGGATCCGCAGTGACAGCCTTCTTTGTAAAAATAGCAGTCTGGGTCTTTGCTGCTTACTTTGCTACTAACTTAATCATATTGCTACCATCCCACTCCAGAATGTTTTCAAGATCGGTATTTATGGTGGTAATCGGTTGATGCGTACGGTATTCCCCGCGAATCAAGAGATGAATTTGAAGCTTTTTTGCGGTCACTTCGATCCAGTCTATGGTAGAATATTTGACTTACAAAAGCCTTGGCTGACTGGTTTGTTACATTATATCGGTCTTTATGAGCAACTATGGTGTGTTTGCTGATATTTCTCGCGATAACAAAGTTTGTTGTGCCCCCATTTGCGATTATCACCATTTTTCGCAATCTAATTCTTGGTATTTCACAAATTTTTAGCTTAGGATTAGGACTATGATGAAGTTAATGCAGGATTCGAAATGAATAACCGTCGCCTGAGAATCCTTTGCTACGCAGATGACGCTATACTTATAGCTGAAAATGAAGACGATCTACAACGCCTCCTTCATAAATTTAACCTGACGGCACAGAGACTTAACATGCAAATCTCATGCGAGAGAACACAAAGCATGGTAATATCTAAAGACCCAATAAGATGCAAGTTGGTAGTAAATGAGCGCATTATAGAGCAAGTAATGAATTTCAACTACTTGGGCGTAGAAACAACGAGCAGCAGAAACATAACGGACGAGGTAGATAAGCAGATCAAGAAAGCAACTAGAATATCGGGATATTTACGGGACATTATATGGAGAAATAAATGTATGAGCATAGAAAGTAAGACGCGAATCTACAAGACCTGTATCAGACCCATACTAACCTATGCCGCAGAAACAAGGGCAGACACAACACAAACAAAGAGAAAAATGAGAACAGCAGAGATGAAGATATTACGAAGAATAAAGGGTACCACACTCCACGATAGAATACATAACACAGATACCTTAAGAGAACTGGGAGCACAAGATGTCGTTAGATGGGTAAGAGCAAGACGCCGACAATGGAGAGACCATGTAGAACGAATGGCTCCAGAACGGATTGCCAAATGGGCCAAAACACAGAAACCAGACACAAGACGCTCAATCGGTAGGCCCCCAAAACGCTGGTACGATAGCTGGACATCGGCGTCACAAGAGGGCAGATGACAGACCTGACAGGACCTCGTCCTACTACAAGAAGAAGAAGAAGAAGAAGAAGAAGATTAGGACTATCGTCAATTAGATCCTGATATAGATGCATTTTGTGTCGACAATATTTCCAAAATTCCTAATACAGATCTTTTACTTATATCATTATCTATAGCTTATTTTCTTCTTGGTTTCAGTGAGATTTCTTAAATGTTTACCGAAATGTATAATTCCATCGCGTAATTCAATATTTATAATTATAACCTTCTACGGTTTCAAATTGACTAGCTATTTATTCTATTCCACTCATGAAATTTGAGCTTCTCAATTATTTTTCCACATACCTCAGAATACGTTCTTGTTTTATCACCTACATCAATTAATATTAATATCTCAATTCTTTTGGTCACGGAAACAAATTTGAATAAACATTTCGAAATTTTTAAATAAACGATTAATAACTAGAAATTATTAACGACACTAAAATTACGTGTGTTATACTTTAATGTCCTTTTTGAACTATGTAAGAATTCACAGCTGACGGAACATTTAGTGAAAAAATGTCGTTAGAAATCAAAACCTTGAAAATTAATCGAGGGATATAAACTAGCAAAATACGATGGTTAGATAGTGATCAAAATAGTTATTAAAATAAACTAAAGTATCTTATCTACTTGCCCAGTAGAAATTGAATAATTAAAATAGACTTCAACAGTCAATTCAAGTTTGAAACTATTTAGGTTTTGTTAGATTTTTACTTAATTACATAGTTTGCATCATGAATGACTATCAAAATTTATTACTGCTAATAAAACATAATCAAGAAAAGTCTAGGTATGAAGTCATAAATTTTCGCATTTTTCGAATTAAATGCGATAAAATGCATGTAATTTCTAGCGTTATTATTTTTTCTCTTTATGCCGCCTCTCAATTTAGTTGATTAATAACTCCTATTCTCTCATAACTTGAGCGAAAGTATTTCTGAAATTTCCAATTCTCTTTGCGTTGTTAAGAAAATATGAAACTCAACCCAATATTGTTGAACTGAATGTCATAAAAGTTCAAACCGCCCATTAAGATATTAGAAAAGAAAATAATTGGCTTCCAAAAAGTGATGTGATTATCAAAGCATTCAAGATATTTTTGTTGATTCGTTCTATTTCATTCCCAGCATTCAATAACAATATAACAAATTTTATTTATTTTTATTATTTTATAATTTTTATTATTATTTTTCAAATAACTGGATAGAATATATGGCAAATATGCAATAGACTTCACTCTAAATTATGTTAAAGTTAGAAGCACTCTTCCTAAATATATACAATGAAATTTAATAACCAGAGTGTGGTGATTCAAATTTTTTATTGGCTCTCCATCGAGTCATCTTGCGAAAGCAACAGTAAAAAATATTCCTTTGCCAATATTTAAGAAGAAGAAGGAATCAAAATCATTGTTCGAATCATGTTCGTCAAAACAGAATTCTGCGGTATATCTTATTGTCGCTTTTATGAAGTAGGATAGTTATTGAAAAAGTTTGAATGAGATATTCTAAAAATCGACTTTTCACTGTTTTTCGATATTACATCTATATTTCATTGAACTTTTTCAACGTTTCAACGTTTCTCAACTGAAATGTTACAACTTATATTCCCAATAGATATTCTATGCCTGTTAGAATTTTAACATGCTGTATCATTAGTTTGTATTTTATATACATTATACATAGTAAGTTTCCTGTGCTTGTTATTTTGAAAAAAATCAAAGCTGGGATTGATAACTACCATAAGAACTTGCAATGGAAAAAATTGGTTGACTGAAAATCATTGTGGCCGCACAAGCACGAAAAATACCGAATTTCCAACCAGCAATCACAATAGCCAGTTAGTCAAGATTAATTGGCTAAAAAGAAGATAAAGATGAGTTTGTCATCCACTTTCAAAATCAATGGCGTTTTGTACCAGGTCAATTTGATGAAGATTTGAAGAAAAACCGACAATATTTGATCACGAAAAAAAGATTTTAGGTGTAAAAATGTGCAATTTACATGAGAAAAAACTTCAACGACAATAATTCTATTTTTTGAATTAACATTGGACGTTGAAGTTTATAGAACTCAGTTGAATGTCTAAAATTTATTTACAAAAAAATCTGTATTTCATTAAAAATGTCACGGAATTCCACACCCTCCCCTATATAGCTGTTCCAGTGCCCATTATCTGGAACTCATCTTTACCAACTGAATTTTTTGTTTTATTCACAAATATTGGTTACAATTTTTCTGTTAATTAGTACTCTGTGAGATAATATTTTAAATAAATTGAAAAAAAAAATTTTATTACATTGTGAAATATGTAAATATAGTCTATTTTAGAAATACTACGCAATATGGATGAAAATTTCAAATATAAAAGTAGCCATTCAAATAGTAGCCATCTCATCTTTGGATTGAATTTTATCGCTGTGTATTCGGAAAATATTAATTTTTATAACATCTCTTGAGGAACTATGAATAATGCGTGTTTTTTTTATTCAGTTATTTCAAAATTGCCATTTTCGGTGCATGTAAGAATTTTTTTACTTAAATCAGGCCTCAATCCAAAATATATCAATTGTTGGCATGTTACTCAAAAATCGTTTCTCTAATTTTATCATTTTTTTATTGGTGTGTATTCGCTTCTCTCATTATTTCATTGTTTATTGGATTGTTACTAAAATGTGAAAGCTGCTTTAGAGTTGATTACATTCAGAAACGCTAAATTTAAACATTGTAAACTTATAATATATCCTTATTGGATCCATGAAATGATACCAATGCTATATAACACAGAAATAATAAAGTAAAACATTCTCAGTGAATTCATATTATCTTTTTATTGATCAAAATCAAATAGTAATTTCTGATTTACAATTGATCTGTATCTCGCAAGTAAACTTCAAATAAATGAGTCAAATTTCTTGGTGTCAATTATATTACATCCATAATAATGAAAGATGTTAATGTATTTTTAAACTAAAACAGAATCAATCGATAACAATCTAAAATGTACGTGCATCAACTACAATATGATATTTTTTAATACAATCCATTATAATTGTTTCGAACCGTGAAATATGTCTTAGTTCACTTATCTCAAATATTGAATTTAAATTTAAATTATTAAAAGCTTGGAGTAGAATGATTTGATATCATTATAAATACCTCAATTCATGAAATATAGTTTCCAAAAATATACATAACTCATATTTACATCGTACATTCATGTGAAAAACAATTTTTCATTCCCTCTCAAAATATACCAACCACCACTTTGCACATTTAATATCAACTTGTTAATTTACAAGTGTCATAAAAAGACAGTGCACACTGTAAGCAACACTAAAGCCTAGGCGCTAAGTTCTACATGTGTTTCGGAACATTTTGCAGCTGTCGATAAATTGCAGTCGCCTCTGCCTTGTGCCGCCGCGCAATGCCGCGATGCCACTCGATCCCACGCAGCTTCCGAGATAAAAATGCAGTGTTGCCTATATTTCTCACAGAGATCACCACAAAAAGCAATATTGGTTAATACAATATCTAGTAACGCGGATTTGTTTATAACATTGAGCTAGAGCTCCAATTCTTATTTATAATATAAGTAAAATACTTGGTTAGGTCTGAGAAAGCATACAGCTTTGCCAAAGTTTGGACCAGAGCGCTACTATAGCCTATAGCGTTAAGACAATTCAGAAGACTCATAATCATATCTGCTAAGAAGTTTGAAAACCTTCTTATAATGACCTGGCAGAAAACTGCAGGTTTTGTGAGTAAGCAGTGGGTACAGCAGAGAATCTACTTTGCGAATGTTCTTCCCATTTCCTTAAAAAGTAATTGGAAAAGTAGTACAAACACCTTGGGAAGTAGAACACAATAAAAATAGCCTCCTTTGGAGGCAGTCTACGTATTTTGAAAGCAGAGCCCTGAGATATAGAATCTTGTACCAAAAATCTTCTAGGTAAAGGTGCAGAGTGGGTGAAAAGCCGTAACGAATCTCCAAAGAAATCTTCGAATCTACAATCTAATATATAAAGAAATTTAATTATCCCAAAGAAAATATTGATTATTTCAACTGAAATTTTAGATACATCGACAATAAAATAATCAAAGCTTCTGAGAGTGTGAAATATTTAGAAACTAAGAGACATCAAAAAAGTAGACGTTATAAATTCCATATTTTGAAAATAGAATCTGGTATAAATTAGAACAAGATGCTATTATATGTGATTTTGTAAAGAAAAAGAGGTTATTCAATATTGGTGGAGCCTCCACATTTATCTTTCCGTTGTTTTAAATATCCATTCCAAGTTGTGTATATTTTATAATCAATTATGTGTACAGTATGCTTATATTATTATTATCAAATGAAATTGTGAAATTCATATAGAAAAAAAAGAAAAAACTACATAAGACAGAAATCGTTGAATAAGTTATAGAAGTGCAAAAAGGCACAATAAGAAGGAAATATGAATAATAACCAAACTAAATAAACAAGAAAAAATGTTTAAAGATAATGAAACAATTCGTGGAAGAATGAGTAGACGAATTGTATAAATTCAAGAATTCATAGCCTGTAAGGTTATAAGTAAGACGAGAAGAATACCGAACCTAATTTTTCGTCAAATTCTCTTTTATCTATAATTGAAACCAAATTCGTGCTAGTGTTAAATTCGCGAATCGTTAATAAATGATAAATCTCTGGATATATTAATAGACATAATCCGGTGGTTTGTTTCAAAATGTTTCGTAGAGACAACGCTTATTGAAAATATCTGGCAACATTGTACAAAGAGAGAAAATCTAGTCGGAGTAATTTGAGGTCCACGGCTGCCTTTGCCATGCGTCTCACGTCTCTTGGCACGCGTACAACCCCCAATGAGCGCGCGCAACTCTTCATAGAGGGGGAAACCGACGGTAGGATAGAAAACGGTAGGTTAAGCTCCATCCAAATCATTCTTTACGATAAAGTTGCATCTAACGTGTTTAACGGACTTGTGGCTTCGCTCACGCGCGCTTGTTTACTAACAGTTGAACTTTTTTTTAACTCACTCGGTTATTGTGAAATTGTTTACTTGTCAACTTATGGCGCTTACTATGACGCTAGGACATCAGAATAAAATGTACAACGTTATTCAACATTCTGCTCCTCAAGGAAACTGCGTTATTGTTACTCAACCGAAAACTTCTGTTGTTGCCAACAAGAGACCTTTGGCTCCGGCTCCTGAAAGAACTTCTGTTTTAGTTACAAACAACGATTTGAGATGTAAAAGAAAAATACAGTTCGTGCCTTACGGTGCTCCTCCTCAACAACCAGCTTCTGTAGCCAGAAGAAATGCTAGAGAAAGAAATCGTGTTAAACAAGTAAATAATGGTTTCGCAACACTTCGTTCCCATATTCCTCCCAGTGTAGCACAATCTCTATCACCTCAAGGATCTTCACAAGGTAGAGGAGCTTCCAAAAAACTCAGTAAAGTAGAAACTTTACGTTTAGCTGTAGAATATATAAGATCATTACAACAAATGATTGAAGATCACGAAAATGAAATGACAGGAAACTCCTCAATTGCTGGAGATCAAATTAACGATAATAGATACTATACTAACAGTCCCGATTCTACTCACCTCTATACTTCGTACCCAGTTCTATTACCAACTCCTGCTTGTTCAGAAGCTTCTGCATCTCCAACTCCTTCACACAGCTCCGAAGGATCATTTTCAACGACTCAAAGTTATACGAATGCTTTATATCACTCAACAGAAAATTACGAAAACTACGATCCGAAAAGTCCAGAAGACGAAGAACTTCTCGACGCAATATTCTCCTGGCAACAAGAATAATACTGTTGTATCAGGTTAGTACTTTTTATTTATTGTATTTATAATTAACTTTTGTATGTGGATGATTCGAACAAATACATTTTCCTGGTAGTATAAATCTTTCTAAATAAAGCTTTTTTGGTTTTTCGTTATGTAGAATATATATTGATGTGATTAATGAAGAATCTGTAAACATAAGCTTCCTACCTTGATAACAATATTTACACAAAAAAGAATACATTTATTGTAACATTACCTGATATTTTTTTCTGGTGCAGTTTATTTTATACCTGTTTTAAATCTATATCTACCTGAATTATAAAAGTTCCCCTTCGATTTAGTATGCCCATTTCCTACCCTAGAGTAAAATACCGTTTTTGTGTTTTGAATCTTTTCATATGTCTTGACAGGGGTCTTTAATACATACCAGTTTCTTAAGAAACGAGACCTTACACAAGATCTTATGGAACAATACTGTCTGAGATATTTTATTGAAAAAAAATGCGCGAATTCCTATGTTCTAATATGAGAAATCGAGACTTTTGTATCTTGTTCTCACTTCCCCTTTCATATTAAATAATGTTTTTATTTTGTTTGTTACAGAAGCAGTACGGCCAGTCAAAATCTAATCAAAAATATGCTCCAAACCAAGAAACTTAGTGCCTTCATTCCATCGAGTGATATTTTTTCTACAATATTTTTGAAGAATCTCAAGAGTTTATCTAACTGTTTTTTCTAGTCATTGTTTTTGTATATATTTATTGTATATTTTGTTTATATATAATAGTTTATAAGTATTATTTTAGATCATTCGTTAAACGCAATAAAATTACAAATAATTTAATTTCAAAAATTTAGTGTGTTATGGGTACTTAACTGAAAAATTTGCTCTCTATTTTTGTCACAAAACGTACTCAATAAGATTGTTGTTATGCTGTTAAGTTGATAGTTTTTTAAGTATTTTGAACTGCCTTTCAAAATGTATTGTAAATATACTATTTTTTGATAAACTGCATATTGCAAACACACTTTGTACTGATAAATATAATAATATTTTATAATTTATTTGTTTTATTTTCTCACCAAAATTAATCGCATTATTTGAGCATGAAAGTGAACAGATTTATATGCAAACAATGAATAATAGTGATACCTACAATTAAATCCACAGCTGAAAAATGAGTGACGTGTAACAAAACTAATAAATTTTCAAATAGACAAGGTGTTCAACTTTTGTGGCGCGTGTCTAGTGAAACACCTGCCTTAGACACATGTCAATATGTTAATGCGTTGAACTGGTAATACGAACAAAGATAGATAAAAAAATTGAAGTAAATAACATGTAGCTTACAATTTCCGTTAATTATAAGACGTATTAAAGTCATTTGACTAATTATGATAAAGTGTCTTCAATTCTCGTTTTAATGAGCACTATACATTTAGCAGCAATTGACACTAGATGTTGTGGATAAGAAGAAGTAATTGGCGAGTGTTTCTTTTGAAATTAGTTTAAATGTTTTTATCAATATTTTTATAAAAAGAATTTAGTTTATTTTAAAAAAATTAAATTGAAAAATGCTTCGTTCAGATAATTGAAAGTGAAGTGAAAGAAAGTAAAAGCAGCAGGTGGTCTAAGGGTTTCTGAATATATATACTGAATTTGATAGGTGGCAGCACTTACTGGATGCATAAGGCATCGGTTTCTAGAACATTCTGATATATACAGAGTTTTATATATGGAACACCTCAATTATCTCGGAAACGGCTTGTACGATTTTTATGAATTATTTTGCTGATCAATCTCGTAACAAGGTCTAGTGTCAGTAAGTTAGTAAAAAGTCTAACGAAACTGGTATAGTAAAATATTTATCCAGATCATGACGCAGAAAACCTACAACAACTAAAGACAAATCTTTAAATATTTGTGTGAAAAATTACGAATTTTAGAAAGGTGATTACAGCAGATGCTCAAAATTTTGTCCATTTACTGCGATTTTCAACTTTGAAATACATTTTGCAACATCCCTGACTGGTCAATTCTTCTAATCTCTGTGGTAATTCTATCTTTTAATTCCTGAATATTGGCAGATTTTGTTTTATAAGCGATGTTTTCTAACCTCACAGAAAATAGTCTAAAGGCTTCATGTCGGGTGATCGCGAGGGCCATTCAATAAATCCACGCCTTCCAGTTCATCATCTGGGAAACACATTATTTAAGTATTGCCTAACACACACGTATATAGAGCTTAGGCACCATCTTGTTGAAGCCAAATATTGTCGTTTCGGATATTGTTATCGTCTGAAAATTTCAAATAATGAAGTTTTTTTGAAATGTAGTTGAAAATACTCACTTGGATTTGAAAATATCTGAGCCAACTCAGGTATAATACTATTTTCCAATAAATCTAAAAATGCCCGACCATTTGAGTTACGCTCAATGAAAAATCGTCCAATTATTTTGTTGCCTATTATTCCAGCCCATATATTCAGTTTTTCGGGATATTAGGTGGGATCTAACGGGGATTTTAAGTGACCAGTATCTACAATTATGCCGATTTAAGTTTCAATTAATACAAAACAAAACAATACAAAACATAACTTTACTTAGAACGTTTTTAATCGTTTTGATTGTAACATTTTTCCATCATTACATATCTTAAGATTTGTTTTCAGTTGATGCAATTTTTCTGCACCCTGATTTGAATAAATCTTTCACTGAACCAGTATCGTTAAACTTTTTTACTAATTTACTAGCAGGTCATATTATGGGCTAGCTACCCATCGATTCATATGAATTTGAGAGAAGTAAGTAAATATTTGGGGGGTTCTGCAACATCGAAGAAATACTCCCATCAACATAATTATCGCTGAAATATTTCGAAAATAAAGTAAAGTACCAAAAACAGGAAAATGGAAATTAAGACTGATCGATACAAATATTTCTATCCACGTTTATTTGAATATTGAATTTTGAATTCTATGAGTTTAATAATTTTTACAAGCATTAATAATATCAAAAATCATCGGAAATCTTAATTAATTATTTCCCAGGCGATGAATGAAATATATTAAAGTTACTCCACTTGGTGTTCCTTGCCACGTTCCCAATAAACAACCACTAAATGAAATCTACGTTTTGTATGAATAATTTCTTCATTCGCATAGTCATTTTTTGCTTTACTATAAAATATTTGATGTATCAGTTCGAGAGGAACTTCTGATATAAGTAGTCATTTCAGGGTAACTTAAAACCGGTATCTCGTGTAAGCAATCAAATGCGTATCAGATTCGCGCAAAGAATACGCCTAAAACCAAAGGCGTACAATACAATTGGAGAGGAGTTCAATGTCTAGTTTATAGTGACAATTATAATTATTGGAACCATCGTAAAATTGTGCCTATGGATACGATCTAATTTCTAATAAATATACCAATCATTAATGATAGGAAAAATTTTATTTTTTGAAAATAATTCTATAACAAACAAACTCCATATTAGATCAATTCATACATATTACATATCTTTATGTTGATTTGAATAGTCACAATAGTCTCTTGGCAATAAGCAAATCAACAAACACATTCTTCTTGTATATTACCAATAACTTCCGGAGTTATTCAATGAACTTCGAATGTAACTCAGTTTTGCAGCTTCTATAGATCTACGGGATTTTCTACATAAACTTTAAATTTCAACCAACCCCATAGCAAGAAATATCAAGGTGTTAGATCTGGAGTTATTGGGGGCCAGTCTATTAGACCTCGTCTACCACTATACCTCTCAGGTTTTAACTAGATACTATCTTATGGTGAGTTAGGATGGTTGGTGTTTAGTGACATGATGTCGCACTAATTCGCAGAAATTGCAGACAATGGTGTATTACCTCAAGTCATCAAGGAAGGATTATCTTTACTAGAATATTTGCAGTTTTGACGATTAAACCAGTTAGGCAGAATAAATAATCAGAAAACATAATTTGTCAATAAAACGTGGATTGATGTAGTTGAATTTTGTACCGTGGGTACAAAATTCAGTTTTCAAAGAACGTACTAGTGACGGTTGAAATAAACATCTGTCCACACCAATTTACCATAACATATTATAAGGTTTATCTTCGACACTTTATACAACAATCAGTTTCACGTCTTCTGATACCTTAGAACGTCTAAAATTTTGAATTTTTAAACGTAATCAGTTTACTTTAGCTGCGCTTTGTATATTTAGAGATCTGTTAATTATTATTAGCTTTCTTATTAGGGAATATTTTCCTCCAATCTCAACCTACATCAAAATACCATTTACTGTATCAGAAAATACTTCTTAGATATTACATTAGTCAATAAGTCGTGTGACTGACACATAGATGGCGTTGCCATCGCCAAATATATTTGACTTTTATGAAGTACCAAGCTTGAAACGATTATGTGTGACATATCATGACATTTTGATTAGTCAGAAAAAAGTGACACTCATTTAAGTGAAGCTACTTTAATTATTTTCAAAACCATGGATTCAAAACAACATTGTGTGTTAATTTGACATTGCTTCTTGATGAAAAAAATACTGTACAAGCTTAGAAATGGCTTCAGTGATATCCGCACTCTGCTCTATTGTAAAAAATTATTTGTTATTGGTATGTTGAATTTAAACGTGGTCATACAGACACCGACGATGGTAAACATTATTTTCGTCCTTTTGGGGTGGTTCCTCCAGAAATTGTAAGAAAATCCACAAATTGGATATATCTAATCGTAAATTGAAATTGAGTGAGATATCTCAGGCCGCAAAGATATCAGAAAGCAGTGTGTTTACAATTATGCATAAACATTTGACCATGAGAAAGCTTTTTACGAAATCGATGCCGCGTTTACCCACAGTTGATCAAAAACAACTACTTGTTGATGATTCGGAGCAGTTTTTGGTCATGTTTACCTGTAATAAATCAGATTTTTCGCGTCAATATCTGATATTGGATGGAACATAGATCCATCATGTCACTCCGGAATCAGAACGATCATAACGATAGCCGGTGAACTAAGTCCGAATATTGTTCATCGACTATTGGTGGATTGTTTGAATGCGAAAATCGAGGAAAAACGGCCTCATATGTCGAAAGAAAAAACGCTGTTTCACCAAGACAACGCATAGATTCACAAGTCGATGACAACGGTTAAATTGAACGAAGGTCAACTCAACTGAAGAAGCAATTGCTGAAACTGAAGTCTATTTTGGGATAAAAGGGAAATCCTTCTAGAAGCACGGTATCGAGAAGTTAGAGAAGCGTTGGAAAGATTGTATTACTCTTGAAGAGAATTACATTAATGAATAAAATCGATTTTCTTAGTTAATCACAGGACTTCTTGAGTGATTATTAAATCCAACTTTCAAAGTCTCTCAAATAATAATTTGCAAAAAATGAAGAGATATTATTATTCAATCCTTTTCATATTAAAATATCGAAATAAAGCATTCATCTAAATAATAAGAATAGATCTCCGCCACTGAGAACTGTTAATCTCGTGTGAGTGCAATTGAAATTTCAATGTCGCGGGGAGAGGATATAAAACGCACAAAAGGATCCGGTGGCGATCCTAATCACATTCATGGAGACAAGACTTTAATGCGCGAAAGGACTTGGCATAACGGAAATAAAAGGACAAGGAAGTTTCAAGTAGCCCAGACGAGACTGGGGTTTTATAGACCTTACCTAACTTGAAATCGAGTAGTTATTAAAAAAGAGTTCAACGATCGTCGACAACAGAAACCTAGTTTAAAAAATATTTGATATTGATTGTTGTATTGTTTATTTTTATTTTATGTATAATCAATTATTCAAAAAGATAACATTATTATTATTAATATATAATCCGTATGATATTAGTTATACAATGTTGGTTTTTTTTTGAATACTTGATGAATTGAACGACAAGGAGTAGGTTGGTCGATACAGTAACTATAATTCGTTTGAATTGCAAGGTGATGTGATCTTTGTAAGCAAAGATGTAAACTTCGAATGAGGAGGACATACAATATTGCTTCAAAGTAACAACATTTAGCTAATATCATCATCTCTTAGAAGCGTTACGTAACGACGAAGTACGGTTTTTTAAAAACATGCAATTGTCCAGAAAACCGTTCGACTACATTTTGCAGAGTGTGTTTTATAGCTTATATGGAAAATAATCCTGATCAAGTTCATTCTCATTGGAAAACAAATTAATTATAATATCCTTTCTGCCCTAGTTCAATTACAGACAAGTTGTTTCGATTATTTTTTCCTATTTTTAACTTTAAAAGTTATTTATTATCCTTGTATGATTATTTATGATTGATTCTAATGAGCAACCTATCTGACACTACTATGGAGACTTGCGGTCTTGGTAATTGTTAGCTTTTCGACATAAAAATAACTTATTTGTATTTAAATTTGTTATAAAATCCTGATGAATCGCTGATAACTGCTCAGTAATAACTATAAAAACATATATAATCTAATTAATGTTCAAAAATAAAATGATAAAAATAGAAGGTTGCTGAAATTTGTTTTGAATTTGAAATCTGCGTTGAAACTAGAACGTGCCGTTAAGGAACTCACATTCTAGGCTAGAATCCGCAATCAGGTCATCGATCTCTAATAAAGGACTATAGTTTCCGAAAAGCTCTATTCGATGTTCATAAAAACTGGACATCACCAAAGTCATTTACTTAAAAATTTTTTTTCTGGTGAAAGGGAAACCGTTTGGCCTTGGCTGCTTGGTTCTAATATGTAGCCACGAGACTAAAACCCTATGCTATACCTTTTTTATCCCAATCACCGTAAGCTTATCTCATCCTACATTTTTATTATACTAATAGTTATGCACGATAGAGCACACCACTTTTCTTTTGATTCACCAGATTATTAGGGTTTATGTTGCCGTCCATGTCCTTTCTCTCAATCTGTCTCTCGACGTTCCATTCGAAGAATGTATGCTCTGCTGTATCATTTTGAATTCATAACAGAGGTACTCTGGGACTTTTCGCTTCTTAAATCAATGGAAATAGGTCATGGCCAGTGAAAAGCTGGGTAAGTGCATTTTTCATCTCAACATGCCCTCTCTTCATCTATGCTGGTTATCAATCACCTTGTGCAGTTTCCGCAATTCTACCATCGGCTCTATGTGTGCGGTAAAGATCTTATTCACTCCTCTTTCTCCGCTTTTTTAGTTGTGTTGTCTTAACCTGGTTAGCGGAACTTATCAACAACTTGAAGATTATGTGGCGACCATGCCACGCCCTCTCTCGTATTCAAAAATACATAATACAGGTACACATTCCCTCGAACAACTTCCCAATAAAACAATACTTCTTCGAATCCGGGATTTCGTTCTTCTGAGAATTCTAAGGCACCTTTCTTTTATATCCTTCTAAATGTCCTAATAGCATGCAATTAAATGAATCATCCTCTCCGATATACCTCGTAGCACGTCTTAGGAAAAACCAACATACTCACACGATCCCAGGCGAGACGAAGCGAGTAGATCTCGAACGCCTACATCTCAGCAGAGCTAAGCTGCTCTTAGAGATTCGGCACGTTTGACTCAATTTAATTTTACGATTTGTATATATATTTGTGTATATTGTTTTGTTGAAGTATATATAATGAGTTTAAGTAGTTATAACACTTTATTTATTATGTTACCTCTTCACCATCCTCGACATTAAGACTAGCGTCCATAATTAATTGGTATCGTATCTGCAAGCACTAATATCCCGTGTCGAAAAAATACGAAAAACGCAGCATATCCGTATGGCTAGTTTGCTTTAGGAATATCGGTCTCTATTTCTTGATACTTAGCGTTTTGCTTCATACTACTGCTCTATACACCATGATCAGGTGGTTTACCACACGGCTAAGCGTCATGCGGGTGCTTTAGCGTACCTGTACGTGCTTTTTCACTTTGACTACCTCGTCGAAAAAAAACTCTTAAGTATTTGACTTCTATTATGGTAGATACATTCAAAGAAATACGTCTAGCTGTCTTTGTTTACCAATATTAGTGCCTATGTTTTCTCAGGTGCAAGTTTCAATTTCATATTTTCAATCCATTAACTTATTCTAATTATTATCGCAATATTTGTAGTTGTTATCACAGTATTACCACACACCACCTACAACACCATTTTGTGAACCACATTTTGCAAGACTTGGAGCATTGCATCCACAGGTGATGTTTCTTTTATAAAGTCAAACTGAGTGTTAGGGAGCCCATCATTTTCATATAGGTCACTCGGATCTGAAGTGGTTGCTTCAGTATCATACCTAGGCAGTCTAACAGACAAATAGGTAAGTAGCAGCATTTATACTGCTCTGCCATACGAAACTTATGACCGTCTTAGATATTTTGGAAACTTTTAGAAGACATTGATTCGCCAGATCTAGATTTTAACCTTGGTGGCTCTCAACAAAATGTCTCGTTATTTTGAGATAACCAGGTCACAGTGCTTTGTATAATTAAATTAAAAAAGCCGCCTCAGGCAGCTCGTCTTTTGTGAATTGTGCTATGTTCACTTCAACGGAATCTATCATCTTGTCTTCTGGCAATTGAGCTGGACGGATAAGCCCCATCGCCTCTGTAGCGATTGATTTTTTTACAAGTCGTTTGTATCTTATTCAATCTTTTACCTCCGCAATTACCAGTAGACTGGTCCTTTAATTCCTTATATTGACCCTTTTCTAATGAAGGTTTCTCAAGCATCTTGGATAGTTGTTATAAATACGGTGTTATTAGATATATTTCCGTTTACCGTCATCCGCTTGTATCGTATATGATGCTTCACAACCAACAACAATAATTTTGTACAAGAAAGCGGTTGAAGCTGATATATTACATCAGGAATATCGTGTCTTTCCAATCATACAATTTGTGAGAAGCTGAATTTTTTTTTTAATTTTATATTAATATTTTCAGTAAATCGTATTTCCCATACTGAATAACTCTGTGTTGAAATCTCACAATTTTTCTGTCTGAGTACAATCAATAATGAGCATGGATATATGACTCTCTTCCATTTTCCTAGTATATTTTCATTTACCTGTTTTCTAATTAACATACACTCATGTTTCATCGTAAATTAAATACTATTATGTTATTTGATATGAACCCACCCATCGACGTCCTCAAATTATATTCATCGATTGATTCAGATACCATCGATTCGAATTAGGTACTCGATGAACGTAATTTGGAAGTTGAATTTCTTAGCATTAATCGACCGAGAGATCGTTACAGATACTTTATTAGATCAAATGGAAAAAAATATCGGTTACATACATTTTTAACACTTTCATCTAGATTAAGATTAGATTTCTTGTTTGTATATCAAATTAAAGCAATCACTGACATTTCGACTTTGGAGAGAGTGGTTAGCTGATAGCATATTCTGGACAACATAATTTTTCATCTCTATAAACGATTTATGAACAAAAAAGACTGATATGGCACTATGAATAATAAGCCAATAGTTTTTTGGAAATGCTTGATAGCACGGTTACCTTGAGAGAGTAATTTGTACAGGACTGGAAAGCATAAAACAAAAATAAAGATACTTTCTTCTAATTATTCTAACAAGATTTTAGTGAAAATAAATAATATAGATAAATCAACAAACTACTATACCTCATTAACGAAGAAGATGATATTCATTCAATTTATATAAAGTAAACCATCAATAATTAGTATCGACATTTTTATGAAAATAGTATATCAGATTATAGATCTATCTGTGTGTGAAAAGTTATGATGATTGGCGTTTGCGGAGAAGAGTTTCTGTGGAAAAGTATGCAAATGCTTTATTTTCATGAAAAATCAATATCAAAAATAAAATGACAATTTAGTAATTTTTGTGAGGGTAGGTTAGCTTAGCTTAGGTTAGGTTAGGTTAATTTAGGTTAGTTTAGACTAGGTTTTTCAATAAAAATGATATATACTTCATATTCGTTTTTTTTGTATTATACCTGTGTCACTCTACGACCAATAATATTGCTAAGCATATCAAATCATTCAATTTAGCTTCAAAATTCTCAGAAATATTTTCTAATAGAAATAACCACCCGATACAATTTTCATGTTGGATTCATCGAGTCATAGGTTAGGTTAGGTCAAAAAAAGCACGTCGCTCCAAGAATCATAATTCGTGGCCGGCCTATCGATGCCTCAGCAATGAAGGCTACACTCATGAGTGAGTCAATCACAAAGAAAGATTTGTTTCTGATATCGGGATTCATATCCAAAGAAAAATAAATAGGTTAGGTTAATCTATGTATAGAGTTTCAAACTCTTACCGGTTTCTTTGTGAGCTTGTTAGTAACTCTTCTTTGGACTAAGAGCAACGCTTATTACTGTTAGCGAACATAATTATAATAATAAATTGTTTGTAATGTTGGATATCGTCACTTGGGATGGCAAGTTTGTTTGTCAATCATTTTCAATCACAAGTACCATCAACGATCTTGAATTTCATTTTCATTACAAACAAAAAAGGACTAACCACTGTTTTTTCTAGTTACAACAAATGAGTAACTGAAGTATAATATTACATTTTTTTTGTTTGATTCAAGAGTGGCATATGTGACACCACAGTATATAATTACGAACTCGAATAGACCGTGCGTATAGGAAGTAAATTTATAAAATGTGAGGGGATCCTTGTATATTTTCCGAATCCACCCATTTCCTCCAATATTGGTTCTAAAAGGAAAGGTACCTAGTGTTCGCGTGCAGATAGTTCAAACCAGTGGCGTAACTCTATCAAAAGTGATATTGAGGTATCTGGATTAATTATGAACAAACTGATATTTGCTTATTATTCTGACTATACCACAAAAAGTGAGTTAAATACATCTAAAAATTATTTAAGAAAGGGTTTGCAGGATTTTTAATAATTTTGTTTTGTAATATCCAATAATATTATAGTATTTACATTGTTATAGTGTGTCCAAAGTATTATCTAGTATTTTTTGGCTTGAATACAATGGTAACTTTCGCTAAAAATAATCATCAATGAGTGCAACAATAGTTATTTATGCAACAAGTGAGTAAAGTAATACTTTTTTTACGAGTAGGACGGTCCCGGCAATTCCTACGAGTGAAAAAAGAGTTACTTCACGCACGAGTTTCATACAAAATTTTTTCTACGTCCGTAAACTCACAAAAATTTCTTTAAAACTTTTATCAATTTCTATCTTGTAATAGTTACATCAAAAGTACAACTGTGAGCATTATTGTATACTTGTATTGGCAACATTTAACGAGTTCAAAGAAATAACAGTGTCTATAGTTGTATTAGTACTTTGGTAGGATCGTGAACATTTACAATGTTGCTTGAAGTCGAATTAATTTTTCTCGTTAAAATTTTCACTTTGGAATCCTTTTTGTTTTTTATTGACTCGTCTACGAAACCCTCCGAAGCTGTGTTGGATTTCCACTCAACGTGCTTATTTGGTTGAATTATATCTCCACCGGAATCCACTAATAGAGACGCCGAAGAGCGTCGAAATGTATGCTCAGTATTGTTTTTTGGATTAGGTAAATTCAAATATGTTGGGGAATTTTTAAAAAGGTATTGATACCTACAACTTAGTTTTTTCATTTTCCATTTCTATACTGAAAAAAGAAATGATCTGTTTTGACGTTTGTGGGTCGTTGGTTTCTATTTTATCAAGCTTACTACAAACTGGCTGATACCAATTTTAGAAACTAGCAATGGACTTTAGTTAGTTTACAATAGAATGATTTTGAATTAGAGATTTAAATTAAATGTTTAAAAATGAACCTATGCGGCTACTTGGAAACTTTTAAAGCTGAGTATGTCGCATTATTTGTTAATTACGTACGTCCCACTAATTCAGAAAATAACGTATCCCTATTGAACTAAAATATGGTTACACCCGTGTTTGCCAAATTTGGATCATTCCGTTTCTTTCTAACAATCGCCTGTTAAGCTTATTGTTCACATCCATATAATTATTGCTAATGCGCCATGCACATTGATGTAGTTTACTTTAGTGTCCCCTTATTCAAGGTCAGCGTGTGATTTATGATAATGACATATATTTTATTTTCTTTTCAATATTCTGAGCCCAGTCCCTAGGCTTCGGCTTAGCCAAACTCAGATAATGGTGAGGGAAGATCAGTGAATTGAATTGGAAAATTTTATTGTAACAGAATAGTTTGAAATCTAAAATAAAAATTTGTAGAGTGATGGAAACATGGAGAATTTAACAAATTGAGGTTCGTTAGTAGTAAGATGATAAATTATGGGTTTTTATTTTACTTCAAGAATGAACTTCAACGAACAAAGGGACATAGTACAATGTAAGACAAGAATTTACAAGAATGACATTAAATAAAAGTCAATATTCATAGTACCTATAAATGAAAAAGAAAGAGGTACCAATAGTCTTCTTCTTCTTATTCATTCGTATCATGTCCTGGGAGGTGGACTGCTAGCTGTCCATTCATCTCCTAGGTGATCGTCCAGGTTCTCTTTTCCATATTGGTTTCCCTTCTAGTACGATGCGTGGCAGTCTACTCTCTTCCATTCTTCTCACGTAGGCGTACCAGTATCCTTTTCTTTATCTCCCCATCTTATGATGTCTTGCACCCCACATTGTTCCCTGATGTCAGTGTTTCTGATTCGATCTACTCTTGTTTTTCCCACTATAGTCCTGAGTGTTTTCATTTCGGTTACCCGAAGCTTGCTTTTCGTTTTGTTGGTTTCCTCTCTAGTTTCACTAGTAAAACTTATGAATACTTGTCAAGTATGTAGTCAATAGTATTAGATTAACATTAATTTCTTTGGAACAATAGTCGGTGGTACCTTGATAGGTAAATGAGCCATTCGAGATTCAATCTATTAATTCTGACCAGTTAATTCTCTATAACACGGTGCATTGTGTTGTATAATTTACCATCGATTGTTTTTGCGAATTGCTAGCAACTCAAACTGCTTTAACCGGGTTCATTTCACTCATATGATTGTCATTTTCATTTAGATGTGTAATATTGAATGCAGACTTCATAAGTGGTTACATATAAACATGGAAATCTTTTCCATTCTCCTCAATCAGCTAAAAACAGGTCAATTCGTTGTTATTTCTATTCCAATATAATGAAACGAGGAAATAAGTTTCCATGCATGCATCTCCATGTTTGTAAGTGGTGTGAACACTTTGTTATTCAGACATACTCAGTTAATTACCTCAAAATTTGTAGCAAATTATATAAAAATACATACTTCCACCGTATGTAGAGTCTCTCATGAAGGATATCATATGGCTACTAAAAAGTGTGATCTCCTCTTCTTTATTAAGTGATTAGTGGAATTGACAATAAATTTGATTGCCTCAACTATTTACAAAGTTCATTTTGATTTATTAATTTTTATTATGATGCAGGAAATTGGAAATTCCAGTACCACCTGAAACAATCAATTTAGGGATTCGTATTGAAAATTGTACCTTGTATATTATGTTTTTTAATACAATAAGAGATTTTCAAACTACATAAATAACCAATGAAAGCGACATTGGCGACTAGGTTGTCGCATTTTCGCATTTTTATTCAATTTTTAATATTTCCTGTGCAAATAGGTGTTTCAATCGTCTCCAAATATGGTAATCAACGGGACTGAAATCAGGGAATTTGATGGCATTCACGTCCTATTCACATGTTGCCATAAACATCATTCAGATGTTGTCTCACTGTCAGTGAAAATCGGAACATGTCCCTTTAAGCTGAAAATATATTCCTCGGAACCTAATAATTGGTCATTATTGACTGCAATCCACACATTTACCAAAAACCTCAGCTGGCTACGACATTCTCGAGTAGCATGGGGATTTTCTCTTGCCCACACATGTGAATTACGGGTATAATTTATCCCATCCTTGTAAATTAGGCTGCATATGTAAATAATGTCCTGTACAGCGTTGATCGATGACTGTTGATCCATTTACAAAGTTTCAAACTCTGGATTTCATCTCCAGGATGTAATCGCCAAACCATATGAATATAATATTGATACAGATAATTTTTGTAAGATTCTATTTACTTTTTACTGAGTAGTATTGAGTTCTCGACTTCCTTGTCTAGTGTTTATTGTATGCTTCATAGTAACAGCGTCAATAATGTCACATCCCTACGCTCCATTTACATGTCGTTCTATTCTTACACCAGAAAAAGTGACATTTTCCCATAAATGAATAAAAACTGAGCCAAATGTTGAATGACAGGGATTTCGACGATCAGGAAATCTTTTGTGATATTCTCCAGCATTAGCTCTGCCATCACCACTTCTTAACCCATGAATAAAAATTATTTGGTATGTTCTGTGGTTGAATACCCATGTGGATTTTTAAATAAATTACCAAAGGTAATATTCTTGTCTATCTGTCAACTGGAATCTAGATTTTTATAGTTGCTCGTAATTTTTTTTTTTGGTGGAGTTGATACAATCTGACATTTAAATCATCTACAATCAACCAATATCCAAAAACACATAAAGTTTGACTTAGCATTCATTTCAATTTATTAATTATAGGAAGTAATGAGGTATTGCGATTTTTGTCTAAAAATTCTAAATTGGAAAACAATTTTTTCTCCTCAGAGATGATACAAAGTGACAGTAAAGATATATTTGAATTTATTCATACATATTAGATTATGTTGTAGGTACTCATTTGAGTTAAAATACAAGAAATTATTATGGTTGTTCTATGTTTATAAGATTTAATTGTTCACTAAAAATTTAAAAAAACTTTGTCACATATATCATTTTCATTGGATATTTATGTAATTTGAAAATAACTTATTGCAATTATAATAAAATATCATACATTGTGCAATATTCAATAAGAATCCCTAAATTGATTTTTCCAAAACCCGTCCTGGAATTATTTTGAGATTTCACTTATTTCTTTTATTGTGAACTGAGTTAAGGTAACAAAAGTATTCACAATTATTAAAAAAATAAATAATGCTTCTATAAAACCACTAAAAATCGTTTGAGGTAAGAAAATGCGCAATCAGCATGGCTAATAACAAACGGGTATTCAGCTCTGAACTCATTATCGAGGTTGTGGATCACGTGCCGGATCTTGGAGAAAAAATAAGAGGATGCAATTTAATTCAAATAGATGGAAGCTTATGACAAAATTGAGTGTCTTTTCGCTTCTATTCGCAGATAACGAAAAGATCTGCAAATAATTTTGAGCATGAGCATCAATGGATGATGGCTAAGGAAGCTTGGAACAATGCAGAATTCCTAGGTAAACTAGCATTAATAGACTAATATAAAATAATGATTTCTTGTAATATAGTTTATTCTCATGATTCGTCAGATTTGTACATGAAAGCTGGTATACCAATACTCATTCGTATTAATATAACGAGTCAATTCACAACCAAGCAACAATGCGAATTTTTTTTTCAAATATCTTAGGTATTCTCTATTATTTGTTCCATTATAAGTAGTAGCAATTGTACCAACCCCATAAACACTCCAATAATTATCTCAATCAACTAAAAAAATACAAATAATTGATTTCTTTGTGAAGGGCCGCAACAGATAAAAAAAATATTTTCGATGGTCGTTCTAATTTAGAAATTCTTGGAGAATTTCTTCACATTCCGAATTTCGTCGATACTGATATCAAGTTTTGGGGACGTAAATAATACACTGTGTCTGTCCAATTAAAATTGTAGCCTATTTGTAGCATGTTTTTTTTCTCGCGATATATCATTAACATATTGATGAATCAATGAAAACATTGGTATTTAACAATTTTTTTCCAAAATTTCCTTGGGTCTGGGAAATTATTGAATCAAAATGTATCGTTCTTGGCAGAATTGAAAGTGTGTTTGTTTTGTTATCTTTTGTTATTTTAAGTTTTTCCAATGCAACACATGTAATTAATCCAATTTTGTATTCGAAATGAATGGTGAGACAAAAGGTTTTGCATTTTATACCTTTACATCTATAACTAGCATATATTGCTAGCATTAGAAGGCATCAAACAACGGAGGTCTTCGATATCTGCACCTTGTTCTATTCAAAATTAACTTTATAGATGACTACGCCTTATTCTGTAAAGGGTGGTGCAAAATGATAGCGGGATCGCCACGGAAAAGCATTCTTGAAGTAAGTTCAAAATATGAACGTGTGTTGTCTTTGCAAAAAAGAATTAATCTATGCTCATTTTTGTAGTAAAGTGGTTTGTAGGACATCAACATAACCCCTGATATGTCATAGTGCCATTTTAGCGCAACCTGAGCTTCTTACTAAGCTGGAATGTCTGATATACACCAAACACGCTAGCACTACATATCACAACAATTGTTTAGTAACCCCTAGATTTGGAAAAGAATGGAATTCACAAAATTACTTTCTAACAAAAAGTATGTTTGGCAGAAAGCAACATGTTCAGTGGAAGGAAAATTTAATATAAAAAGGTAGGTCAATAGTGTAATTGTGAGTATTGTTGTAGTGTGTTCAATTCAGCTTTCTAAACCATTATTCCAAATGTCATTCGATAGAAATTTCAACGTCATTCTCCACGGCGGGGTCTTTTCTTTCTACAGCTATAATATACACTTAAGAATGATTCTTCGTTTAAAGGTCGGGACACACTTGTCATACACCAGTCCGATCCGATTTGGCTCCAAATAACGGATCGGTGCGGGATCGGCAGGAGCTTGCACATATAACCTATACGCTTCCGAGTTCTTTTCCATTTCCACCTTCAACTCGATACATACGCTACTCTCGCCCATCTCGATTCAATTCAAATCGCGAAAGGTTCCGTACGAAAATGGTTTTAATCTGTAGTGTTCACTCAATAAGTCGTGTGACTAACTAAGAAAAACACATTTTCGATTTTATTCATCAATGTAATCCCCTTCAAGAGCGATATAATCACCTCAACAACTTCTCGATGCCGTGCTTGCAGAAGGATTTGTCTCTTGCCCCAAAACAGGCCTCAATTTCAGCAATAGTAACCATCGTTGCCATCGGTGCATTTTCTTGCTGAAACAGTGGTGTTTTCTTTGACATGACGCCATTTTTCCATTGAAACGACCTAACAACTCTATGTACCATTCGCTATTGATTATCTTTCCCTTTTGAAGAGAGTCGATGAAGAATTTTCCATACATATCCCAAAATACTGATGCCATAGCCTTCCATAGCTGACTGCTATGCCTTTGGACGCTTCGGACGTGAGTCACCGGCTACAGTCCACTCAGATGATGATAGTTTTGATTCCGAAGTGAAGTGATGGATCCATGATCCATCCAATATCAGATATTGACGCGAAAAATCCGATTTATCATATGTAAACATGACCAAACACTGCTCTGAATAATCAACACGTTGTCACGCAATTTCAATTACATATGACCAATTTGTAGACTTTTCTGATGTTTCCTGGAGTAACTACCTCAATTGGACGACCAGAATGTTCAACATCATCAGTGTCTGTACGACCATGTTTAAATTCAGCAAACCAATAACAAATGGTTATTTTCGATGGAGCAGAGTCCGAGTAATACTTCTGAGCTTGCACAGTATGTTTTTAATTGAGAAGCAATGATAAATTAACTCACGAAATTGTTTTGCATCCATTGTTTTGAAAATAACAAAAATAGCCTCACTTAAATGACAAAGGAAGCGTTAATCTTAGATGATATGGAAACCAAAAGCTCGAATGTTGCATTATAGTATATGTACATATCGTAATAGGATTGTGTCTTTTATTCAAACTACTGGTTAGCAATTTAATGGATATTAAAAAGGGTCTCTCTGAGCTAGTGGCCTGAAGCACAGCAGTTAACTCGACGGGCAATTTCGCGGTAAGTGAAGTAGTATCTTTTGAAATAATATCTTTCTGGCCCACAATAATTCTACCTCTGTTGAAATGACTAACAAGGTGGTAGTTTTTACGTTTTTAAAGTTGAGACGCTTGAATCAATAGAGAACTCACAATAACTGGTAATATATAGTAATGTTTTCACTTGAAGAAGCAAAAAATACGGTGGAAGAGATTCACTCGCCTTCCCCGCCGTCCTATTGTTGAAATAACTTATCTTATGATAGAATTTTTATATTGGGATTCATTTAAATATATTATTTCGGCTTTTTGAAAATCCTTTTGCAAAATAAAAAAAATATGTGTTTTTGCCTACAATTCGCTTAGGTCAGGACAGATGAAATGATTTCTATTTTTTACATTATAACTGAGTCAATTTAAAAGTCTTTTTGGCCATCAATAAACTATTTAGCGAGGAAATATACAATTTAGAACCATGAATAATCAAAGAGCTGTAAATTATCTCATCATTTATTCAAATCTACTGCGTTAATTAAACAATAATTATTATGTATTTATTTTGTATCTATATTTTTATTACAATATTATATAAATCTCTACTAAATGTTTGAAATGGTTCAATGTGGAAAGCAAGAGTCTTCGAAACTAGAATCGTTGATTTATTATTAGATATTGGTGTTTCCGTACCGTACCAGTTGGCGGGAAAACTGTGTTTATCTCTAATTAAATCAAGGTACTATGCTTCGTAAAGTTTTTCCAGATCTACTTTTTATTCCGTAATTAATTTATAGATAAGTATGAAATATGAAAATTTAGTTTTAGATCATTTACTTAGTAATTAATACACTACTATTTGAAGGCCAAGGGTGGCTTATGCCCAAAGGTTAACAATCTGTAACCTTTACTAGGACAACTTGTACCATCTACAGATAGCAAAAATGAATTTTGTAGTCGATTTCTTAGATACTCGATAAAATTTATGGTTTAGGAGATATGTAGATTTTTAGATTGTTGTACATACAAGGAAATCGTTCGCTATGAGAAGACATTTTGAAGAAAATTATCATAAATTGTGATTTTTTTATTGAGATTTCAATCTGCGATCGAAATTATCTTCGAGAAGTTTGTCGAGGAAACACGGACGGTAAACAGTTTCAGCATTAGTCGTACAAAACTATAAAATATTTGAAGCTGCCGATTTTTCGAGAGTGTTTCTTGACCTATGCCAAACTCTGTATTTTCTTCATATGTTAAAAATATTATAACGTTCCCATCTGAATGTATTTGTTGGCAGTTAATTATGAGAAATAAACAAAAATTTTCGATTTTACATATACGAGGAGGTACCCAAACAAAACCGGAATAGCATTGCCATGGGTGGAGCTTTTGTAGTACCGATTTCTGCCGCTAGGACCTGCCTAGCTCAACTTGTCACCAGTTCAGTGCCGCGAGGGCCGTTGACCTGTCACGTTCTATTCGTCACTAGTGACCGTTTTTGCTAGTGCTGTTTCACTGCTGCTTCGTTTTTTTATGATGGTAAATTTAAGTGAACAGCAAACCGCTGTGAAATTTTCTTTTCTACTCGGTAAAAACGCTACTGAAACTGTTTTAATGTTGAAAACTGCTTACAAAAATGATGCTATGGGGAAAACTCAAGTGTATGAGTGGTTTTCTCGATTTAAAAATGGCGACATGTCGATTGATGAGAAACCTCGCTCTGGACGTCCATCAACTGCCCGAATCGATGAAAATATTGAAAGAATTCGAGAGCTTGTGCGCACAGACCGTCGACAGACAATTGATCACTTGTCTGAAATCAGTGGAATATCTTGGAGCTCGGTTCAGCAAACAGGTGACTGGTTCTTCCACCATGGCAACGCACCTGCATACTCAGCCATCACTATTAGCCAATTTTTGGTTAAAAATAACATGGTTCCGCTGCCTCACGCACCTTACTCGCCTGATCAGGCTCCGTGTGACTTTTTCTTGTTTCCACGCATGAAAGGACAGCGATTTGAAAACATTAAATACATCAAGAAAAGAACGAGACAGGAGCCTGCAGTCATTTCTAAAGATGAGTTCAAAAATGTTTCGAACAGTGGAAACACCGCCGGGACAAAAGCATTACTTGTAATTGAGAGTATTTTGAAGGGGATAAGGTTGTTTTGTAAATATTTGTAAATATATAGCATTTAAAAAATAATTTACCCCCTCGTAAGCTTCATACAAATTATTTAATGAATTATATATCATATAAAGAAACTTTTGTATATTTTTCTCATAAAGATTCAATTATCAATCCAAAAATCTTTGAATGCTCGTATAAACATTTTTCAAAATATTCAAATTAGACACACTTGTAGCATATAAAAATCACTCCAAAAAATCATCAAACAAACATTTCCAAGTACCAGTGATGAATCTCAACAAAACCGATTTAATGAGTGTAATTATCCAATCTTATTTTCACTTGAAACCAAAATGATCCCGTTGCCAAAGTGGCACCTCGTTCTAAAAATTCGGACCACACATAGCGATCCACCAAAATTTTGTTATCTAATTGGCAAACACATTAACGACACGAAACAATAAACGGCTCTTTATAAAACATATCCGGTAGTCCTCTTAAGATAACAATTAAGAGTTAAAAGTATTACCGACAAAAACAAAAATAACTTTTTCTATTTGATTTTTAGTGTCGCCTGTTAAGAATTTGGATAGAATGTCATAAAAATTAAGTGGTTATTAAGACATACTTAGCTTGTATTTTGATAAAATTATTTGATTTGATAAGATAGAATAAAGACATTGACCGAAATATTTGGAGGTGATTTTGATTCAATAATAGTTACAGGTTTAAAAAAGCTTCCAGACTTTTCTTAGTTTGTGATATCACAATATACTTCACTAAAAATTCCAATATTACATCTTAACTATTCAATTGAATTATTGTTGGTTCTAATCTCTTTTAAATTTTTTATCTGCATTGACATCTAGATCTTATACATGTCGTTTATATGAACAATGAATTTATTAATAATTCAAATGTCAATTAGTGATACGAATATAAAGTGTGACAGGAACATGATACAGATTGTTGAATCAGTCGGTAATAATCATTATGTGGGTCTAATCTTATATTTACTTTTAGAGACATGTTAAACTATAAAACAATAAAATAAGAGATAAAGTCCCTTGACGCCGCTTAACAATCTCGAATAAACAAACAAAGTCGGCAACAGACAAAAGTCATCTTTCAAAAGACACCCAAAATCAAAAGGCCCACAAAATCAAACGTAGCCATCTAGATTAAAACCAAAATCTATCACAATCATAACTTTGAGATAAATTATATCAAGTGCTCACCAATGTGTAGACACGTAGACACACAAGTTAAGATAATATTATAGTGGGTGATCTGATTTTACTTAATGTTAGTGGATACAAGAGTTACATGAGAATGAGAATTAGAAAATCGTAAATGTTGGTCGAATGTAAGGACTTTATTAAAAAATTTGAATCAAAGTTCTCCCAATTTGTCTATTTTACCGATTAAAAATTATGTCTCATCTTTTTATATACCAATATGGAGTAAATTTAACAAAAAAAATGCTGTGACAAAATTTCTCACATGACCCTGCGTTTCTAAGTAAGTGTTTTCAATGGATAATTACAATTTATAATAATTTTCTTTAGAATGTTTCTTTATACCAAACGGTTTCCTTGGCATATACAACGATCTAAGAATCTACATTAACCATAAATTTTATTGAGCCAAGCAAAGAGTTGAAAAATCGATTGAAAAATTCATTTTCGCTATCTTTAAATTGTACAGGTTGTCCCTGTAAAAGTTGCAGATTGTTACCCATTGGGCATGAGCCGCCTCATGCCTTCAGATAGTAGTGTAGCATTATTTATTCTGATGAAACACACTACATAGACGTAATCATCCATTAAAAATTCATAATGTTCAGATGTATTAGTTAGTAAATACACTTGAATATAAGTTTTTATTTCGCAGCTTTAAATGCCTATAACGCTAAACGAGAAGTCGTATGAGAAATTTCTTTTATGTCACAGCATTATTTTCACGTCATTTACTCACTCCCGAATTTGTTGCATCCAGTCTTCGAACGCCCCGTATAAGTTGTTACAAATATTGAATCACATTCTCTTCAATAAAAGTAATGGTTGTTTCATTATTAATACATTATACGTTGAAAGGTTTTTAGAGAAATGAATTCTGTAGAACTTTTTACAAATAATAAATTTCTTTTTAAGCCATTCATTTTCGTATTAATTTTTTATTAGTTATTATAATTTATAATTATTACTTCGGCTTATTTAAATCAGTGGTATGAGAGACTCTGTTTCTCTCTGAGTTCCGGCGTTTATATTAATTATAAATATAAATTAACTAAATTTACATAATTATTTCTTATTATAAACAAAAAAAAAATTACTAATTTCGAATAAGTTGTAACATGCCATTAGGCTTGTTACATTTTGAATATTCCTTTGTTCACGTTTTGTATCACTTCTGATTAGTCCATTCTAACATTCCAGTTTTTGAAAAATTAATTTGTTATCGACTTCTCACATCGAATAATTCGATAAAACTCCAGCTTCGTTGCTTAATCGTCCTCTAAAAGTGTTTAAATCAAACTGGAATTTGAAATTAATTTTAAAGAAAAGTTTCGTGTATAGTCTTATTTTTTTTTATTTGTGGAACAGAACGAATAAAATAGAACAGATTCCTGGTTATATTTTAAAAAATATATAAACTCAGTTTTTTTATATGTTAGAGCATAAGCTCTTTTTTATTGAAACTTGTTCTATCTACTCGTTCCTTCTTTAATAATTCACATTGTACGCAATTCTACAACTGTCAGATTGGGAGCCGGTGCACCACAACAAACCAACAACTGGGAATCCAGTTTGGGGCTGCTGTCATCCCGGATTTTCCTAGATAAGTCCCGGTTTTTGTATTTTAGTATTGTTTGTTCATAACAATTGATCATCTTCTGTTATGAAGTTTTTAAACATGGTCAATTCGATTTCAGTTGCTGATAAGGAACAACAACATACTTTCGTGTCTAGAAGCTGGCTGTCAATCAGCAGTGATAATAGAGTATTGACTTGTGGCATTATCAAAATCGATAGTGTAAATGTTGTATTTAGTGTTAATTAGGAGTAAGTTTCAATTTTTTAGAAATATTTGTAGAGGAACAATACCAGAGCTTCCTTTGAAGTAAAATAACACAGTTAAAATAGTGACTGTCTTTTACTCTATTAACGACAAGATTGAACATATCAAAATTGTTCCAAAGTACATTACGGTCACTTTTTACTCCTCCTAAATTCTATTCTACATAGTACTAGTTGAGGATTTGATGTTTTTTTACATATACGGAGCTGTAACTGTGACAATTTTTTGATATCGTCATATTTGGAACCTAATAAATCTACCAATTAAATCATTAATCTCTTAATTATTATCGATATGTCACTAATGTATGATTCACACTTATAACATCTTTTTGTGTAGTCAAAATTATTAAATCATTAAATCAATAAACATTTTTTGTATTATGAACATTTTTATAACAAATTTATTAGTCGCCTGACAATATTTACAAATCTTGATTAAATCAATAGAATGATCAAGAAAATTTACTAACGCTCAACTAGCGGGGGTAATGGGTTCGTCTAGAAGGAAAGATTAGTTTTTAATTTAAGCAAAAAGAGTTATTTATTCTCTGATTGCCCTTAATTTTCGTAAAAAAGCGGGTGATAAAACCACTTAGAGGCAGCCGCTACTGATTTTTCTATTGATTACCAAATCTAACCGTGATTATTGTCTTTTTCGGACCCATCAGCCGCAAACAAGGCTATCCAAAGATTACTACAATTATCACTCTTTTCAATTTCGTATGGTATTAGCGGCTTTTACAGAAAACGTTTCTGTTTCCGATTAGTTTTTGTTATCGGGGTATGTCGTCGTCTACATTTTTCCAGATGAATAATTTTAATCTCACAAAAAAGTGTGGTTTTTACTAAAAGAATATGCCAAGATCTAGCATTTTCCGATGTGTGGCGAGATCAAAAACTTGCTCGAATTAAATGTTCCTAGTCATAAAAAAGTGTACCGAAAATCAACATACATTATTTATATCTCATATACAGGTAACAAAGAAAATGCACATATTTCAGTCTTATATTCGGAGATATGGCAACACTGATGTGACTATGTCAAATCTGACACCGCCATCATGAAGTTCCACATTTTTAAGGTGAACGTACTTAGAAAATGTTGTCATACGAGTGCAATTTTAGTTTTTTATAGCTGGTTTTCTATATTCAATCGTGGTTGAAGGGTGAACTTCGTAAAGGTCGTCCAAAATCGGCTGTTGCACCAGAAAACATCGATGTTAGTCGTAAACTGATATTGCAAGATCGTCATGTGACATACCGTGAGATTGAGGCATACTTGGGCATTAGTTCCATTCGCATACATGCAATGTTGCTTGAATATTTAGCTCTCCAAAAGATTTCTTCGCGTTGGATACCGCAAAATTTGACAATCGCTCAAATAAGCTTGTCTGGATTGGTGCGAAGGAATGCTGAAAATATTCAATCTCGATGCTTCAAAAGTCGTCTATAACACTGGGGATGAAAGCGACCCTTTGGAGATGAAAATTTATTCCATCAACATAATCTCGTAGGTCGATAGATTGACTAATTCCAAGCAATTTTCACTCCAAAAAGTTTTTTGGTACTTTTAGAGTTATTAACGATGGAAACTACTCCTTTGAATTGCATCTTTTTCGAAACCGGGTGTTGAAAAAAGTTTTATTTGATATGGCGTTGAAGTACTCGAAATCCCCTACAAAATGTCTTTTTAAAAAGTTTCTAGCTTGAAAATTGAGCGAGTTATTGTCGAAAAACCAACTGCTTTTTTTTTCAAAATTTCGGAGCACGAATTTTGGAGCGTAGGAAAAAGAGGAACGTGGAGCGTACAATCGAGTAACAACTGGCACAAACAAATTATTATTACACGAATTATTCAAAATTGTTGTTTTTGAAAAAAGTTTTAGTCTTTAAAAAAAGCTTTCAGTATTACTACCCTCGGAGGATGGTTTTTGGAGGTGTTGCAAGAGTCCGATTAATCATAAACTTGCCTAAGAATATCAAAAGATCTACGAATAATTCATATAAACTATGTTTTACTCAAACACATGCTAAAACCTAAGATTTTTGAATTTTTTACGATAATGGGTAGTTTTCACATCTATAAAAACACCCTTCGGTACGGGTTAGATTTTGAATAAGGGTGAAAGCGCTAAAAAGGTGATTTCAATTTGATTATTAAAAGGAAAGAAAGAAATTTATTTTTATTTTTTATACAGGGCTGTTCTATGAGTTTCCTTGTACTTTTATTTTCATTCATTGAACTTACATAATCTGACGTATTTGATTTGATATCAAACCATTTTTGAAAAATGGCAAATTTGAGTAGAAACAGAATAGCCACATGTATGTTAATTAGGATGTTTCTAATAACTGTCACTATAATATTGTCATGAATGTAAATTGAGTTATTTCTACGAAAGTGTTGACGATATCGTCATATTTTTTTTACTCTTTTAAGAAAGTAACGTGATATCTTCTTGAATTGATCTTTAAAAACACTTTCTTTGTTCTGCATATTATTCCGTTTATTTTTAATAATGTAATCGGAAAAATGAAAGCTTTACGTCTACAACAATATTAATATAGAAAATGCTTACGAATAATGGTTTTATGAAGGTCCATTCGACGTAATGTCATATTTTACAGCGATGACTCCGAATAAAGTAGCAATTTAATATTGCACGCACACATGCAAATCGATAATATCGTATCAATACAATTTATAGGCGTGGAATTTTAATCGATAACCGGTCCTATGCATATAATTTATCATTATGTTAATATATTGACGTTGTGCGGAAAATTTAGAAAGTGATTTTTTCAGTGAATGTATACTAAAATATGTTTTTTTAAGATGGGTGAGAATTAGCAGAAAAAACTCGCTTCAGGAAATGGTTTAATCAAATAAAAACAAACAATCTCTTGACATGATCTAATAGATAAAAGTGAACAACCCTCTCAGTATGAACGTAGTGATTCGAAATGAAATTTTAAGGGGTAGCATTGAAAAATTATATTAAACCGCCGTAACCAAAATGCCCCAATAGAACAATATGATGGTTAACGTCAATTGTAACATGCTGATAGGTTTTTTGTCAACTATTTTTCCAATTAAGTAAAATAACGCTGGTTGACACGTTTTGGCATTTAATATTTACCCCGAAACTAATATTTAAATCTATATTATCTATTAATCTATAGAATGTTTTACCAAATTAATACCTCCCATTTGGTTCAACAATGTATGGCAGAGCCCAGCAATCATTAAAATTACTGTTACTTTCGTATTACGAAGACATTGGGATACAATACCAAAAATTAGACAAGTGTTGTATATGCCGATACTCCTTCCGTTTCCAATTTGGTAATGACAGTTAAAAGATATAAGATGACAATGTATTTCTAGCGGTTCGATATATCTCTTCAAGAGAATATTACACATTTGATTAATCAAGCTGAATTAAATGATCTTGTTGGAGAAATACAATCATCAAGATCCAAAGCAGAATTTCTTGGATCTCGTTCAGAACAGAATTTGTTAAAACAAGTTAAGAAAGCTACATTATTCAGGACTGACGTAAGGTTTACTTGAAAATATTGTCTGATATACCGGGATTTTATGAAGTAATCAATTAGAACTATTCCTTGGTTCTTCTAAATAAAGTCTTAACGGTTTCATTGCGTAATGGGAATAAGAAACCGTATAGATGAGTACAACATGCAGCAAATTCCAAAAAATTGTACGTTCATATGAATTATTGACAATTCAATGTAAAAAAGTTTATTACTAAAATCAATCTTCGCTCCATATCCACTTATTTGTTTTTGCATGATGAATTGCTAAATTGCTATCAATTTTATGTTTGACGCAGTTAGGTTAGGTTAACTATTGATTATATGGATATAAAACATATAAAAACGTTGTCATTAAACATTTATTCAAATAATGAGTAATGGACTACTTTGTTACCAAATGATTATTAATAAGCAGCATTATATTATGTGAGCTGACGTCTTCTAGATCTAAAATAATTGCATTCGGATTCTGACTTTATCAGAACAGCCACAACGCGTTCTGGCAAACGCAAGACACACAGAGAATGCGTCGTGGCTCTTTTAAACGGCCACTGGTCTTTGAGCGTAACATATACATGTTTCACAAAAACAACGCCGCGCCACTCAAATTTCCGTTGAAATAACTTGCATATGAGAATGTTAGGCATAGCCATAGAACTTTTATATCTAAAAAAATCATTATATGTGTTGTTTAATGATAGTGCTAGAATTTAAATAACTTGGTAGTTGTGATTTGTGCTATATCAATTCCTTCATTATCATTACATAAATAACCACAAAAGAATCTGTTCAAATAGAAAGCTCTTGCTTATTAGAATGATTTGTAACAGTACGGGTCGGCAAAACTGCTTAAAAAATATCACAAATTACTCTCTAAATGTTTTGGAAAGTACTAAATTATGAGTGTCCTCTTATATTCATAATTTATATATATATTTTCATGTAAACTACTTCACTGTCTACCCAAAAATTAACACGCAATCTTGTATTCTACGCTTCGGTCAACATGAAACAATTTTTTTTGTAGTTGTTTTTATGTACTTGTTTAAATTGTATTGATTTCTCGCCGATGGTGGTTGATTGTTTACGCCTGACTGTAGGTAGCCGAAGTCTAATTCTTATAACCAGTGATTTACTTGCCACTTCAAACAAAATCGATTTGTTGTTAGCGGTTTTATTCGTTTTCTTGTCTATTTTTTGTAATTGGCTCTATTGAAAAGGCATGTCCGTTATTTCATGGATATTAAATCTAGTCATTATGTATTTTCGTGTTTGTTTTTTATTAGATAAACAGATTATAATCCGCAGTAATGAGGGAAGCTTACAAATGTAATAATTCGCTATTTATAGAATTCACAGTATTTATAATGTTGTTTCTCCAGCACCCCCTCTGAATTATAAGCAAATAATAGACATTTTAATTATAATTTTTTGTGATGATAAGACAAGAACTCAAAAGGAGGTTTGTGAAATTTTTAATAATAAATGCCCTGGTCAACACGTTTCGCAATCTACAGTTAGCAAAATTGAAAAAAAGTTTCGTGTAACTGGACATTTAAAAAATATTCAAATCCATTGTCGCCGACAATGATGTTAGTAGATTATAAATTTTGACAGTTTTGCGTAAAGAAAAACACCACCCTTACAAGTTCAGTTGGTTAAATTAAGATGATCCTGATAGAAGAAAGAATTCTATGAATTTATGTGGGACAAAATGAACGCAGTTTCTTCTGATAAAGCTACCTTTCATTTAAACGGAACGGTTAACAAACAGAACTGTAGATATTGGGGCAGAGAAAATCCTCACTAGAAGTGTTAAGGCTCACATTCAATATCCTAAAAAAGTGAACTTTTGGGCCGGTATCATTAACAATGAAATTATTAGATCTTATTTTTTTGAGGACACATTCAATGATGAGGTTTAGATTTTTTTATCAAATTCTTAGTGCCTACATCATAAAGACTTTTTCCTGATGTTAATCATCCAAATAAATCTATAAATCGATCTATTTACACCGCATTTTGCACGTACAGCAAGAAATTATTTAATCGAGGTTTATCTCAATACGTGGATTGGAAGACGTGGAATGATCGAATGGTCGATTATATCGTCCGATTGCACTCCTCTCGATTAATTCTTATGGAGTTAGTTATTCGAAATCTAAATTATATTCTAATAGACCAGACAATATTTAAAAGCTAGGTAACGGAAGAAATTAACAAAATAACCCCAGAGTTCACAAAAACTGTTTTCCAAAATCACCTCGGTTATTTTCAACATATGAACATTTATTCTAATTGTAAAGTACATTGAAAAATACATTTTAAATATTATGCAACATTATTATCTTCTTCTTTAGTTTTGTGATAGATAGATTATCAAAATTTTACATGTTTAAAATTAATTTTCCCAGTTATGATTGCACCAAATTCAAAAAAACTTTTTGTTGCTGAGCATAAGACTAAAACTCCAAGCTGCAACACGACCCCCTTTCTTATTTTAAGTTTTCAAGGAGTTTTCAAATAAAAATCGACATGTTTCAGGTTTTTTCATATATAAGTTCATAATAACGCTAAAGTTGAATTGCATGTGGACCGTATTGTATGTAGGTATATAACTAATGATTTCTTGAATTTATTTTCGACGAATTTTGAGCTTTCTAGTTCATAATGAATTTGATGAATTGATACAAACATTTGTTTAATGGTATTTCTTGACTGGTTATAGTATAAAGATACTTTCGCCGGTGAAATTCCCATGAACTTTGTAAATAAAATATCATATGGCATACGGTTACCACAAAGACTTATTTGAAGAAGTAAATAATGCCACCAATGACAGGAAAGAGTTATAAATTCATTTCGAAAAACATTTAGAAAGAGACGATGACAGCAGATCTAAAAGACTAAATTTATGGTTGGTAAAATTAAGATGAGGGAATCTGTGAGATTTCATGGGTTACCTATATATGCTAATTCGGTAGGTGAAAACGTATAACAGAAGATTCATTTATGATTATAAATATTTTTTTTTGAGATAACGTTTATATTTTGGGATGAAAGGATATTTGGTGACATTTATTAATTTCATTTATTTTATCGTGCTAAAATTATGGTTATTTCAATGTGACTTTTGGAATTTTGAAAAATAGTACAGTATAGATAATGAGTCGAAAGAGAACTGATAACTTGGCTATGCCTTTGAATGGAAGAATTCCCTTCCAATATTTACGAGAACAGATCACTTAGTGCGTGACTGTTTTTTGTTGTAATACTGTTTTTTAGTCTTCTTTAAGCTCTCTCACCTTGTTGAATATTTTTACAATATGTTATAGCTTCCAAAAAAATAACTTACTAAGTTATCAGTGTTTGCGATAGTCCCCTTTTCGTCAAGCCTTTTCTGCAGGTATAATAATTTTTCAACCATTGCTGGTTCAGATTACTTGTCCTCAAATATAAAGTTGAAATGTCGACAGATCTCATTCAATCTACATAGTAATGAATTTTTAACATAGTTTCAAACTTCCTTTTCATCTCTCTAGAGGCGATGTTCAAATACTGGTTCAAATACTTCAAATTGTATCAAAAAAGCTGCATTGAACAGTATTCCTAACTTGATCGTAAAAACAACAAACCGAAAAGAAATAACAGAAGTAATACGTGAAAATAAGCTCAAACAGAGGTAGCATCAAACTAGAGCGCCAAAGAAAATAAAACCAAACTGAATAATGCCACCCACAATCTGTAGAGGAACCTCCTGGTTATCAAGAGTAATTATAATAACAAATAACCAGTCTACGGCACATTTACTATGGAAGGTAACCCAAAGAATAAAGAGACTAATCATACGAAATCTACCAATGCAAAGTGGAGATGGTAGTTGGGCTAGAAATAATTAACAAAAAGCTGGAAGATTTGAAGATAATTTAGTCAACACATTTATAGCCAACGAAGGAGAAGTATGTACAACTTAAACAGTTAATACAAAATCAATACACCTAGGAGTTAACCTGTATTACCTCTTCATGGTAAAAGAAACTATCAATCCAAAGGAAGCTACTGTTTTTGACCTAGTCATGGGGGAAATACTAAAACAATGTTAATGAAGCAATAACCATATCAACGCATATTATTAATATAGCCTTACGACTTGAGTGTGTACCTACTACTGGAAAATAACTGAATCATAATGATGCGCTAACCAAGAAAACTACTCGAGGTAGTATCTTCATATAGGTCGATGTCGCCAATCACAACGAAACCATTTGAGGAAATACTACTTGAAGATATAAAATACTATCACATATATTTAACTTGAATAAAAACCAATTGTAAAGTACTAGAAGGAAACAGAAGCTCTTCCCTCTGCTTCGAGATTCCTACTGTATTTGAAAAAGTTTGTAAGGACGACTCAAATACAAACTGAACAAACCCTTGACTAAAATATATTCAAAACTGTTATAATCATATAGCAAAAGGATGCTTGGGTTTGAGCCGGTCCTCAACGTCTTGAACATTAGTGACATCTCTTAATTTGAAAACGATACAATTGTCACATTTTCTGATGACACAGCTGTCGATGCCAACCACGAAGATGCTGCAATCAATCGACAGACATCAATTGGTAGATATTTATTATTGGATGAAAAGATGGTGGTAAACTTTAAAAAAGAAAAACTCAATAAAGTTTAACAAAGGAGTGGAACAACATATACCAATCAAATTTTACGATGATAATGTGCTAATTCAGTGAAATATTTGGGGTTAGCACTAGATAGACTGGAAATCCCGCATAAAAAAGGAACGATAAGAAATAGGTATTATATAAAAAAAATCTATTGGCTGGTGAAAGAAAATCCACTCTGGAAATATACAATAAATTACTTATATGTATAAGCATATCCTGAAACCGGTGTGATGCTAAGGAAAGTGCTAAGGAACATAGTTTTGTATCAACTTTGAAGGTAGACTAAAGAGGATGAGAGGATGAAGCGTTTTGAGTTAGTTATCTGAGTGCTTAGTGTAATAGCAGATAAAAGAATCAACTCTTAGATATTAGTAATAGTGTTGGTGTTGTTTGAGGAACTACTGAATAAGACCTTTGGTTTTAAAACATTTATAAAAATTTGAGACAGATTAAAATTGTTCATCGATCGCTTTGATTATTAGACGACAAATATTTGAGGTTTCCTTTGAAAAAACATAACATAAATAAAAATATTTGTTATTCAATAAGATTTATAATTAATCCTTTGAGAGTACACAACATTTCAAGATTCTGTCTTGAATTAAAAAAAATAACACTAGCACTATATGAATTATAATTTTTTAAGTTCAATCAGTTCTTGATTTCTTTCGCACTAATTTAGAAATGCCCTGTACTCATAAATCTTACAGAAATTGTTCCAATTCTTATCACTTCCGCCTCATTTCCACCTGAGAATGAAATTTAATCGAAAAAAATTGTGGAACGTTAATTTATTGATGTTAATAAATGTCACCAAATGATGCATTGCTAATAATTTCACTAAAATATATACCGATCGTGGCCTTGATTTATGAATGGAAATTTTGCATAAAATCTTGTAGCAGTGATGTAAAACGATACTTTGGTATCCGAGATGACAACAGTAGATACAACTTGACAATATCAGCTTCTTCCCATAATAATTTTCAGAAGGACGAACTTTCAAGAGTTACAGACAGCTAAAAAAACATTGTTATTTATATATGTATCTTGCTTTTACCGGTTTACTGTTTTTGTTAACACTTTTCTAGTATCTAGATATTTGTTGAGATATAAGTAACATAATCCCATGCCAGATTTCAAATCAGAATGGTCTAACTTATGTTTCTTTTATTGTAATTTACTAGCTAAAAAGTGGGAAAAGCATAATGAATATGAGGTACCTCCAACGTTAATTTGAAAATAGATGTTTGCATACACCTAAGAAAACAATTCTTGTTTCTTAAAAAGTTAACGCATCTTTTATTAATTTAGTTCCAATGATATTAAAGAAATAAAGTAATGTTAGAAATATGTTACATTTTAACAATTTAATTGAAGGAATCAATCAAACTGAATTAAAGCTTTAATAGAAGTTCTGGCAGAAAAGAAACTTGGATATTGAAAAAATATGAGAAATATGTTGAGACAGTTATTAGAAAACAAATCATTTAGTTGTTGGAGGTTTTTTAACTGTGGACAATTAGTAGATTTTCATTTATATATCTAGGATTATTGACATCTGCTTCATTTATATCGCTATTTGTATAGAATTATCTAATGCCTCTTTTATTATATATATAGAACACACCCCCATAGTATTTCTCATATAATCTCTATAGCATTTGCTTTAACCAGGTCTGTCTCTAAAAATGCATCTTTCATTAAAATATTTATTCATTGACTTCCATAAGTACTTCAATATTCTGAATTCGATTTATCTATTTGTATTAATATTTTTTCACATATTAAGCAAAATTCTGTGGCTTTTTAAATTTATTTTCAAGTAAACAGCTAAATTAAATCTATTTAGAATTTTACTCTTGATTTTTAACATTCCATTGTATAGTGGATACTGGTAATTCACTTCTTTTCTATGGCATTCCAGTGAATTTTCATTTTTCCTGTAATTTTCTCCGCGATTTTCTTTTACATTTGTCCAATTAGAATTACTCATAAAAATAAACAATTTTTCTATGTTTCTCGTCAACTTTTTCAAGTATGTATTTTGTTTTAAAAGTTACTAACTTTTTGATATATTACTACACGTGAGGATGTGGCCTGACCTAGAGATTGCGCTAGTTGCTTGAAAAATATCACTGTATTAGAAAGCACACAATCTATATAGTATCATATGTTTCAAGTTTGAAGTGAATTTTTAAACATGACAAAAACTGATCAACGTAGCAGAGTTTAAACGAAGCCGTACGACCTGCGAAGACCAGCATCGCCGAGGTGGACCAAATGAAGTGACGACTCCATATATTTTAATGAAAATCCTCAAAGCCGTACTGGATGATCGTCGACTGATAGTACAAGAGCTAGCAAACATAGTAGGCGTTTGAAAATGTGCAGTATATCGCATATTAACTGAAAATTTGGACTTGAGAAAGCTGTGCGCAAGAAGGAAGCCACGTTGGCTTACATTAAAATAAAAACAGCGTCGTGCAGAGGTTTCCATCGAGTGTTCGGCAATGTTTCACATAAATAAAGCAGAATTTTTGCATCGTTTCATGGCCATGCGGAAAAGTGAGAACCGGCTCCACAGAAGGTAATGTCATGGCATCAACTATCAACGGCAAGTATTATGAAAACTTATTGCAAGTTATAGCACTGGCCAAAATTAATGAATTAAAGTTTGAACTGCTACCTCATCGCCAGATTTAGCCCCCTCGGATAAGTTTCTGTTCCCAGACTTGAAAAAATAGCTCTGTGGTCTAATATTTTAAAGAGCTTGACGATTTTTATTATAAAAAGGATTTCAAACATCGCTGGAAAAAGTGTATATATCAGTTTCCGTTGAAAAATAAATATATATATTTATAAAATTTTTGTGTTTCCTTTGTTGGACCATCCTCGTACTTCTCCACTTTTATATACTAGTTTACTCGTATTATACAATTTTTTTTCGAATTTTTAAAATCATTGATACCTATTTCTTCTCCTCTTTTTGTTTCTCTATATTCCTTTTGTTACTTTTTAGCTCCCATCCATTGAGAGTATTTTTTAGAAAGATAATCTATGCTGATTCCTCTGACAACTGGAACAGTGAATTTCATCACTTTTCACAACATAGGTGTCCCCTGTTGTCCAATATCCATTCACATCCACCTATTTATAATGATCCTTAATCTTCATGAAGATGTCGGCAAATATCGCCACAAAAGTTATAACCTTTTTTCAATATTTAAAACCAATAACTCATTCGAATGAATACCAACATTCATATCTCTACTAATTTATTATACTTCTAACATATCTCAAACATTCTTCATGCTAAACTATTTATTAGATCCAGCATATAATAATTAATTTAATAAGACCCCTCTCGGGCGGTTTTTATTGGTATTACGCAGTGTTTGTTTTAAGAAACTATTCCGAATAATTTATAATACCTTCTCTGAGAGGTGAGAAATTTGTGAATGTTTCACACCAGGTAAATGTAAATCTTGGATATATTTAGTAGGTGTGAAATTTTTTCCAACATATTTCGAACGATTAATTTCATCAAGATATATCGTCGATCAAGGGGGGTACGTATATCACTTTGTTTTAAATTTGAATGAATAATTAGCTAATAAATAAGTCTTCATTGCTAATGTTTCTCATTTGAATTATTTAGACATTTCCATTTAACCTTTACGATGTACCTCAGAATGTTTTGTGGAAGTTTAAAAACGAAAACACACATAAGTTGGTAGGGCCGTGTAGATGACTTGACTTGATTTACTGTGCGTGAAATTACTAGAACAGAAGGTAGGATAAACCTATGAGAAACTTTACTGACTGATTCACATTTGAATATTAATAGAACATACGCATTTAACACGGTCATTTTATAATGGTTTGATCCCCCCACAAAGAAATCGTTCTTAAGTAATTATCGTCAAATACAAGTACTTCAGATTTATCACTTCAAAACAGTTTTTTCGGACAAGCCATTTTTTTACAAAAGTAATGCGCTACTACAAACATTTTTTCGTCCGTCCGTCTGTAGCGGAGGTATTTCCTCACTGTCGTCGTCGTCTTCAGGAGGACCTCGTCAATAGGACATACCCCACTTCTTCGTGCCAAAATGGGTGATAAGCACTTGCTATTGTCTCCATTTTAACTGAAGAGTCACCTGGTCAGATATATTTCAAGGATGATATCTGACTTTTAACGGGCACAATTCGAGAAGGTTCTCGTTCGAAAAGGTGAACCAGACCGACCATTGGAAAACATCCTCCCCCGCCGGAAGAATCTTTTCGGATTGGGATCTGGTGGACACTTCTTTCGTAGTGCTGGAACTCTCCGGGAAGTTCAGTGGCATAGGGGTGGTGTTCATCTTCTCCTTCAGCAGTTGGTTGATCCCACTTGTTGGGTGTCATATCGTCGTCGTCTTCTGAAGGGCCTTGTCAATAGGACCGCCTTCTTCGTTCCAAAATTGGTGTAAACTTCTTGGGGTGATGAGTGAGGCCACTTGTTGTCACCTGCATTCTAACTAAAGAGTCATCTGGGGTTGGAGGTCCTCCAACGACGTTATGAGGTCTTCTAAGGACGACATCTGACTTTTAACATGCTCAATTCAAGAAGGTTCTCGTTCGACGAAGTGAACCAGACTGTCTGCTCTGGCTTCCTAATCTAACCAACCAATGGCACGACATCCGCTCTATAGGAAGAAACTTCTCGGATTGAGTCTGGTGAACACTTTTTTCGTAGGGTTGAACCCCTCCGACAATCTCAGTAGCAAAGGGGTGGTTCTCCTATTCTCCTCAGCTCAGGAGTTGTTTGAACCACACTTGTTAGGAGCCATGTCATCGTCGTCTTCGAGAGGACCTCGTAAATAGGATATGACCCTCTTCTTCGGGCCAAAAAGGGTGTAAACCTGTTGAAGTGATGAGCAAGGCCACTTGTTTTTACCTCCATTCTAATTAAAGAGTCATCTGGGGTTGGAGATCTTCCAAGGACGTTATTAGGTCTTCCAAGGACGACATCTGACTTTTAACGTGCTCAATTCAAGAAGGTTCTCGATTCATGATATTTCGCCGCTCTGGCTTCCTGACCTAACCGACCAAAGGTACGACATCCGCTCCATCGGAAGAAACTTCTCGGATTGGGGTCTGGAGGACACTTCTTTCGTAGGGTTGAACCCCTCCGGCAAGCTCAGCAGCATAGGGTTGGTTCTCTTCTTCTCCGCAGTTCAGGAGTTGTTTGAACCACACTTGTTGGGAGCCATGTCATCGTTGTCTTTTGGAGGACCTCGTAAATAGGACAGGTTCTTACCTCCATTCTAACTAAAGAGTTATGGTGTCGGAGGTCTTCCAAGGACAATATCTAGCTTTTAACGGGCACAATTCATTTGAAACGATTCTCGTGAACCAGAATATCTATTTCGCTGCTTTGGCTTTCTGACCGAACCGATCAATTGCACGACATCCTAAGAAGCATGTAGCGAGCTCGGGTTTTTTTACATTTAATTCCTGTATAGCTCTAGAGGTGGCGGAACGATTCAAATTTGGTACGTTATTAGTAGAAAATTAATTAAATTGATGAAAATATGATCACATTTACCTCAATGTCCAAATTACCTCAAATGACTACAATAGACGTATTTTGGAAATTATAACCAAATAACCAAATAAATGAAAGATCGACAACAGTGAGTAAGTTGTGATTTATCTATTAAAAAATAATCATTTTATATACATTTGCCAAAAAGTAATAATTGACAAATATACGGCTAATTATGATATGGTCAAGGCATATTTCGTTTAATTTGAGAAATAAAATCGCAACTCAATCCTCTATAATACAACAAATACTTTTGCAAGTCTTCAAAACTAATTCACAATAATGATAATCGCCTTAGAGAATTGAATTGATATAATTTGTTATAATTATACAAATAGGCCTTAATAAGGGGAAGGGAACACGAATATCCGGACGCCGTGAGAGAATAATCGTATTAACAACAATAATCATATTAATTCCAGATATAATTTACCCAGTAATCTAAAATAATGAGATGGTAGTCTAATTCACGTTTTATTCATAAGCTACTGTATTTGGAACAAAAAAATTATATTAACTAAAAATCCCTTAAGAGAAATTTATCTTGAAGTGCCCTATTATTCGTACCGTTTCAGCCAAGGATTTTTCTAAAAGTTTTTTTTTGTATTTTTCAAAAGTCGTTCGAGGGATATTGTGACCGAGAAACAATTGCAAAGATTAAAAGAAAAGTTTAAACCGAACAACGGGTTTAATGGTTTTGGATTTTCAAAAATTTCCAAGGAAAAGTTTTATTGACATAAATTTGAAATTTTGTTCTCTTCACAACATTTTTAGTTCTTAAAAAGCTGCGTGCAATTATATTTCAGCTAATTTCTGATATCATCGTGTTAAGCTTGCCGTGATCATCAATGCTGTTTTGAGCTCTCTTCGGCGCACTTTGAATGTAGATAGCAGGAAATTTCCAGGATGGTCTGCAGGGTCAAAATTTTTCCATTTTTTTAACGACCCCTTGAGGAAAAAATATCATAAAGTTAGTTCTTCTTGAATTTCAACATTCCAGAACATATTCTTGCAAAGTTTTACAGGTATAGGAGCTATACTGCGAAATACCATTTTTTTTATTTTTAATATTTCTGCACAGCCCTCAGATCGTGGAATATGATAAAATTCGTATGTAGCAAATTCCCCGAAGTCTACTTACATCATTATATTAATGATAATAATTGATTTGAAGAGATTGAAAATAAATTTTCTGTTGCGAAAATCTTTTAGTGCATTGGCAGCACTAAGTAAGCACTAAATAGCGACGTCTCTAATTTCACCAGTATCTATTTTAGAGTCTCCTTCCAGCTCTTAAGACTGCTGGCATCGTTATATTAACAGTAGTTGATTTGACAAAATAAAAAAAAGCATTAATCAAAAATCCTTGGTTACAATGGCAGCACTAATTGAGCACTAAATAATTATGTCTCTCCATTCTATCAGTTCATATTCTAGCGTCTTATTCTACAAATAATGCTGCTTGCGTCGCGTCGTTAGGTCAGCAATAAAATATAATTAAAAATCGTGAAATTGTTTTTCGAAAAATCTATTTGCTTATACAGCAGCACTAATTGAACACTAAATTATCATCTTGTATGCCTCTCGCTTGAATTGTATCATAGCGTGGTTACGGGCGGTTCACTTCAACTTAATTAGAACTGGTGTTCTCATTTTTGGTCCACCAAATATTTCTTCTCAGCACTGAATGAGTTATACTAAATTTTGATCTATAGAACGATTGATTCTGCCGACTTGAGCTCTACAGACGTTTATTCTCGAGACAATAATAGCCGCGAAAAGACCAAAGATACCCCGGATTTACTGTTCAATCAATAATCAGTTTCTCATAAAATTATTTTGAATAGATCAAGCTGAAATTTGTTTTTTCGTTTTATATTGAAATATTATAGAGTTTAACTTTGCTCCACTTCATTAAAAGTAATGTGAAAATGTGAATCGAAGAAGAAAAAAGTAAATTTCTTCGGTATTCTCTTCTACATTGAACATAACTGTGACACGGATTATTTTGAAGAAATGAAAAAAATCTGGTGCACAAATATATTCATGAAATATGCGGATTCAAAGAAAATTCTGACGTATCTCAAACAACAGCTCATCTCAAATCATTTACAAATTGCCAAATTATATGAGAGAAATAAATAATTATTATAGCAACATGCCAGAATATTTAACAAATCTATTGGGAAAATAGAAGATTTATGTATTTGAAATATCAAAATTTCTATTAACTTTTTAAGTGAGACATTAGAATGGAAAATAAATTCACTTTAATGATTCTCAACTAAAAAATCAATCTAAAGTCAAAGTATTCAATCTAAAAGTTCGTTAATTTCCTATATATGAAAGTGGAAGTTAAATGTCAATAAATCTAGCAAGGTCCAGGTCCCGCTGGGCGATAGTTCAAAAATGATTTCATCTTTAAATAAAAACTAGATAAGGATGAAGTTCGCTTGACACTCAATTTTGTAGGTAATAATTCAAATAAAGCAATGAATGAGAATGTATAAAGAGACTTTCATAGTCGTGTCACATCTATTGTAAATTCTTTTTGCGTTTTCACACTTGAATTGCACAAAACAGATATTTTCGGGATTCCTAGAATTTTCAAATTTAAAAGTGCTTAAAGGTACATTTTATACAGGTAAAGGAGCCCAACAACCAATTTTTATGTACCTGAATTTCAAATATTTTTATATTTTGTTGATGAATAGATTGATAGTAACGATTTTTAGATTTTTTAAATTATTCAAAAATCAAGATAACTTCTTTTGTACGGCATTGGAATCTGTATTGGAGAATTTGTTGATAAACTTTGATATAACTGAAAACTGTTTTGGATAATTATTTTTTCCTTGGATAGAGCGAACGAAAAAAATAGGAAAGCGAATTATGGAAGATCCATTGAATAAATGAACGAGTAGGTACCAAAGAACCTGAAAAATTGAAGTGAGTATTTATCATAGTGAAAGATCGTGAGAAAGCTTTTGACACGATGAAACTCGGTATATTGATTAATATATATTACTTAGTAGGGCCTTCAATACTTTTTATCTTCATGTGTCTATGTATTTACTACATTTAAGTTAATTATATATTTAATTCGTGATTGGAAGTAGTAGTTATTCAATAAAATATTTGAAGGAAATTCCAAAATACTTATTAAGAGTTGTTTAACTTTATACACGGATTCAGGTACGAGGGTTATCTGACAAATAACAAAGGAACACTTGGTCCACAGAGGGCCACGTTTAACTTCAACTGCCCAAAATTTTACGGTCAAAAATGATGGTGAAGATTATCAATACACAGTGTGTTTATAGTTCTTCCAATATCGATTATAAAAACCTTTGCCAACAATTTTGTTTGATCTAGCATAGGCGTAGATACCTCATTTTATAAATTTATTATTACCTCGTTAACTTGTTATAACCGAATATCAAATTATAAAACGTAAATATACGAGTGAAATGTACCTGTCTGTTAAGAAGTTTGGTTTAAACAGTGTACCAGACGTGAACTGAGCTCTTTTTGTACCCCATTCTATAAGAACTTCGGTAGTCTTTTATCCAACACAAATAATCTGGTCCCTGACTAACTGTTCATTTAGTTTTTTGTGTTTGAGATCACATGCTGACAAAACCTGTCGCAATGTGTCTACACTGGTATAAATGTATGAATAATTTGTTACCTTTTGCCTTATTACTTGTAATATCCTTATATAAACTATAAATGGTCCTACGTATGAAATCTTGAGTAGCTTTGCCAACTGATTTCAGTTTTTCTTCACATGTTTTTCGGTTCTGTGACTGATCCACAAGAAATCCTTTCGTGAATTCTTGACAAAAGGAAAATTTATTTACTCTAGTTAATTCAGATATTTTTATTATGATTTCATTATCAGATAATTGAATATTTTCCTTTTTTAAATATACAAATATATTTATAATAACTTCTATTCTATTCTATTCTTCTCAATCCACTGTGCAATTTCATTGTTTCATCAAGAGACGCCACTGCATATTCACGAGCTGTCTGGCAGGAATATTTTGAAGAAATTGTGTACGTACGCTTTCTGACAGCTTCGGTCAATAGAAATACATTTATATGTTTACGATTCGATGTTTTCCTTGGTAAACAGTGGAGATGATGAGCCCACGTGGACTGACGGTTTTTTAGATGTTTACCGAATATTATACGAATACCGTCCGTATTTATGAAATGTATATGCAAATTTATTTCCAGCTTAGCTGACAAGTACTGACATCTTTAGGTTGAAAACTTTTGAAACAATTTTTCAATGTCAAGTAACGATAATATGGTCAATTCCCAAAAAAATGTACAAATTGTTTCGAAAATAATTTAAAACGTTGCTGTGAACGATTGTCTATTGACTTTTAATATGAAATAGTTGTTTATAAGTTCGGGAAGTGATAATTTTGGCACAAGTATGATACAATATTTTATCTATGACCGCATTAAAATATGTTTAAAACAAAACTATAATTTAAATTTTCAATATCGAAAGCTCGGACCATAACATTGATGATTTCCATCGACATTGGCTTGACTTCTTCGAGAAATATGTAGATAGAACCTTTTCCGAGAAATAATAATATTTCTAAATTTCCATCTTCATTAAGAATGAACCGATATCACTGCCATATGCTGAGAATTCTTCAGTCGTTTAACTAATTTCCCAAAAATACCACATACTTAAACTTCATGCAAGTTCCGAGGCATTTAGTAAAAATGGTAATAAAGATTATGAATCAGAAATATTTTGTGATTTTATTTTAATTCACTTAAAAGAACTGGAATTGGAGTATTATATAACGGGAAATTTATGACATATTTTTAATATGCCCTGGCAACGGAACTGCATTGCCTTTTCTGTATGAAAGTTTCCAATATCTAACAACATTAGACTTCAGAATAATAATTGACGAATCACCAGATCAAATTTTAAATTTTTCTGAAATTATTAACCCAATTGCCTTAAAACGGATAATTTTGCTATTACCCCGTCCAATGTTATTTCTAAAACTAAACAGTGAGAAGCCATCAATATTTTTTATATCTAAAATATGTTCTTAATTGAAAATACTTAGAAATATCTCAAAAAGCGTTGATGATTGGCAGAAAATGTAGGAATTCTTTGTTATACTTATGAAGCCGATACTTGTACTATTGGAAGAGAGAGAAATAGCATCGGTTTACCACTATCTGGTTTTCTCTAATGGTTATTAAAATCAAAAGTTGTTATTCTTCTCGTTTGTCTTTCTCGGTTCTCGAAACTTCGACATAATGGAGATCCAATTAGATCAGACTTGAAATATATAGAGAGTTGTATGCCTATCAGTACTTTAGGATCATTTGAACGAGCTCCTATATTTATCTTTATTATAAACTCTATGGGATTCGTCTAACCTCAACTTTATTTTATTTCATTATATTTTTAATATTTTCTGAATCAATTCATTTGAAATCGTTGTTTCCTTTACCTCAATCAAACTACATTTGGGACTTATGTCATTCGAATAGAAATTGCTTTAGTTTACTGATTACATTATATCATTATAATGATTACACATAAAACTCAAAATCCATAAATAAATTTCTACCATCTACCATCACAACTGATACAGATATTTTAACTAAACCCACCTGGTATTTGATTTGACTTTTCAAATCGAAAGATCACCACCCTGTGTGATTGACGTTCTGCGTGTGTTCCAATATTTTTCACACTCATCACAACGGGGTGGTTCCAAGTTTTGACACATCCTTTTGTTCCTTCAATTGTCCAGCCTACTGTTATTACCCCGAATGTGGTTCACTTTCTTTTGTCATTCTACAATTATTTAATCTGTTGTGGCGTTATCTATGTTTGAAGATTCAGTGCAGAAATTTGACGTCTCTTTTCATAGGAACACATATCAGTTTATCGGCTGTGGGTGGTAACAGAGGTACCCAACATTTTATTAAGCAGTACCCAATGTATGAATCTATCATTCAAATACAGTAAATATAATTACAGTTCTTTAGTATTAGTATCGTTGATGTTTTTTTTTAATAATGTTGAATTTCAGTTGAGAATGAATGGACAGGTTGATTAGCTCTAATTTTAGAAAATATGCCTGAAATATACATTAAACGGAGATGGAGTCAGAAAACCAGAAAGTATACGTACTTTCACGAAAATAAAAGCTGCTATGATCATGATCTCTACTGGAAGCAGTATTGCAAATGAAGTGAGAAGATCCCTATCTCATCTACCCATAAAAAATTTTTGAAATGACTCTGTACAATATAATTCTTAAAATGGCAATCTAAGAGATGTGATAAAACTGCGATAAATTAGTACATTGAAAATAAATAATAAGAAAAATATTAAATAGAATGTCGAGGAATTTGCAAGGTGCAAAAAAGTATTTAAACTTTTTTTCAGTAGAATATGTATTTTTTTGTATATATCTGCTAAATCTGGTCAAAAAGGTGAATGTGGAAAAACTTTGAGCTTTTCAGTGGATAAAAATGTGTGAGTCAAAACCGTTTTGTAATACGTTGTATTGTCATGATGGAAAAAAAGCTGTCGGCCTATTTTTAGATCTTATTCTTCGCATATTACTTCGAAAATGTAACAGTAGCCCCTTCTAAAATTTGGTCCTCACTGTTGTTTGTCTTGGAACGTAGTATATTTCTAGTATTAAAAATAAAGACTGTAACCTTGATGCTCGAATCTGTTTGACGTGCCTATAGGTGGATATATATATATAAACATTTTGAGCTTTTTTCGCACTTCTTTTTTTTTGTATGAAATCAATCTTCTCTGTTAATACGTTGTTTAAAATTAATCACGTGAATACAGCCTCAAAGCTAGCAATACATGTCCCAAAACATAAGAAAATAGAACGTACAAATTCAAATATATGAAAGTACTTTTTGTTTTAAGAATGTTTTAGTCTTATTTTTTGATTATACATCTAGTTTATGTCATTTCTTGCCAAATGAGAAATATCAAATTTGACATTATATTTGAGGTCTTGCAATGGGGACTTTTTAGTATCCAAAAACCGTACTAACTCAACAAATCTTCTCGTATTTACAACATATGATTGTTCTTGGTTCAGTATACTGTCAGAACTTTGGCATCACTGTGATCTTCATAAATGAAAATAGACAATGAAGGCAGAGGAGAGGTAGGAATAGATGGGATAGCTTCATACTTCAAATGTTTGTGTAATTTGATGTTGAGTATTGAATTTTACAAATTTATTCCCATTCACAACAGATATCAGGTAAGCGTTCAGGAAATTGAAAAATGATGACACATTTTTATAACATTAACTTAGTAGCAGAATTAAATTTGTGTTGCCGAAATTTACATGTAACTTGACCATTTTATTGAGTGTGATTTGTGATAATATCACTCATTGGCATTAAATTTGTAATGGAATAAGAAACTACAGAAAGAGAAACATCCTCATTTTCAATATATTTATATGATATATCAACTACTACCAAATGGCAGCTGTATAGTTCACTTTTTTTAGTCCATATTACACAATCCAATACTCTGCAAGTTTGAAAATATATTGTACCTATAATTAGGGCTTATAAAGAGGTTGGATTGCTCAAAAATCATCGATTGATCAATTTTTTAATCAACTTTTGTATTTATTGCTTGTACAAAACGAATTACTGCGGGATGGTTTTAATTAATTCAGAAATATGCTCTTGATCATAAACTTACAAACTAATGGTCTGAATTGTTGTAGTTTGAGGAATCAAAGATCTTTAAATTATTAAATAATGGAACACCACTTAACGGTTATGATGATTTCACTAACGATATGGATGAATCGTAAAAGTTACAACCACTCGATCAGAATTTTTTATGAGGACCCGATAAAAATCTTATCAAGTAACTCCGTAACCTGGTAAGGTATAGGTCAGGATAACCTAACAAGGACTTTGATGAGTATGTAACACAGATCATTAATCAGGATCCTGATCAGGTGTACCTTACATGGTACTTATCAGGATTACTTCATATGGTTCTGATTAGAATTGCCTCATAAAATCCTGATCAGGGATACTTTATATATAGCTCAGATCAGGATTATTTTATATGGCCCTAATCAGAATTGTATTATATTGCCCTAATTACCATTACCTTACATATTTCCAATTAGATTTTCATTGTATAACTCAGTTTTTGTAAAGATTAGCTCAAATACTTTCTAGTCAGGGTCTTCTTATGTGGTACTAATCAGAGTATCCTTATATACATGGTTTTATAGTTAAAATTAACGAATGTTGCTCTGTTTCAGATAACTTCACATAGTCCCTAACTGTTTTGTATGAGAGGTTCAAACAAGCTAACTTCATTCATAAGAATACTTTATAGAAATTCATCAGGTGATCCTAAGGGATTCAGGCATGATCAGGAAAGCCTTAGGAAAAAACAATTTCTAATACGGTGAACTCAATGTAATCCTAGTGTGCACATGATCAAGATGATGACCTGATAAGAGATATTCTTCTTTCCAGTAAGGTAATCCTGAGAAGTTCATTGTGTGGACAAGATCAGGCAAACCTGATGAACAATTAATTCATTTCTATTAGTTATCCTGATGCAATCCTAGCGAGGACCTAAAAAAATTAAACTTGTTTTAACTTGATAAGGGCCTTTTGAAGTTTTGAGGAAATCAGGTGAAAATATACCAGACGAGAAGCTATCAACTAATATGGGACAGATAGGCGCTAGATACCCGAAAGATCTTTCGAAAATTTGATCTGTCGAAGTGAGTCTTAGAAATGGGTGAAAATACGAACTTTGAATAATTATTAGCATTAAGACAAAACGTAAAACCATTAACAAAATCTAAGATTTTCTAAAAAGAGCAAATGTTCAATATTATATAAAATATACATATAATGAGTGCACTTTTGGTATTAGGTTGAAAATAATTAAAAAATTGCGTATTTTGAATTTTCCACAAAAGCCTTTTAATTTAAGAATGGTTAAGTTAGATAAGGCTATGCTAGGTTAGATTAGGTTAAATTAGGTTAGGTTAGTTTAAGTTAGGTTAGGCTAGAGGACTACGACTATAATCGCGTTGATGAGAAATTATTGACTCTTTGTTACTCTTATAATTTTTCTTGTTTTATTTGATGATTTCAAGCTAAATACAGGGGATGAGGATAGCAATTTTATCCCTGCAAATGTGTGCTCGATGTACACAATTCCTAATTTATATATTTGATTCATATTAATTTTAATGTCATTGTTGATACTGCATATCTTTTAGGTGTTAATATATCGATTAATATCCGTAAAAATGGAAAGCGAAAATTAGTAAAGAACCTTCATCATTCTGAATACAGCTACGGATATAATTACCAAAAATTGGCTTTCTGTTTTCGTCATTTTCTAGTACCTCATTTGTTTTAAATGAACTGCAAATATTTTATGACGAGATATAAAGCTTATTTTATGTATAGTTTACGAAATTAGTCTATTTTCTAACATAAATGATTAAATATTAACTTGTTTATTCCAAAATCTATCACTTAATCAAAATCAACTTAAATTTATTAAATCATAAATAACAATATTGCCTTAATGTTATCTCTGGGACTAAATAACGTTTGACGCATTTTTAGTAAGAATATTCTTTTTTGGTACCGCAGGTAGACCACCAGTGCGTCATATTTCAACATAAAAGACAAGAAAACCGCAGTGGCCATAAAGTCTCTGTTTACTTCGGTCATTATTGTACTATTTGTATACATTTAGACTATTGTTGTGGATTTAAATGCCCCCTAAACTGTTGCTCTTTTTCAGCCGACTTTATATAGTTACATTTTAGGGACCAATTTTGTTTAAATTTGGCACGCTTTTATAGTCCATTCTGGCAAAATTATTTTGTGGTCGTATCAAGCCCACCTGATTGACAATAGTTTTTTTGATAGATAACCAAGCTTTTGAAAACGTTCAAAACTTTCATGTCAGTTAATTTCTGCTTCTGTTGTGGGTTCTGAAAAAAGAATTTCATCCATAAATGCATCATACATCCCACATGAGTTTCTTATTGGTATATAACAAAAAATTTTGGGGGAACTACTTTGTTGGATGTGAAAGACGGACTGTGGTTAGTTTTCGTTTATTTTGGCTCGATTATTGAGTTGTATTTCTTTATACGTAATATTAAAAATGATCGATCATTTCAAACTGAAAAACTTAGCCCAATGAGCGTATTTATTCAATTTATTTCTTTTCTTCATCTGAGCAATTACTGTTTAGCGAGTGAGGTTACGAATAATGACATATTTTTCGATTTATTCGTTATTTCTTCAAGAATAATTATTTTGAGGTAACAATGGATCTAAATGGAATAATGACAAAAATACTTTCGGATAATATTCAAGAAATAGATTTCAAAGGAGTGGACATAAAATATTTGAGCAAATATGGATATATAGAAATGCAGACACAGCTTATAATTGTAGGTAGCGACTCGTTTCCCTTGATGATTTGATAAGAGAAAAAATTGCGAACTGTGGAACGAATAAATTACCATTATTTTTATGATTAATTTACTAAAAAACATCTTGATGTAGAAACATTAAGTTATCAACCAAAATACAAGGTGCTTTTGAATGCATCAAAATTACCAATATAAAATTATAATGTGTCTTTCGTATTATGACCTTCCCTCAAGTCACCCTCTTTTGAGATATCACCCTTATAAGGGGGCATGAAATGTAGAAATTTCAAGTTTCTATTTCAAATTTAAGAAAAAAATTAAAATCCCCGACGTGGGTTTCAAAATTTTATTATAGGAGTGACCCATCATAATTTTATACCTCCCTTTACATACGTTGAAAATTTAAGCAAAAATCATCTTAGTATTGTAGGTTTTAAGCTGGAACTTATATAGAAGCTGACGATTTTTATTTTTTTGTTTGTGAATCGGATTTTGTCAAAATATCATTTGTATGTACTCAGAAAGCCAGATGTCTTTTTTTTTAGATGTAATAAAACTGAAAATGTCAATTCACGGAGATGGTGAGGTAGTGCATGATTTAAATAACATTAGGCTAGAACTGAAACTGAAAATGAGCAACTTAAATTCTTATGAAAATTAGAGTGATCATATAGAATGTTTATTTTGTCTGTCCACATTAGGTTTCTTCATTTTCAACGTCCGGTACTTTTTCTTGAGATTTCTTAGCTCTAGTATCTATGATTGTTTGGTAAACAAAGTCTCCGGTATCAAAACATCAGAATCTAAAGTAGCGATGGTGCAAGGCCGAAAACTAAGATATTATGTAGAAATAAACAACTTGAAATTTTTGGAACCGTTGGTGATATTCATACTGAACACACTGTTTACACTACCACTACGAGTTTGTTCCCTACTTGCTAGTCTGGATCGTTATGGGTTATTGGTAGCGTTTATAGATATTTTCTGTGCAACCTCAAGCCATGCACGGTTCTTGTGACAGTACTTGCTATCAACCAAGTATCGAAAAGACCGTCCTTCCTGGAAACAGTTCTCAAACGATACCTAAGTTGGTTGGAACACAAATGAGAATCGTTCGTATAACGGTTGGAACATGTAATCTCTAATGATTTTTGATGGGTTGGAACGTACCTTACATCAACACTCACAATTACATTGTCTGAAGACGATAACGTGGTTATCGCAACGCGCGACGTCAGACAGTGTAATGGTGAGTGTTGGGGTTGTGGTGGTGTGAACAGTGTGTTCAGTAAGAAATAAACAGTTCTCCATGTAATAGAAGTAAATAAAGTAATAGTGGACAGTATTTATGAATATGGTTGTTGAACATAAAGTAGTAAATTTCGCACCTACTTTCTTGATCATCTAAGTATTTTTCTGTTATTTCGTGAGATCACGAGTTTGAGAAAATCGAAATCAAATATTTTAAGTCCGATGAGAACAATTTTAGCAGTCCTATTCACTGAGATTCCAACCAAACTGTGTGCTGTTTCATAGTTTTAATCAATATAATCAACTATACACTTCTGATTTTTAGTTTCAAAAACCTATTTATTCGTGTCCATTGAAGGTTAGAACAAAAAATTTCTCCTATAATTAGAATTAGGAGTTTCAAGACCAAAATTGAGAGCAATATGGCCTTAGTCTTGCTTTTTCTGCAATACCAATACCAGGATCGCAGGATCAAGACCAGTTTCGATCATCACTAGTCTGGCGCAAATTGCAAATAATTTAAATAATGAATAACCTACAGGGCGGCAAAGTTGAAATGTTCAGAATCTACCATAACATTAAATTAGAAACTTATTAATTTCACGGGGCAGTTACCAATACCGAAATTTGGAGGATTATGATGAAAGAAGTAGATTTAACTCAAAATCTTCTTAAAATTGACCTACCTATGACCGTAACTAATAATGAAATATTATTTGACGTTATAAAAAATCCTCCCATTGGAACATGATAGTATAGTGTATATTTATCTGTAATATGATTTAGAGGACTTTCATCCTTATACATTAACGGTTGTAGAAGAACGATCTAAAAATGATCGTGCTCGCAGAATTAAATTTTGTGAAAACATAGACACTCATTTTACAAGTGAGATAGTATTTTGCAACACAGCCACATTTATGTTAATTAGTATCGTTAATCACCAGAATTGAAGAAAGGTTAATGTTCAAGCACTAGTGTTGAAGGATTTTTTATAGGAGGTTATTTCCGCAGACCCAGTTATTTAGATTTGTTGAGATATAAAATGGTTTGCGCAGTAATGATTGCAGTTGGTAATAATGACATTTGTTTTCATAAGAATGGTGTTTGGCAAAACTTTATTGTTACTATCCAAAATCACTCCGCATTACAAGAAGTTTTCCAAGCAATATGGATTGCAATAAGTGTCACGATAGACTGGAGAGCCATATCACCAAATACAACGTGATCAGACTATTATTTCTGAAGATATCTAAGACCGTAATATATAAGATCAAACGTGATAAACGGAATAAACTAGGAATAGAATACTGATAACAGCCTGATCAACAACAAGTCAGCAATAGATATGTAGGAAAATATATTTCTCAATTTAATAGTTTCAGATTATTTTATATTTTTTACTTAGTTATCGTTTTTTGTTTTGTGCCATCTCAATTCTTTTCAGTGCTCAGGGCATCGTTTATGCCAGCCGGCAACATCTTGACGATTCCAGGGGTCACATAAGAATTAAACGAAAAAGCGAGCGAGAGTATTTACACAGAAGACGTGAGCATCCGAAAGACGTACGGTTTCCAGAGAAGAAGTATTATTTTGTTTAAAGATTTAAACGTTAGTTAGTTGCTCAGAAGGCGTGAGTACTGATGATTTATTATATTCTGTAAAGAGGTAAAGACGCACGGTTTCCAGAAATGACTTATTTCTTTTGAAAGACGTAAAGACGACGGATCGCTTGAATGCACAACATGTGTAAATAAACCATTATTTTATTTTGTTACGTTTGGATATAGGTTACTTTGCAGTACTGCTGCTTCATGCAGACTTTTAATCAACTTATTGATTTAAAAAAAGAGAGATGGGTTAAGTACTTCTATTCAAAATGAATGTTTTGTTATAGACATACACATTTTTTAAAGAATTTTGTTTTCTGATCGCTGAATCTGTTGTGGTATACTTTTCTTTGGCCTTACCCCCATATATTGAACATATATTGAACACAATGATAAGTCAGTACTACGAAAAAAATAGTTGGCTCAAATTTGATAGCAAATAATAGCAGCATATGATATTTTTATACCAATAAATAATTTAATATGAAGCAATATTTCTTTGAGACACTTTACAATTCACCGTAATAAATTACGGGAGTGCTGAACAATTATATTTTACTTTAACATACTTACCATTATTACACTAATATGACAATATACGTGGAAATTATGTAGGGGGCAAACTCTTAGGTTATGGTACTCAAAATAACTATCGATTAAATATATTTTGCATTTCAACGGAATCTTCGGACTTATACATTAAATTATTTTTCTGGAATTTTTTGATTAATATTAAATTTTTTACAGTCCAGTCCGTCTCTGATAGAACATCAAACCACAAAGTCATCACGAATAAAGGGTTGAACATAACTGAATTGTGAAAAAATTTTTCATAGAAATTTCTGAATAGAACGATTAGGAAACGCATTGTTGTTATTTGTGACATGTGGCCTAGAATTCTAATACAAAACCACTTAATCTTAGATGAAAATGTTAGTATGTTGGCAAAATAACGGGATAGTGTTGCATTCATAGAACTGTCAATTTTGAAATTCGTAAATAAAATGTCTCACAATATCTCAATTTTGATGCCTTCTAGTGTAAAATTAGTTTCATTATAAGGAAGTAAGACATTATTTAATAAACACTTGAGAGTTTCTAAATTTAAGAAAGTTTTATAATTCATCTGTGGTACACGAAACTCTCTCTGCTGTTATATGGATGAAATTTCTGTGAGTGGATAATCATTGTTGCCAAATTATGAGTACTGCCTCAATCGATAAATAAAAGACCTAAACTTTTGTATAAATAAATTTACAACAACCAAAAGGAATTCTTTTTTTATTAAAACAAATAAAAAAAATGCTCGGTCTGATTGAAGTTTTATTATTATTTCCGATTAATTACAGTTGATTACTTAAAAAGTTTTCCTGAAATACTGGCTATTTATAAAGTTTCAATTTGATATTCACAGTCACACACAATTATAATACAGTTTTTTAATCAATTTGAAGCTATTTGATGAGCTATATCTTCTGTTCTTCTTTTGTGGAGCGTGATTAAACAAAGATAACGATTTTGCGTCCATTGTCCACTAGCGAAATAAGAAAACTCAAAGTTGATTCCGAAAACTTCTAGCGACTGGCCTTGCGATTTATTTATGGTCATCACAAATTCCAGACGAAATGTAAACTTTCAAAATCGAATTATAAATCCGTTGTAATCATCGATACACCGGGATCAAAACATCCTTTCCTTTGTATTTTTCCTTTATGATTGTTCGTAATTCTGACATAGCAATACGACTATTTCCTTAGTTAGCATGTGAGGTCGTCTTCTCCACGGCATCGTATATGGATCGACATATTAGTTGGTTGTCAAATGTCAAATGTTATGGCTGCATATTATTTGCAGTTTATTATAATTAAATAATCGTTTAACGAATTTGGCAAATATCGTTGAATATATTGGCTAAATGGTAATCATCGAACTGTGAGAATGTGCGTTGAGCTGATGGAAAAGCATTTTTTTCCAAATACAGTCATTTCTTGCAATTTTTCCTTATCAAGCAATGATGAGTAAAAGTATCTTGATATTGTTTTACTTTTTTGAAAATAGGCGTTGAACATAATCACGATCTAAATGTTCAGATACCAATCCGGATCACGATCATTTTTGTTCGGAAACTGATCGAGTTAATCGCATGGTAGTAATATGATAAGATCTTTCTATCCAGTAGACCAGTGGATAAATTGATTGGATGACAGGCTGTTCTATTTGTTTATGGTTTTCTGAATTACAGATATTATTCATTTTTCTTCATTAATTGTCTAATATCAATTTAAATGAGCAGCATTATCGATGGGTTACCAAGGACCACGGTTTTGATACTTTCAGAATGAAAACTTATTTATATTAAACTTTAGTGCGAAACACTTGTGACGAGATAAAATATTAATAACTGCACAATGAAAATTATTGGACAACTACAACTAAATAGATATTATTGAAGAATTGACGCTAAATGAAGTGATTTCTCATAGATCTTGATCTAAATTTGAAATATTGGAGGGGACGCCGACGTTCGAAACTGTGATCAAAAATTCCGTTCTAGACTACGATTTGTAATCAGCGTAATCAGCTGAGATAGATCTACCTTAACTCAGGGTTACCGTTGTAGTTTAGTGTTTCCTAGGAGGGAAAAATAAGGCTAACAGAGAAAACGCATAAAATACCTTCTTTTAGTTCATTCTATTGATAAAATGAAATGCAGGTAGGTACTAATTAATTACGTAAGTTCAGAAAGCCTTTTTTTTAAAAAAATATTCATCGAACAGTGAGTCTGGTACAATTCACTTTCTCCCCATTTATGATAAATCCTGAGGGTAACATCTATCCCTCCAAAAGGATCAATCAAGGCCTACAAATGATGTACTCCTATATGGTTCATAGTAGTAATATACTAGAACGGTTCTTCGAAAGACTCAATTGAAAACTTGAAAAAAGTTACTCCATTGGAAAAAAAAATTATTATTAATCTCCTCTACACACTTAGTCCAGCGAGTTTCCAGTTTTTCCAAACTATCTAAAACCTTTGCCATGAAATCGTGTCCCAGCAACATAATGTAATCCGAGGGAGGCAAATCAGACGATTATGGAGGATATGGAGAATTGTACTAGATTGTAGTATTAGCGGGAGACTTTGAAATCCTAAAAAGCAGTAAGCACTTTCCTTGGATGATGTCAATTGTTTCTAAAATATTTTTATTTACTGGGTATGAAGTATGAATTCCATTCATTGTGATATATTGATGGGAAAATTACTTTCCAATTACCAATGCGAGCTAGCTTGTAGGCAGTACCAAGCAATCGCGGAAACCACCTCGCAGATAGCTTTTTAACTTATGACCTTTTATAAAAAATATTATACCCTTTCAGTTGAAATATTAACTCCAATATCTACCTCGAATACTTTTAATTCATGTTCATATCACCACTTATCTAAGTAAAAAACCATTGATAAAGCATTCCTTCAGGCATAACACCGTATTCACTCAATTTATCTCTGGTTTATTCAATTTTTCCGGAAAAATGATGTTTAATTAACATTCGAAACTATTTTTTGAACAGAAAGTCTGACTTCCGTCATACCCCTCTCTAATAATTTTATACCCTCTCAACCTCACGTAATTTGGACGTTCTGCTCATTTCCATTAAACCTAACTTCCAATATGACCAATATGAATGAAAAAATAAATCCAAAATGTAAGTATGGTGATAATGGAACATGAATTTTGAATAATTCCTTTCTAAATTTTAGTATTAATTAAGTCAGCATCAATTCTATTTTATTGCTCTATTGAAAAAATTTTCACTGAAACTTTTAATAACTACCCGTCTCGTTTGACGAATTTACAATATGAAACAATAAAAATGAAACAAAAGCAATAGTTTTTCCCATGGAAATAACAACATTTCTAAGATAGTAAATTAATTTTTATCGCAGCTACTGAAAGTAAATCGTTGATAATTTATAGCCTATAAAATTCAAAATGTCGAGCAGTAAACGTAGAACAGCATTAAATTCATTACAAAGAGTCATTCCGAAGGTATATTTCCTCTGTTTCTCACATTTGATCAGATTAGTCCTATCTTTTCTGCTACTCATGTTTTTAGAAACTAACATTCTGTGACGCCAAGCTATGGAATATTATAAATGAATTAGCAAATATTATGCGAAATACAAAAATTCTTTTGGTGATTTATAAATAATGATCATGATCATTTATTTTCGTTTCTGATTCGAATGCCAGCGGTTCATGTTTTCTGGAATAATCCATAGAATAACAATTTAGAAAACAGAAAACTTCAATTATTCCACTGAGGTTTATTTATTTTGTGAAATATTCAAATTTTCTTTTCAAAAAAATTTATTCCCTGAAATATTACGCAAGAAAAATCCTGGGTTTTGCGTCACACTATTTTGAATAATTTGAAAAACATATACTAAAAATATTTTTCCAACCTTAGATATGGAAATTCTTGTCAAAAATATCTTGAAAATCTAGAGAGTCTACAAAATGTTCGTTAGGAAATTATTATCGATAAATTTTTTTCTAATTCCGTAGTGTATTTTTTTAGCTTAACCTGTATGTGGATTTGTAAGCTTGTTTGTAACTCTCCTTTGGATTTGGAGCGAATGGCTCATTATTGTTAGTATATCCCACCACCTTAATCGCGTTCTTTAGCGTCAAACTCCGGATTCGCAGGTCGTGGGTTCAAATCCCGTTTAAGCTGATAAAAATATTTTTCGTCAAATTTCTTTTTCAAATCATAACAGCAAATTTTCTCTTTACATCGAAACAAATTTCACAACTGTCTGCTCTCTATTGGAGATTTACTATACTACTTACTCCAGTAAGAAAAACGAAGAAATAGAGAGAGAGTTGGAGAAGGAAAATAGAAATAGAGAAAAGAGATACATAACAGGAAAAAGACTCAACTGGATTGAGCATATAATGAGAAGAAAACAAAATGAAATGATCAAAAAATAACGCAATGGACCCCATTGTGGCCAAGGAAAAGAAGCAGAACGAGAAAGACTTGGAGAAACAAAATAGAGCATTCAATATAGAGAACAGGAGAAACGAAAGGAATGGAAACAAAAGCAGTCAAGACAAACGATAAACAAGATTAGGAAACGAGAAATAATCCACCTCAAAAACGGACTTTAAAGCGTTAAGAGCGATAGCTATAATCCAAAGGATTGATAGGCCTGATGATGATGATCTTCTTCAGTATTACTCTAGAATTTAACACCTCAAATTTTATTATATTGAAAATAATTTCATTTTTGACAGAAAATCGAACTGAAAAGTGGAAATAAATAAAATTTGAAAAAACAAAAAACACGGTTTTAAAACATATCGAACTGAAAAGCTGGAGACACTTTTTGGTAATAAGTTTGAAACAATAATGAAAAATACTAGTATAATTGGGAAGCTTTGTGTCGACATTTTTTTCACAGCAATACTATTATTTTCTATTTATTATTGTTTTAAGCTTATATTAAAAATTATTTTCAACGTTTTAGTTCGATATTCTTTGAAAGCGTGGTTTATGTTTTTTTTTAAACTATATCCGTTCGTTTATAAATAATAGCACAACTGGAAACTTCCAAATAACATGAATAGCTACTAGAATCATTCACGAAACATTCACTACCCAATGTCTGATAGCCTGTTTCCAGCAAGTTCACAAAGCTTACAATAGGCTATCTTAACCATTTTCTTGTGTCTTAGCACATTTTCTGTTGTCCGAAAGAGGCTCAAACTAGTGAAAATCAATTCATTTGGATGAGAACTCATTGAGTAATCTACACAAGAAATACGTTACATTTATTTAAATTACTTCACCGGTCCCCGGAGAAAACTAAATAACAAAAATTGAGACATTTCGATAGAGTTACGGCTGCTTCACATGATGCAATACAACGTGCAATGCAATGCAAGACGCAATATTTCTTGATCAAAAGCATACGCAGATGAAGTTCATCTGATTGTTTCATACAAGAAGATCTTGACGGTTTTGTGCCATTTTAATTGAGTGCTTCTGGCTTAACAGATCAGCTAACTTTCATAAAACTTAGCTTTGGTATTTTGATTGTTAAACTAAATATTTGATAAAATTTGAAATTAGGAACTTGTTTACTTTTACTATTTAAAGAGACTTTCATCTAATTTCTTGTACATTGTATTACATTCTGTCAAACGGCCTAAAAGAGATAGCATTTCTTGAAATGGTTGCAACAACATTACAATTCGATTTGATTTTGGTAATAAGACATTCATAAATTATCGAAGTTTCTTGTCTTGCAAGATATGGAATTATATGTAGCATTCCCATGTACATTCACATTAGATCATTGTAAAAAGTAGAATGAATTATCAAACATCTGTTCAAATGAGCAGGTTATTGATAAAATTCGGTTCTTCAGAAAATATTATCAAAAAATTCAATACAAATGTGTGAATATCAACCAAATTGTCCAATAAATTTGTTTCGATTTCTATTCAAAGTTGTGAAAGACGATTTTTCAGCTTCTGTATAGTTTCTGGTCAAGAATTGTAATCGTTGAAGCCCATTCCACGTTTTCTTAAGCCACCGTAGTTAGATTATCATTATCATCAATAAAAATATAATGTAGCAGTATCTTAGCAAGTATTTGATTCCTAAATTCCTGCCTTGCCATATTTCCATCCAATACAATTAACTCAGTACAACCCTTAGAACAAATTCTTGCCATAATTTTATCTCCTCGAAAAGGGTGAATTTGTTGTACATGCAAAGGTGTCAATGGATTTATTTAGTCCAACCAATTCCTACGAGACATATCTGTGCGTTCTTCCATTCATCACTCCATCGATGATGGTTCTAATCTTTGTTATCTTTTTGAGATGTCAACGATACTCTCCTTAGAAATCGCCTTTATTTAAAAGTAGCATCACGTATTCGCCTCCTTATTGTTAAAAAAACATTCTGCAGGTATTCAGAGGATTTCTACGAGTAAATTTCAGATTTGAAAATGTTGTATAATGACCGTAAACGAATAGAGAAAATGTTATCACAGATTTTCTAACTTTGTAAAACCATAATAGGGTTACAAACGTTGATAAGAAACCCATTATAAATAATTGAACAGAGTTGTACTCAATATAACAAGCGAAGATAATTTCAGTGAAACTAAATATGATAATGAATTTGTTGCTTCAAATAAAGCTACTTAAAAAGCTAAAAAATCTTTCTAACACAATTACACTGTTTGCATGTGGTGCTGGAACCTATTTCTCTTTGAAGACTCGAAAAGGGTCTTCTCAATATACTGGTGGTTATTTAAAGATCAGTATCGTGGCTGACAAATCATGTTTCATCCAAATAATTGATTCGTCTTCCTTCATTAATATACTTCCAAATTTTTGTTATATATTCGTTTCTTCGCTTTATCAAACAACTACTTTTCAACTGTACTAGGCTCTAGTAGGAAGTTTACCTAATTTGCGAATTGACTGATTGATGGTTGATCTTGAAGCCACGGTTGCTACATACCTCATTGTTCACAAATTTTTTATTTAAGAATAATTTGACCCTCAATACATTGCACCCTGCTTATCACCGATACTAAATATGTAAAGAAAAAATTCCCAAAAAGCAACAGCAAAATAAAAATTTATATAGTTGTTTTTCTGTTGAATTCAAATTTCTCGAACCACCCTGTGTACCTATTATAAATGATTCGCATTTTGCACAGTTATTACGTTCCACATAACTTTCATTAAATAGTATCATTTAATTTATTGATGTTCATAAAATGAAGTAAATAATTTATCATAAACGAACTTACTGGTAATTAATTTACATGAAGTCTCCCGCTGGATACGTATTTCGTTTTGATTAACAACTTGAAATATTTCGTCGGTTATATCCAATCGACAGAAAAGAAACGCTTCTAACAAGAATTTTTCAGTTCGTATTCATTTATCTCATGTTTATGAATACAAGACACGAAGCAACAGAACTAATTACAAGAGGAAAATATGTTTGAAAAATCCAAGTAATAAATGGATTCGAAAAACAAGGAGGAGGAAACTAAGTGAATACAAAAAGTTGTGAAAATTAAACAGAAAGCAGATTACAGTAATTGATATTACAGTAATATATTTATTATTGAACTCAACATAAAACTAGTTTTGACTAACTGAGATTTTTCTTCAATAATACATTTATATTTCACATTAGTCTAATGAAAAATCAGCTAATGGAGCAACGTTTTCCTAACTTTCTATAAGTCTAAACCTCGAAGTTAATATCAATATTTATTATTTATGAGCGTACTCGGGAGGCAGTGATAAATAATCTCAAATAAACGGTTTATACCGATTGCATAACTGATGCTTTGATAAATCTATGAATTACACACAGTTACAACTTACTGACGACGTTATATTTCGCTTCATGTCGAAATTTGAATATTCCAATAGTGAAATTCCTTTGATATTACTCTCCCAGAGAATTACCCTGTAACTTCTTGACATTTCTCTTATTGTCATTAGGTGGAATCATCTCCTAAATCCCACCTTGTCAATCTACGAAACTGCGGGTTTTCTGCGGTCTTACTGCAAATTAGTGAACTCGTTCATCAGCCAAATGGCAGTTAATTGAATAAAGAAGATTCTATCACACTCTTCAAACAACTGTATGGTTTGTCGAGTCATGTTTTTTTGCTTCCACAGTTTTAGTTAATACCTCATTATCCCCCTATAAACTAACACAATCTCACACTTGCGAATTTTCCCTAAATAAGGGCAATACCAAAATGAACCAACTACTATCTTTCTCTTTCCCTTTCTCAATGACGCCAGCAAGAAAATCAAAGCTGAATAGTATATTACGTAGTTTTTAGAACTTTAGAATTCCAAACTAGTTACTTACTAGTTTGAACGTTCCACATTGATCCATGCAATCGGCACAGAGCACGAAGGAAACTTCGTGTCAATGAATCAGAATATTTCTTCTAGAATCTTATACAAAAATATGTCACGAAGAGTATAAAAAAACTCAAATTATCTAAAGGAGTGATCATTTTTTCACTTGACAAAAATAAAAAAAGCAAATTCGCTTGTTGAGAAAAAGGAATAAATTTTCTTCAAATTCAATAATGTTGAACACCAAAGAGTTTGTAGCATTTTTACTAAATTTGTGCTTAATTAATTAAACAATTACGGTCCAATAATGGAATGTATTGAGTACTATTTCAAAAATATCATAACGTGGTTAAGTTAGGTCAGGTTAGGTTAGGTTAGGTTAGATTATTAGAAATTATGAACAGCAGAAAATACTACAGTTGAATTTTAAGAATAAAACTTGTCTTAAGTTTCACGCATTCACGGGATTTCGGGATCTATCCATTTGCTTTCTTCTAAGACTCGTACAGATCTACAATTTTGGTATTTAACTATGAATATGAGGTCTATTCATATGTTTATTTTCATATTAATAACAATTATCTAACAATCTTTAGATGTTTTGTAGTGAAGAAAATTTAATTATAATGCAAATTGTATTGCAAAATAATTAATTTTTTAACATAGTCACCATAAATATTTACTAACAAGAAAGTTTTGATAACATATGGAAGTGCTTTGGGAACATATGCAAGTCACTGTATGAAAATTTGTTCATTAATCACAAGCCTCAACAAGCTATCGTTGGATTTCAACTAATACGACGAAGAATTAAGAGGCTTAACCATACAAATATCATTGCAGAGATGTAGAACGTAATAGAGGCGCAGTAAGAAACTGCTGAAGATGGCCTTGAGAGATACACGATACTAAATGGATTTTAGTTTAATTCTTGTAATTTTTTTAGATGAATTCTTTACTTGCGGTCTATTTAAATAAATAAACTGTTATTACGGAAATATTTTCATAATTTGGTTTATTATAAACTTTAAACGACTCAACATACTGTCATTTATGACTTACTCAGTAAATTGTATGATAGAACAATATTATGGACACAATTGTACAAGCTGCTATAATACTTGAAACTTCATTAAGCCGTAATTATTATGTCAATTACAACACCATTTACAATTTAGTAACTATCATTTCTCCCTATATATCACTTTAAATCTCCCGTATTTTCTTCTGTCGCTTGTCAATTATCTTCAATATCCAAAAACTCATCCATTGAGAGTGATGTTCCAGCATATGATAAAACCTTCTAGAATTTCTAGAGGCGGATTTATAGATTACCCGCCTATAGGCTATTCATCTTTAGCGGTCTCTGCCGACTTCTGAAATTCGATGCCTTGGTTTATATTTATTCGAATTACATTTTTTAATCAATAAAATTTCATGTGAGATCACGGCTCAGTGGAATTATGAATACATTAGCTTACATTTTAGCCTAACTTTGAATCCGCGAAAATTTTATAAAATCTTGTTCACTAGATCTGACTCTATGCATGAAAGAGTTAAAGCGTTTAGCTTCTCTTGACTTTTATTTCTATAGAAATTTTATCTTCCACGTGTGAACAATAATTTGTTTTTAATTCCGTGATTCGAAAAGAAAACATTTAAGCAAAAATTGCCGCTACAGCCTACTTAACCTTCTGGTGAATTCATTACTGACTGTTACCCCATAGATTGAGCCAGACTAAATCTTCTATTTTTTCTATTATATTAATCCTGTCCTCTCTCCAGTATTTATAAAAGAGTGAGTGATATGAAATTTCGGGAATGTTTGGAAACACGTACATGAATATAAATTATTGGGGAATATCTTATAATTATAATCTGTTTTATTCCGTCCAATTGGAACAAAATTTGATGAATAACATTCGGAAATTCTTCATACAATAGACGCAGATTGTATGTTGAGCCAAAATGTCAAGAAATATTTCTATAAAAAGGTACCCTTCGTTGGAATAATATTGTTAGTATGATATCTTTTAGCTCAAGAATGCCCTCAGGTACATTTTCAATTACAAAAATCAATAATTTTTTTATTTAATGTTTGTCCAACATCAAGGTGTCCGTTTAATCAAATAATTGTAAATATTCATACAGAATATCAGGTTTTTCATGGTCAAAAGCGAACTTCGACAGAAGTCTTGATTATATCACATTAAACGTATATTCTTGAATTTTTCAAATGATTTTAAGAAGAAAAAAATACACTAATGTAACATATTGATATTATTATCAGAGAATAGTCTTATTTCGCGTATTGACATTAATGTACGTTTGCACATTCACTCCAATGGTACATGCAGTAGAAACATACTCACTTCAGATTTGTTTTTGTTTCATTTTATAGGTTTCGTTATTCAGAAAAGGGTTGCTAACTTGAGCTTGTGTAAATAATCTGTTGAATCTCTACACGCGTCTTCATGTCAAATTGTGTTTGGACAATGTCTGGACTTCGGTTTACTCGCTTTTATAAACACTTCCAACTTAAAATTCACTTTGGTAAAAACAGTTTTCTTATTAATATACTCAGGACCGGCTTGACTAATTCAACCGTTTAATCCCATATTTTCTCAACTGCTCAGTACAATTAGAATAATTAGATTACCGAATACTTACAAAGTGATGTTGATGCTAACGATAAATATCTTAGTAGGGTTTTATTTTCAGCTACTTCACACAACTCAACTAAATTCGGTCAACGAATATATTGTTTGAAACTAACAGAATTTGGAATTTATTTAGTCAATGAAATTTCTGATCGTTTTTCCGACAATTTTACTTTAAAGGTAAAAATACTTGTTGTGTATTCATTTGAAATTTCATAGTTTTCTCAAACATAGATGAAAAGGGGCTACAAGTTTCTTTTTTCATTTTTAACCAATGTCTTGGACAACACGAACAGTTATCTTTTGTATAATATAATAATGAAAAATCAGAGAAGTATTATTTCGCAGATATTATTTCATTAAAATTATGTGAAAAATTTTAATTTTTCCCCTGAATTGGTAACTATGAGTCACGAGAAGAAGCGATGAGTTCACAAATTGGAATAACATCGGATATTTCAATTGAAATCATGTAAACTTTCTATCTTTCCCATATTCGTAGTTAAATCATTTTTCTGGTTTCAAGGAAATATGCACAGCTATTTCAAAAGCATCTCAATCCTCGATTGTATGTATATTGAATGTATACTATCATTTGAACGAATTGTTAAACTCTGTCTTACAGAATGGTTCTCGATTTGAACAACTCTCGTAATTTTTTGTTATTCGTTTAACTATTTTAATATTGCATATATTGAGTTTCTATTTGTACAAGTTGGGTAGAATTCGTCATATATGACACAAATTAATTGATTAATTAGTAATTCCAGTGAGCCCAAAGGGTCAAGGGGTTGGGACATGTGTGCAGAATGAATGCAAACAGAATTGCCAAAAGAGCTCAAATGAAAGGAGAAGGATTTAGAAGAAGAAGAGGCAGAAAAAGAAACGGATAGGAGAGGTGAGGTCGGATTTGAGAAGAGTAGGAATATCTTAAAGAAGAGAAAGAACAAAAAAAGCATACAGAAAGCCAATTCAGGCAAGCACAAGGTGATACAGTGCAACCTTAATATAACGTACCTCAATATAACGACTTTCTCGATTTAACAAATTCTTCGTAATCCTCTGGAATTGTCGATAAGAGTCAATGTAAAATATACCTTCACATTACGAACATTTTTTGCAACAAATACAACTTCTTTATAACGAATTTTCGACTATCAAGAAAAAGTATAAATACCTCTAATTAACGAATTTTGTGGACCAAAAACATTTAAATAAAGTTCCCACCAATGTATAACTCAGATTCGTGTCGCGACAGGTTTCGACACGCTTTTGTTCGTAAAACAATCATTATAGTTTGATGGAAGGTAATCTAAACACTGCTACTGCTGCTACCTCTTTATAACGAATTTTAGACCAACCTAACCTCAACATAACAAACCTCATTTCAACGAATTACTTGATATAAGGAATATTTTCTTGGTAACCTCCGATTTGTTATATCGAGGTTGCACTGTAGTAGGAAAACAAAGGGTCAAAAAAGAACAAAAAATCAGACTGAGAATGAAAAAATGGCAAAACACACGAATGAACATTTTCCCAATGTTGGGAAGGCACTGTCTGAAAATGTGAAGGGAATCCTGCATTAAACTTTAAAGAAGAAGAAAAATACGAGACAATAATAATTAGAAAGATTAGCATAAAAGTAATAAAAACAGCTCTAACATAAATAAAAAACAAATTGTGCTTCTGGAATTGATAAAATTGCTAAAATAGATGTAAAAGCTTTGTTTGATCTAATAGAAGAAACCATTACGAAATTGAGAATTAATATACCGAAAAGTATGACAATTTTTTATCAATCTTTCAAGATTTATTAGAAGAAAATTTTAATCGAAAACATTTAGAAGCATTAAGTATGTACATTTTGATATTTTTCTATTTTCATAAGAGAAAACGTCGAATGTCCATTATCACATATTAGTGTAATTTGTAGAGCAAGCGTGTATTATTAATCGTTTGATTATTTTAAATAGTCATTTTTATAGCTTTATATACAGGCAGACGAAATGTTTTTTATGTAGGAGAAGTAATAAAAGATATGTTGTTCGATTTTAAAAATCATTTAAATTCCTGTTTCAAGTGGATATAAAAGTTAAAATAGCCCAAAAACAGTTATTTGGTTGTAAAATTTTCCCTGCTACATCCAACCTCTGTAATTTTATTAATGTTAATCTGTATTCCAATTTTTAAAATAAAGTCATTTCCTGCTTAATACCAATAATTTGTATTCAGTTCACATTTTAAACAAGGATCATTATTATACATAACCTTGTAACTAATGAAATTTTGACAAGTCATCGAAAAACTTCAAATTAATGATACCTAGTTTTTTAATCTTGTAGAACAGCGTCAGATAAATCAATATTGATGAAGAATTTGGAATATCTTCATTAGCGTTGAAATATATGAGAAATATTAGATTAACCATTTTGATGACAATTAACTTTTTGGAATGATATTTTTCACAATTTCACTGTTTGATTAACAAATTCATCATATAGGTATACAAAAAAGAAATTGTAAGTAATATTGGAAAACTATAAATTGTTGTTGAGGAAATGTTCTGTGTAGAATTTGATCTTAGGAAATCTAAACATTAATTCGAATTTTTCTGAATATTTGCTTGGAGTTTGTAACGGGTGGGCAACTAAGAACGGTCGTCCCACAGTGGGAAAAACGTAAACCCCCATTGTAGGCTGGATTTTTGCAACTGGCTATTAAATATGAGACACGACGATCATGGAATACTTTCACGAATTTTATGAACAGAAGAGGCTACGTTTCCAAGTAATGGTAGACTAAATCGCCATTACATGCACTACTTGTCCCAAACTAATCCACGTTAGATACAGGAGATCCAACATCAAAGTTGTTGGTTCATAAATGCATAGTGGGAAGTTCTACGCGGATAAACAATTCTTCTTAATGAGATAGAGGAAGATAATTCGAATTTTTAAGAAAAAAACTGTCACTTCTTTATGGAGATATACCCTTAGACAATCGTCGTGACATGCTCTTACAACATGATGGTTGCCCGGCACTTAATTCCATATATGTTCGGCACTTTTTATAAACATGACTGGTGGATAGAACGTGGAAGTTTATTTATTTGGCCACCAAAATCTCCAGACCTAACAGACCAAACTTGCTTAGATTTTTATCTGTAGGGCGGAATAAAATATCGTTTACACTAATAGACCCACGACATATATGGTTGATATATAATTGAAAGAATACGAGAGACAATACGAAGTATTCCAATGGCAGAAATTGAAAATTTTGTCCTATTTGTATGATTTCCTGTGTAGAAAATGATGAATAAAATTGTGAGAACTGTTGATATTACTACTGGTAGGTTAATATATGAACATTCCATCCAGAATAAATTCCTAGTTTCCGTTTGGGCCAAGCAGCTTGAAGAAAAATTCTATCCGTTTACACATTTCTTAAGATATTGAAATTACAATACGTAAAATATATGTAACAACGCCCTCTAGCATTAAAGTTGCTATTTAAATCGCTTGGAATTTATATTTTTTCATTGCTGGATGGAAACTCTTTCGAACAACATAAAGTTTATAAAAATCGTCTAAGCAGAACCGGAAGGTGAAGTTGATTTTTGAATAATCTATCGAAACCAGCAGTACATTTCTTATAATTTCCATGTATAGTGATTCCTTATTAGATCAATAACTACATAAAAATCAGAATTTTTAAAGTAAGGTTAATCGTCATTAACTAAATTGATTAGCTAAATGTCTATATCATATCATATTCGGAACAACGCGGTTTTATTTTACGAAATTACAATTAATAGAGGTCGTTTTTCAGGTTACAAATTTCAAGCTTGAAAAACACTATTTATAAACAAAATGTATACCACTAATACTAATGAACAGTTTAGGAAAGTTAACAAGATACATCCAGAATCTACACTATTTACCTACTTTAAAATAAGAAGAACTTTACAATCTTTATACATATTTTCGTTATATAGTTAATCATAACCAAATTCAGATGATCTGGTCTATTTTTATAATCGTAAATACCTAATAACGAAGCTGGTAAAATTCATAAGATATATGACAAAGAAGATCCTTTAAAAAAACCAATTCATGTGGATTCTGAAAGTAATAAGCATGTAAATGACTTTTTAAAAGAGAAGAAATAAGTAGTCGACTCATCTTCACTGTTTATATAGGATTATATTTCAATCCTTTTTATTCTTTGCCAATGTTATTGTCTACATCCGAGATCTTTGATAAGCTATTTTTGTGTTTCAAAACAAAAACAGAAATTTTTTCATAACAAGGTTCCCGCTCTCCCCCACCTTTTATTTGAGGAGATATACTGAAACTTTAAGATTGGAAAATGCACAGAATTTGTCGAATAGTTAGATTATTGTATATAAAGTGCCACTAAATTGGACCTAACAATTTGAAACATAGCAGAAACCGCTGTTCTAATCCATATAATTTGAAATATTATTTATAATATAATTTCAGCTAAATTTTCGATTTTATTCCATATACTGAAATGTAAATATGAATAATTCCAATTCATAGTTGTTACCTTTTCATAGATTATAATTCAAATCAACTAGAAAATATCCATATGATAGATTATTAATTCATATAATCATTAGAATTGTTGTATTTTGCTAAAGAGTGAAATGGGGTGGATAATATTTTCTATGAAAAATATATTGTAATATAAAACTCTAACTGAATTTCGCGAAAGACATAGCCCTGAGACTTGAAGGAAGTATTAGTCTGATGAGAAATGTTGTCGTTTGAAACGTTTGACTGACAAACATTGTTACTAAGAATAATGCAAGAGATTAACCCCTTTTTGCACGTTAAACTGTTCCATTGTTATCTTGAGAAAATAAATTCAGTTACTTTAGTACCACCTCTGAATAAGAAACTGAAAAATGTTTCGTCTGCTACAATACACTTGAATCAAGTTCAATTGTGTTAACTTTTATCATTCAATACTCTATATACGAATCAAAAGAATTACTGTCGCTGTCGGATTATTTCATATTAATTTTTACCTAGATAGAGTATCTATTAAGTTACTCGTGGTACACGTGTTCGTTACTAATGTTGAAATTTATTTTTTTTCCTATAAATAACGTCAAATAAGATGATAAACAAACGACACGTTAAAAAACTTGCAAACAAGTGAGAAATATAGAGAAAATAAACGTTGAATGATGATAAAAATTAGGTATGTTAATGAATACTATGAATATAGGATTTTTACTTCAAGGAGCTCTTAAATACATAGACATGAATCGCGTTCTATTATGACGTGTTGAACCACTAGCTTCTGATGGTCATGCTGCTTGCTGGCTACATCATCTAATATTTCAATGTTTAACTCTGGATCTAATGACTTCATCATTTAATATACGAAATTCGAAGACACCTGAAAAATATTCAAATATATGTTTCTATGGTTTCTATTCATTCGTCACCATAATCCTTTACATTACTTTACATTACATTACATTACAGTCGATCTCTAATACGACAGAATATCTGATTAGTTAGTTTTAATGTTTAGAGGTTTACAACGTTTACAGAGCTCATTTCTCAAACGATTTAAGGCATATATATATATATATTTCTTTTACATCTATGTAAATAGAATAAATAACATTAAACTGACTATTACAAAAATGTTATAAAGTAACTATAAATAATTATGAGTTTAACGCAAGGAACTAGTATAAACGGTCATATTTTGTGGAAACATGAGAGGAGGTGTCATCAAGATCACAGATAACATCAAATTAGACTCCAATTAAAATATTTACCAGAGAAATTTAAAGATTTCTTATTGTGATAGTGAAATTTGAGTATTTATTTTGTTTATGACGCACACTATTTTTCGTAGGTGTCGAATTGTTAAATTTTATGCGTTTGGAATTGGTTTAATTATTGAAAACCCGATAACATCAAACTCTTTCGATTTTACCTGGCTGATGTACAAAAGATCGAAATAAATAGAAAACCGTATAGTTTTCAAAGAGCTCCTACTGATAGAGATAATTTGTTTTAGCGAGAATTAAGCAAGGAATCTAATAAAGTTTAATATAAATGATTATTATGAACAACAAATTTTGATAAAAATCGTATCATTTTTTATCAGTTTCGAATTGTGAAATGTTACCGATCAAGTAAATATTCATATTAAGGCAAGTCTTTGTATGAATCACCACATTTGGAAATATTTTGTCCCGTTAATTGTATACACTTTTGATTTCTTTCTCATATTATTTAAATGTGTAGTTTCCAATGATAAATGAAGAATAGTTTTTTAGACAAAGGATGTTCATCATCATATTATAATAACTTCTCATATTTAAAGTCATTCAAGGATTAATTCTGCAATATTCTGATAATTTGGATTCACAAAGGAAGTAACATTCTTCTGATATGGAATATTTTCCATCACAAATCAATAATATATGAAAAGTCCTTTTCTCAATTGATCATTTTAATTAAGTTTTATTTTTTTAAGAGATAGCTCGAGCTGTGTTTCTTCAATGATCATTTCTTCCTCACACTACTTTTAATATTGATGCGAAGCACATTGACAATCTCATAGTTTCATTTACGTACTGTATACATAAGGGATTGAAAATATTTCAATTCATATAATGTATCTATGAAATAGTCTGTCTACTAGTGTATGACTCTTATTAATAAGAAAATAGATGTATCAGGTTGTTCCAGGTTCATAATTGCTAGCAAAAAGCGAAAAAAAAATTTTAGGAAATTTTCAAAGCCTTATTCTGCTATTCACTCGACAAAGCTTAAATATCATTTGATTTGGAGGAATCTGGAGTCATGGAGCAAAATTGAAAGACCTGAGAAAAATATGTAAAACGATACAAATTTTAGCAGATGATTTCATTTAAAATTTTAGTTATAGAAAATGCTGTAAATTTCATTTCATATGAATAACCTACTTTTTGAAAATTAAAATGTGATCTAATTAGACTAAAATATGCTAAGCATAGCGAAAAAATGATTAAATGACTTCTAAGAAGCTTCAATTTACATTATGCTAAGGTGGATAGTAAGAAACAGACAATATTATTTGTCGCTGTAGAAAATTCATTCAATCGATGTTGAAATTATTTGAATGAAAACTAGATACTGATTCCTAGTTGTAATAAAAAACGAGATTAAAAATTCTCAACGGGTGTTTATGTGTAGGTCAGATGTTCGTTTTAGGAGAAACAAATTTCCAGAATCCAGCCGACAAAAATATGTTGTTGGTGTGTTATAAAACCTTCAATATTTGAAGGATAGCTTCAATACTCTTTGCAGAAACTATTTTATCGCTTTTAGTGACCAACAGTGCATACTAACAGCTTCGAATATCTATTTACTATGAATGTTTCATAAATCATCAGAAATTAAAGTAAAAAATACGAGATACACTGCATTTTTGTAATATACTTTCATGTGAACATGTAAAAAAGCAAAATTTAGATCAACAATCCCGTCTTAAGTTCATTTAAAATTTTACTTAATAAATCTAATATTTTAAAAGTTATGTTCAATACTACATGGTACGAACCGTATATCTAGCGCACACTATGAGAGTCAGACATAAAACAAATTCATTGGATGTATCAGTTTCGAAAGCATATTTGTATAAAATTTCAATACTATGTTGCCAGTATAAGTTTTTTACTGAGGAAACCCCAAATATTTTTCAGTTTCATATCTATTCTAGAGACGGGATCACCTTTTTTTGAAACACCCTTTATTTATGTATTATTCGAGATGTTAAAGGCCGATTGACATAATGCAATACAACGTCCAATACAATGCACAATATTTTTTTATTAAAAGCTTGCGTACATGAAGTTTAGCAGATTGTTTCATGCAAGATCTCGCACTTACAACATAATCGGTTCAGTGCTATTTTTTTGCGTGCAAGCTGCAATTCTAGGGAGAAATCTAATTACTTTTGGCTTAACAATCAACTCATCCATCGGGTTCAAAACTAATACAGCAATAGATATAATTCTTGATCCACTGACCACTTTTTCATTTCGTTACTTACTTACTTAGTTTTGTTATTATCATTGTTAAATCAGTTACAAAATTATGAATCAAATTTTAGATGAGGTATTTGTTTAACTCACTTACTGAGTTTTTATTAGTGGCAGCCATGATGCAATGACAAGAGACACGCGACGTGCAATATTCATCTATGCAATATTTTGACCTTGCAAGAAATTGCATTCAATCTAGCGGCTTTAACACAAATTTCACTTATTTCGCTCGAAAATGAATTAAACCCATATTAAATTACAACACTTGGAACAGTGCTATATATATATATATATATATATATATATATATATATATATATATATATATATACATATAAATATCCATCGTCGCTTTCGGTTAATGAAAGAGGCAAAAGCATTAGAAGTGACAAGCAAAAAATCGCGGCACTCAGATCGTTTCAGGCGATAACAGCCGTGTTCAAGCGTATCGATCACCCACATGAAATATCCTAAACTTTTTGACCAAGAAGGTATAACATTTGCGGTCACCAAAATATCGGTAGCACATCAATTCAAATGGACATTTATACAGGAGCGTCTTGAGCACTATTAACAAGAAATGACAAAAACGATATGAATGATTACAACGTATATACACCTAAAAAAATTGAAAGTAATGATATGGAAAAGGATGAAAAGGTGAAAAAATGTGAAATATATGTTTGTATAAATATTTAAATATTTGTTACTGAAATAAGACGGCAATTAATTCTTAGACTATATGGGAGGAAAAAAACAGATCCATATCGAAATACAAACTGCATATGAAGAAAAATAAAACAAAATGGATTACAAACTTCATGAAAACAGAGTTTTAGTTGTAATTTGACATAAATTCAATGCGTGTATGTGAGTATCTTAAAAATTTCTTTCTCTTTTGTTACCAATATTGTTATTTTTGAGGGTAGTTGCAATGGCCTCGTAGCAGGGCTGGCAAATTGGACACAGCCCCAAAAATTTGTTTTTCTGGTTGGGTCCACCATCAAAAACTCACCTGGGTTTTTGCTAAAAATCATTTTTGAGTTTGTAAATCACAGCTGTAGTATTTGGAGATTTTACTATTTTACTTTTTCAGCCGAAAACCTGGTTGGTTGCTTTTATTTAACTGAAAATTTCAGAACTTCAAGACACTATAACAACATTTATTTTATGTCAGAGGCAGATTCATGTTTTTTTCTACTTTGAAGGAAATAATAAGTCATTAGTCGTATTAGAAGGTAGAAATATACACTTATTCATAATTGAAAATGTTTTCACTTTAAGAAATATAAAAGAAAAATTGTAATTTTGGAAACATAACAAAGGAAAAGTTTCCAGCTATTTTACCTCATTTCGATATTATACTTTTTTTTTCAATTTACTCATTTAAAAGCATATTGCAATTGTAACTATAGATAGACACAACATTATAATGAGAATGTTCATATATTCACTTTTAGAAATATTGTAATAGAAAAAAAAAAGGAAATGTAACATGATGTGTCCTTAATGTCTAATGATAATCCCATTTAAATATAAAAGTCAAATAATTCAAAGAATATATTTCAAATAATTATATCAAGCAATGCAATTTATAGTATTCATACTCTAGAAAATTTTGTTCATAATCTGTTCAGTTTAGACAAATAGATTTATTGTTACAATTTTTGTATATCGACTGATACGTAGAAGTATTTCTCTCAAAATATACTGTATTCAAAATTATATTGAATAAACACTTGAAATTTTGCAGTCTTGTAGCTTTCCACCGACTATTTTTTTTTCTCCATTTATATAGAAAAATTGATAATTTGAAGTGCTAATTCATACTGGCACTAGGAAATTTTTCTCTCTAAACAATTAGCTACTAAGTACCAAATAGGAAAACTTTGAAAATCAGATAACCCCTATTTAGATTAAAATATCTGATACTCCATTTAACCTTAATACCGATTAAGGTTTTCTCATTCGAGAAAAATATGTAATGCGTATTATTTTATTCTGTATTTCTATTAATTAAGCATTCTATTCAAAAGTTTCCAAAAAGATCTATCTAATATCTGATACATAGGAATTTTGTATAATTTCTAGATGCCTTGATAATTTTCTTTTGTCGAATAAAGATGGACTTCATTTGAGTTCAGTTATTTTATCTTCATAAACCATTCAGAGCTGCACATATTTTGTGAATCTAGCCCAAAAATGACAGATAAGAAAATTTTACAAAATATAATTTATAAAATAAGACAAATTAATTTATTTACGCAACAACCATTTGCTCTACAAGCTCAAATTTTTATTCAGATGAAAGTTGGTGACCATCATGACTATTTGTACTTTATTCACAGCTGCTCTAAGCAATTGGTTTGATGTACAGTCAAACCATCCCCTTAAGTTTCGCAGCCATATTATTCTTCGTGGTTCTATACCTCTCTTCACCTCTATCTTTCCCTACATAATCAATCTCTGGAATTCGTATCGTTGTCCTCTCATTACATGATCAAAGTACTCTAATTTGCGGGCTTTCATGGTAGTTAATAATTCTCTTTGTGTTGTGCGTAAAACTTCTTCGTTTGCGATTCTATCTGTCCAAATGCTTCCAGTTTTCTCATTGTTGCTTTGTTTAAATTAGCTGCCTCCATTCCGTACAGAAGGTGAAATTTTCAATTCGTTATTCAAGTTTTCATTTTATGAAATTTACTTCGAACATTTCCATCTCTTCCATGCTCTCATTTCTCGAATTAATCCTTGACCGCAGATATTTTTATTTCTGTACTTTTTCAATGTGGTTATTTTCAGTTTGTAATTGTGCGTTCTGATCTTGCATTTTCGGGTGCATGTATTTAGTTTTATTTGCATTCATGTGTAGCCCATACTGCTCGCTGACTCTTCTTAACTTTTCTGTAATTCTTTGAATATCTTCTATATTCTCCGCTATTAAGATTAAATCAAAATTGTAGGGTATATTTATTTTATACGTTGATAAAATACTTTAAATTCAACATTTTTTTATGAAGCGATATAACCACCGTTACTTATTTATGGACTCGTTCAGTGAATTAAACTTGAACTTTCTCCAATTCAAAGTCAGAAACATTTGGTTGACAATTCATATGAATACTTTTTTTTAATTTTTAAAATATCAAACCAAATGTGATTTTGGTGGCCAAATGTTAGTCCAGTCCTGAATAAAGGTAACTGTTATAAATATACAAAATTCGCATTCGCTTCATTCGATGCTTTTGTACTTGTGAATGGAACCAAGGTGTCACTTGGTATTCTTTCTACCTTCTCAAATAATAGAACCTCACGCCCTTACGATAGACAATACAATTAGTTTTATTCTTTCGCTCCTCTCCTATTATTCTCGCATTCTTTTCGACAAGTTCTACATTTTTAAATTCTTTCAGTTTATTCAAGTAAAATTGTCAATGGTCATACCAGTTCACAAGACAAATGTTCTGGAAGTATAACTTTATGGTAATCTTCTTAATGGAGGATTTATTTTCAACGTGAGTTTATGATTTTATAAAGTGTTGGCTTAATGTCTTTTAAATGAACTTGTTGAAATTTCTCACTTCGTCAAGGTAGTGAACGGCTTGATTTATAGAATTGAGAATTAAGTATTCCAAAATATGATGTAAAGAAGTTGTTGAAAATAAGCTTTAAGCATTATTGTAATATGAGAAGACCGGTTTTGGTATTTACTAAGACCAGAATATCTCTTTTGTTATTGTGGTAAAAATATAAGCTTACCTTACCAAATATCGGAAAAAGGATTGATGAATTGATACTATAAAACGTTACCAGATGTATAGATGATAGAGATTATTCTGGCGCTTAATGGATCTGTAATATCTACAAGCTTTTAAAATACTGAGACATTGTTTATTTCTACACAAGTACTTAAAATTACAATGTGTGACGTAAAACAAAAACCAAGTAATCGTCTTCAGACACAGAAGCTAAAATGAAAATGTTTTTACCAATGAACCTATTCTTCTGAAACATAATTCCAGCGGAAAACTTCACATTCATTCCCGAACTAATGAATATGGTACAGATTTATGTGCAATATATTCGCTAAATATACAAAAAAAGTGAATGTAGCAGATTTCAACTCAACAGGAATCAAAATATCCACCTATAAAATTTATCTATGAAATTAAAAACAATTATTTCTAAATACCTCAATAATTAGAAAAAGCAATAGATTACAATTTGATCTATTTAGGAAAGCACAGCTACATAAGGTTTGATTTTTCAATTGTAACAAAATTAAAATGGCAATATACATTTTCTGGTACATCGCTAGATTAATTTCTCTGAGAATGAGAAATATCGCATCATACATACAAGAAATATTTGACTGTATTTTAATACCTATTTTAAGTTTTTTTAATAAATAATTACAATTTGTAATTATTTTCATCCTGTCTCTTTATGGCGAACCGTTTCCTTGGCTTGTACAACGATTTCTAAATCTACATATCTTCTAGACAATAAATTTTAACGAGTTGAATAATGAGTTTCTTTTGCTGAAAAATCAATTGAAAAATTCAGTTTCGCTGTTTTTAGATTGTAGAGGTTGTCCTTGTAAACGTTAACCATATTGTTAACCATTGGGCTCGAGCCTTGCGCCGAATAAACTAATTCAATAGATTCTGCTTCCTTGAGAGAAGATTTTTCTTTGTCACAGCATTATTTTCACGTCATCTACTCACCGAATTTATGCATAAAGTCTGCTTATTGTTCTGTATATGTCGTAGGTCAATAGACAAGATGGGATTTTAGCTAATATTCCAGGATAATAGGCTGATGGCGCGCCAGACAAGCACATTCTCCCGGAGTCTTAGCTAAATGTCAGACAATAGATTATTCGTCGAAAAATGATCAAGCGTTTGTCTATTCTCCTAGGACTTTAGCTAAAATTCGGATAACAGACTATTGGGATTACAGAATAAGATAAAAAAATAGGATACAAGAAGTCTTATTCATTTATTTCTTTATGTCAATCAATCATTTATTGCAACACGCGGAGGCTTGGTGACATTGTGATTTACATATTTAAAGCAAGAATACTGGTTTGTTCCACATTGTTCACCTAATAATTCACATAATATTCTTCTACAGGTACACAGTAAATAACAGCATCTGTTTGTTTTTTTCTTTTCATTTATTTTTGATTTGCAATAGTTCATAGCTATTCACATAATGATAGTAAGTATTGTAAGCTTTGGGTCCAGCTTCTCTGTCTGGAGGACCAGCGAGTAAAATTTGCTTTACTTTGTCTAACTGTTCATTATCTTATATACCGCGATTACCTTTCTAACTATTGAACAATTTGGCCTTTTTCAATAGATATTCTATTATCCGAATTCTAGCTAAAGTCCCAGGGGAATAGACAAACGCTTGGTCATTTTTTGACTATGAATCTATTTAGCTTATATTCCGGGAGAATAGGCATGCGTGGCACTGCATTAGCCAACTTCCTATTGTCCTGGGATATTAGCTAAAATCCCAACTTGTCTATTGATCTACGATATATATATTTCCTCGTGAGAATTTAACCTCCATACACTTTTTTTATCGAATTAAAATATGTGGTTAGTTATGTTGTTTTCTTTCTCAATAAGTGTCTATAATTATCAGGGATTCGGAAAATTAGTCGGTAACAACACATTTCCAATGCTTCTATATGGTTCATAGTCCAATTCAATCAATGAATCGCCTTGCAGCGATGAAACAAATTCAATGGGCTATGTTTTCATTAGTATTTTTCTTTAGTGAATAGAATAGCTTAGTTTTTACGTGACTATGGAGGTTTTCGTAATTAGCAGATGTCTCTACTCACACAGATTCCTATATAGGTGACTATTACTTACAAAACAATTCATAAATACACTGTTTAGTTGATTTTTGATACTTGAACTTAGATACAGCTTTGAATACTCCCTGTTGCTCCAATATAACAGGAAATATTTTCGTCTCTTTCCTCATTATCCTAAAGTGATATTTGAAAAATAAGAAGATCTACAAGAAAATATACCCGAGATTTCACCTGACTTGATAACCACTTTAACTGACCAGGTGTTTCTTCAAATGAAGAAACATGTGGTAGGTTTCGTATGCTAGATTGGGAATGTAGGGAAAAAGATCAGGTACTATAGAAAAAAATCAGTTATACCCTCTTGTTTTTTCAATTTTTCGAATTGCCAGTTTTTGAATTTCACTTCTTCATGGACCGTTGGTTTTATTTCTATATAAAGTAGACCATCTATATCTTATCCTCTGTTTTAAAAATCATTTCGATCTTCATAGTGGAGTAGTTATGTACTTTTGTTAGAAATTTGGAACCCAACGTCAACACAACTTCTATTTTGATGCGTTAATTGCTTCTCTTCCAACTTAACTAAAGCAATTTAAGTTGACCATTTTTCTCTCAATTATGGATTATTTATTTGTACAAATATGTTTTCTATAGAAGTTGTTATTGTGGTATAAATTCCATATAACTAAATATCTTAAATAACATTTTTCCATATTGTGCCTCCAAAATATCGAAGAGGCAATTTCATCTCTCTGAACTGAACGTGAATGAAGAGAATTAGTGATGAAACTAATGCATTTTTAATGGGATCCCAAAACTCGTAAATCGTTCATAAATAGCAGATATAATGTTTCCAATTTGTAGAAAAGCACAATCTTTAAAGATATTACGCCGCCACAAATTCGCCCAGCAGTTTCAAAACCATAAACCATATACTGACCTATAAATGTATCTTTTTTAAGTCAAATCGAAAAAAATCATGCAGTTCCTTTCCATTGAATCAAAATTTATTCCATCTTTTTATCGCGTAAACCCTTTGTACTTAATAACTATTTATGAACGATAAATTATTCAAATTTGATTTGCTTTATCTCTTATCTGAGTAATTAACTAAATAAATCAGATATAGAAATCAATAAATAACATTTTATACTAATAAAAATTGTTTATGAATGTATTTAAGTCAATATTCTGTGCATCTTTCTTAGAAATGTTGAGATTTATTATACAGTTTGTCTCGAAAGAAAGCCTATCTTCTATAAGTTATTAAAAGCACAAATAAGATACCCGCACGAAAAAGTCAATAGGAAACAAATAAGGACTGCGCGGAAATCAGTTTTGGTCACTCTTCCTGAAGATTAATTTTACAAGGAAAATTTCTCTACTCATGTTTAAGTTTTATTAGTCATATTGGAAGTTGCTCCATTCTGCTATAACTAAATAGTCGAAGAAGTTTCATAGATCTGGCATCAAGATATTGTTAATGATATCCTAACATAAACTATAACCGAACGGTTAATTCTGAAACTAAGAACCAACAATCCCTCATATGGATATCTTAGCCTAAAGAGTCACTTTGAATGAATGCAGCGCATTTTGCTTATTTCGAACCTATTGGTTAAAAATGAACAAAGCAAGATGTTGTTGAACGTCGAGAAATGTTGAATTATTTCGTTCACGCCACCACCGCCATTACTTGGGGTTGTAATTCTTGCACCAATTTAATTTTGTATCGTAGTGAAGATATTCATACAACATGATGGTCAATTCATATTTGCAGCATTATCATGTTTCCGAATTGAATAATTTGAATCTTTAGCAGGAAATTAGTTTCACCCTCCACGTTTTTTGACGTTCTTGATGACCTTGATAGCCCGAATTTCCGTTATTCTAGTTTGAACTAGCACATTATTTAAATGATGTGTGTCAATGAATTATTCACAGATGGATACTAAGTTTCAATATCTATAATTTGGTTAACTTGGTTTTAAATATAGTTACGATAATGTACTATGCATTCGTTTTGTGGAAGCTCAAAAGTCGGACTGAATCAGATACAGATAATCATTAAAAAACGATCTATGTCAAAAAATTGGAGCACCACATTCAAAAATGTATCTATGTAAACATTTCTATCGTAACTATTCCGTCTGAGTCGCTCAATAACTAATTTACATTTAAAAACTATCAGCATTACTGATGTCAAGTGAAAAACTTTACGTTGGCTAACGAGAAAAATGGAAACGAAATTAGATAATATAAATGTTGAAAGAAAAGTCAATAAGAACGATAAATTGATCATTTTGTCAAGTTGCCATTATTGAAGAGGGTTGCAATTCATTAATGGTTTTAGATGGTCTGTAGTGTACATATAATTTCAAATACTAATATGATATAAAAGAAGTTCATTACAAAACTATATTATACAGATATTTATATTGTAAATACTAGACAATAGACAACATTCCAAGAAAAATTGAGAAAGTGTAGAGTTTCCCAAGAATTGTTGATTTTTGGTTAACCTTTAAGTTGAGTCTGGAGAAAATTAATAACTGAATAACTAAAATTTTTGTGTTGTCTCCTAGAACTGGATTTATGAACAAGATTATTGGCCCTAGTAGAAATATTGGCCTGTGATATGCTCTTGATCGAAGGAAATGGAAATCAACAAGATTATTGGAAAAAGAAGTCTTGGCACAAGTATGATAAGCCACCCCAAAACGATCATCATGAAACTCTATACATAGACTACTGATATTACGAGAAATCGATTTATCACATCTATTTTATACGGAAACATTTATTTCCGGAGATACCGGAAGTGACCATTATCTCAGGAATGCTAACAGATATCCATGGATTTTGGATTTTGGATTTTGCGCAGAAGAGTTTCTGTGGAAACGTATGTAAATGCATTATTTTAACGAAAAATCAGTAGATAAAATAAAAATTTAGTAATTTTTGGAAGGTTAGGTTAGCTTAGCTTAGCTTAGGTTAGGTTCGGTTAGGTTAGGTTCGGTTGGGTTAGGTTAGGTTAGTCTAGGTTTTTTTGATAAAAATGATATATACTTGAAATTCGTTTTTTTTTTGTATTATACCTCTGTCACTTTACGATAAATAATGTTGATTAGCGTATCAAATGACTCAATTGAACTTCAAAATTCTCAGAAATATTTTCTATTAGAAATAACCATGCGATTGAGTCTTCCGCCCTCCTACACATGAAATTATGGTTTAACAATAAATTATATACAAGATTATTATTAATAGCATTTACGTGTTTAGTGTATCCCAAATTCACAAAATTGAGAAACATATCAATTCCGTTTTATTTGATTTGCCAAAATTTTATTTCATCATAAAACTTAATTTTCTACCTTCCTAAATAGTTAATTTATACGATCGAAATTGGCTCGAGAATATATTAGGGACAACCGAATTATAGAATGATTTTCTGAATTGGGGGTAAATCATGTCAGTTTCTCGTTAGCAGAAGGTTATTACGCCACTTAGAACCCCTAAATTCCCTATTAACATTCATGTTTATTCATAAAAAGCCTACTATACAATAGTTTTGGTACCTAAAGTCTGTCAAAGATCGAATTTGATGTCTTCATTAAATCAAAAGAGGCGCGGCACCAATTGATTACAAAATTTAAAAGGTTGGGTACCATTCGGCGTTGTAAAGTCTATAAAGGAGCGTGCTTAGTTTTTCCAATGAAAGGGATACATCCATTATCAATTATAAAATATTTTTAATGTGAAAATTTGTGACAAACCGTAGTTGGTTGCGCGAGTTTCGATTCTCAAGATAGGTCTACAAGTTTACTATTTCTATCACGGAAATACAACTTCTGAAACTGTCGATTCTAAAGCTCAATTGTTCAACGGAATGGTACTTGTTCAAAGGATATAAAAATGAGAATTTTACGGGAACGGAGCAATATTTGGAATTCACAATAAACGATAGAATAAGAACTGATGATATGTGTCACAACAAGGACGTTGACTACTGTTAGACAAGTGAATACTAAAATGGGTTACTGTTGGCTATAAAAAGTATGAAAACGAGTTCCAGTAAATGCCATAGAAGAAAGACTTGTTTTAGATGCTGGCGTTATATCGGATACGTCAAAGATCTATGATATAATAACAGTACAACCATAATGGATAATTGCGAAAATTCCGAAGGAGAAAAGAAGCTTTTTTCAGATTTTCAAAGATGTTTATCTCCTGTCACACCTACGTTTCTGACTGTGGTTACTTTCTCATTTTATGGGCAAATTAAATGAGACCTTTTTATTGAACGATGTTGTGCCTCATTTAGGTGAAAAGAACATTTTACTACTTAATAGTTACTTTAATTGGGATATTGTAGATGATTTCACCCATAATTGGTAGTTAATTGTGATGTACTCTCTAATGATACATTTTTTTATATTCAGGTGTTATAAGTAATCTAAAAATTCTTACAGAATTCCAAGTTGTTCTGTTGTATTTTCTTCTGTATACTGTGACACTATGCAAATAAGAGCATTTCAGACCTCAAATATTTGGGATTTGACAGTGAAAATACAAATAAAGATCGACATTGACAATTACTAGTATTGATAAGTTGGTTGCCGTGTCAACCACTCTTACCAAAAAAATACTAAACTAGTATATTCGATACTGAGTAAATTGCGACCTTTGAAACAGATGTATCAAGTTAATACGATTTTTTATTGTTCGTTGAATTTCTGTCCTAACATTACGTGAAATTTTAATATAACTTTTTTAATTATTCCAAATTTTTGGACACACGCAGCCCTTTAGTCCACTTTAATAGTTATTAACCTTTTTTAAAAATTTAATCTGGTGATTTTTTGTTTAATTATTATATTTATCATTACTTCATAGCAGCATTGGTTATTTTTTGATGATTTTAGAATCAAAAAATTCTGAAAACAGAAATAGGATTAAATGATGTTTGAATGCACTTGAAACTTTGCATCATCATCATCATCATCATCATCATCATCATCATCATCATCAAGCCTTTCAATCCTTTGGATGATGACTATAGCTATTAGCGCTATAAAATCCTTTTTTTGGGGTAAATTCATTCTTCTGTTTTTGTTTTCTTTATAGTTTATCGTTTGTCTTGGCTGCTTTTGTTATTATTTTCCATTTATTTCGGTTCTGGCATTTTGCCCTCTATATTAAGCGCTCTTATGTCCTCTTCTTTCTCGTTGGAAATTTTGCTTGATAAATCTAAAATTGGAAAAATTATGTTCAATACTACGTGGTTCGAACCGTTTAACTAGCGCATTCTATGAGAGTCAGACGTAGAAACAAATTCATTGGATGTATCAGCTTTCAAAACATATTTGTATAAAATTTTAATACAATATTGCCAGTCAAAATCTTATAGAAAAAAAAATGTGTATAATCTTTTCATCTTCAACGCCTTTTATCTCAAATACTGTTGACGTTACGAAATATTTTTACTGAACAAACCCCAAATATTTTTCAGTTTTCTATCTATCCTAGAAACGGCATAATTTTTTTTTTGAAACACCCTGTGTCACTTTTTTCTGAAAATCGATATTAAATAATCTTAAGTAATTTTACTAAAGTATCATGCGAAAATTTCCGCTCTAACGCCTCACATTGATTTGAAGATTTAAGTGTTAGCTATACGCTTCCTTGCCCAACATTATTATCCACAAAACTATTTTGTGTATTATAACAACTGATCCTATGGTCCATGGTCCAGTAGACTCAGTTTACGACGGTCATCTTTGAGTTCAGCTGTCTTTCGTGCCGTTGCGGTTTTTTACTTCAACGAATTTAAAAAAATATATATCGCCTGAGGTCTGTTTTTTTCTTGTATAAATAAAATCTGATTTAGTGATTGTTTCAGTTTTTTGGCCTTTATAGTTAAATGGTTCACTAATTTTTGTGGCTCTTGTATTAACTAATTGTGTAAAAATATTATACACTGTTTGATTCCGGAACTAGAGAACTAAAAGTATGAGACCCACACTTTTGTGGAAAAATAAATGAAACAAAGGGATCTTCCAATTAATTAGGCTCTCTAAAGCTACGTGTAAGTTTAAAAAGGAATAATATATTCATTAATTCGTATTTCATTTGATAAAAAATGTAAGTGATTTTCGAATACAATGAGTATTCGTATACAATTTATAAACGTGATTTAATATATTTTTCCAGTATTTCTAAACTAATATTAAACTACTTCATCGAACTCAGACATATAGACAAAATTATGAAATGAAATTTCGGAATTGAGGCGTCCGAAAGTTGATCGATATTATAAACAAAATTTTTTTCTTTTCCATACAAACAATCGAAAAGTATAATCTCATATATGTTCTCAAGCAAATTAATGATAAGCAAATTTCTCTGTAGTATTCGCACATTACGTCATCTCCTTTTTTATGAAGTGGTATCAGTTAATTTTCTTACCAGTTTGTAGGTATTTCTTTGAGTCCCATGCTATATTTCCTTTTCCTGTATGTCCTAAATATTTTATCATTTCCGCTTTGGTGTTTTCTTTTCCACACACTTTTTCTATTTTGATTATCCACTTTCTCTTTGGCGATTTCGTCTCCTGTCCTTATATAATTGTATAATTCCCCTTCATCCATCCACGAGTTCTTCTCTTGTCAAGTTTCTACTTCTGAAATTTTTTTAAAATTCCCTCATTGTTTCTAATATGTCTTCCGTGTTTACGTTTATATTTTTGGTCTAACCTCTTATTCTCCTTATTTCTTCTATTCTTTTTCCTCCCATTGCCCTTATTTTGTTCCAAATCCTTCTGTTATTATTTTTATAATTATTCGATAATCTGCGAGCTGTTCCCATATTTTCTTTTTTGCTTCATTAATTTCTTTCTTTACTTTGCTTCTTGTGGTTTAGTATTCTAGTATCTAGTTTCTAGTAGTTTCTAGTATTTATATAATTCTTCCATGTTGACTTTTTCTGTTTAATCGTTTTTCTTATTTTTTCCGTCTATTATCTGGTTGTGTGTCTTTACTTTTTATTGTTATTTCTCTGAATAACTTCCATGCTTCTTCTAGCGCCACCTCTTGTTCCAATTCACCGAATTTTCTATCCGTTGCTTCTTGGTATTTCCTTCTATTTTCTTTTATTCTCAACCTATGTATGTTCCCTTCCATCCTCTCTTCTCTCTTTATATTCAGTACTGTTTTCACTTCGTGCTTATTCCTGCTTCTGGTATTGTTACCACCAAGGTTGCTACTTAAGAGAAATAAAACGAATATTTATAATTCGATATGGCTTTTCCATTTTTAAAAATATTCTCCTTCACGAATTATACACTTTTGCATATGTATGGACCAATTATCGAAGCATTGTTTCCATTCCGATTGAGGTACCTCCTAAACATGTGATTTGAACATATCAGCCGCTTCCTCAGGGGTAGAAAACTCACAATTAATTTTTGATCTGCGCTAATAAGAAGAAATCAATGGCTGCCAAACGAGGACTCCCTTCAATTCGGTGTTTTGGCTGTCCAAAATTGTTATTGTTTGAACTGATGTGTGAGAACTCTTATTATCGTGGTAGAAAATTCGTTTTCTGCGATTGCTTTCATTCATATATCCTCACTTATCCTTTCCTTTATCTTCCCTGTGTATGTTACGCAATCTATTATACTTTTTGCTTCTCTTTCTTCTGGTGTAAATGTGTATTTATCCTGTAGTTTTTGCTCTCTATTTCAGTTGCCTTTTATCAATTCATTGGTAATAAGGAATTCAAGCATTTTTCTTCCATTTCTGTTTGTTATTTCTTTTCGTTGTCCTCCCATGCATACGACATCTCGATTTTCGTCGTCTTGTATTCGGGCATTTCAATTTCCCATGATAATTATTCTCTCAAAAACAAGCAATCACTAATTGTTTGTTTGGTTGATAGAGAGCCGTGTAAAAGAATTTGGACAAGGATTAAATAAACTCTATGAGCAATCATCAAATATATCTACCTTATGTTATAATGTTTTGAAACCGTTTTTTGGATTCACTATTCACTACTACTACTCCTAATACTACAACTACAATCACACTTTCAGTTGCGAATTTTGTTGATAAAATTAGGGACACCCGAAGACAATAATTGTGTATATAAAATAATTTTTTTAAATTATTTATGTAACATGGGGAAGCTTATAGCTTAGTTTACTGAAGAAATCAAGGTTGAAAGTTATGTATTCTCCTCGTAAAAACCATAAAATTTGAAGAACCAAAAAATATCAAAATGTCACAGAAAAAAAAAGAATAATCCAACAAATTTAATAACTTATTTCAAGATATTATTGAATTGTCTAAAATCTATAACATGCTGTTCACATGAGACAAACAACACAATATTTGAAGACTGGATTAAAAACATTCGTTACCTATAAAACACTGATATGAAATTACATCTTTAGAACAAAACTAGTGAATTTTTTTATATGAATAAAAGTTGGAAATTTATTGATATACTATCTAGTTTGGTCGATTAAATGTATGTGCTCTCAATTAATTTGATGAAAAACAAAAAGCACCATATGAAACTTTCCTACTCATAATATTTGTCTTCTGGTGATTGAAATAATGAATTTGGAGAAGAGGTCAGTTTTATCCAAAAAACTGCACTATTTACTATTATCTGTAGCCCTTTTGGCTCAATCAATCAAAATATAAATCAAATTTGTCTTTCAAAAATTATAAAAAAACTAATTTCAAGACAAAAGAGACCTAAGATCTAGACGATTTCATTGTAAATTGTAACGAAGTCTTTGCCAGCTATATTATGAGCGGTTTCTTATTGGGAACCTGACAATGAAACACTAAAGTGGACTAACTTTAATATATTTTCCGATTTTTCGAATACTTATGTATTCATCGTCTGAGAAATAATTAATTAAGATTAAGGTGGTTTTGAATTGTATTAATTCTTGTAAAAATTTTCAAATTGATAGGATTCAAATTGACTTTGATGAAATATTTCTATCATAGAAATAATGAACTTGCAAATTTCTACAAGAATACGTAAGTATTCGAAAGCTTGGGAAATATATTATAGTTAGTCCATTTTGATGTTTCATTGCCACGTTCCCAATAAGAAATCGCTTATATATATAAACAAAAAATTGAAAAAAGTAACTTTTTCTTCAGGTGCTTCTAAATAACCTTTTTACAGTCGGTAAACAGTTTTATTCTACACAATGAGAATGGTCAATCATGTACGACCCACCTATTAGCGGTGGGTGTCGCGCGCTAACCGGCACCTGTCGATTGTATTGCTCTAGTAGCGATTGAAGTACCGTCTCAGACTGGTAGGTACTTCGAAGGATGCCTATTAAGTTGTACGTTTGCAGTAAGTTAGTAAATATGAATTTTTTATTGTAATGGATAAAAACAACATCTGCCTTTACACTCAAATTTTATAAGGACGATTTGTAGCGTTATATTTAGGTATCCGAAGAGTTTCGTGATGTAAGATTGAGGTAAAAGAATGAAAAATTCAGTCTTCAGTTTTTAGTATTTACTTTTTCATAACTAGTAGCAGTTGAGGTTCTTCAAATGTAGCATAGAGTTCTATAGATTGATTCTAATACAAAATAATGATATAGGTAATAAGGTTATTAATTGTTATATAGACAATTTACTAACGGTTTTAATTGGAGGATATACTACGTGAACAGAAGCCAAACGGTAGAAGAAATGAAATATGGATCAAAAATTGGATCGCACGGCCTTCATTTTTGGGAGCGTCTAGCACCTCTCTTCAGGAACTAAGAGAATATAAAAAATTCCTCTTATAGGAATCATCTTCGAATGTTAGCAGTTAAATTCGATGAGTTACTTCTCAAAGTTTCAAACGACATTCGCGACAAGATAATCACACGAAAAATGCAATTTTTGTTGGGACAAAACTGGTTTGTATAATCATCACAGTTTACATTCCAAAAACATTCCTCATTCATGTAAAGTTATAGAAAGTTCACACATATTATTTGAATGCTAGTGACTTGATAGTAGAGTACTAGGTTGAGCTTACTAACATGTCCAAATACCATTATAATTGATAATACCTTGAATATTTAATTGCCACGAGCAACATGGGATAACACGATAGGAATAATATTGGGTCGAAGCTAAAAATTTTATAAGAAACTATATTCGCTTTTCAATTTTGTGAATAACGGATTCAAACCTTATTTTCAAACAATTTTACATGCAATACTTTTGACACTGCTCCTAGTGACGAGCGAAACGTTAAAAGATGAAAAATAAAATCCAAATTCTGTTTATGGATTTTTTAAAGTGGATTTTGAATAATCTTTATTTTTAAAATACTAACTGCCTATTAGGGATGAGGATGGAAAAAGTAGGTGGATTCACCAATCTATTTACTGTCACCGAATATGACATTCTAAGAAAATTTTAGAAACATTTTATTATAATTTCACATCAAAACAAACTTAGTTTACAAATAGTTTGAAGCTAGTACTTTTGTTTACTTTGTCCCAGACCTGTTCATATTACTAGAAATGGACTTATAAGATGTCTCTATTTGAACTCCACGGGTCTATAGAAACACGTATTTAACGATATTGCTTGCATTTGAACCAATTTTCATCAGTAATTCATGCTTGACTCAAATTGAGCTTCTGTTACATCACCTTCTTTGAATTTTTGATTGGAATTCAAGAAGAGAATATTATTGACGCTAAGAATTTCGAAACAATTGCTGTTTCGTACAAGTACTTTTAAAAGACGATCCCAATTAAATTTTTCAAATGCATCTTATATCTTGATACGTATTTCAGTCTATTACTATGTTTGAATGGAATAATCTTACTATTTCTTTGTATATCAACATATAGAAATGCGCTATTACTTTTCAATCACATTTTCTGTCAGGATAGCCATTACTCTTTGTGGGTTACATGGATGTATGAAGATCAGCTTGATACTCGATATTAAGTTGACCAAATCGGTGCATTACTGATTGATTAACAAAAAATAAAATATCACCAGCAGGTGTGTAAAAAATATTATAATAATAAATTGCGTATTAAAATTACGCACTAGTAATAACTTATCATTTTTAGGGCGTTTTAATTTTGTGAATATACAGGTGTGAAAAGATTAAGTTAAGATAACGCGAAAAAAGGATAAATTAACTAATCATCACTGACCCCATTGCGTAAATTATCAAAAATTACTTATCGCCGATCTGTTACAAATCTTATGTATGAAGTCATAAATAAAAATAAGTAAATTAACTTTTCAAAATAACATATATTACATATTGAATCTAAATTACGATCGAAGCCTACCTGCAAAATCGGAAATTTTGATCTAATTTTTGAAATAGCGGCCTTTTATATCAGAGAGATAGCTTATAATTGAAAATACTATATCCTCCACAGAATTTTGTTTCTTTGTTTTTATAGATTGATGTGCGATATTTACCAGGTAGGCTGTCTTATTACGCGTTCGGTGATGCCACTATGGATAACAAATTCGTATCTGATTTCACCATTGAACACGGTTTTAATCATTTTCGAAATGAAAAGTGGTTAAAATTAAAAATATCACAAAAATTTTTACATTTCTTTCTAACATTTGGTAACTTCCTTATCCATTTTCTAATACTGTCTTTTTTTTCTTCATAACAGTGAACAGGCAGCAGTCGCGTGTACTCGCTTATACTCCCTTGTCGTGGATTATTCGATCCAATCTGTTGCAACACCAGTTGTTCAAAATAGTCACGAAATATTCTATAACAGTGAAGTACATTTCAGAATATTCTATCGTTGTGTAATAATATAGATGAACATTAAGTTACAGGGGAAAGAAGAATAATCTAATTAGCCTCGTTACACTTTTCACTTGTTTGGATCATTTCCCCGGAATAAATGTACATCACAATTGGAACTTCCACAATTTGTTGAACTCATCCGTTTCCATCTTGATCCCATTGTATTTAGGCCTCTTCAGTACGACGTCAAATGATTCCATTGGAAATCCACTAAGTGACCTTGTAGATCTCTTTTTTAACTGTTAATTCACTTCCTCAACATTTTTACAGAGCTTGCTTGCATTCAAAGTTACTGTAGCCTGATCTCACTATTCAATAGTAAATTATTAGCTATTTAACTTGGAACCCCCTCAGCAAAAAGCAAAAGAAACATCTTCAGAACCACTTCACGGGTATTTTTCGTATGATACTTTTTGATACAATAGTCTTCATAGAACCATTGGTGTTTATCCATCCAAACTAAATCGACACCTTCACTTTCAGGAATAAATTCATTGTTATTTTATATCTATTGCCTTTTTACGGCCACTATCCTTATTGAAGACATAAGGAAAAACTGGAAACACGTTATAAGGAGTCATCCACCTTCTTAACAGTCTATTATGCCATTATTGAGTCGCATCTCCGATATGCCCTTCCCTTTTGGGGTATGTGTAGTGTGACTCAATTTGAGCGAATCTTCAAACTTCAAAAGAGAACTGTTGGATATTTACTTGGACTAAATAGCAGAAATCACTGCTGGGACTTCTTTAAAAGATTAAAAATTCTGACTCTTCCTTCCTTATTCATCTTTGAATTCTTATACTTGCTTCTCCAATTTAAGAAAAATCATTGCACAGCTATCAGAATTAGTTAAGGGTTCAATATTTTACAATATAAAAAAATGCGCAATCACTTGCCAATTGAAATCAAATCGATATCATATTTTCCCGCATTCCGCATTTTATTTTATTGGTATCTTTATTAAGTTGTTTTTATGTTTGTTTTTTAGTTTTATGACTATAAATTGTAATTTTTTGCTAGTATAACGATATCGTCTGCAAATGTAGCTGCTGATACATCACTGTTATTTGGTACATCTGCCGTGAATATGAGGTAAAAAATCATAAGCGTGACTGAATATTAATAACATTTCGAATATCTCTGAGTGTTTTTGACAAAACCCGCAGAAAATAATGAAAGCTGTGAATAGTATAAATAAATTATAAGCAATTATCCTGACTTGTTATGGTGTATAAGTGTGAAACGGAAAAAGAAAGAAGCATACTGAGAAAAATATCTGAAGTAATTGGGCATTGGAAATAAAAATAAAATTTTCAGGTTTATCCAAATTGGTGAAGGATTATAGAATCCAAGGGAGTTCAACCTAAAACTCAGATAATTGATTGAAAACATTTTGTTCTGGAAACCTACTTCTTATATTTTGAAGTATCTTTATTGAGTTACTGTCAAGAAATGTCATAATCTTAATTTATGTGAATATACAATATGTTTAATAGAGAATGGACCAAATATATTTCAATTTCATTAATAGAGAGAAATACTCTTAATTTAATATTGTTGATTAAAACAAATTCCATTCACCTGTGTATAAATATTGTTTGAAAAAGGAACCCTTATTTTTGAGCTTTTATTAAAACCTACCTCATGATTAGCTCCTATAAATAGCCGTGTAATGGGAGCATTGTCTGGCCCTAATAAAATTAAAAGGATGTACAGATCATCCTTTTTCTATAAAGCAACCCTTCCATTGTTCCAAAAAATCTTAATCGAGTTCCTAAATTTTCAAAGGTATTCATTAAGAGGAAGCTGAAAAATCTTTTATTAAATTTTGACCTTTCAAAGGGTTGGAACGCCGATAATCGTCTCTCTGCTTCAGAATGCCGTTTAGATAATTAACTAACTTTTTTAAAGTAATTATTCATTTACAAGTTGTTTGGATCATTATAGGGTATTTAGAGTGATTAGTTAGATTAAATAATTTTGTATTATCCTGAGTCATGAATATTGATTTAAATTAACAAAAAATATATTATTGAATCAGGTTTTTAAAAAAAGTAGGGACAGGTCATTAATATAACTAGTTTAGAAAATAAACCGAAGAGTACTTTACCTACATTCTGTTTTTCACTATTTACTTGGATATTAAGCAATAACCAATTATCATCATTCACTAATTAAGAAAATAAATTGTTGAAGATGCGATTTTCTTGATAACATGAAAATATTACATGGAAACTGCTAGTTATTTCTTAGATTTACACATATCCTCTATATTTTAGTCCTCATTGGAATCTTTGCATCAAATTTATATATTTTCTTTAGCGGAGGGAAAAATCTTTGAAAGTTATTTAGCTGGAATCACTATTTTTATCCACATATAGACACTTCCCCTTCACTATGTAGAGTGTATGATAGAACGAACATAAAGTATAACATCATCATACTGCATGGACTTATCTAGGTTTATCTACCAGATCATTGGTTCCCAAACTTTTTTTTTTTCATAGTCTACTTTCAAAATTTTGCAACTACATCACTACCAATTTCCAAATCTAGATGAAAAGTGAATATTAGATTTATCTATGGAAACTACGAATTAATATTATACATTTTGCTAAAGACTGAAGTTAAGTCGAAACGTCAATTTTTTATCTTGAATTATTAAAAAAAAGAAGATACCTAAAATCAAGAACATTTAGAAGTATTATATATAAACATATAAATTATTACATTATCAATTTTTATCGTTATAACTTCATAGTAATTACAAAAAAATATAATTTTGAAGACGGGGGTATACTTGATGGATTGACAGCAAATTATTAATATTTAGCTTGAGTTTTGTGAGGAATAATCGCAAATCTCCCCGTTATGTGATATTAAATGTGATCAATTTTGTTATTGAGTTTGTAACGGCATTGACAATCATAAAAATCGATTCATTTTTCCTTTTTAAAAGTCTGGAAACAAATTCAGTCAATGGCCAACACTAATATCGATACTCTGGAATCAAATGAGTAACGGTTATCCTCGACATTCGTATTTGTAAGTATCCAAAAGTTCATGCAACATTGCGAGAATATGCACCACAAGAATATGCAATTATTTCTACAAGTAACAGTCACTGAGCTTCTTAAAATATAATCTGCTTATATTGATTGGTGGAGTCAAGCCAACATTTTAGTTCTTCACTATCAAAACCAAATAAGTTTTCATGGACTCTTGCTTACGATTATGGACCCCCATTTTTGGTCACGCCCAACATAGACCCCCATCGAGTCTCCCATGAAACCGTTGTGATCCATCTTGACCACTATGGGAATTTTTTTGTCTGTGATTATTATCTTTGTCGCCATATCAGACTTTCCCGCTAATATTCATTTTATGAACAATATTTTTTGGTGAGTATGTTTCCGACTTATTATATGGTTATTCTACTTTTCTTCTGCCATATTTCAAATGTATAGAAGCTATGCTATGCAGTGTATTCCACTGGGCTAGGACAGGAATATTAGAAATTAATCTTTTTGTCCAGCTAGCTAATTACAAACATATCATCTTTGGTAGTTTTCAACGTATATCTCTTTCTCCTTAACTTACTATGTCTATCTCTGTCTCTATCGGTGTCAGGTAAGCTAGTAACATTACTAATTCCGTTGATATTGTTCAAAATGCGCTGCATATTCTAATTACTGGTCTTTGTTGAATTTTCTTAAGTATGGAGCTGCATATAATATGATTTGTTAAGCTCACAATGAAATGACAATGGAAAAATTTATTAATCCATAGATTTGATTTAATAAATTAACAAATCAATCACGAACTGGAAATTCCTCATAGTATTTCGTTTTCTTGGCTTCTAATGACCGTATTGAATATTTCTAGCTCGATATTTGTGATTCTCAAGGTCTATCTCTTTATAATACATATTCACATTGTCCATTGATGATAGAGAAGTTGATGATAGTGTTCCAGCTTCCCAGAACTCAATTTAATGTGATCGTATGTGATAATTGAAAATTATGTCAAAAAATTGGTCAAATATTCATTTCCATTACTCTTAATAATATCTGGACAACCGAAGCTTATCTTCTAAAAGTAATTAGTTAAAAATTATCATCTTGCAAAGCGCCAGATATTGAAATTGTTACTTGAGTTACGTTTACATCTCTATTGCATGATATTTGTGTAAGAGAGTGATTTTTGTTAATGTGAACAGTAAAAAAATGTATCTCTGAGGTATATGTGTCTGTGTCGGGTAATATGTCTCTAAATATCTATGATTTATTATTATATGAACACTACAGCTTCTGTAGTTCCGACTCGCCTGAAATAAATTCCGTTAGTCTACTTTTGAAGAAGTGTCGAGCAATTTACTTTGAGAAACTATGAAAATGGGTGGGAAAAAAGGAATGGTTAAGAAATGAAATGAATGAATTAATTAATATGTACCACAATAAACCTGAACTGTAGGATATTAAAAGCAAGTGTGCAATAAATGTGATTGCGGAAAAATTTTGGAACCACAGTAGAAGAAACAAGAAGAAAAATCCGTAATTTACGAAATCAGTTTAACAGTGGACTTAAAAAAACTAGTGACAAAAAACCAGGGCAGAGTACGATGAACTTTATATTTCAAAGTGGCGTTTTTGCATCAACGGTAACATGTTTTGAAGCTGATCTTCATTTCTCCAGGTTCCTGGTATTACTTTACCCATGTCTGTATTTTCTATTTCAAATGTACTCTTAGGAAAATATGAACTTTTTTGGTGTCAATAAATAATTGTGCAAACAACAGACAGCCAAAACTATTTAGTCTACCCGTTCTGGAGCAAGAAGAAATGGTTTTCTGAATATTCTGATTACCCTTTATGAGATTGCAAAGAAAACAGTACACGAAATATCTTCCTAAAAGTGGCGATTTTTTATAATTTTCCAGCTTCCGTGCTTATGAAGTCTGAAATTTTGTTCACTTCAGAAACTTCTTCATCAGGAATTCTTCCATTACATACAACTATAGTAATTAGAAATTCATAGTCAGTTTTGACAACAGCCATTCAAGCATTACTCATAATTAAAATAATAACTATTTACTGTTTTGAGGCACTTGGATTACAATAGGTATGTTTGCCGTCCATAGCCCTAAAGTTTCTGCTCACCTTCTGCCATTCCTCCAGTGTAGTAGGTGACTGAAACTAAGCTGTTTATCAAAGTTTATTGTTTCCAGAATCTAACTAAATGCTAGTGAAATAAAGCCGCTGTTGGTAATATTAAGCTTATTGTCCACAAAACAAAGAGAAATTATAATTCTAAAGAAAATAATGGAATCATAGAAAGCTTCACAAACGAATTAACTTATTTGGGTACAAACCTCTGCTTACATTTATCAAAATATCAGATGTTTGTTATTGGGAGGAATTTCAATGTTTGAATTATCTGTACCGACGATAGATGCATCAACTGTTTTTTCTATCAAAGGAATAGTTACAAAGACGGAATAACCCAAATTGCCAAGTATTGTATAATTTGTAAACCCACACGCCCAACAATTCAGTATTCATTCATTGTATGTCGAACAGCAAGTGTTCATCATTGTTCATTGAAAGAAAAAAAGGCTTCTGCCATTTCAATTGAGAATAAACGAAACTCCCATTTTATGTATTCCTAGAATACACAAAAGTCCATATAATTACAGATAAGTTAAGGTATACCGATAACAATGGACCATATTTCACACCTTAACTCGTGTCACCAAAACTGTTCTAACACAAATTTAATTGTGTTTAGGGGCTTTATTTGTTGTTACTAGTTGTTACTTTTCGTATTTTAAGATTTTGGCTTGTGCCGACTTTTCTCTTATCTTGTTTCCTGTTAGATATTCGACAATGTAATACGGCATCTTTGTTTGGAATTGTATAGCGAAAACCTTAGAATTACAACTATAGATCTATAGTTTAACAACTCATAAATTTTGATATATACATAATAAGCTGATTTTTTATATAAAAAAGTCTAAAATAAAATGGTTTCAAAAAACTATTCACACTATTTGCAGTGGAGGAGACGAACAGAGTGATTTTTACATATGGAACCCCTCAATTATCTCGGATTTGTTCGATTTTTATAATTTTTTGTGAACAAGAGTCTTGAGATAGATTAATTCGGAGTTACAGCATTATCTCCGCCGAAGATAAAATAATACATTTAGGTGGCTATGATTGCTACAATAACAAATTTGAAGATTCAATAAATTATTAATGTTGAAGTTTATTGAAAGTCACAATAGATAGTTTATCTGAAAAGAAACGATATCTTTAATAATTTATATCCTAACCGAAATACCATAACAAGATCTACTGTTAGTAAATTTGTGATAAAGTTAAAACGAAACTGGTTCAGTAGAAGATTTGTCCAAATCAGGGCGCAAAAAATCTGCATAAACTGAAAACAAATCTTTAGATGTGGTTGATGATGATCCAAGGAACTTGATGTTTCGAAACATCTTTAATGGAAATTTTACGCGGTAATAAATTCCATCCACACAAAGTAACGTTGGTTCAAGAGTTGTCAGTTCACGATTTTGATAGATGTGTTTGCAGACCTAATGATGGAAAATGTTGCAATCAAAACGATCAAAATTTTTCAAATAATGTTATGTTTTGCGATGAAGTCACTTTTTGTACTAATCTAAACGTAAATCGGAAAAAATGTAGATACTGGTCACGTAACAATCCTTATTGGATGCGTGAATCCCACACCCGATATACCGGAAAAATGAATATATGGGTTGGAATAATAGGCGACAAAATAATTGGTCCTTTTTTCATTGAGGGTGACTTAAATGGTCCGGCGTATTTAGAATTATTGGAAAATAGTATAATACCTGAGTTGGCTCAGATATTTTCAAATCCGAGTGAGTATTTTCAATTATATTTAAAAAAACTTCATTATTAGAAATTTTGTGGCAATATCTATATCCCAAACAACAATATTTGGCAGTAACAAGATGGTGACCCACCTCACTATGTGTGTGTGGCGTGAAAAATAATTGTTCGCGCTGGATACCGCGTAATTTTACAAGCGTTCATAAAAAGTTAGATTCGATTGGTGCAAGGAATTGCTGAAAATTTCAATCGCTGTGAGATCTGAGATCGGAGATCTATAAGATCATGACAGGTCATGAATCATGAAAAGATACATCGCAACACGAAATTAAACAACAATCGACTATACGGGTGTTTCAGGACGAGTCATATCTAACAAAATTTGTTCGCGCACGAAGAACTTCGAAGCAAATGGTCGCCTGTTTATTCAAGATAACTGGACGAGTCGTCACCATTCCATTATAGCAAAGTAGAACGGCCATTTCTGAATGGTATCCCATAATGGTATATATACATGTGTTTGCCAGAATTCAAGGAAACCGATCGCACAAGACTAATCTTCCTCCACCACGACACATCACTTCAAACAAAAACGGTTTTGAACAGTCAAAACATCGAATTGATGGGTCATCCATCATACAAGCATTGTTTGGCAGCCAATAATTCCTTTTCATTTCCCCAGATCAAAAATAAATTGCGAAATCAATGGAAGTACCTCAATCGGAATGGAAAGAATGTTACGACAATAGATTTTAAAAGAGAATATTTTGGAAAACAACAAAGCCATATCCAACTATAAATATTTGTTTCAATTTATCTGTCTCGACCCTTGTAACGCAGTATTGTGAAAATTTGAGTTAAACTTCGTTAAGGGGATCATATGAATCCAATCAGTTGTGATACTATAATCCTATCTGAGATTTAATGTGTGGAGAATATGAGAAATAATTAGTAAATGAATATTTTTTGCATTCAGAGAATTTCTACTAATAGTAATATCAATACCTAATAATTTTATCATACCTCATTACCTATGTTATTTCATAAACTAGAATTGCTATTTTATATGCAATTTCCAAAGAAAAAACTACTATAAAATTGCTCTAATTACAATATAAATTATCTCAAATCTTTCTTCCACCACAATATTAGAACAAAAGTGCATCTTCACGAAGGATAAAAGTTTCTACACATTATTTGATGATGCAATTTCTTCAAGCATTAACTTTAAATTATTAAATAAGTAATTTCTGAATTCAATTTTATATCTTGAATAAAATAACACGATTTACATTTTTTAATGAAGTGCGAATAATATGATTCAAGAAAAATTGCGAAATGTGCAGAATGAATAATGAAAAAATTATTGATTGAAAGGTCAAATACGTCCATTAAACAAACCGTCATATCCACTTACGTTTCCTGTTAGGCTCAACATTGCCCCAGATAACCAATAAAAAGCAAACACACCAGATTAGATTGCAACCCAAAAAATAATTCCTATACAAATTTCGAGAATACTACGCAACGTGTTCATGTAAATGATAAGCAATGAAAAATAAATGTTTGTGAAAGCACGAGTTACCGACTTCTAGAAGGTGCCACGCGACCCTTGTTTGTTTAAAAGCGTGGGTGGAAGAATTATTTCTTTAGGACCTGTTGATTTCAGTTTAGCAAGGTGTTAAATACAACAGTTACCCTTTCATTCAAGATCCCTTCAATCTCAGGGTATACAGGAAATGTAAATATAAACGAGCGTACGTTTTGATAGCGAACGCTAGTAAAAAGCAATCGATGTTTTCTGTGATTCTAGAATAAGGGCATTATTGAATATCTATTTTTGTTTTGTCAGTGAAATTTTCTATTTAAATAGCAACATCAAATGTTAAAGTTGTATCTACTAATCTATGTGTATCTAAAAAAACAAAACCAAGACGTGATGTAGACGCATTATAAAGAGAGTAACATTTGTATTGAAATAATGAAACTTCAGTCGTTATACATGGAGTCTGTGAATGTAGTAAAATATTTCAATAACTCCAATACCACGATATTGGAATTGCTTGTCGAATACGTTGTGGACAACAAACAACCAGTAAGCTATGAAATAATAGGCACAAGGAAAAGAGACCGACTAATACAATTAACAAAGAACCTAACAGAAAATTAGTTACGAAAAATCCGGAACTGGAGAAAACAAAATGTACCAATAAGAATATTGGATGGAGGAGATAAAACAACGCTTAAAAATAGTGATCTAATCGTTTCATCAAAGATGCTGAAATATCCAGGTATTGTTTTCTACACTAGCAATTTTTATGATGAACAGAATAATCGAGATATCACACAATTGGTGTAATATTTTCAATTGTATCTATTTATATACATAACCTTGTTCCTTGCTTTTTCTCTCCCGCTACCTCTTTTCTTCCTGCCCTCTGGTATATTCCAATGGCTATATGGTTCTCTCTAGATTTACAATCGATTTTTTATCATACTACTTTAAAAAAAGTGAAACAGAAGGTGTTACATTTCATTGTTTTCTACTAGTAAGTTCTCAACGTGATATGCGTTACCCTCTGCTACCGTTACAGCTACCTTTCTCATCATTTGAATCAAGTTACATACAGATGATAAAAAACTACACCAACCCAATGACCATGCAGTAAATAACAAAACCACTCTAGATTAAATGATATATTAACTGTAAATAATAGGTAAGTATGGGTCCTAATATCGTTTCAACGAACTCTTCATCTATTATATCGCCATCGGATGTAATTAAGTATTTAAACGATATGATCTCGATGAATTCAAATTTTTTGGGAGCAATTTAGGAGCCATTAATTCGATCAGATATCATAGACCACCGCTATATATCAAAATATTGGCAGAAATGATTTTTTTGTGTATTAGATTGGACAATGGGAGAGTTGATGACAGGGCAGATCTAATAAAGCACATGTTGAAAGAATTATTAAAAAAATTGCTTAAATTGGCAATCCCTCTTCAGATAATAATTTAGCAAGATTTGATCTTCGCATAGGCGTAGCAACCAATTTTCGTATTTTTATATCTCCTTTGTTTTTGTTCTTTTATCAGAATTATTACTTCGGACTGGTTTTATGTACTTCCTCTATCATGTAAAAAATATCCTATGTCCTACTGACAAATTGTTATTACTGGCTACTGCGCAGCGATTATATTGGAAGTTTTTGTGAACTGTTAGAAACCAAATTCTCTACCGATCCAATTGTACAACTAGATTTAGAAATAGTCCGTGAAAATGGCAAAATTTCAAATCCAAGTGAGAAATGATCTTAAAAATCGAATTTACTGTATCTAATTAAGAAGATTGTAGCAAATCTACAATCAACACTGTATCTAATTAAGAAGATTGTAGCAAATCTACAATCAACACTGTATCTAATTAAGAAGAATGTAGCAAATCTACAATCAAAAGTGTATCTAATTAAGAAAAATGTAGCAAATCTACAATCAACACTGTATCTAATTAAGAAGAATGTAGCAAATCTACAATCAAAAGTGTATCTAATTAAGAAAAATGTAGCAAATCTACAATCAACACTGTATCTAATTAAGAGGATTGTAGCAAATCTGCAATCACACTGTATCTAATTAAGAAGAATGTAGCAAATCTACAATCAAAAGTGTATCTAATTAAGAAAAATGTAGCAAATCTACAATCAACACTGTATCTAATTAAGAAGATTGTAGCAAATCTACAATCACACTGTATCTAATTAAGAAGAATGTAGCAAATCTACAATCGAAAGTGTATCTAATTAAGAAAAATGTAGCAAATCTACAATCAACACTGTATCTAATTAAGAAGATTGTAGCAAATCTACAATCAACACTGTATCTAATTAAGAAGAATGTAGCAAATCTACAATCAAAAGTGTATCTAATTAAGAAAAATGTAGCAAATCTACAATCAACACTGTATCTAATTAAGAGGATTGTAGCAAATCTGCAATCACACTGTATCTAATTAAGAAGAATGTAGCAAATCTACAATCAAAAGTGTATCTAATTAAGAAAAATGTAGCAAATCTACAATCAACACTGTATCTAATTAAGAAGATTGTAGCAAATCTACAATCAACACTGTATCTAATTAAGAAGAATGTAGCAAATCTACAATCAAAAGTGTATCTAATTAAGAAAAATGTAGCAAATCTACAATCAACACTGTATCTAATTAAGAAGAATGTAGCAAATCTACAATCAAAAGTGTATCTAATTAAGAAAAATGTAGCAAATCTACAATCAACACTGTATCTAATTAAGAGGATTGTAGCAAATCTGCAATCACACTGTATCTAATTAAGAAGAATGTAGCAAATCTACAATTAACACTGTATCTAATTAAGAAGATTGTAGCAAATCTACAATCGACACATAATGATATTTCATAAAATGAAACCTATTTTTTCATGACAGTAATAAGAAATTTTTAGATCTATTTTAAGAATAAGTCCACCGAAGGTCTATGTTTCGAATTTACCGAGAAAAAACACTTGATTCCCACAGGTAGACGTTCTAGTGCAAATTCTTCTGGATCTTCAATAAATTTATCTGAAATTCTGTTGCCTACTTCATAGCTATCCCATCAGTTGGAAGGATAGGAAACATTTGCAAAATGATCTACTTCCTTGGAAACTATCAAAGAAAAATTGAGTATCTGAATCAAGAACAATGATACTAAACAACACCTAATAATCATCTATATCGTATAAAACGTGGGTAATAAAATTATATCAGGAATATCAGATAGATAATATACTCAGTAGAAGTCAACACAAATCACCTTTCTGTCAAATTTTGAGTTATTTTCTTCAGATAGATCTGCTAAAATTGCCCAAACTACAGTCATAAACCACAACGCTTTACTTAAAAAGTATTACAGTGAAGCACGAGGAAAACCAATTATTGTGAACTGGTAAGCATAAGTACCGATGCCAATTAGGACTTTAGATAAAGGTTATAACATCAGAAATGAGTAGTTTAACTCAAGGGTTCTATCAAAATTGGTGCTTAGTTTATCTTACTTCAAAATACAAAAACATAAAGTTAATATATAGTTTTTTGAAGATGTTTGGGAAGAATAAATGGCTGTCTGAGTGAACTGGACCCAGATAAAACCATTCGAATTTAGAAAAATCGGTTCAATTATGTTGTTGTAGCTATCTGTATCTATCTATTATCGTAGCCAATCATGGAGGATATCAAAATGAAACCGTTCTTTGTATAAAAGAAGGAAAACACTGTGTTCCTAATTACTTACTGAAAATTTTAAATGGAGTGCCAGAGTTAAATTCAGTTGGTAGCTTTTGCAATTCTACATTAGAAGTTGTGTTCCAAGCTTATTTTCAAATGGGTGCCGTGTTTCGTCGCGAAGAAACAAAGAGAATTATGTAGAGCTGTATATTTTTTGCGTCGACATGTAACCACGATTGAAGCCACTACGAACCTGAATAAAAATTGTTGTCATCTGAGTGGACTGCACCCAGCGAGCAAAATCGCTACAATCAGCTGATTATAGCTTCTGAATCTTATGAAATACATGGATGTTCATGGGTTTTGTGGAAAAGGAAGAAACAATTAATGGTGACTAACATATTGTTGTAGCGAATGATGGAGGATATGAAAATCGAACAGTTGTTTGTATAGAAGAAGGAAAACACTGTGTGCCTAACTACTAAAAATTTTATTTATTTCATTCAAATACACGGCATATTCAGTTACTGTTATTTTGGTATCGAATGATGAAGACACTATATCACTAGTCGATGATTCCGATGGCCAAATTAATATTCATATTACTTCCGCACCTAGTATATTTTTATATCTGGCTAGACTAGTCAGACCTTAATATTTATCAGTCAAATAAAGAAGTAATTACTGAAATAATCGCTTATTTTTGAACCAAAGTAAGATCGTTCCATAACAATGACTCAGGAATATTGCAAAAGTATCGAAATTTAGTTTAAAAACTTGTTCTTCATTTACTAAAACGGGGACGTGTTTGTGGAGTTACATATAAATATACGATACGATGAGTTTTTAACATATTTTGTTGTCGTCGTGCTTAGATTGTATCAAAATAAAATGTTACATTCCCTTAAATGGTACGCCGCTGGAGCCCGGCTCCTATGAAAATGAGCCACTGGTATTCTTTCAGATGATAATGTAATGTAATTAGGGGTCGACTTAGGAGGAATATGTTTCGAGTTGGAAAAGATCAAGGCGGTTTGTGTAGCTTTTTTCACACCTACTTCATCCCAGATTGTAGATAAATACTTAAAACGAAAATGTTTGAGAATTAGTTGCTTGAGGTAGGCGATTATTGAATTTTTTTCAAAAAAATTCTAGAACACCCAGACGTTCTTTATTAGTTGACCGATGCTTCGAGCCCCACCATTAGCAACTATACACATGAATTATGGATCACAGTGAAAAATATTTCAATTGCAGGGTTTGAGGGTAGAATAGGTAAAAACACCAAAAGTGGTATAGGTCTTCCAATATCAATTGCAGATTATAAAAACTTTGACGACAATATTGTTTGGCGTAGAAATCTCATTTTATAAATTGATTATTTTTATAAATACTTTTAAAAATATGTATTATACACCGCTATTTACACAGATGCACTCAATTGTAGTCCTACTTGGAACTTATAAAAAAATCATTATGTACCTGCCTGTAAGGGCGTTTGGTTTAAACAGGATACCTGACGTGAACTGATTCCTTTTTGTACCCCATTTCACTGATTTAAGTTTTTTTTACATGATTTTCGGTTCTATGAATGATCCAGAGCAACCCTTTACGTGATTAATCGATAAATGAAAAATTTATTTACTCTAGTTAATTCAGTAATTCTTATTAGAATTGGATTATCAGATTGCTGAATATTTTCCTTTTTTAAACATTCGAATATATTAAAAATAACTTGCTGTGTTTGTATATCTAAATCTTTATAATTAAATCCATATCTGTCTTTATTCTCACTACACTGCGCAATGTCATTATCTTCATTCGCCTATGGTCTAAAGAACAAAATAAATCTCATAAAACGAAGCCACTGATTTCGCAAATTGTCTCTGGCAGGAATAATTAGAAGAAATTGTCTACACATGCCTTCCGACATCTTCATCCAATAGAAATGCATTTATATTTAGGATTCGATGTGTTCATTGGTAAACAGTAGAGATGATAAGTCCACGTGGACTGACGGTTTGTGCAGTGTGTATTTATGAAATATTGAATGTTCCTTGCATATCTGTCTTCTGCAATTGATACTGGAAGAACTATACCAAAATTTTGATATGATATTTGCTACGTTATACGAATTTGGTAATTCTTTACAATTATGTCTTATCATATTTGTCATAATTACTTTTCTTTGCGCGTTTGAGTTATTTTATAAATAATATTTAAACGCAGGTGATGAAATTAAATATATTCCATCATATTTCAGATAACGCTATGGATACGGTAATTTTGGAATACAACAATAAAACCCTTTGACACCGATAAACACACTTGGTGTAATCTGTGATCACAGCTGTGTTTATTTCAACATTTTGTATATATAATATATGCATGTTTAAAATAGTTCCTTTTTTGTATTTATATTGATAACACGGGGGAGTTTTATTGACATATATATGAACGATTCCGTAATTTCTGATTGAGTAGCTTCGTTCCTTTACATCTCATTCTTATCATCTCATACACTATAGAACAAAAGATAATTAGAAATTTAGGAGAGACTCATTCAATATATTTATCTCTAATATTAAATTAATTTGTTAGAAAAAGTAACCAAATCACTAAACATAAATGAGACGTCAGTAATTGTTAATAGAGAACGATTTTGCTCCCGAGCTACAGCTAGGGGTGGCAATAAAAATCGACAATAGTGAATATATTTACATCTCATGAGGATTATAATATTTTGCATTCTTTCCATAGAATTTGTTCTTGGATTTTCATTGAGAAAATTCCATACTTAACTCATGAAATGATCGACAGCTTTGACCAGTTTCTATACAATCATGAACAATTTTATTTTGTTGAGCACGTCAAACTGATAGTTCATCATTAAGAAATTGAAATTATTGATTTGCATAACTGTTAAATTGATATGGAAGCATCAGCAAATTTTGTAGAAAATATTCTTATGATTATTTCAAGAATTTGTGATAAACAAAGACAAACAATGCAAAACCTGCTCTTTTAGAGTTTTCATGTAGGTTATGTTGTAAATATTCCATGATGAAGTCCACTCTTTTTATAGAGGAAAATCAAAGATATTTCCAATTATCATAAATTTGGAACCATTATTAAAAGACGAAAAGATGTAAATCCAAAAAATCCTATGTGTTCGGCAAGGAAGATGTGAATAAATTACTGTTCGAAGTCTCCAATGAAATCTATTTAATCGTGAATGGATGTAGCGAAATTTTTTAGTGAACTCTATTAATGGAAAATTGACAATGGTAAATTAATGCATGAAGTCATGATTAATACTATCAAACAAATGGGAAGTGATGTAAAGAAAAACTTTCATTTAATTCTGAATTTCGGAAATTCATTCCCTTAGAAATTCGTTGTTCACTTTATTAACAAATACTAGAGTTGATGTGTATCACTAAATTTTGTTTAATGTTGATGATGAAATAAATCAGTACAATTATTTTATAAGTTAATAGTTGAAACTTAATGAATACAGGGTGTTTCTTTAGTAAATAAGATAAACTTTTCATATAGGATAAATCATTACCTACCCAAATTAACTTGCAATCCGTCGTCAAAGGCGATTCATATATTTTTGTTAATTGTTATTCACTTCCTTCAAAATAGTGTTGCGTTGTTAGCAATATAGGGAGAACAGAAAAATTGAATTGAAGAAAATTATTTTTGTTGACCTTTATTTCAGTCCCTAACACAACCTAACCTAACCTTACAAAAGTTTTTCATGACTTTTCACACATACATAGATCTTGATGAGATATCTATCGAACGAAGTTATCCATGGCTCGATATCTGTAAACCCTTTTGAGAAAATGGTCACTTCCGGTATTTTCATAGTTTCATGATGATGATCATGATGATACTCTTACCGAAGTTTCTTTTTCAAATAATCTACGCATTGAAAAGTAAGTATACAGCTCGTTTCACGAACTCATCTTGTACACAACTTTAATGTTAAACAAAATGAGTAGTAGTAGGGTGACAAATAATGTCATCTCTACAAACCAAAGTCGACACTCGGTTTTGTCAAATTATTCCATTCACTCTGCAATTCATATTATCAATTCGTTTTTACAAATTTATCAAATGAAAAGAAATAAATTTCGTAGCTCATATAATTTCGAAACCATGTATTGTTTTTACTTTGTGTCATATTCTTCTCAAATACTTTCCTTCCACCATTTCTTTCGAAGAACAGTATACATGTCCAAAACTACAAAGACTAATATACTTTCATCAACAGAAGTTTCTAAAATGCTCTAGATAAGGAATGTCGAACGATAAGGGTGAGTTTATTTATAAAGAATTATATTTAGAACAGGTTAGTGGATTTTTTAGAAAACAAAAGTATGAAACAATACAAACCAAACAAAATAATTGAATGTTCTATCGCGATTTTGCTATATAAGTAAATGTATATTTCAATGAGACTTGTGGTGCAAAGCATCATATATCCCCTTTGCGCAAATTGCCTCCACGGAAACTATATTAGACATGTTATTGGTTAGGTGACTTTATTTAATATTCGGTAAAAATTACCATTATACTAGGATTGTAGCATCCGGGATGCTAGCTCCCACTTTGAGTCGAATTTGTGTTGAGATGCTTGCATCCCGGACTGCTATTTTATTTTAATTTTTTGCCAGTCGTCAATATAGCCCCAACGAATGAAGAGATGTTGTAATTAAGAAAAGAAGGCATCGTGCACAAAGGGAGTTTAGTGTGGACCCCTTTTTAGCTGTCCGTTGTGTTAAAAGCCTGTATTTTACATTGTTTAATGAACCGTGCAATAGTGAAACAAGATTTTCTAATCACTTTAGAATGTCACTTCCTTCTTTCAAAGAGCTTCTAGGTTACATCCAAAGTGACATCTCTAAACAAGATACAAGATTCCTCAGACCAATTTAATCTGAAGAGAAACTAGTCATAACTCTGAGGTAAGATACACCACAATGATTCTTTGTATATTTGCGTAGGCTATATGCACAGAGTTTCTAAACTAATTTCCATGCATTCAGATTGTCAATCTTGTTAGCGTAGCTTTCTAACCTACTATCTCAAATACAAGGATGTATTTTTAATTCACATATTAAATTTTCTATGTCCAATTTGTTATCAACATATTTTTCAATACGTATCAACTCTTCCTCTTTCTTGTCTTCTTCAATTCTAGTTCTTTTTGTTTGGTTTTAGGCCTACTTTTGTTTTCCGTAGGCTCAGGTTCAAGTTCTTCCAGAAACGAGCCTTCCTAAGGAGCATTTCCTATGTCAACACTTTCACTCACGTCATCAAACATTTCATTTTCCATAGCAAAACACACTAAAGATATACTGTACTAGACACAGTAATTACTCGACTCGAGACGACACGTGCAGTGCAGACAGCAGTTTCAGGCCCTCACGTGATCAAACTGCGTGCGTGCGCATATGTCAAATAGTCATATCAAGTTTTGTACGAGGTGAGAAAAAGCCCAATTGTCGATGTTTTCGTGTAGATATAAAATAATATTCGGTGAAGCTAATCAGAAAATATAAATTGCACTGCCAAATTCACATTTTTTGTTTTTAATTTGATATTTTCTTGAAGAGTAGTTATTAGGCCAATTGACATTTTGATAATGTATTCAAACTCGCAAAGGAATTATTATTGATATATCATGAAATTATAAAAGTAAGAAGAAAAATAGTACTTCAAAATAATTAAACCTAAATAAATGCAATATCTCTCAATTACTCCTTGTTTGGTCGGGCGTACTCGACGAATTGTTGCTCCCTTCTATCTAGCGCTGTGTAACTTTTGGTCCAACCAATGACGCACAGTTCGATCTGTGTTCGATTTGAAAACGGTGTAGACTTTTTAAACCGAATTATTACTATGGATGAGACTTGGGTACATTTCTACGAACCAGAAACAAAGCAATAATCGATTGAATGGCGACAATGTGATTCTCCAAGACCTAAGAAATTTTGTGTCCAAAAATCTGCTGGAAAAGTTCTTGTTTCAGTTTTTTGGGATTACCACGGCGAAATCATGATCGATTTTCTTTAAAAGGATAGAACAATAACTGGAGATTACTATTCGACATTACTGACCACTCTATCGGAAAAAATTAGAGAGGAAAGATGCGGAAAGCTATCGAAAGGTGTTTTGTTTTTGCAGAACAACGCCCCTGCACAAAAATCTCATATTCCCATGCAAAAAATTCGTGATTTAGGGTTTGAATTACTAGAACATCCCCCTTATTCACAAGATTTGGCTCCGTCCGACTATCATTTCTTTCCTCAATTGAAAAAAAGTTTAAATGGTCGTAAATTTTCTTTCAACGAGGAGGTAACTGCTGTGGAGGTCTGGTTTGCAAAGCAAGAAGAAACATTTTTTGCATTGCAGGTTCGCTGTAATAAATGTATCCAATTAAGAGGAGAATATGTCGAGTAATAAAATATTTCAATAGGTTCTATAGTAGGCTAAGAATTTTTCAATATATCTTCGTATTGACATTGTTTGCGAATTTCTAGTAAATCAGATATTACAAGATTCCTTCATGTACACATTATATATTTGTTATTTCTTTTTCTAAAACTTTTGGCAAAAAATTTTAAATATAATTTTCTAGTGTCTTGAAAGCTAAGAGGTTATTGGTATTTATTGTTAAAAAATGAACAAACGAAAAATGTAATTTTCAAAAATTATTTCATGGCAAATTGCTAGTAACTATTATATTTTTGTTTGGGAACAATATTCAATGAATAAATATAAAACAACATAATTATTATACATTGTAATTATTTACTTGTTATTCATGTATATCACAATCCACATCGGATTGATTTTTATTTTTCTTCAACAACATTGCCATCTATACATGAAGTGCCAAACGATACAGGTAAAATAATTCCTCAGCCTTTTGAAATTTGAAAATTTCTATCTCATATATATTATCAAACAGCGGTCCAGGTAGTCCAAAGGTAAGATGGTTATAAATTAGTCTAGGGTAGTAAGTTATAAAATAAATGTCAAAAACTAGTTACAATCAATTTTTTCCAATACAATAATGATAGTTATGGTTATTATGTCTTTTTATACAGTGCTTTTCAGATAAAAGTATCCACCTTTAATAACTTTTGTAATACTGGTATTTAGAAAAAATCCAAAAACACATCAATTTATGTTGGAAGGGGCAAGCATTATGGCTCATTTAAACTTACTGGAAAAGCCACCCCTCACCCCTAGCAGCATCCCCTTTATTTTTTTAAATTTTTAAATACTTGTAGGTTAAAGTGGTTAGTTTATGAGATAAACAATTTTTCTTTTAAGAGCACAAATTTTACTTATTATTTACTTTCACCTTATTTGCCTGTACTAAAATGGGTTGTACAACAGTTCAAACTCTTTAATATTTTTAACTGTGCTATTTATTCTACTTAAAAAATCCAAACAACAAAAAACTCTACTTTTTATTAAAGTTTGACATTGTCAACTAGAATTTGTAGTCACTATTGATAGTGTAATTTGATACATTATTTATTTTGTTTCTCTGAAATGGTTTACTCTTTGCAAGAACGAATTGAAATTGTAGGTTTATACTACCAAAACAATAATTGTGCAAGAGCTGCTGCTAGAATATTTAACGAATTACATGACGGAAGACATGCAACTCATAAGTATGTAATTCAACTGATGGAGAAATTTACCACAACAGGGACTGTTTGCAATAAAGTGCATAAGCGAGAGGGACTCGTAAATAACGAAGCAATCCAAGTGGCAATTTTAGGGCAAGTCAGCTTAGAGGCTCAACAACCCCAATCGTTGTCAACAATAAGTAGAGCGATCGGTGTTTCATCTTCTACAGTTTTCCGAGTTCTACATAAATTCAAGTACCACCCATACAAAGTTAAGTTGGTGCACGAGTTGAATGAAGATGATTTTGATCGTCGTTTAGAGTTTTGCGAATCAATGACGCAAATTATCAATAACAATCCACAATTGTTAAACAATATTTGCTTTTCTGATGAATGCTCATGGTCATTAAATGGCTTAGTAAGTAGGCATAATTGTAGATATTGGGCTGAAAGTGATCCACATATTATGCGTGAATTCCATACACAACATCCCCAAAAGTTAAACGTTTGGTGTGGTATCCTAGGTGACCACATTGTCGGACCTTTCTTCATCAACGGAAATTTAAATGGTGAATCATATCTTGAGTTACTCAGGGAAGGGGTTGACCCACGTATTACAACAATAATAGAAAATGATGATAACCTTACCGAAGATTTACTGGTATTTCAACAAGACGGAGCTCCCCCACACTATGCTATGCCTGACCGACAATTTTTAAACGAAACATTCCCCGCTCGTTGGATAGGTAGAAGGGGGCAGATGATGGAGTGGCCACCTAAGTCACCGGATTTAACACCCCTAGACTTCTTTTTATGGGGGTATTTAAAAACAAAAGTTTATACTACCCAACCAGAATCTCTGGATGATTTACGAGAGAGGATAGAAAATGAATGTCGACAATTAAATCCAGCCGTATTAAGCAATGTCAGAGAGGCATTTCAAAATAGATTATACCATTGTATGGAAGTGAATGGTACTCATTTTGAACACTTATTGTAACTTCATAATAAATAGCACAGTTAAAAAGATTAAAGAGTTTGAACTGTTGTACAACCCATTTTAGTACAGGCAAATAAGGTGAAAGTAAATAATAAGTAAAATTTGTGCTCTTAAAAGAAAAATTGTTTATCTCATAAACTAACCACTTTAACCTACAAGTATTATACATTTTTGAAATCAGCTCAAAGAGGAGTATCCAAATTTTACATAAAAAATATGAAAAGTCATTTAAAAAAATAAAGGGGATGCTGCTAGGGGTGAGGGGGTGGCTTTTCCAGTAAGTTTAAATAAGCCATAATGCTTGCCCCTTCCAACATAAATTGACGTGTTTTTGGATTTTTTCTAAATACCAGTATTACAAAAGTTATTAAAGGTGGATACTTTTATCTGAAAAGCACTGTATAACAAATAAGTCGGTGAATTTATTTAAAAACGGCACAGTCAATAGTCAAAGTTCAAGAAAAATATATTGATGAAAATACGGAAAAATCTGAAGATCTGATATACTTTGATTATAAGATATTATAAATTACATGCTTATTCGTAATAAATCACAGAAATAAAATTTTGGTAATTATCTAGATTAGGTTACACCCCTCCGATTTCGTTAAAATTTTAGTATGTTATAGAGAAAATTATGCTGAAAAATTTGATACATATATGTAGGGCGCGGAAATCATTAGGTTAGATTAAGTTAGGTTAGGTTATACATGCGAAGCTAAACTATGACGTATAAATTATTTTTCTTTTTCTTGAACTTCAAAGCTGAAAAACTATGTGAAGTGATGATTTCCGCGTCCTACATATATGTATCAAACTTTTCAGCATGATTTTCTCTATAATATACTCAAATTTTAACGAAATCGGAGAGGTGTAATCTAGATAATTACCAAAATTTTTTCTCGAAAGAACAAATTGAAACGTACCAATATACAAAAGTATATAAATAACTTGTATGCCTTGTAATATATGAAATTACAAATTTAGCTGTCGAAACCAAAAGGTTCAAATTATTCTATTATACAAGGATACTCCCAGAAGTACCTAGCACAACAAATAGAACATTTGGAAAATAATATTTTTATTTTTCAACGTAATCTTCTCTTAGCTTCAGACACTTTTCCCAACGATCTTCGATAAGCCCGATATCCTTTTTATGATAAGATTCGTCTAAGTCCTCAAAATAGCCAGTAACTATCGACATCACCTCTTCATTACTGGGAAGTCCTTGACCACCGAAATATTTCTGTCTCCGAGGAAGCCAATTCTGGCGAATAGGGTGCATAAGATAGAACTGCAGTGAAAAAAATTATAATAAATAACATTACCGCAAATAACGGACTCGGCACCATAAAAAGAAGAAGAGTTTTTCTATTGGTTCTCTTGATGATAATCTTGAAATGTGCTTAGAAAACTTCTTGTATATTAATTCTGGAAACTTCATTATTGCCTTAGGAAAAGTTTGACGATTTTTACGGAAAGTATTCAGGTCAAATTTTTGAAAATAAATGAATTCCGACGGGCGGTTACTCAAGTTCTGCAGGAAGAAACCATAGATCCGCGTTAAGGTCATTTGGCAGGCGAAAAAATATAACTAATCAAAAGATAATCAAAAAAGTATTGCATTTCAATTCTTTGAAGTTTGAAATTGATAAAACATGGAAACTTGCTTTTTTTGGTGAAATACTAATAGAAAATCCCGTTTTTTTAAAAAAATTGAATTGCGATCGAGTAACTGGAACAAATATAATAATAAGTTCATCATGAAATTACTATTGCTTTTCGAAAACGTTATCTAAATATCAGTTACTTTTCCCACGACTCATTAAAAAGTAAAAATTACTTATCTTTCAAAGGTCTCTCCGCAAAACTAACACTACTCGTCTTTGGTCATTAACCCAAGCTCTATTAAAGATGTGAGCCATTTTTTATAGCTTTTATTAGAAATACCTATCATTTGAAACATTTCAAATACCTCAGGGTTCAAACCCTTCGATACAACTCACAAATGTATAATTCAAAATCTTCTTTAATTCCACTCTCGAAGACAATAATTATCAGTTTTGGCAATACTGACTAGACAATCCAAAATTAAATGTCGCTTTAATCTCACCGAATTGTACACTTTGCCATTTTTTTGATCATCAAATGCGTAAGGGGCGTGGGCCAAATTATAATGAAGGTTTATTAGCAGTGTCTTGATCCGTTTCTCTCTGTCATTGAGTGATGGCTGTTGGGATATTTTTTATGTGTTTAAATAAAAGTTCGTTTTCATTTGTTACGATAAGTATTATTTAAAATTCCAGTTAAGCTTCATTTATTTGCAATTAATACCATTTACCGTGAGAGCAGCATTTTTTATGAACGAGAAAATTATATGTTTATATTTTTTTTATTGGAAAATATTACTCAGCGTTGTCACATTTGAATTTCTTATCATCGATTACAATCAAAATTCATAAGCTTTTCTCAGAATTTGTGATGTATCACACATAATTTACAAAGTGATTATTTATAAATGAATGAGAAAATTTCACAAACAGAATACTAAGACTTCAAAAAAAGGTATATTGTACCACAAGTAGTGAGGAAGAATATATTCCTCTACCACAAATCAAGTAACAAATATTTCTTGAATCGAAAGAATTCTTTATGATGAATATCGATTATAAACACTTCAGTATATTTATAATTTACTTATTCATTGATCCAGTTATATACGTATATCTAAAATTGGCTTCTGTATATTGTTCGCGGGTGGTCAAGTAATTCTCTTACAATTTTATGCGACGCTTAAACCTTCAACTTGACCAGGACTTGTTTCAATAGGTTCTTAGATGTAGACGAAGCTAACCTAGAAAAAATACTCACCAAAATATTCATTTTATTCATTTTAGTTTTTTATTAGTTCGTGCTCAGAACAATGAACGTAAATCGGTTCAACCATCAAAATCAAGTTGTTGCACGATTAGGTACAGTCAAAGTACAAGATGTATATTTTTGTAATTGAACTTTAAACAGAAACGGACTTAGTTGAAAGTCCGTAGTTACTAAAGTAAAGTAGATAATATTGGATGAAGAATGAAAAATGTAGTTTTCTGCGATCAGCATCAAATTGATAATATTAATAGTTAATTACAGAGACGAAATATTGGATAATAATATCTCTTAAGTGAGCAGCTGAATTCCTGTAATATAAGTGAAACCTACTCTTGAAACATTGCCCGGCGATTTAGGCACAAGTCAAAGAAACTACAGCAGTCGAATCTCAACTGAAGCTATTCTAATAATCTCTTTTCCTCATAATTCTTATGTCACTAAATGAAACATCCACATAATTCTCACACAACAAATTCATGTTTAACATAGTAAGAACGAAGTTAACACAAAAATGATTAAGTTCATATATCATAACTTTGTTTCTGGTGAGGAGAATAACTTCGAAGGAACTTGTATGATAAAGATAATATCAAATCCAACGTGACTCTAATTATGTTATAGTCCACCAGTTTTAGGAGCTTCCAGATAGCTCTATACAAATAGCAACATTCCAATTTCAAGATTTCCTTGATCGTAAGTTAAAGGAGACTTACATAATAATTAATTGTTTACTAATTATATCCATGATGAGATAAGAAAGTGCAAATAGCAGAATTGCGAAATCTATGTGCAGATACGGCCCTGATAGCAAACGCGACCTACATAGACGTATGGATGTGAAAATTGATATCCCCACATTTTATGCAATTTTTTAAGAGTATAATGGATTTTTCAGTGAGTACTGAAAAGTATCGAGAACGTGACGTGTGCTCTGTTCAGGTGCAATTTTTATTACCGTGTCCTTGAAACCAGAAGTCTGTGACTACGGAATTATTTCTTAAATAGAGAACACAAACAAACTGAAGTGGTACGGTGACACAAATTGTAATACTTCTGATCCAGTTCGTATAATATTGAAAAATGTCTTTTTCTACGTCCGTTATAATATTTACCTTTTTTTTTTATTCATTTGCATTCTTGAAGAATGTAATTTCTGAATCGGTCAAAATTGTTTTATCAGAATACTGGTCTGTGAACTCTTCCTTTCTCATGTCAATTCGTTTTCTCGTCACTTTTATGTATTTATATTCGTTCAAGAAAATCCGTTTTGTGTCCAATTATTATTATTAGTGATGGACAGTAATAGAGAAGAAAGTTTAAACTGCACACCAGAAAATGTTATTAATTCGGCAACTGCAGCGACTATGAATCTTCTTCCTGATAAGTCCAGGGAACAGTATTTAAAGGAATATAATTATTTTATAGAGTAGCATACTAAAAAAGACATAAACAGCTTCACAGAAGGAGTGTTGCTAGCTTAATTTGAAAATAAATCTAAAATGTGGAAGTCTTCAACGCTTTGGTCGACTTATTCAAAACTGAAAGGCACCCTAATAGTAAATAACTAGGTAGACATCAGTAAATACTCGAAAGTCATTGCAAATTTGTAAAATGATTCAGTTGGCTGTAGACCCAAAAAATCTAAAAAATTTTCCCGTGAAAAAATTAAGTTAAGTTTCTGTTGCAAGCTCCAGACGATTATTATCTCATGCATAAGGTATGATAGCAAAAAATTCTAATTTTTCAGGTTGCTTTAATATTCGGAATCGCAGGAGCTCTGAGAAGGGAGGAATTATATAAAATGAAATGTAACGATATTAATAATACCAGAAAGTTTTAATTGTCATAGTACCTCAAACAAAAAGTCATGTTCAACGTCTATTTGCTGTTATTGGTGAAATATCTGTTAATAGATTAAACTTTGTAAACATTTATAAAAAATATAAAATCCAACGACCCCCAAATATCAAAACAGATCATTTCTTTTTGCAGTATAGAAATGGAAAATGCAAAACCAAGTTGTAGGTATCAATACCTTTTCAAAAGTTCATACATATTTGAATGTACCTACTCTAAATACTACACTAGGCATACATTTAGACGCTCTTCGGCGTCTCTATTAGTGAAATCCGGTGGTGATATCATTCAACTAAAGAAGCCTGTGGGTGAAAATCCAACACAGTTGCGGAGGGTTACGTAGACGAGCCTATAAGTAACTAAATAGATTCCGCAGTAAAAATTTTAACGAGAACAACTAGTTCGACATCAAGCAACATTCTAAATGTTCACGATCCTACCAACAATCCAATAAGTACTAATATAACTATAAATATACGATGTTATTTCTTTGAACTTGTTAAAATTTGCCAATTCGAGTACCAATAGTAATGTAGCATCTTGTTCACTTCCAATTAATAACGATCACAGTTGTACTTTTAATTTTACTATTACAAAATAAAAATTAATGAAAGTTTTGCCGAATTTTTTTAAGTCTAAGGACGAAGAAAAATTTCGTATGAAACTCGTGAATAGAGTAATTTTTTTCTCACTCGTAGGAATTGCCGTCCTACTCACAACTCACAACTTTCTATTAAAAATAAGAAACTAGTATACAAATGAATTATCCAATTATTATATACTTACTATTTATTACTTAGAGTCCGTTTTTCAATGACTATCAATGACAAGAGGTGTTTTGTTTGAGTCATAATGTGCTTTGGAATATTACTTGATAGCTTCAGTAGTTTTGATTGAAATGACTGAATGTAGCATCACAATCTTCAACGTTTTTTACATGTTTGAAAGCTGACTATTATGAACTTGAACGTTCGACTTCAGCTCTTTGAAGTGAACTCTTAGCTATGCATGCATACATATGAGAAGCAACAGCATAATAATATCTCAGAAGTACTTGGTATTTTATTCACAGGAGATAGAAAATAGAAGCATAGATTGGATGAATGAATCCACAGAATTTCAATATGCTGTAAATAAAATAATACGTAGATACAAAAACATACATACATATGGAAATTGAAATGTTTAACAGTATTCACTATGCCATGAGCAGCAAACAATTGAAGAATTATGAGAAAATAGGATTCAAAATGAATGCAATGGAAATGGAATATATAACAAAAGTTAAATTTTAAGAAATGATAAAGAACTAATACCTTAGAGAAGAACAAAGAGCGATAATGGATTGAATAAACAAGGAACAGCTATATCGCCATGAATACGTGAATAAATGGAAAAAATAGATAGACCAAATTGATGAGATGATAGCAAAAATAGAAATGACAAAGTGAGGGAAGAATCAGCAATCCAACCTTTATTGAATCGTTTCTGTTACATGCTCTATTTTGTATTATTTTGAATAATCTTTCCATCCTGAACTCTTCTGTACTATTTTATAATAATATATGAAATATAAATAAATAAATATTAGATTGCCTTCATTATATAAAAATTGTATCTACTTTTCACCTTTGAAATTATGTAGAGTTTCAATCATTCGAAAATATAGTCTTCCAGGGATCGAAGGAGAGAATAACTACTTACCTGGCTAACGACGCGACGAATATTGAATTACATCTTCTTCGAAGATCGTGATGTTAATTGAACTTTTCGGTATCCATATCCTTGCAATTGAATACCATATTTTCGTATCATTAAAACTCGAATTATTTTCAGAGACAAAAGTAGATATCATATATTCATATTTTTGTTCATAAATCATTTTGATTTGAGGTATCTTCTAATTAAAAACTGTTATATCAAAATATAATTTGACATTTACAATTTGTATAATTATATTGATCAATAGATCGTCTCCGATCTCTATATCAAAATAAAAATCTGTTTTAACCACACTAAACAATTTTCTCTTATTTCTAGGTCTTTTTTAACATATTTTACCTTTGACATTTTGACTCAATTTCGGTTTCAATCAGAATATATTGATTTATATTCTCACTCACTCAACCTAACTTACGCGACTATAAAAAACTTTCCGAATCTAATCATATTTGAAAATATGAAATATTTTCCAAAACGTAAGAAATAAAAGTGAACCGATAGAATTCATAGCAATTACGGCTAGTGAATATCCTACGAAGTGAGTTCATTCTCAGTCATAACGCCTCCGATGCATATGAATGAGACATAGAAACATGAATTGTTTTGCCTAGGCCGTCAGTCGAGAATGATTGAATAGCATTCACCTCCCATTTCAAGTTGAAATACGATCAGTTTGCCTCCTCCTTCTGCCACTTTTCAATCAAGACGCATATAATTAATACCCTGATTTGTCCAAAACCTAGAACAAAAGATACGAGTGGTCAATTCTATTACAACTGAAAGCAGCTAAACCGTTTAAGAACGGTGGCGCTGTTACTTTCGGGTGTAATCCATCAAAAAATTTGTCTGATCTATAGTTTTCTGATTGATGTCAGCTAAATACATTCAAGCATTCCGTTTAAAAACCTTAGCAAACAGGTCAGGACTTTTTGTATATTGAATAATCTCTTAATATCAAAAGTTCATAGAGAATCTAGTTACTATTATTTTAAAATTTGATAATTTTTTGATAGACATCTTGATATTTCACTGGGTCATATTTCATTAATTTGAAATTTTGAAATTTTTCGTGAACAAAAATAAATGTTACAAACCACCTCGAAAGATTTGTTTCGTAGTATTCAAAGTGACATCCGAAGTCTTTGTAGTTGAGATCGAGATACGCAATGTTGGTAATTTTTTTATATGTTAACATGCTCTCTATGGCCAAACAGTGATGAGATATTTCTATTCTGGCGTTCTGAAACAGCTGAATGCAAGTGTTTTTTCTCTGAGTGTACCGAATTTCGCAAAACAGGCTGAATATACATCAAGACAAACACAACGTATCATATCTCATTCATTTAGCTATTGTTTCTGATAAAACAAGACTTTCCAATGAAATCACACTCCCGTTTTTGATCTGATATTACACCTTGACACTTTTTTATTTCTCAACATGAAGTTGGGACTCAAAGGAGTGTTCTTCATTAGATTCTTCATTAGATAAAAATCTTTTCTGATCTATTATTATGATAAAACACACATTATGGCTAAACGTGAATCTCACTTCCAATAAATTCGTTTGCAGATATTAGATTGTTGAGCGTTTCGATTATTTGTATCAATTTTTATTTCGATGAGAATTTTTTCAAACTAACTTCTCGTATACTTACCTACCATGGAAACACTAAGACTCAACATTTAGATCAATCCACGTTGTTTTCAACATATTATATTTTACCAACTACCTACAATTATTTTTGTTTCATAATAGAGTAAATTTTTAATAACAGCTACATTCAGAATTGAATTTTTCGGAATAAATTAATGATAAAGTTTGGAAAAGGTTGGATCAATAATGGTCCTGATTTGGTACAATATTTGCTAATATTCTAATCTTGTACTTGTGCTGAAAAAATTTCTCATAATGATTTTAAGAATGAATCTTGGAAGCTGTTTTGAAGAAAAACATCAATAAAAAATCTTTGATTTCGTTAAATTGCTAGTCAATCTATCAAAAAATAACTGATTACTACTGTGTTGATATCAGCTAGATCTGTAGTTGTTGAGTGAATTTAGAATGATTATTGTTGAGATTCAAACAAATACTAGTTTAACAGTTTCTTCTTTCAGCCTGTCTACTCCTATGAATTTTGATATGAGTTAAGATTTCGAATGCCCACCGTCATCTTCAATGAATATGTTAAAACTCATTAATCTTCTACTGTCAGTGTAGATGTTGTTTTTAAGGAAAGATGACAGAATATGAATACAAGAAAATTTCAGTAGCCTTCGAGATATTTTATGAATATAGAAATAGCATCACTTGTAGTCAGAATTTAGTTTTTTATTTTCACAATATTCATAATTTATTTAACAAATAAGTGGGGCTAATTACGATACTGACTTCTGAAAATTTGTTAATGTTGAGTACAATTTCCATTTCAAAAGCTGAAAAATCAAGAGAGTTTTCAGTTAATAGAAATATTATACAGAAATAGTGGGTTCAAAGTGATTTACACTCTTTCTATTCGTAGGGTACATTAAGAAACAATGGCTCTTAAGTTTGTAATTTATTTAAGCACTACAATACACTTAATTTATAACCGCCTGCTACTAAAAAAATTAAATACAAATAAATATCAAACGGCATTTATAAAAAATGTGAAAGCGCCGCGTAAATTCGCCGAATTTTGAAAATTTTATAGTCGATGAACAGGTCCGGCATAGGGAACCATTTTATAAACTTGTAACACCACAAAATTCAGAATTTTATACTAGCAGCGATTAGATAGTAGTAGAACCATGAGGAGATGATTAAGTTGTTGATTCTAGAGCGGTCAGCGATATTTTACTGAAAATACTTTTTACTGTTGCCACTACATTCACAAGTACAACAATAACACGTGTTAACGTCTTCAGAGACCTAAGTTAAACTGAAACTCACTCACTTGGTTGAGGAATAGGCACTTTGTCCAAATTTAAACTATTTTTATATTTAATAATCTCAATACATGAAAATGCAAACAACAATGAATTTTAGAACACACTTTTAAACAATTTGACATATTTGGTTTTAATCAATGACCATAAATGGGCTAGATGCTCTTAAAACCGGATATTATCAGATCTCTTAGTTTGCCCAATATACTACTTGCCTCAAACCGTTCGTAAATAAGTATTGTTGAAAAAATTGTTAGTCAATTCTATAAATAACCAGAATACAGTAGTTTAACTTGCAAATATGTGAGTGGTATCTCTTCTGAGAGATATATCAGATCCATCCTCAACTTTTTCATAAAATATATTAATATGTTTGTGGAAATCACTGTTCAATTAGTTTTGTAGGTGATAAATAAAGAAAAAGGAAAATTCATTCGCCCAAAAATAATTGTAGTAATAGTCAATGCGATCATCTTTCATTTGAATAGTGAAGTGGATAGATTCGGTCGCAAGCTATCTGCTGAAAAATCACACCAATCAAATCATTAACCAAATTCTTAGATACGACTGCGACCTTTTGGAGCAAGATTTTTTCTAGATAAAATGACACATCATCACATTCTGCTGTAACATTCCGTCACTTTCCTGATCGATGGATTGGAAGAGAACTAGTATTGGAGTAGTCACCCCAGTCACTCGATTCAAATCAGATTTATTCCTCTCGATTGATTCGAAATCGGAATTAATTGCAGCATAACAGGAAACTTTAGAGTGTTACGTGAAATAATCGTTCAAGAATGCAATATATTGATTTCAGATAGGCTAAAAAATGACCTGGAAGCATTTAATAATTGATAGTATTTTAAAAAAATCAAATTAGAATTTTCTTCTCCTTAAATTCTGAGATAGAAAAATGAAAAAAAGAGGGAAAGGAAATTGGTGTGAAACTTTTACTACATTAGTTACTTATCAGTTGGTGTATCATTGAGTATCATGTGTTAAAAAATAAACTATACTTGTAAATTCGGTTTGCCATTATTGAAATTGAAAACTATTAATATTCATAAACTCTCTTATAAATTTAAAAAATTATAAATGATAAGAAAGATAATTTAAAGATCTGTATATGATAGAAGAATGACGTTACCTATGTAAGTACTACAGTGAAACATGTCTTCTTCATTAACAAAATCTACGTCCCATATAGGATTTTACGATGGGCTCTGTATAGGCCCAGACTTAGGCCAAGTATATACAGCTCTGGCTCTAGCTTGGAAGCCGTTATTGGCCCAGACTTGGTGGGACTCTATGATGATAACAATGTCCCTCGCTTGGTTTGCAAGGCTGGACCAAGCCTGGTCTGCATCCCTAGGTCAGGCTTGTTGCTTGTAAAAATAGATTTTTAATATACTGTTAATGAAATTATAGTTTAATGACAAATTTCTATGAATGCACTCTACTAATTAATGTACATAGAAATATTAGTTAAATAATTAAACTTATAAAGAAAAGATACTATTTTTTATTGCCTTTTATGCATAAAAGATTTTATTCTTAAGAAATTTTTATTTTTAATGTCAAGAAATCTATTATGGATAAGATATTAAAATAAAACTTTATATAGTTTTTCAAATTTCTGCCTAGTCTGGCTATGAGATGGCTGAGGTAAGATTGCATAGAGCTCAGCCAGCCTTGGCTGACTATAGAATGGGCTGGTCTAAGTTACCCAGACTTCAACCAGGCTTGGGCCATTATTGGTTTGCTAAGGCCGGGTTTCCCAGCGTTGGACCAAGCTAAGCCCCGTCGTTTAATTCTGGGGGCTCCTACATGGGGTATTTCACTATTTTTTTAAGAATTAATAAGCTTCCTAGTTTAGGGTGGTAGCGAACGTTGGAATTGTTTTGGACCAACAGACAAAGTCAATGGAAACTTTCGAATAAATGCGTGAACAAATTTCATCAATAATTTGAAATACTAAGAAATGTTATTTTTTCTTATAGTTTTCAACATAATGTCAATTAAAAAGTAGATTCTTCCCAAAACGTTGATTAATTTTTAACTAATTTAAAAGCTTTAAATCGTTGAATTATTTAGTGTCAATTAACTGCTCATTTAACAGCTTTTTATTAATGTGCAATCAATTTTCCGAGTTGATCGAATAAAATAAAATCATAGTAATTAAGAAAGTGATTATTTGTAACGGGACATTTCAGAATATACTCACCGACGATAAAAGAAATTTAGTGTACTTTAGTCAACTTGCTTGACGAATACCTTATTAATCTACAGACTAAAGGACGTGTTCACAATTCCGAAAATTCATGATTGTAATCATAATGGATTGAATCACTTCACGTTAATATTGTAGAATCCTTAAATGGGTAGGATATAAAAGAAAATATGATGAAAAGCAAATTTTATCCCCAGAACTATTCTCTTCAGAAGAATATCTAATAGCTCTGAGAAAAATAGTAATTGGAAATTACTTCTCTCATGAATCCACTTGTGACATACTGAATCGTTGATTGGGTATGAAAAATATTTCTCCTCAATTAGTATGTACGTATGACCACGCTCTATAAAAACTTGCTGATGTGATACCAAAATTCAAAACGAAAATGATGATAAAACAAGTTTGAGAAACTAATCAGTCGTTCTACTCAGAATCCAAAATTCATCAATATTTTGCGAAATAAAGTAAATAGATATAATTACAAGGTTCCAATAATGAAAAAAAAATTATTTTTATAAGCAGCAAACTGATTCAAGTGAATTTGTTCAAGAAATATTTTCATTTATTAATCATTTCTTAGCGCGAGGGATGAGGCAAAGTGACATACAAGTTCCATACTTGTAAGTCATCTAAGAATCAGTATGTGCAGCATTTTTGATTTGAGCTTTATTAGAGACATTGTTGGTTGTTTGATAGTCGTCAGTAGGCTTTCTGTCTTTCGTAGATACTAGATTACCTCGTTAATTAAAGACAATTTAACTTTTCCGTAATTATTGCGTAACTATTTGTAACTATTACTTTAATAAAACTATTTGAATCGACATTAGTAACTGATCGTATTGAAATCTGTATATTGATGTTTGTAGTGCATCATCCACTTCCTCAATCAACTCACTTTTTCGAATCCTACTGAAAAAAGGAAAGTTACAAATATAAATATGATAAACATTTTGGAAACTATATTTACTATCGAATGTAGTGTGGAAACGTAATGTTTGGAAGCCACTTGTACGGGCGTTATTAGCATAATGGGATACGGGTGTGGTTTGTTATATGAGCTGATACTCTTGATTCGATAGTCTCTCGAATTATTCTATTCCTCTGTTTACGGAAAACCAACCAACCAAAAAACCTTTACAATACCATTAGTGTTAACATTCTGGTACCAGAACTTAGGAATCACTATTTTGAACCGTACTTAAGATGAAGTTGGTCATTTGAACACGCTTATTTATACTGGGATCCAAATTATTACACATAATTTTATTACCTTTATTATTGTCTTTTATATAACAAACTGTGGCTCTTCTGTATTATTTTTCTGACAGATAATAGTTTTCGAGCTAAATAGAGAAACACTATTAGTAAAAAAGTTTCGTTAGAGACTTCTTTGGGTTCATTAGTACCTGGTCTGACATAGAGATAGCAGGCGATAGTTGCTTAAAAGTTACCACTGTATTAGAAAATACACAATCTATGCAGCATATGTTTCAAGTTTGAAGACAGTGAATTTGTAAATATGGAAAAAATTGGTTTTTGTTTATGTGATACAACAGTAATATTTCAAAGGCTTTCGCACAACCAATATAAAAGCTGTACCATATTCTACTCTGGGGGAGACTACTCCTTCGTTATCAATAGTAAAATATTGGGTAGCAGAGTTTAAACGAGGCCGTACGACCTGCGAAGACCACCATCGTAGTGGTCGACCAAATATGCTGACGACTCCAGAAATATTGAAGAATATCCACGAAGCAGTACTGGATGATCGTCGACTGTTGGTGCTCGAGTCAGCAAACACAGCTCTATATACGGCGAGTATTATGTGTACTAATTGCAACGTTTGGAGCAAAGAAATCATGCAAAAACTGCCAAATTTGGCTATGAAGGAAGTGTTGTTTCATCAAGCAACAGCTCACACATTCGCCAGATTCAGCCCCCTTAAATCACTTTCTTTTCCCAGGCTAGAGAAAATGGGAAATGGTTCGATTCTTATTATAAAAAGGGGATCGAAATTATTGAACATTGAGATTTAAAAAAATAAATATATATTTTTCCAAAATTTTTGTGTTGTCTTTGTTGGGCCAGGTACTTCTGGGACTATCCTCACATAACCGTCAAACTTTCAATGTGTGTATACAGTGTAATTAATTGTTGATCATCTGTTTTGAAATTTTAACTTCTAGAAGTCTTTGGCACTTGCCATAAAACGCACCCTTTTGTTAACTCAAGTGTTTGAAGATTCTACCCCTTTGTCTAAACCTAATCCTACTACAACGGTTAATTTTCTCTTCTCATTACGTTTTGAATTTGGAATTCCCAGTCTTTAAATAAGAACTTTTTCCATAATTCAGTATTTTTTTTTTCTCAATTTCAATTTCAATGTGTTTTGGTCTAAGAAATCAAACAATGAGTGTTCGCACATTAGAGGTTATCTTTGTTAATGTTTCTCGTTTGTTCTTTGTAATGTCACAAAAGACAGTTGCAATAGAAGTCAAAAAGAAAGAATAACTTACTTATGTCAAGTCTTAAGTAAGTGTATTTTACATAAAATTACGAATGTTAAAAGATATGTATTGTCATTGCTATTAAAATAAACAGTTTCTTTTATTGAACTATATTTTAATTTTAAGTGAAGCGTAGTACATACGCAGAATAATGAGTACTACATTGTAACCAAATACAGATAGATTAGATTAATGGTGAGTTCATCTTCATTATTTCAGTCCTTCACTGTTTAGAATCTAAGGAGAAACTCTATCTGTTGCACCATCATTGTCGCGATCTGATTTTCTGATAATTCCTTGAAATCTGAAGCACTTGCGAATTATATCACAGTTTCTCATGGAACGTTCAACGTCAACATTTGTTTTCATCTATAATCCTAGCTCCTTGTATACCTAAGCGGATTTCTAAGTTCAGTTCTTTGATATACTTCCAATTTTAATCTCAATTATAGTCTAATTAGTTATAATAGTATACATTTTTAAAATAGAAATTCAGAGTATTGCCAATATTTCTACCATTTTTTGTATTACTGTTTATCGTAGCAACATGACTTCTTCAGTAAACGTTGTCTTACTTGGTTAACTATAGACGGCTTGAGTGAGTTTAGATGTAATTTGAAATAGAACGAAGCAACAGGCGACGCCAATTTTAAGGTCGGGTAATCAAGCGTTTTGTAACTTGTTGAACCCCACAAATTAAAAGAACTTGTAACGTTTTTCTCATCTGGTGTTTCAATTACGTCACCCATAAAAATAATTAAGTCTCGAATTACAAGGAATTCATTTTCCATATGATATGTTATCAACTTTAGCTGATGTGATAATAATAATTATTGATAGTGATTTCACTATTAATTTACTATTTAATAGTGATTAATAGTAACTGATGAATTTGCTTTACACGTCATATTATAGATAGTACTTTCTGTGGTAATTATACTTGAAATATTGTTAACACGTACAGTGATTCTTATTAACTATTTTTTCCCTCGCTGTAACTTGTTATTTATATTGTCGTTGATAAAAGTTTTGGTTGTGCAGGAAGCCCATAATATACTTTTATAAAAGTCTTGAATGCGGAATTATACTTATAGGGACAAGAAGTTCAATTGTGGCGGAGTACTGCCACGCATTAAGACTTCATCAAAGGTATTCATACTATTCGTAGCATTCATATTGTGGGGGAAACAAACCAATCTTTAGATATGAAGTCACAAAATGGTACAATTGATATTAGTTAAAACAAATTTCACGCTCAAGCAGTCTCGTACCACCTATTAGTACTTAATTAAATAATATCTTTCCATGGGTTTGTGGATATTGTTCAATGAACAAAAGTTAGAACTCTAATCACTCGTCAATTAAAAGATTATTTGGTAATGTTAGATAAAATACTTGTTTGTACGTACGTATATATTACATCAATTTCATAAAAAAATTATAGTGTGTACATTTTCAAAGTAAGTAAACTTCGAGCGTTGAGTGTGGAAAGCCCTTATTATAACGAAAACAGCTTACATAATTTTTTTAGACGAAGCCATTTGAAAGTTGTTCGTTCTGTATTCATTTACATACCGAAAGTTGCGTTTTGAGTGTTCCATGTAGTGAAAGTGACAATTCCGTACTGTAATACACTTTCGGGACGCTCTGGAGTAGACAAATTTAACTTACTTAAATATGACTTTAGCCACTTCAATGTTGACAGGTGACAGTATCACTTCGATGATTTTGCATAACCTCAAATTTTTAATTTTCTGAAATTATGTGGTATTGAAAAAGTTTTGGCTCTTATGCGTCGTCTAAAAAATGTTGCGTATGCCGCGGCTGAAATATTACTTTGCTGCAAAGTAGCACTTTCAGTCCTTGGTATACAAATAACGATTTTGAGTTTTGTAATGATCGTGAGTCCGGAAAATGGCAGTTTATGGTATTCTTGTACTTTACAGTGCTCTTGAATTCTCCCAATTCCCATTGAAATAATTAGAAATATATCTGCCTGTGTTTACAATGTTACCTTAGTGACTAGTAACTGTTAGTTTCTAGTTTTTCATAATTATTTCTATGAGTATATTTATATAGAAGTTGTTGAATCAAGAATTATATTTGAGAATATTCTGATAACAGATAAATATCTGGAAAAATTGGTGGAACATTCAACAACATAATATGCAGATGGAAACATTTCTAATGATATTGTTTGCTATTATCGTAAAAATGACTGTTTGCAGCTTGGTAGTATGGAAAATATTCGAATGAAAAATAAACAAAAATCCAGAACGTGCCGCTATTAAATTATTCGAAATGTCTTGATTTTTAATTATCATAAATTTTAATTACATTAAAGCACAAGTTGTTCTTACCACTATATAGTCAGTGACGTTCATTATAAAATCCATTAACGAATAGATATTGGAATAAAAAGCTAGTTTTATAACATACTCAATTAATTTATATGTTTTAAGATAAAAACTATAAAACATGCTTTCAAATTTCATTATTGTTTTATTATTAATACATTATATTATTTTAATTATTTTTCTACTCATACGTTTAGTTTTTTCCTCAATACAATGAGGCAATGACTGCATATTCTAGATTAAAGAGAAATTCAGACATTTACGTGAATTGTGGCACATTCCAACTCTCCAGAATGTTATAAATAGGGACATGAATAGGGAAATAAATAGGGACACCAGTGTGATAGAAGAAATCTTTCTCGATTTCAGAAATTCTCAGATATTTGACAGATGCAGCAATCTACAAAAATCAACATAATTCAATCAGTGGTATAACTTTTATCTCTATATTTAACTAATCCTATCAGGGTTCACAATCCGTTCCAACTACGGATAGAGATTACAAGTGGGGTGTTTGGTATGAAAAACCCTTCTAGAGCCACATCTTGAGCGTTTACACGAGCACCTATATAACGGTCTGAAATCCCAGCTATTGCTAAATAACCTTGGAAGGAACAACTTAGTTAAACGTTAAATTTATCCATAATGAAAACCTTTCATCACTGCAAATTATAGCTTATCCACTTTGTTTTCCATCTTATAGAAACTCAAGTTAATGGATAAAAACTTTGAGTGGCAAGATGAGTTTTTTAAACAAAAAAATTAGTCGAGTAGGAATGTATATTACATAGAAGCTTCTAACTAGAAATTTGTTGACAAAAATGCTATTCAGTAATAATATATGTTTAGCCGAAGACGTTGAC